>NC_054877.1:30518316-32009150 GCF_018320785.1 Cheilinus undulatus
CTTGGTTTTAAGCCTTTTAAACTTAAAATACCACTTTTAAATTTTTTTTTTTTTTACATTGGAGTTAGACTTTTAAGTGTAGTGATTGTTTATATCTACTACACAGACATGTCTCACGCTGAAAGGGATGCCAGGGCAGACCCTCTATTGTGTGTGTAGTTCCACCTTTTTGGGACGAATAGGTAAGATAGGCTCCCCTACAGAAGGGCGCCAAAAGAGCTGAGAAAAGCTGTTAAAAGTGGTTTTCCTGGTTCGTACTGTGAGCTCACCCAGTCTCTCAGCATCGAACAGGAAGGCCAGTTTGACAGCTTTTCGCCCTCGCTCTGTGAAATTCACAGGTGCAACCAAAAGGTTGG
The DNA here is from genome assembly GCF_018320785.1 of Cheilinus undulatus. Classification (NCBI taxonomy): domain Eukaryota; kingdom Metazoa; phylum Chordata; class Actinopteri; order Labriformes; family Labridae; genus Cheilinus; species Cheilinus undulatus. The sequence continues at coordinate 30,518,673 of NC_054877.1, forward strand.
TTTATTATTTAGTAAATACATCTTATGGATGTGGTTTTTCACTGAACACAGCCCTCAGTCCAAAACAAGAAGTAAGGTAGGACGTTGGGCAGAGCTAATCAGCGTTTCTTTACTCATTATCTTTTGTTACAGTTTTGATTAAAAGCCCCCTAGTGGCAGAATTTAGATACCGTGTGCTCTTATGCGACATATTTGTGGAAAGTTTGACTAGGGCAAACTTTATGTTAACATGGGAACTTTCGAAGAATTAGAAACTGTTCAACCTTATGAATGAACAGGACTACCTGCTTCCTTTTTTCAGGTCTTTGTCAGTCACTGCTGGTTGTAGCATTTTTAACAGTCTTATATGAAAGTTTCGAACTGCTCCTTTAACTGAATAAAACAAATAAAATAACTATAAAATGTCAAACTTTTCCTCAACAGCTCAGTAAAGTTTTGAGATACTTAAAAAGCCATAAATTAGTTTAAAAGATGTATGGCAGAAAGCTGGTCTTCAATTAAAGAAGCCAGCAGGGAGATAGGAAGATATAATGTGGCTCACTAAGGTATAAAGGGGCAGGGGGCTTACTGGAGAAAAGGAAAGAAAATTAAAAAGAGAATCAGAAAGGCAGGGAGAGAGACAGAATGGTTGTGGAGTGACTTGAAAACATGGAGTGACTTAGAAGTGTCAGACAGAGAGAAAATGACAGTACCACGACAAGGTGAACGGCTATTCTTTGAGGTGCATTGATCAGACGGAGAGGTCATTACAGCCAGAGGAGGCAGACAGAAAGGCAGAGGAACAGACAGGCAGACAAACCCTCTGGTCTCGCTCCTCATTTTCTCCGTTTCCCTTATCTCACTCTCTTTGTGTCTTCATCTGCACTCCTCTCTGAACAAGGTTTTCAGGGACACTTGGCAGGTTCCAAGGAATGGGGCTGAATTTCAATCAGTGCTGTCTTAGTTAATACACAAGAACTGAGGCTAAAGACGGAGAGAATCATTGGAGCACAATTCAATTCCTGCAGCTCGTTTATTGTTTAAACATGATGACAGTTTGGAGGCCGAAGCTAAAATAAACAGGCAAGAGAGGCGAAGTGAATGAAGGCTGTTGAGGCAGAGAAAGAATTGAGACAGGATCTCTTCTTAAGATAGAGTAATGATTTGTCAAAGTAGGAGGTTTGAGAATATGGAGGAACAAAAACAGACAGGGATGAAAGCAAGAGATTGGCTATCTTTGCATTTAAAATGACAACCATCCAACAACTGAGACAGAGGAAAGCTTTCTACACTTTTACCTTTTCCCTGCCATCCCAGCCTCCTCATCATCACCATCTTGTTGCCTGTTTGTTTTTCTCTGCGTCACATCCTTTCTTATCTTTCTCTTCCTCACTGGTGCATTTGTTTATTTGCATCTCAGATATTCTAAATGTGAGGTGTTGTTTTATTCGATAGGTCGGGATTGCTTGCAGGCATGCTGTGTGCGCGGATACAGCGTGTGTGTTTGTGTGTGCGCACATGCATGTGAGACACAGCAGTGCATGGCGTAGAGGTAATGAATTCCTCAGCGGAGCAGCGACACACAACAGCTTGCAGATCAATTTTTAATAAGAACTCTGCAGTTCACAAGCAGCGCAAAAACTGTGTGTGCGTGTGTGTGTTTGATAAGAGCTCTGCAGTCGGCTCGCAGAGTAATAAACATATTGTAATCAGGGGCCTCTGACCGAAAAAAACTAATCCCTGTGTCTCTGCTGTGTGTGTACTTGCATGTGCACCTACTGGGAAAGAGAGCCCAACTAGCCGATTCATCTCTCTAGTATTACCAAGTCTAATTTTGAAAAACAGAACAAGTTCGTTTTCAAAAATGCAGATATAGGATTCAGTAAGACTGTCAAAGGGAGAGTGCAGAAAGATTATTTTTAGTTCAGCTTCAACACTTTACTAATCAGTTAATCATCACCAATATAATACCAATCATAGCTTGTATTTTGATAAAGCTGCTGGTTTTGTGGTTGGTCCATCTACTTAACTGTGTAGAGCAGCAAGACCACCAACAGGTGGCAGTGTTACCTCATAAAAGGACCACAAAAGTAATCCTTATTCAGCCAATGTGCTTTTACCTTTTTCAACAGAGTAGAACAAAAACCTTCCAAGAAGCAGTGTAAGGTTAAGTAATATGTAAGTATACAGTGAGGACAGCTCAATCATCTTACATGTATTCATTTATGTGCAGGCTGAAATGAATATTAACAGACAAAAAATATTTTGTTTTTCAACAGGGTAAATAGTTCAAATAGTATAATAAAAATGAGACATTAAGTCTCAGAACATTGACCTTGCTGCATCGTTCCAACTGATGTTATTATTTCATGCTGATGAAAAACACATTTCACCTTCAAACAACTGAGTTTATTTAACTTTCTCATCAAAACCCAAACTTTCTTTTCTTGAAATTGCAGTACCTATAAAAAGTTTTTAATCCCTCCTTCAAGAAGAAGGTCATTACACTGTGTTTAAGGACTTCTTCTGCAAAGAAGTGGGGCCTCTAACTCATACATTACTATATTGGTATTTTTGGATGATTATACTGAGTATATATTGTTTTAATGCATGAAGAACATACCACTAACATTATTACTAACATAGGTTTTATGTAAAGTGGCTTCCAACCTACCTTAGAGATGTCTATTTTAGTCTGTTGTTAATCCATACATATGTCAGGCCATAAATACATGCATCAATCTTTCTATTTATGCACATGTCCAACCATCCAGTTACTATGCCTATAAAAAATATTTACCCCTTTGGATGTTTGACAATTTTAATGATTTTATAAATCAATCATGGTCAGTATAGTTTGGCTTTTTTGGCGCAAATATATATTTATTTATTGTCTAAGTCAAAATAGATTTCTGCAAAGTGATTTCAATTCAACAGAAATATAAGGTAAAATATATGATTGCATAAATATTCCTGGCTACCATTACACCATGAAGACAAAAGAACACTCCAAACACATCAAAGAAAAGGTTATTGAAAAAGCAGAAGTCAGGGGAAAACAATTTCAAGGCATTGAACATCCCCCAAAGTTCAGTTGAATCTATCATGAAGAAATGAGGGAATATGGCACAAGTGTAAATGTGCCTAGATCAGGCTGTCCTCACAAACTCAGTAACTGTGCAAGAAGTAGGCAAGTGACCAGAGACCACCAAGACACCTATGACTACTCTGAAGGAGTTACAAGCTGGGAAAGACTCTGCACACAACAACTGTTGCCCAGGTTCTTCATCAGTCAAAGCTTTATATGAGATATAGGAAAGCCACTGTTGAAAAAATCACGTATCAAATCTTGACTTGAGTTTGGCAACAGAGATGTGGGAGACTCCATGGTCAAGTGAAAAAAAAGTTCTTTGGTCTGATGAGGCCAAAATGGTGCTATGTTTGCCAGACACCAAACACTGCACCTCACTACAAATACACCATACCCACTGTAAAGCATAGTGGTGGCAGCATCATGCTGTGGGGATGCTTCTCAGCAGCCGGCCCTGGGAGGCTTGGTAGAAGGTAAAATGAATGTGGCAAAATATAGGAAAATCCAGGAGAACAATCTTATTTAGTCTCCTGGAGAAGGGAGAAGATTTATTTTCCAGCAGACAATGACCCAAAGCATACAGCCAAAGCTACACAGAAATGGTGTAAAGACAACCAGTTTATTGTTCTAGAGTGGCCGAGTCAAAGCCGAGATTTTGTGGCTGGACTTGAAAAGCTTTTCTTGCCTGATCCCTGTGCAACCCCCATATACAGTAGCTTGAGCAGATTTCCAAAATAGTCAAAAAAGCCAAATGATATTGACCATGATTGATTTATGAAATCAATAAAAGGGTAAAACATCCAAGGGGGCACTCTGTATATATCCTTCTTTCCTTATGTGCTAATGAAAACCCACCTAACCATCCATCTGATCAGCAATCTACTTTTATAGTAAATATATATTGTCAATATGCATAAAGTGTTGTCAGGCACAGTGAAAACTGTGGACTTCAGACACACCTCTGTGCATCTCCATTACTAATGGTAACAATACAGGACTGAGAGAAAATTTTCCATCCTAATACATGCCAAGTTTTCTGACACTTCAGATCTCTCAGTCATTGAAGTTCCTGATCTTAGATGGTAAAATAATTCTCAAGTCTGCCCATCAGTTTGCAGTGATATTCCATATCAAACTTTGCCTTAGTTTTAATTACAAAAGTGCGCAGTAAAAGTAATTTACTTTTATATTTACTTTTGTAAATACTTTATTAAATATTGCACTTAACTTAGTCACTGATGATTATTTATCACAGAAGAGATACTGTCGGCACAGTTTTAAAACCTTCAGTTTTCACTGTATTAAAAACTTGTTCAACCCAATTATAAAGTACAGCAGTAGGTCTTTATTAGGCCACATCACTTATTAAAACCTCTCAGGGCTGCAGACAGTCAGTCACTTGGCTGTGAATCACTATATAAAAGACATAAAAGAAGATGCAGATGGGTTGAAGTGGTACAGACATTGTTTAACAAAATGTTGAATCTTTGAATGTGATATGACATTGACATTCACATGCTCAATGATACTGCTTGAATATGATGCTATAGAAGGTATTAACATGAACTTTCTTAAGAGAGAATGTCTTTGTAGGAAGATTTGCAGGATGGAATAAAAGAAGTATGGAAGGCCTTTCTTTTGTGTGAGATGTTTTATCATCTTACAATATTGTCCAATTTTAATTTACAAGTCTAGACTTGTCATAATACACATTCCGTGGTTGGAAAGAAGCAGTACATGTAAAGTCAAGTTCCCTATAGAGATGAAAAATAAATGGTATAGACGGTGTGACATAGTTTATCACTGCTCTTAAGACCATTTAAGCCATGTCTGCACATTAATATATTTGATAAATACTTATAATATCAGGGGCAAAAGTGGTACTTGTGGGTCAGGCCCACACTGGCGCAAGATAAACTTAAACATCCATTCAGAGATAGAGACATTCTCTGAGCCCAGTCCTTGATAAACAGCACAACTAAAATGCAGTATCAGTTTTTAATTTGTGCTAAGAAATTAGAGTGTAACTCTTATAAAATTACAAATAATTTATTAGATCAAATTATATCCATGAGTTGTTTTTCCCAAATATCCTGTTTTGTATCACTTTAAATGGATGATCTTTGAGTCTTAAGATTTTAAAATTCTACATATTTTACACACTAAAACATTTAACAGTGTCAGTTTTAAAAAATATGCTTAACAAATGAACCAACTTATTTTAAGACAATATCGGTAGTAGTTTCAAAAGATGGTTATCATCAATAGGGGTATATGGTGACAACCCTATTTTACACGTTTTTTCTTGTTTTGAAGTAAATCTACACATAAGAATATAATTTTGATATTTTAATGAAAGAAATTAGAATACATTAGATAAGAACTTGCCTACAAAAAGTATTCTCCCCCTTTGAAGTTTAACCCTTTAGTTGATTTTGTAAATCAATCATGGTCAATGTAATTTTGATTATTTTGACCAAAAAAAGTTTATGTCAAAGTGGAAACAGATTTCTACAAAGTGATGTAATGTAAAAAAAGTGATTGCAGTCAGTATTTAGTAGAGGCACCTTTAATTGCAATCACAGCGTGGAGTGTGTGGATAGATCTCAATCAGGCTTGCATATCTGAAAATTGCAATTTCACTCCATTCTTCTTTGTAAAACTGCTCAAGCTCTGTCAGGTTGCCTGGGATCATAGCCCTTTTCAAGTCCAGCCACAGATTCTCTATTGAATTGAGGTCTGGGCCTTGACTTGGTCATTCCAGAACATTCACCTTGTTGTCTTTAAACCATGTATGTGTTGCTTTCATTGTATGCTTCGGGTCATTGTCTTGCTGGAAAATAAATCTTCTTCCACACTGTTGTTTTCCTGCAGATGGGATTAGATTGTCCTCCAGGATTTTCCTATATTTTGCCGCTTTCATTTTACCCTTTAACTTTTTTTGGTAATGTTCAGTGTTTGGTGTCTGCCAAACATAGTGTTTTGTCAGATGGCCAGAATGCTTATTTTGGTCTTATCAGACTAATAAACTTTCTCCCACTTGACCATGGAGTCTCCCATATGCCTTTTGTTGAACTGTAGTCAGGATTTAATATGAGTTTTCTTCAGTAGTCTTCATGGTGTAATGGTAGCCAGGAATACTGATTAACCAGTGACTGGATCCCTCCAGACACAGATGTCTTTACACTACAATCACTTGAGACACATTCACTTCACTCAGGTGATCTCCATTTCACTAATTGTGAGACCACTAGCACCAATTGAGTGGGCCACTGTTGAAATAGGTCAGTCACTTTAAAGGGGATGAATATTTATGCCGCCTATATTTGACCTTACATATTTTTGCTTAATTGACTTTTTTCACTTTGACATTAAAGAGGTGCATGAACACATCAAAACAGTCACCTAAAATGCCAGTAAATGAGTTAGAGAGCTTACTTCTTTGTAGAACAACTAACAGTAACTACAGACTTCCTTAGTAATTGGCCAATAATAAGTCATTAGAGACAGTGTAATGGCCTCCTTCTTGAGGGAGGGATTTAAAATTCAAAGCACATCTTCTAGGTTTTAAGTATGAGCCACGATAAAGCCAGGTGACTGCAGGGAAGGCCATTCATATTCAAGCCCAACACGGCCCCTCAGTTTCCATCTATTATTCATGAATCTCCCTTCTGCCTGCTTCATCCTCTGGCCTCCTGGTCTAGCCTTTTCCACCTCCTTCACTGTATAACCATACCTGAACTGGCCATAAATGTGGTTATTCACTGCACATGAAAGGGACTGAATGTGGGCAACCTCCGGATAGGAGAGAGATGTCTTTAAGGGTTTCAAATGCAGAGCTCTGGTTTAAGGTGAGCTCATGATTCACCTCGAGCCCTGTGAGCAAAAGCTGGATGACCTGATGTACTTATTCTTTCACCTTCCACTTTTTCCCTCTTTCTAGGAAAGCTGCAATATAAAAATTCACACTTTTAAACACCCTTCAGCTGCAGGAGAAATATGCAATTCGTATTCTTGCAAACATTGAGCTGTGTCTACCTTTCATTGTGTATTCTGACAGCCCACTTTTGTGCTAAACCACCAAACAATTTTGCTGCCCTGTGTGTCCTCTGATCTAATCTTCTGCTCCACTGTGAGAGAATGACATGAGTGCAAATGGACACTTGCCCTTGTAGAAAGTCACTTTCTAAAAGGTGTTCATTGCCTCAAAGAGGCACCTGTAACAGAATGAGTACTTAACTTTGATATGAAGATATACGAAGAGTCATTACTCTGAGTGCTTGTCAGGCGTTAACACAACAACCACAAACATTACAACAAGCAAGAAGAAAATCACAACAGCGCTCTTTTATCAAGTCCCAACAGAGCATGAGGAACACTGATGGTCACTTTATGCAGACACAGCTCTGTATAAAGCTATCAGAAGAGTACATCACATAAACGAGGCGCACAGATGTGCAGCTAATCACTTAGACTGCAGGAATAATTGGCCAACATTGATTGTGCTTATCTGGCCCATCATAAACTCAGCTACAAAGTGTATTGTGTTTGGGCCTATGTGTGTGTGTAAGAGAAAAGAGTGTGTTATTTCCCCTGAGTTTTCAGCCTATTTGCATGATTAATCTGTTTGTCATTCCACGGTTAGGCAAAAGGTCAAACAATAGGAGGATATTTCAATTTGCTTTCTCAATTCCCACACTTAATATGAAATAGCATTACACTCAAAGAACAATTTAGTTTAGCACAAAATGGGCCTTCCTTTCAGCATTTTCCTTTTGGAAATAATACTGATGTGGTCAACACATCAACTGCTAAAAGATGAGCAAACAACAACATTTAATAGGAAAGAGCATGAAACATTCACAGCATATCAAAATGATGGAAAAGTTTTTTTTTTTTTTTCGTATATATCTTTAGCTTTTATTCCTAATGTTTTCATGAAATCCATCCCTTTATTTGCATTTTCCTGTAAAGATGAATGTATTGAACATCTGTAATCATCTAAACGTTGAATACTTTGAAATCTGCGCACTATTCTGGATGACTGGACCAAAGTTATTATAGTTAACTAAACTAAATAACTAAAACTAAAATTCAACATCATTTAGTTTCAACTGAAACTAAATAAAAACTAAGCTTTACCAAAGAAACGAAAACTAACTAAAACTGTAGTCTTACAAAACTAAAATAAAATAAAAATGGAGACAAAATATCCTTAGTTTTAGTCTTTGACACAACCATACTGACTGGCACTGACACACAAGTCTGGGGAGTGTAAGATTTCCTGATCTGATTGGTTAAGACTTCACATCCTGGTATTTTTATGTCTGGAGTTGTATTCAAACATCATCATTAAATAAATAAATGATAAGTGAAGAGTAGCCTGTTTTAATTTTTTTTTTTTTTTAATGTATGACACTCACTCAGCCCCGACATCTATCCATAAAAAACTAAAACTAACAATAAAACTAATAAAAAACAAACTAAAACAAAGCATTTTTGCATAATAAAAATTAAACTAAACTAACAAACCAGCAGTCAGAACTTCTAAAGACTAAACTGAAATCAAACACAGAAAGTTAAAACAAAATCAAAATAAAAACTAATGAAAAATCCAAAACTATCATAACCTTGGCCTGGACTCAAATTCTTTACAAAATTGACACAAAGCCACTGCCCTGGTAATCAGCTGGTATGGGCGTCTGCTCACATAAACTCTGAACCAATCCCATTCAGCTGCGACTTCTTTCAATCCAGTCCTGCTCCTGTCATATTTAAAAATCTGTTCTCCTCTCCTTCACAGTCAGTTTGCTGTTTCAGTGAGACAGCTGCAAGCCTCCTCCACCCCAGCCACCTCCATTACATCTCATCAGTGTCCAGGTCCAGCTTCTTCATGCCATCCAGCTTATTCCTTGACAGGACATTTGAGGGCCGACCTCTCATGATAATAATAATAAATTAATAATAATAATGATAATAAAATATTCTACTTAACATTTTTTGTATAAAGATTTTTCTTCCAAATGGGCATCATCTGTTAAACATGCATGTTTAACATACATCATATTTGCTAGTAAGCTTCTAGAGTCTTTCAAACATTTCCAAATTTGTAAAATAAATTGTGAAACTGATTAAGTCTCTCCTGACTGAAATGCAATCAACAAACTAAAAGAATCCAAAGGGGCATTAAGCGCCAGCCAAACAGAACAAAAGGACAGGAAATGATGAGGAAAGCCAACCCAGCGGTGGGCTCCAGGACCCCCTATCTTCTCCTAAAATTGCCTGACGAAAAACTTAACTTACAAAGAAGGACAAAAACACAAAGTAGGACTACCTGCAATCTAAAGCCCAAACTAAAATAACAAAGCCCAATCTGGACATGCATTGGGGGAAAATGGTAAAATAATGAAAAAAGCTTGGATAAGAAAAAAGGAAAAGGCAAAAAAGGAATTGAGAAGACAAAAAAAAAAAACAAGAAATGCAACCAGGACCCCAGTAAGACGATTTTATTTAAGTTGATTAAGCTATGATAAAGAGCACAAATGTACACCTGTTCTTCACCTAATGTCCTCTGCTACCGTGAGAATGTGCCAATCTGGACATCAGACACCAGCCATCTGTGCTTTCAATTAGCAGATCTTACTCCTATCCATGCAAAGGTCTAGATCCAACCTAAATGTTATACAATACAGTCCGTGTTTTCTGGCCATGTTTGGTTAGCAGTTTGAGCAGTTTAAGTGTCCCTATGACAAACACACCTGTGTTTGGTATAATCTGCAAAAGGCAATTTCATACCGAGATGTATTTTAGATTGCCTTGCAGCCAGGGAATGCTCACAAGGGTTATGGGAAATTCAGGTCTTCAGTACAAGCAGCTGGTAAAGTTAAAGTATGAACAGCAAATGGCAGCAGACTTGTGTACACACACTGCATTTTGATGTTATCAGCAGACTTTATTTATTCAAAAACATTGAATGCACAAACAGAAATGCCAGACTCTAGGTGAACTGTGCCAAAACATCTACTTACTGAAAAGTCTCAGCTCTCACTGGGACATGCACACTCTAATCTATGAATAGACAAGATTAAATAAGTAATAATGTGTTTAGAACTCCATATTATTTTGCATTTTGAATAAGCTGACGTCTGCATTTGGTACTGGAAACGTTTCCACTCTATTTCTATATGATTCCCACTTACAACAACAAAAAACTAGACATAATTCAACATTCTTTATAGATAGTGGATATCAGCAATAGCATGTGATCCAAGGGTCTAACTTTCAAAAGTGTATGCTTGGGCAGAATGAGGGAGGAAAAGACAACAAGGGTATAGGGATGTGCCCTGTTACCTGTCTAAGAGATTAAACATTTGCTCCTCAGATTTCAGCACCAGAATTACTAGACAATTAAATTAATTAGGCTCTGAGCACTGAACCTTGGAGCGAGGACCCTATTGTATCCGTAGTCATTCTTCTTACTATGCTGCTAAAAGGAGGGCTAATTTGGGGGCCTTAACATGATCAAAAACCCATCAAAATCTTGCTATTTCATTGCAAAATACCTATACAGTGCCACCTGAAGAGCAACCTTGTGTCCAAATTGGTACACATATACAGTACATCATGTCTGGAAATTTAAAAAAAAAAAAAAACCTCTCTTGGGACCAACTTCTAAAATGTACATGAAAGAAGCTTACAACAGTTAAAGGCCAATTTTTTCATTTTACACCTGTGGACAGATTGCACATTTTAATGAACTGCTCAAAAGGATTTTATCTGATTGACTCCAGAATTTTTGGCAATATTCCAGACAAGATGGAGATAAAAAGTTGTAAAAACCTTGAGTTTTAACCATAGGGCAGGGTCATGACTGGGGCTCAAAGTTGGACAACTTTTTCATACATTTTTTTACAGAGTTTTAAAAACATATATATTTCTTATTATCCTGCAGTGTCTGTGTCAATCAACACCAAACTTCACATGCATGACAGGGGTCCCATTCATAGTTTTAAAATTTAATCTAGTCATAGCACCCCCCTCTGCCAACAGGTAGTTACTGAATCACAATTTCTCATTTCTACAAGGATGGTCAGATCTTCCTCATAAATGGTGTGGCGCATACCAGTAACTGCCATACTGCCATCAATAGCCCAAAGGCCTTCCTCCAATGTTTAACCAAAATGGTTATTCTTTATGAACTAACTTGATTAGCCAAATTGTTAACATTATTATGAAGTCAAAAATAATCTATAATTCACCACTGTAATTGATATAAAATAAACTGATGTAAATGCTGACGTACCTTGAATGAAGGATTTTTATGATAAGTGTAGGACTTTTAATAGTAGGTATGGGATCATTTTCTAACCCTAATACTGATACCCTTATATCCTTAAGCTTAAATATGCAGATTTAGGAGCAGAGGATAAACAGCACGGATGGAAAGCGAGGATTCGTCCAGTAGAAGTGGGGTGTAGGGGGATTGTGGCAAGGTCAGCTGTTTCATTACTCAGAGAGCCTGGAGTGCAGCAAAAGAAGCAGTGCAGGCCAGTCAGGGGATCTGGATGAGGAGGAATTGTGCTAGATGGGGGTCAAAATAACAGTTGAGGAAAATCCCTCAACTACTCTGTTCTTTCCCTTCTGTTTTTTTTTCTCTTTCCTCATGGAAATGAGGGAAAAGGGGGAGGGAGAGCCTCAAGCCAAAATAGGTGGGGGTGAGTGCTAGCCCCAGTCAGGGCACATAACCTCAAGCTCCACCTCCCCCACCAACTTTTCTCGTTTTCTTTCGTACTTTTTGCAGTTGTATGTGGAGCTAGAAATAGTTTTCTTTTTGTAGGTGCAGTTATGGGATTAGAAACTTCTTTGCTGAGCGCTTGTACTTTCTGTTGAGCACACGTGTTCACTTTAAGTCAATGGATACCCCTTTAGCAATCCAAGTCAGGTCAGGTACGTGAGCAACCTTGGTCCTGTACTGCTCTGATCTCCTGATGGCCACCTCACACCATCCAAGTCTTCAGCGATGAAATCCTTCTTTTTGTATTACTTGGTGGAAAAATAAGACAACTATCTGTTTTTAACTGGTCATTTATCGGTTTTATATTACAGGAACAGCTATCATATCTTTTCTCCAAACATCTGAATTTACTAAAATTTATTGTCAAAGCCTAAAAATTATTTTTCTTGAAGTCAAATTTGGACTTATCATCCTGATATTTAGAAAGGTGCCTGGCTGTAGACGGTACATCTCTGACAACCACTCTCACAGGCCATTCATCTGAGACGCCATCTCTTTCAAAGCAGGAGTGCCATAATCTGCCGGTACAATGTTTTTCCAGCTTTAGATTTAAAAAGAAAAATCAACTTTATTTAAATTAAGTCAGGCAGTTAAATTAATGAAATAACCACATGTCAGACATTACAGAAATATTTCATAAATAAAACAGAATAAAGATAAGAGGTGTAATCTAGGATCTTTTTTTTATGCATTTTTGAAGGAGTTACACCAATGATAGCTTGCTTTGGCTTCATTAAAGTTAGCTAAAGCTATTATTTACATTACTACCTTAGCCAGTGTAGCTACGTTAGCTTTAGCAACGTGAGCTTTAGCAAACATAGCTAAAGCTAACGCAGCTAAATAGATAATGTAGCTACATAGTTAACATAGGTACTTTGTGTGCTTAGCTTTAGCTATGTTAGGTACATAAGCTGCATAGCTACATTAGCTATTTGGCTTACACAGCTAAGGAAGCTATATAAGCTACATTTGAATGTTTTCATGGAAGATGAGCTTTTATGCTGTAAGCATACTGTTTACTCAGCTTTATTCAAGGTTAAGTTAGGTTTTGCAGGTCAGGTTTTTAACTTTTAACTTCTGCTATCCTAAATTTTGAAAGCTTTAATGTGTGTTTTTTGTGTGTGTGGGGGGGGGGGGGGGGTGTACAGTCTGCAGCCAGACTGGTTTGGACATTTAAGCATTGCTAATGTTAGCCGCTCTCTGCAAAACAACTTCACATCTTTTTACTCGCTAACACTGTGATCATGTGATAAATTGCATTTAACCAGGTTTGAATTTGCCCAGAAACATCACAAGCAGGTAAAGCTTCTTGTCAAAGGACAAGAAACAAACAAACAGAAAAAAAAACATTACCGTTTTTCTCAATTGCTTACATACTAAACCCCACTTTGAACCACAGGTCAGTTGCCTAAACCCTAAAATTGAATCAATCCCTCTTTTGGCAGAACGGTTAATAATTTTACCTCGTTATGCGCCATTTGTAGAACTTATTCACTCTCTAAACACAATCTCACTGTCTACACATGTTCTACTGTGACTCTTTTTGAGGCATAATGGTAACCACTGGCAGTGGAAGTTGATCAACCTGATGAAGGTCTGAGAAATACAACATTGTAAAGAAACACTGCAAATCTTTTGTGTTTTGATTATTACCTTTCCCATGAATTTTTCCAGTTGTGCAAAGCTTTGGTTCTCTTGATGTTTACATTAGAAATTTTAACTGCCTGCTCATTAATGTTTTACTTTGACTGCTGTATGTATGATGTCATAACAGCGTTTGATTTTGTTTTGATGTGATTGATTTTTTCCCAGCAGAAATAAAAGTTTTAGAAAGCAGTTTGAAAGTTTTGATTGAAAACTGTTTATGCCAGAGAAGCAGGTGTCACAATGAAAGTGGCCTTGGTTTTCTTTGTAATTTGTTGCTTTACCAGAGCCCTCTTTGACCTGAACTAACTGAATGTTCTGCACACAGACAAACTCACATCCTTGAGAGGTCCATCACAGTGAATTATTGGCCATATGTTGACCCTGATCACGATAGGAATCTTTACTCTGTGGTGAAAGGGCAGCATGAATGTCTAAACACAGAAACCTTTAGAGACAGAGCTACCTACAAACATTGCTTCCATTCTTCCCCCTTTCAGATACACACAGTGCTAAAGCCCAAGAACATCATCTTATAGTTTCATATATGTGGAGAACCATTTGCGAAATCCTTCATCCTACATTTCTAATGAAGCCACACTGGAGATAAGAGCAGAATAGCTTAGCAGGGTCTCTGCCTCAGCTGCCTTCATCTTGCTACAATTATCATCCAGTGTGACAGGTGACATTTTCTACCACACTAGGCCTGCCTCTTGTTGAGGATTTAAATGCACGATAATAGAGTAACTGGAAAAGACCATTTACTCCTGTCAGCACTCAGAAACACATTGGACATCTTTTCAGTGCCTCTGTAAATTGCATGCAGAGTGTGTTTGTATGTAAAAAGGAGGGGGTAAATGGAAAGCAGAGGTTTTTTATTGCATCAGTATGGCTTCACACAGGTTGCAATGAGGAGAAAAATGGCTCTTTGTAGAAGTCGTGTCGAGAATCAGCATATTTATATGCACAGTTAAGCTGAGCTACAGTTACAGCGTGATCAGACCATTTAATTACACTACTGTCATTTTTTTCTCTGGCATACAAGCACCAGGAGAAAATCTGTCCATTGTCAGAAGGATGCCTGAAGGTGGTGATATGCCTCCTTTTGGCTGCAGGACCATTTTCAGTTGACCTGTTACGTAACACCTAGGCATGTCCAACCATATACAGTTGTATTTGATCAGCCAGATTTGTCCACAGTCTACTGATCATAATGTCGAGTGGTTTTTTTAAAGCTGCTGGCAAAATGTGCATTTTTATTTTTATATTTATTTTTATCTTGTGAATAATCTTGATACTCTTTTAAATTTCCTAACATAGCAAGCTACTGGGAATCTATAGATAATATATAAAGTGCAGCCAAAATGCTCCAATTGCCCAGAAAAAAGGGGCAGTCCATCTATGTAATACAGTGCAAAAAATAGGGACTATTAGTGAAATCTAACGCTCAATTCAGACCACAGACTCATGACACGATGAGCTGAAACTCACAACTGCTTGCAAGTTATGAGCACCTGGAAATAACAATGCACCAGACTGGAATAGTCAATGCATTGTTTTCATGGCAACAACTCTCACAGTCACCCAATTACAGTGATTTATTTCTGAAGTTACTGAGCAATAAATCTATCTCTACAAGAGGGACAGTACAACACTTTAACTATCATTCACTATCATTCCTGCTCATCACAAACTAACCTGTCATCAACATCGTAGCGTGGATGTAAAATTTCACAGCACATATAAACACTAAAAGGCTTTGCTAGATCAGTCTTGCTAGAACAAAGATTTTGGCTGAGAATAGTTACTTCCTTAGTGCCACACGTCCTGCTTATGTGTTTATGGGCTGAATTTTCCATGTGAAAAAAAAAAAAAAAAAAAAAAACAAGATAGAAAAAAAAGACAGGTGTAATCATTTCCAAATTCCCAGCATGATTTTATTTCAGGTTTATAGACTTTTAAAACAGATATATATTTCTCTTTTTTTTAATTTTCTGCTTGCAATGTCCTGCAAGTCTTGTCCTGTGACTCTTCAATGGTATCAGTGGTTTGCAGCCTATGTTGACTTCCACAGGGCGTTCGACTCAGCCATCTAAACGATTTCTAGAGGTTCATGGGATATCATGTGCACTCATCCAGCTGATGTCTGCCCAACATTATAGTACATGAGTGCTGTGAAGGGTGGTGGATCCATCTCTGACTTCTTCCCAGTTGATTCTGGGGTGAGGCAGGGGTGTGTCTTAGCTCATATTTTTTACATTTTATCTCATAATAATGACTAAGGATTTTTTTCAAGAATTGCATTACTTTCACATTTTTTTTCTTTTTGATTTTGTGGAAATGGGCTTCTATAAGAACAGCCTTATTATAAATACAAATTTATTTTTTACCAGGTTTGTTCCTCTAGATGCTACAAGGTTAAATAATACACACTGCACCTTTAATTGTGAGGCTATGTTATAGCTAAATTAAATTCTTTCTCACTGTCTGTTCAGAATAAATAAGCTTACCTAAAAGCAGCTAACATTAGCCACGTTTTTTTTGTGTGTTTTTACCATCTTTATAATTTCATTGAGTAGTTCACAATAGACTGAGCCCATGAAGGACACTTGACGAGCCGGAGCAGCCACCAGTCTCATTGCCCCTCGGTTCACAAGAACACACAGGTCGTCTGTGGTACACATTCGCTCTTAATTAATGTAAAAAGGAGAAAAGAGTGGAGGACAGCGCGAGAGTGACAACAAGGGAGAGTGAAAGAGAGAGAGAGAAACAAGCGTGAGAGCAGAAGAAAGCAAGTTTAGCAAGGTCTCGCTGTACAAGCAAGACACCCTCATTACCACATAATCTCTGAAAGGGAGTGAAAAGAGAGAGAGAGAGAGAGAGAGAGAGAGAGAGAGAGAGGGGTGGTAAAGAAAAGAGAGAGATGGAGGAGAGTTAGAGGAGATTCAATTTGCATTGACGAGGTGTCAGCGGGGCTCAAAGCTAGTTTAAACCTGCATTTGGGGTTGGGAGGGGGTTGAAGGAAGGGATTGGTGGGAGAAACAGGAGGTTATGGTACAAGATGAGAGGTGAGAGGGGCAGAGGAGGGAGAGACAGACATGAGAAGAGAGGAAGAGGGCAAGAGGTCTTGAAAACAGTGGTCATTAGCAGGCAGAACACAAGCCCCCAAGAAAGGCACATATGCAAACACAGACATAGAGCTCCTCAGTAGGCTAAGCACATCGACTTCATAGTGCATTGTAATTAATATTTCATAGGCTGTCTCCTGCAGGTGAGGGGAAATGAAAACAAGATGGAGAGATGCTTAGAGAGAAGATAAGTGGATAAAGAGACAAAGATGATTTTATCTGTGCATGCGCAAATTTGTATGCACTCTCATGTACTCCAGGTGTTCCTCCTTGTGTACATTTCGGCATGTTTGAGCATTCAAGGGTGTGTGTGCATCTGAATATTCCTGAGGTTAAATCCATCCTTCAACGTCCTCTACATTTTTTATGAAGACAACTCAGGGCAAAGCCGTTGAGATGAGTCAGTTAAAAGTTAAACACATCACTCTCAGTGAATTTTCCCACATAAAGATGTTCAAAATTGATATTAAAAGTTGCATTAAGAGGACAGCAATAATTTTTCACAAAGTTTCAGCTTCAGGTGTAAGAGCAACATAAATGAGCATAGAATAAAATGATTCTGCCATGCAGGTACACAGGAGCCAGGCCATTCCAGCGGTGGCTCTGCAGCGTTCCTGCCCCTTTGTTTGGAGCGCATTGTCTCCTGCAGCTCCCCAGCGGCCACTTTCCTCCAACAGCATTCATGAAAGACTGACACGGTAGAATCTCGCTGAGTGGCGCTGGGGTCTCTGGAGCAGCGTAGATCAATGGGTGTCCTTTGAGCTCTCCTCCATTTTTGAAAGGAGCGAAGACAAAAGGAGGAGGGGAAAACAGATTAGCATAACATTAATAAAACAAACTGTAATCTGAAACAAGAGCGAAAACAAAAGGTGGAATCCGTGTTTTCCCCCAGGAAGAGTTACTGTCACACACAGGCACACATGTATAGGAGGATGCATCCATGCTTGTAATGGCAGTGTTCCTCAGAAGGACTCACCCACCACAGTTCAGCAGAACGTGAGGGAGGGAAGCAGAGAGGAAGGTCAAGTGTGAGACATAAAAAAGAGCCTGAAGAATAAAGCCAAGGTCAGATGATTTTGTCCATTTCAGTGGGTACTGAGTCAGATTAGGTGATCACAAGGATATAAACTCTTGACCAACAGGCATGGCGCACTGTATGGTGATTGGTCAGTACTCAACCAGTAAATCATGACTGATTAGATGACACTGAAAGGAAAAAGGGCTGGGCTAGACAACACAGAATGAATGATGTGGACCCAGGAGCCGTCCTATCTAGACCTGTGCATACCTGTTGTAATATTTTAAAGAGCGCTCATATCACAACCTGTAGATCTTCTTTACATTTATGATTATTCATCTTGACCTGCGCAGCTTCTCTATTTCTTACAGCAGTGACACATGACACTGCTCAGCCAATCAGCCAAAAGTGTGCTACTAGCCTGCTGCTGCAGGGACAAACAGAGAAGTCATGAAGTTTCTAAAACAGCAAAGAAAGTTAGTTAGGGGAAAGTAGAGATGCTGTGCAGCCAACTTCGTGGACGCTTCATGACTCCGAGTTTGTCTGACGTGAGCCTGATTTAAGATGAGATTTTAAGAGTTAACCGGACCATCATTGCTCTCTTTAAATGTGAGAAAAGTGTGAAAGTGGAAAGAGGGAAAGACAGAGAAAATGGCATTAAAGCTTTTCCATTTTTGCACTGACAATCTCAGTGCAGGGAAAGATATCCACCCCAGACCCCAGATTGGGAAGCAAGGGACAAGTTTCCCCCATACAACTCAATCACCTCTCTCATTTCTCTGCCTCATTTTTGGCACTCTGCTGTCAGTCAGCGTTAACATAGCAACCACACATGGGGTCAATGGTGGCACATGTGGACTTTCCAGAAGGAGGCTGACAGTTTACATGGAGCAGGTGCCACAGTTTTCATGAGAAGGAGATTGATGTTGTACTGGAACTGAAAAAGGGGCCCATTCCCACGTGTGAAACTTTTTTTGGTGTGCAATGAGTCCTAGTTTGCTAGTAGTGCTTTGGCATTGTCACAGACATACAATGTAACACCACAAATCTCTATAACCATCTAAAGCCTCACCAGGTCTGCCCAGAGTTGGCTGGGCCCCTGACACTCCCAGAGAATGGGCCTTTCCCACTTGTGATCTATTGATAGTATCAATGCATGTGTGTTGGATCAGTAGCACTGAAGCTAGCATGCGTACTGGCCAACAGTTACATTGTTTTGGAGCTGAAACGGTAAACATGTGTAAGGTTACTATTGGGTTCTGATGTTGGAACTATTGATTTGTACCACTTTAATCTCTTTTAACTTTCTTTAAACAATTTTTTGCATTTTTTGATAAACGCCTGTTTTTTTTGTTTTGTTTCGTTCTGTTTTTTTGTTTGTTTGTTTTTTTGCCAAATATTCCCACGTTTTTGCTGCTTTTAACACATTTTGACCACTTTTAACTAATTTTTGCTACTTTGAAAATCTCATTTTACTACCTTTTCCGACCATTTTTCCACTTTTCAGCCATTTTGTCACTTTTTAAACCCTTTCCACCATTTTTTTAATGCCAATTTTGATCATTTTAAGCAATTCGACCACTTTTTAACACTTTTAATGACTTTTTCTATCTGTTTTTGCCACCTTAGACCCATTTTGCCACTTTTTGCTTTTGCCTGGTAATTCATTTCCACTACTTCAACCCCATATTTGTCTCTTTTTATCTTATTTCCCTTCCTTTTCTGCGCATTATTTCCACATTCAAAGGGGTACTTCAATATTTTGGCAAATTTGCCCATTGCCGTAATTCCTATAGTCTTAGTAATAGGTTCGTTACCTTTAGTTGTCGGTGCAAGCTGTTTTTAGATCGGCGCTGCCGAGTTCGGACCTGCTGTGCCAACTCAATGTAAGCAGATGGTATTTCTGGCTTTCCCTCATCAAACTCATCAAATACACAATCCAACAACTCCAAAACGCTCTCGTGGACAAGTTGTGACCTGCACATTCACCACGCTATGAAATAATCATGGAACATTACGATACAGAGATGTTTCAAAGCTAAATGCAAAGCCGGAACTACACTCCAGACATGTCTGCTGCACTGTGTCACTCCGCCCAGTGGTTTACTCAAGAAATACTTCCGAGTATTTGCTTTATGTGTCGTAATGTTACATAATTATACGTTATTATTTCACAGGAATTATGGCAATGGGCGAATTTGCTAAAATGTTGAAGTATCCCTTTAAGTCACTTTGCCAATTTTTTAAACCCTTTCCACAAATTTTCTGCCATTATTTTCCACGTCTGAGCCATTTTTCCCATTTTTAAATCTTTTCCTCTAATTTTCTGCCATTTTTCTCCACGTCTGAGCCATTTTTCCCATTTTAAGGAAAGGTGTTAACATTTCAAAGAAGTATATATTCTAAGGCATAATTTAACTTAAAAAATTGTTGCTTTTATAAGAGTGGCTACAATTCAGATAGAAACAATAAAATATGGTTATTTCAGCTTATTTTTACAATGACCCATAATTTTCCTCACCTCCATGGTTATCCCATTTGGCTGGACCCAAGAAACCTCTCCCCTTTATCCCCCCCTTTTTTTGTTTGTTTGTTTGTTTGTTTTATTAAGCTTTAAATCCTATTTTATTTGCTTTACAGGGAGAAAAGTCATTATTCACATTTTACCCAGGATCATGCAGTCCTATCCTATGACTGTCAGATAACATGATAGCAAAATGTACTCTGACCTTGGCTTAAACTATAGGCAGAAACTATAGAAAGACAAGAAGAATGGATAGAAAAAGAAAGAAGTAAAGAATCTGGGGAACAGCATTTAGAGCTAATTATGCAAGAAAGAATATAATAAGAAGAGACATTTTCCTTATTTCCATAAATCAAGGCACACACTATCAAGCAAATCTAACAGCTCACAGAACAGTACACAGGGGATTCTATTTTTGACATTTTCAGAGCTGCTGCACATCATGCCTGCAGCACCAGTGAGCTGGCTATGGAGGAATATATTATCAGTGACTATCATATCAGAATCAAATGATTTTTACATTGAAGCAATTTAATATTATGATGTACTGACAGATTCATAATGGAGGGGGCGGCAGCAAATGTGCACACTTGGTGAAGCAGTAAAGCAAAAACAGAGCATCAAAGATTCTAATGAGGAGTTCTTCAGCTAATTGACAAATATTATTACCTCCCACTGTTTTTCCAAGACGTGAAAATCTGAGCAGACAGGCCACTTCGTTATGCAAAAACCTTAGACAGAATCCTCAAGGGTGCAGTGGAGTTTGGAAAATATCCCTAACTGCCATTAGGACAGATGGATATCTTTAATTCTTGAATTGTCTCAACCTCAATTTACTGAACAATCTGCAAATGATGTGCACAGACATGGCAGAGATAAGTGCAGAGACTTTGCACATGCATTGTTTCTCTACTGTTTTATCATACAGTGCTGAAGACCTTGAAGTTCAGAAAAATTATGGATTGCAAATTTAAGATGTGATATTCTGTTTTTTACATGATTAACAACCACTCTTATCAAGGCAACAATTTATTTATTTATATATTTAACTATTTGTTAATGCCATAGTACAAGCCTTCTTCAGAATTCCAAAGTATTTTCTTAAAACAGAATAAAATTGGTTAAAAGTGGCAAGTGAAGAAAAACTATGTGGAAAGTGACAAAAATGGCTTAAAATGTAAAAACACAAGAAAGTGGTAAAAGGGGTAAATAATGGCAAAAATAGGTTATAGTGGCAACAGAAGGCAGAAAGTTGCAAAAATGGGTTAACAAACGCAAAATGGGCAGAAAAACCGGGAAAATTATTTTGCAGGTAGAAAAATGGGTAAACAGAGGCAAGAATAGGTCAAAAGTGGAAAAACTGGAAGAAACTGTGGTAAAAGAGAGTTAGAAGTGGCAAAATTGACTAAAATTTGGAAATGGTGGGTGAAAAAGTGAATATAAAGTGGCAAAAATGTGACAAAAAGGGGTGAAAAAAGGCAAATTTGTCCAAAAAAAATGCAAACAATTGACAAAAGAGTAGCAAACACAAGTTCTGATAAAACTGGTGCTTTAGCAGCATCCACGCTGTCTTTCACCATAATTGCACCGGCCTCTTGATGCTCCCTGCTCACGTCACAACTCCGCCACGCCCAAAAGTACTGCCCCTCGTCGCTGATTGGTCCTGTCACTTTCTAACCAGGCCTAAACGGTTCAGACAAGAGCTTTGCGAGATGGATTCGCCAGTGAGAAACACAGAAACAAGCAAATCCATCTGCTTTGCAAGATTAGCAAAAGAGGAAAATTGGGTAAAAAAAGTGCACAAAATTGAAGAAAAATGGCAAATAAAAGGGTCAAAAACAGGCTGAAATGTTGTTTAAAATGGGTTTAAAATGGGTTTAAAAGTGGTTGATTTAGCAACTCATAAATGACTGCAACAAATCAATTATTTTCACTACTTTTTGTCTGCTCCATGACAACAGTGTCAAATATAAATACACTGAGTGCTGTGTCCTGTTGACCTGCTCCAAGCAGTTGTTAGCAGAAATGCTGATTCACCTTGACACAGGATCACAGTTAGCCTCTGGTACACTCCCTATAGTGCTTCTTCCCCAAAACTGGTGCACAAGAGTAAGGCCACTAAAATACACAAAGGACACAGATAAAGACAAGCACTGACCGGCCTAAGGAAAACTCTACTTTGTTGGCGCAAAGCTGCATCTCCCACATTGGAGCTCAAAAACAGAGCATGGGAAGAAGAAGAAGAGTGACTTTTTTGTTGTTCAGGGGATTTACTGAGAGCCTGCAGCCAACAAGTGCATCATTAATTCTGATTCAGTGCTGTTGTTTGGTTTGGGTTGGTTTTTGGATCCTCTGCTGTGACTGAAGCATATGGACCGGCTTAATCAAGCTAACGAGTCCCTCCACCCTTCTCATTGCCGGACGGAGTCTTACTTCACATAAACATACTAACAAACACAAGCATATTAATATGCAGCTGATTATTCCATGCACAAACCAGTGGGTCTGTGGCATTTACTTAAGTAACTTGGCTGGTATTTACTGGTATCACATGGGGGAGTGGTGGAAGACGAGGCAGATGGTGCATCTAATTGTCTGTGCTGGATCCCATTTCTTAGCTGTCTCTGACTTAATTTTTACTTAGGAGCTGCACGTGTAGCACTCATAAGTGGGTTTTCCAGTAGAATAGGCATGTGACAGAAAATGAAACGCTATTCCATAGAGTCCTGAAAACATGTAAATTATAGAAGCTGAAGCCACCGTAGCCACCATCCGTGTCTTTGTCTACTGCTTTTTAATGGAAATCATGTGCAAATGGGTTTCTGCACAGCCAGAACTACCAAATGGTTCCCAAACAATCACTGCCTCCTTTCCAATCTTTCTCTTTATTTCTGGCTCTGTGGATGAGGAGCGTGTCCAGCAGCTTCTGTTGGACTCCAACTACAGATACATCTCAATAAGGCATAGCAACCTCTTGGGGAGGTGTAAACGGACGAAAAGCAGAGTGGAAAACTGGCTTTTCCTTGAATAGTTGATACAGAGGGAACTACAAAGAGGAAAAAAGATGAGGACAAATAGCAGAGAAATGTGTTGGTCAGGGTGCTGATGGAAAAAGGGAGAGATTTTAGAGGGAGGCCGAACACTTGGAATGAGGGGGGAAATTAATTTGGCTGGGAGTGGGCTGTCAGAAGTGGTGATAATAGCAGGAGGTGAGATGATGATAGCTTTGACGTGAGAGTGCATACTGTGAGCTGCTGAGGCATGCTCCTGTGCACACATGCACACGCACCGAAACAGGCCCGCACACTCAAGCAAACAAGCAGGGGTTTGGCTAAGACGAATATTATGAACTACCCACAAAAGTCTCTCATACAAGCACGTGAACACGCACGCTTAAATGCCACTGCTGTATCAGTCCTCAAAGATAAGTGAGCCCTTGCTGTGATGTTTTTTTGGAAATGGGATTTTCCACCATTTCGCCTATTTCACAGATGTTGCATCTAGTGGCGGGGAGGAGCAACATGAAAGGCAGATCCAGCAGACAGCAGGCTGACTCTTGGGGAGGCTACCTGTGTGTGATGTATTTTGATTGAGGAAGATGGAAGATAAGATAGAGAAATAGGGGATTAGAGTAACCAAACAGCAAAAAGACAACACTGAAGACTGCATGCTTCAATAAAGTATCCAAAGCATGTCCTGATTTTGCATTTTTGATTCTCTTAGTTTTGTGTTTTGAGGAGTTTTGCACACAGGTAAATATGTGGCACCCTGATTATACCCAGGAGTAATGTCCTGGGCATAATCTCATAATCAAACCAAAACCTGAGACCCAATTCACCTTGAACAAACACTGGCTGATGACTCCCATCACACCTTTAATCCAACCTAACACTTCAGAAATATAGGAAATATATATATATTTATATATATTTTTTTAATTCTGGAAGAAGGTTAAATAAACATTTCAATTCCAAAAAAAACTACAATTCTCTATTATTTGAGTTATCAGGCTTTAGGGGGTTAGGTCAGGGCCTTTGCACAATGGATGCTTAGTGGCTGCATAACTGCTGCATCATGGCTTGATCTTTTTTCTGTGCATGTGAATAAGTCAGGGCTTTTAGGCTACCTGCATGAGCGCCATATTTAATGCATCTGAAACATGCATCTCACACAGAATCTTGAAAATAGAAGGCTTGCCTATTTATTGGCATCTCTTGGCTAAAACATACAGAAAAATTATGATTAAAGAGCCATATTTACCTTGTTTTAACAGATATGTGTGTCCACAATTGTAGAATATGTTTACAGTGTGTTTCTAGATAACCTGGTGGAGGCCACAATACAAAACACATTGGTCTAATTAAGATGATTTCAAGACTACGAGTGTTTATAGTGGGGTTTTTTTTCTACATTAGAAAGTTATGTGAAAAGTAAGATACAAAACGATACAATTAAGCAACTAAAACTATAAAAATAACATAAACTAAAATGCAAAAAACATTTTAGTAATAGACACTGAAATAAAAATGAGGCCTTACAAAAAAACGAAATCTAAGGCTTTTTGTGATCTTAATAAACTAACTAAAAAATTTAAAATAAGTGATGAATCTCCTTAGTTTTAGTCTTTGACAGCAGTACACTGACTACCATGTATACCCAAGCCTGGAGAGGATTCCTGATTTGATTGGTCAAGACTTTACACAGTGGTATTTTTCGGTCTTGAGTTAAATTTAATATTTATATTTGAATAAGTAAAATAAAAAGTGAAGTACAGCCTACATGAATAATCATCTGATGTTAAATTCACTGTCTCTTTTGCATCTTAAACTCAACAAGCACTCCATACCACTGAAAAAAACTAAAACCAACACTGTCATGTTCTAATCCAGTGTGTAGAAACCATAGACTGAAGAAAGAGTTGGACAAAGCCTGTGTGACGTCGGTAATCTGCTTACAATAAGCGGAGTAAAACGGCTTTTGAAGCCAATCCGTAGAGGCTCCCATATTGAAATCGCGGTCTCAACCGAACTTTGGATCAACCTAACGGCCCGCCCACTAAGCACGACTTCCTGTCAGCCTGCTAGCTAGTATTGTGGTTGACAGAAACGGAGCCTCTGCCTGCCAAGCTATCTGTCAATCAAATGAGACGCGCCAATCCCCGCGTAGTGAGGTTTATCCAAAATATAATCCAAACGATCGTGGTAAAAAAAAAATTCACCCCCCGTACAGTGGGAGCACAATAAGACACTAGCTAATGAGACACGTTTTGTGTTTTGAACCAGGCTGTAAACCAGTTTATTTTGTGTGTCAAAACCGGCTGTTTAACATGCGTGCAGACGGAACTTCCTGCAGCCAACCTCAAGTGGACAGTCGCAGTATAGCAATTTTTTGCATTTCCGTATTGGCTTCATTTTTTAGGACCAGAGGTTTCCACTTGGTGACGTCAGCCATCTACTTACAATAGGCGGACTCAACCAGCTTTTGAAGCTCCATAGTGAAATCGCTGTCTCAACCGAACTTTGGATTGACCTAACAGCAGACGAGAGCCTGCCCACTGAACTCTACTTCCTGTCAGCTAAGTAGGCACTAAAGCTAGCCTTCTGGTGGTAAAGTCTGTCTGTCAAGCTATCAGTCAATCAAATGAGACGTACCAGTCAGTGCGCAGTGAGGTTTTTCTTAAATATCATCTAAATGATTGTGGTACAAAAAGAATTCACCCTCCGTACAGTGAGAGGACATGAAGACATTAGCTAATGAGACGTTTTGTTTGTTGAACCAGGCTGTAAACCAGTTTATTTCTTTTGAAAAAACAGCTTTTTGACATGTGTTCCTACAGCGAGCCTCAAGTGGACACTCGCCGTATTGCAGTTTTTTTACACTTCTGCATTGGCTTTATTTTTCAGGACCGGAGGTAGCCGCTTGGTAGAAACTCTTGACTTAACATCAAATTAAACCAATGTCTTTGAAGACGGAGTTGTAGCAAAGTTTCTCTCATTTACTGAACCTTGTCCACATTAACATATTGGTGAAAACTGGAGGTAAAGATATAAAAACATTAAATTTTTGATATGCTACAAAAAACTGCATCTCACATGCACATGAAATTTCACAAACATGTTCCCACAAAATCCTATCAAATAAAATGTCTAACATCTCTGGCATTGCCAGTCTTATGTCTCTCAGTGGGTGGAAATGGATTGTCCTCAGCTGTCTGGCTGAAACTGTCAGCTAATTCCCCAACAAAAGAAAGCCTGCCCACAAAAGTTTAGTAGACCAACTCATGAAAGCCAGGAAAGCCAACCCTTGAAAGTGACGAACGCCACTCGGCAACATAAACGCTAAACTAGTAAGAACTAAACTGAAAGGAAGCATTTTTAAAAATAAAAACTAAACTACATTTACAAACCAGAAGTAAAACTGATAAAAATTAAACTGAAATTGATAACGAAAAAAAGTGAAAACAAAAATTTAAAAAAGCTTATGAAAAATTCAAAACTATTATAACCTTCCTTCAGGGTTGTGGGTTTCAAAGTACCTGGTTTGGGATTCTGTGGAGAAATTCACCTTTTTTTTGTACAAAATGCTTTTATTATCATTTTTCCAGGCACAGTTAATTATTCAATCATCACTAGGGGTGAACAATACGGGAAAATTTTCTAGATGAGTTCCTCATTTTATGTATTCTTTTTTAAAAAAATAAAGAAATAAATCATATATTATAACCAAAACAATATCAGATAGATTTATCTAGGGCTGAGCAATTTTGAAAAAAGATGTATTTGTGATTATTTTGAGTCATTCAGAATTTGTTATAATTTTTCTTTATACGAAGGGAGTGATTATTTTTATGCCATTCTCATTTTGATTAAGAAAAACATACATAAACAAGGAAAGTAGGATTCTGTTAACTGTTCTTTAGAGAAATTACACTTGAAAGATTGCATGATGTGAAGGGCATAACCTCTCTGTTGCAAATACCCTTTAAACTGATATTTTATTATACTATCATATTTCATGTGTAAGAAATATTGCACCCTCTGTGATTTGAAAATTGCAGCAGGCAGTATTGTGATTCAATCTAAATTTTGATTAATCATCTAATGAAGACAGATTTATTGAAGTGAAGCTGAGGAAGGACTGCAGCAGGGAGGTGCAGCCAACATGCAGCACACACGCACCTTGTATGGACGTAGTGATGCCAGAGTAGACTAGTGCCACAGCCGTAATGCAGCGAACACACAACCAGTCTGAAATGGGTATGACACCTTTTTCCCTTCTGCCATTGCTGCATGCAATAGCTAGGGATGCACCGATTCATCAGTTTGACATCGGCAAATGATGTGGGCATGAACAAATATCAGTTGCAGATGTTTATCTGCAGTCCTTACAATTTAAAGCCTGCACTTTGCACACCTAACCACTGATTTAGAGAAATCGTTTTTTTATTGGGGAGAAGACGTGACCTGTTGAACAAACTCTGTTCTGTTTTTATGGTCAAACATGAGGAAAAATGTCAGCATTTTGGGAGCCTAACACTAGAAGGAGTAATGTAAAAAAAAAACATCACTGGTGTCAGCCATCAGGAAAAATGTTATTCTAAACATCTGTATCGGCATCAGCCTTGAATATTACGATCAATACATCTCTATCAATTGTCAATGTCATTATTGGGTGTGCCTCACCAATACACAAACGTGTACAAATGTATATGAACCCTTTGTCCTTGTATTTGTCTCCAGGTTTTCACTCTTTTTCCTGCTGGATTGGGAAAGTGAAGGATAGCAAGAGAGGAGATGGTATCTAGTTTTCCAGAACATTAACACCCTGCATGGTTTGGTGTAATGTTGCGTCTCTAATGCCCACAGCCAGTCATGTTCACTAATGATGTTGAATCACCACCACAGGGTGTGTTCTAGTCTCTCCAGTGATGCTGGTGTCAGTGGTGATGATGTTTGTCGTGGGCACAGTTAAATAGAAATACTTAGATGATAATTATTGATCTGGCACTGGGACACCATTGAGGGGTTACACCAAAAGATGTTATCCTCTTATGTCTTCTTTCCCTCCATTATGTCTGTAGTTTGAGAAGCTTTTGGAAGTTTTTTTTCAGCTGCAGATATTTTGATCTCAGCCCCAAACCTTCACCTTTCCTTTATCCTTGTCTGTTCTTACTCACTGAAGCCTAACAGGTTCACTATTACCTTGTCAGCTCCTCTCTGTGTATCTTTTCACCTGTCTCCATCTTCTTTGCTCTCATGTTTTCAGGTTGTCTTGCAAACATGAATATTTCCTTTAAGACCCTGTGCCGTTCACCCCCTCCCTTTACCCTTCTTGTCTCTCTTTTCTTGTCTACTAGTTTCCGGCCATTATCAACCCTGCTTTCCGGTTTGATATCCCGCCATTTTCATTCTTCTTTTTAAGGGAAACTATTTCCAAGGCTGGGGAGCAAAAGAGAAACTCAGGGAGCTTTGAAGCCAAAATGGTCTTGGTGCTGAAAGTAATCTATATTCCAAAATACTGCTTTTCAAAGTCAGACTTTCATACTAGCTGAATAGAGGGCACCTTTTAACTCAGAGCCATTAAAATTGTCATTTTACTTAAATATCCCATTCCCTTTAGAAGACTAGAAAATGAGATATTATGCCTTGAAGAAGTCTTTCTGATGCAGAGGAAGGTATTTAAAGGG
The DNA here is from genome assembly GCF_018320785.1 of Cheilinus undulatus. Taxonomy (NCBI): domain Eukaryota; kingdom Metazoa; phylum Chordata; class Actinopteri; order Labriformes; family Labridae; genus Cheilinus; species Cheilinus undulatus. Next base: position 30,547,537 of record NC_054877.1, read on the forward strand.
TTAACTTTTATAAAAATGCAGCAACCCCTGCTATTAAAAACAGCACACATTACAACATACAGGAAGCTGACTTTATATGATTGAAATATTTAAGAGCTTAAGGTAAGGGAACACAGAGGGGAATAAAAATGAGCCGTTTTCACTTTGATTCCATCTAAGAACCATTTCCCAATAACTTGCTCCATGTTTTTTTATTGAGAAACATACCTTTATTGTTTGGAGTTACTGTTTCCAGTAAAGTGGCTCTGGCTTCCTTTCAGCCTCTCAGAGTCTTTATTAGTTTTTAAAAGTGGCAATTACCCTTTAAAGGTCAAACAGCCAATCAGGCCACTTCCCTTCACTGGCACTTTTTAATGACCTTGCTGTGGCATACATTAATGAGCCGGGTGTCTGTGGAATCCCAGTGAGAGACATTTAATGCTGCATTTACATTTAGCCTTTGTACTTTTACTTGATCTACATGCTGCACATTTATGATTCTATTTCTTTGCAAAGATGTGACATCTACTCAAGTATAAACATGTCATCTTAGTAGAATGAATGTAACAATTTAAATCAATGAGCAAAATATTCAGTAACTGAATAAGTATTCAGACCCTGGGATGTTTCACCCTTTAATTGATTTTATGAATCAATCATGGTCAATATAATTTGGCTTTTTTACAGAAAAATACAAAAAACTCAACTCAAAAAACACACCATCCCCACTGTGAAGCACAGTGGTAGCAGCATCATGCTGTGGTGATGCTTCTCAGCTGCCGTCCCTGGAAGGCTTGTAAAGGCAGAGGGTAAAATGAATGCAGCAACATATAGGAAAATCCTGGAGGATAATCTTATTCAGTCTGAAAGAGAACTATGGCTTGGAAGGGGATTTATTTGAAAGCAAGACAATGACCTGAAGTATACAGCAAAAGCTGCACAGAAAGACAGTAAGGGGAATGTTCTGGAGAGTCAAAGCCCAGACCTCAATCCAATAAAGTATTTGTGGTTGGATTTGAAAAGGCTTGTTCACACCTGATTTCCTGAAAAGAGCTTGCACAGTTTTGGGCTGAAGAATAGAGTAAAATTGCAGTGTCCAGATGTGCAAGCCACGGACTCAGTGCTGTGATCAAAGCTAAAGGTGCATCAACTAAATACTGACTTGAAGAGGTGAATATTTATGCAATCACTTACTTAATATAAATGCAGTTAATATTTATTTTAACTTAAGTTCAGGAGCAGGGCCACACCAAAACCACACCTTCAATCACCTGCAAGCCTACTTAAACGTAGCCATCCCACGTCACGCTGTCTGTCTGAGAGTCTACAACCCACCCTCCTCCCTTCTCTAACTCATTAATCTCCTCCCTCATCCATTCGCTTCACCCAAGACTCATCTAACTCTAGTTACAGTCTGGGTGGAGATCAGCTTGGGCAGTGCATAAAATAACCAATCAGCACCGATTACCTTCATCTTGGGCGCCTGAGATGGAACCCCCATCCTGAGTCTCCCTCTGCCGAGCCTTCATGCATCTCCCAGACTAGACTACAACTACCTACCCATATCCCTCATCTTTCATCACAACAGACAACAGTCTCGCTGCACATTCTTATCAATCTTGATTAGACCTTTAATCGCATTCTGTTGTGGTGTGGTCCTTGCTAGTGAAAATAATTTTGTTGAACTGATGTGACTTTATAGAAATCTGTTTTTACCATCACAATACAGAGTTATGGTTTTATTTCCTGTGGTCAAAAAGCCAACTTATATTGACCATGATTGATTCATAAAATCAGTAAAAGAATTAAACATTCAAGGGGTAAATACTTTTTAATAGGCACTGTATGTTATGTTTTTCTCATTTAATCAGCAGACAGTGCAATCTGCTTTAGCCTACTTTTGTTTATAGTTCTGTTGCATTATTAGCCAAATACACATTGCAAATAGACATGTCAGAAACAAAGGAAGATTTTGTAGTTCTTGTTTTAAAGCAGGTATGTAGAGCAAGGTAAGGTGGTATAAACAAGAAATAACAAAGTGCAAATATTGCTGGACTGATGAACAACATAAATAGCACAACAAACTTAATGCAGCATTTAAAGTAGTGCCATGTTGCAGAGCATAAAAATAATTTGTAATGACAAACACTGAGAGCAGATTTGAACACCCAAACAAGGGCAAGAGAGCCTTTGGGATTACTTAGTGCATTGGTACTTAAAGGATTTGGCTGATGTTGTTATGACCTAACTTTTAAAAACATTAATTACAATTTATACAGGGTGACACAAGGTCATTTGGTGAGAAAAGTCAGTGCCTATTAAAAGCTTTCTGTTCCTCACTACCAGAAAAACAGGCTTCTCTGTTTATTTGTTACATTCCTTTATTTATTTAATTTTGGGTTTTGAATCCAATTACATGAAAAAAGATCTTTTGGAAATATCATATATTGGTATTTTAAAAAACAAATATGCATTTTCGTGACTATAAAACATCCAAATAAAAAATGGCACACATAGGATTGGGCGGTATCCATTTTTTAAAATACTGTCATACCCTTCCCAAATTTCACCGAGGTATACCGCTGCCCCCCTCCCTCCACCATAAAAAAAAAAAGCGCTCTTAGGATAGCATGACTGAACTGTGCGCGAGCTGAGTGTTACAATTTGTCCTTTATCAAAACACTTCAGTTAAAAAAACACAAGTATATAAGGGTACGTTTACAGGAGCGCTGTAAATTATTAACAGGTGTTTACAGGTGCAATGACTTTTCTTTCTTTTTCCTCTCCACACACACAGACGTGTGCCCTTTTCCACTCTTACAGTCTACCCTCTGCTCCTTCCAGAGCTAAAACAAGACATAATAACCTATTATCACATAGGATCTTTGAATGTTTAGTAATGTTTAGTGTGCCTTTAAACAGATTAAAAATTTGTCCTTATATTATTAATAATATTATGCCAAGCTTTGTCCTGCCATGAGTTCACTTTATATGAAGCTTATAAGCTTTGGGACTACTTCAGTGCATAAAATAACCAATCAGCACCGATTACCTTCATCTAATTAACATAAAAAAGCAGTAAAATAAGTTTGAACGTTTTAAAACTATCTGATGGTTTTTATTTTGGCTGGCAGTGTTGCTGCTGCAGGATGCGCGCATGTGGTCATTAATAAACTTCATAATTTGTAATCACTGAGCTACACTCAGTAAAAAGGATTAAATACTTTTAAACTCACGGTGTCATGGATTAGCCTACAGTACAGCCAGAGGTGAACGTTTCAGTTAGCCTTTAAAGAAAACTGTGGTGCCATGCAGCGCTGTGCCAGCGCCTGGCCATGGTGCACAAGTTTCTATGCGCCGGTATGTACTGCAAGTGTTCACCGATTGCCAAATTGGCCTGACATCATGAACGTAGGAAGATGAATTAAAATAATAATCCACAGCTATACTATTATACAAAGAACCAATTCTGACTTTTTTTTCCTCAGAATTCTATCTTTAATCTCAGACTTCTGACTTTTATAACGTTGTAAGTGTTTGCTATGTGTCCTTGACTTTCTGACTGAACCTGGGAGCAACACACAGATGAAGGTGTGGGGTAGAAGTATTAGTTATTGTAAATACGAAGGGCTGGTGATTGAAAAGGAAGGTTGTCAGAGTGGAAGGAACTGGAAGTCTGGAAGAAGGCAGTAGGAAAAAAAGAAAAACAAAGAAGGTTAGGACTTTAAAAAAAAAAATTCACAAGAATCACAGATATCAGTTTTGTGGTATTGCCCTAGTTTTTGTTGTTTTTTTTCACTTTACTTCACTTATCATCACTACTCAGTAATATATTGGTGCATTTATTCTTCTCAGATACATCGTCTGTTATCATCACCTAGTGTTTGTTTGTGTGTGTGTGTGTGTGTGTGTGGGGGGGGGGGGGGGGGTTAATTGACTTTATCTGAGGAAGTGAGACTTAGAATTGTGTGGTTTTACTGTGGCAACATTGTATTTATTGTATAATACCAGTGATCTCTATATCACTTGAAATATTAATGATCAAAAAGTTTGCCATAATCAGCCAGCTCTATTGTGAGCCCAGTGTTGTGATGGTACACTGATCTGTGAGCTGAGCATGTCATTCAAACACTAAAAGATCATATGTACCACATGTTTGAAGTGTAACTGACACAATTAGCTGCTGGTAATCTGTCAAAATCGACAAGCCACACACTGCATGAACATACATGTTCTGCAATTAAACAGCAAAGCAGTCTGTTCATAATTTATGAAACGATATTGATCTGAAGACTTGGATAAACATAAAAACTACACATCACAGTGTGTGTATTCCCAGAGGACCCTCTTCTGAGAAGAAAAGCTTCACTTTGCTGGTCTTTCTCCATCACTGGCAGTCACCAGCATTCCTCTATGCTGCAATCACAATCAGAAGAAGGGATAGGCACGGGGATACACTTCCACGCACAACACAGGTGCCCACACAGATGGGTAAACACACTTGAATTAGACTCAAGAAAGCACACATACAAGAAGGGGCTCACAAATAGGCGGGAGGAAGCACATTAGCACCAACTCTCACACACGTACACAACAATCAGCAAGCTTGTCAGACGCAGAGACTGACAGCTCTGTAATCAGCAGGTAATGATGGGTAGAGAGGAAAGGAGGAGAGGAGAGGAGAGCAGAGGAGAGGAGAGGAGGAATTAGCTGTCACAAGGCCCTTCAAAGCCACATAGGGGGGCTGAATGTGAATTGGATCTCTGAGAGCCTGTCAGCACCAGGTGCCTTCTGAATGCCGCCCCTACCCCACCTCTCATACACACATCTTTGGACTCATCTCACTTTGCACTCACACCACCTGGCCCATGCCATCTAAGCACAGTGGGGTCTCTCACTCTCTATTTCCTTCTTCCTCAGGATGAGGCAGATTTATAGCTCATCAGGCTCTTTTTCACTCACATGCGATGAACATCTCTCTACACTGAAATCTCCAACTGATTGGAGCAAGAGGACCCATGCTGAGCACACTCACAGACCAATGTAGTTATGCAAAGATATAGTCTACAATTACGGGCAGGAAACATGAAATGTGGTAATAATAAAATCAGAGGCGAGATGCTGCAGCTGTCTCGCCGCATACACTCACACACTCACATGAACAAACACTAAAATCAGATGTTAACTCTGTGGATTCACCAGGGTGAGCTGGATCTTAACTGTGTATCTAACCTCTCACTTACAAATCCAACAAACTGTGTCTTTGAATGCATGAGCACATTTAACTAACTGGGCTAAGTCTGGATGTGTAAAAGTGCAAAATCCATGCAAAAGATGCAGTTAAATCTTCTGAGCACATGTGCATGCCTTGTTCAATGATGCTGGTATGATCTGGTTTTTGCCATCTACTTTACTCACCAAAATTTTAACAAATGAGCTTTAAAGATATAATGAATCAGGACAAGACATTTCACCATTTTGGACTTCCAACATCAGACAAAATGTTGTTTCAACAGGCTCTTTTTTCTTCATGGTAACTTGTATTTTCTTTTCATTTCATTTCAGAATTTTCAATATTTAGTAAGACTGAGTGATAGTACTTGATATTGTACTAGGAAAATTTAAACATCAATACCTGGTTTGATACGAAAACAACAAAAACAGAGGTCCTAAACAATGTTTAGTGGTGACAATTGTCATCTTTGTTGTTACTGAAAATTGTAGGCTAACTTTACAGATGCACCAAGTGATCCAAAACCACTCCTTATCAGCAGATTTTTATTAGAAATGCATGACTGTAGACTGGAATCAATGGTTCTGGTCACTGATCACCAAAATCAATCAGCTGTGGTTAATGCTCTGGTGTCTGGATGAGAAAAACTCTTTGTGTGGTGCAGTGTAGTTATGCAGGCTGATTGAATTGCAAGCAAATAGATATTCTACTATACATGATATTATCAGCAGATATCAGCTTAAAAGGTGAACTATTGTATCAGCAGGAATGAAAATCTCTGCTATTTTAAAACAACTTATTGTCTATCAAAAAGGGCCACATCAGCTGTTGATATGAGCCAATAGGTCTGTAGAGTTTTAAGGTGGACCAACAGACCTACTTCAGACAGATCAAATCTTAAACACTGCTCCAAGGACCAAATTTTGTGTCTTTGTTCATCCATTCACTTAAAAGTGTTTTTTAAGGTCACATGTGATGCAAAATATACTTTTTCAGGCTTTTCTAACAAAAATATGTGCTCTCGTCCTGTCCACACTCCCCCTCCCCCTTTCAGAGAATGTGCGCTGAAACAAGCCGTTCTCAGACCCCCCTCATGATGTCACGTGGGGAGTTAGCACCGCCCCCAGGTTCGGTTGGCCCTCCCCACTTGGAAGAAAGTTCCACCCTCTCCTGACTGGATCAGGAGAGCCACATCCATTTCCGAAGATGGACAGAGTCAGACAGCTCAGTAACATTTAAAGCCACAGACACAGAAACAGCTCGCTCTGAGCAGGGCTGAAACAGAGGGCTTTTTTGTTAGACATACAAAAATCCAATACTGAGTGTTTTTTTTTTTTCAGCAACAAACTTCACAGGCATGTTTTGGGGACCTCTGAGACCAATATAAACTTGTCTTAGAGGGGTAGAATATATGACCTTTAAGGAATAAAGTTTGTGGTCTAATCCACATTTATGCCCTAATGTATTTATAAATATCCACATATCAGATATTTGAAAACATATCATTTTGTCTGCTGCTGATACTGTGGGTCAGTCATCCTCATACTTCACTCTAAACAGCAGGGGTCAGAGCCCCATTATTATATTACTCAGGCATTGAATTCTATGTTGAAACCAGTAAAATAAAAGCTGGTTAGCTAACTAAACAAGGTGGCATAACATAGCATTATGATGTGTTTGGGTTCAGGTCTATGGATATTAGGCAGAGGTAAATGAAACAATTCATCAATATATATATTGGTTGATTATTTATCCAGTCAGATCAATATATAAATTAAAAACATAATCTACTCCGTCACCTTTAAGCAACACTAAGTTAAGTTGATAATCTGGGTTTTTGCTCATATATAGTAAGTCATAAAGGTTGCATCTTTATACAAGGCAAATGGTTAGAATTCAACAAGACTGAATTTTATTTTAGAATTGATGAAAATAAGTCACAGACAGCAAAAACAAACTGAATCAATACATTTTAATGTGTGCATTTCACACTTGCGGTACTAATTGAATTAGAGCATTAGCAAACAGTAGGTGATTTTCTGTCAATTCCAATAACGTCTCATTAATCAAAATCATCTAAAAATCAAACAGCTGTGTTTATTTTTCAACAGTTAAATCTCCATCTCATTGTTTATATTTAAACATTACTGTGATACAACCGTTTGTCCATGTAGATGCATCTTTACAATCTGTGTGTGTGATGGGGAGGGGAGGCTGTGAAATTGATTGTGGCTGGACAGGAGGCAGGCAGGCAGGCGTGTGGTGGTGCCCAAGGGGCAGGGCAGTGCTGAGTGAGCAATACTTCACCTGCACTGGAGGCGCACACAAGCAGGCACACACAAAGAAACATCTAAACTTTGTCACACACACCATGACCATTAAGATTTACTCTGGTCATCCAGCTCATTGATCTGAGGCAGACACAGAAAGACAGAAGAGAGTGAGAGAGCGTCTGAGAGGGAAACAGAAATGCAGAGACAAACAGAGATGTCTGAAACAAAGATTGACCTTGAGGCAACAGTGTGAGCTGAAGTCCCCTCAGGCTGTGTAGGACATCTCTGTTTGTGTTTCCTGCTCAGGCACTGGGACAACATGTAACCACTAATATACAGATAATTATAAATACCTTTTTTTTATAAGTTGAACCAATTTCAGGCCAGAATGATCTATGCTTTAAACAAGAAAGACAGTGTTACTGTAACCTTCCTGCACTGCATTTAACCTTGCTTGAGTCATTTAATAAAGTAATGTTAATTGAGTAGAATGAAAGAACTCCAAGACAGTTTTGAGATGATACAGCTGGTGACAAATAAAACTGGAGTGAAGCAATCAACCATGCATTAGTTTTGTTACAACTGAATGAAGCTTAAAGCTAAAACAAAACCTCCTCTTCAAGACTTCCCATCATGTCTACATGATGCTAACATGTCATGTGCACCCTTGTGACTCTACTCATGAATGATTCTTGTGTATGACTTGTCTGTAGGCATCAGGGATGATGGATTCTTTAAGGTAACATGGTTCTTTTATGCCGTCCAGCTGTATTGAATTAATGTATGTAGGTTTTAAAATGAACCAAGAACTGAAGAAATGAACCACTGAAAGGGTCAAATAATCCCAGCAGATCAGTAGCCTAATAAAGCTACTTTTTCAAAAAGCAAACTTTACTTATGATTGCACGTGATTTGAACAACAGAAGTGATCATACCAACTTTGGAAGAAAGCTGGATGACATGTCTCCACCTTGTCCTGTTGAATCAAAATGACACATGACAGATGCTGACATGTAGCGCTGGTGCAACACCGAGCAGCTAATGCTATCACTAGAGGCTAAGGACGTTCCAAGGCAGCTGTATCTCATTCAGCTTAATGCCAATTTAATTTGTGTTTAACAGTTTGTGTTTAACATTTGTGTTTTGATTAGCTATATTTAGGAAAAACAGGCAGGTAGAAGCTCCGCTTCTGTCAACCAGCTAGCTAGCTAGCTTACAGGAAGTCGGACTTAGTTGGCGGGCCGTTAGGTTGATCCAAAGTTCGGTTGAGACCGCAAATTCAATATGGAGCCTGCTGAGATTGGCTTCAAGAGCTGTTTGAGTCCACCTATTAAGCAGACAGCTGATGTCACACAGGCTTTGTCCAATTCTTTCTACAGTCTATGGTTATAGCGCACTGACATGCTAACTGCTAAGCTTCTCATGTTTGCTTCCGGCAAAATGCCAGGAAAGTTTTGACAGGAAGGCAACAGTCATTAACTGAAGCTACAGCAGCTACTAGAGGCAGAAGGTTTCATTACAGTATAAAAACAGCATTTGACAAGGATTTCATGCCAGTGTTTATAAAAAAAGGACAGGTAATTCCTTTAAATGACTGGTAAATCGTGTGTTAGCTAGTTTGACACACATATATAATCATTTAGCCAGCTAACTACACACACCCCTGGTGAAGACTGTCACATAGAGCCATGAAATTTGCATCCTGTCACTTGTCCATAAACTTAAGTAGAAAACTATCGTTAGGTACGTCACAAACTTTATATAAAAGGTAGAATGTAACCGACTCTAACTGACCTTCCCATTCAGAGACCACTCCCATCCTCTCCTGCCTGCACCTGCACTGCTTTGGCTCTGAGAGCTTCGGCTTTAGTAACGCTGGTGCTGGAGCAAACGGCACAAACAGGAAGTGCTCAGGACCATCAAGGTCCGCCACCACTCCACAGCCTGCCTCAGGGGACTCTGGAGGGGAAAGTCCTCCACCTCTAAAGATCACTATGAGGCAGCAGTGCTGCAGTACTCTGTCTGTGTCACTTTCTGGCAAGGGGAGTCACTGTCACTTCTGCTTCATCTGGAAGCTTTTCCCCTCCCTCCTCTCAGTAACAAGCTGCTCACTTTCTGTGCATTTTTTTTTTTTTTTTTTTTTTTTTTTACAGAGGCAGGCAGCTGCTCTGATAAGAAGTATTTTTTAAATTTTGAAAGGATTTTGAAGCTTATTTTTTATAAATTTAGAGATGTTTTTCATGACTGAAATTTGGCCTGGTGGTTCATTAAATACTGGCCTGACCATTAGTTTCTTAACGTCACAAAAGCCCCCAGCCAAATTTCACTTTTTGGAAAGGTGACGAGTTGCCAGATGCAATAAGATGATACAGCAAGCACATTTCATAATCGTATACCCAAGAGATCAGTATGGTTCTTGTCAAAGGATCTGCACAAGATAACATAATTAATGTTTTATCTTCCCTGAGAAAAGGAAACTTTTTTGCTTGAATAATATTTTTTGTTACCCTCTCTGCTATTAAAAAAGTGACACTCCCCACACATTATCTCAATGTCATACTGTAACCTCTGCTTATATATGCCCCCTTCATGAGGATAAAATGAATTTTCACACTTTTTTGTGCGTGAGGTATAGATTTGCATTTGAGGACATTGAGCTCGTTTCACCAGGTCTCAGGAGACAGAGCTGTAATGTAGAGTGACAGATTGTCCTGCTCTGCCTCATGGATTGCTTTGGCAGAGGTAGTCTGCTGACAGGAAACACTCAGTGTGATAATAATTCCAATGAACAGAAGTATTGATAGTTATTTATGTGGCAGGACTCATATTAAACAGTCTCATAGATTACATGAAAATGCATCAAGACTAAATGGGGTACTACAGCATTTCTGCAATACTGCCATTTCAAAGACTTACTTCAACCCATGAGGGATAATAACTCAAATGGAGGAAGAGAGTGAGAGTACAGCTGCTTGTTAAGTAGTTGGGCTCTTTGTAAATGTCACATGCATCCTCTTTAATGAACATGGGTGAGAGGGGCAGCACATGGAAATAACAAACTAGCGTTTTACCACTAGCCAACACAGCTCAAAGATAGTTACAAAAACAGAGAAAATCTGCAAGAGCATAATTTTATGCAAATCTTTGCTGAAGCTTTGAGGAAGTAAATGACTCAACAAGTGCTCTATTGTTGCTTTTGTTTGCTACCAGGAAAGCTTAACAAGAGAGTATAATGCTCTCTTATTGTACTATCCAACACCACACAGCATGGTGAACTTTGAAGCACTTAGCTCCTGCACAGTCTCGCTTCTGATTGCTGCCCACACATGCTGCAGAGTGATGCCTGACAAAGCCACAGAGGAAACTGCCTTCACAAAAAATGATGATCAAAGGTAGTAGACTCGGTGTGTAAAGATAGCACTGATCAATCAATACGCCAAGTAAGAAGCTGAGTCCAAATAAGGGAGTTACATAACATGTCCAAAATATAGAAAAACATTCTTCTCTTACAGTCAACCTCATGATGAAGAGTGAACAAATCAGAAATCCCAGAGTTGAGGAATCTGCAATCCACAAGCTAACTTTACGTAACAGTAGAGCGTTGTTTTCTGTAAATATATGATTTTGAACTTATAAAGGAGAAAAGTTGTTAAAAAGCCTTGCCCCCTGTCTAATCTGCATTGCAGTGTATCCCAGCACATTTCTTGCAGTGAAGCAGCAAGATTTGTTGTGGGGGATTTTTGAGTCTTGTCAAAGGCAGTAATGCAACCCTATAGCATCAGAGATACAGGCTTTTGAACTGTGCATTGATAACAAGCCAGATGGTCCCCCTCCCCTTCAGTCAGATACATTACCAATACAAACAGAAATGCACAATTTTTTTTTTTATGTAGACTTTCTCCAATATACAGTACATATATCCAACACTATACAACTTTCGATGAAGGACCAGTTGCAAGGTGCAGGCTTGTTTTTTTGCAGGCTTGTAAATGATTGTAGAAAATAACTGTGGCCCATCACAAGTAAGAAAAGCATGAATGAGATGCAGCTGTTGATACCGTAATTGTGATTTTTGATAAAATAGGGGCTTAGCCTTAGCGATAGGGTGGCAGGGGTGGTTCGGACATTTGATCAGTAGAGGTCTTCTGGGCACATCAGGCTGGGAGTAGACCTCAAGAAGACTCAGAATTCACTGAAGGATTATATAAACTGTCTGGGAAAGCCTGTGCAGTAAAAGGCTAAAATTATAAACTACTAAGCTAACTTGACATAAATAAGTGGTTCCCAAAGTGGGGGTTGGAAGACACTTAAAGAGAAAAGATGCCTTCCTTAAAACAATGAAACATTTTCAAGGATTTCAAAATATATATTTTACCCATTGTCAGAAAAATGTTCACTGAAATGTCAGGGTCTGCTTCACTTTAAAGAAGCACACAGACACACCCGTTCATGCTACATACATGGTGTTTATACATGGAGATTACTTGTTGCTTCCTTACAAAAGATGATGATCGGGGTTTTTTTGAATATTGAGGGTTTTTTGCATTGCTCTTATGACCATGATGGGAAAGGCCTACTTGTGAGTGTACACAGCTCTATACAACATAAAATGACAACCGACAGGGACTGTGGGGGTCCTTAGTCTATAGCACTGTTATTTTGTGGTCCCAGGCTGAAAGTTTGAAAATCCCTGGGATAAATAATTAAAAAAATCCATGGCAGACTAAGAGCATAACTGTAATCTGAGGGAGGGCAGTGCCCCTAGTTGTCAGAATGTTATTCTTGCTCTTGGCCTAAAAAGGGCTGTTTAAGCCACCTAAAGGGCTGTAAAGGTCTAAAAAGGCAACTAAATAAAGCCACCAATGTCAGATGTAGCAGTTATTGGCAGCTGGAACAGACTCATCTTTCCAGAATGAGCATGGTTCTGGTGCATTCAACGGGCCGCAGCATCCAAGAGGAGTTATTACTGCTTCATTTTTTCTGGATTTTGAAAAATACTTTTATTCACTACTTCATGCCATGTTCTCTCATGGCTGAATTTGCCTGGTGGTTAATAACACAGTCTTCTCTTGCATAACAAACTTGAAATACACATATTTTAAAATCATTTTGCATAAACTTTGAGGAGATTAAAGCAGTAGCCTTGGCCACACCTTGTGAATATCGACAGATCTGCAGTAGTAAGAAAAGGGGTTAGGAGCAGAGTGAAATTATGACGCAATGAGGTAATAAAGAAAAAAACAAGGACACATATGCCTTCGAAACGTGAGAGAGGAGTCAAAAGAGACAAATGGGACATGAATGGATGCAGATGAGATGCAAAGAAGCATGACATCAGAGGAGGCGACGCAACTGAGAGATGGAGAGACGGAGGCATCAAAGGATGAGTAATGCTAAATTTATTCCTCTTCTCCATCGACTCCATCTAACTTCGCTCCATTCTAGCAGAGTGCAAACAGCTCTCCATCAACAGGAGATGAGATTTTCTGCATATCCTTGTGTCACTTAAAACAGATATACTGTTATAGCTTTGTCAATAGCAGAATGTATTTAGATCAAACAATACCACAACTCATTTTCTTTTTTGTAACACCATATACACACAAACACACTACCTTGCTGTTCTGAAGGATCAGACAGATGTCTCTTTTCAGATTGATCATACTTAACTATTTTTGTTTCACTCCAGGGTCTCTGACACTAATAATTTTAAAGTATTTAGCTCTCTCCAAACAAAATACACAATTTAAAAAGACTGTTGCACACTCTACAGCAGAATGGATACAATACAGTAATTTTATTTACCTTTGGCAGAAAAAATACTTTGTCAAACAAGAGATGTTTTTTTCATGCAATCTTCTGTCGAACTTTTTTTCCTACATATCCAGACTTTATGTGTGGTAGAAAGGACTGTAAAGCTTTGTGCATGAATAAGCTTTAGACTACTTTAGCTGAAGCATTATTCTTTCCTTAACCCACACAATGACGTGTTGGTTGTGTTATTGTGCCGCAGTGGCATTCATCAAACCAGCCAACACTACACAAATGCAACTATTAGAGTGATGAAAGGGTTTGGTTTTAAATCCTGCCTCTCTCTGCCTCAGCTGTTTCCCCTCTGCTCCTTACACTGTTCAGCACTGTACCCATCATTCTTTCTGTCAGATAAAGTGATGAGCACACCATCCCCCTTTTTCTGCCAAAAACAAGTTCCCCACATGGAAGAGAGGAGAAAAAAGTTAGAGAGAAGTAGCTGAAAATACAAAAGTGTACAGAAGGGTGAGGTGTGGGAAAAAAACAAGGGAGGGAGGTGGAGAATACAGCACAGAATAGAGGAAATAAAGGCTGCTCCATGGTTCTAACAAATGTAGCCTCTGCTGTCATTTGGATGATGACAATTGAAGCATGATACAATGTGATAGGACATGATACAATAAATGAAATATACAATAACATACAAAACGATATGACATGCCACGAAATTATACTATTGAAAATGAAGTTATACGAAACTAAACAGTAAGATACAATACGATACGATACAGTACAATATGATACAAGACTACATGGTAAGATACAATATGATACAATATGTTATGATACAATACTATGCAGTACGATATGATACAAGACTATAAGGTAAGATATGGTCTGATACAATATGAAACTATACAGTAATATACGATAAACACAATATGATACGATACGATACAAGGCTATACGGCACGATATGATACTACAGGATACAATACGATACACTACGATGCAATACGATATGATACAAGACTATGAGGTAGGATACGATATAATACGATACAGTACAAAACTATACGGTAAGATACCATTCGATATTATATGATACGCTACAAGACTATTTTTAATTTTTTTATTCCCATTTTAACCTTTAATTTTCTAAATGTCTTGACCATTTAGTTTAAATTACTGTTCATGTAACCCTCATTCATGTCGTGAGTGCCAAAATAAGCTGAGGAAACCTTTTAAGGAACTTTATATTTTTAATTGATATATGAATATCAGGCCATAATAATATGATAATTTGTCAAGCATTTCTTCTTTAAAGATAAATTTTGGTATTTTTGAGGTTGGGTTGTATAAGGTTCTTGGTGATAGTAGTGCCATAAGCCTCCAGTGATCTCAGTGTGCAAGATCCCTTGAAATATGACAGACTTAGAGAAGCAAGGCTTTACAGCATAGCATTATGGGTATAGCTTCTCAGACTAATTTAGCGAGTTTAAAGTAAAACAAGGGGTCTGAAAAAAATGCTGGCTCAGTTTTGTGCTATATCAAAAAAAATTTAAATGTTTTGTTCTTCACTCAGAAAGCCTCTGTGTTTGGCACTACTTGCAATTGGGCATATTCTTCCACCTCAGCATAACTGAACAGTTATTTGGATCTGCGGATTTCGTCAGAGACAACAAGAAGTAACTAAAAACAAAACTATTCACTTCAGTTCAGCTTTCCACTTCAACAGTAGAAAGTTTTTCATAAAGTAAACATATCGTGTTAAAATATCATGAGAGAATGCTTTTCCAATCACCCTTAGGGAATTTCTTTAATAGGTTCTACTCTTCCCAAACACCATGTATGGGCTGTTGCCCATATGGATGTATTTATCCCATGCAGTGGCTATTTGAAACATTCAATCTTGCATGTTAGGTCAATCAGATATTGCTGTATTAATATTTTGTATCAATGTTCTGCCCCACAAAAAGCATATCTCTCTTTTATCTTTAGAAAAAGGCTAAAAGTTGATAGCTGTGCCAGTGTTTTTGGTTAGAGGTTTAACACGATGCCAGCAGGCTAATGTTCACATATCTGACATGTTGATCATGTGATCTTTAGCACGTATACTGTCTTATCTAATAAATCGTATGTATTTTGAATTAGCACTAAAGAAACGTATTGCTTTGCGGTTTGTGAACACTGACTGAAATTTTGACCTGATGATGGAAACCTATCTGACAGTTGAGACAGTTATTAAGATGAAACTGCATCCCCAAGAGAGGCGGTCTAAGGTCTTTTGGTATTGATCCTGTAAACCATGAATGTAACACTTCAACAGTTATTGAGCTATTTCAGTCATGAACAAACTTGTGAATGATGTAACAAATGACAATGTTTTTGAGCCATGCTGCTGGCAAGACTGCAAACGTCACATGTGCAGCCTGCCATGAGAACAGTATAACTGTGTGCATACCTTTACAAGCAATGTGACCTCTTAAATCTCACTTGATCTGAGCTGAAAATGTTGGAGAAACATATCCTGAGGATCCGACTGCCAGAGTGACTTTTACAAAAGAATGGCTCCGGGTCCTTTTTAAATTTGACACCAGTATATTAAATCGACAGGGCAGTTATGAAATACATACAGTGCATGTCTAATAGGAGCTTAAGAAAGAGGGACAGGCTAATGTAAAGAGGCGGGGGAGTCACAGAGAGAGAGCGCACTTTGCTCTTACAGTAAATCAGGCTTGACGGAGTGACCTTTGATAGCCCCAGACAGAAAAGGTTACATGAACGCTGGAGAAAATGGGTCTGTCTGTCACTAACCAGCTCGCTATAAATGATGTTGTGTGCCTTTGTGTGTTGGTGTGTGCATGTGTGTGTGTGGCCAACTGTTTGAGGTCAAAGGAACAAAGCAAAATAAGTGTATCTTTCTTTCATCCACGTAGTATTAATAATAAATTGTTCCCCATAAAATCACTTTATAGACTTTCTCCTTGATACATTCTGAAGGATGCTGAAAATGTTTTTGTGCTGCAGAACATTAGTAACTGTAGACCTTTTATATAAGGTGCAATATAGAAGCCATCACCAATGAAAGCAATTCTTCTTTTACCAGAGATTCAGAAATAAACAGTACAGCACATAGTGCAAAGTGTGTACACTCACTAGAATAAAGAAATGTATCACCTTCAGATAAATAAATACCCACTTTGCTGCTGTTTTCCCTCTGAACACAAAACAATAGTGGAACAACTCTGACCCTCTTACATCAGAGCATTTGGTATACTTGCTTTAATAAAAAACAAGTGGCAGGAGGATGACTTGCCTTAGTTCTTTGTTATAAGAAAGAAAATAATCCTCCCCATGTGTCAAAATAGCACTAGTGCATTGTTTGGAATAAAAGAGCACTAAAAACTAGGGGTTAAACGATGTATCAGTGTATACGGCTAAATGGTTTGGTTGATCAATTATTCAATCAGATCCATAGAAAGTCAAAACATAGATCCACACCGTCACCTTTAAACTACACTTTAATTTTGAAATGACTCCTGCATGCCTGCTCCCCGTTTCCGCCCAGCTGTGTGTCATCCTGAACTTTAAACAAGCTAATGCTAGAAGACAAGATTAAAACGTCAAGAGGATATCCACTCTTCTCTTGGCTGTGTCAACATATTTTGAGTATACACTACAACAGGATGGACACTCTCTTTTTCGCTAACCATGTCTGTGTTGTTTTTTTATTAGTATACAACCACTGTTAGTGATTATTAACGGATAGAATCATCTCCCATCGCTATCCATCTATAACTGAAGTAATGTGGTGTCTGTTACAGGCTCTGCAGCTTAACAGAGAGGGAAATATCTGTCGTTTCATTGCCTCCTTTGATATATTGATTTTGTCTGACATTTCATGTATAATCATATTAATATAAATAAAAATAAAATAAAAATATAAACTGCTCTTTCTATCCTCTCATTAAAAAGCGGCGCAAAACAAGAGAGATCATTTGTTAGAACAAAAATTTGTCTATTCTCTCTTTTAGTTTATCAAAATCAAGATTGCAGTAAATCAGGAATAAATACACTGTGACATCCTATGTCACCAATTTAACGTCATTAGAATATCATATTACAAAACTACAAAAAAAAACTGCCACATTAAGAGGCCTCTATGTACAGCATGCAGGCAGTTTTTTTTATTTAATTTTGAATTGTCAAGTTATACATCAGGTGTAGATGACACACAGAGAAAGCAAGAAAAGTAATCAACAAATGAAAAATACCACCCCCACCAACCCAGGCTCCAAAAGAGAAAAAAGAAACAAAAAAGAAAAAGTGACAGGGACTTCTCATATTTCTTTTTGTTGAATACTAATAGATAATTTTAATCAAAGTCTCTGGAAGGGAAAACCTCCAACAAAGTCTATAAAAGGGATCCAGGTCAGAGCAAAGTTCTTGCTTTTTTTTTTTTTTACCTATTTTATATCTGAGCTTTTCTTAAAGGTTAAAGGAGAACACCTTTCATACCCACTTCACAAATGATGGAGCTTTGTTTAACTTCTACTTAACAAGACTAGGTTAAAAGCTAGTATATGGCTGACCGGAACTGGGATGGCTGTTGTAATGCTGGACAGGGAAGAGGAGTAGCTCCACCTACTCCCCCAAACAAGTTATCCACAGTACTAATGACAAAGCACTACCCTGACACCCCAGATAAACTTTCACATAGTCATTGCATGAATATGTTTCACATTAATCTGTGAAAGCTCCCATAGAAAGTGTTGGGGAAGGGCAGGACTTTTAAAAAAAAAAATTC
The DNA here is from genome assembly GCF_018320785.1 of Cheilinus undulatus. Classification (NCBI taxonomy): domain Eukaryota; kingdom Metazoa; phylum Chordata; class Actinopteri; order Labriformes; family Labridae; genus Cheilinus; species Cheilinus undulatus. The sequence goes on from NC_054877.1 coordinate 30,565,583, forward strand.
CTGGAAGGTGATTGGAGGAACATTCTGTTTGTCATATTCATGACGGAGCAATTAGAGCAACAAGGCAAAATGACGTTCTGCACATGTGCTAATGTTGAGCTGACAGGCTACGGCTGCCACACGTTGTTAGTGGTGGAGCTTCTCAGTGAATATAGTTGATGCCAAGGCCGGTCAGGAGACGTGCATAACCACTTCTCTGCCAAGACAAGCTTTTAGTGCGGCTCTTTGTTCTAGTTTTTAAAAGAAATGTGGTTCAATTCTGATTAAACTGAAGCTTTCCTACACTTTACTTTTGAGCTAACAGCTACCGCGGCAGCAGCCACTGGGTTCACTGGCAAACTCCACCCGTAACGATCGCAAACCTGTGCTGGAGGAGACCTGGAGAAGAGCAAAAACATCTTTTCTGTCACGAAAAGCTTTCAGTGTTGCTCTCTGCCCTTGTTTTCATAAAGAAACATCCAGTTCTGACAAAACTGGTGCTCTGGCTAAGTCCGGGCTTATTCCACTAGCAGCCTTTGTATACAACCACTCACACGACAACTAACCCTAATAAAACTGACGCTATGCAAAAGCTACATCCGAGGTTATCAACACAGTGATGGCAGCCATTACAATCGGCTTTTTTCATAGTACAACTCTGCTCTATGGCTCTGAAAGTATAGTCAGTCAGTCAGTCACATACAGACCCATGTGTAGGGCTGACCTCGGCAGTCAGCTTTAAAGGATATGTCTGCCAGCAAGCAATGATGCAAATGCCAACGCATTTGCTGACAAGCTTGTAAGACTGAATTTTGGTGGTGTGCATCCCAAACATAGGTGTGTTAAAACTGGGACTATTGTCTGCTTATTACACTGGCAAATTTGATATCAGAATTAAACCACTTAGCCAGCTATCTGCTTTATTTCTGTAATTGTTTGAAATGGGTGCATAAATTGATTCAATATTGATCGTAATGTATCATATAACGTCATATCATATCGAATCATATCATATCAATCATATGGTATTGTATCCTATTGAATTATAGGCTTCTATATCAAATGAAACTAAATTAAAATCTTATTGTGGAAAATTTTGTTACCGGAAAATGCAGTTTTATTGTCCAAAGAATCGTTTTTTACCATACCATATCTTATCATATCCTTTAGTATTGTTTCTTTTCCTATCACACTGTATTGTATTGTTTTCTATCATGTCGTAATGTAACGCATCACATCCTGTTGTACTGTATCATGATGAAACCGGTGATTTACACCCCTACAAAAAACACAAGGTCAGCTCCTCGGTAAACATTCCCTGACCACAGCAGAGCTAAAAATTCTGCTCTATTAAATAAAGAAGCATTTATCTGTAGAGGTCCTATAATCAGATCCACAGTCATCAGCACATCTATGGCAGGCTAATAAAAAATCATTTGTTGAAGGGTCTGAAGGCTTTGCTCAACAGCTCACCTATTAATGCCAGCAGCTCAAATTTATATTCCAAACTACACAGTTGTCCATGCCCTTGATACTCCCTTAAGTCCCCTATGCTCCTGTAGTGCCAAATGTGCTAAATTAAGCTTACTGTATTTTACAAACCTCAGCGACCCAGGCTATCTAATAAACTACTAATGGAGGGAAACACAGGCATCTCATTAGGAGGTTGCCAGAAGATTCACACACACACAAACCCTCACTTGAAGCAACTTTCCTCTGGCTGGGAGCTGGACATTAATGATGTTCCAGCTGGTTTTAACAACTATTTATTTATTGAGGGAGTAATTTTGCAGTGTGGGGAATCTGATGAAGGTGTTTGGGGGATTTGTCTTTTTTTCCTTGTAGTAATCAACCTGCAGTGTTTGGAGAGCAGGGAGAGGAGAGAGGCAAGGAGCAAGGCCAGGGCTTTTACATTACACTCTTGTACACACAATCACACGTACACACATATTTCCTGAGTAAACAGAAGGAAAAGGGGCAATTTAAATGGCGACTCTGTGACAATGCGCTGTGATTGACAGCAGAAGGAGGGGGGCTGATGGGAGGATTCTGTCAGCGACTGATAACAGCTGTCTGCTTCACTCATGAGAGGAGAGAGACAGCAACTGAGACGCACTCTCTCACACAGACACCTAAACACAGTAATGCACCCTTGCATATATTTCCAATTAAAGTTGTTGCTTGCGTCACTGGGAAGTTACGTAATGCATAAGCAAAAAAAGGAGATTACACAGTCCATCATGTGAATTTCCATCAGCACAAACAATCCATCGCGGTCTGACACCACTGTGCGCCCCAGACGATAAACAGAGATGCAAAGTCACACATCCACACACACTAACACAGGCTTATTTAACATTCATCAGAGGGAGTTTGGGGTAATGAACGGGAGTCAACAATGAATTATGGATCATATTCTAATGGTTGACTTACCCCTCTCATTACTGGCATGCTAATATGATTGGGAAGCTAATGATTATCAGCTTTATTAGGACGGGGGGGGGGGGGCAGAAAAGGCAGAGGGCTCAAGATCATAGGACCCCCTCCTCCAGCCCACCCTGACTCTTTCACCTGCAGGGCTCATGCAAAGAGAGAGAAATGTGGAACATGTGAGGAAAGAGATCATTTTCAAATCTGGACACCATCCAAGGTCTGAAAATCCAAATTAATTAAAGACTTTGGGTACCATCCAAGGTCTTTGAAATATTCTGTTATTTATTATTCGTGTGGCTAACATTATTCTCACACATACTGAATCTTGCTCAAAACTCAACAGGTCATCTTTAATTAACATGTTTAGCTTTTTTGTACATATTTTTTAAGTTTGTTCTGCAGGACGAAGCATGCTAAAATCAGAAGCATCACATAATGAATTCCTCTCTGCAACACAAAAACATTTAATAAGAGTAGTTCTGCAGCGATCTGCACACAGCAACAGCTCCCATCTGATGTAATACACTGGAGTGCATGCATACGCACCCGCAAGCATTTATCACAGCAGTGGTCAAGGTGGAGACATCAAACACCATCCATCTCTCAGCTTATTGGCACCAAAAGGCCTGCTTTATGCTTTGCCCACAGATTTATGAGGCGTGCGCGCTTTGTGTGTGCGTGCATGAATGCATACATTAGCAGCATATGCACACCTCGCAGCCTGAAAGGGATCAGGTTGATGTGCTTATTGACACCTCACCTCCCTCTCACTTCTTCCCCTCCCTGTGTCCCTTCTCCCCACCCACCATCCATCCATCCCTCAATCCATCACCTTCCTTTAAAAGCCTGTTAGGAAACCCAATACCTTTCATTAGCGCAAAAAGATTAGCTTTTTAGCAGGAGGGTCGTGTTTGTGTGTGAGTGTGTGTGTCGGAAAAGCAAAACAGTCGGAGAGGGAGGGAGGGAGGGATAAATAAAGATGATCAAGGATGCTTGTGCCAGACTGCCACTTAGCTTGACCTACAGTTAGCTGAGCACGTCCAACACAAACACACAATTATGGAAAAGACATTACACACATTACAATGCTGTTATTGGATGGTTTGGATCAGTTTGAAGAGTTAATTCCAAAATAAGATACCAAACATCAGGAAGATCCGAAATTGACTCCAGCAAAATGGTTGCTGGGATGAAAGTAAAGCGGATTATAATAGGAGTTATAATGCATCTTAATCCCTTTGCATGCAAAATAGGCATAGTCATTGATGACAGAATCAAAGGTGGGTGAAATGTCAACTGATTAATTTTTGATAGCAAAGTTTAGGGATTAAATAACAGAGACATCAGATACAGGATCGATAATGAAATTAAATTCTTAATTAACACTTGAATGAAAAATTCAGAAATGTTCACCTAAAGACAGCTGAGGCAAAATATTAAAAACTATTGATAGCTTCACAGAGCAGTTTGTCAGACAGAACAGCTATCCCCTATACTTTAAGAGAAGGGAAACTCAGGAAATTCAGGTGTTTCAATCAGACTCGTTGCCACAGTTCTATAAAATCAAGCACCTAGCCATGCAGTCTCTATTTGCAAACATTTGTGAGACAAAATCTTGAAGAGCTCTGTGACATCAAGTGTGGTAATATATCACCTTTGTAATAAGAGTTTGTGACCTTTCATCCTTTGATATTCCACAGTCAACTGTAAGTGCTATTATTAGAAAATTGAAGTGTTTAGGAACAACAGCAACTCAGCCACAAAGTACAAGACCACATAAAATCAAAAGAACTTGACTGGCCAAGACAGAGCCCGGACTTCAACCCCATCGAGCACCTTTAGGATGAACTGGAACAGAGATTGCGAGCCAGTTCTTCTTGTCCAACATCAGTGCATGACAGCATTAATGCTCTACAGAATAAAGGGGCATTAATTCTCACAGTAACGGTCCAAAATGTTGCGGAAAGGCTTTTAAAGTGTAAGTGAACCCCCGGCTCAGAGCTAACTCCGCCCACCTCCGTAATTAAAAAAATGCCCAGAAAATGAGCAGCTTGGTTCTGAGAGGAGGGAGGGGAAAAGGACGGGGTTTTCCAGTTGAGGCGGGAGTGACAGTTATGTCCCCTTGTCAGAGAGAGACACAGCCAGAGTCCCACAGCACTGCTGCCTCATAGCAATCTTTTAAAGTGGAGGAGTTTTTCCCTCCAGAGTCCCCCTGAAGCAGGCTATAGTGTGGTGGCGGACCGTGGTGGTTCTGAGAACTACCTGTTCGGGTCGTTTGCTCCAGCAGCGGCGTTACTAAAGCCGGAACTCTCAGAGCTGAAGCAGTGCAGGTGAGAATGGGAGTGGTCTCTGAATGGTAAAGTCAGTTAGAGGCGGTAACGCTTCACCTTTTATATAGAGTTTGTGACATCGAAACCCTCCGTTGGTGTTATGGTCAGGCAGCCATATACTTTTGTCCATATCCTATATCTCTTAAAATCTATACATGTTCATTTAAAACCTTTGGCTCTGAACTGTCTGTATCGAACTCTTTGAACTAGAGAAGCCAAGGGAATTTTAACACAAACTGTTGCTGTTTGAATCAAACTTCATTAACCAAAAATGGAGGATCTTTAATATGGCAGTGAATAAGCCTTTAGGCCACATTGAGGAAGCAAGCTGTATGAACAACACTGATATCTTTTCACCATAATATCAAGCATGGAGTGTGTGTACTGCCCTGTCTACACGTGTCCATGAATGAGACAGTCAGAAAACATTTTAAAAGCCTCCAACAGCAATGCAAGGCTGGACTTTTTTTGGCTTTACTGGAGGTTCATTTAAAAAAAAAAACTGCAAGATTTAAAAGATCTTTTTTTATTTAAAAAAAATGAGTCAGTACAAAAGTCAGTAAATGCATACAAAAAGTAACCTATCAAAGTCACAAAGCAGCTAGCACTAGATTAAAATACAGGTAATTCAACACAAATCTACAGCCGGCTAAACATTTCATTTTCATATCCCTTTGTCATCAGCACAGAATTACAATTGGTTTAACTAATAATTATCATTTTTTATCATTTCATAAGAAATCACCAGCCAGAATCACCATCAAATTCTCCATCTAAACCTCAACACAGCTGCCTGCTGCTAGTCGCCACTGCAGCTGTTCTTAATGGCTACTGCCATGCTGCTACAATGCTATTTAATCTGACATTAACATCCCGCAACTGCTATAGCATTTATGGCTTCTCATAGAAACAGCACAGTTTAGCTCTATTTTGATCTTGAAAATGGGGCTCAAGTTGTCCTTGTCTCAGGTCTTACATACAACCAAAACCAAAGCACAAAGTGACAATTAATTTTGCTATTGATATATTATTTTATGTGCAAGATTGATGCATTCAATTTTAAAATGTACACATTTCCCCTCCTGGGGTAGTGTGCCCCTGGACAGTGCTTGTCAGCGTCCCCCAGCATATATCTCCTAAATCCTGTGGAAAACACTGTAAAGAGGCTGATATTTAGTGTGCATAGGGGAGAACAGGGTTGGTTGTCACATAGGTTGGATGTCAGACTCATTAAGCCTCACCACCAGGGGGCGCTGTCTCGCAAAATTTGGTACAGACAATTCCAGAATTGGCATCAGAGCTCAACCGACAGCTGAACTTGAGGTTAGAGGGTTATTTGTATTTTGCATGACAAACTGTAAATACTCCGCTCCTCAGTATTTTTCTTTTAGGCTTTTACATAATGAGTTCATAACAAAACAACTGTTATCCTTAAAAGTGTGGAAGGAAAACTATACTTTTCATTTCAAACTTTTATTTTTTCTTGAAAGGACATTGAGGTTTTCCTCATTTCCAATGTCATCTATATTACAAGCACAAGCAAGACAACACAACAGTCAAATACAATCAGTTAAAACCAATAGAAATCAATCAAAACAATAACAATCTGAAACAAAGTAACTAGAAACCAAGGTCCGAAACTCTGCAAGAGAGGGTAGGACTTCAATCTTTAGAGTTTGGAGTTTAGATTTTTGTTAGCTAGCTTATTAGTTGCAAGACGGTTGTTAGCATTGATGCTAGCAAGAAATTCAAGTTGGGGTTGGTTGTCACGTGATATTGAATGTGTGTAGCCTAGTTGAGCCCTTTTGCCTTCTTTATGAGTTCTTCATTAAAATAACATTGTGACGAAAAAAAACCTCAGTGTGCAACAACCACCCCCTGTGGTGGGGTTGGTTGTCACGATGTGTCAGATTGGCTTCGATAATTACCTCTTTGTTAAGATAAGTTGGTAAATGAGAGGGTTACACATTTCAAGCCATCACCTTAAGCTTCAATTTAATGTAGAAATGACTTTTGAAAGATTTTTTGATGATGAGCAACTCACAGTAGAGTAAAAGTGTGACAACCAACCCTGTTCTCCCTTACAGCTGCGGTTGTCTTAACCTGCTTCTGACACGTCTTTGGCTGCTTAACTAGCCATACTATTATTCATTATACTAGTATGCATTTCCATTCTGAGATGCACCTAATATTTTGAATGCCAAATTTAAGCATATTTTACAAATAAATATGCCACTATACGGTATATCTATGCAATGTTTTAAGGCTGAACTAATTCTCAAAGTATGTTATGAAGCACACATGACAACACACAAACACCAATTGGTCACATTTCTAGAAATCTTGAAGGACTTGTAATCAGTAAAAACAAAACCCATGCAGTTCCTCTGGGAGAAGACGGCAAGCTTATTAATTTGTCAAACAAACACACTTTAGAGCACACACACACAAGCAGAAAACACATAGTTATTTAACACACTGTTCCCCTGGAGAGAGGGTCTTTAACAGTAACAAAGCAGTGTCCAATCACTTACATGCTTCTCCCTGGTGCCTCCTCTTTCCATAGAAACAATCTGGTGAACAGGATTACCCACACACTAACACACACACACATGCCTTCACCTAATACCTATCAGCTTTTGGAACAGAGGAAAATCTATATTTCATCTGAGAAGCAGAGGTGTTTGTGCACACGCTGAGTTTGTTTGTCATTAGGCCTAACCCCTGTGGCTCACCTAATCAGGCTACTGTGGATGTGTGTGATGTGTGTGTTTAATTCTGAGTGGTTGACAAAAGGGAGAATAGGTGTGTGTGAGCCAGCGGTTGAAAAGTGTAAAGGAGTGAAAGGCGTGGGAGACAGAATCGTGCAAGCCCACACTGGAGGCTGAATTAAAGTTATCGATCGACCATGGCATGCTCTCACACACAGATCAAAGCTTAGCCTCGATCAATGTTATTTGTTTATTTGTGGGTGCATGTGTGTTTTTTTCTGTCATGTCACTTTCCATCTTTTCAAAAAGCAGCATTTATATTCTTGGGCTTGTGACGTTAGGCTAGGCTTTATCATCATTATTCAGCTCTTATAGATTTAAGAGGCAATAAAAGGCATAAAAGTTTTAAATTAAATGCTTACATAAGCATACTGACACGCTCATAACAATGTTAGCACGCTGAGCAGGGCTGGGAAAGTGTTGAGTTTTCGGATGTACTAATGTATTTTCTTAGGATGAATAAAATTATAGGTAAGACATTGGTATCGTCAAGTATCAGCATAAAAAGTCAATTAGCTTTCTGTGGACTTACTGCTATGGGTCCAAGAGGCTTTTTGTAGGCTCTGGCATACATATATGCCACATATGCCAAGTCCTTACTTGGTGCAGGGGCAGGTTTTTTTTTTAATATGTAGGGGGTGTCTTTGGCAATATGTTAAGCACAAGTAAAACAACTTCCTGTTTCATGGCGAAGACAAAATCGCCATGGCCATATTTTACATAGACTTTTGACCTGTAAATATGTGTATGGTTGATATCTTAGGATGTGCCAGGGCAAATTCTAAAATGATCTCGTCAACCATTTAGGAGTTGTAATAGGAAACTCCCATGCAGCGACTTCCTGTTGCCAAAGGATGGCACCATGCAATTGATTAAAATTAAAAATATTAATGCATTCACGCTTACACTATTATCATGCACATGAAATTTTCTCAAATACAATGATGTATGCCAAAGTCACAACTGTTTAGAAATTTATGGCTAAACAAAATGGCAAACCCCAGATTTCTGCAGTGTTGAATCATGGCTTTCGGCCTTCCTGACACAAATTTAATGCTAATATCTTGGATGGGATTGAATCAGTAGCTTGTACTGTTAAGCTTGGTATTTCTTGTCACCACTAGGAGGTGCTATAATCTGTACAAAATATTACCATATAAATGAGATCAGGTCTGAACCCTCTAAATTTATGAAAAGTTTCAGTCAGACAACTTTTCAACATTTAGATTTCTTTAGGCAGTAGTCTAAATTTTAGAGTAACACCCTCTGACAAGTTAACCCTTGAAGGTCCCCTGGAAATTGACAGAAAAAACACAGAATTTTACTCTCTCTCATATGTATATATATATAAATATATATATAAATATATATTTATCTCATTTTCTTTACATTTACTATTAGAAACATAAATCATTTCAAAAAGTGTAGTTTTTGAGTGAAGAAATTAAATGTTGAACTTCTTGCTATGTCTAAATTTACATGTTATATCTTTCTAAAATGTTACGCTAAATCTAAGCAAATGGTTCAGGTATAACATTTAGATTCACATAGATAAAACTAATCTAAATTCAAATGTCATATCGAAGTGTAAATATTGAAATGTAGTTTCTTTCACAAAAACATTTTTTGAAAATATTCATGTCTCTTTTGTGTGTGAATAAAATGATGTCCAATATGGAAATATACATGCCTTTAAACACTATCAAGTTTTAACAAACAGCACCTTACTATACTGTATCAAAAAAATGTGACCCCGTTTATCTGTTTGGCACTATTTTGCAATGCGACAAATAGGCTGCATGCTCTTCTCCCACACTGCATCGTTAATCCACATTACCAGCTTTTTACATCAGATCTCTGAAGGCTTATTGACACATTTACTTTTTGCTGCAATTAGTGCAAGAAGTTTGGCATGTGTTAAACAAGTCTTCCATGGTTCGACTACTCCTCTCCTTTCTGTCCATGACTTGGCTCCAAATAACATCACCAATACAATTTAAGTTATGACTATTAAAAGGTTTCCAATAAGTGACATCTTTAGTTTAAGGTGACTTTTTGCTAAGGCGTTGGGAATTAATTAGCTTAAAACTTGAGCAACACTAACTTGAAATTTTTGGTGAAGCTGAAGGTGAATGGGGAACACTGCATGTCACATACAGTTGCAAGAAAAAGTATGTGAACCTGTTGGGATTTCTTGGATTTCTGCATAAATTGGTCATAAAATGTGTTCTGATCTTCATCTAAGTCACAACAATAGACAAACACAGTCTGCTTAAACTAATACCACACAAAAAATGATATGTTTTCATGTTTTTATTAAACAAACCATGTAAACATTCACAGTGCAGGGTGGAAAAAGTATGTGAACCTTTGGATTTAATAACTGGTTGACCCTCCTTTGGCAGCAATAACCTCAACCAAACGTTTCCTGTATTTGCAGATCAGACCTGCACAACAGTCAGGAGGAATTTTGGACCATTCTTCTTCACAAAACTGTTTCAGTTCAGCAATATTCTTGGGATGTCTGGTGTAAGTTGCTCTCTTGAGGTCATGCCACAGCATCTCAATGGGGTTGAGATCAGGACTCTGACTGGGCCACTCCAGAAGGCGTATTTTCTTCTGTTGAAGCCGTTCTGTTGTTGATTTACTTCTATGCTTTGGGTCATTATCCTGTTGCATCACCCATCCTCTGTTGAGCTTCAGTTGGCTGACAGATGGTCTTCAGTTTTCCTGCAAAATTTCTTGATAAACTAAGGAATTCATTTTTCCGTCAATGACAGCAATCCGTCCAGGCCCTGAGGCAGCAAAGCAGCCCCAAATCATGATGGCCCCTTTACCATATTTCACAGCCGGGATGAGGTTTTGATGTTGGTGTGCTGTGCCTTTTTTTCTCCACACGTAGTGTTGTGTGTTCCTTCCAAACAATTCAGTTTTGGTTTCATCTGTCCACAGAATATTTTGCCATTAGTGCTGTGGAACATCCAGGTGCTCTTTTGTAAACTTCAAGTGTGCAGCAATGTTTTTTTTTTTTGGACAGCAGTGGCTTCCTCCGTGGTGTCCTCCCATGAATGCCATTCTTGTTTAATGTTTTACTTATTGTAGATTTGTCAACACAAATGTTGGCATGTGCCATAGACTTCTGTAAGTCTTTAGCTGACACTCTAGGACTCTTCTTCACCTTATTGAGCATTCTGTGCTGTGTTCTTGCAGCCATCTTTACAGGACAACCACGCCTTGGGGGAGTGGCAACAGTGCTGAACCTTCTCCATTTGTAGACAGTCTGTCTTACCGTGGACACACGAACATCAAGGCTTTTAGAGATACTTTTGTAACCCTTTCCAGCTTCATGCAAGTTAACAATTTTTGATCGTAGGTCCTCTGAGAGCTCTTTTGTGCCAGGCATGGTTCACATTAGGCAATGCTTCTTGAGAACAGCAAATTCAGAACTAGTGTGTGTTTTTCATAGGGCAGGGCAGCTTTAACCAACACATCCAATCTCATCACATTGATTGGACTCCAGGTTGGCTGACTCCTGGCTCCAATTAGCTCTTGGAGAAGTCATTAGCCTAGGCGTTCACTTACTTTTTCCATCCTGCACTGTGAATGTTTACATGGTTTGTTCAATAAAAACATGAAAACATATCATTTTTTTGTGCAGTATTAATTTAAGTAGACTGTGTTTGTCTATTGTTGTGAATTAGATGAAGATCGGAGCACATTTGATGACCAATTTATGCAGAAATCCAAGAAATCTCAAAGGGTTCACATACTTTTTCTAGCAACTGTATGTTTAAGAAAAAAATCCCACAATTATTCCTAAATATTCCATAAATGTTACATAGTACTGAAATGTAATTCATTGGTCTGCATCAAAGACATGACTCAACACTAGACCAATTGGCAGTTAAGAGTTATGCTGCTTCCCAGCGTGAGTGTTTGATAAGTAGATAAGTGGTGTTTTCTTATAGTTAGCAGCATAAGCTTTTGTAGGGTAAGACAGATGTCCACACTGCTGAAGTTTCTTAAAGCAAGACATTTAATCCCTACCAGAGAATGTGCTGTATTGTAGAGAGAATTCCCTCTTTGGCAGTCAAGCAAGGAAACGATAGTAACACCCAAGAGGTCCCTGCAGCGGACCTCACACACTACATGATAACTGTGCAACTTGAAGGCTTGTTCCACAGATCAGCAAACCCTGCCTGTGGCCTTAAGTCTGCACTCAGCTAACAACTGCTGAGCTTCCCAAAGAATTACAGAACAAAAACGCCTGCCTGCTGCACAATAGACAGAGAAGAACAAGCGTCTTTTTGCTAATGAGGACACTGGGCAGCACTGCTTTAACCTATATGCAACATTAAACTGATTGATTGCAGTGAGTGTTGAATGAACAAATGATAAACTCTGTACCTTCCAACTGTATTCAACAGAGAGTGTCCTCAGTCTATCACTTCTCCTCTGTCTACACCATTAACACATTTTCATATTAGTGATGACCAAGCACCGTGGACCCGTTCAGACAGTGTCATCATTTGATAAGGCAATGGCGCTACAGTTTGTGTCAATGTTTCAGATTTCCTCCCTTGTTCTCAAACATGAATCAAAGGAAAGATTGAAACTTCAGCCTCTTTCATCCCATTTAGCTTAACCACAGAGCATGAAAAAGATGACGAGTGCAGTACTGCTGTAATCACATGAGGAGGGCTTCAATAGAAAGGTACATGTCTCAGAGGTTAGGCAGCTGTGCAAGAGAGTCACTTGAAACAAAGATATCTTCATTCTCTTCAGCTCCAGCGCTCTAAAAAATCCACCGACAGACATGAGCAGATATGAGTAATTTATATTTGTTCAGAGGTTACCCGTTGAGTATTTCACTCCTCCTTTATTGTTTTATGGTCTTAATATCTCAGAGGTGGGCACATGATGATAAATCAATAGAAACAATACTTTCTCTCTGTGTCAAAGACCAAGGGAGCGTTCAGTGTGTCTGAGCCTGAATCTGCAAACACACTGCTTCTGGTTTGTGTGTAGTGAAAACCTACAGCAATATGTTTACTGTGTCCACATAGTAGAGTTCTGCCTAATCTAATTCAGCTATTGAAGAGAAGCACACATAATACACGCCTCCCCAGAGTTATAAGAGTATTCATAAGCAAAAAGAGGATGAGGCATGGGAGAAATGGGAATAGAGCGATGTTAGGGACATTTCCTTGAGCCTGATAGAGAAACAGCCCCATCTACAGGATTTAAGTGCAACAAGAGACCAAAAAAACTCTCGCTCCTACAGAGATTTTGTACCTTACTTTAAATTCCAGTGTATCTCTTTGTCTCAGCAAAGCTTAATGAGCCTCCCGAGAGCTTCACGCCCAGGTGAACTTGCTGTAAGAGGAAACTACCTGTGTCTACCACAGCACAAAACAATGCTGCTCTTTTTTCAACTAAAAATCCTGGATCTGCACATTTTGGAAGGGACACTGCAGTACTTTGAATTGAGAGTGTTCTCTTACACACATCCTGGAAGTGGTCAGCAAGTACTCAGCATTTCTGGACACACATTTGCAATGGTCCCTGCACAACCATGAGCACACTTGAGCTACGCAGAGAGAGGAGGCTCAGGTCTTAAATACACAAGCAGACACACATGCTGCCAGATTGGCCATGCTCTCTAACCTCTTCCTGTGTACATGGACCTGCTTCTCAAATATCACTGAGTCCAGACAGAGGAGACAGACCTTTCCAGAACAAAGGAGAGGTCTGATAAGGAAGAGCTTGCTTGTGACACCCTGCCTTTTCTCCAAACTACAAAGAGAACCTCTGCAACCCCTGGCCCGTCCGAATTGTCCCCCCTCTCTCTTCTGGTTGGACAAAAATACCAAGGACATGATGGAGACAGAAGGAGGTGATTTTGAAGTGGGTCAGATTGGACTGATGAAAGGGAGAAGAAGAAACTTGCAGAAATGAAAAGAGAGGAAGGGGAATGGTATCAGGGGGTTTAAAGTGGAAAAAGTAAAAGGGATTAAGAAGAGTAACCTTGAGAAGAAGGGTCAAATTTCATCCAAACCGAGTCTAATACTAAGGCATCACATTTTAACTCCTAACACTAAAACAGCAAATTCTGCCGGCAGCTATTTCAAATTTAGTCTTAGTATTAGTCTTTAGATTGAAATGATCTTCAGTTTTGGTCATATTTTAGTCATTTTCAACCTCTATAGTTTTAGTCAATTAAAAGTCCTTACATTTTAGCAGAGTTGGAACAGGTTACTAGCAATTGCACTCAAGTAAAAGTATAGTAGGAAAGTAATCTGATTTTTTTCTAATACTGCATTTGGGATTTAACATGCAATTATGTTCGGAAGTTCTCAACAAACACAAGCAATAAATCACTATATATAGGCAACACAATATCAGCTTGATTAAACATAAACTGTTTTTCTTTGTAGGTCAAGCCAACATGTATGTGAATCGGTATGAATTACATATCTTTATTTACCTACTGTAATCACAGAAGTAAATATACTGATTTGTTTAACTTAAAACTCTTCGTAAAGTGATAAGCAATCTTTATTTTAGGTTTGTTGTATGACAGGCTACTGTGTTATAAACCACCAGGCCAAGTTTCAGTCATGAAAAAACATCTTTAAGTTTATAAAATTAAGCTTCAAAATCATGAAAAATGAGGCAGTAAAATCTACTCTGGCGCGGTGTGGGTGTGTCAGTTTCATGAGCTGAAGCCCCGCCCACTCATGAGAAATACAATCCTCTTAAAATAAAAAATAAAAAAAAAAAGCTTCTGATCAGAGTGCAGCTGCCTGGCTCTGTACCAAACAAAGAGACAGAAGTTGGGGATTAAATTTACTGTTTTCTGGCACAAGCCTCTCTGTCATGATACTCTTAGTGACCTATAGGCCACCGTGGCTGATAGATTTGGGAAAATTCCCAAAAACACAGCATGTAGGTGGCTGTTAACTTTCAATGAAGGCAGTGACACCAGCTAACAACAGACTGTACTGAGATGATGTTATATCGTTGTAGTGGTAGGTGGCAGGGTAACTCCCCATCAAGACTGGTGATGTCATTGGCTCAGATTTTTGCCGTGCTCAAATAAAACCTAGCCAGAAAGAGGTGAAGTAGTCATCCGACCACTCAAAGCGCTTTTACACTGCAGGTCACACCTGCCAATTTGGCTATCAGTGTGAGATAGTCCCATTCAAGCACAGTCATACCCATTTACATGTCACCGAAGGCATTGGGGACAAATTCGGGTTAAGTGTCTTGCCCAGTTGTGTGACTGCAAGAGCTGGGGATCGAACCCACAACCTTCCAAATGTAAGACGACCAACTCTACTTACTGAGCCAGTCACCCCCTAAAGTCTCATCTTCTTCATATAAAAAGGAAGTCGATAAATATTTTTAGTCATGAACAAAATCAACACTGAATTGCACACTGAATCATTATCAGATAAAATGCTCTGTAAAATGTGGATTCTTTCTGTGGCGAACTCCAAGGACTGCAGCCAACATTTTTTTTCCATGTGTTAGTGTTTGTGTCCGCATGTGTGTTTCCTAAAGAGCTGGCAGCCATGCAGAGGTATGAAACAGATGTGTGTGTCGGTCATTACTGTAATCGCTCCATTTACTTCATCTACCCTGGGAGGGACGGCTGGTCAGCGCCATCTGGACACATGCACACAGGCACATACATGGCAATCACCAGCCATGGTAGGATCTCCTGGGTAGTCCGCCAGCAACAGGAGGGAAGCTTTGAAATGATCATTACATTTGTATGTGCCATCTTTGTCAGTGTCTCAATTTTTCTCCTTCTCCCTTGTGACATTTTCTTTCTGCTTTTCTCTTCCAGTATTTTTTCCCTTTTCTCTTTCATCCCTTTTTCTGCCTCTTGTGAGTCCAACCACCTCAGAGATACAGTCATTTCCCCCCAGAGACCAGGACACAATACGAAAAAAGGCCATGGTGAGTGTTACCGAAATGGGGACTTATTCGAAACACCCAGCGCCTGAAGAAATGATGGCCATCATGTTGGGCGTGCGAGTGTGCAGCTGAGACCTCAAACTCATCTACATGTAATTTCCTCTCTTGACTGAGGACAGGGGAAGGGTGATGAGGGGAGAAGGAGAGGGGAGACAGACAACGAGAGAGACAGGCTGAAGCTTTGGACTCAAGAGCAGCAGACTGATCATCAAGCAACACGTAGTCATGGCAACGGCAAATGGAAGGAGAGGTGGAGAGACAGAGGAGGAGAGAGAAGAGATGAGGAAGACGCTGCAGGTTAAATCTACATTGCTGAGAGATTATAAAAGAAAGAGTTTGGCTGTAGCTCTGCTATGCTACACTGGAGCTGGATATTACAGCCACTAACAGGTGATATTTCAGTTACAGGCAAGAGTTTAAGTATTGCCTGAGGATACGTTTTTCCATTTGCCCTCTTACTCTTCCTGTTTACATTACTCAGCAATGACTGTTCAGGACCACTCTTGAATATTTATCACTGAAAGCTGGCCAAGTGTAATATCTCCATTCTGCTGTTGCTCTTCTGCTCCTTCATCACTCTATTCTCTGCCTCATTTGTATTCTGTAAGCTCACTGCCCCTCCTCGTTCTCCACCCCAGCATACACCCTGTCTTTTTTTTTCTTCTTTCTCTCCCTCTGTTGGCTCTCTCTCCTGCTTCTCATGTCCCCCCATTGTCCAAAGATCTCTTTTCTGGCCTCCATCCCTCTATCCCTGCAGAGCAGAGCTGACATTGGGCATGAGGTCAGAGAGATGGGCAGTCATGCTCCTGCTGTCAGCAGGCTCAAATGGGCTTAGATACAGTGTGTCTGCAGAGAGGCACCCAAGGGACTCCCCCACTAGCCTTGGGCTCTGGACAGTCAAGCACACAAAAGAACTGCACATGCAATCACACACTTTTGTAGGAATATAATAGCAGAAACACACATTCATTTATCCAAAACAAACTGCACCTTTACCTATTACATAAAAGACATGCAGTCATGTTACAAGGCATTCACAAAGACAAAATGAATGTTTATAAAGATCATTCCTGCAAGCAAACACACAAATTACACACAGAAAGCTTTCACATGAGCAAACAGAGTGAGGCATGGAATTACAGATTTCAAAAATTCCCCTAGAGGACTGCCATGGATTACTGGCTCATATAGAGAGTGTTTTGAACCATGGAAAATATCTACTGCAAATAAATGCTCAACACTTAAACCTGCTCAAACATAAACCTTCAAAAATCATACCATTAGGCATCAATATGTCAGAAGAAGAGGAATAGTAACTTCTAACTACTGTATCAAATGTTATAATGTACTATCATACCAAAAGGGGAGATTTCAGATTATGAAGCCACAGTATGACTAAAGAAATCTCATAATATGTATAAAGGGTTGGGTAAACTGTATTTAGTATGTGGTGAAATACTTGAGATGAGGATACTCACAGCCATTACTAGTGATTCCTTTATACAGGACCTCTATTGATTGGTTGTTACACCATCTCTTTGTACTGCAGGTATTGCATAACCTAACAAAACACATGTATGGTCATGAGATTTTAAAAGCACTCAAATGTCAGCCATCCAAGAAAAGGTCTGCCTCCTCCAAGCAGCTGGTCTTAAACTGCATCCATGAATTAGGGTTAAACTCAGAAACTTAAGGGTCCTCAAAAGGGTAATCACTGCTGTGGTATTTTAAGTAACACAGTTAGAGAAATGTCCCATTTTTCTATGTTTTTGTATAAATGGCATAACATGGGTAATAGGATGTTATGGTTAGGGTCACTTTGGATTACAGTTGAAAGATACACCCCGAAACACTGTACCACACTGCCCCCATGTGGTAAAGAAATACACTGCAAATGTAAGTATAGAGGACTACTTGGGACCAAGATTATCTGTAAGAATGTCTAATCTAAATAGTAGTTAACATAAGTTTTCATCATCTTACATAAAAAGAAATCCTGCAATATTTATCGATCTAATTCTTCTGCCATCTGGCACACGAGCAAAAACATACAAATATACATTTCCCTAGCTTCAGGCAAGGCTGCCCATAAGGAGGGTAAAGGGGAGATCTTTCTGGAGCCCAGCCAAATGGAAGGTCCATAGAGGTCAGTAAAATCATGGTCATTTGTAAAGTTAAACTGCTGTAACCAAATCATATGTCTCACCTGAATAATCACCACACTTTACAAAACAACAGAAAATGAATTTATTTGTATATGCTATAGTATAATGTAGCATTTTAAAAATATAAAACCTTTTTCTTAAAACAGAATTGCCTTTATATTGACTAAACCATTAGGAAAGTAATGTCAGACTTCATAGCTAAGCCGTGATATGCACAAAGGTGAGAATAAAGTAGAAGCAATTGAAACAACATCAAGGGGAAAAATTAAATAATTGCAAAATAAAAGTGAAAATGGACAAAATGTGTCAAAAGCGACAAGAATTAGTGAAAGTAAGTGGTAAAAAGTGGTTAAAGAGTGGCAAAAATGGGTTCAAAAGACAAAAAAAAAGGCTAAAGTATTGACAGAGGTTCTATTTGTTCAAAGTGGCAAAAATTGGTTAAAAAAGGCAAAAGTGGGTTTAATGGGGAACAAATGTAGTAAAAGTGGGCTGAAACAGTGACATAAGGGGTTAATAGGCAGCCTGAACAGCTTGTCCTCCCTTTCAGCTCAAAAATGAAGTTTCTATTAGCCAGGACACAAGCACCAATTCTACATGCACTGATCTCATGGAGGGCCCATTCACTGCACTATAAAAAAACAAACAAGTTCAAACGGCTCAAAATTTTATTTGAAACTATAACGTCAAAGTTTTTAAGCATTGGAAATACATTTTTTGAGTTTTTATGTTGGGTTACCTTTAAGAAGCTAAATTGCACTGTGGAAACTTGTCTATATATAAAAATTCTTTTTAAGTCCAACTCAAATCAGTCTGAGTTCTGTTTACCTGACACTAAACGTTCTATCAGTTTAGAAAATTAGAGCTGAAACAGCTATTCTGGATATTTAAAAGTTAGCACAGTTCATTCTTGAACAACCCTCAACTGTTCGGTCTTACAGTGTGGGTTTTTCAGGGTCTCAGCCAACTCTCTGGGCAGGCCTGACAACAGCACTACTTTTTGCACCGTTTAAAGAAGTCCATCGTAGATGTGACATCATTACCTGTCCTGGAGGTGTCCCTGTAGTCAGGTCTCCTCTGAATGTTCAGGTTACAGGATTGGGTTGCAGGCCTTTCAGGCAACACAAACAGCCTCCAGCATGCCCATGCTGTGTTGTCACAGTGACAAGTTAACCTTTCCATCGAGGTGTGTATCGCTTTTCCAGCTTCTAGCCCACAGAGCTGGAGAACAGCAGACATAAGAAGAAAGAGTGTATTTTTGTCATGATTGGGGAAATATCAATAAAGAGCGTCTGATCTTTGCAAGTAGGACTGAGGTGAGTTTTTACACTTTATCTGTCTCGTGTCACACCTACTTTGCGCTTATTTACATATTTGTTCCAATACGTCAACCTGCCAGCTGAGTCTTTATGGCTGAGGCGGCCAGTGCCAGCAATAACCGTGGAGGTTTAGGCAGTGGGGGAGTGCGTGTCCCTCAGGAACCCTCTCTCAAAGTCGGGGTAGTGTTGTCAGACGAGAGGGTGGACTTTCTTCGGGAGCAGGCCTTCTGTGTGCTGCGAGTAAAAACTGATAAATGGAACCGCTTCATTGGAGCAGAGGAGAACCAGAAGATTATACTGGATTTCCTGGACCACATCTGGACCAACAGACTGCTGCTCTTCACGGGACCTGGAGGGACATTACATGCAGGGGATGCACAGGTAAGAAATACATACTGGCTGGTAATAAATGAATAAAATAGCATAAACTGATGCATAATATGTTTATTAAATGTGAATTACTTAACTCATCAGTTCCAATCTTGTCTTAAGTTAACTATAGCTAGAGTTAATGTAACAGTGAAGTCAATCATTTGTTTTCCACATGAATTAAAGCTTAAAAAAATAAATGTGAATTCATATCTCTGGAATGTGAACTTTCACCATATGCTATACTTGTCTACCACAAGAATACAGATCTATTTATTTATTTAAATGAGCAAATTTTTTTATACAAATACTATCATTAACTCCACTCGGGATGAATTAAGTCCTTTTACAGGAAAGTAACAGGACCTGCAGGCATTCATCTTTAACCTTTCTTTACTTCTTCACATTCATCTACACTACATCTAACTTGCATCTTCTTTGAAATAAGTCACTACTTATTTCTAGTGCTTTCAATGTTGTTGAAAGCATTCCTACTGTTTTTGCTTCTGTGAAGACATCCCCACCATGGAGGACCAAGCTGCTGTGTGTGCTAAAGAGAGGCGTAAAAAGAGTCGCCCGCCAAGGATTCAGACATCAGCTTCGACTGGGAGAAGTGCCCGGATACCCGATGGAGCACCTACCTGTAGTCATATCTGAGGTGGGTGTAGTGTATGTGCTTTCAACCTCAGATGACATCTAGGAAGACAAGGGAGGGGTGTATTTTCTGGTTGCCTGTGCCCTCTTGAGACAGTATGTGTGCACTGTGCTGCATAGGTCCTCGTGTGTGTGGTGTCAAACGGTCTAAACCACGAGGACTGGCCGCGGGTTGCGTCTGATGACATCCACCGGCACATGGAGAAGCTCCGGAGCAGGGTGGTGACCTTGAGAGGCCGAGCTGAGGGAAGAACACTGCTTCCACTACCACTAAGTGTGGAGAGGGCACGACCACAAGATATTGCACTCAGGTCTGTGTGTTAATATAATTTATGCCACATACCGTTTATTAAGGTGCAATTTGATAAATTATTAATATAACGGTTCTTACGTCAATGCTGGCCATAAAAGGTCACTCTTGGCTCCAACGTTTATGCTGAACCCCTCGGGCTGTTTTTGAAAACTTTAATATTTACGTTTTCTGAATCAGATATTTAGCGCTAAGTCTTAACGGTTCTGTTCGAACATTAACCGGAAGTGACCTACTGCCTGTTCTTCTTGTGTGACGCAGTCTAAAAATAAAATAAAAGTAAAGAGAACACATTCCAAAAATAGCGTTTTTCAATCATTTTAGTAATATAATAAACGTAATGTATGTAAATGTATCAAGTGAAATGTATACTTATTGAAATAAATATTTGAGTAAAAAAACAAGCATTATTACCAATGCCAAAGAGGTTATGTGACCGGGTGGGTTTGTTTGTTTATTTGTTTGTTTGTTTGTTAGCAACATAACTCAAAAAGTTGTGGACGGATTTTGATGAAATTTTCAGGAAATGTCAGAAATGGCATAAGGAAGATGATTAGATTTTGGGACTGATCCGGATCACCATCTGGATCCAGGAATTTTTTAAAGGATTCTGTACTATTGGGAGATAGGGCTAATGGCGGAGGGCTGCACTGTTACCACTTTACACCAAGAGATGGCAGACATGAGTAACTTCAATTCTGGCAGCATTTTGGGTGTGTTTCTATTCAAAGTTTTGTAGTTTACAGAGTTTATAAGAGGCATGCCTGGTCGAGGCAGTTAGCCCTGACTGCAATGTGCAGTTCAGGGCAGAGCTCAACGCCGCTTAACGTAGGCATTTCATTGGCTGAGTTGAGTTCGGGGGGCGGAGCTCAACGCCATTCCATTGGCTGAGTGTGAGCTCAACGTCAGCAGGGGGGCGGAGCTCAACCTCATTCCATTGGCTGAGTTGGAGCTCAATGTCGTTAGCTGTAGTTAGAAAGGTTTTTACTGATTTGTGGTATTTAGAAAAGTATTTACTGATATAGAGTTTATGTAGATGAGTGGGAGAGAAATTTAGGGGTTTTTTTAAGCTGATTAGGAGGTTTTTTGGAAGAGTAGGGGAGAGACAGGGAGAGAGACAAAAACGAGGTTTCAGCCGTTTGTGGATGAGGGGAGGGACGAGGAAGACAGCTGTTAATGGTCCGGAGTAGATGATTGTAGACAAGACGCTTTTATGAAAGTCAGTCGTGATAGTAACAGTCAGCTTCCTTACTTTTAAGATTTGTGCGGCTCCAAACTCTCCTTATGAATATTAGAGGATGCTACGTTAAAGCACGTCAGAAATTATGTTAGATAGCGAGAACAGGGCTAAACCACAGGATGAATAAAGTCTTTAACCAGCCAGTATAACTCATCACATATCATGTTGACACATTTTTAAAAAAAGAGCTGACTCTCTAATAAATTCTTCAGCAACAAGTGACACACAGCTACCTACGTGTCTGTGTAACCTGCAGAGAGGATCTCATGTAGCGTCTTTGGATCAAACCAAATACGGGGAGAGGGGTGGATGTTTTTAAGGTTTGGATAAAAAGCACAAGTAGAGGACTTGCTTTGACTTGAAAAATGTTAGAGATGACAGGACCATACTTAAAAATAGGGGGATAAGCAGCAGAAATTACAATTTGGGAGTCGAGTGGGAGACAGGGTAAAAAAACGGTTGCAAAACGAAGTGAAGTTGTATGTAACGGGACTGAACGCGATTGGTTTATAGAACGTTGAGATGGGTGGAGTCAAACGCCAAACGTTGAGCGCTGCCTGATCTGCACGCTGCAGTCAGGGGCTTTTCAGTCGAGGAGACGAGTCGGAGTGTAACAGAGAGAAAGACAGCGAATTATAGCGAGAATACTCTCAATGCTGGGAAGAATAGAGGAATATTCACCCTCTGCCATGACTTCCAGTCATCCAGTGAGACCATGGGTGAGACTGTCAGTGCATCTGATGGCACCAGCAGGCAATGCTGCCACCCGGACAGTCCACCCGTAGCAAAGCCAATGTTTTGCCTCACCATGTTTCCACCCCACCAGGGAGGGAGAAATCAGTGAATGCCGTGGTGGGGGGCACATGTGGATGGATCCAGGAATTTCTAAAGGATTCTTAACCAATGGGAGATAGGGCTAATGGTGGAGGTCTGCGCTCTCTGATTTTCTAGTTAATTGTTAAAGAACAGACAGGTCAAGTGCCACATTTTGCCCCCATCTTTGTTTTCCTCACTAGACTTAACCAAAGAAATTTAATTTGGAGAGAGGGTGGTCTAAATTTTTCTGATTTTTTTCCATTAAAGTTAGTTAATTTATACGCAAAGTCTGAGACAGTTGTAGAGGTAACATAGCCCAGAATTTTTCACCTGCAGTGTCCTGATGACGCTAGTTTAAAAAAAAAGCCAGAGGGACCTGGATGCAGCCAGGACCTCCACTTTATACTGGAAGTCGGATGAGCGCAGCCATATCTCTTCTCGTGAGTTTTCAGCTAGTTAAGCTGAAAACTCACATATTTTTCCAATTACTTGTATTTTCTTATGTGATGGACTTGCCTATATTAATCTGGCGGTGACACATGGAGAAAACAACAAAGAAGGCATTCAGTTCAAGTGACTTCCGGTATTAGAAAATGAAATATGGCGGCACTCGTCTTACTTCCAGTGTGAAGAGGTCCTTGGCTGTCTCCAGGTACTCTTGGAAAAAGCTCACCTCATGTTATAGCATAAACAGGGGTGATATCTAGGTGCTATGTCATGATTTGTGGATAATTTAAGATGTAATGAATTGTATAAGGGTATGTCATTAATGCTAATTATTTGCTAATTTATTGCACAAAAAAAGACAAAAATAACTGGTACTTTTTTATGTGGCTTTATGAGATTAAATCATACTGTGACATTTAATTTGGGAATAATATGTTTCTTACAAATGTAGTTTGTGAACTTGACTTTAACCTTTTAAGCCTATATTGCTATCTCCCCTCATGCTGATTGCCTCACCCTCTGTCTCCTTCAGCCCTGCTGGTTGGCCACTGGACCATGGCTTGTTATACTCTATAGAAACCTTGATAGTTCAGTGGTCTGGACAGATATGGAACATCCTGAAAAAAGACTCTGGTGCAGTGCTGCTCCAGGGAGATCACCCTGGTCCCAACATGGAGCTCCAGTTCTGGACCACTCAGAGAGAAAACCTGCTGGGTATCCAGTCACAAGTATGACAGTGGTTCTGTGGATGTGGTCAGGGGGCAAAGTTTTCACATTGTAAACTAAAGTTACAACTCTCAAAGTTCAAACAATAGACAATCACTTTAGACTTAGATATTAGAAATTGGTTAATCCTACAGATTCAGTTTTTCTAAATTTATTGATGTCAGTAGAGCTTGTATGGTTAACTGTGAGAGTGTTTTCTATGGTAGGTTTTAGCATAGTTAGTTGTGTTGTAAAATTCTCTCAACTCATGTAGATGGTGAGTAAAACAGTGGAAACACTGATCAAAATAATGTTCTTAATGGCCACAAACGAACTCATAATCCAGCAAAAAACTTCTGAGACATTTTTGACAATATAGATAAAAATGTGAATTTGAGACCCTTTATAGGACAATATAAACTCATTTTTACCTCATATTTTGTGTTGAGGTAGCATGTGTTGTACAGGTCTACTTAATAACTTATTGCACATTGACTATGACGTCCTTGTTATCAGATTAGGAGCCCTAAAGTAAAGCACATCATTGAGATCCTGAGAAGAGTCAACAGCAGTTACTACTCCTCCTTTAAGGATGTCTGTGCCCAAGTTGATGAGGGTAGGTCTGCATTACTCACCATTCATCAGTGCTTATAAATGTATTTCCTCATTCCATTGTCTAGTCTGTCACAGGCCAGCTTCTCAATTAGTTTCACTTAGAAGCAAATTATACAGTCAGTGTCCTAATATATTCTGCTTCCACAGCAGATCCAGGCATCAAAATTATCGTTTTTACACAAATGCGAAGCGATAAACTTATTTTCTTTGTCTCAAAGAAAAGCATTGTTTCTACTTAGCACATTTATTTCTGCTTAATACCACACATACACCCTTCACTGAGCTTTCCCTTGCCATTTTTAGTGGCTAAATGCTTATTGTGTGTTGTAGACAACATAGTTATTGCACTTATGAACTGCTTAATCATTTTAGTTTTGTTGCATATAACCTCATTAAGCAATATTTCATCCATTAGTTACTCTTTGTGATTGATATAGCGGTGTTGGAAGCTTCGGACATAGATCTATATCTACGACCATTGAGGAGACTGATCAGCAGCTTAGAAGAGAAAAGTTTTCCACAGGTGGACACTGTGCTGCCTCCTCTTTTCCACACACTCTGTCTCATCTGGAGTCACTCCAAGTACTATTGTACTCCAAAACGCATGGTGGTCGTCCTGCAGGAGTTCTGCAACCTGATTATTGAAAAGGTACAGTCATGCATCCCTCTCTAAAAGAGACAATAACAGAAAAATGAAGTCGCTTTAACAGTTCATCCATCTAATGATGTTGTGTCTGTATCCAGGCCATTGCCTACCTTCTCCCTGAAGAACTGTTTAAGATGGAGCTTGAGGAAGGAGTGGAAAGAGTCCACAAAGCAATCACAGTGCTGCACACCTTTAAGAAATTGTTTCACAGTCACCGCCAGCAGATTCATAAGTACTACAGACCCAACCAGACAGTCAAGCCGTGGGATTTTCCTGCAACACTTGTGTTCCAGCGCTCAGACCGCATCATGGAAAGACTGCACATGATTGAGGTGACTATAATGACAAGAAAATATCTGTACATCTTGGTTTTAAAACGTCACCAGGAGTGTATCTTCCTGTCAGTAATTCCTGAAAACAATTAGAGATATCATACATGTTTTCTTCTCTGTACTTCAGGATATTTTTGCAACAGCACTGGACTTTCTGAAACTGGAGAAGGTTGAACTGGGTGGATCCAGAGGGAAAGTCCTCAGTGAGATGGTCTTCAGCATGAGCGAGGAGTTCCAGGACCGTTGGCGGACCCTCAGAGAGAGCAAATATGATCCCTTGGACTACACTGACAAAGTGAGGATGAAAGAGATTAAGCAGTTATTAATTATACCACTATTTAATTATGTGAGATCCAGTGGACTGAGATTTACAGTAATCTTCAAGTGGTATGGACATGCGTATGCACTATGATAATGGTAAAAAAAAACAGCTAGGTGTCATTCTTTAGCCCAGTACTACTTTAATTGAAAAGCAAAGCAAGGCAATTTGGTGACAGCAGTCATTATAAGTCAGTGCATGAATATTTAATTTATTAAGTGTTCAATACATATAGCACTTTCCAGTTTAATTCACCCACAGCTGATAAAGTGATCTTTGTTAGTCTAGCTAGTGTTTATCAGGTCAACTGAGAGAACTTGAAGGAGTGCAGTAAAAACTGTGATGTGATCTAAAGTTAATCTTATTGTAAAAATAAGTTGGTACGTTTAATTAGGAAAACACTAACAATTGACTTATCTTAGCCCTGTCCTCCCTTGCTAAAAGCCTGTCACATCTTTTGCAGCTTTACAATTCATTCAAGCATCTAGTTGCTGTTAGACCTCCTTTGAAAAGCAGTAGGAATGTTGTTTTGCGTGCAGTTTTATTTAGATAAGATCAACTTTATTGTCCCACAAAGTGAGAAATTTGTCTTGGGCTCTTCGCCCATGTTGCAGCCATAGACAGCATTAAAAAACATACATATCACAAATGAAAAAAAGAATAAATTTATACAATTCAAACAAAGAAAAATGGTCAAACAATGTGCATGGGTATCTGCATATGGTATCTGAAGACGTTGGAGAATGAAGTGTATTTCATTTTGCTCCTTAAATCTCACACAAACACCACAAAGGACCACCTTTGGATTAAGCTCTATGGCAGACTATACAGTCAGCTTAGCATGTCGCTGTTGTCATGCTTCAATTTCCAAAATCACCACTTTTCAGGGATTGAAAACAAAACGCTGTATTTCTCAAATAATTCAACACTGAATGGCCATTATCAGCATCATTTTGACACTTTTTATTTGTTTTATTTTATACTTTATTTATACATGACAAGGTTAAACACAATTCCAAACCACAACCATGACTAATACCAACAACAACAAACACATGCAACAACAAAGACATTAAGACATATCTGAACAGCACTACAAATAGAGAGGATATAAAGTGCATGTTCCACCACCTGGTTACATATTCATTACATCATCGAAAGTTCCAAATGATCCTGTACAGGGCAGACACAAGTTTCAGATGGAGACAAAAACACAGATTTTTCATGATTGATAAGATTCGATTTAGATTAATATTTATGATGCTGAGATGCAAACCCAAGCCTGATGCCAAATGGTTTCAGTCTTAAATTAGTGTCATTTAACAAATCTGCTATTCGCTTCATACCAAGGATATTAAAAAACTAAGGAACCCTTGCTTCTTTTGAGAAACATTTTGGTTTATGAATTTTACAGTTGGATAAAGTCATTCTTTTGGCAATGTAAAAAGGCTGTCTTTCTGTTTTGTCTTGTTTTTAACTGTGAAGCACTGCATCCTATTAGATATTTGCATTAAAATTATTGTGGTTAGCTTACAGACTTCTGTCCTTAAAGACCCACAGCAGGGCAGTACAAAAGCATATGGCACAAATTTCCAGCAACTTGTAGGTTTGGATTATTAGCAATGCATAATGTTTGATTAAAAATTGGGTTATGAAAAAAATAAAATAATGAAAAATGGATATAGGTGGTTTTTCCCAACACCAGCGATATATGACATGACATTGCAGTGAACTTTGCTACATTAGCCAATGTCAATGTTATGGTCAACTGTAGCACTTTAGCTTAAGGTCAACATTTACCAGTAGTATTTTTCAGTTTTTTCTTCTTATTTCTGTTCATTAATAATCAGACATCAATGTTAACTCTAGTCAAAGGCCTACTCAGAGCAAACTCAACTGAAAACCATTACTTGGCCAACTTGTCCCAGTTGTTTGTCAGTATTGGTCATGTGGCCAATTCCAAGCACAAGTACTCACACTTGTACTCATAAACATTGCTGATTCAGCAGTTTACTGTTTTATGTTAGCCTGTCATTATTTGACCAAGAAGGAGAATTTAGACCCATCTCTGTAGTTTGGTGATATTTTAAAATAAACAATGGAAAAAGAGTGCAACTAAACTAGTTAGGAAGGTTCTGAGTAACATTAAACAAATCTAAAAATTAGCTTTATCAACTGTAATGGTTAATGTTTATACCAGGTATCAGTGGGTACCCAAAGGAAAGTACTTGAATTTGTTCTGAAAAAAAATTGTAGCAGTTCATCTCTACCAACAATAGTAATATTTTCTGTCTGTTATGTTTTTTGCAGGATTTTGTGCATTACTACTGGCGTTTTATGGATCAGAACAAAGATTTCGACCAAAGGCTGGGAACCGTCCTCAACCTGGCCTTCCAGCACTCCAAAAATCTGAAGTCAGCCTTTAAGGTTTTTCTGTTACACCTTTACCTGCCTTAAGTCTTTTACTTAAAAAGTCATGTAGCTTTGAGTCTTTCAGGGACAAGATGCTGACTAGTTGCACTTTTTCAGTATCTGTGTAAAAACAGCATGTGGAAAATGTTGAAATGCATTTTCAATTAAAGGAAAAATCATTGGCGGCTGAGATAATAACAGGAGATTTTTTTTATCCATCCAGCTATTGAAGATTTTTAGTGCCCTGCTTGAGAGACCCAGGATTCACCAGCTTTTTTCTCCAAACTATGACATGTTGTTGGCCATGTTCAGCCAGGAAGTAGACCACTGTCAGTTTATACTTGATCAACACAGAGAGGGGGTAAGAGAGGCTAAACTGGAAGAAGTTGCCAAGAACTTCAATTCTTGTTGTGTATGGTAATATAATTCATTAACGAAGAAAAACATGCTGCTAAAATGTTGCAACAAAAATCAGTAACTTAGATTTGTTATCAGTACTCAGTGAATATTTGGAATTAACTCAGCTGTAATTGTTTAGCTGCAGTCTGGCTGTTCTGTTCTGGGAAAGAATATGCCGTTTGTAGCAGGCAACCTCAAATGGTCCCAGGAGCTTCGTAACCGCATCCTTATCAACAGGAGCACCCTCTGCCAACTGGCCCATATGTAAGTACAAACCATACTCACACAGACTGAGTTTCTCACTTCATCCAGCTGATCTGTTTTTACATGCATTGGTGACAAAAATGGAAGCAGTATTTCTGTGTTCATTTTACCTGGCCGTTATTTTTGTATATTTTTGGCTCTTTTTTTGGAACCAGCCCCGTAGATAATCATTTCTGCTGCCTTGACCAGATTGTGTTTGTGTGTTGATCTGGAGCAGTAAGAGAGCAATTTAATTGTTGGGGGGAAAAACCTTTTTTCTCTACAAATGCAATTCTTTTCTTAAAACCATGGTTAAATTGTTAAAAAAAAACATCAAGCCTATCTGAAAGGAACAGTCCCTTTGGCACATTTCCCCATTAAAATACACTACTCCTTCCTTGTCATTTGTCAACTGCAGCATCTAATGGGGCAGTCAAGTACCTTCAGAGCCTGCCAGCAGTTGTTATTTGATGTAATGTCCTGTAATGCATTTTTGATAACTGTATTTAGAATCCCACACTGATTTAAAGACTCATGATTGGCTATCATTTGGTCTGTTCATTTCCTTGCTTTCTCTCTTCCTCCTAGGCCTCTGGGCTGTGCAGAGGCAGATAACGTCCTACAGAGGTGTGAGGGAGTTCTGGAGGTTCTGCACCAGCATGATGAGGAGATGTTCTCAGAGTGGACCGAGGGCCTAGAGGACATCTGTCAAACTCACCTTAATGAGCCACTGCTCACACTGGACACTGATGCAGGCCTGTTCCAAGTCAACTTCAGCCCTGCAGTAAGCACAGAGAAGATACAATGAACATATTTACCACAGTTAATGTGTTTTTATTCATCGTTTTCTGTACATGGTTTTATGTGCTGTGGAATCAGTGCAGAATTGTACAGCTGAATAATCTGTAATGTACAGCTAAACAATTCATAGTTAAACTTAGACTTAACTGCTGAAATTGCAACACTGAATAATTAAGGTATATCTATTTTTCTGCAACCAAGAACTATATTCCATAATCCAATGTGGATGTATTGTTTGCTCCACTTATGAAAGCTTTACATTTGCTTCATTTTCTTTTCTCAACATCCAGCCTGTAGTTTGACTACAGCTGTGTTTCCACCAAGTCTCGTTAACTTCCTTTCAGTATGGCATGCATTTATTTATGTTTCAATTGTCAAAAGTTGGGAAACATACCAAAATAACTTCTTCGCACTGTCACATTTTTGCCACATTTCTGTTGGGGTACCAAACTTACCTGTCAAACCCTAAAGAGAAATAAAAAATAGCCCAGCTGAATAGCTCCTCTTCCCCATTTTGTCATAAAAATGTTTTTAACGGATATGGTGATGTACTATTATCAAGAACATTAATCCTGTGGGGTGATGGTCACATTGAAATAAAGGGTTCACCAATACCACATTTTTCAGACCAAACTTTTGCTACTTTTGTCATCCTCGTTTTCGTTGAAATATCCCCAAACTACAGACATGACTTTGACAATAAACTCCCATAATGAGAGGCTAATATCATGCTTTACAATGATACAGAGTAAAGTATCTGCAATGTTTTATGAGTACGAGTACTTAGGCTTCTGATCAGCATTGATAGCTCATACTGGTATCTGTGCATCCCTAATTGAAAGGGCAGTTCAATTCAAGATGAAAAGTCACAAGTCATAGTGATGTGTCATACAGGAATGAGCTGAAGTTCATAGAATAGCCAGAATTCCCATTGCTATGAGCATGGCTTGACACTGGCAGTGGACATGTAACGGCATCCAGGTTCACTGTCCCAAATTCATGCCAAACTTTACTGGACATAACGGGACCACTTGGTGGAAATGCGCTGTAATATTATCAAAAGAGGTAACATTGATTTGCTTTGAACAAACAAGCAACTATTTAAAATAAGCAGACACAACATTATTTAAGCAGAATTATGCAATTCAACTAATTTAATTCAGCTAAATAAAACCACAAACTGTGAAAAAGGAAAACATTCTCTGTGAGTGAAGCAATGAATATATAAAACAAGATATAAAAGACTCAAGCATTGTAATTCAAGGACAACCAGCTGATCTTATTTACTGTGTGTGCTTTGCTGCAAGGTACTTGATAAAAATGAGTTGCCTTTTTTTATCCTTCACTCAGATTTTTATACCTTTATAGGTTTTTATATTCAATGAGGTCTTTACTCTAAAATGCTCTAACTCTAACCCTATTCTGAGTTATATTATTAAGGTCAAAAATGATTTTAACAACAAACTGCAACAGCAGATTGATTCAACTGTCTATTACATTTTATGCCCCTTTCACTATTTCTCCAGTTGACCTCTGTGCTAAGAGAAGTGAAGTACCTGAGTATGTTGAAGAGCCAAAACATTCCTGAAGCAGCCCTTCACCTCTACTCCAAACGAGACCGGCTATACATGGTGAAAGCTTCTAGAGCTACTCGTATAGGGTTATAGTAATGTTTATTTGTGAACAGTATAGCTCTACATAGGATGAAACATGTCAGGTTATTTTGACACTACTGCCATGTTTCTTGTAGTACACACAGACTCTGGCTCTGGTGACCCAGTGGTACAACCAGCTCCACAGCACAATCCTTGCTGTAGAGTTGGGATTGGTGAAAGATGAGATGGATGGAACAAGACTACAGCTGGATCCAGCGCTACGAGAGCTGACATGGGCTCAGGATGACTTATGGGACTACATTAAAAACACAAGAGACCAAGTGAAGGTAACAGTTTGTGTATTTATATGAAAACTCTTTTACGAAAAGAATTTTACATTTTGAAAGAGGTGACGTTGTACTATGGCATAAATAAATAAAGATTGTTTTTTGCTTTGATAAAAGTGGTTATTGTTTTGGTTAAAAAAACACAGATATCACAGCTTATCTTTACAGTGGACCATGATTTTTGCTGACCTCCATCGGGCCCCAGTTTGGCTGTACCCCAGAAAACTCTCCCCTTTATACCCCAAGCAGCCTTGGTTTTGACACATCATGTACAGGTCTCTGATGCACTGCCGTAAGTGTTTATGGCAAAGTGTTATTTTTCAACGCCTGTCCATATGACGCTTTTAGAGGTTAAAGTTGGAAAAAAAGGAAAATTTTATAAGTAACTCTTTGCCTCAGTGACAACAAAAAAGGTAAGTTAGAAAAATAATTCACCCCTTCAGTCTTTCACAATGTTTATTTTTTGCTTTAAGTTGCAACTAAGTTGGCTTCACTTTCCTTGATCCAGCTTTAAATGGACACTCCAGAAACAGCAGTTGTTTTGCACTTTTGTATTTTTTTCAACAACTGAAGTTGTAGCATATTTGAAATAAAAAAAAAAAGATACAAATTTAGGTCTGTTTTTTAGTTTTTTCTTTCATGAAAAAGATTTGGGAACCTGTTTCCCTCCAGTGAAACACTCACACCTTCAAAAAGCCTCATTCAGCTGTCAACCAAAGGTTATGTAATTACTGGTTGTAATTGTCACCCTTGTTTTTATAACCAGAGCATCTCTAGTCGTGTCCAGAAAAGTAAAGCCAATGTGGAGGCTATCCAAGACCTCATGGGGAAATTCAGCCACCGTGCCTTCATCACCAGAAAAGGCAGAGGATCTACTCTCCTCATCTTCTCTGACATTGAGGAGAGTGTTTCCAAACAGCACTCTCTCATTTCCAACACAGGGGAGCAAATACACAAACTGCTGCAGGTGCTCATTCTGCAAAATCTGCACAGCTATTCATGATTAATTTTGATTAGTACAAATATTTTCCTACTTTGTAAGTTGCTCTTATACATGACTTTCCCTCTTTACTCTAGGAGAACCAATCTCTGCTGGGAGTCACAGACCTGCACAGCACTGAGTGGCAGGCTTACACAGACTACGTGGATCGCATGATCCTAACAGGTTTCTCTAGTGCGGTACGCTACTCCCTGCAGTACATTATGGACAACACAGATGCAGCCCAACACATTACACCGCTATTTGAGGTCCGGCTGGTGCTCAATGGCAATGAAATGACCTTTGAGCCCCCATTAGACTTCAGCCAAGGGGGTAACTTCTATGATATTGTGGATAAGATGGTCACAAACATCACCAACTTGGCATCCTTCATTCCCAGAGTGGCAAAGCATAAACAGATGGATAACTATCAGGTGCTGTGTTTGATTATATATATC
This sequence comes from Cheilinus undulatus, assembly GCF_018320785.1. Taxonomy (NCBI): domain Eukaryota; kingdom Metazoa; phylum Chordata; class Actinopteri; order Labriformes; family Labridae; genus Cheilinus; species Cheilinus undulatus. The sequence goes on from NC_054877.1 coordinate 30,598,250, forward strand.
CACACTGTTAGAATTTAACTTCACTTTATTTTATTTACACATGGAAATATGATCTTATATCCGTTTTTTCCTTTTGGTAGACGGACATAAATGAATTTGAGGATTTGTCAGAAATGTGCCATTTAATCCGTTCAAGGGCACGGGCAGCCATCTCTAAAGTAAGTGCAGATGAAACATTTGGTTTTGTCATGATCCAGGTTCTGATTTGTTATGTTTTTTGAGATTCTCTAGCGTTTTCCTGTGATTTTTGGGTGTAGTTCAGGTGCTGTGTTTCAGTGTTTCAGTGTTTTGATCCCTCATGTTTCTGTGTATTTGGTGCTATATGTTTCATGCCTAGTTAATTCCCTGTTTCTAGTATTTATTTTGACTCCTTGTGTTTCTTTTTTAGTTTATTTTCTGTGCTTCTTGTTCAGTTTTATATTCCCTGTGTTTCATGTTTAGTTTTACTCCTCGTGTTTTATGTTTAGTTAATTCCCTGTGCGTCATGTTTAGTTTTACTCCTTGTGTTTCATGTTAGTTTTGCTCCCTGTGTTTGTATTTGCTTCCTTGCTCCCTCCTAGTGTCTCATGTTTGATTCTTCTCCTGGTCCTGTGTTCTTGTGTATTGTAAAGTGTCCCTGTTTCCTGTTTTATTTTGTAGTTGCCTTCCCTTTTGTTTGATTCCAGTTTTGCTTCCTGCTCCAGTTTCCCTCCTTTGTGATTACCCTCACTAGTTTCACCTGTGTCTCGTTATCCTCACCTGTTTCCCTTTGTCTAATCACTCCCTGTGTATTTAGTCTCTGTGTCGGTTTGTCAGATGTTTTCCCTGTGTCTTCCTCAGTATTACTCCTCGTGCTTTCCTCGTGCCTCCTTTGGATTTTGTTTTGTTTCTTTGATTTTGATTCCAGTGTTTTAGTTTTCAGTAAGATTGTTTGTTTAATTAAATCCTTGAGTTTTTATCTGCATTTTTGGTCCTCCATTTGAGTTTTTCCTGCAATCTGACAGGTTTGTCTTTGTCAGGACTAGCATCCTTCAGTTGTCCCAGCCTGTAAAGCACCCAGCCTACCTAGCATGGGATACTGGAAAGATTCAGTGTTTGCATCACCAGCTGATTTTCCCAGTACACTTTTGTTTGTAATTATTGCTGCTGTCCCCATGCACCTTACACTGCACTGGAAGTCAGTACCAGATTTAGCTATCATAAAAATATCATGTTACTTAACCTTTTTTTTTAATTAAGCATAATGTAAAAATTTGAGATCTCTTTAATTCCATATCATTAATTTTGGTGGCTATTTGATTGAGACAAAACGAATAATGCCTTACTCAGCTGCTTGAGGGTCTGCCAGCTCTTTTGTTTGTCATGCAATACATCTTGGGATATACTGTGCAACAAAGGATAAATCTGTTGGATCCTTCATTGGCCTGGGAAAGGGGGACACATTCGTTTGTTGCATTGGGGCCTTCAAAATGGACAGCTTTCAATAGTAGCTGGGAGGCTGTCAGCAATCTGAAAGATGCAGTTCTGAATTGGGACACAAGTAAAGATGCTCAGTTATGATGATCAAGACTGTAAAAAAAAAATGCCATTTGTAGGTCCGGGAATATCAGGGATCGTTTGCAAGTTACCGTTACCTCTGGACTGATGACAGGTAGGAAGATTGTTTTGATAGATATTTCATGTTTCTTTATTGCTAAAGTAAGCAGACGATCTGCTTTATAGTTTGATAATCATAATTTTATGAAAACACCCCAACTATCACAGGTCTGAATTTATGAGGCAGTTCCTGCTGTATGGCCACGTGTTAAGCACTGAAGAAGCAGAACTGTATGCTGACTACGAACTGAAAAAGAACCCACCCACACTGGAAAATTTCAAAGAACAGGTCTGCTTCATAGTTATAGTGAAACTGTTTTTCATCTTTAATGAATTTACCAAAGTCCTAATTTTCCTGATGATCCTTATTTCAGATCAACCTGTTTGAGTCTCTGTACGTAAGGGTCAGCAAGATGGAGGACAAAAGAGTATTTTGTAGCTGGCTTCAGCTTGATATCAGACCCTTTAAGCACACACTCATGAATGTCATCAAGAGATGGAGCTGGATGTTTAAAGAGCACCTGCTAAACCACGTGAACCAGAGGTTAGTCACACACAATAACAGGCAGTGCCATTATCAGATGTAGACAAGCTGAAGCATGTTATCTACTTTAAAAAAACAAGAGCAACAAAAAAAAGATTTTAATCATCTCAGCTTTTAAAATGTGGCATGCAAGCATTATGTTTATAGTAGTTTTGTCTCAGAACAAAAAGCAGTATTTTGAAATATTCCTCAGTTCTAAATGCTCATCTAAAATGGTAAGTGAGTGTCTCATGATACAACCCTGATCCTGCTTGCAGTTTCTACAGCTTATGCCCATCCAGGCTTGCTTATAGTGATGGGGAGTCTGTCTCTTTATGAAGATTCAGATCATTTAGCCTTCATCAGTAATAAAAGTTGGTCTTTTTGCTCCCACACAGCTCTTCAATTGGCATCAGTTTAGCCCATCAGTGAGTGCCATAAACAACAGCAAAAACAACAAAAGTAAATCAGCTCTCAAACTAGAGATGACTCCTCTCATTCACATAAAAGAGCTGACTTTTAAAACCAGCGTACTCGTGAATTTCACATCATTACTTGCTTGTCACTTGTCCTTTTTAATTACGTTGTCATTTCAATCTATCCAGTACCCCAAAAGGTTTATTTACTAAATAGAAAAACACAGTTTTCTTTGAAAGCATTTTCGTAATAAAATGAGGGAGAAAAGCTGTTCAAATCAGTACAAAACATGTCACACTTGAGTTTGCTCACTGTCACCCCTGTTTCGGGGAGTAAGGATTCTTTCAACCATTAAATGGAGTAAGTTAGTCTAGCAAAACTCTTTAGGGTTGATGGGTATGCATGGCACCCCAACAGAAGGGCCAAAAAAGTAGGATGGTACGGATCAGTTATTTTTTTTTTGTACCTTTCCCAACTTTTGATAGTAGAAACAAATCATTTTGTAATGAATCAAATCAAACTGAACCAGACTGCTTGACGGAAATGCAGTTGCAAAGATAGTAATGATTGTTTCAGTTAAATGTATTCATCAGCTGAATTCATTTACCACTCTTCTCCACTCATCATTGTCCTTTGTATTCATCCGGCAGTGTAAGAGGGTTATCCACTTTTCTCCAGGACACGGCCCATGGCCTGTCTAAAAAAGTGTCTGAGGGTGACTACGCAGGCCTCGTGGACATCATGGGCCACCTCATGGCTATAAGAGACCGGCAGATCAGCAATGAGCAGCACTTCAAACCTCTCAAGTCTACTGCTGAACTCCTCAAGACCTACGGACAGCAGCTGCCAGAGAGCGTCTATGACCAGCTAGAAGTGTGTACCCATGGACGTATTGTATTGAATTGAGGGAAGATGAATCAGCTATAAATACCTTTACTCAAAAAACACTTTTATGACACACAGGAGCTACCAGAAAAGTGGAAAAGTCTGAAGAAAATTGCATTCACAGTTAAACATGAAGTGGCTCCTCTACAGTCCAATGAAGTTTCAGTTATACGCAGGAAATGTGTTCGCTTTGAGGTGAGGCTGTGTGTGAGCAGGATAGGGTATCAGTGAGGGGACCCCATACAAAAGGCTCAATGAGTGACATGTAAACCGTCTCTGTTTCATTCCTGCATTATATATGACTGACTACCCTCCCACAGCGCCCAGTTATAAATGTGCAGATATACAGTTGAACAACTGTTTTAATGTATCATAGACACAAGGTTTTTTAAAATGTATTTATTTTTTCAAATTTCAGGTGAAGCAGCATGAGTTTAGAGAACAGTTTCGCACTGAGACAATCTTTAAGATCAGTGTGGAGCAGCCATATAAACTAATTGATAAGGTAAGCAGTGGAAGACTTCATTACTACCTATTCAACTAGAAAAGTCACTGCAAAGCAATAATTATTCTGTTTTTAACCTTGTAATAAAACAGAAAACTGTGTTTATAAAAACCTTGCCAAATTTTAGTAATGAAAAAATAGCCAAGTATGTAATTAAGTTTAAAATTGCAAAAAATGAAACAGTAATGTCTGCTCTGAGAGGGTGTGGCTGATTCATTTCTAGTCACTGTGTCAAACAAGCCTCTTTGAGCTGATCCATGGGAGATTCACGCATTGATTAAAAGTTTAGCAGGCCAATAAAAGTGCTTTTACATTATTTTGCTTTGCATGAGTGTCAAAAGCATAGAAGAACCAAAACCCAACATGTTACCTGCATTATCCCTTTTCATAAAAACATTCACCTGGACCTGTGAATAGTAGAGTGCAACCCTACCCAATCAGACCCGACCCAACCCGTGATTAACACAACATTTACACACTAATGCTTACTTTATTTTTTAAGCTGCCGCTTAATCAATGTCCTAAAAACAATGGCGCTACTGCGTATTCGCTGATCCACGCTTGTGCACATTACGCGCACAGAGAAGCAGCAGTGTATAGGCATACCACAGAGCCTTTTCTTTCTCTCACACACTTAAACACACACTCACAATCGCATGAATAATGCATTCTTCTTTTAAAACAACTGCCCCTTTGTATATAGTACAACCAAAGACTGTGAAAGAGCAAAACTCAAAACTTTCAACAGTGTGTGACATAGGTACTTTTAGAGTAATCCCTTAAGCTCCTACAATCCATTTGCTAAAGAACAAGTCTACATTTGACCTAAAAAGGTAACACAGGGAAATAAATGTCCAAAATTATCTCAGGGCTTAAAGGAACTAATTCTAATCATACTAAACAGTGTTTGCTTATTTAGAATTGCAAAAATAAGGGTAATCATTGTCATATAGCAGAATATTTTCTCTTTTGTTCCTATTGTCACCTGCTACCCACCTGCATTTTGATTATCTTCACCCATTCCCGTTACCATCGGGTACCCGTAGTTGCCCAACTAGAGATGTACCAAGTACAGTATGTAACAGTGAAAGTGAAATGATCAAAATGACTAATTTTAAAAAGTAGGTTGGACTTGTCCCACTCATATACAGTGGGCCTGATGCCAATGGTACCATAGGGGGAGCAGGATTTTGCTAAGGAAAACCAGTGCCTTAGTGAGCCCCCCATTTGGCCTGCCCATAACCTGAGTCTTAAAGTAATGAAAAGCTTTCTGTCTAGATTCATAATTCATGATTAAACATTGTTCAGAAACTATTTACATCATGTGTGTGTTCAGGGAATATTTTCTGGTGTTGCTTTACAGGGACTTGAAAAGTCATTCTTTACAGACTGCTGTCTGATAGTACATAATGATGTAGTTTCACTAAAACAAAGCATTTAAAATGTTTCCGTCTCTAGACTAATCGATCAGTGGCCGTAATGGAGGCAGAAATGAAAAAACTGCAGGACACAGCTGATCTGTTTGAGGTCAGCTTTCCAGACTACAAGCAACTGCGCCAGTGCCGCTCTGATATCATATTGGTCAAAGCAGTCTGGGACATGGTTATCTTTGTGAAGGTATATTCTATATAACTCAGTGGCATTTTGAATTCTCTGTGTTTAGGTCCAGTTGATAAACCATTATCATGAGGCAGAAGGGCTTGCATGTACCGTAAGCATCTTTAAGTCTCTGTGCAAATTTCCCTTGTGACTATAAATAGACATTTATATTCTGGTAAAACTGAGTTATCTCATTTAAGTTCCAAAACATAAAGTTTAAAAATGATTTTCCTCTCTTTGACAGACCAGTATAGAGGATTGGACCAAGACTCCTTGGAAAGAGATCAATGTTGAGCAGATGGACATGGAGCTCAGACGATTTGCCAAAGTATGACAACATTCAACTAACAAGTGTTGACTGTAATTTTCTTGGAGAAAATATTTGTAACTTCTCTCGTTGTTTTGACTTTATTTGTCTCAAAAAGGAGATGAAGATGCTTGATAAGGAGGTGAGGGTTTGGGATGTCTACATGGGTCTGGAATCAACTGTGAAGAACCTGCTGACCTCTCTGAGAGCCGTCAATGAGCTGCAGAACTCTGCAGTCAGAGAGAGACACTGGCAGCAGCTTATGAACACCACCGGGGTATGAGACTATCTCTGCCTCTCCTTCATATTGTGTACTTCTATCTGATTTAATATTGTTTCATCAATCATGTTCTTCCCTGCATTTGTTTCTATCCAATATATTGAGCTTTTTAATCCCATCTTCATGTTCTCTGCCTTCGTTGAACAATCCTGCCAGCTCATGTCCAAGCCTGAAATGACCAGCACAGTTCACTGAACCCAATCATCCTGATCTGAAATCTGATCTCACTCATGGTTCTCATGTATTTCTTTCTGTCCTCAGGTCAGGTTTGTGATGGGAGAGGGCACCACCTTGGGGGATCTCCTGGAATTACAGCTTCATCGTGTCGAGGATGAGGTCAAAAACATTGTAGACAAGGCTGTAAAAGAAATGGCCATAGAGAAAGTAAGAATCTAAGACCTGCCAGTTACAATTTAGTTTTCTGTTAATCTGTGTTTTTAGAATACTTTTTGTGTTAAATGAACTTAAGACAAACAAAAAGTATGACTTTATTGTATAATGGTTAAGAATTTAAACAGAGAAAGATACAGGCATGGTACAACATGCTCACAGAGGCATACACACAGAAATTGATACAGTGCCTATAAAAAGTACTTAACCCCTTGATGTTTAACCTTTTTATTTATTTTATAAAAGCAATCATGGCTTTTTGACTATAAAAGAATACAAAAAAACTATCCAATGTCAAAGTGAAACAGATTTCTACAGAGTCATGTCAATTAAATAAAAATATGTAATGTAAAAAAGGTGATTTCTCAAATATTCACTCTGACCTCATTCAACAGAGGTCCTGCCAGTTGGTGCTAGTAGTCTCCCAGTCGGTAAAACTGGGATCACCTGAGTGCAGTGAATGTGTCTCAGTGACTGTAGTATGAAGTCACCTGTGTCTAGAATGTCCAGTCACTGGTTAATCATTATTCTTGGCTACCATAACACCACAAAGACAAAAGAACAAGAATCAGATTGAATCTCGACTAGAGTTTGCCAAAAGGCATGTGGGAGACTCCATGGTCAAGTGGAAGAAATTTCTTTGGTCTGATGACACCAAAAGTATGCTTTTTGTCCATCAGACAAGGCACTATGCATGGTGGACACCAAACACTGCTCCACTACACCACACCCTCTGTGAAAGATGGTGGCAGCATCATGCTGTGGGGACTTGGGAAAAGATTTATTTGCCAGAAAGACAATGACCTGAAGCATACAGTGAAAGCTACACAGAAATGGTTTAAAGGCAACAAGGTAAATGTTCTGGAGTGGCCAAGTCAAAGCCGAGGCCTCAGTCCAATAAAGAATTTGTGGCTGGACTTGAAAAGGGCTTTTCACGTATGATCCCCATACAATCTGGCAGAGCTTGAGCAGTTTTGCAAAGAAGAATTGAATTAAATTTCAGTGCCCATATGTTCAAGCCTTATTGGGACCTATCCGCACAGACTCAGTGCTGTGATTGCAGCCAAAGGTGCATCTACTAAATACTAACTCGAAGGTAGTAAGTATTTGTGCTGTCACTTATTTTATATTATATATTTATTGACAATACTTTGTAGAAATCTATTATTTGCTTTGATATTAATGAGGCTTTTTTTTTTTTTTTGTCAAAAAAAAGCCGAACTATTTTGACCACAACTGATTTATAAAATCAATAAAGGGTAAAGAATCCTAGGTGGTTTTATGGGCACTGTATGTAAGAGTTTTTGTGATTAAAGCATATTTTTACATTGGCAGGTTTTGGCAGAAATAACCCAAACATGGAGTGTAATGTCACTTTCGTATGAGACTCACACAAGTACAGGAACCCCACTGCTCAAAGCAGATGAGAACCTGATAGAAACACTGGAGGACAACCAGGTAAGGGTGGTGACTGTGCTGATAGTTAGGATTTGATAGCTTATTACGTTATTACGTTTTATACTTAACCTTTCTTTTATTCAACATCAAGGAAAAATTGATATTTCATTTTTATTTTGTAATGTTGCTTTATTAACCTCTGCATGGTGGTGACATTCAGAAAGTAGCAGACAGAAAACTCAAGAAAATGTAAAGAAAGAAAATACGAAGGTATTTAATATTGGAGGCAGCATCAATTAAAAATGGTCCTGTATTTAGTCATTTAAAGCTCCTTTTTTATCCATAGGTGCAGCTCCAGAACATCCTCATGAGTAAGTACGTTGAGTATTTCCAGGCTGAGGTGAGCGGGTGGCAGAGGAAGCTGATGGTGGCAGATCTTGTCATCTCTTCTTGGATGTCTGTGCAGAGGACCTGGGCTCACCTCAACAGCATCTTCACTAATAGCCAGGACATCCGCTGCCAGCTGGCCAATGATGCTGAGCGCTTCCAGGGAATACACAGCGACTTCCAGGTAATATCCAAAACATAAGAGCAATAGCTGGCATGCATCTTTCTAACCCTGTTATTATTTTGTATTTCCTAACCTTTATTTTATACTTTCTACTCTCTCTCGCCCAGAGCTTGATGACTGAGGTGGTGCAGAACAATAATGTGGTAGAGGTCACAAACAAGCCTGGTTTCCTGGAGAACCTGGAGACTTTGCAGCAGAGGCTGTCTGTGTGCGAGAAGGCTTTGGCTGAATACCTGGAGACAAAGAGACTCACATTTCCCAGATTCTACTTTGTTTCTGCCTCAGATCTGCTAGAGATTGTTTCCAAGGGAACACAGCCCAAACAGGTGCCATGTTGCAATTTTAATGACATCTCATTTTCTAGTAATTCTTTTTTTTTTTTTTTGTGGTGGTGGTAGCTACATTTGGGGTTTAGTTGTACTGGAAGCTGATAGCAATGACAGCTGCTAGTGTAGCAATTAGCTTGGATTTAGTAATAGTACAGCAGCATTTTTAGCAGAAATGGACCACATTTTGTTATTAAATAAAGACCAAAGAAGAGTACTGAAAGCTTTTCAAGACAAAAAACCTTTTGTTGCTTTTCTCCGGTTTTGGCATGAGTTTTATCCACAGTTAAGCTTCACTTCTCATAAACTACAGCAGCGTTTGCCTGACAAGCTCAGCTTACTACCGGAGGTGCACAACCTCAGTTTGTCTCGTTGCTCTGATTGGTTTTGAAAAATCCTTGCTTTGTATGGCAGTTTCGCAGATGAATGTAAAATATATGAAATCTGAAATAGTCTATCTGGGGTGTGAGGTTATGACCTAGTGTCATGGAGAGAATATGAATAAAAATATATAAGAGAAGCAAAGTGGCATTTCACATCAGTTCTAAAATCTGTTTACATGTGTTTACCAGGTGACCAGACACTTGCTGAAGCTGTTTGACAACATAGCAGATCTTCGCTTCAGGGACTCTGATGGAGATGGAAAAGGGGAGGAGGTTGGAGAGGCAATCGCTATTGGGATGTACAGCAAAGAGGGAGAATATATACAATTCTCTGAGCCATGCGTCTGTAAAGGACAGGTAGAATAAAAAGTGATTTCTAAATGAGCGAATTTAGTTGAGCTAGACTCCTTTAACACTGCGCTCTTTTATTCTATTACTGCAACATAGCAATAAAAGTTAAACAGAGGCCATATTGACATCAGTTGTGTACTTTTATAATAATAAGTATACGACAGCAACATGCAAACATTTTCAAGCACTTTCAAAAGATCATATTTTGATAATATTGTACAATGCAGTTTACAATACAGCATTGGTTCCTAAAGGTAGGGGGGTTGCTTAAATGTAAGTAATGTGCACAAAAACACCCCAAAATGTAAATTTGTACTGGATGGTTTGTGCAACAATGTATGCTTTAACCACCCCCAGGAACAGTGAGGGTACCCAGTCTCTGGGGCTCTTATTATGGGAGGCACAGGCTGAAAAGTTTGGGAACTCCTGTAATTTAGCACAATGATGGAGTGAAAAATGATGCACTTAATTTTTCCCTGGAAATTTTTTTATTAGAATCACATACTGTATGTGGTTAGCTACTATCACAGTGGTATTAATCAATGAGAAAAAAATCAAAGCAAACAACAACCAATATGTAAAAAGAAAATCACGCACTAATAAAAGACAAAAACAACAATGCACATTGTCCAATGACAATGATCTGTTAAAAATAAAATAAATAAAGGATAAGAGCACCACTACTGTATTTCAATGTATCATATTACATTTGTGTCTTTCTACAGGCAGAGTGTTGGTTGAGTTCGCTTGAGGGTACCATGCGCTGCACAGTCCGAAAAGAGATCCAGGAGGCAGTAGCTGCATATGAGGACAAACCACGAGACCAGTGGCTGTTTGATTATCCTGCACAGGTCTGAGGATACAAAGTGTGTAAATTAACCTTTTAATTTCATTATAACTCAACCTTTAGTCTTACCTTTCTTTCATTAATTCATAGGTTGGGTTGACTGGTAGTCAGGTGTGGTGGGCCACAGATGTGGGTATTGCTTTTGAGCGTGTGGAGGAAGGATTTGAAACAGCACTCAAAGACTACAACAAAAAGCAGGTGGTGCAGCTCACAAGGAAGGATGTTTCAATGGTGGATGATGATAGATTTGTTCTGTAATGTTTGTTGTTTGTCTCTTTTCTAGATCACACAACTGAACTCACTTATCCACATGCTGCTCGGTGATTTAACTCCTGGAGACAGACAGAAAATTATGACCATCTGTACTATTGATGTCCATGCTCGAGATGTGGTTGCTAGTCTCATCAGTCAGAAGGTAATGCTTGGGTGAGACATGCATGTGTTTAATGAGGCATTTAACAAGCCAGCAGAGTCTCCTGTTGATGTTACTGTATGCGTCTCTTAGGTGACAACAGGTCAGGCCTTTGCATGGCTCTCGCAGCTACGCCATCGCTGGGACGACGATACAAGGCACTGTTATGTCAACATCTGTGATGCCCAGTTCCAATTCAGCTATGAATACCTGGGGAACACTAACAGACTGGTCATCACTCCTCTCACCGACAGGTGCATATTAATGTATCTTGATGTTCTACACAGATTTTAAAAAAGGCACATAACTTTAATGGACCAAATTTTTCTTATCAAGTCAAATCAAGGTGTGCATAGACATTAAAACATCTAAGTAAATCAACTGTATATTTTAAAATACCTCCCATGCAACAACAGAGTCTTTAAAAGTGGTTCTGCTTGGCTCTGCTCATAAAGTCAGACAGAAAAAGCAGATAACCGGGACTCAATTTATCCTGTTTACCAGTGTTCTACATGACGAAATTAGGTCTGATTGTATAAAGTCTCTGTCAACCATTTTCGTGTCGTTTTTATTTGTTGAATAAAGTGTCAATTAATTTTGTTTTAGTTTTTGTCCATGTGCACTTGTTTTTATTAGTTCCTGTCTCATTTTCGTCAGGGGATAAAAGGCTATTAACAAAAACTATAACAAAAATAATTAGTCAACAAAATTAACACTGCCGTTTACTGTCACAAAGTTACTCTGTTGGAGGGTTTTTTTTGTTTTTGTTTTTTTGTTTTTTTGTTTTTTTGGTTTTTTGGTTTTTTTTTTACCCGCTACAGTGGCAGGTAGGGTGGGAAAATTTACCCAACACTGAAAAAAATACCCACAGTTGGCTGGTGATGGGTGCAGATTTCCTACCCTGGCTGGCGCATTAGCAAAAACATGTACTACACATTTAAATCCACATCTACAAATGTAGAGGGGAGGATTCTTATCATACATGTGAGATTTGATGCAAATCAGAGGTGCCATATTAGAGTCACAGTGACTTCCTGTGAAGCAGCATGACAAAAAATTGCTTGCCAATAAAGAAACAACCCAGTTGTGTCACTTCCTGTCACCAGTAGGGTGATACATATGTGTACCAATTTTCATGCCTGTAGGTGTTACCCAGTCCCCTATCCCACTTTTGGGGTCCTTGTGGGGACCCTGTGTGATGTACTTGCAAAATTCCACTCACTAGGTGGCTATTTCAGCTGGGGGACAATTTTGGGGAAAGTTTGGTGAGTTTTGGGGAATATTAAGGCCTTGAAAAAAAGGCCACAAATTGCAAAAAATAACAGCTACAGATACATTATGGCTTTTGCACCTTCAGTGCTCAGTCTCTAATAATCAGAATTCCTTCTTTTTTGGTAGGGTCCTAGCACCCTAGGTGATAATAAAGGTATTTGTTGACTTCCTTGCAAGAGTACGCATTCTGAAACAGTAGGTGGCGTCACAGTATGTTGCCTGTCATTAAGTTCCAGAGAAGAAGTCTCTGCTGCTCCAAGGCCGTAGTGCAGAGTAAAAGGGAGGAAAAACTCCTCGAGTTTTAACACAATAGTTCTATAAAGTCACAGAAGTCATTATCTGTTTGACGAACTATTTGCATAACATGAAGCATTAGCTGCTAGCATTAGGACCAAGCAAAAGGCTAATACCAGGCAAAGTCCAGATTCAGCAGGCATTTGAAACTGCTGAGAGTTTGCCAGAGACAGACAAAAGGTGAATCTATTAATGACAAAATCAGTCTCAGTCTCCAGATCTGCCACTAGTTTTTAGATGTGGTCCTGTCTGATCTCTTCGATGTGGTTTCAGTCTGATGGATTTCCATAACATCAGTTTAACCACAGACAACAACAGTATTTTTAATGCAACACAGTTTTTATTTCCTTTGTCAAGAATCATATCAGTGTATATTTAGAATTTTTATGAAAACATCAGCTCTCTTTAAGTTCTGGCTAAAAATAACACCATAGTTTAATATTATAATGTCAGATTTGACCATTTGTCAAGACTTTTATCATGACAAAAGTGAAAAAAAGAAGTATGGGTTCTCTGCACTCTGCCTCTGTTAGGTGCTACATCACCCTGACCCAGTCTCTCCATCTGACTATGAGTGGAGCTCCCTCTGGCCCGGCTGGCACCGGTAAGACAGAGACCACCAAAGACCTTGGACGCTCTCTGGGCATCATGGTGTATGTGTTTAACTGCTCTGAGCAGATGGATTACAAGGTAATACAGAGGACACATATGTCTTATTGAATGCATTCATAATGTCATTTTTATTCACTCCCTTTAACAACACTCTCTGCCCACAGTCTATTGGAAACATTTACAAGGGTCTGGCTCAGACCGGGGTGTGGGGCTGCTTTGACGAGTTCAACAGGATCTCAGTAGAGGTGCTGTCTGTTGTAGCTGTACAGGTCAAGACTATACAGGATGCTGTACGCAACAAGAAGCAAAGGTCAATGTGGAAATAATGACACTCACAACAAAGTGGACATACTAATCTTGTCTGACATTTCTCTACAGGCTTTTCTTTCTTACTTTCTGACTCTGTAATCGGTTTTGTGTGATTGTAGGTTTCATTTCCTGGGAGAGGAGATCGAGCTGAAGCATACGGTGGGGATCTTCATCACTCTGAACCCAGGCTATGCTGGAAGGGCTGAACTCCCAGAGAACCTTAAAGCTTTGTTCAGGTTTGATACAGGAAGAGAAAGAGGAGGGTATGAGTGCCAGATTTTATTCATATAAATGGTCACTGATGAATATCTGGTTTGCTGGATTTAGGCCCTGCGCCATGGTTATCCCAGATTTTGAGCTGATCTGTGAGATCATGTTGGTGGCAGAAGGTTTCATTGATGCTCGTCTGCTGGCGCGCAAGTTCATCAGTCTCTACACTCTTTGTAAGGAGCTGCTGTCCAAACAGGTATGTTAAACTACTGTAAATGAAAGAAAAAGGACTGTAACTATCATTTTGTTTGTTTGGAGTGGGCATGAATTGTTAAGAAAGCAAAATAGGAATGTTAAATGTGTATCAAGCACACCCACTTCTAAATGTCTCAACTTTTTGGGATGTGTAATTTATTTCATGCAAATGCAAAATAAAACAGCAAGCAGGTCAACTGCATGAGTATTTTATTTCTTTGATAACTTTTGCGTGTTTAACTGGCTTAAGAAAAGATCAACCATACTACCCTTCTTATTTCTCTGCACAAAGTATTGCATATAGTGAAAAACATGAAACAGCCACACAGAATCCAACCCTCCTTTATGTTTCTCTTCACTCTGATCATTCTGACCAAAGTTTTAAAATGCAGTGTGTATACTATTCATTTTCTCTTTTGTAGTTAGAAAAAGAGAAAACCAATAAAAATTAATCAGACTCCTTGATCATGTCCCTGTTTAATTCATTTCATCTGCTAGGATCATTATGATTGGGGTTTAAGGGCTATTAAGTCAGTCCTTGTTGTGGCTGGTTCACTGAAGAGAGAGGACCGCAGCAGGCCTGAGGAGCAGGTACGCATCAACCTGATCTCATTGGCAGCTGCCGTTTTATATTAGGTGGATAAAGAGAGAGTCTCATTTCTATAAGCCTGAACTTTTTACTGCATTCAGCATCACAGTTTCTGTCATTTTCTGCCCAGGTGCTGATGCGGGCCCTGAGGGACTTCAATCTGCCGAAGATAGTAACGAGCGACGTGCCAATTTTCCTGGGGCTGATCAGTGACCTGTTTCCTCAGCTGGATGTCCCCAGGAAGAGAGACCCTGAACTGGAAAACGCTGTTCGCCATTCAGTCAGTGAACTGCGGCTGCAGCCTGAGGAGAACTTCATACTTAAGGTTCTTTTTTTTTGGTTTAGCTTTTGTAACAATTTTTGCAACATATTCAATTATCCTGTTTCCCCACCCCATTTTCTCTTATGGCTGCATCTTTATGGTATATAGATAACCAGTGAAATGAAGATAATGAAAAAATCCTCAGTCTGCCTTTGAGTGGAATATTTGTAATGAAACTAATGTACAGTTAGGAATTTAAAAAATCTAGACAGATAAAAACATTAGAGGAAAATTTTCCTTATTTTAATATTTTTTAAAAATCAAATGATCTTCATTCTCTTTAAAACTGCTTGGGTGTTGGTTGTGGTACCAAAAGTTTTCAGTATCCTTTTTTCTGTTCAAAAAAAAAAAAAAAAAAAAAAAAAAAAAAAGAAGAAGAAAATTATCTTTTAGCTTATTCACTTTGTGCTCCAAGTTATTGATTGGTGACATTGTCATTTAAATTGCGGCACTGCATTTGCAAGAAACAGAAACCGCAATATGTAATCTGTGTAGAGTATTAAAGAAGACCTGCAGGTTTCTTAACTGTAGTCTAATAGCTCTTGGATTTTGGTTGAAGATGTTGAAAAACAGAATAGAAATGTCTGTAATTTTCAATGACTAAATCTCTGTGTCTGCAGGTGACCCAGCTGGAGGAGCTGCTCGCTGTCAGGCACTCCGTGTTTGTAGTAGGCGGGCCAGGAACTGGAAAAAGCCAGGTAACATACTGTTATTAAATGACCTAATTCAGTACAAAACATAGAAAAGATTGAATTTAAAACCTCTCTTAAATGTGGTGACTTGGTGGTGGTAGCCAATGTCACAATGAACATAAACATACAGGTAGCAAGTTGCGCCTACAGTTTTAAGTTTAGGTATTTGACTTTGATGTGAATCCTGTGATAAATCAAACACTTCTGAGTTTGCACTGCTAGCCAACTTCAACTTTATTGTCCCTTAAGGGAAATTTATTTTGCAGACAGGAAAAATATGAAACATGAGAAACACAATCACACACATTCAAAAAAATACGGAAATGCATAAATACAAAAATTAAAGGACAACTTAAGGTCAACCAATTATTGAAAGGCATCATCACCCCTCTGTAGTGGAAAAAAAGGCATAATCTTTGTTCATTTTTAAAATTCAGTTGTGTCGAGGTTTGAGTGATACAATAGTTCTTCATCGTTTTGGATGTGTCCATTGGTAATCTGAATATCTTGCCAGAGGGTAGAAGCTCAGCTTTAAGAGGAGAAGAGGATGATCAGGGCACTGTATGATGTCCAGAGCCTTAATTTGACTCTCCTTTTAAAAGTTGGAGACTTGTCAGGTAATTTAATTCTAATCATTTTACTGGCAACCTTAACATTTTCCAACCTCTTTATCTCCTAGTTGGGTGGCAAGGCAAAGTCTCCTACAGCTATAGTGAAGAAGCAATAAACCATAAAACTTTACAATGGTCATATTTATAATTGCTCTGATTGCACAGTGAGTCATTTTGATGTTTTTTTTCTTCATTAGATTTTAAAGACTCTCCACAGAACCTATGCCAACATGAAGATAAAGCCTGTATGGAGTGATATCAACCCTAAAGCTGTCACCACAGACGAGTTGTTTGGATACCTTCACCCTGCTACGAGAGAGTGGAAAGATGGTGAGAGGCTACAGATTTATATAAGAAATTCAACAAACTGTAAATGAGAATCAAGGAAACAAGGATTTTTTCTCCAGATTTACTTCACTGTCAAAAAGGACCTCTGGTGCCAGGGCAATTATTTATCTCCAAGTCTTTGCTCAACATCAATTACATTTTTAAAAGCACTTTTATTCTGAGCTCTAGTTAAAATAGTTTTGACATCAAATAATCTGACTGTGGTTCTGGTATAATGACCTCACTTTGGGTTAGCATTAGGCAGCAGTAGGTTGGGTTTTTGGTGATAATGTGACATAAAGCAAACACAGATTATTTTCCACTTTTTGTTACTTTCTGTAGTTGTTCTGTTAGAAAAAAAATTGTCGTTTTCACTTTTTATTTTCATTTGGATAGAACACACAAAAAAGAGTAAGAAAAATGTTGGGACCCTGTTAGTAAGTTGTTGTAAGCTTTGTTTAATCACCTAAGTGGTTAGCTCAGCTTTGTGGTAAATTAACTTACTGACCTCTAGCTGCAATGTCATATCAACCTGCCGTGCAAAAAAAGCAAATTAGCAAGTTTCTCAAGTTATTTTCTAAGTGATGATATATGTACTTAGATCAAGCCATTTTTATAATTGATTTTTTACTTTTGTTACTTTTCCTTACTCTTCATTTTAGGTCTTTTCTCCTCTACTATGAGAGAGCTGACCTCAGTGGGCCATGATGGGCCCAAATGGATTGTTCTGGATGGAGATATTGACCCCATGTGGATTGAGTCACTCAACACAGTTATGGATGACAATAAGGTCAGAATAAATCAGTGTTCTTGTATGTAAGAACAATAATAGCGATACATTTTGTTTGTAATGCACTTTTCATGGTGAACAAATCTCAAAGTGCTGTAGAAATAAGAAACATAATGATAGAGTGATACCATGCAGGCATTTTAGAGTATGAGTATTCAAAGGAGTTACATTGTAAATTCAAGCACACACAAGTGCAGCAGAGACATAGAAATGCTGTTAGAAAGAAATAAGTCTGTAGCCCCAACCAGCTGCCACCTTTAAATGGTTAGGGAGGGTATTCACAGCTTTGGAGCAGAGGACTGAGGGCCTGATCTCATAGTTTAGCCCTGGGGGCATCATAAGGGTTGGTGTTGCTGGAGAAGATGTTTATTGTGGTGAGCAGGTCCTTTAAGTTAGGCAGGGCATTTCAATGAGTGCATGGATAAAGGACCAGGGAGACATGTGCAGGAAGCCCGTAAAGTGTGTGACAAATAAGTTTGATGTGTCTACACACTCAGAAATGTCACATGTATGATCTTCTGTGTTTCCATTTTTCCTGTGCTAGCATTTACTTCCATTTTTTTCTGTTTTCTGTGCAGGTTCTGACTCTCGCCAGCAATGAGAGGATTAGCTTGTCCTCCTCCATGCGCCTGCTTTTCGAGATCTCTCATCTCAGGGCTGCAACTCCAGCGACTGTATCCAGAGCAGGAATCCTCTATGTCAACCCTCAGGACCTTGGCTGGAGCTCGTACGACACTTGCAAATTCCTTGTGATATCAGATACTTCAGATCTTTCCTGAAATTGTGTTAAAGTGTTCAGTTTTGTCTGTGCTGTATTCCCAGGTATGTAACAAGCTGGATAGACACTCGACAGGCCCAATCAGAGCGAGCCAACCTGACCATCCTGTTTGATAAATATGTACCGTACTGTCTGGAACAAGTCCGCTGCAACCTGAAAACCATCACACCTATACCAGAAAACAGCATGGTCCAGGTGAAACATCCAGCAGCCCATCACAAACTTTACAGCTCTCTTGTCTGTGTTTCTTTACTAAGATATTGCATGTTTGTGTCATGTATTTTCATGTCATTGAAAAGTGAAATGTGTTGGCATGTACTATCCAATCAGATGTTAAAATTTTCTCCTTTGGCCAATCAGACACTGTGTTCCTTGTTGGACTGCCTGCTGACGGAGGAAAACACTCCCCCGGACTCTCCTAGAGAACTTTATGAAATCTACTTTGTCTTTGCCTGTGTCTGGGCTTTTGGAGGAGCTCTCTTCCAGGATCATGTGTGTAGAATAAAAACTTTTGCTTGATAAGCTAACTTCTTTCATCAGTATTAGTAGACAATCAGACAAGACAGATTATTTCTGATTTTGATGATTCTTTTTTTGCAGCTGAATGATTACCGTGCTGAATTCAGCCGCTGGTGGTCAAAAGAAATGAGAGCGGTGAAGTTTCCCTCTCAGGGCACAGTCTTTGACTATTACATCGACTCTGAGACTAAAAAGTTTACTCCCTGGAGTGAGAAAATGGTGCCATTTGAGCTGGAGTCAGATGTACCTTTACAAGTATGTAAGCTCAGAACAGACTGACTGTCGTGTAAGTTTTAAGTCATTGTTAACCACTTTTTTGACTTGTCCTTCAGTGTGATTATGTTGTGTGTGTTTCAGACTGTGTTGGTCCACACTCCAGAAACCATTTGTCTGACTTACTTCATCGACCTGCTGCTCCAGAGAGGCAAACCAATCATGTTAGTGGGCAACGCAGGAGTGGGCAAGACCATCCTGGTGTCTGATAAAGTGTCCAGACTGAAGGAGGACTACATGGTGGCTAAAGTCCCCTTCAACTACTACACCACCTCAGCCATGCTACAACGTAAGAACAACAGGAATTAAAAACAGTTTATACGGGTCTGTGATGGTTACTTAAGATAATAACGGTGAACACAGTCTCCTGCTAAAGTGACAGTATCAGGTTTGTAGTAGAAAAAGTGAAAAGGGAGTCATTAGTCGTACACTCATTTCCTAAGATTATAGGAGTGTGAATGTTTAATGCAAAGTAAAAAATTTGGGATTGGAATAAAAATGTAGAATTTTAGATCAAGATAAAAACATTCCATTTATTCATGTGTTTTTGTAAATAAAACAAAAAGAAATCCTGGAGAACATCATTTTCAGGTTATAGGCCAGAAAGTTTTTTTTTTTGTAATTTTCTCTCCTGGCTCATACTGTATAGCTTATTAATTAGGTACTAAACTTAGAACAAAAAGTAAGGACATTTGGGTTTGGTATATTATTTCTTTGTTGTAACAATGCATCTTGGTAATAAATCTTATATTGTTGGAAAGCCTATTTATTACCCTTTTAAATGATGCCACAATTGTAAAGAACATGCATTTGTGGGATGAGCAGCAGAACTGAGTATTTGGGTTGCGCCCATGAAAAATGTGCCAAATCTTCTCTGCCAGTGCCAAACAGCTTATTTTGCTGTTGCTAGTGTCTCTTGTTGGCTCCATTTAAAAGGGTAATAAACAGGCTCTCCGACGGTATAAGTTTTATAGCCAAGACATACTGTTACAACAAAGAAATAATGTACCAAACACAAGTTTCCTTACTTTTTGTTTTAAGTTTATATCACTGCAAACATCACCTGTTTACATTAGGTAACTAATTACATTTACTCAAATTACTGTAATCAAGAAGTGTTTTTGGGTACTTGTACTTTTTAAAAACATTTTGAAATCAGTACTTTTACCTCTACTTAAGTACATTTTAACCAGAGTATCTGTACTTTTTACTTAAGTCAAATAATCTTGTGCTTTTTCCACCTCTGTTGATTACACAGTAGCACATAACAAAAGAATAATTCCAACTCGCATCCTAAAACAACTTTTGTACCATGCAAAAACTGGAGTGTTGATATACCAGGATTTAACATTTCAGAGTTGTTTTTAAGTCTCAAAGTGTAAATCTAACTCCATCCTGAGTGAAATAGTCATTGTTGACATTTTTGACCCCCCAGTCTCAGCTCAGCCATGTAGAGAGTCAATTGATCTAATCTCTTCCCAATACAATTCCAAATCATGGAAGGTTGTGCGGGCAAAGTTCTCCATCATCTTGTTGTTTTGATGTGAGACACATTTGCACCATGAGTGAAGTTTACCACTGAGTTAGAGTGACTTTGGACGCCTGTGCTGGACACATTGCGCATATGTTTTATTAGTA
Source organism: Cheilinus undulatus (assembly GCF_018320785.1). Taxonomy (NCBI): domain Eukaryota; kingdom Metazoa; phylum Chordata; class Actinopteri; order Labriformes; family Labridae; genus Cheilinus; species Cheilinus undulatus. Next base: position 30,618,510 of record NC_054877.1, read on the forward strand.
TGCTTTGCTTTGCCATACAGTTGTCTCTCTGCTTTGTTCTTTCCAGAAGAGCCCAACCTTGCCACAGATTTTCAAAGGTTATTGCAACTGTGTCATATTGTAAAATATTTAACTCTTTCAGAATTGTAGTTTAACTAAATGCTGTGTGGACCAATAAAGACACCATTACAATGTGTATTTTACTTTTTAGAGGGGTGTGACTTTACCCAAATAACCTGTTTAGAAATCTATTTTCTTGTTGTTATTGCCACTAAGGAAAGATCAAATTTTACTGTACAACTCCTTAGTAGCTACTCAGTTCTTAAAGTAAACTTTAAATTAAATTATTTTTACTTCTACTTGAGTAGATTTATGGACCAGTGCTTTTCATATATTGCGGTAAATTTTGACTAGAGTAACTGTTTGTCTACTTAACTGAATAAAACTGTTTAACATCCCATAATACTTTTGTGTTTGCCTTTGTCATTTGTTATGGCTTAAGTACAAAGTTTTTAAGACAAAACAAGCTTTTATAGGACTTTAGGTTTAAAACTGATTTTCTTTTACATTTTTATATTGATTGTTTAGGTGGTATTTACTTGTCATTTACACTGAATGCACACTTGCTGCTTGTATTGAGCGATTTTCTTTTCATTTATATCAGCAGTCCTAACATGCACTCTTTGACCCTCAGGTGTCCTGGAGAAACCCCTGGAGAAGAAAGCCGGTCGTAAATTTGCTCCACCCACTGCTAAGAGACTCATTTATTTCATAGACGACCTCAACATGCCTGAGGTGGACGTTTATGGGACCGTTCAGCCACACACACTCATACGTCAGCACCTCGACTACAACCACTGGTGAGGAAGAGACACAATGAACACACTGTTACTTAAAGTTGATTATATGTACAACACAGCTGCACAACATCTGTTTGTATTGGTAGGTATGACAGACAGCGACTGGTACTGAAGGAAATACATAACTGTCAATACATCACCTGTATGAATCCAACAGCTGGAAGTTTCTCTATCAACCCCAGACTGCAGGTACAGTCGACAATGCACACAGGCTTTTAGCACACACACAAACTCACAAGCGCTAGTATCACTGTTCCCCTTTATAGTTACTTTAGTATACTATAGTATTTTTACAAGCTAATTTTAAAGGTGGATGAACCAGCTGTAAAAACAAGAAAACAAATGCATTAATTAAATTTCTAACAGAAAGATAAGCAATAAAAGTATCAGGTGAAACTGAAGTGAGAATTTTCTAGAAAGTTAACAGTTGTAAGGTCAAAGGATGTGATAGTGGTAACATTTTGAAAGCAGTGCGAAATGTCTTCTTTTGCCTTCAGTCATATCAGTGTTCATTCAGCAGACACTACCAAACTAACTTTTTTCACATCTCTTGTAAATCCTTTCAGAGGCATTTCTCAGTTTTCTCAGTGCACTTCCCCAGTGCCGATGCATTAGCTACGATATTCTCCAGCATCTTGTCAGCTCACTTCCTTCAGGGAGGCTTCAGCTACGGCGTTTCCCGCTCAGTAGGAACTCTAATACAGGTACACCCACAATAGCAGCGCAGTATTTGTCTAGAATTGAACTTTCTTTCCAGCTTTTTACCTCAACAGTGTCTGTCATTAATAATTTCCATCTTCTTGATCCAGTATCAGTCCAGCTGTTTCATGCATTCATCTTTTTATTCTTATCTAGGCAGCTATCTGTCTGCACCAGAAAATCAGTCAGAACTTTCTTCCAACGGCGATACGCTTCCACTACATCTTCAACCTGCGAGATCTCACCAACATTTTCCAGGTAACACACGGTGGCACAGTCAAAGTTACTTAAATCGCCCTTCTTCCCCATTCTGATGCTCAGTTTGAACCTCAGCAGATCATTTTGACCATATCTACTGACATGCATTAGTTGCTGTCATATGATTGGCCAATTAGAAATTTGTGTTGATAAGTAGTTGAAAGCTGAGTGAAGAGGGTAGTGTATCAAAAGAGAGAAGTCGACTTGTACTGACTAATCTTCTCTGAAAGTCATATTACAAGCCTTTAAAAGAGGTATGGGTCTCTAAAGGAATAAAAAAAAGTTTCTGAAAGGCACTCTCAGCAGTTTTCCAAATAAATCTGTGCAGCTACTTACCTACCCACGCTGTTCAAAAAAATGTGGGTAGCGTATAATTGGTATGCAATTGGTTCTCAAATGATATGGCAGAGCACACTGATGTGCCTTGAGGCAAGCTAAGGTGAGCCTTGGGAAATTGTAGAACTTTAAGTAGAATAGACAACAACTAAAGCTACTGTAACACATGTATATGATACTTGATATCACTGGCGTTGGGCCAAAACCTCCCATCTCCATTTTTTATTGTTTTTTTTTTCATAAATCAGTGCTATTTGTCACCATTGTATCTGCTAGTGGGTTTTTAAAATTTTTAAACAGATAAAAAGTATCACAAAGATGCTGACTTTCACCATTCAGTGGTTAAATTAGTTGAAAAAATTCAGCGTTTTTTTCCTTCTCTAAAAAGTAGTGATTTTGGAGATGGGAGATTTTGGCCAGACGCCTGTGATATCTAGCATGGATATGAATATGGTGTGCCTTTTGATTTTGGCTTGATTCTAGGTGTGCCTTTTGCAAATTTGGTGGGCATATGTGATTGAGGCTGTTGCTGAATTAATTGGCATGACATCAGTTGTGGTGTGTCTTTATACTTGGATCCTTTAAATTCAGCATTTTGTTGTTTGTCAGGGAACCAGAATTTTCCACCAAATTTTCCCAGCATGCGCTAAGACACTATGGAGTTAAAGTCAGAGGAAACCATGTTTGAATGTGTTCTGATATTGTCTGTTATACAGCCATCTCTGCGAAGATTCTCTTGTAAATTTTCCTTTTTTTATTGTCTCTTTTGTGGTTAGACACTTTTGCACCATGAGTGAAGTTACTCACTCAATTTGTGAGGCTCTTCCTGTGGAAATGGATGTGACTATCATATGGAAGTGTGCCACACTCAACTAAAGAGCCTCTCCTAGTTTAGAGTTTACATGTCTGTCCAAATATAAAATATTGTAAATGCCAATGAGTAGAAAATGCATCCCTTATGCACAAGAAAGAGCAAACAGTTCTCATTTTTATTAAGTGATAAGGTGTAAAATATCATGAGAAAATGTAAGTAGAAATCTATCCAGTTTATTTGAGTAAATTATACTTGTTGAATTTAGGTCCAATTTACGCAGTTTTTTTAGGTAAAATGTGCACAATCTGAGTGCAAATTGTAACCTCAATGTTATTCTGTTGGTTATTTCTTCATGTTCTACCTGAGAGATACCTTTTTTGTTGGGATCGACATGCATTGAAGAATTTCAGACCAAATTTGTGTAACCCAGTGATGCTATTCTTATCTATATATTTTGGCGTGTAGGGCATCCTGTTCGCCCTACCTGAGTGTATCAGATATCCCATTGATCTGGTTCACCTGTGGCTGCATGAGAGCTCCAGAGTCTACTCGGACAAACTGATGGAGGAAAAAGATGTGGAGCTCTTCAACAAGATCCTCCTGGACACTGGAAAGAGATATTTTGAGGTAGGAAATGGATCATAAATATATATATATTTGCATTTTAAGAAGTTGGTCAAATTCTTCCACCCATCTTTCTTCAACAAAGACAGCATCCCCTAGTGGCAAATGTAGGAAAATCAAAACCTTGATGATTTTTATAGGCTTTTTTTCAGAGCTTATTTTTAAAACAGTATGCCATTCTGATTAAATTAAAGCTAATTATTATAAGTAGCCCATTTCCAGCTGTAAAAAGACAGTTCAACTGTGGCTTGCTCAGTACTTTCCTGCTGTTTTTCTTATCTCTGTTTCTGCCATTTTGCTTTAGGGAATAGACGAGTCCATCTTCATCCACCAGCCTTTGGTGTACTGTCATTTTGCCCAGGGAGTGGGAGAGCCTCGCTATCACCAGGTTTCACACATTCATACACCCACATTTAGTCAGAGCTATTTTGATCATGGCTCAGTGTTGCTCCTTTCAGCATCCATTTATTCTTTATTCAATGTGGTAATAAAAAACAATGAGTTTAATTGGTTTTGACTTAAGTCAATTTATTATGTGAATTATCTGTAGCGCTCATATTCAAAAACCTTGTGGCACAAAATCTGCTGTCATGTCTAATCTATCAGCAAGTAAATGAGGATGAATGCACTGTGATTAAGTTAAATAATTATATTTCTGCTCTATATGGGGCTTGGATTGAAAGTTAATGGACTTCAGAGTTGATAAAAACTTAATTTCATTTCATATCTGGTTGGTTCCCACATTGTTACATGGGTAATCATTGTCATAATCATATGTTGTGAAGGAAAGAAAAAGTTAGCTTACTTGGCTGTGTTGTCAGGCATCAGACTGGGAGAAACTCCAGAAGACGCTGGCTGATGCTCTGGAGCATTATAATGAGCTGCATGCTGTCATGGACCTGGTGCTGTTTGAGGAGGCAATCCAGCATATGTAAGACACTTAACAGAAACACATGCAGAGGAACATATACCATCTGCTAACATACACAAGGGGGGATTTACACAGATAGCCACATATGTAACCACAGACCATACACATTGTTCATTCTGGTGTTTGTTTAGTTGTCGCATAAGTCGGATCCTGGAGGCGCCCTATGGCAACGCTCTGCTGGTGGGTGTTGGCGGCAGCGGGAAGCAGAGTCTGTGCCGGCTGGCTGCCTTCCTCAGCTCACTGGAAGTTTTCCAGATCACTCTGCGTAAAGGCTATGGTATAAATGACCTCAAGGTAAAAAATGAGTTTACACATAAATGCACAGCTGATACAAAATGTCATTACACAGTATGATGCAAATTTATTTGAGTTGAACCAGATCTACCATGTCATATTTATGTATTCTTGGCTTTTTTCTGCATGGCCTCATCTGCAGAGTGATATAGCAGCGCTGTATATAAAGGTTGGGGTGAAGAACATTGGAACAGTGTTTCTCCATACGGACGCACAGATTCCAGATGAACGGTTCCTGGTGCTTATCAATGACATGTTGGCCTCAGGTTTGCTTACACTGACAAAACATGAGCGTGTTTTCAAGTTCAACTGCTAGACTTAGCAATATCAGCCGTACATCTGTCTTAGCTGCTGTTGTTGCTCTGCCTGTTTTATCTCTGTCTGTATCTGTATCTCTGTCTTCCATTGTTCTCTTCTTTTGTTCTAAAGCTTCCTCTTCTCTCTTTCTCTGCACCTCTCTCCTCTCTCTTTCTGCATCCCCCTTTTCTACCTGCATCTATTTCTGCTTTTTCTGAAGCTCTTTCTCTTTTCCTGCGTACATCCCATCTCTTTACAATCCCAATATAGCTTTGGCAGACGGCTGTGCAACAAGAATCTGGTTTTACTCAAGATTTCTGCCTGGTGAAGAAAGTTTTTCCTTGCCACTGTAACTATGCTAAATGTAGCTCAGTGCTGTGTTCATTGTGGACTTCTTTGTAAATAATGTATCAAAGAGAGTGGTAGACCTGCCCACTTTGTAAAGTGTCTTTATTTTGCATTGGTTTGAATTGATGTGATACAAATAGAAAATGATCGATTAATCTTTTCTGTTGAAGAGCAAGAATTTCTGCTACAGTGCATCTAAAGCAGCATACACCATAAAGACAAGAGTATTTGGCCACCTGACCATTATAACAACTACCTGTAATGCCATTTCATTCAAACATGTACTTTAATATGGAGTTGGCCCCCTTTTGCAGCTCTAACAGCCTCCACTGTTCTTGGAAGGCTTTCCAAAAGATTTTGGAGTGTTTCTGTAGGAACGTATACCCATTCATTCTGTAGAGCAAGGCCTGGACCACAATCTCTGTTCCAGTTCATCCCAAAGGTGCTCAATGAGACTGAGGTCAGGGCTCAAGTTCTTCCACGTGGAACTCATCAAACCATGTCTTTATAGTCCTTTCTTTGTGCCCTGGCACACATTCATGTTTTTATAGAGAAGAGTCTTCCCCAAACTGTTGCCATAATGTTGGAAGCATAGCATTTTCCAAAATGTCTTGGTAGCAGTAAGATTGCCCTTCACTGGAGATAAGGGGCCTGGCCCAAAACCTCAAAAACAGCCCTTCACCAATAATTCTGACCACAAAACTTAATAGCTGGCACAAAGTAGTCAGGCAGGTAATGTTCTCCCGACATCCACCAAACCAAGACTGACTGCTAAATCGAGAAGCATATATCTTACTCCACAAGACATGTTTCCACTGCTCCGCAGTCCAGAGTTGGTGTGCTTTACAACATCCATCCTACGCCTGACTTGTCATCCAGCTGCCCGGCCATTGAAATCCATTCCATATAGCTCCCATCACACAGTTTTTGTGCTTACATTAATGTTGGTGATTCAGAACTCTTCAGCTATAGAATCAGCACAGCGTTGGCGACTTTTACGCACCATGCGCATTAGCAGTCATTGAACCGGTTTTGTGATTTTACGGGTCTTCTGTTTTGTGGCTGAGTTGCTGTTGTTCTTAAACACTTCCACTTTCAAATAACATTGCTCAGAGTTGACTCTGGAATATCCACAGAAATCAAAATGAAATTTTACAAACCGTCTTATTGCAAAGTTTGCATCCCTCACAGTACCACACTTGAAGTCACTGAGCTCTTCAGAATGATCCATTCTGTCATCACAAATGTTTGCAAATGGAGACTGCATGGCTACATGTTTGCTTTTACACACCTGTAGCAATGGGACTGATTGAAACACCTGGATTCAATAATCAGCAGGTCTGGCCAAATACCTTTGTCTGTACAGTGTATCTTCATAAAGCATATCATCATTAGTTTGCATTGTTTGTGGGTTTTAGGGGACATTCCCGACCTTTTCAGTGATGAAGAAGTGGATATGATTGTGACGTCGATCAGGATGGAGTTGAGGGGTTTAGGACTCATAGATAGCAGAGACAACTGCTGGAGTTTCTTCATTGAGAGGATTCGACGACAGCTCAAGGTCTGAACCATCAGTTGTATAATTTTGCTCCATTTATGTCATGATTTTAAAGCAGAATTAGGAACCTATTTTATTTGTACCCCTCTCTGAACCATTGATTGTCAGCCTTCCACCTCTTTTTGTCCTCCAGGTCGTGTTGTGTTTCTCTCCAGTCGGGTTCACATTGAGGACACGAGCTCGGAAGTTTCCAGCTCTGGTGAATTGTACAGCCATAGACTGGTTTCACCCTTGGCCTCAGCTTGCCTTGCAGTCTGTCAGCTCCACTTTCATAGAGAAGATACCTGGACTAGAGGTGACAGCATACTGAAGTACCATTTATGTATTCATTACACATTAACCATTCACTGTACACTCTCTGAATTGCACGAGGAAACAATTTCATTTTCGTCTCTTTTTACTGTATTTAAAAGAATGACTCTGATTAATGCCTTGCAGTAAAATAAATCCCTTTATCTCTTTACCCTCTGCAGCCAAAAGTGCGAGCTTCCATCAGTGAGTTCATCTCATACGCCCACACAAGTGTCAATGAGGTGAGTTATATCAAAGCTCTTGGTTAAAAAAAAAACACTTGACATGGCATCTCATGTTTTGTTCACTATTACTGTTCAGGTGAGTGTCAAGTACCAGCAGAATGAGAAACACTTTAACTACACCACGCCAAAGAGTTTCCTTGAGTTTATGAAGCTGTATGGAAACCTGCTGGGGAAAAAACGTACAGAGCTGACAGAGAAGATGGAGAGGTTAGAGAATGGCCTTCAGAAACTGAAGTCAACCGCCTCGCAGGTAAAATATAAACCCTTCTTTGTCAATCTGCCTGCTATATTCTTGATAGCTGATGTTTTCATGTTTTGTTCTTATGGAAAGACTTAAGTGAACCTTTAGTAGAAAAACGCATAGCTCTGTTGATTTTACATGTGTATTCTCTAGTCAGAGTTTCATTTGTACATTATGTTTTTTTTAACATCATCATTTGCTTAACAGACTTCAACAAGAAGAAGCAGCCATACAAATTAGCTTCCAGACAAGTCTCAAGCATCAGTCCTCTATTTTTTCATCAACTGAATGTGAAAGTACAAAAAATGTTTTGTGCTTGATGACTTCCTGGTTCATTTTCAGTTTAAACTTCACACTAATAAAGTGGCATTTGTCAAATGTATTTGGTTATAACCTTAACTCTCCTATCTGCCTTTCTCAGGTGGAAGATCTGAAGGCGAAGCTAGCAGTGCAGGAGGTGGAGCTGTGGCAGAGGAACACAGATATAGAGGCTCTCTTAGCTAAAATTGGACAGCAGACAGACAAGCTTAACCAAGAGAGAGCTGTGGCAGATGGAGAGGAGCAAAAGGTAAGTCCATGTGCTTATGCAAGTCCACTTCTGCAACAAAGTGTTAGAACGAAGTAATAGCATGAAAAAATGCAGTATCCGTCAAAAATACAAAGAAGAATTCAGACAATTTTTTGGTTTTATCTTTTTTATAGGTGGCTGCAATCCAAGCTGAAGTGACTAAACAGCAGCAGGAGACTGAGGACGATCTGGCCAAGGCTGAACCTGCCCTGCAAGCAGCCAATGCAGCCCTCAATACACTAAACAGGGTAAAAACATCATTTACATAAACACAGAGACCTGACTCCTGTCACCTGATTTTATTTGGTTTATTTATTTTTTCAATTTGCTTTATGTGCACAAGTGTTGTAAATATTCAAAACAAAAACATTGTTACAAGACTGGCTCCATCCCAGCACCACAAATAAAATTTGATATGCATGTGTTTGTATTTTTTCATCTGTGTGTGCTCATCCAGTTAAACCTGACAGAACTGAGGACGTTCCCCAACCCTCCAGCTATTGTCACCAACGTCTCAGCAGCTGTTCTGGTGCTACTGGCTCCCCAAGGCCGAATCCCCAAAGATCGCACCTGGAAGGCTTCCAAGATGGTTATGAGCAAGGTGATATTTCACAGTGACGTCTTAGAGTGTTTCTGAGATTAATGGCTGTCGACCACAGTGCCAGAGGATCCATTTCAAATAAATTCCTAAAACCGAAGGAAAACATTGTGTCTCACTTAAAATGTCAGATTGATAAAGTATTATTGTTCCTTGTCTGGGCTTCCAGCACAACAAAGAACAGTAATGCTGTGCTGACTGCTGTTATTATATTATCAAATTCTTATTCATATTTTTATATATTTCTTCATTATTCTTTCCATATTATCCTTTAGTAATTTACTCTGTATGGACAACTGGTCTTCATCTCCTTCCATTGTACAAAAGTATCGCCAAAATACCCTAATAACAGGTGATATAATAGTGCGCTTGTGGTACAGAAAAAATGAGCCAGTTAGCCAGCTGGGGAGCTGGAGGGTGGAACTATAGAATTGACCCCCCTCTCACTGACCCACACATCAAATTTACATTTTTGTATTTGTTTAAAAGATGACCTGATGACTGTCGAGTCACAGTTTGATGACTGTATTTTTAGTTTTTGTCACTTTTTTACTTGACAATTCCTCCTCTTCGCTGATAATCCAGTTGAGAATGCCACAGTGAGCCACATTTTTCAACAAAGCCGTCTCTCACAACATTTCATCTCCTTTTTTTCTAATCAAATAACTAATAAAAACAAAACTGTTTTGAAAAATGGACATTTGGACAGAAAAAAACAAAAACATGGTTGCAACTTACTATCTTGACAGATTTCAGGTTTAAAAAAACATCTGAGATATGTTTTATCTTTATAGTTTGCCACAATCTGTCAACACCAATGAATCATTGTTTATAAGCTTTACTGTAGCCAATGAACAGGGGGCGCTTCAAGCATTTTTGATTCTATGCAGCTGGTGCTTTGTCCCTTTTTAATGTACTGTCTGTTCCAGAGTTTCCACTAGACTTTGCTGTCTACGGCCAAAATGACCGATGGAATTTCAGCTATTCAGAACAACTACAGGACATTTATTTAGATAGCCACGTGACCAATAACATCCATTTAAAAACAATAAACATATAAAAACAGAAACAGTTTCATGACTGCACAAAAACTGGACTGGGGAGATATTTTTATTTCAGAACCTGACCCAAGACTGAGACAGCAGAGGCCGAGATGACAGTAGAGCAGAACCATCTTTAGTTAGCCATTAGTGCATTAGCTGCTACCATAACAGCCAAATATCAACCTCAACTGAAAACACCAACAAATTGTCCAAACAAATAACTAGCCAGTGCTTCTTTATCAAGACACCACGTTAAAACTCCACGTTACAAATGAAAATTGAGTTTAATCATCAATTGTTCCCAATTTTAGCTGTAACCTCCTAACCACCTAAAGCAGTAAAATCCAACCATCGTGGTTTCTTAGGAGGATCCAAGAATCCACAGTGGATAGTTCAGTCCAGTAATCCTCTCATCGATGGCTCGTCCCAAACTGCTGCTGCTGATTAGCCAGGACCCTCCAAGCATGAACACCCAGCTAAGGGGAAGTAAGATAGCCATTCTTCCTGAGAGGATTTTGTGTTAGATACAGCTCAACCTCATTAGTGAATTGGTCATAAGTAGATTTACCCACTCATTAAAGTCCTTTACAACTCTGCTCGGCCCTGTTCTTGTCCCGGCTGCTGCATCTGTGTTTATTCCACTCAGCTATCTGCAGCTCCCTTTATTTTTGCTTCTTTATTACCTGCAGTGATGACTTACTCGAAATCCTTCCATACTTCTGATTTCCCTGCATAGTTTTCAGTAGCTCTAAACTTACATATTCATGTTACTTTGAGTTTATTCTAAAAGATTCTTGTCAGATATCTTCTAGGTAACACAATGGCATTATTCACTGTTTACTTATTTGGTAATTGGTATATTTTTCTGACATTTTATCTGTTAGACTTACTTACAACTATGAAACTGGCCAACGACCTGCAAATGCCGGTTAATGGTTCTCAACTGGTGGGTCGGGACCCAAAAGTGGGTTAGAGAGCCCTTTTCAGTGGGTCATGTGTTCCTAGAAACACGATTGCTGTAAAAAGTCTATTGAAGTCTTTTGAAACATGCATGTTTTGTCCTTTAAGAGGCCCGGTGTGTACTATTTTTACTAAATAAGCTGATTGGTCAAAAAATATCACAATTTTCGGTCGTAGTTTCTCCTGAAGGAGGTTGTGTATGGTGGGTCCTGTGGCCCAACCAGTTGAGAGCCACTATTTTCCCTTTTGATTTAGAACCTAAAACACCAGCAAAGATATTACAACTGAGACTGTGAGGTGACAGCATTTTTTCATCTCCTCAAATGCACATCCAGGTGGATGACTTCCTGCAGGCTCTGGTGAACTTTGACAAAGAGCACATCCCAGAGGCCACAGTGAAGTGTGTGAGAGACGAGTACCTGAGTGACCCAGAGTTTAACCCGGAGTTTGTGCGACAGAAATCCTCTGCAGCTGCAGGGCTCTGTTCCTGGGTAATCAACATCATCCGTTTCCACGAGGTACACACTCTTACATCGGCTGTCATACAAATTAAATATCATCAAGCCCAAACAGAGTCTGATGTTTTCAGTATGCAGCACTGTGGTCTTATTGTTTGACTGAATTTTTTTTTTTTTTTTTTTTCCAACTTTGTGCTGCTCTGGATAGATTTTTGTGAGTATAAATCATCTTTTATGATTTTTTTTTTCTGCAGAATGACTTGATTTGATTGATTAACTATACATTGTATACAGTGACATACACATTTATATTCAGCAATACATACTCATCAGGCAGATAAATCAAAGTATTGGATACATCCTTAGATCAAACTGGTCGTGTGTGTGTTTTTGCCTTTTCTTCCAAAGGTTTTCTGTGAAGTAGAGATGAAGAGGATGTGCCTGTCTCAGGCTAACGCTGATCTGGCTGAGGCTGCAGAGAAACTAGAGGCCATCAGGAAGAAACTTGCTGTGAGTCTGTTTATATTCATTTTCTCTTTTTATCTTTATTTTTTCATTTCATTGCAAATATATTGAAAAAACAGACAAGGCCCCAAATTATTACACTGTGTCACCAAGGGAGTGCTTTTTTTAACAGTCTTCTTGCGCTTTATTATTTTATAATTACATTTTATGGGTCATCTGATAATCCGCTACTACTTCACCTGCTGCATATTTCATTCTAATTGCTCTTTGAAGTTTCTCATTTCTTGTCAAGTGGCAGGTAAAGGAAGCCTTCCTGAGTGGATTCTAGACAGAGTTTAATAAGTGGTGTTGTCATACTTTTTTGTTTAAAATGAAGCCACAAATCTTAATATTTTCCTCCGTCTTTCTTTCAGGAGTTGGACAGTAGTCTTGAAACTTTAACAACAGCTTTTGAGAAGGCCACATCAGAGAAACTACGCTTTCAGGAAGAGGTCGACCGCACTAACAAGACGATAGAACTAGCCAATCGTCTGGTCAAAGGTCTGGAGGTGGGCAAAGCAGCGACCAATTCAAAATCAGTTTCATAAATGTCTATTTAGTTCCTTTTAGGTTCTTTTTAAGAACCTAAGAGCATGCTGTGTGTCACACCAGTGTCTCACTGTTTGTATACGTATCTTTCATATCTTTCAGAGTGAGAATGTACGCTGGGCCCACTCAGTGGCTCAGTACCATGAACAGGAGGAGACTCTCAGTGGGGATGTTCTCCTAACGGCAGCCTTTATCTCCTACGCTGGCTCCTTCTCTAAGAAGTATAGAAGAGAGCTGCTAGACAACCTCTGGATGCCCTTCCTGCGAAGCCAGAAGGTTAAAATCTTAAATTTATTTAAATATTTTTACAGAAAAAATGAAAATTTAAATACATTTTTTTAAATACATAGAGTGCCTATAAAAAGTATTCACCCCCTTGGGTGTTATACCCTTTTATTGATTTAATAAATCTATCATGGTCAGTGTAATTGGCTTTTGGCATTCTCTCTCTTTCTCTCTCTCTCTCTCTCTCTCTCTCTCTCTCTCTCTCTCTCTCTCTGAGAGTCAAAGCTTTATGGTAGAGAGGCCATTGTTGAAAAAAACTTGTATTAAATCTTAACTGGAGTTCGGCAGAAGTCATGTGGGACACTCCATGGTCAAATGGGACAAAGTGTTTGGTCTGATGAGACCAAAATGGTGCGTTTTGGCCATCAGACAATATCATTTGGCGGACACCAAACAGTAAGCATCCCCACAAGCACATCATCCCCACTGTGGAGCACAGTAGTGGCAGCATCATGATGTTGTGGTGCTTCATAGCAGCCGGGCCAGAAACAACTCTCCACTGCTGCAGTTTGTATGAAGATTTATTTTCCAGCAAAACAATGACCCAAAGCATACCCAAAGCTTCTGACATGAAGGGGTGAATATTTATGCTGTAACTTATTTACATTATATATTTTTATTTAATTCCCATTACTTTGTAGAAATATGTTTTCACTTTGAAATTAAAGAGGGGATTTTTTGTCAAAAAAGTGAAATTCCACTGATGATTTATGAAGTTAATTAAAGAGTAAAACATCCAAGGGGGTGAATACTTATTATAGGTACTGTATATCATCATTCCATGAAAACAATCCTATTGATTTTTCAAAATTCACTCACATCTTACTCTCCATCAGGTTCCTATCACAATGACAGAAGGCTTAGATCCAGTGTCAATGCTGACAGATGATGCCATGGTGGCCCAGTGGAACAATGAAGGCTTACCAGGAGACAAAATGTCAACACAGAATGCAACCATTCTCACCAACTGTGAGAAGTGCTGTTTAATATACTTCATCCCATAAACATAGTGATCTTTTTTCCTCCAGGCAATAGAAAGTATGTTTTGCCAGTTGTGTTTCTCAACTCTCCCGGTGTTTCATGTGTGTATTACCACAGGTGAGCGCTGGCCCCTTCTCATCGACCCTCAGCTGCAAGGAATTAAGTGGATCAAGAGTCGATTCGGCAGCAGCCTTAAAGTCATCAGCCTTGGGCAGAAAGGGTAAGTGTTTCCCTCTGACAGTTTCTAATCCTCTGTAAGATATAAAGCTTCGAATGCTCTGCACCTTAAATGCTGCTATGTATCTACTTCATGCCACGTGAATCTCCCCAGTGGAAAACATATATTTTATCTCATTAGAGAAAGACTTTCCTTTGAAACATTTAAGTAGCATTATTATTACATAGCACACACACAACATGAGCTGCTAATCTCATTTTTTCATTCAGTGTATATTTTTAATGAACTGAAACAACTGACATTTTTCATTTAATCAGTTGTGTCGTATTAATTATCGTTAATTTTTTGTTGCAGGTATGTAGACGTGATAGAACAGGCTGTAGTGGCAGGTGACACTGTCCTCATAGAGAATCTAGAAGAGACCATTGACCCTGTCATTGATCCTCTGCTGGGGCGACACACTATCAAGAAGGGCAGGTAAGGCAAAAGACATACATTTATGCTCTCTGTTTTTTTCTGACGCTTTAAACTTTTTACTTCTGTCTCAATTCAGCTGTATAAAAGTCGGGGACAAGGAGTGTTACTTCCATCCAGGCTTCAGGCTGATCCTGCACACTAAGTTAGCTAACCCTCACTACAAGCCTGAGATCCAAGCCCAAACCACCCTCATTAATTTCACTGTGACCAGGGATGGTCTTGAGGACCAGCTGCTAGCTCAGGTGGTGAATCAGGAAAGGCCAGACCTCGAGCATCTTAAGGTGGGTTAAAGTAGTTACAAGTATTCCCATTATAGCATAAAATGGAAAACTTGTGGCGGCATACATAACATAAAACATGAAACATCTGCAATTGTACACATGGTACACACACATCGTCTTAAATTAGAGTGTAAAACCAATTACCCTCAAATTCTGCGTACTCCGTTTTTGCAGAAATCTACAAATCAAGCCACTTTAAAGCAGATCATGACCTTTCTAGTCATCCTACCTACTTGTCTATCTCTGCAAAGTTCAAGAAGCACCACTCCACTTTAGAAATGCCCCAAGTCTACTTTCATCAGAGGCAAAACACTTCAATCCATATCGAGCAGTTCAACACAAACAGGAGTAAGAGAGTTCAAAATACAACACAATAGACTCTCTGTTGTAAATCTTATCACTACATCAAACTTTATGTCTCATCTTGTTGCACAGGCCACAGGTCATCAGTTGGTTAGTGGGGCACCGGGATAAAGGAAAGTTCGGTTTTAAATTATGTGACACCCCACATCCTTACGAGAAACCATTTACCTTTTCACTTCCTAGAGTACTCTACCATGGTAAAGCAAAAACGAACCCCCATAACGAACCCCCTTAAGGGATCTACAGATAGAGTGAAGAGAGAGCTAAAGGAAAGGGGTGGGAGGAGATGAGAACAAAGGGGGAGGAGATGGGCAGGTTTGAATTTATAGAAATGCAGGAAGAGGCAGGTTGAGATGGAGTCCTGCTCCTGGAACCTTGCTATGTAACATCCTTTAATGATAAAAGTGATAAAAATTCAAAATATAACAAAGAATTATGATGGAGTGATATCTAAAGCCAACAGTCTGATCAAGTCCCATGTTATTGTATGGTATTTCATTGTACTATATCATATCCTACTGTAGCGTTGCATAGCTTGTCATATTACACTGTGCCATATTGTATTGTATTCTGTGGTATTTTATCTTATTGTATCATAAAAAAATACCTGTGTTAACTCCCGGCAGAGTGAACTGACCAAACAGCAGAACATGTTCAAGATTGAGCTGAAGCTTCTGGAGGATGAGCTGCTGACGAGGCTGTCTGCTGCTGAGAGTAACTTCCTGGGTGACAACGTGCTGGTGGAGAAGCTTGAGACTACCAAGCACACAGCTGCTGAGATTGAGATGAAGGTAACTCATTAAACACAGTTTTTATTGGCCAAATTTTATATCGGCTAAGGTTCACAATGATTTTTATTTTTATTTCCACCTTTACCTCTTCTCCTGTCTTCTTCTGTCTTCTTGCATCCATCCCTAAAAGGTCCTGGAGGCTAAAGTTAATGAGGTGAAGATAAACGAGGCCAGAGAGCACTACCGTCCTGTTGCTGTCAGAGCTTCTCTGCTTTACTTTATCATGAACGATCTCAACAAGATCAACCCCATGTATCAGTTCAGCCTTAAGGTGACCAGAAGGGACAAAAATTGATAAAAAAAAAAAAAAACATTCATGTCTGTGTGTAAAAGTTTAGTTACAGTTACAAGTAGACTGGTATTGCTGCAACTTTGTGAGACCTCTAGTTATCTGTGTTCATGAAAAGTCTCTCTCTGTGTTCCCAGGCTTTTAACGTGGTTTTTCACAAGGCAGTTGCGATGGCAGAGGCATGTGAGGATGTCACCAGCAGAGTAAACACACTCATAGACTGTGTTACCTTCTCCACCTTCAACTACATCAGCAGGGGACTGTTTGAGAGAGACAAGCTCACCTTCACTGCACAGCTGGCTTTCCAGGTGTGTACTGTATGAGTCTGAGGAGAAGTGTTGAAAAGTGAGTGTTTTTCTCTGACTGAGCTTCTCCTCTTTCAGTTGCTCCTGATGAGTAAGGAGATAGACATGCGAGAACTGGACTTCCTGCTTCGTTTTAACATCGACCACAGCTACGCCAGCCCCCTTGACTTTCTTTCCAGCTCAGCATGGAGCGCAATCAAAGTGAATGCAAAGACAGGTTTTCTTTTTGGCTTAAATACACAAACCGTTGTATGAAAATACTACTTGCTGTGCTTTGTGTTTGTCCAGGTGATGAGTTTCACTGATGAGTTTCGAGGTCTGGATCGGGATATTGAAGGCTCTCCTAAACGCTGGAAGAAGTTAGTGGAGTCAGAATGTCCTGAGAAAGAGAAGTTTCCTCAGGAGTGGAAAGGAAAAACCTCCCTGCAGAAACTCATCATGATGAGAGCTCTGAGGCCTGACCGCATGACCTATGCCCTACGGTGAGGAAGGTTTTACCTTTCATGTTACCTGTTGCAACTTGAAATGTTTGATATTGCCAAAGCTCATCAAAAAGTTAAAATCAAAGTTGCATTTTTTCATTTCTCTTTATTTGTTTTCTGTAAAACATTATTATAAGAAATTGCAGTGATTCCAATGAAGGATCCATTAAAAGCTGAGTGAACAGTTTGTCTTTGGACATCACTTCTGATCAGTTTTTATGTCAAGATGCCAAAAAAAGTGTAAAATATCAATGAATAAATTTCCATAAAAAACATATTTTACTTTTTTGTGCCATACAGCTATGCAAAAAAAATCTGCACACCATCTGTGCTCTTCTACTGGTTATCTGGGATGCTAATATGTGATAAAACTATCTAACTATTGATAGGAGACAGTGGGATAACTATACTACTAATACTACTACACGAGTTGTAGTATTAATAGTATATCTCAGGCTACACAAAAAAAAAAATATTTCAAATGTATTTTTCTGTTGTTTAATTCTGTACATATTCGACAAAGTCTGGAGATTACTGATGTCAAAATATCCCTTCAGAAAGTGCCATTAAAAGTTACTTCTTGTCAGGGCAACAGTTAAAAATCCAACTCACAGTAGCAACAGATCAGATCAATTTTATGGCACAGAATACACAGTTATTCTCAGAAAATTTTCTCAGTAGTGAAGTACTAAATGCACTAATACTAAATGCTCTGTGGCATAAGCATTGATTATTATTTGAGTTTCAATTTGGAAAATGGTTTAGAAACAGCCTCTTGTTGGTCAGCAGATTGAACATAAGACACCCCAGAGTGTCTCAGTGAAAGGCTAACAGTTTTCAATCACAAGAAGACATAGAATTAGTCTTATAATTGTGGCTTGTGTGTAGAGACTCCATAAAGTCCAAGCAGGCTGAGAATGAATTTAAGGGAACTTAGGGAAACAAAACTCTGAACATCAGTGCCCTCTGGACAAATGAGGACATTGGTCAAATTTGTGGTAAAGTTATGGATTTTAATCACACTTGCAAGGTTGTGGAAAAACTTCAATTTCAACTGTATTGTCCCTTTAGTGGGAAATTTGCTTTGCATCCAGGAAAAAACATGAAACACTAGAAACATAATACATAAATCCAGACATAACACTGAAATGCATCAATACAAATTTGCATTAAAGACAACTGAAAGTAAAACTCCCACTGAAATGCATAACCAGACATCTGTTGTGAAAATCAAGTGTTCCATATTTGTTCATTTTTAAAATTTTGTTGTGTAATTGCAGGACACTCTATGATATCCAGAGCCTTAGATGTTACCCTTTTGTAAAAAGATGGAGACTTATTAGGTAGTATAATACCAACAATTTTACTGGCAACCTTTACAATGTGTTTTAACCTCCTTTTATCTTCTACTGAGAGGCTACCAAACCGGGAGACAGTGGCAAAAGATTCAACCATTGACATTAGTTTGCTGCTGACTCCAAACCAGTTGAGCTTTCAGAGGAAATGATGTTGCTGCTGTTTTTGTTGTAAACTACATCATATTTTTGTGAAAAGACAGCTGATTATCAATGGCAACACCAAGGTACCTTAAAACTTATAAAAATTTAGTGATTGGTTTAAATTGGCCAGTTTTATTGAATCTTAACCTCACCTCCTGGAAAAGAGTATTTCATATATTTTTGTATACTAGATGATCTTATTGTCCAAATTAATGATAATCTGATATTCAACCCATTTTCAAACTCTGACTTATCATTTGCATACTGCAGGAACTTTGTGGAGGAGAAGCTTGGAGTAAAGTACACAGAGGGCAGAAAGACAGAATTTGCAAAGTCCTTCAGAGAAAGTGGTCCGGCCTCAGCTGTGTTCTTCATCCTCTCTCCTGGAGTGGACCCTCTGAAAGATGTGGAATCACTGGGTACTTAAACAGAGGAGCTGCAAACATGCACAGATACATACTCAAAGCTTTTTGTTCATGGAGGATAAATGCTTTTTGTTTATGCCATTATTTTTATTATGAAGAGTTTCCTGTGGGGGCTTTTAGAAAATATCACCATTACTTTTTAATGTTTTTAGCCTCTTACCTTGGAAAATAATATATCATGGATAACTACAGAGACAAAAGTACTATGAAAAAGAAGTATTCAACAGATTATTTGTAATCATCACTTTGTTTAGACGTCAGATATATTTCAGTGTAAGTATAACATGATGATAAATTATTTTATGATCCCAGGAAGGAAGCTGGGTTTCACCATTGACCTTGGGAAGCTTCACAATGTGTCCTTGGGCCAGGGTCAGGAAGCTGTGGCTGAGGCTGCCATGGAAAAGGCATCCAAGGAAGGTCACTGGGTTATATTACAGGTATGATAAGGGGACTGAGTTTACTCTTTATATTTGGATTACAGAAACATTGTTGTGTTAAAGAACAAAAAAGTTAAGAATAGTTTCAATTTAGGTTATGTGATTAGTTTTCCGCTCAAAAATTCTATAAAAGGGGTGCCAATGGCCAGGTAAGGTCGTTCTCCATGTATAGAGGCTGTCGTCCTTCAAAAGGGTTCAAGTCTGACTTGTGGCTCCTTTGCTTCTTACTCTCTTACCCCAATTATCCACTGTCTTTTCAAAAGAAAGCATAACAACACCCAAGATGAATCCTAAGAAAAGGTTTTACAACAAAAATAAGATTAGCAGTGTTTCTAGAACTCAAACCATTATTTGCAATGCTCAAAAGTCCACACTGTCTCCTTCTTTATCCTTTGGTGTGTTTCCCTGTAGAATATCCACCTGGTCGCCCGTTGGCTGGGTTCACTGGAGAAGCTCCTGGAGCGCTGCTGTGAAGGCAGTCATCCAGACTACAGAGTATTTATGAGCGCAGAGCCGGCACCAACACCCCAGGAACACATTATCCCACAGGTAGAGATGAAACATTCATGCAGAAAGGTCATCTTAATGCATCAATAGTAGACAATGTAGGCTCCTGGGTGTCTTTTCCTGCACTCTAATTGCATCACGGCTGTGATGATTTCCCTCAGGGCATTCTTGAAAATGCAATCAAGATAACCAATGAACCTCCTACGGGCATGCATGCCAATCTGCATGCAGCTCTGGATAATTTTGACCAGGTGAGTTTCTACTCTTTGTGTTTGTAGTGTTTCTGTTTATAGTTTATTTATTAGCACTATCTTTTCAGGACATCCTGGACCAGTGTAGCCGTGAGCAGGAGTTTAAGACCATCCTCTTCTCTCTGTGTTACTTTCACGCTTGTGTGGCTGAGCGGAGGAAGTTTGGACCTCAGGGCTGGAACAGGAAGTATCCCTTCAACACAGGAGACCTGACAATATCTGTTAACGTTCTCTACAACTACCTGGAGGCAAACGCACAGGTGCAGCTTGTTCTGTTGGTATAATGCATGATTGAGATGCTGCACAATTGAGGGACTGGAGCAGAGGTGGTGTTTGTGAGAAGTGTGTCATGAAGTGGATGATTATGATGATTGTACTGGCAGTGATTTTAATATTGATGATGTTGATGAAGGTGCCGTGGGAGGACCTGAGGTATCTTTTTGGCGAAATCATGTATGGAGGACACATCACTGATGACTGGGACAGGCGACTCTGCCGGACGTACCTGGAGGAATACATGCAGCCCAACCAGGTTTGTTTATTTTTCCAAGAGGGAGAAGGAGAAGGGGAGTAAATTCAGATCTAATTTAGGCCTGCAAAATGAAGCTTAGTGTTGGCACACACTTTGGAACTGACAGTACATTGCTACCAGATTTGAGTAGTTTTGGGAGCAGACTTTGAACACATGGGATGAGAATCAGCCCCAATTAGCCGCAGTGTTTCTCATTATGGGACAGTGACTGCAAATTAAAGCTAAGGAGTTTCAAATTTTGGCAACCTGATTTGGAGTAGTTTAATGTTTTTACCTTGTGTAAGCAATCTAAATCTTCTCCTTTGTTGTTTATTTCCCAGTTTGACAGAAAGCTTGCTTTGACTCCAGGGTTTGTTGTCCCCTCTAACCTGGACTACAAGGTAACCACAGATAGATTCTGTGTTAGTGAGCCTTTAACCATACATTTCAGGTCTTATTAAAGTTAATTATATGAGTGGTGTTATGCATAGTCTGAACCACTTTCTGGTAAGTTTTGAAGGTAAAGAAAAGAAGAGAGAAAAACCTTTAAAAGACAAGGGTCAAAAATTGATTCCTGTAAGGATATACACATGTTAAAAATGTAACTTTAGAGACCAGAAATCAATAATTTAATTATAATCTTCTTTCCCAAAGATGGCAGATTAATATCTGTCTTTTTTAAGTTAAGATAATGGCAGAAATAAGTTTAGAAAAATACAGTAAAGTGAAATGAAATCAAATGTTTTGATGTATGTCTGGTCAGGGCTTCTGTATGTCTCAGAACTGAACCATATAATTCATTGTTTAATTCTTGTGAGAAAATTACAATTATATGAGGATGAGACATTTTCCATTTTCCATTTTCCTCCCTACACATCTAGGGTTACCATGATTTTATTGATGAGATGCTGCCCCACGAGAGCCCAGTGCATTATGGGTTGCACCCCAATGCAGAAATTGAGTTTTTGACAGTAACGTCTGATAACCTTTTCCACACTCTGCTGGAGCTGCAGTCTCCAGATGCTGTGATGGGGGAGGGAGCCTCACAGACCCTGGAAGAGAAGGTAGCTTCACATCAGCGTGTGTTCAGTCATTTCATCATGGGATTAGAGCTTGCTTTTGTTCTTTTGGTATATTAGAAGATTGAGCCTGAATTAACAATGGCAAACAAAAACTACTGACAACACATTTTTGACATAATCCTTTTAGCAATCTAGGTTCTGTGTTAATTCTTTGAAAACAAAAAGGCTTAGAGACTTAAATCTGTTCATGGCTGATGCAGTCCTAACTTTAAAACTTCCCTCAGGTGAAAACAATTTTAGATGAGGTGATTGAGAAGCTTCCAGAGGAGTACAACATGTCAGACATCACCTCTAAGACAGCTGAGCGTTCCCCGTACATCCTGGTCTGCTTCCAGGAGTGTGAACGCATGAACATGCTTGTCTCTGAAATACGCCGCTCACTCAAAGAGCTTGACCTTGGACTCAAGGTATACCTGCAACATCTTTGTTTGTATGTTTCCATTTAATGCAGCTGTAAACATCTTAACAACACCTTATTAATTCTTCTATGTTAGACCACTGACTAAAGAATGGGACCAGAGTTAAATGGATAATTGGCTTCTTTGTCCCATAGCAGTGGTGGTGTTAGTTTAAGTGCTAATAAAGACTGCATCTCCCAGTACTCCCATTATCCTTACCATTAGCTATGTGTGCACTTAAAGAATAAAAAGCCCTCTTCCTGTTTTGCCACCAGGGAGTCTTTTGAGGCACTACATAATCCATCTTGCAGATTTCCTGCATCTGATCAGGTGGCATATGCTGCAAATGAAAAAATGTAGAGCAGCTGTTAGTGAAAGTAATTACACCACTGTCTCAAATGTAATGTAATGATAATTATTTAAAGATATCTTTCCAGATAAAACACATTTGCTGTGTGTATTCAAGATGTAACCATTAAATATGTTTATCAAAGGGAGAGCTGGCCATCTCCTCTGAGATGGAGAAGCTGCAGACTGCTTTGTTCTTTGACAACGTGCCTGAAACCTGGACCAAACTGGCCTACCCCTCCACCTACAGTCTGGCTATATGGTATGATGAGTACTGAGCTTTTAAAGCAAGATAGGATAATCTTTATTGTTCCACAGAGTAAAAAATGAATGGTACCATCTTATAATGTTAGGATTAACTTTAAAATCATTTAGTCTTTTATATAAAAGATGGGGTGGCACAGTATTAAAAGTAGAAGATGTGCGTAAGAGGCAAGATCTTTTAAAGGTGCAGTGTGTAATATTTAGCCTATTAGCATTTAGCAAAACAAGCTTGGTTAAAATGAAACATAACATTTATAAGTAGATTGATCTAAATTAGTGTTGACATCTGATGACACATTTTTTTAATTTATGTTTTAAATTAACTCAGAATAAGCCTTTTATTCATACATAGGGAGGGTCCCCTCCAAGGAAGCTGCCATGTTGGATTTTTGCATTTTGCCTGTTTCTATGGCACCATAGAAGGAACCAAATAACAGTTAAGCATGTATTGATTTTTAAACTTCACTGGTTCCCACAGTTATCACCAGAGAAATGAGCATCACACTCCAGAATTGACTGTTAGATGCTGATAGTCCCATTTTTACACACTGTACCTTTAAATGCTTATTAATGAAGTGTGTCACAGCTAGGCATCATCTGTTCTTCTGTTATTCCTGTATTAAAACTGTAAAGGATCTAAAAATGAGCAGACCTCCTCTTACACCAGATTAATATTGAAAAGACAGAAGAGACCAGTTCTGGATACTGGGCTTCTGTGTTACTCTATAGCATGTATAATTCAAAGTAATTAGATAACTATTTAAATAACTGACTTTTTGGTCATTGAGCTGGATTTAACTAGCTGTGAGAAACAAGTCCAGGGAGTCCAGGCTAAAGATGTCAGAATTGTTCATATTTGATGATTTAGTCTCCTGGTTTGTATTTATGATAAATTGTTCTGAAAAGTATAAAAGGACTGCAGATCTTCAGTTGCGTTTTCAACCCAAATGGAAATTGATTATAAAGGAAGATGATTGAAAGTGATAACAGGTTTTTACCCTTTTGGGGGGAACAAAACACTGTCTAAATGACTCAAAAACAAACTCAACGTTTCTGTACTTTAATAGTGCTGGTGTATCAATGTTAATAAAACAGAGGGCAGGAGTTTTATTGCAATTTTTGGAAGCTAAAAACAAGAAATTTTACAATAACACTGGATGCCTCAGACCTCCATATATGATGCTGCTATCTTTAATAAAATATTGATATAGTTTAATGTTTACTTGTATCACATTGAAGTTTAACATTTGGGTATTGTTACAACTGTAGTTCAGGCAGAAGACTGACATATTCAGATAATCGCCTCTCTTTACAGGTTAGTCTGTGCCACATATGGTAACAATATGGAGATTCTGTATGCCACTAGGGTACGCTGTCACTATAATCAAATATTGGCACATGAATGTGTTGGCTGGGATCCTGATCATACATGTGAAATTTGAGTTGATGCAAATCTAAGTTTAAAACCATTTTCTGCTTCAGGGTAAAACATGCACATTGTTTTTGGATTTAGAGCTGTTAGGGTTTTTTTTTTTCCAGATAAGCCTTTATTTTTTACTCAAGACCAGATAAATGGAGAAAGTTTGTCAAATGGAGGACAAAAACATAAGATCTCTGATCGGGAAAAATACTTTTGGATTTGTAAAGATGAGGGTCCCTATGTCTCTACAAAATTCAAATTCTATGTACAAAACAGAAGTTCTAAGTTAGGTGTCTGTGTTTGTGTCAGGTATAATGATGTGTTGCAGCGCTGTAAGGAGCTCGACAGCTGGACTCAGGACCTTTCTTTGCCAAGTGTCCTCTGGCTGTCTGGACTTTTCAACCCACAATCCTTCCTCACCGGTAATAAAAACTCTTCATTTTTTTCATAAACAAGAATAAAAAAAGGCTTAAGTAAAATATTTAAACAAATGCTCTCATCTTTGTTGTCTTGAACCATTTGTTAGCCACTCCTCATTTCTTCTTGCCTTTTTTATTTGTAATTTGTCATCTTGTCTTTGCTTTTTAGCCGTGATGCAGTCTCTTGCTCGTAAGAACGAGTGGCCCCTGGATAGAGTGAACCTGACTGTGGATGTGTCCAAAAAGTTTAAAGAAGAGTTCAACCAACCTGCCAGGGAGGGCGCGTATGTTTATGGACTTTACATGGAAGGTAGACAAACCTTTTTTCTGCAACTCCTGTTTGGAAATGTTGACTTATACATGTGCAAGTTTCCCTCTCTTTTGGTTAAAGTCCTTGTAAAGTGATTTTTTTTAAAAAATCAGTGGTATTGGTTTGTTATATGATAGGCCACTGTGTTATAAACCACCAGACCAAAATTCAGTCATGAAAACCATCTCTAAGTTTATGAAATTAAGCTTCAAAATCATGAAAAATGTGGCAGTAAAATCTGCTCTAGGATGCTGTGGGCATGTTGGTTGAATGCACTGAAGCCGCACCCACTCACGAAGAATTCTCTCAAATTTAAAATAATGCTACAACCTGCATGGAGGCTTCAGCTGTCTGCTATGCTAGTTACAGCTCTCGCTATGAGCTGCCAGAGAAACAACCATATTTGTCATGAAAGGCAATTTAGAGATAAAAGGATGTTTCATTTTCTCATCCTGCATTCAACACTTCCCAAAATTTCATTCAAAGTGAATTTTAATGGGAAGTGATGTCTCTCTCCCATTAAAAAGATGTCTTTGTTGTTAAGTTTCTGCTAAAAATCACTCAATTTCCTGCTTTTGTTCTTCAAAATAAAAGTCTTCAATGACTCATTGATGGGTGTTTGGTGTCGATCAGAAGATCATGTTTTTGTTTTATCTGGCTGTTTTGGAGAGCATTATTTGGTGTGTAATCTCAGCCTGGTTCGGTAATCTTTCTGTCCAGTTAAAAACTAAAATTACTCGTCTGACAACTATGAAGACTGTAGGGAGGACTGAGAACTTTCCCCTGTATGTTGTCCCATGTATGAACAGTCTGTTCTCAGGCAAGCACAGCAAGTTTTGTGAGATCCTTTTCTCATCCTCTACCCTGAGCATGAACTTTTACAATCTGGTAGATGTTATAGAGTCCCCAAATATAAACTGAACCACTTTAAAAACTCCTTTGTGTCCACCTCAGGTAGGATTTTTTATATCATGTTTCCTAAATATGTAGCTGGATTGTGCAATAATGTCAGTGTTCTCTTTTACCTTAAATTCTATCCTGAAGTATTTTATTTTTTCTCATTGTTATTTAGTATCAGCATTTTTAAACTATTTCAATGAGAGTCTTGTGCAATAGGTTATGTGCAATATGTGTGTGTACACAAGGTCATTGTTGCTGTTGTTCTACCTGTTATAATCTGGCAGCTTAATGTGTGCAGCACTTAGAGTCCAAGACAAATTTCAGGGGACAATAAAGTACATCGTATTGTATCATATCTAATTATAAGAATGGGAGGCTTTTATTGTGACAAACACGACAGGAACAGAATGTGTCTACTATTGGATACTTGACCAATTTATAGCATTTATAGCAAGGCTAACAGACATGAGATTTAACTGTTGCTGCTTTGAGAGAGACAAAGCCAGAGTCTGCTTCTTTTAATCATCCAGGATAAAAGACAGGTGAAATTTGGATCTAAACACACCTTCATCAGGTAAGATATTTGTTCTTGCTGTCCCTGGTTCAAGTGAAAAATAGACAAGCACTCCAGCAATTAGCCTGTCCTATCTGAGCTATCTGGCTCTGTGCCAGAGCAGAGAAAGAAGTCAGGGATTATTACCATTTTCTTTCACAAACCTCTCTTTGTTATGAGGCTTTTAATGACGCATACACCACCGTGGCTGATAGATCAAATTTACCTCACAATGAGCAGAAATACAGCATTTAGCCAGCTGTTATTTTCTAGTGAAGGTAGCTAACAACGGGCTGTACTGAGATAACCTGTGTGGTGATTTTATATCATTGTAGCATTAGGGGGGTGGGATAATTTACTCAGGGCCCTTGGACATCATGGGGCACTATATTTGCCATGTCCATATTAAACCCAAGAAAGAGGTGAAAACTTTCTAAGGGTCGAAATACAAAATTCAGATGCACATAGGTCCCAGTGTTTTCACGTTTACAGCAACCGTATTCCAACATATCTAGTGTGTCTAGACTGAAATTTTGGATTTCACTTTACGGGGACTTGTATGGTAAAACGTATTTTCTTTTAAATATAGTAACATCCCTCTATGCTTCTCCTCTTTTTGCCACAGGTGCGAGGTGGGACACTCAGGCTGGTGTGATCACTGAGGCCCGTCTGAAGGAACTGACCCCACCAATGCCTGTTATCTCAGTCCGGGCTGTGCCCAATGACCGCCAGGAGACAAGGAACATTTACGAGTGTCCACTTTACAAAACCAAGATCAGGGGACCCACATATGTCTGGACTTTAAGCCTCAAAACCAGGGAAAGGCCAGCCAAGTGGGTGCTGGCAGGAGTTGCCCTGCTGCTCAGTGTGTGAGGCGGACTTATGTGGTGTGAGGTTATGACTGAGGAATTAAGAGGGATTTTGTGTTGTTTTTAAAGCAAGGTAGGCATTTAAAATGTATCAAACTTGTCATTCTTGTTGTTCCATCACCAAAGATAACATGATCTATAACGGCTGACATTTGCAGAGAGAAAGCACAGGAATGAACTCAGACTTTATTTTTCTTTTATTGAAAAATGATAAAATGTACAGGAAGAAATGCCAAAAATTCACACACTAGATCACAGTTAGAACTGAAAGAGTCAAAGCTTGTTTTGAACAAATCAAATCTATATACTAAAAGATACTCTATAAGCAGGAAAAAAAACATCACATCATTAGAGCGGCATTCAAGTGTGTTATTTTTCAAACACTTGTACCTCTTACAGTGTGTTATGCAGCAGTTTTAATAGCACATTAAATTACACAGGTGAAGGCATTCTGACAATATCTAATCTGTCTCTCCATCCTACTTCACAGTACACATGAGTATAATATTTATCCGTTCAATAAAAAAAATATCAAAAAGTGTGTATACCAGCTCTTTTTTCACGTACTTCAGCTCAGAGACTGTACGTGCAATCAAACTCTGTCTAGTTTGGCCTCTGTGTGTTTTTCTATGTGTGTTTTCTGTGCGTGTGTGTTTCTCTTTGTGTATTTTCTAGTCGCTGTCAGACCAGTCAAGCTCCATCATGTCCATGGCTGCAGATGCCATGTTGATCTTGGTTCCATGCCGCACACTGCAGCTCTTCATAGAGTTCTGATTGGACGAAGCCCGCATGCTCACCTGTACCCCTGAGTGCCCGATGACTCCCACTTCACCTCTGATCTTTTGGCTAATGGCCTCACTGAGGTCACCTCTGACTCCCTGCACCCTGACGCCCATGTCACTCCTGCGTCCCCTGAGCTCCACCTCACTCCTGACACCTTGACCTACAACTTTCATGACTCCCAGGTCACCCATGTCCATGTTTATGTCACCCATCCTCTCCATGTCTCCCATGTCATTCATTTCTAAGGATAGCATGTCCCCCAAGCCCCCCAAACTCCCATGAATACCCTTAAACATGGTAGGAAGCCTCCCTCCTTCTATTCCTCCCTCCATCCCTCTCTCCTCCAGCCTGTCTCCAAGTTTTTCTATCTCCCAGCCTCCCTCTTTCTCCATCTCTCCCTCCCCCTCTCCAAACCCACCTGAGAATCCTCGGACTATGGTGGTCACCCTGCTCCTCTGCATCCCCCCTCTCTCCCTGTCCCCATCCCCCCATGTCCTCTCCTCCCTCTCCACCACTCCGCCCGGGAAGCTCCTGAGTGTCACCTGCACCCTTCCTCCACTGTCATCTCTATCCCTCTGCCCCCAGCTTTTCTCCTCCAGGGTCCCTTCTTCTTCCTCGTCCTCCTCTTCGTCCTCATTTTCGAACCTGCCATGCAACCCTCGGATCATGGCGTGCAGCCTTCCGCCATCAAGTGAGCCTATCCCCCTCTCTAGCACCGCGCTGCTCTCTCTCTCTGTGTCTCCATTGCTGAGGGTGCGGAGGAGACAGCTAACGCCAGCACTGCTCACACCTGCACTGCTCAAACCGGCGCTGTTGGAGTCCTGAGAGTGCGAACGGAAGAACGAGCCAGAGGAACCAATGGACATCGGGGAGAAAAACTAAAAGTATCGGAGGAAAAGTAACAGGAAGACAGAGATCATGAAAGTGAGTTTGTTTAAAGGCATCTGAAAACATTTAACTCCACTTGTTCTCACCGGTGAGATGTTTGAGCGCTCCATGAGTAGGGATGTTGGGCTGGGAGTCATGTTGGATCTCTCCATCAGCCTTTCCTCCCACAGTCTGAGCCTCCTCTCTCTCTCCTCCAGCTCTTTCTCTTTGGAGTAAAGTTCTCTCTCCAGCTTTCGAAGACGCTCAAGGGTTGACTCAATTTCACACCTGTAGGATGTGACAGACACAGGCAGATTAGCTGTCATCTACTGGGACTTTGTATGCGAAGATGTGGCCCAGCTTTATCAGCAACTTTACTGCAGCAACCCGAGGGAGAAATGGCAGTGTAAGTTTTATGACAAATGCTTAACCTTTGCTCTAGTGTGCACCATGGGACTACAGCTGACATTGTATTGCTAGAGTTCTTGAAAAGACTTTTTCTGGGCAAATACTTCAACTGCTACAACAGTATGACATTTATAAAAGCTCCAAAATCATAGTCCTGAGACTGCTTAGAAGAGACATTTCTGTAAACTTGGATTAACCAACAGGTTTTCAAATATTTACAACTTTACGTGATCAGAAATGTATGAAAATAGAATCTTGCAATTTTTTAATTTATAATGTCAAAATAAACAACTGTTTGAACTTGAAAATAAATCTCAGGGTTGACATATAGAGACAGACAATAAGGCATCCTCACACCTACCTGCCAATTTAGAGTCATCAATTAACCTAACAAACAAGTTTTTGGTGGTGGGAGGTGGCCGGAGTACCCGGAGAGAACCCATGCATGCACGGGGACACACAGAAAGGCGTGACCAGGAAGCAAACCGCAGACCTTTTTGCTGTGAGGCAACAGTGCTAACTCCTGAGCCACAATGCAGCCCTTCAAAATTTAACAGATCCTCTTTATTTTTTTATCTTTTAGGTTGGTCCTAATACACATTATGGTACATTATGTTTCTCACCATGATTTATTGGATGCTCAGGAAACATACTGATGAAATATTTGAAATCTCCCGCTAAGACTTTAGCCACTTTCTGTATAAATTTATTCCAAACTCAAATCTTGTTTTTAATTACTATGTATAGTAAACTGAAACTTAATACAGTTGGTGTCATGTGTAAATATTGAATTGCAGCACTGTTTGTCACCACAAGATGTCACTGTTAGAGTAAGTAACCACCCATGAATCTGCACTCACAACACAATAAACACTCAAGGCGACTAAATATAGACTGATCTGACGCACAGCAATACCTCCTTCTGTGTTCCATCCATACCTCCCTGCTCATTCATCCCGCCCCTTCATCTTCCTCACCCCTGCTCCCCTTGTCCAGGTTTTTCCACCCTTCCCAAAACTTCACTCAGAATTGATTGCCTTGTTGTACTCGTGTTAAAAATGCACAGAATCTCACACTCCTCTGCTCTCTCTTCACTGTCTGCTTTCGCTTCCCTCTAACCTTTCTGTTTATCTCGCATTCAGTGTTTTAGATTTCACATGTACACAACACAATTCTAGTCATCCTTGAACTTCTCTTCTTCAGCTTAAACTGGTTTCCTCCTCTTCCTCTCCCCCCGCCCCTCTGTCGCTCTCCCTGCTGTGGGGCGAGGGCAAAGAGGAGGAGTGCAGGAATCTCTTCCATGGTCTGTTTCCAGAGAGCTTATTATAGACTGAAGTAGAGCACAGGGTCACACATTCAACTTCTCCCCTGAGCTTTAGCTGTGTTTGCATGTGTGTGCATGCTGGCACGTGCATCAATATGTTGAATTTGGTGCGTGCATATGGAGTTTTATTTGCAGAACAGTAGGCCACACACTGCACAATGTGTCATCCTGACTATTCTGAATACTCATTTCCTGCGGATGTCTGCATAATTGTATGTTTTTGTGTGTCTACCTCCACTGGTCCTTGTTATGTAGGAAGGAGTTACACTGGTCCGGTAAGCGGCTGTCGTTGGCCATGGTCTCCAGGGTTACCAGCACCTGTTTGAAGTGTGGACGCTCCTGTAGGTAAAAACATGCACACAACACAAAGTCACCAACTGACACGCCTGTTTCAAAGACTTAAGAAGTGTAAAATTGAGACAATGGAATTTTTGTGAGGGGATATTAACAACTGTGTTTTCTGTCAAGTGCACCTTTGGGTCTGCTTGCCAACATTTCTTCATCAGCTCTGCAAAACTTGCTGGACAGCTGGTGGGGATGGTGAGCCTCTAGAAATCCAGACACACAAAACCATGCAAATAAAAGAAGCAGTAACTTCAAGTTTTAACAAATGTGAACACAATGAAACCTTTAGAAACGTCCCTTTTCTCTTGATTGTTGCTGAGATGTTTTTACACCTTGATTACAGTCCAAATGTGGTCATGAGTTTCAAAGGAACTGCATGCAGAGCTCAGAGACGGGATTGTTGCAAGGCATAGTTCAGAGGAAGGCAACAGAAAAATTCCCGCAGCACTGAAGGTTCCCAAGAGCACAGTGACCTCTATTAATTTCAAATGGAAGAAGTTTGGCACAACCAGGACACTTCCAAGAGCTGATTGCCTGGCCAAACCAAGCAATCAGGTGAGAAGGGCATTAGTAAAAGAAGTGACCAAGAACCAGATGGTCATTCTGACTGAGCTCCAGAGATCCTGTGTGGAGACGGGACAAAGTTCCAGAAGGACAACATCCCTGCAGCCCTCCACTGATCTGGGCTTCATGGCACATGAAACACATGAAAGAAGCCCACTTGGAGTTCTCAGAAAAACACCTCAAGGACTTTCGGACTGAAAGAAACAAGCTTCTCTGGTCTGATGAAACCAATATTGAACTGTTTGAACTTTATTCTAAATGTTATGTCAGGAGGAAACCAGGCACTGCTGATCACCTGCCCAGTACCATCCCAACAGTGAAGCATGGTGATGGCAGCAGCATGCTGTGGGGCACAGGGAGACAGGTTGGAGTTCAAGGAAAGTTGAATGGAGATACCCTCAATGAAAACCTGTTCCACAGTGCTTCAGACCTCCAAAGGTTCACCTTCCAATATGCCAGCAATCCTAAGCATGCAGCCAAGACAACACAGGAGTGACTAGGGACAACTCTGTGAATGTCCGAGAGTGGCTCAGCCAGCACCCTGACTTGCACCCGATATGTAACATCTCTGGAGAGACCTGAAAATGGCTGTCCCAAAGTTAAGTTAAATTACACTAGTTTGAACACAATGATCGTGCTTTGTGCTGATGTTAAGCAGCTACACTGTTGCGGCGTCCTAGTTTAGCTTGATAGCCAATCAACATCATCCTAATCATCTCAATAAATTGTGCAAGTATTGAGCACTCAATTTGCAGAAATTAGTCAATTTAAAAGGCTCCTTCTTCTATAATACTTCATCTCAGTCACCAAAATAATTCCCCTGCATCAAAGATCCCCTGGCATCTCCACTGGTCTGAATGAACTCAGACCCCCGGCCCCATAGTAGAGTGCTAAATGGAAACAGTGTTCTCTGAGGATTAATCCAAAATATCACCGACTCTGAGCTGAGAGAGGGCGAGAAAGAGGGTCAGGAGGAGAGAGGTATAGCAGTGGAGGGGAAAATTCAGAGGGAGACTGGGAAACGGAGAGAGAGGGAGAAAGTTATTTAGGGAGAGTATTTGGAGATTAGCCAAGAGCTACGCAGGGAATCATATTCTCAGAGCTGTTTGTTGGCCCCCTGTGTGTGCATGTTTGTTCTAATGTGAGGCTGTTGAAGGGAATTCAAACACGTCAATAACTGAAACACGTACACTGTGTAACTGTCATGCAACCAATTCCCATAAACCTCCTGATTCAACCGTCCTATCACCGAAATCTTTCCTTCTCTCTCTCTCTCTCTCTCTCTCTCTCTCTCTCTCGTAAAGGCTTTAGCCAGCGGGGGGAGTCTGGCCGAGCTCCACTGCTGTGTATCCAGGCCTTACAAGAGCAGAGAACTGACATCAGGCCTAAAAATACCCTCCCTCAGCCTTACCAGCTCGCAGTGGAAACCATGAGAGCATCACATTGTTCCTGCAGCCTTCTCAGACTCTGGTGTGTCTACACTGCTGACTGGGGTGTTCACAAAGGTGTGTCCATGCATGTGTGTTTTAAAGAATGGGGTTTACCTCTTGTTTTTCCACTACCAGCCATGCAACCTGCAGCCCTTCAAATCCTTTGAAAGGAACTTCCCGAGTCAGCATCTCCCACAGCACCTGTACAAAGAACAGACCGCGTTAGTTGATTCAGTGAAAACACTTTCTTTTGCTGCTTTGGTATCATTTCATTTATAATCCCAGCAATACTTAGTTTTAGTTTTTAGTATTTGAGGGTTATTAAAATCAGAAATTCTGGACATTTAGTTTTTACAGCTGCTGTTATACATGGCATAGCTATAGGGAATAACGGAATATAATAAGAATTTAAGCTTGATGCTTAATGAAGAAATAAAGCAAGACCAGAAGTACAGAACTGAATAATATTAGTACTATGTTTGGGTTACACTACTGATATTTGCCACCCATGGCTATCTCACCACGCCATAGGAGTACGTGTCACAGGTCTCAGAGACGGGCAGACTCTGAATAACTTCAGGAGCCATCCAAGGAAAAGTGCCAACCACTGTCATATGTGTGGTGTGGGAGAGGAACTTAGACGCCCCAAAGTCACAAATCTGAAATCCAAACACAAAAAGCCAAGAATAAAGTGCATCATTACCTGATTAAATTAAATATACTTATGTGATTGTCTTTGCATGTAGAAAAGCACAAACCTTCAGCACTTTGTCTGCTGTCATCACCACTGAGAGAGAGAGAGCAGAGAAACAGGTCAAAATAATGACATCAAATATTAATATACTTTATGAGGGTAGCTTACAGATCCTTAAAAAAGGGTGATTTTTTTCTAATACCATTTCGTGACTTGAGGTCTCTGTGAATGACTTTGACTGGAGCTTCTGCATGGAGATAATGCATCCCTGTGAAGAGATCAGGCATTAATAAGAGGACATGCTGATATTCATCCTGATAGGTTACAGTTTCTCTCTAAGATGCAATTCATTGCAAAATAGTTTGGAGCTGAGTTCCTCTTGAGACCCAGCATGAACATACAGGAGCATTACATTTAGGCTTTCCTAGAACATAGCAATAAATTCTGCTTATGGGAAATAGGGGAATTAGTAAGTAATTTTAGGGGGAAACATATTGGGCGCAATATGCTTTGAAATTTTGCTTA
The DNA here is from genome assembly GCF_018320785.1 of Cheilinus undulatus. NCBI lineage: Eukaryota > Metazoa > Chordata > Actinopteri > Labriformes > Labridae > Cheilinus > Cheilinus undulatus. The sequence goes on from NC_054877.1 coordinate 30,652,533, forward strand.
ATTATCATATTAGGGGAATTGTTTGTCTGTTTCGAAAAATATTTTCCAAGAAAATTTTCCATTATTTTCTCAGATTATTGGGGGATTTACTTACAGTCATGGACAAAAATATTGGCACCCCTGGAATTTTTCCAGAAAATACACCATTAATCCCAGAAATTGTTGCAATCAACAAATATTTTTGGTATACATGTGTTTATTGCCTTTATGTGCATTGGAGCAACACAAAAAATCCAAAGAAAATAGACAAAATTGACATAGTTTTACACAAAACTCAAAAAATGGGCCGGACAAAATTATTGGCACCCTCAACTTAATGTTTGGTTTCACACCCTTGGAAAAAATAACTGAAACCAAATGCCTCCTATAACCATCAACAAGCTTCTCACACCTCTCAACTGGAATTCTGGACCACTCTTCTTTTGCAAACTGCTCCAGGTCTCTCAGATTTGAAGGGTGCTTCTTGCAACAGCAGTTTTGAGATCTCTTAGGTGTTCAATGGGATTTAGATCCGGACTCATTGCTGGCCACTTCGGAACCCTCCAGCTTTGTCTCCAGCCATTTCATGGTGCTTTTTGAGGTATGTTTTAGGTCATTGTCCTGCTGGAACACCCATGACCTCTGATGCAGACCCAGCTTTCTGACACTAGGCCCTATATTGCGGCCCAAAATATTTTGATAGTCTCCAGATTTCATGATTCATTGCACACAGTCAAGGCACCCAGTGCCAGAGGCAGCAAAATAACCCTAAAACATCTTTGAACCTCCACCATGTTTGACTGTAGGTATTGTGTTCTTTTCTTTGTAGGCCTCATTCTGTTTTCTGTAAACAGTAGAATGACGTGCTTTTCCAGCTCTACCTTAGTCTCATCTGTCCACAAAATGTTCTCCCAGAGGGATTGAGGCTTGCTCAGGTGCATTTTTGCAAACTCCAGTCTGGCTTTTTTATGTCTCTTTGTCAGCAGTGGGGTTCTCCTCTGTCTCCTGCCATAGCGCTTCATCTCATTCAGATGACCACATATGGTCCGAGCTGACACTTTTGCACCCTGAGTCTGCAGGACAGCCTGAGTTTGTGTGGAAGTTGACTGAGGATGTTTATCCACCATGGCAACTATCCTGCGCTGCATTCATTTGTCAATTTTTCTCTTCCATCCACATCCAGGGAGATTAGCCACAGTTACATGGGTTATAAACTTCTTGATTATATTACACACAGTGGACAAAGGGATTTCCAGATCTCTGGAGATGGTCTTGACACCTTGAGATTGTTCATATTTTTCCACAATTTTGCTTCTTAAGTCCTCAGACAGTTCTCGGCTCCTCTTTCTCTTCTCCATGCTTGGTGTGACACACAGGCACACAACACAAAGGCTGAGTCAACTTTTATACATTCTGACTGGCTTCAGGTGTGATTTCTAGATTGCCAGCACCTGTTACTGCCATAGGTGAGTTTAAATGAGCATCACATGCTGGAAATAAAATGATTTACCCACAGTTTTAAAAGGGTGCCAGTAATTTTGTCTGGCCCATTTTTTGAGCTTTATGTAAAATCATGTCAATTTTGTCTTTTTTCTTCTTATTTTTATGTTGTTCCAATGTACATGGAGGAAATAAACATGTGGATACCAAAAACATTTGTAATTGCAACAATTTCCTGGAGGAATGGTGTATTTTCTGGAAAAATTCCAGGGGTGCCAATATTTTCGTCCATGACTATATACATTTTTGGGAAATTTTAGTTGGAAATTTGAGGGGAATTTGTTTGAAACTTTGGGGAATTGCTTGAAAATTTTCAGAAGTTTTCACAGAATTTGAGAGAAAATTGTTATTTAAATCTTAATACATTTTCCAGAAAATTACACTTTGTTTTAGAAACATTCAATGATTTTTAAAGGGATTCTTATTTTTTTAGGTACTTTCATGAGAATTTGGGAAATTTATGAATAGATTCTGTTGAATATGATTTTTTGTAATTTTCCTGAATTTTCATGGACATGTTAGGAGAATTGTTTGGGTTTTATGGGGAAATTAAAAAAAACAAGTCCATAATTTCCATGGAATTTGGGGATCAACAATTTATATCCTTAGGCATTTTTAGAAAGTTTAACTGAAAAGAATGATGATTACAGGAAATGTCTTGTCCCTTTTAAGGGATTTTTTCTCAATTAAGAATTTTCACAATATTTTTTTGGTAATGTCTTGGAAATTTTAGGGAATATAGGGGTTTTTTTTGTTTTGGAAATCTGTAATGATTTTGAAGGATTTTTTAAGATCTCCAAAACTTTCAGAGGAGATTTAGTTCAGAATTGGACTGAAAAAGTTCTTGTGGTCCATCATCAGAAAAAAGACAACACCATATGTCTGTTAATGACTGACACCATTTCTTCTGGCACTTAATGCTGTTACCAGTAGTGATTGACTCTGAAGAGAGATACATTATCATTTGATAAAATGTATTGCAATGAAAATAAATAGAAAATAATAATTTTAGTGAATAAACATATTAAACTATGTCTTATACGGAAGTAAACAGGAAGGTTTCCCTGGCAGTCTTTCTTTGTGCTTGCAGTTACTTGCATTAATGTCTAGACAATAACTACGATATCCACATGTGAAGAAACTAGAAATTTACAGCCCTCATGTTGATTATCAAATACCTTCAAAAGACTGTTGACTAAGCACTTAGCTCTAGTAAACTACAACAAGAATTGGGGGGGGGGGGTTCTCAACAGTTTTCTGTAAAGGCACCATTTAGAATTTAAAAAAAAAAAAATCTCAAGTCAACCCAGACAAAAATTATTAATAGTATAACACTTTATATGCCAGTGATTGTTGGGAGATTAATTAAGTTATATAAATAATAGGATATACCTCTGAAATACTTTTCTACAACCTTTGCCTATATTACTTATAGATCACAAAAACTTTTTTGCATGTTTTTACAGAACTGAGAAAAGAAAAACAATACAAGACAAATAGATTGGAAATTGTTACTAAAATATTATCAATTCTAATAGATTGATATTATTCAATTAATTGCCAGAAAAGCTAATGATCTGCATATTCGTGGTTATTCTTCCTTGAATTTAAAAGTATCTCTAAGACATACCTGATGATGCCAGAACCCTGATTGAGAAAGATGGGTCTATGCATTATTAGCTGGCCCAGCTGGGGGTGATGACTTATGTAGAGGGAGGGGGCTTGAAGTGTGTGCGCCAACATTATTTACACATTGAGTCTCCTCAACCATATTTACTTAATCTAATACAATTTGAGATGATACATTTCTATCTTTACTCTTTATTAAAAGAGTGCGAAACCATTAATAATCGAGTTTTGTGAAAAGAGCAACTGCAGGAGAGCTTCTACTATCCCTCATAGGACTAGAAACATTAAATACATACCAAGAACTCCCGAAGGAAGCACAACCCAGTGTGAAAAGATGTATTTTTAAATTGTCTAGATCTATGAACTTTAAAGTTTTAGAACTATCATGTGTCCCTGAACCTTGATCATTTATACTAATGGGTTTGAGTTTTCCCTCTTTCTCACCCTGTTTAAAATTTGAATTATTTTTTAAGACTCAAAAAAGAAGATGTGTAACGAAAGATTACAATTTGAGCATGAAACAAAGACTGAACAATGAAATGGAAAGAAAGGTATCTGCCTACCTGTTTCAACACTGTTGGTTTTAGCACAAGTCCCACCTCTGATGAGGCAAATAGCCAATCACTGTTAAAGGACTCCTATGGGGTGACCCCTTTGGATGTGCTCTTGTGTGTCAGTAGCCCTACCTCTCATACAGATTTTGCAATTTACAACTTCAACAGAAAGACATTTTATCATCATTATTCTTTCAGGCATACCTTTGGCTATCTGTATGGCCCATGCCATGATCTGCTCCATGTCCATCTCCTCGCTCTGCTCACTGGAAAGGTACTCATAGAGAGATCCTCCACTAGCATACTCTGTAACCACGTACAGAAAAATAATGGTAAGAATGAGAGAAGTCAGGATATAGGAGAGCTAATATCAACTTTTCAGTGCAGTAACAGAGCAATTATTTCCTGTATCTATGATATTTTCTATAGTAAAGTGTTAAAGACATTTCAAACAGTTAAGCCCCGCCCACCACACAGAACAGTACACAGTGGAAACACTAACAACTTTCACACACTGACCGTTTAATCCAGATTATCTCTGACCTTTAACCTATCCCTTTTTCCTGTTCAGTCTGACATTTCAAAGAGACAAAAAAAATGGACCGTGGACAATATCCAAGCAAAAGCCTTCTTTGAGGGTCTAGTGATCACAAAACACACAAACCTGTCACTTGAAATGGATGCAAACGTGTTTAGACTAGACCAACATGCATCTCCCGAAACACTTCTCCTTTCCAACTGTACTTTTTTATTTTTAGTCAACACTGCACTCAGCTGTAGAGGGAATTGTTGCTGGTGTGTTATACTTTTTACCAACCATATGACTCCATCCAGGATTACTACCACATTCAAACATGCTGGTCTCAGTTTCAAATGTCCTGCCAGGAAACTGAGCAAGAACCAGCACTTGAAGTCTACACACATAAACACTGGAGCATGTGCAAACACGTCCTTAAGTGGGACATCCAGGATCAAATGCACACTAATAAAACTAAAATACACAGTTGTATAGCTTTATAAGAGAGGACAACCTTTCATGATTCCCGTTTCACTTTAGCCGACATTCACCCTAATGTTGTTCCAAGGCTGCAGCTCAAAAAGACAACAGTGCATATCTGATTTTCTAGGGGACTTTGAATATAAAACGCTACACTGGGAGGAAAGGATGAATTTGCAGCAAAAAGCCATCGTTTTTGTTCTTGTGAGGACATATTTAAGGACGCATAAAACTCTTGCACAAACACATCGATCACACACTAGTGGCGTCTGACCTGTGACAATGCCATAGTTGGGAGATTCCAGCACGGCTCCATAAAATTGAATGATGTTCTTATGACTCAGGACGCTAAGAATTTCAGCCTGCAGGAGAGGGAGAGAGAAAAGTAAAACAGAGGAAAACTCTTTGATGTTTCTAATATCTGACACTGGGAAGAAAACATAGCTTTATAGAGAAAAAAGGGGAAAGCATTGCTGAAAAAATGAGAGTTTGTAAAATATCGAAGCTCTGACTTGTAATTGAGTTAAAAGTTTCTCTTGATGGTGTTTCCCTGAACTAAAGTCTGACCCTCTTTCATACCTCAGGTCCACTCTCAGAATAAAGACTTCCACACCGCAGTGACAAACATGCCATTAATCAGAGCTGACATACAGGTCATACCCTCTGTGTATGTGGAGTATGTTACTGTTGCCAGGCAACAAAATAACTGACCATCCATGGCATGAAATCGCTCAAGAAAAACTGCTGTTAAAAATCATGTTATGTCCCCAGCTGGGAGGGATCTTGACATCACAATACTTATCAAAAGGAAAAAAAAAAAAAGAAAAGAAAAGTAATGAAAATTTTCACGTTTTGCACTATAAGTTTTAAGTATTGCATGTTCTTTCCAGACAGTAAAGATGAGTTGAGTGTAAAAAAAAAAAAAATAGGGTTGATTCCAATACCTACAGTGTGTATAAAAAGTATTCACCCCCTTGGATGGTTTACCCTTTAATTTATTTCATACATCCATCAATCATGGTCAATATAATTTTGCTTTAAAAAAAAAAAAATATATATATATATATATATATATATATATCCTCTTTTATGTTAAAGTGAAAACAGACTTCCACAAAGTAATGTCTAATAAACAAAAATATAAAAGGTAAAAATCAGTGATTGCATAAATATTCACCCCCTTTACAGTGGCTGACCTCATTCAACAGAGGTGAGTTCTGTTAAACCCATCATCACAAAATAGTAGGAATATGACACATGTGTAAGTCTGCCTAGATCAGGCCGTCCTCACAAACTGAGTGACCATGCAAAAAGGAGACAAGTGACAGATGCCATCAAGACACTTATGACTACTTTGAAAGAGTTACAAACTTCAGACTCTGTATACAGTAACTGTTGCCAGATTCTTCAGCTGTCAAAGCTTTATGGAAGAGCGGCAAAGAGAAAGCCACCGTTAAAGAGAACTCAGATTAAATATCCACTAGTTGACAAAAATGCATGTGGGAGTCTCCATGATCAGAAGAAAGTTAATTTGGTCTGATGAGATCAAAATGGTGCTTTGTGGCCATCAGGCAAGACACTGTGTCTTGCCTGACAGAGTCCAAACACTGCTTATCACAAAAATACACCATCCCCACTGTGAAGTACAGTGGTGGCAGCATCATACTGTAGGGACGCTGTAGGGAAGCTGGCCCTGGAAGAACTGTAAATGTAGAGGGTAAAATGAATGCGGCAAAATATTGGAAAATCCTGGATAATAATCAAATGCACATATCAAGAAAGTAAAACTTAAGACGTAGAATATTTTTTAACATGGCTCGAAAAGTGCTTTTACATTTTACAGTGCAAAGACACTAGGCACGAAACACCCAGGATAAAAAGGACAACAAAGTGAATGTTCTGTGTTCACTAACAGAGTTAAATAAGGAGATATTTTAATCAATGTAACATTTATAGCTGAAGCAGCTTTAATTTTAAGTAGAGGTAAAGATGTGTTCCTGATTACTTCTTTTTCAATCTGTGAATGTTCTGTTTGTGCAAAGTTGTTATCATGGTCCATACTTTTATTTTAACAAATGAACTGCTTTCAAAGACTATTAAACTAACATTAAAGCATGTCTGCACACCCTGCTTATGCTGTGTTTGTTTGAGATGGTGAGTAAGAGAGAAATAACACTTTACATTTGATTGTTTAACCCTGTTTCTACAGCAGTTATATAATTCCCATCTCTCCCACATGTCAGCCTAACTCCAGACTGTTTCCTGCCTGCTCAGGGTCAGCAACCTTGAAGGAAAAACTCTCAGAGAACCAGCTGGTCTGATGTGAAGTGCATAAAGCCCTGAATGACCGCACACCTCGCCCTGAAGCACAATGAGAGGAACGAGGGAGGTCTGGCATAAATAAATCTGCTCCATCCACAAAGAGAGCAGGGAGCGGGGACAAGGAGAGGTATGTTTAAGATAAACACACGTTCAATGGCGGACAACGGGGGAGGAGACAGGGAGGGAGTTTATGGGAGTATGAGTCTGAAGAGAATCAGAAACATCAAAGCTCCTGTGAGGAGTTTTTAGGGTTTTTTTTCATTCTACAGTTAACACTAAACTAAAATGAATACTGATGTCTCTACATGAGCTACAAAACAGTATAGACCATCAGCAATTAGACTGATTATTTTTATGATGTAGCATTATTACAGTGCTTGGAACCATTCCTGTTAGGTGACAGGTAAAATAGTCTTTGTTTACATTCTCCATGGCAAAGATCCACAGTGAGACATGTTTGACTGTTACAGGACAGCAAGATTAGGTTACTGGTCAGAAAGTATGGCTAACAATGTGATCAGACTGAATCAGAATCAGCTTTATTGGCCAAGTATGCTCACGCAACAAGGACTTGGACACCAGTTAGATTGTCTCTCAATGTACAGGAAATAAACATTAAGTATAAAAAAAAAATTTAAAAAACACTGAAGAAAGGTATAAAAATCATTTAGACGTGTAATGGCTTTGTTGGGTATTTTTTAATACACACAAGTTTGTGTGAATCAAAAGTATGGTTGCAAGGGTTTAAGAATGCTGACTAGACATGATCAGAAGTATTAAACATGCAAGGATGTGGGCAGATTTGCACAAGGTAGATGAGATAATTTAAGATAGTTTACATTAATTAACGTAAATATGCACACGAGGAGATTGCATTCATTCTTACTGTAGTATCCTGTGAGCACGTAAGAAGTGCTGTGTAAAGCCACACAACCAGTCACCACCGTTCCTATTTTTGTTGCTTACACTGATGGGCAAAAAGAGAAGTGGTGAGATGACAAGGCCCCAGGAGTGTCTGATAGGAATATTGCAGACATCATTTTCATCAGAAAAATGTCAGTCTGAAAATTTCCTTTAAATTATTTGAGATTTCAAAAACATAAAAAAAAATCCTTAAAATTTCCAACACATAAAAGTATGGTGTAAGTTCTTAAATATTTTTTTTCAAATCCCATAAAAAATCCAAATTTCCTGTACTCATCATATTCCAGTGAGACTTTCTGAAAAAGCCTAAAGATTTAGATTGTTTTTCCCAATAAATCCAATCCTTGAGATTTTCTAAGCAAATTTCCCTCACAAATTTCCGATCAATTTCCACCCCAATCTTTAATTTCTCCAAGAATCCATAGAATATTATGGAACATTTACAAAATTTTCCCCTTAACATCCAAACAATTCCCTAAAGTGTCCATAAAAATTCAGGAAATTACAAAGGATCACATTCCTCAAAATTCCCAAATAAATTCCCAAAATTCCTGTGAAAGTACCTAAAATAAAATACAAATTTAAAAACTTCCATGAAAATTCCATAAAATGTTCAAGGAATTTCCACCAAGAAAATTGCACTCAAATTCCACCTAAAATTTACAAAAAACAAAACAAAAAAAAATTCCATTGAAAGTTATGGAAAACTCTAAAACAAATTCCCGCAAACAAATCCAAACAAATCCCGGTATTCCACAAAATATACTAGTTAATTTCACAAAATTCCCATGAAAGTACCTAAAAGTTATAAAAAAAATCCATGAAAATTCCTGTAAAATGTCAAGCAAAGTCCACCAAAAATTTACAAATAAATTCCTCCATAATTTCATGGAAAATTATGAAAAAAATACCCCAAACATTCAGACAAATCCCCTTAAGTGTCCATGAAAATTCAGGAAAAAAGGATTGTATTCCACAAAATTTACAAGTTCATTTCACAAAATTCCCATGAAAGTAGCTAAAAGTTAAAAAAAAAAAAAAACATGAAAATTCCTGAAAAATTTCAAGCACAGTCCACCAAAAATTTACAAATAAATTCCTCCAAAATTACATGGAAAGTTATAGAAGATAAAAAAACAAAAATCCCCAAAACACTGAAACAAATCCCCTAGAGTTTCCATGTATATTCAGGGAAATTATAAAGGATGATATTCCCCTAAATTTAAAAATTCATTTTCCCAAATTCTATGAAAGAAACTTAAAAAAAAACTTCCATGAAATTTAATGGCAAAATTTCCCAACATTTCAAGCAAATGACTTAAACTTTGGAAATTATGGACAATTTTGTCAAAAACTGCAATGGCAGAAATTGCTATGCTGAAGGAAAGGCCAAAAATAATGTTCTCATAGGGATCTGCATGGATATTTATCAATACATTAGCCATACTGTAAAACTAACATAGATGTAAAACAATATGAATAAACTATCAATACTCAACCTACTTTAAAATACAGTTTTTTAAATACACAATAGATTTTGAATGCAGTCCAGCACTAGCATTTTAGTCTTGTTTTAGTTGCTTTAATGAAAATTAAACTTCATTTTCCTCAACATCAAAGATCTATTTTAAGGTAGTCATAACCTCGTCTTCCTCATGGAAAAGAGGTAATCAACAAACATGTTTAGTCATAGTTTTAGTTGACAAAATTATCACTGTTGACAATTAGAGGTTGGGGAAATTTTGACTAGATCAGGGGAGGAAAACATGACACGACACACTTGAGGACTAATGGACAAACTGTCTCAAATCAGTTCACTCACCCTTACTCATTTGAAGAGGGGTTAAAATAGGACATGATCATGAAAAATGCCTGCTTTGTCCACAGGGGGCACCAAAATCAATACAAAAGTGAAAGTTCCTCTCAGGAGCTTTAAAGTAAACTGATTCTTTTTAAATTAGAGGGCATTTGAGAAAAGTCTCTGATCTATGAATAATTTAGATTTATATGTCTCTGCTGCTGAAGCGTGTTTTTGTGTCTTACCTCTTTGTCGATCTTCAGAAGCTTCTTCACAGCCACCTCCTTGTCCTGAGAAATCCAGAGGGCTCTGTAGACGCTCCCAAAGCTCCCTCCTCCACAGTTCTCATAGAAGAGCAGATCCTCATGCTTTATCTGCACAAACGACGAGCCAGGGGACGACATGGCATACTGACTAACGCACACATACACACGCACTCATACACAAATGCACACAAAGACAGTGACAGCAGTCCAAAAGGGTGCAGGTTCAACCCACCAACTCCTCTCTTCCTTTCTCTTCTCTTCCCCCCCCACAAAAAGTTTTACAGATCCACTCAGAGCGAAAGAAGCAGAAGAAATAAGGAGAGGTGGAGAGGTTTATCCTCCGCAGGGTTGGAGTGGATGTTGTCAGTCAGCAGAACAGACCGTTGGAGAGAAGAAACCAGAAAGTGCTGGAAAGAGAGAGAGAAGTTTGGCTCCCCGTACGTCAGAAAAGAAGTGGAGGCCCCCCTGTTACTACTAGAGGAGGTATTACATTGCCTGATAGTGGTGATTCAGTGTAACTACAACCATAGCATAAAGATGAAGAAGAGGTGAGTGTTTGAGTGTGTGTAAGTTACAGTGTAGAGACAGTGTGTGCAGACAGCCTGTTCAAATATGGTCACTGGCATGCAGGGCATTCCTCCTTCCTGGATAACTGTGGCTATATAAAGCTCTACACACTCACACAGGGATATACAGCTCAGGCCTATAGCATGTCAGACATCATAAATCAGCTAGCAACAAGGCTGACTTCCACAAACACATTCTGCATCTAAAAACACTCACACGAGAAGAGCCTGCGTTACTCAGCCCAACAGGAATTATCAGATGACATCATCACGCATGTTATCCGTGCTGACATCACTGAGTAGGGACAGGTGAGATCAGCTCACTTCATAGTCGCTGACAGTGATTGAGCACAAGAGGAGGCTTAATCATGAGTCATGAGATAAATTAAACATGACCGAAAAGTAAAGATGGCTGTGACTCATTCAGTCCATAGTACAACAGTCAACACAAATGTGTGACGCTAAAGGCACCAAAAAAGAGAAAGAAATAGGTCATGCTGCTGGCTGATTCAGATGAGTTCATCCTCTGTGGAGAGGGCGGGTGCTCTGAAATCATACAGTCTCAGAATCAAACATTTCATTTACAAGTGGAAGTTTGGTTTCTTGTTTTATACAGGAGGGCCAAAGAACAAGCTCAAAAAATAATGGTACTCTAGGGCATTGGTTCCAAACCTAGGGTCCAGGACCCCTTTGGGGGGGGGCAAAGATCTTAAGGAGGGCTTAAGGCTTTGTCTGCTCTGAGGCTGCCAAAATTAGATTTACAAATATTACTAAACCCATGATAAGCAGTTACTAAGTTGTTTATACAGAGATATTTTGATAAGAAAAGCATGCTCAGGCCTTTTTTAGGGTTTTATCAGTGAAACAATTCAAATCTATGTTGATTTTGATGGCAGTGTGTCACTTTTTCTTCCCACTTGGGTCCTGGTGGGGCTCTGCTTTTCTTAGGAGCACGAGTGTGTGTGTGTGTGTGTGTGTGGGGGGGGGGGGGGGGGCTCCAAGGAAAAATTGTTGGGAAACACTGCTCTAGGGTCAACAGGGTCAGTCCAGACAGGTGGCACAGAGCAGCTATTGTGGAGTCTGCTGTCTCTCAGCCACACTGGGGTGAATTCCTGGTCTTGGCACTGTTTGGTGCATTTCTTCCCCTACTCCCTCTCTCCCCATATTTCCTGTCTCTCTTCAGCTGCTCTAAATAAAGACAAGAGCCCAAAAAATATAATAAAATTAAGCAGGGGAACTGTCAGAGAGCTTCAGCTAGGTAAAAAGAAACAGTGAAAACACCAGAGCTTATATAGCACTTTTATAGTCATGTGACTATTCTAAGCACTTTTTGCACACTGGTGTTTTTTTTCACTGAGGGGAGGCTTTTGTCTGGCCACTCCTCCATAAACCCAGATCAGTAAAGGGCTACAAGATAAAAAGAATATATAATGTTGTGATGCAGAGATCACCTTAGACATACAAATCTATCAGAACACTGTGTTCTATTGCATGAAATAGCATACATCAAGCTTTCAAAACCTCCATATTATTAGATTGCCAATGACAGCTTGTAGGCTGGCACGTGACATCAGAATACCTTCTGATTAAGCTGCTATCTAAACGTAGTTCCATTCATTAATATACTGCTTGATCAAATGCTGGAAACTTGGGAGCCCCAGTGAACTCATGGTTAAGTTTGTGCACCTCACATACAGAGGCTGTTTATCTGTGGCTCCTGTCCTGCATGAGCCACAGATAAACAGCCTCTGTATGTGAGGTGCACATACAGAGGCTGTTTATCTGTGGCTCCTGTCCTGCATGAGCCACAGATAAACAGCCTCTGTATGTGAGGTGCACATACAGAGGCTGTTTATCTGTGGCTCCTGTCCTGCATGCCATTCCCCACTGTTTCTTCCCATTGTCTCTAACCACTGTCCTATCTGAATTAAGGCTTAAGAAATAAGGCTAATTAGAGAGTGAGAGATAAAGTTCTTAATTGTAAAACCTGCTACATAAAAAATGAAATGTTTTCTGTTGGGCTAGACTCAAAATTGTGTTACACACCTGAAGATAAAAAAGTACTGCTGCTTGAAAGGAACTTTGATTAGAATCCCTGCCTGGTTTAAAGCTTTCAAACATCATGCTTGTAACGCAGGCTTTTCAAAACCTCCGAGTGTTGAATCTGTAGTTATACTCATCAACTTTAAGCTGCTATGACCAGAGCCACAGCAGAGATTCTTCACAGTTGTTTTCAAAAGCAGAGTAGTACTCCTTTCACTTTGGATGTAGTTGAAAGCTTCTCAAAGTGACATCTGCTCTTTCCTGTGTTTATGTTAGAGAGAAATATTTCAAAGAAGTCAAACGTGTTAATGTGCCCGCTCTTTGATCAGGAAATTAAACCAGATTGAGAAGAATGTTCTCCAAGCATTAGCACTGTTAAAGTATCTTTTTTATTTACAAGGCAGACCACACATACAGTACAGTTACAGGCTGCTCTAAGGATAGTCAGCCTCACAACAGTTCTTGACACACAGTCACATCAAAAGCTCCTGAGATCAAATGAAAAACCAATGACACCTGTCAAGAACACACTCACAAATCTACACACGAGGATAAAAAAATAAAATCACACAGACTGATCACGACTGGTAGAGACGAGAAGATTTGCCCTCAAAGTTTTCTTAAGACTCCACATCTTAGATCAGCGCTTCCAAATCAAAGAAGTACAATTTGATTATAAAACTGACCTCAGAGCAGATCATACAAAGAAACATCATCATCTAGAATTATTCTTGAAGATTCTTTCCTTAATGAAAAAATCAATACTGCAGAGACAAATTTTAACACTTTTTGCAATACCATTAGTACGGAAGCCTGAAGCAGACATCCATCTCTACATTTTATTAACTAAATTTTCCTAGAAGTAATCATTGATCGCACACAGTTGTGACATGGTTATCACCTATTCATAAAGTTGCAAGAACTAAACACAAGCATGGAAAATGCTTATCTTCACCTCGATGTGGCAGTATATAGTGTTGTATTCTGGCATATCACAGTTACCAGCTTGCGTTTTTTTTCTGGCTCATCAGAAAATTATCCAAGAATCCTAGCATGACAAAAAAGTCCTGATATTGATAACAGGAAAAAAGGGCGTGGGGGGTGCTCACAGAAAAGTGTCGTATATGCTGGAGATGTTTTTTTTTTTTTTTGCAATTGATGGTAGTCACTGCCTTTGTACCATGTTTTTATGAGCCAGAAACATCTCTGAGTTTACCTCAAAACTTTTGCCAGAGCACAAAAGCATTTCCCTTGAGCATGGGTTGGTTTCTCTTTTTTCATGAATCCATGTTTCTGCAGGACCTCCATAGAAAACAACTGGAATTAAAAACTAGGGTTATGAAGAGATAAGTAAGTCAAGTGAATCACTTTGAGAAATGACCATAAATAGAAATTACCATAAATTGTAAATGTATAAGGCACACTTTTAAATATCTTTTTTTGTGTTTAAAAATGCTTTCTGTGTCCGATATACCGGTGGGAAACCTTGCACAGCAGATGGATTGGCCAGATTCTACGTCTGTCATCAGGCAAATCCATCTTGCAAAGCTCTAAAACGATTGTGCTCCATCTGAGAACAGGCCTGACCAATCAGCGTCATTTGAGGGCCATAGGGCAGTAGCTATGGGTGGTGTTTAGTTGTACTGAAAGCTGGTAATAAAGGCTGCCAACGAGGAAGCCATTAGCATGACGTAGCTATAGTACAGTGACAGTTTTTATCAGAACTGGACCACATTTCTTTATTGAAACAATAGCAAAGCAGTCTAAAGAATTGTGTCATTCGCTCTCCTTCTGACCTGCTTTGGCATGAGTTTGTGATAATCACCATAGGGGTTTAGTTGTTTTGCATGCCAGAAGTAATGACTGTCACAGGTGAAGCTATTAGCCCTGGTGTAGCTTTACGGCATTTATTGATTAAAAGAGGAGCAAAAAATCGAACTGAAGCTTTTCTTGGTGGGGAAGATTTTTTTGGACTTTTCTCTACTGGCCTCAGCATGAGTTTTATCCAACAACAAGCTCCACCATTGATTAGCTATGACAGCACCTCATTGCTGAGCTTTTGTTAGTTACCAGAGTGGCACATGGCTACTACCTCTTTTGTCTTGTCACTCTCATTAGCCCATGGTGAATGTGACACCAAACATCCATCCAATCACCTTGTGAGAATTTTTTGAAAATTCCTGTCCTTCCAAAATGCTTTGTCTTGGAGATTTCCCAGTCTACCTGGCGTGCCTGGTCAACCAATGTGATCGATGTGCCAGAACAGAATTCTGCAACTTGTGCCATCATTGCCACAACATCTAACCTTGCAAAGCTGATGGATTGGCCATGCCATTAGACTTGCATCCATCCATCTTGCATCGCCTTAACCACCACCAACATTTTTTTTTCATGTTTGGAGAATAATCGGACTGATCAAAGTCAAAAAAGGAGAATGAAGCAGTAGCTGTGAGTGTGGTTTAGTTGTAGGTGTACTGTAAGCTCGTAAATCATGGCAAGAAGATTAGATAAGATCAGAACTGGATGACAATTCTTAATCAAAACAAGAGTAAAAAAAACGCACTGAAAGCTTTTTTTTGGTGAAAAGATGATTTTGCTCTTATCCTGAACAGCTTCCCCTGGGTGTGGCACCCCTGTTTTACATATCATTAGCCTCATAGCACAATTTCCCAAGCTGCTGATTCATGGTGCTTCACTGACTATATCCTCAGCCAATCAGAGTGCTTGTTACAGTCCATAGCCACTGTATGCCTAAGTCATCTAATGACTAGAATGGCCGTCTGAGGCGGCAGACCCACGCCTAAGCAGCGCCACCGAGGAACACACGCTCCCATTGATTACTATGGTGTTCAAAATTTCAAAGTCCGAGAAAAAAACGAACGGGTATGCGGATCATCACCAAAATCTAATCGATTATTCCCTGTCACCATCCCAGTATTCCCTGAAAGTTTGGTGAAGATCCGACTTTCCGTTCTCGAGTTATCTTGTACACATACAAACAAAGAAACAAACAAAGATAAGGAACCCTTTACATAACCCCCTTGCCGATTTAATCTACATGGGTATATACTACCTCTGCCAAGGAGGTTATGTGATTGGCAGGGTTTGTTAGTTAGTTTGTTATTTTTTTAGCAACATAACTCAAAAACTTATAGACGGATTTTGATGAAATTTTTTAGGAAATGTCAGAAATGGCATAAGGAAGAACTGATTAGATTTTGGGAGTGATCCGGATCACCGTCTGGATCCAGGAATTTTTTAAAGGATTCTTTACTACTGGGAGATAGGGCTAATGGCGGAGGTCTGCGCTCTCTGAGTGCTTTTCTAGTTATCTATTATGTCACTTGTATTAATTATGTAGTCCTTGCAATTGCTTTTCTTTTTTAACAAACATGTTCATAAATCTGGTAGAACTTATTGTTACATTATAAATAGAAAAAATGTGTTTGCCAAAATATGCAATTTTTCTTTTTTTATTTCTGAAAAGCTTAAACATGATTTAAAATCCCCATATTCTTTGTGTAGTGGAAGCTCAGATACTGAGGGAACTGAGGGTCCATATTGCTACTTTTTAACAGCTTTTCTCCTCCATTGAGTCATATTCCTGTGGCTGGTTTGATTGAAAAGACATAAACAGAAACTGAGAGCTAAAATACCATTTCTGTTGCAAACTCTATACTAATCATCACACAGGACAGGTGATTTCAACTTCATATCTCTCTGGAACACACCCCACATGGATCCCAGTGCAACTTCTATTCTGGATTTTATGGTAGTTATTGTTATGAGAAAAAGGAGTGAATAAAATGTATGTCCACTTAGGGCTTCCGTACATTAGAACTTACATTTAACTAATACTGTTAAGTAGTTTTGAAGTGTCTTAGTATTTGTAGGACACTGGTGTTCACCTAAAATACATTGAATCCTAAGAATTTTAAATATTTTGGATATAATCATGTAGATTATGAAATAAGCACTTTCAGATTTGATATTTATGTGTATATTCCAAAGAAGTAATGAAGAGTCTAGGCTACAAAGGTTTTATGTGTGTTTCCCTCTGTGATGAAGACCATCAGGAGAACGGTTTGATTTACAGGCAGGTACAGTCATGTTTTGTAAACTAGGGCTCGTCTTGGGTGGCACAACATCACAGGACACTCTGATAGAAATCCACTGTATAGAACACAGAGCCTATGAAGTTCAGTCATGCAGGATATTGATTCAAGTTCTATACATTACAGTTCTATCTAACAGGTCCCAAACAGTAACAATTAGTACAGTTACAGCCCTCAGTCTGTAGGGGGCTGAGACACAGCAACGAGAGCAGCTGAACTCATCCTGACCAGGAAGAAGAGGCTTTTAATGGCACAGTATAAGTCCTTGATCCGTCAGAGTCCATGATGGAGTCATTGACTGTCGTGATTTGCTACTGTACAACCAGCTGTGTTGGTTATTAAATCCATGTAATGTGTGTGTGAATTTTTTATGCTAACGTCACAGAGAAGGCGATGGTGGTGGAAGATCTGGAGCTCATGTCCGTCGAGGCTCCAGCCTGTAGGAGAGCTGAGTCAGCGCCCTCTGGTTGTCGATCACGCAGAGCTTTCTAACATAACCCCGAACCTCTGCCTGGTTCTTGTTGGGCTGGCATATGTCCGGATCTGATTCAGAGAAAAAAGACAAGGTGATTGCACACGTGTGGCCAGCAACATGACTGATGATGTGATGATGTTTAGTGAGTGGACTTACTGAATGCTTGGCTTCTACAGTGCCTCACTTGCCGAATTGTGTTTGCAATAATACGCTGAAAAGGTAAGAAGAAGGACTCTGCATCAGACTTGTAACTCATCCTTAAGATAAATTATTATCCTTTCAATTTGAACAGAAACTCACCATTTTCTCAAAATTGACCATATTGTCAATCAGGGTCTTGTTGCCTTCATGTGTAAACGTCATATCTGTGGAGGACAAAATTTGAGCAATACAAAGTTAAAATACATCATAATTTCAACACTAGTAGTTCTTGTTTTTTTTGTGAAATACTTTTGTTTCTGTGTAAGTAAAATAATGTAAGTATAAAATAAATCTAGGATGTTTGGAAAAGCTGAGTTAAAATTCCTCCGAACAGCAGTTGGGAAATCCTTAAAAAATGAAATTCTCATAGGGGACTAATAACTTCATCCTGATCTGCACTTGCATCATGAGATCAGAATACAACACATGCAGTGTTTTGATTACAAAACGCAGGGTCTCACAGAGTTGCCATGACTGAAAACTTTCCTGATTAGCTTATGTTGAGTCATTTTTGTCAGATAAAGCCCTCTCACACTTTGTTATTGTTTATATTGATTAGTGGGAGGAACAGTCATATCAATTATATGTCATATCTACATTGCACAACCGCAAATTACCATCCTGAAGGCCGCTTCTTCCATTTAGCCACAGCCAAGAAAGTGTACTATGTCTGAGTGCAGAGCAGAACACTCATACTAGTTAAACAAACTGGAGACTGAGGGTCAAACATGTTTGGGAACAGTACAGGTTGTGAGTATGCCCTTAGATATCTTAACATAATGTGGTGGTTTTGGGTTTTGGGTTTTATTTTGGTTTTATTTTGGTGACTACTTCCTGTTCCGGTGCTTATGTTACTTTGGGTAACTTCACTGTGCTCTCTCCGAGGCTCTTGCTGCACACGGTGCTGAGGTGGATTGGACGCACCTGACGCTCATTGGCAATCAGCAGGACTACAAGACGGCCATCCACTGTCACCTCAGTGCCAGAATATCCCAGCCTCTGCAGCGGTATCCAGCCGACTCTTACTAAGTGTTCTCTCGAGTAACTTTTGATTAACTGTGCCTTTTTTTGTGAAGCTCGACTAATTCCTGTGTTCTCCTTTTTTCCAGTGCCTCACTCCCTGCCACAATCCAGCCCTACCACGAGCACTCTCACTCCATTACCCTGGCACTTACCTGGACTCCTGGATTCCCCCCTCCCCTTTGCAGTATTCCAATCCTGTGTGTGTAAATAAACCTTTAAAACTTCATCCTGCCTGGTCTGCCTTAAGGGTCCTAAAATCCACATCCACCACACATAAACTTTATTCTTGTTTCTTAAAGGGATACTTCAACATTTTGGCAAATTCACCCACTGCCATAATTCCTATAGTCTCCTATGGGGGGGGGGGGGGATATACCAGCTGCACAGCTAACGCTATGGAAGCAGACGGAATTTTTTGCTTTTCCTCATCAAACTCATCAAATACACAATCCAACAACTCCAAAACGCTCTCGTGGACAAGTTGTGAACTGCACATTCACCACGCTGTTTCTAAGTTGCCAATAGTTCCCACAGTAATACACTGTGTTTTGTGGCAGGAGAGCCAATGGGTTTCAAGACCGCCTGGAGTACAATGTTGTGAGACAGTGTTGAAGTAATTGTGAAAAAGACACGTGTCGTACCTTTAAGAAGGAGGGGCATGAAGGGGATGATTGGGGGTTCCAGTTTGGTGACAGTGAGACGGTAAGATCTGTGGTTTCTTGAGGGGTCCTGTTACCAAACATAAACAATTAAAATTCCTCAAACATTTGGAACTCAAGCAAACAAAAACATTTCTACATTGTGTTAATATGCATATTTTTTCTCATCCAAGGTTCTAAATACCTATCCATATTCATTCTTTACATCTCTACATGTAATTTTCTTCCATCTGTCTGCTGCCACCCCCATTACAGACTTTCATACAACTTACCATCATACTTTCAAACTCAGCATAAAACTTCTTAAACTTGGTAGGGAGTTTCTGTGAGGAAAGCAAAAGTTTTTGATCAACTTTAGGAGACTGTAAATCTGGATGTGTATTAGACAGTTATAGAAGAAAGTTTACCTCCCACGTCTGGCTCAGCCTGCTCACAGCAGGGTTACTCATCCCCATGATAATGGCAAAGAAGGAATTCAGGTTCTTGAATTCCCGACAGCTACAAATACAGGAGAGAAGACATGCAGTGAATGCAGTGAAAGCAGCTTTCAAAACAAGCCTTCATATTAGACGAATAACACCCTGCTCACTGTGCAGCTATCTTGATGAACTTCTTCAGTAGCTGGACTCTCTTGCTGAGCTGTCCACACAGGCAAACTTCTGTGACCACCCACAGCTGGACCTGGTTAAACCTCCGCAGAAACAAGTCCAGGTTGGCCGTGGTCCTCCTAAAATTCTGCCGGCCAAACGTGTGGTAGAGCAGCTCATGCTGGGGGGAGACAGGAGGAGACGTTAGAGATGTGGTTTAGGTTCAGAACTTTTAAAGGGTTTTCTTTTGAATAGTGATGCAACACCTTTATTTTAAACTAAATGTATGTGTTTACAATGGAGCATTCTTCTATCATTAGCCTGATGTGGGTCTTAATTCGTGTCAGTGTTGGTGCGATACCTCATGCACACAGCTAAAAAGCTCCCAGTCAAACATGGTCATTTGGTAAGCGAGGTCCTTAGAGCTCATCAGCTCAAAAGTTGACATGGAGCCTGCAGTGGGGCCTTCCTGGTCTGGGAGAGGAGACTTGAGGCACACAGAAGTAAACAAACAGATAAGTTCATAAGTACGGTACACAAAACACAATATTTTCTTCTTACAAAAAAAAAATCACATGACAAACACCCTGTTAAGACCTGGAAATAACAGTTTCAGTGATCTGACCACAAGAGGACATTAACTGAGCAAGGGTATTCAAACTTTGAATGAATCGTGTGTCTCTGGTGAGCAGAGGTGGAAAGAGCACACAAATATAGTATTAAGTAAAATCAAAGATACTTTACTTTAATAAGTAGCAGTAAAAGTACTGGTCCATAAATGAGGGGAGCACCAATGTCAGCAGCTGATGTGTATCTGTTTTGTCACACCAATGTAATGCTGGTATTGCTGGTATTATTATACCTAACAGCTGCTGAGGAGAGGTTTGTTACAAAGCGGAGGAAGTCCCCTGATGTTTATCATGGTGAGACATGAAAAATGTTAGCAGCGTGGGAGTCAGACACAATCTCTGCGACAGATCAGCATCATGCTGTTTGTAGGGCATATTGCAGTGAAATTTTAAAAGAAGGGACAACTATGAACAATTTAAAAACATCAAATCTAGCTCATAGCTCATTTGAAAAAACAGCTAAATTCTTATTTTAAACATTGATATCTGCATTTGTTTTCGTGATCAGTGCATTTCCTGTTTTAAATAAACACAAGTAATTTTAATCTCTTACTATATTGTTGAGCTGGTCTCTGGGACAGGCAAATAACCGGCCATTGATGCTCAGAGTAGAAAACACAGACACATCGTTGGGCTTCAGGATTTGTTTTTCTGCAATGCAAATATTCACAGTCAAGTCTTTAAAATCCTTAATCCTGCTCTTTGCAGACACTGCAAAGTCCTTTTGAGTCTCTACTCATTGTATGTCCATTGCAAGAAGTAACTAGAAATAATGATCATCTCTATAGGTGATGTTTCTTTTCAGATCTCTCTTGTTCTGTTTGCTTACCATTTGAAGAGCTGAGGTGAACCAAAAGGAGCTCATCAGTGGTGCCGAGTTTGTCAGCGACAGCACTAAGGACTTCTTTTCCTGTCGCTGCCACTGTGATCCGGATTGTCGAGTAAGTCTGGTCACTGCAGTACACCTTCAGTAATACTGGGCGCACATAAACACAGAGATTATCAACACTTTAGGCGTGACTGTAGAACTTCTTAACTTGCCAGGGGTTGCTTTATTTAAAGAATTACCTCAGAGGGCATCACATTATGTTAAAACTGGCAAACAGTTGTTAAAATATCTTGCTCCTCGGGGCACACCATTAGAAAAACAAAAATACATTTTCACAAGCATGCAATGACTTACTGTCATCTTGATTCCTAATTGGCTGCTTCTTCTGCAGTCTTTCCTCTCCATTGCTAAACTGTCTTATGAGGGTTTTCTGTTGAATTACACAACATGATGTGCAATCAGGTTTGACATCACTGTAATGCAGCCACCATTAGAAGCACATTGTAAGATTTTGTTTCAACCTGAATTTCAGACGTACCTTTTTGGTGGCTTTGGCTTCTTCTGAGCTACAAACAAACAGAAAGAATAAAAATTATGTTAAGAAATAGAAAAACACAGAAATATAAGTATGATATGCAGGCCCTGGTGATCATACTGTAATTTGACGACTTTCTCAAGGTCAGGGACCAGGTCTTTCAAAGCTCTCAACATCCGAGAATCATTTGATACACTCCCGTACAACTCCTGCAGAGACAAAAGGAAAGAGCAGACTCATACTATGCCTATAATCTATTTGCTCTGTCATTTACTGATATAAGGTGTATGATTTTGTTCACCTCGAGGAAGGAGATTGTAGCAGGCTCCTCCTGTAGCAGGTACGAGTTAGTGTTGGCCCAGCGCAGGGCAAGAATGAGGACCCTTCTCTTATTGTTGATTGCGTACTCCAACCTCTCCTGTTCAGAGCCAGGTGGAGATGCAGCATGGTAGGTGAACACAAGGTTAAAGATAAAGACATAGAGAGTGATATCTTGATATATATCCAGTGAAATCAAGTTACACATGTAACTTGGCTTCAATGACTTCTAGATGACCACCAGAGGAAGCGCTTAACTCTAGATCATCAATACGATACATAATGAGTGTGACCTGGGTATGGATTGTTTCCTGGGAATGTCAAAACTTGGCCTGAGAGCAAGCCATGAGTGTCGGACTGCCACAGCACTCATGGCATAGTCAACAAGTTGTGAAAAGATAAAACTGTATTCTTCAAATTGAGGGGAATTACCTAGTTTTTCTGTGCAACAACTTGGAGTTTGTCTGCTTTATTTTGCATGTAAAAAGGTAACACTTTTAGAAATGTCTTAAGCCTTCTTAAGTCCAATATAGGGATGAGCCTTTGCTGGATCTCAACTGCAGTCAGAGCATTTTAAAACTTGTTGTCCGAAATTAAAGATTACAAAGAAATTAAAGACCGTTGGGTTGTGAGTGTCGCTACAACCCAAGGTCTTCAGAACAGCTTAACAAAAAGCAGGTTTCCTCTTGAAGAAGCATCCAACTAACCTGGCACACCATATAGACTGTTTTACATGTAGTGTATATCGCATGGGATACATTTCACATCCATCTGAGCTACAGTTCATAGTCTGTGTTTAGGAGGTGCAGAAAAAATTCTTGGAGAATAATTGGACAACATTTTTTCTGTCACATTCATTATATTCAATTAAAACAACAAGACACATAATGTAGTAGGTACACCACAGCCCTGGTGAGTAACGGGAGCTGGACAGGCTGCGGCTATAGCTTATCAGATGGTAAAAAAGCTCTTGTTGAAGTCAATCAGGAGAAAAGCAAAAACATCTTTCCACCAAGAAAAGCTTTCAGTGCAGTGCTTTTCTATTTCTTTTAATAAAGAAATGTCTTCATGTTCTGATAAAAATACCACTATAGTTACATCTGAGCTTAACAGGCAGAAGCAATTGTTTACCTGCTTGCAGTGCAACTAAACTATGCCTGTAGCTACTGCCTCATTTTCCTCATATGGCACAGATTGGTCTGTTCAGTCTTAGACTGGGAACAAACACTTCAGATGGATCTGCCCGATGGCAGACATGGAATCCAGCCAATCTATCGTCTTTGCAAGGTTAACGTCCAGCAGCCAGCCGTGAGGCTTCATGGTGTGAAATAAAAAGGTCCTTGATTAGCCACCAGGACAAACTGGTAGACAAGGACAACTGGAGTCATAACTCTAGGGAGGTTGACACCTTTGCCTGTCATTCTCATTCTGTTGATTCCTCATTCCAAGGCACACCACACACCTTGGGCAAACAGCTCCCTGGAACAGCCAGGAGATTACAGAGACCCTAAAGCATCTAATAGTAGGAACTGTGCCAGCTATACCTGGTTATGGGGGTATGCATTACCAACCAGGCCATGATCTTTGCAAGGCTCCCTTGGAGGATTGTGGTGCTGCAATGGGTGTTTTTTAAATTTTATGCAGTCCTGCATATGTAAGTAAAGGTAGTGATGTAAAGTTATGCCAGCTTCAGTAAAGTACATTTTTATCTGCAGAATAACTTCCTCGAAATTATATGACTATTATTAATTCTGAACCTGAAGCAATAAACCAAAGCAACATGTGAGTAATATTTCAACCCATGCAATGCAACACTTATTCCCTATCATTGTGTCCTAGTTTCCCAAATAAGGATGTAGGGAGGATGTCACAGTAAAGCACACGTGAGCAGATAAATACAATCATCTGAATAAACAAGACATGGGGAGAAAACCTCCTTGACTGTTACTGAGGTGTGAAGGGTGGTTTGTATTTAGTTCATTAGTGCTGGATGGTCAACTGCTGTATCAGCTCTTCCAACACCCCAACTGGTAAATTAAAGAATCCAAGCTGCTGTCAGTACCCCTGTGATAATATGCACCTAACAATGCACACTCAGGCTGAGTCCGTCAAATAACACACTGGCTATAGTTCCACATTTATAAGTCAGATAACCTTACAAGCGGGCGCAGCCTGCAAAGGGCTTTTTAGAACCAGAAAAGGATATTGTGCCATTAGGAGAGGGCACAGCTGGCTGTTTGGCATGAAGACACAGTGCATGAGGGCAAAATCATCCACTGCTGGGTCTGTCAGGCGAGAGGGAAAAAGACAGCATGAGAGAGAGAGAAAATCATTTGGGTTAAAAGGTAATGAAATGGCCATTCCTAATTAAAAGTATTTCTCTTTCCTATCTGTCCATACATCCTCCTTTCAGTAATTCTCTGGAAATGTTTTGCCTTTTAGATTACCTGGTTCACTGTGATGTATGTCCATCCTCATGGTCTCCAGGAAGTGCTCGAGAATCTTCTCTGGTGTTCCTGAAATAACATTGTACCTGCAAAATTTTCATAGAAAGCACAGCCAGTTTTATGAGGCAGCCGAGTGAGATTTACAGCATATTCTAGTGTTCACTTGTAAGTGTGTATGCTCGACTCTTAACACGTACTTGATGCTTCCCAGGGTGGAGGCACGAGGACTCTTTTCTAACACAAGCACGGGTTGTTCATGCTCTTTCAAGCGCACTGTGTTGGCTTCCACATCCTATAAAAAAAACAAGATGCATGTGTAAAGGAAGTTACATCATCCTGTCTGATACAAAATACTCTGATTTTAACTGTAATGCAGCCTCTCTGCCAGAGGAGGGAGATAAACATCATGGAAAGGTGCATTCACTTGGCATATATTGCATCAGCAAGCCAAATTGATTTAGGTGTTTTAACTGAAATGCATCTATCTCTAGACTTGGCGGAGACTTTGCCTTACCAATAATAGTATTTATTCCAGTGTGGTCCTAGCCAGTGATATAATGCTACTTCTCTTTTTTTCCGATCACAGCATTAATGACCCTCTCCTTCTGCCCACCCTGAGTATCCTGTTGAAGTCCTCCTTATCGACGCGCAGGAAGTGACAGTTGTCCTCCCTCAGGACAATGGAGGCAGCACGAGGTGAGTCTGTAACCAGGGCCAACTTCCCAAAGTCATCCCCCTCATGGAGTGTGCACACCACACCCTAAGACAAGCACATGGATTCACACATAAATAAACACCTTACAAGACATAAACAAGCTTAGACACAAGCACTGATTATTAGTCACATTAAGCCCTGAAGAGATATCAGAAAAAGAAGAAGTGTCAGGATTGGGATGAGTCATTTGTAGTTGTGTTTGCAGTACATGTGTGCATGTGTACATAATGGATTGATGTATGTACACATGAGCATGTGGAGTATCTCTGCCTGAACAGTGGTTGTAAATCAGTGCATAGTGTGAAATTGTGCATGCATTCAATCCCCTAAGCCCTTTAATCATAGTGATGAGTCAGAGTGAGCTGAGCAGAGTTTGCCAACTCCTCTGCTGGTGTTTCCCAGCCCCACAGGGATCTAACTGTTGTTCTTGTCAGACAGACATGAATAGCTGCGCATTTCAGTCCATCACACGCAGATAAACAGTCATCAGTCAGAGAAAAAAACAAATAAACATGCAGTTGGGTGAAAGCACCCAAGAAAACACACCTTGCCATAAATAACCACATTGACAGAACCCTTCTGGATGATATACCAGGATGTTCCCTCCTCTCCTTGGTTAAACACTGGAAGATAAAAAGGAAAAACACATATATATGATGAGAATGTTTATTACTTAAAACAACACTGAAAAAAATGCCAAAGATCTTTTTTCCAGAAAAGACAAGATAATAATACACTTATGATCGATCTTTGATGATGATAAGTAGGACGAAATGTGTGTTTTGCTGGATGTTAAAAATCCATGACATTGTCTCCTGTGTGTCTAATTTGTCAAAATACAAGCAGGAGAGAGGAGAGATGAATGCTGCCAGGCATTACCTGTGTGAGTTAGTGAAGCGTGGCAACAGAAAGCATGGGCTGAAGCAATAATGAGCGCTGACAAGTTACATAAAGCGGTATACTATGAAAAGAGCTAAATCTGTAGCTCTTCTGTGCACAAATTAATGCCTGTGGTGTTAATAATAGCGGATCGTACCTTGCTGAGAAAGCACTGCATTTAAACCATCAGTATTTACATAAGAATGGTGGGCTTTTAGTGTTAATATTGCAAAATTTTTTCCCTACTAATCTTTTATTATTACATTAATTTTACAATTTGACAGATTGTATTGGTTTGAAGAGAGAAAATGTTTTGGAAAAAGCAGTGACTGAAATGTGATGAATTTTGAATCAGCGTGCTTAAAGTGGAATTAAATGTTTTGACTTTCTGATATGAGGATAAAGCTATAAAAGATTTTTTTTTTTTTTTAAAGAGAAAAAGAAAAAAAAGACTAAAATTAGTCAGCATTTTTGTCAGTAGTCACATAATGGCGAAGTCTAAAATAACTGCCAAAATAACACTGGCTACTTCTGTGCTGTTTGCTGCAATCCAAAACTGTGAGTTTCTCGCTTTTATGATTAATCAACAGTAAGTCTCTCTGATATCAGCAGAGAACTGGCCACTATGCATGCAGCGTCTGCGTGACACCTTCATGTGAAACCATCAGGCTACAGATGACCCTTCTTCTGTCACATCAGAAGAGATTGGTGATACATACACCTGCATTACACAGGCAGATGCTCAGTTACACTTAGCTGATCTTAAGTGAGTTTTTCCTCTTTTAAAAGCTGCACCTCATCTGGGTTGTTGTCAATTATTGATGGGGTTTTAATGACACAGTAACAAGCGACAAGTTGTAAAGTTTATGAAGAAATATGTCACTTAAAATCAAAATGTATATTATAGAAAGAAAAAATACCACATTTGTTTTTCCAATATTGTTCAGATATTAAATAGCCTGTTGAATTCAGTAAAAATGGATTCAAGCCATTATCAGTGCTGCACTACACATAAAGAGAGCGTAAACTGCCTCATTTATCTACATTAAAGTTTGGTTGTAGATGAGAGCTTAACATGGAAAATACAACAGGAAAATGGCTCAACATTATGAAACTCAACACAACTTTAAGGACACAGAGGGAGTTTGGATGGAAAAATCTAACCCTCCACTTCATTACACAAAAAAAGCTAAAAAATAGTTCATAACATTCATTACGTTGGTCATTTTGTGGGAAAAAGAAACAAAATTTATAAATGTTTTCTGGGAATGCCAGAAATTACACTCATTCTGGAAACATATGCATAATACACAGAAGTGGTTCTAGTTCTCTGGAGGCTCCAGGCAAAGAGTCTTAGTTTTGCTTCAGTCAGTCACAGTAAGGAAAAATATTTCAGAGCATCTCTTTTCCATTTACAAGTTCTGACCACATAACTACAGGATACAAGCAAATGTAAGCAAACAGTACTTCCACATAATCTTGTTTTTAGCAACAGCACGACTCAGTGTCCACATTCAGAAGTTTAACATCTTGAGACAAGATGTAACTGAAGAAGTAAACAATGCACACAAATATAGAAATATTGGATCTCCTGCTACAAATGAATATTTTTTATTATGTTTCCACACCACATGGTTATCCACTAATTTTTAATGTGGTGTTTCTACACACTATATATTTATCCTGCTATATTTGCTTGGCATGAAGACATAGTGGGGCTTTTGGAGGGGAAATTCAGAAGCAGGCCATGTGCATATACAGAATGATACATTCCACATCATCTTAATTGTTAAAATAAGCTTTGCTATGAAGCTTACCACACATTTAATGTACATTTATTTTGCCTATGTCTTAAAGCCCCTTGGTGCACAAGGCTGCAGGCAATTGCCTACCAATGTTTAATGATTAACCACCTATGATAACACACAAATTATCATGCTGGTCTGGGATATGCCCTACCTATGGGATGGAAAAAACAGTTATGAACATTGGAAATATTAATGATTGTGTGCTTGATAATGATAAATATTGTGTTAAGATGATATTCAGAACACTTGCTTGTCTCAGGATGTCAACCCTGTGATTGATGAGTAATCAATCTAGGGTGTGCCCTGACTCTCAACCAATGACAGCTGAGATCAGCATGAGCCCCAAGCAACCCAAAATGGCACAGGCAGTATGAATAATGGATGAATGGATTGGAAAGAATTACTCATATAACCCCTGCATTTATATATATAAAAAAACTCTTTCTTGTAAAAAAAAAAAAAAAAAAAAGAAAATCTTCAAATAGCAATGCATGCCAAATGGCACAGGAGTAAAACATGTCACAATGTGTGCCAAAATTTATTCTCTCCTAAGAGGAGGGTGCAGCTCAAATGTCAACACACAGACATGATGGACACCTTTTCAGATTCATTGCGAATTACACTTCCTCCGAATGCAAAAACATTCAGCACATATTAATGTTCAAAAACCTGCTAGCACCACAGAATAGAGACAGCGCTTGTGACTTGGGTAAACCATTTTAAAAAATCATTAAACTGAGGTAAAGGAGTGTCATTTGAGTACTTAGTAGATAGAACTGATGACAGATAATTCAGCACAATTTTGGAAAATATCAGGTGGACATAATGTGAACAAATAGAATTTAAAATATCATCTTTGAGTCAACAGTTAACTGAGGTTTCTACCATCAGTGGGAGGTCATATGGGTTTTTTGGTTGGATTTTGATTGAGGATGGGAATGGTGTAAGATTCCAAAAAGCAACATTGGAGGACAAAAAAGACAAAGGAAAACTTACACACTGTTCCAGCTTTTGCATGGGACTCAAAGATCACAACGCTCGCCAGTTCTCTCTTCACCTGCAAACCAGAAGACAATGCTCAAATCATTTGGATCCGTTTAATTTTTAGCAGCAAAACAACAGCAGGAGTGTAGGTAAAAGTGCAGGTCCATTTTCTGGATGAGAGTCTGTGTGGCTTTGTATGATCACTGTGTTGAAAGGATAATGGAGGGAAATTGTAATAAGAGATCCTGAACCTTTGTCATCTCCTGGAATATAATGTTAGTGTCTTTTCATTATGTAATATTAAGATTACTTCCAATACAATCTAATCTACATGATTGGATTACACTTGAATCTGATGTGGTCTTGCTAGCACAGGGTCTATTCGTGTAAAACTGTGTGCTATCATGCTGATAAGAGAGATGCTGACAGTGAGTCTCATTTTTCCCTCTGGTCTTAAAAACAAAAAAAAAACACTGCAGTAATTGGCTCTGATGTAATCCCAGCATTTTTGGAAACCTGCACTGTCCCTTTAAGAGCAGAAAGGAGCAGCTGACTCACGGTGTTGGAGAGGTGAGCTAAGGCCTTGATGTGAAGCAGCTCATCATAGATGATCTCGAGGTCGTCCCCTGTCCTCTGACCAGGCCTGCAGACACGCAGAGGTTAGTCACAGTGAATTCGCTGCTAAGATTACACACACACACTTCATTTCCCATAAGTTGCACTGAGATCAGTAATGACACATAATGCTTTAAGTCACTACATAAGACAGACTTTTTATCATTTAACATAAATATTACTCTCAAATATAACTGCATAGCAGAAATGAATCAATCCACACATAAAGTATGTATATCTATCTTATCTTGTGTATTTTGATACTGACGATTTCCTCAGGATCATGCGCAGCAGAGCATCAGGGCCAATCTGAGCAAGGAAGAGGATGGTCTCTGGCAACTCTTCCTCACTCTCCCTCTTCTCCTCCTCACTAGGCAACGGTGTGTCTTCCTCCTCATCATCAAGAAAGCGGTAGAACAGGTATTTGTCCTGAAAGCCCAGCTCCTGGTCCACTGATGAGCAGAAGAGCGGCACATTGAGATACAATTCAAGTTTTCAAATTCACCAAAACAAACAAGAAAAAGCCATCATAATAATCCTGCCTGCACAGACATTTTATTCCCTTAGAACATAATTAAAGAGATTTTCTCTGAAGTGCATGAATTTGAGATGAAGATTTAATCTATATTTAATGTTCCCACTTCAGATCTTTAAATTTGATTTCCAGGCTGGTATTTCAAAACACAATTAAACAGTGATTGATGTTCATTTTCAAAGAGCCAAGCAGAGACATTTTGAGTCTGCAAAGAGCCTAAATTTCGAATGATGATCACTAGATCCTAATTTATACATTAAACCAGTACTTCAAACCGTATTGATGAATGTTACATCAGTAGTATGGTTACTGAAGGGGGCTCTCAATGGCAGCTGCTATTGAAAACACCGTCTCAAACTTCATATCAACCCACTAGCAGATGAAGAGTTGGAAGAAAGACAGGTCTTAAGCCTCCTGACAAGCAGCTACACTGTGCCCACAAGCAGTTATATCAGCCATGCCTCTTACACTGTATAATATACATCCTCATTTAAACCAAAATAGATGAGTTAGAAACCAAATTCACCTCCTGTACAGTGAGTGCACATAAAGATATGAACCATTACAACCAAATTCATTTTCTGAACCAGGCTGTAAATATGTTTAGTTCTGCCGTAAAAAACAGCATTTTAACACCGGTGTTTTTGTGAAGAAATGCAGTGTTTTGTACTTCCACACTGGCTTCACTGCAGTGTTTTGTACTTCCACATTGGCTTCACTTAATTAACCATGGAGGTTGCCGCTTGTTCGAGAAGTGAAAAGGCACAACACCCTCCTGGGTCCCAGAACTATGGATGTGTACCTTGAGAAGTCAATTATAATAAATCCATCCAAGATACAAATATAAATTTGTTTGATGTACAGAGCCAGTGTCACAGTTTAACTGGTGTTAGATCAACGGATAACAGTCCACTAGATATTTTACTATAATGTTTGCTTCCTTGTTATAATTTAATAGCGCATTCCGAGACATTAATACTACTAGGAAAAGAGGTTCTAGAGTCACATATAACATTTATAGAGGATAAAAGAAATTAGGTGACTTAGCAGATGCCTGATTTAAAACAAAATAAATTATAGTGACTCTTTAATTGTACTTCGTGACTCAGCTTATGCTTTCCTAGTAATGTTAGGATCTCTAAAAACTAATCGTTTGGTGTAAATGGGTACAAAGTAATGCATAACTGTAACATTTGTCAGTAACACATTAATGTCATGTATTACTGATGCTAACTCAGTGATCTTATTACTGTTGTTGTAAGGTAATAATCACATTGCTTGCATTGCTGTAAATCCTCCAACTACGTAAAACAGGATCATGGAGTAAACAAATCAAATGTCCCTTTTAATGCACGCTCTCACACTTGCTAATTCAGGTGACTGAAACATCAGCTCGAGTCCATGGAGGAGGGAGAGGGACACAGCAGAGCAGTTCAGATAACGACATCTTTAGTTGTACTGGAGATATAAACACTACTTTGCATTTGTTGTACTAAAAGACAAGAATGTGACAGTAAAGGGTAAACTGTGTCCAGGTCAGAAACAACTCTCAGCTGCAGTGAAATCTTCCCAAACATCTGTAACAGCAGCATACTAACACAAATCTCGCAAAGACTCCAGGAGCCCAAGTGATGCTCAAGATAAATGGATGATTCCGACACCTGTCAAGCAGCCAAAGTTCAATTTTCAACAACAGCAACAAGTAACCACAAAAGCTGAGATAAATATGCTTATGGTAGCATATAATATGGAGGAGATGTGACATACTGTGGCTTTTTTCTTGTATTTTTTTTGCTTTGGTCTAAATTTTCACAAGTCTGTTGTAACCTTTCTGTGTGTTCAAGTGCAAAAAGGAGAAGTCTTGTGCAAAGGAGAGGACTTGATTTACCAGAACAGAGACTTGACTTCTAACTAACCTTTCCTGGAGCATTTTTACCTTAAGTCCTGCACTGTAACAGCACTTCTTGTGTTGACATCACACGTTTATCCCCAACCTTTTACTGCATAAAATAGTGCCATCACATTATATTACACTAATATGGGAAATTAAGTTTAACATTGTATTTTCCATTGCCAATTAAGTTACAGGAGATCTATGGTGACAAGAAGTAATGAAAAATTAATATAACTGGTTACTTTTTGCTGTGTGTCACTAAGTAATGTAACAAATTATCTCTTAAAAAAGTAACTAGTAATGTGTAATGTATTTTTTGAGGAACTACCCCAGCACTGGAAATAACATACAATATTACTGACATAAATATATGAAGCCAAAGTACAACTTACCATGGTTGAGCCCTCCCTCTTCTAGCAGTGCCTGCCACATCCCAACAGCATGGGAGCGTGTTAGCACGCAGGCACTCTGTAGCACCAACCAGTCCACCAGTTCTGTGCCTACACAGCATTGTCTGCAATAGACAAAAAGACATCATTTTCACATTTATATCCTGTACATATTATTTAACCTGTTGCATTCTTTTTTCTAAATAAACACAAAGTTTAGCTGGAGGTGCAAACAAACATGACTCTTACCTGTATGTCTTGAGGTGGTATTTCCTGTCGCGTATCATGTGAGGGGCTCTGGACAGGATGGCATTACGGAGCACCTTCCCCGCCCTCTGCAGCTTTTCGGAAGGAACCTGCAGAAACACAGGGACACGAGTTAGGTTTGGTGGACTAACTGTTCCACATAATCCAAAAGATGATAGAGGGTATGGGGTATAATGTCTCGGTGGGTTGCAGCCATTGCAGTTATATCCACTGAGTGGTAGAAAGCATGTGGGCTGCTGAGAGGCAGTGTTATCATTCAGCTTGAATGCAGCAAAAACACAAAAATACTTTAAAAAAGGGAAAGCTGATGGATAAGATTTTAAAAATGGTGTAGAGAGCGTGGCAGAATCTCAATTCAGAACTTTTAGTATCATGAGGTCGTTCTCTTTGCCTGGCTAGATCACCATGTTTAGTTATTTTGCAAATCTAACCTTGGCCGTACCAGGTTATGTTTACATTTTAAGCTTTAAATTCTCTGAAAAGCACCCTCATTTTATGAAATTTGAACCATAGTAATACTTTAACATAGCTACAGAGCAGGATGCAGATGGTCGAGTTGTTTAAGGCGCTGCCCATGTACACAGGCAGCCCTGGTTCAAATCTGGCCTGTGGCCCTCTGCTGCATGTCTCTCCCTACTCTCTTCCCTGTTTCTGAGTCTATCCACTGTCCTTCCTCTATCTAATAAAGGCATGAAAATGCCACAAAAAAAACATAGATACAGAGTAAAGCTGAACAGTAAAGATGCACATGCTTTATGCATCCATCTCAAAAGTTTAGTATCAAAACCCTCTGAAATCAAATTTTGAGGACAATTAAAGGAAAAGGACAACTCAGAAATGTTATATTTACACACCAAACTCACAGGGTCACAAACACAAGTCTAGTAGCTTAAGAGTCTTTGTGAATGGCTGGGTGGTAGAGCGAGAAGAGAGACAGGAAGTGTTTGTGTGTTTCTGTCTGTGGAGTGTGTGAGTTACATTGTTGATATCAGGGACTGAAGCAGTAACTGAGAACAGAAACAAGTTAACAGTGGCTGCAGGGGCACAGTATGTGTACAGTATGAGCTCTTTGTGCACAAACATTAAATGCTCTAACTCCAGAAGACTCCTATTGGACTCTCCAAGTGTGCTTGCTACTGGATGCTGTTGAGTAAAAGTGAAGGGAGTACGCCCTCAAATGAGCAGCAGCCTCGACCCTGGAGCAGACCAATTAGTCTCCCATGTAGGCTCTTTGCACCAGGTTAATAAACTTGATGACATAAAAGGCTATTGAATTAAATAACTACTCTGATTTAGAATACCATATTGCTAGCTGTGTAACGAATATGTTACATGCAAAATAAAGAGAAAGGTAGTTACATACAGTGCAGCACTCATGGTTGTAAAATGGTAACAAAAACCTTTACAAACAAACACATCCTACACAGAGAGACACCTGCGCCTTAGCAAAAAAGGAAAGAGCAGATGTGCACACACATATATACACACACAGCTGCATTTGAAAACAACAAAGCATTGCATGCTAATAGGGCAGATGGGACCTTTCTTCTATGTGCATGCATTAGCTAGCATTAGCATAACTACAGAGGATCACAGCTGTGAGTCATCACTGTCTCTTCTCTGAGCACACACACCTTCAAAATTCATTCTGGCACTCTGAGTTGTTGACAAAGACAAAAGTATGCACTCAAAGTATGGCACTCAGGTCTACTTCACGATGTACTCTTAGACTATTTTCAGCAAATTTAAAGCTGCTTTTCTGTTAATAACTGAGAATAATTTGATTTTACAAGTTTTTTTTTTAACCTGCTAGAGCATAATTCACACTCCTGCTGAACTCTACATGAACTCCACAAAAGATATTCTGATAAAAGTGAGGCCAAGAGAAATCAAAGAAAAACTGGGACTGCATAGGCCAGTGTGTTGCCTGTGAGTTCGGTTCATTCATGCTTTGTGTGCAGGAGGACGGGCACAGGTCTCTGTTGGCAGGGAATATTCAAGGGATCAAGTTGCCATGCTGCTCATTTTTTTCACTTCCTGTAGCAATCCGAGACAGAGGTTTGTGTTCCAAGCTTTTAGCTGGAGTGAGCATTTACCTTGTTGTGAGCTTTGTTTGTTGAGTCTGAATTCATGTTGTCTTTGTCCGTGAGTCCTGAGGAGAAAAACAACATTTTTAACAGGGTGTAACACTTCAAATTTTCACTTCATAACCATCCAAATTTATCTCTTTTTCAGTGTGGCATAGACCTACATGTATCATGGAGCCACAACTCTTGCATAAGTCCAGGTCCTGGACCGCAGGTTGGGAACAAACAGCATAAGCAATAAACATCATAGCAGGGATGAATCATGGCCTACATGTCTGAATATTGCTTTAGGATCCTATCAAGAAAGAGACTGAATTTAATTTTTCATCTATGGTTGACCATTATGTAATTCCAGAGCTTGCTCTTCTCCTGACTGACTTCTCACCAACCGGCTCCATTAATAGCAACAACTGCATCAAGTTCACTCCAGAGCTAAACATGCAAACTATTTCATATGTTTTGATGCATAATGAAAGAAACAGATCCCCCTCTTAGATTTTTTTCAAAAGACTGCGGGCGCTAGCCCACATGGACTATGACACATATACATGTACTATGCTATTGATTAGTGACATAGTCTTTATGGCATGACAGGTTATTATACACAGGGCAGCCTGCAGAACTGGCTGGGCCTCTGAAAGGCTGTGTTCCCTAGCAAGATGTGAATTTATAATACTAACACATGGGCATCACAAAATCAGTGCTGGTGCTGACCTTTTGGCTAACATGTATTTAAAAAAAATTTTAAAGTTGATTTTGGAGCTGAATGAAAAAAAAGGTTAGCCAAATAATGAGCTAACCAGCTCCCTCCTTTTCTTCTCCTTTCTTTATATTTTTGAACATCCTGTCATGGCAATACATTGGGGATGGGCAACTTTTGTTTCTAAGAGGGCCATGTTAGTTTTTTTCTCAATGGCAAAGTGCCAAACTGTTAGAAATTGTCAGACATTGTTAATTTCAACAACTATGATTACTAAGACTAATGAAAGAAAGAATTTGTTGCTTTCATGATGCAGAATTAAACCAGTGTCAGCTAATTTTTAGATGCAATGAACACAAAAAGACATTGGTTTTCTTTGTATACTTGCATTTTATTTTATTTACAGATGGATTTAGTGATTCACAAAGGTTTTACAAAACAATTGCAGCCAATTATGTCTAATAATTTTTTGCAAAGAAATAAGCATACACAAGTGACAAAAATCGTAATGTTTAATGTTTTCATGGCAGATTTTGTCATGTCTCCTTTGAATTTATCATTTGCAGGTATTTGAAACTGACTTGGGGGCTGCACTGAGTGAGGTGGAGGGGCATATGTGGTCCTCAGGCCACTAGTTGCCCACCCCTGCAATACATAGCCCAAAATGATTGGCCTTACAGTTAAGTTCAATGGACAAGCCCAAAAACAGGCTAGTATAATCTTAAGGAGACAGGGTTTGCATTTTAATACAGCCTACCGTTTTACTGAAGCAACACTAAATAGACATTAAGGTTCGGGGCCCCTCAGTAGGAATGAGCCCCATAAAGCTTTAGCCGCTTATGGGTGGCCTTGCTTATCAGTGTGTGTCTGTGTATGACTACTCACTGTCATTGTTGGATCCACTCTCCATCGCTCCATAAGGAGGGGCCAACAGTCCAGCCAAGCTCTGACGATACTTCTATGAGACAAAACACAAACACACATCACGATTCACATCAGCCTCAACTACATTAACACCTGCACAGTGAGAGAGTATTATAAGACAACCTCTTCTATTAAACATCTAATCCTATTACATTTCTGTCTCCCACACGCGCACAGCAAGTGCCCCTCAAAACAAAGCTCTTTGTACAACCAAGATCATTTACATGCAGAACAACTAACATTATATAACACAAACAAACACTCACAGCAGCATTCAAAACAGGGTTAATGAGAGCAGCCAGAGCTGCTCTATCTGTGCAGATGCTGCTCATACAGATGTTATGTGCTTCTAAAGGTAGCAAAGGTACTGAAATACACATAACACTGTTCTTCTGCAAGGTCATTACTTTCTGAGTGCTGCAAGAAACGCACACTGCAAACACACACAGGGAAACACAGAGAGAGCATCTGTTTGACCCAAAGAAAAAAAGCGCCCTGGTGTCTCTCTCAGACTCTCAGACACAACAGGACAAACAAAACAAAACAATTTCAGGGAGTTTCATTTCCAACAAAACAAGTCAATATTACAGTGACACACAATCTAGCCTACATACAAACCATGCACACACTTCACAGTGTTACAGTCGAGGAGTCATACTCACCTGAGGTTACACACTCAGCCGCCTAAAGCTGCAGGGACTGAAACCCCAGAGAGCTGCCCTCTGTGTCTTTACAACTCAAACACAAGCCACCGGATAGCATCCTGCTCTAAACAAGCTGCTCTCATCCTCTCTTTCTTTCTTTTCTCTCCCTCTCTCTCTCAAACAGTCGACCCAGTGTCTCCCTCAGTCTCTTGCTCCCCCTCTCTCTTTTCCTCTCCAGCCAAGAACCTAACCACTTTCTCTCCCAGGTTACCACGGTGATCTGTACGACCGAGCTACTCTAGTGGAGGAGGAGTAAAAGGAGAGGGAGGGAGAAAGGGAGCACAGGAGGGAAAGAAAGGAGGATGGAGAGGGAGGGAGGACAGGAAGGAGGCTGGCAAAAGACACAACACGGGTCATAAAGGAGAGAGGAAGTGGGCAAGAGAGATGTAGAGCAGGTAAGAAAGGATGGAGGAGTTAAACAGAAAGAAAATGAATGACTGCCAAACAAGCATCCGCTCAACATCTGTCACAAAAACACTATTTTACATTTCCTCCCTGTTTATTCAACCTTATGTTAAAGCAGTGCTTTTCTGTCTTTCATCTATTCATCAAACACACGATTGCTTTCTAGTTCACACTACACACATGCATTTTTATTAGTCTGTGCACACACCAACACAAAACACAAAGATCCTTTTACTATGAGCTGCACAAGATTCAAAGGGGGACAACCTCAGGCTATGTTTTCTGCTTTACTTCTACGGTCCAAAATTAGATGACAGATAGGGAGACTGAGTGCACTTAGGCAACAAATAACACATAACAAGCCTGATAATAGGACAGCACACATGCTTGAATAAACACTTATTGTTTTATCTGGCCTTTTATACATACACATACATTGCCTGTAAAAAGCATCTACCCCCTTGGATATTTTCCCCTTTTATTGGTTTTATAAATCAATCATGATCAATATAAACATTTTTATAATTTATTACAAAAAAAAACCTCTTTAGTGTCAGAGTGAAAACAAATTTCTGCAAAGTAGTATCAATTGAATAAAAATATATAATCTAAAATAAGTGACAGCATAAGTATTCACCCACTTCAAGTCCCCACTTCTTTAGTAGATGCACCTTTACCTACAATCACTGCACCGAGTCTGTGTGGATAGGACTCAACCAGAGTTGCATATCTGGACGCTGCAATTTTACTCCATTCTTCTTTGCAAAACTGCTGTCAGGTTGCATAGGGATTGGCCGCAAAGAGCCTTTTTCAAGTCCACTCACAAACTCCATATTGGATTGGACTGAGGTCTGGATTGAGGTGTGGGCTTTGACTCGGCCACTCAAGAGCTTTCAACTTGTTGTCTGTAAATCATGTCTGTGTAGCTTTCACTGTATGCTGTAGGTCATTGTCTTGCTGGAAAATAAATCTTCTCCTAAACCACAGTTCTCCTGAATAAGATCGTCCTGCAGTATTTTCCATTATTTTGCCACATTCATTTTACCCTCTACCTTTACAAGCCTTCCAGGGCCAGCTACTAAGAAGCTTCCCTATAACATGATGCTGCCACCACTGGCTTCACAGTAGGAATGGTGTGGTTGTGGTGATGTGCAGTGTTTGGTGTTCGGCAAACATAGCATCTTGTCTGATAGCTAAAAGGCACCATTTTGGTCTCATCTGACCAAAAACTGTTGGTCAGATGAGAGTTTTCTTCAACAGAGGCTTTCTCTTTGCCACTTTCCCATAAAGCATTGACTGATGAAGAACAACAGTTGTTGTATGCAGAGTCTCTCCTATATCAGCTGCTGAAGCTTGCAACTCCTTCAGAGTAGACATAGGTATTTTGGTGGCCTCTTTCACTAGTCTCCTTCTTGCATAGCAGCTTATGAGGACAGCCTGATCAAGGCAGATTTACACATGTGCCATATTCCTTCTAGTTCTTGATGATGGATTTAACTGAACTCCAGGGGATGTTCAGTGTCTTGGACAATTTTTGTATCCATCCCCTGACTTGTACTTTTCAATACCCTTTTCTCTGAGTTGCTTGGTGTGTTCTTTTGTCTTCATGGTTCAATGGTAGCCAGGAATACTGATTAACCAGTGACTGGATCTACCAGACACAGGTGTCTTTATACTACAATCACTTGAGACACATTCACTGTACTCGGGTGATTTTATTGTCAGAGTACTTGCACCAACTGGCTAGACTTCTGTTGAAAAAGATCAGTAAGGGGTGAACATTTATGCAGTCATTTAATAGTACATAATTGTGTTAAACTGACTTTGTAAAAATCTGTTTTAACTTTGACACATTCTTTTGTATCTAAAAAAAAGCCCAATTATATTGACCGTGGCTGATTTATATAAAAAAAAAAAAAAAAAAAAAAAACAATGAAAGGGTAAAAAAAATCTAAGGGGATGAATACTTTTGTAGGCACCCTGCATGTAAAAAATGTGTACTATCCAACTAAATTATTATTCATGGATGACAAAAGTAAATACTGAAGTGATTTTTTTTTTAATCACAAGGATAACATAAATATCTTAATACTAGTTTTCGGTGTAGGAAGCCTTCAAAACAGCAGCTATTTGTCTTACATGGAGGGTTTGTTTACAGGAGAACAGTGCTCAGAGTAATATAAATTTTTGATTCATAACAAAGCACTTATGAATTTTTATAAGGTCACTGAAAAGAGAGCTATTTTTTTGCTAACTAAAGCCCATTCATGCAGCTGAAGGCAGCATGATTTCATCAATATTTCATACACTGAAAATTTAGATTCATATCTAATCATTGTCACTCATTAGAGCAGTTATAACTCTCTACTTCATCACTAAAGAAAATGCTGCTCTAGTTGGTGCAGACAGCCAAGTGGTTATGTTGTGTTCCCCAAGTTCTCTAGGCAATAGTCCCTGAAGTACACAACACTGCCTAGTTCAACTCCAACCTCACCCATGGGATTTTACTTTCATTACTTGTCATTTCCCATTGTCTCATCTCTTTTTCAGACTCTACAATTTGCTTCTCAACAATAAAGGCATAAAAAAACAGAAATATTTTTATATTTTTTGTGTTTCACATTGCAGCATCAAGTTCTAAGCCACCAGCAGAGGAAAGACTGTTTCAACAGTGCAATAAGACTTAACAGAAACTCAAGATCCAATGACAGGCTTAACAGCATTTTTTGTTTATCAGGTAGTGATACAAACTACTTTCAAGACATTCTGAATACAAATTTTAACTTAAAAAGCCAACAAATCTATTCATTATAATAGCAAAACTGATGCAGTTCCACTTTAAAAAGACCATCTTGTAGAGCCAGCATCATTTTTGACATCTGATCGATCTCAAAGTGTCCTGATAATTGTGAAAACATTAAAATACTTGAAAATCAACAATTTCCCTTCTGCCTCCTAAAAAGGTCAGAAACTGTTTGATGTTTGTTCTGAAAGTTGTTATATTTATATCCCGACCTGCTAACTTATTTTTAATTCCCCTTGGTAAATATAAACAGGATCAAATTATTATTCCACAGATGTTTATAAAGGCTTAATGACACAGACATTTTCCTGGAAGTTCATACAATTGTTTTAAGGTGCATAGTAAGTTTATGTGAGTGTCCTTCAGCTGGATCCATGGTCAGATTCTGGCCTTGTTAAGTATTTTTTATCAAGAAACAATACATGTTTTTGCATTCAGACTCTGGACCTTCAATCTCAGAGTGAGAAAGGTGTGTAATGCTGCAATAACACGTCAATTAGCAACTTTAAGAAGAAAGAAATAATGTATAGGTTATTTAATTTAGCATCCCCTGGAAAACAGGATCTTTTGATTTAACAGGGTGATATAACTTGATTTAAACAACAGGTTTGGCACTTAGAGTAGAGTATAACGCTCCAGTAAACTGATGCCCTGTTCTGTGAAAACAGACTCAATGAATGGAGATGGTACCATCAACAAGGAGTCTGCAGAGAGGGAACTACCACTAAAGCCAACTTCTATATAAAATGCCAGTATCAAGGCCAGAGACATGAGTGTCGATTTTATCAGGCCTTCTGGAATGACTTGTTTAAAATCACTAGTATATTTGCTCTCAATAGTGCTACACAGAGATGTCTTACTGAGGAGTTAATGTTGTTCCTATATGTACCAAAAATACCAACATGCAGACAAAACTGGTGAAAATAGGAGTTGGAGAGCTGTCGTGTCCGTGGTGGTAACTCACATTTGTTGGTCTGAATGAAAGCTCACTAAAGAAATGAACATTTTTCTTCCTTTAACATTACTTTCCATGTAACTGATTTTTTTATTATGATGTAAAGGACAACAAGAAAAACTCGTGGAGATTTCAGTTGCTCTAATAGTTGAGACAAAATATTACTTTGGGAAAAGAAAACAGTAAGTGCACAGTGCACAAGCTTTCACTTCAAGAAGAGTCCTTCTGTATGCGAGTGGACACTTAACAAAGACACAATGCTGACAGCACAGAGGAAAGAGATATTCTTCAGAAGAGGATCAAGAAAACCATCATTATTTTGGCCTCTCTTCATGATTTGTAGATATCATTTTATTGCTCATCTCCCAGAGATAAAATACACCCATGTATGAAGTTATTTTTATCATGGACATAATAATGTCAGAGCTGAATATAAACATTACAGACAATGTACATCAAGAATTACAAAATATGTATTAAGGAAACATTCGAAAAATGCATTTTCCAGTTCTACAAATTCGTAGCTGTTAAATTATTGCAAAATTATTGTGCCGAGTGATGTTATTTTAAACAGTATCTCATTGTCAAATCAATTTTTTTCTCTATTTCTGTGATAGATTTTAGGCATACTATATCTAGATAAATTACATCCAATCTGTAAAATCTGGCTTGATTGAGATTTTCCAGATTCCTTTATCAGCAGCTGTCGAATGTGTTTTGATCCAACTACCTCATACTAAAATTCAGAAAACAGCAGTAGTTACTGCAGTTACCACCACAGTTATGGCAGAATTCATCAACGGAGTTTGAAAGAGTACGACTTGATATGATGCAATACGCTACAATGTGATTGGTACAATACGATATGAAACAATACAATATGATACGATACAATACGATGTAATGTAATCTGATCTGATCCTATATAATGTGATACAATACGATATGATGCGATACAATACAGTACGATAAGATGAGATATAATATAATCTGATTTGACCTGATACTTTATAATCTGATGTGATATGATACACTACGCTAGGATACGTTACGAGATGCCATTAAGACTTGATTTCATACTATATAATATGATAAAATACAATGTGATGCAATGCAAAGCGAAACAATACAACGCAATACGACACAATACCATGTGATATGGCAAGATATGATACGATATGATACCTTAAGTTCAGGTATGATACATGAGTATGATCTATGATAAAGATGCAGGGCTTCTGTGATAACTGGTAGATATTCAGAAAATGTATGATAAATCACAGCATCTGTTTGACTTCAAATGCCTTTAAAAAGTAAAATGCAGGATTAATGTATTTATTCACTGTAATTAAGAGTCCATTTCTTCTATCATACTGTAGCTCTTAACTTTGTTATAGCTCTATTTGTCATCATCTCTCTGTCTTTTTTTCTTTTGGCCAATTAACTTCTGTTAGCCTTAATCATGATTGTCACCACTGTCAGGAGACTAAAAGTAGTGCTGTGATGAGTTAATATTAAGTAGAAATCTGTTTAGAGCTAAAGTTCGTACTGAAATACTGTGTAGTGATCTGATTATTGTATCACACTGGTTGGGAAGATATATTGCTGTATCAGCGTATTTACCCACCCTGCCACAATAAATACAATTTTTATTGCTCATCAAAAGTGGAAATTTGCCTTAGGCTCTCCTGATACATGTAGCAGCTTAAAAGTCTATCAACAAAACACACTAACAGAACAGAAAGAATCCATTAAAAACAATGACAAGAGTTC
Source organism: Cheilinus undulatus (assembly GCF_018320785.1). Taxonomy (NCBI): domain Eukaryota; kingdom Metazoa; phylum Chordata; class Actinopteri; order Labriformes; family Labridae; genus Cheilinus; species Cheilinus undulatus. Next base: position 30,695,366 of record NC_054877.1, read on the forward strand.
ATTTCATGATTTGGATCTCATCAGTCATTTGGAAGGTTAAGAAGGGATATCACACTTCAGATCAATGACTTCTTCAACACACTTTTTAGTTGCTAAAACTGAACACCTTCCTGAGTTTAGAAGCTTCATCTGGCATAAGAGAAGATGGGAATTATCTGCTACAATACTCCTCCCTTTCTTTCTTGTTCTACTGATAAATTGTGAGACAGGGATTTTTGTGGTTTTCCTACTATTTTGCCTGCCACTGATACAGTCTGAGGCAGTTTACTATTAAATCTGCAGCTCTAGTGGCAATACTTGGCAAGAGGATGGAAAGTTAATACTGCAGTGTGAGACTTTCTTATGTTTGTACAAAAGGAGAGGCCATTGCTGCAGCAGATTTCTGCACTGACATGGCATTTGATTTCTATCTTCTGCATCTGCAAGTAGCTTTAAACTGTAGTGTTGGCTTTTCAACAGTTTAGTGGATGCAAAATGAGACAGGTGCTCTTTAAACCATTTCAGGAATAGAGCATTCTTATTTCCATGTTTGAAAAGATTTTTTTCATTCTCATTATGTAGCAGAAAAGGCCATTTTGAATTGTTATTTTGATAAGTCCCAGCAGAAGTGCAGGTGTAAAAAGCAATCATGAGTTCTATAAATAAGGCCTTTGTTGTAATTATTAAGACCTTTTTCCTACAGACTTGTCAAAATATCTGTTGTTAAAAAGTCAATGTTTAACCACGCTTTTACCCCCTTCAAGCACACAGAGACTAATATTTTATATCAGGCAGTTCCTGTATTTAACCCTGACTAATTCAAACGCCAAAGGCTTCACTAAGCATGTATAACACATTATATAACTGAGTGCATCATTTCTACCATTGGAAAAGCTGCAAAAAGCCACTATACCCACCCATCACTACACACCCCCTCTCTTTGTACCTCCATTAGCCTACTGTAAAGTGTCACCATAGGTGTATCTGCTAAGTGAAGCAGAAGGCTCCTCTGTGACGGACAGCCCCCTTGTGGTTAAAAGCTCTATTACACTGTGTGCATTTCTGAAAATGCAGTCTCACTGTAACAGGGAAATTTCATCCAAGGTGGAACCCTTTAGGCACGCTACCAAAACACATTTTATGCTGAATCATGAAGTTTCAGCTCACAGCTGCACACAGCACAATAAAACTCCAGCTTTGTCTCTCACCTCCCAGAGGCTCTTAAACTCCCTCTGCTCAATGCGGAGCAGCTCGCTGGTCTCTCGGCTGACGATGGTAGCGTGACGTGGTGTGTTGTCCAGGATGGACTCCCCAAACGCTGTCCCGATCCCCAGTGTGCAGATGGTGACAGCATCCTGGAGAATAAATAATCAATTTAAAGGATACATTTATTCAGATGAGCCCTTAAATATACAGATAACTGTCAGTTACACTGCTTTAAATACCCATTTAGTCTAATAATAATACTTATTGGTCTATATAATATTAGAAAATCACCCATCATAATTTTCAGTGTCCTATATCATGTTAGCGATGCTCTAACAAAGGAAATTTTGCCTTTTTAATTACAGGACTGGCATGGAAAATACATTAAATCTGTTATAAAACTAGCACTGCGCATTTGTTAATACACTATTTCAACCTTTCCTTGCAGCATATACATCTCCAAAGGTTTGCTTTATATTGGATGACCACGAAGAGCAGACTGATTAAAATATGTAAATTAATGCAAATAGATTCATACATGAGGATGTAGTAAACTGGCTGTCCAGGAGTGAAAATATCTGTGGCTGCTGGCTATAATTGGACACACCGGAGGCAAGAAAACACACAAACACATGCACACTTATGCCCACTAATTTGGACTGATATTCAGCATGCAATGGAAACCTTTCTCCGCAGTCCAATCTGACATTTCAAATATAGCAACAGAAACTAGGCCACCACTGGCTCTTTGGGCCTCCATACATGAAAAGGACATTTCACAATGGAGGGCCTTTCTATCGTTCTTTAACTAGGAGCGAATCCCCCTTCCCTCCTTTTCCCCCATGACATTATTATCCTCTGTATGAGCATGTGTACAGTGTAACTGTGTATCTCTGACATAAAGGGTAGACCATTGCACAGCTCTCAGTGGACTTGTTTTCTGTGCTGTTGCATCCTTACTCTGGCATATTTAGGCAAGGAGACATGAGCTAATATAGTAGAACAATGTCAGTACTAAAGAAAGTCATGAAGACCCAGCTCTGTAACATGAGAGGCTCTTGTAAAGCAGCCTGGATCTTGACAGAGAAGGTTGGAACAAAAATAGCACAAGAGGGAGTAGGAAGATGGAAGTCGTAAAAGAAGCAAATTACAAGACGAATCCCACAGTGTCCATGAGTCAAGATTCAATTCATTATTCACTCATTCATTTGTGGTTTGAATGAACACACACAGAGGAGCAGCAAAGTGAAACTAAGCAAGATGAGTAGGTTAAAATAATCTTGGCGATGAGTTTACCTGGTGGTTTGCAGTTTCGGAAACTTTGACATCCAAAGAGCCAGATAGGACAGCATACCAGCTGGTTCCTATATCACCCTGTCGAAACACTGCAGACAGAAAAATGAATAAAATAGCGTTGAGTGCTGAGTTAAATGGATATGAAGTCATAAAATATATGTCAAGGACAGTTGTACTCAGTCAAAATCATTGCTTTATTAAAAAAAAAGTATGGATAATTTTACATCAGTGTGCTTCAGTAGAGAAAGCACCTGGGGGTTGTTCAGGCAAATGCATTATCAGTGATTAACAATGTGTTTTGGGTGTTTACCACGTAGGTCTATGTTACACATTAACAATGTGTCTTCAGAGAGAACCTAGAATCAGAACTCACTCATCCCGTGTTTTAGGCAGACAACAGCCCACACATCATTTCTATAGCTATCTTACCATAGCTTAGTATCTCTGCATCTGAATGCTGTGAGGCCGCTGGTAATACAAATGGTTGTATACAGCTAATGAGTTGTTGTGTCCCAGCTAATGACTAGCAGGCCTGCTAGTGGAGTCATTAGCTGGGACTGAGCCGCAGTGGGGCTTTTGTCTGTTTATAGATAATCAACGGATATAAAAAGGATAGGAACACTAAAGTAGACATTCAGCTTAATTTTACATATATGAAGACCCTGACACACCTGTCTGAGGAGAATTAGAAATGTTCATGAAACCTGCTGCAGTTTTTTTTTATTTTAGAATAAACCATGTATTAACAGTTAGTGTTTTATTGTTAGTATAAAATTACTACCATTAAATACTTACATCTGACAAAAAAATATTTAATCTTAAGTGACACTGTCTGTCTCTATCAGTGAAGTCTGACAAATGTCTCTATAGTGTTTTATATGTATACAGAGAAGAGCTTTAGTCACTGAAAACTCAAAAACATTTTAGTCTAGTTTTAATCCACAAAATGTCCTCACATTTTAGTCTTTTCTTTTTGTCCAAGCATTTATTCTCTTGCCTAAATCTGGTACCAAATCATGGAAGTGTGTTCTATGCACTCTGCTAAACCTGGGGTCCCTGCTTTCTACAGCTGAGAGACAGAATAACTACAGATACAGTGTTTTTGACAGATTTACCCACAGTGGAGAAATAGAGATTTTGAATGTCTGACGAAAACAACATTTTAGTCAGTTTTAGTCATCACTGATCTATTTTTGTTTGTCTTAGGCTAGTTTTTGTCATCAGCCTTTTTTTCCATGACAAACATTTTTAGCCATAGTTTTAGTCGACAAAATTAATACTGCAACACAACCAATCCAACCTGGATAACGGCATCCAAGACCACCTTTGTATTCAAGCTGAACAATTTTGGTAAACAATCTAATTGGGATTGTTTTTCCCCAATATTGTGATTTAACATACAATTTTTTTTAAACAAACACAGACAGTAAATCATTTTATATTACAACCAACATATTGTTAGATAGATTATTACTATTAGGGCAATAGATAGATTACTATTATTTTGACTCACATTGCAAATTCAGTATGAATTATTCTATTGCAAGGAATGAAAACATGCAAAAATAAGTTTCATAAGAATTTTTTTAAACAATTCTAAAAAATGGACACTTAAATGTTTACATCATGTTGTCAGAGAATAACATCTTAGCTGCAATCAAATTGTATTAAAATGGTATTTTGACACACTTTTCGGCTCAAAGAAGTATTGCGCCCTGTGTGAGCTGAAAACTGCAGTCAACCAGAGTGTGATTCAATATAAATTTAGATTAATAACTCAGACCTCATCTGTAAGCAGTCCAAGCTATCAGTTATCAAACTGTTTTCTGTGTGAAGGTAGATTCACACAAAGTATTAAGGAATACCACTTGGTATCCAAAAGCCCAAATCAGACATATATCACTGTTCATGAGTTCAATAAACAAATTTCTTGTTTTGGTTTGTCTTTATCTGAAAAATGATTCAAAGAAGCTGTTTCTTCAGTTTGGGATTTTTGGTTTAGATAATCCATAAATTAAGCCAGTGATTCATTTATTGTACAGATTGTCAGGCACTCATTAGTTCCACATTTTTGATTGTCAGAGTTGAGGCTTTTCTCTTCTTAATTTGAATGGAAATCTCTAATAAATAAACAAATGAAGCCATTGAACAACATCAATTTGGCCTCTGGAATGTTATTACTTCAATTTTGACTGCCAAAAAGCAAGAAATCCATATTTTATTATGCAACAGTCATCACACAAAGGCATGTCATGAACACTGAACAAATTCACTTGACACTTTAGCAATATTATCCTTATACATTTATGCCAAAAAGATTATTGATTGGACCTGAATGTGTTACCATCCACATGCTTCAATGTGTTATAAAAAGACTTGCAGAATTTGTGCTTAGGGAGTTATGTAAACAGGAATTGACATAATCACAGTACTTTGCATCCTCATACATAATAATCCAAGCAGTATAAGGAACAGCAAAGGGATCTGCTGCAGTATGGCTTTCATAATAACAGATACTGTGTACACAACGTACTGTTTCAACATGTTTTCTTATAAAATGCCCAAAAAGAGCTTTGAGGCATCTTCTGTCATTTACAGAACAAATGAAACATCTTAAAATTGTCCTTTTTGCCTACGTTTGTGTCTGAATGCATTTGTGTACATACATGTGATGCCTTTCTCCAGGCACTCATAGAAGGCACAGGCGCAGATCTGCAGTAGGAGCGGAGGTGGAAACCTCTGGAAGGCTTTGACCTCTCTCAGTCTGGTCAGAATAATGTCTACATCTTCTCCTGAACGCTCCGAGGGCCTGTACACAGAAAAGAAAACATCATTACATCCACCATTAATTTTTAGGGACCACCTTGCCTTTTTCCTAAGTTTTGGACGATTAACTTCACATAAACAAGACAAACAAATGATAGTCTCTAAAAAAGAAGTCATAGGGAGGAAGAAATGATTGGAAAACCTGGATTATTGGCTGACCGCTGAGGTCAGCCCTGCATATGGCTCTGTCCGTATACTGACTGACTGACTGACTGAGTAACTGACTGAATGACCCTACTTCCAAAGCCCTAACATAACAGAGTTGCGTTTGCTTGGACTGAATGCTGTCGCTAATGGCTGCCTTCACTGCGTTAACTAGAGCCATACATACAGAGTTGCACTATGGGTGGGGTTTAGGGGGACTAAAAGCCTTCTAATGGCTGCCGCCAGTGCTCTAAGTACCTCAGATATACTAGCTTTAGCCTCTGTTTCACCAGAACTGGGACACATTTCTGTATGACAAAGAATAAAACAACCATATAAACTTCTCATGTTGGGAAAGATGTTTTCAATCCTCTTTTGACCTGTTTTGGCATGATTATGTGTAAGTTTAGGTGGAAAAGGTAACTTCTTGTGTGAATGCTTGTGCGTGCTGGCTGCTCATGTAGCGATTAGCTCTGATTAGGGGTGTAACAGTACAGAAAAATTTCAGTTCAGTACATACCTCAGTTTTGAAGTCATGGTTCGGTACTTTTTCAGTACGGTAGTTGAAGCGAATAAATAAAATTTAATTCTTAATTTTCTAAATTAAACTGTATTAAAATAAATAGGCTGAATAAATTACATTTAAATTATAAATAATGCGGCAACCCCCTTCCAAAAGTTCTTCAGTGATTAAAAACATTAATAAATATATTTTTTATTTACTAGTTTCTTAATTGATATATATACCCTTTCTTCAAATGCTAAAATTTCCCAGCCAACTTGAACACATCATCACACAACCTGAGTTAGCTTGTTAAATATGCAAATTAGCATCTATCCTGCAGATTTCAACATGGACTTCAGCACTGGATTACTTTTTTAACCAATGGGACCTACTACAAAGTTTGGGAGAACTTTTCACAGCCCATCTAGGCGGATAAAGAGGTTAGAGCCATGTGAAATCTGAGTATAACTTTACCTATGACGCAACTGCAGACATGATGGAGTCCTGTCTCTCCCCTCTGAGGCTGACATTTGAAGGTAAAATTAATTTGAATCACAGAGCCAGAGCACCAGTGTAATAATTAAAACTATCTTAAAGAATAGGAAATTCATAACTGGCTGGTGAGAATTTTTGTTGATCCTCCTCTTTACAGTGACGTTCTAGTTTGAGTGGAGTGTTTTTAAACGCTGCTGAATAATGTCAGCGCTATTGTTGTTGTCTTTGTACACTGTTGTATTTTACTGGGCAACAGAGTGTTCCTAAACAGGACACTTTAATCTGGGCATATTCAGGCTGTTGCTGTCGTTTGCTGTGGTTGTGTGGTTGCCAGGACATTGTGACAGTGAGTTGCGCTCTGGTTTTCTGTGTATGAGCTCCGTTCCACATGTATTCATTCGGTACACGTCTGTACCGTACCGAGAGGCCCATACCGAATCGGTACAGTACGAATACGCGTACCTTTACACCCCTAGCTCTGACTAGGTCAAAGCAGCACTTAGTCAAAACTGGACATTTCTTTATTAAAACAAGTGAAGACAGCAACACTAAAAGCTTTCTGTAACAGAAGCTGTGTTTTTGCTCTTCTGCCAACCCGCTACAGCATGACTGTGGGACAGATAAAGGGGAAAGGGTTACTCGTTGTGCTTGTTTACAACAGCTGCTAGCCAAACGTTAGCTCGGCCTTAGCCAGACCAACCCTTTTTTCCATCACAGTTAGCGCTGAGAGCTTTCTGCGACAAAAAAACGATGTTGTCACTCTTCTGCTGCCCAGCTTTGGCATGATTTTGTGATAGTTACAGGGAAAGGGTTAGTTGGTGTAAACATCTAATGAGTTGTTGTATCCCAGCTAATGACTCTAGCAGGCCTGCTAGAAGAGTCATTAGCTTGGACTGAGCCACAGCAGCACTTTTGTCTGAGCCAGACAATGTGTCTCATCCAAACAAGCGTAGAGAGCAACACTGAAAGCTTTCTGTTACAGAAAAAAATGTTCTCACTCCACTACTGGTTTTGGCATGGCTTTCTGAACATGGCAGTGGGCTTGTCCCGCATTGTCCGCCGTTAGCTGTTAGCTTGGACATTGATGTAAGACCGCTGCAGTTTACTCCTACCTGTACTGCCGTTCTTGTTAAAACCAGAGCACAGAGCAACACTGACAGTTTGTCTTGTGCAGAGAACATATTTCGTGATTTGAAACTTGTGCACAATCTTCCGTTTTTAATTTTTCCATCATGAGCTCCTGCTCCCCGCCACTTTCTTTTATCATCCCTTTCTCTTTGACCGTTTGTGCGTCTTTTACGCAGCAGCCTCAGCTGCTCTCCTCTCATCCTTGTCCGCTGCATAAGAGTGACACCAAATACGTGACGCTCACGCACACACCTACACTGAAACGCACGCTAACATGTTGGTACCTCAGGCTTCTATCTGTTGAGGGAAAAAGTCTCAGAATACTGGAGGATAAACACCTGAACTTTCTCCTTTTAAAGCTCCTCTCTGACCACAGAGGATTAGCACGTCAGCGCTGTGTCACTCCAGCTGTGTGTGTGTGTCGCCCGTGGCCAGGGGTGTACGCTATGTTAAAAAATATTTGGTAAATATTCCTTTAATACTATAAGTTTATGGGGAACAAATAAATGTTAAAATCGCTGCATTTACTAAAACATTTAGCACGTCTTTATTTGCAGGGAATATTATAAATGTGCTGTTTATAGATAATTAATGGAAATAAAAAAGGATAGGAACACTAAAGTAGACATTCAGCTTAATTTTACACATAAAAAAGACCGTGACACGCCTGTCTGAGGAGAATTAGAAATGTTCATGAAACCTGCTGCAGTTTTTTTTTTAATTTTAGAATAAACCGTTCATTAACAGTTAGTGTTTAATTGTTAGTATAAAATTACTACCATTAAATACTTATATCTGACAAAAAAAGCATGTAATCTCAAGTGACACTGTCTGTCTCTATCAGTGAAGTCTGACACATATCTCTGTAGAGTTTATATGTATACAGGGAAGGGCTTTATTAAGAGGAGAGACAGAGAGAGAGGACAGCATGTAGCTATGTACGTTCAGGTAGCCACAATAAATTTGGCTCGCAAAAAAATAACAATAATGACAAAATCACTCTGCCAGTCAGGCATTTCAACAGGCATCCCAGATAGTTGCAGGCAGCCATATATACTAGGTTTTTACCTAGTCTTGTTCTTTAAGTTGAGGTTAGCAGTAAAGTTATATCTTGCAATAAGCAGTTAATAACTGAACAAGGATGACCCTGTGGTATTGTCTTTTAATATAAAAGGCTGCTCTGTTGTAGTGTTTTCTGTGCATTTGTGTGCTTATGTCTGTGTGTTGCTTCATTGTTCTGCTTGGTGTCTTAGTGATAACAGTAGAGCTTCAGGCGTTACTCCTCTCGGCTCTGACTCCCCACAGCGTGCTGATGTAAGATCTCATTCATGCTGCCACTTTTCTAATACGCTTAAATCCGAGCATGTGCACACACAAATATGAACACAATTGTTGGACATCCGTGCATGTGCACAAATGCATGAAAACCCACCCCAAGTTTTATCTGAGAGCTTAAACACTCTGTTCTTTGGCATGGTGGAGTTAAAAACGTCTCGGAGTGACACACTGCGGTTATCCCCATTCATTCAGTTATTTTGCTTTGCCAGTGACTCATCCTTGCACGTGTGTATGTGTATGCGTTCACACAGAATAGCTAATGCTCTTTTCCCTCCACAGACGAAAGGCTGTCTATCCCCTCTCCTCCTTCAGCTCCCTCCTCTTCCTTCGCTGCCAGCTCTCCCTCCTCTTTGTCTGCCTCCTCCACTAAACATTTCACTAATCCACATCCATTTTTCTCTGCTCACAAGCTTGGCCTGCTTCTCTTTCAGGAACGTGATAGGCAAGATGGAAAGGAACAAATAGCCCCGTTTTTCTTTAAGCTACCCATTTTCTCCTCTCCATTAGTGCTTCGTCTATCCATTAACACACCCGCATGCACTAGACTCCCATATTATCCTTTTCTTTCTGCTCTGAAAGCTCACAGGCAGAGATGACTCCCCTTTTATCCACACGCACATGTACAGAGATAAAGGCATACATTTGTGTCCCCAAGATGTGTTAGATTGTCCTCCATACTCACAAGCTCCCAAATAAACACAGACAATGCCAAAAGGGAGGCATTGCGCAACACATCCCCCAGTTCCACATCTGCCACAAGCTCAGGGCCATCGTAAAAGAGTCTTTTCTTTTCTTCTCTCCATCTTTTTCTCTCTTTTTTTGTGTCTGACTCATCCCCCCATCATCCCACTGCCTACGTATTAGCCCTTAGTGCTCAGACAGAGCATCATATTCCAGAGTAGGCTGGGTTAATGGTTTAGACAGGTGGACTCCCACACACGACAACAGGGACAGACAGGGAGGTTAACTCTGCAGGGTTGGATGGGTAAAACCAGCATCACCCTTCACCTATCTGTCTACAGGGAAACTGTGAAGATCTGTCAGTTATAATCCCCTAGTCACTGCCCTGTTTTTTTTACTCTCCTGTTGTCCCAGTGTGCTTTGCTCGCTCGCTGCCTGTCCGAGGGAATCTGCCTCGCCGGTTGGTGTGAGACGGATGTGACCTGAGAGCTGTTCACCTTGCCATACTCTCCTCCCATCCTCCCTTTCGCTCCTTCCCTAAGCCTTCTCTTCCCCTCTTGACTATCTCTGTCAGCACAGATCTCAGCTTTCAACCACAGCACACAGTCAAACACACATATGCAGGTTTTACTAACTGACCAGCAGGACACACTGAAGAGAAAACCAAGAGACGCCAGAAGGTCTTGCAGATTGTTACAGGAAACATCCATCTGGGCGAATTTGTCTGTTTCCAGACAAATAAATTGTGGGTTGGTGCAACGGAAATGTCAGAGAGCGTCAACACAAACAGATTTCCCAGGCTGGCAGAGAGACTCTTCAATGGCATGTGCACACAGCTCCATCAACACCACTGACAACCTAACATCCTGTTAGAAACACTGAATATTAAATCAACATGAGGCAGCTTAATCTGCAATTTCTCATCAACTGATTACTAATGAAATCCCTTGTCGAGCTCTCAGATTAAATTTTTCAAAATAGTTTAAACTGGCCACAATATTTTACCTAAACTTAGCTGACATCTGGACCTGTGTGTGTGGACCGGACCTGCCTGAGGGACACACTGAACAAAACAAATCAGATGTAATCTCCTATACTACACACTCACTGGCAATAAATGTCTTCAGATAGATATATCACAGACAGTCGTGTCTTAACCTCTGTCCCTCTTTACATTGGCCCTCTCTCCCATTCCTCTCTCCCTCTTCTCCACTCACTCCCATCAAGAGTAACACTAGATGAAAGCTCACAAACACACACACTCTGCTTGATATTGATTGAATCAGGAGGTGTATAGCTGAGGATCTCTGAGTGCTCCACATTAAGATGCTGTCCGGTCTAATCTTGCAACCAAGACTGCACTCACCTACACCTTACAACATCTACACACCAGCTGCTTTTAGGCTGACACATTCAGGACTGAGGTATGCTTTATGGTGGACTTTGGTGATTTCAGTTTGATCAGTTTGAAGACCCTGTCAGAACAATTTTTCATTCAAAACATAACAGTACTGGATATATAGTCTCAGTGACAGGGACATCACCCACTGGTTTCCGAGTAGGCTTGATGAAGCCCAACGGTGGCCGTCGACATACTGGAAATGCTATCTCCACTTCACTTGCACTTAATCTAGAAAATGGAGACGAGGTTAAAAAAGGCAGACCTTTAGCCTCTTGGTTAACAGCTAAAATAGCTCATCTATCAGTCAAATCAGACACAACCCTAATCCTGCCAAATTACGCAAAAATATCAGGGATGCACAGATGCATCTGTTTAACATTGGTACTGGCCAAAAACAGCCCTCAAAAGGGCTGTTTTTTCTGTCAAAAAAGACATATCCATCTGCAAATAATGTTGGCAAGAACCAATGTCAGTAGCAGAGGTTTGTCTGTTGTGTTCTATCAATTTAATGCTGGTATTTAGCACATTAAACTGCTGATTTAGAGATATTATCAGACCTGTTGGACAATGATCTATTCTTGGCCACTGGCTAAATTGTCATCTTGAACATCTGTATCAGCATCAACCCTGAAAAATCAATAAGCTAGAAAAGTTAGAAAGAAATAATAAATCAAAATATGGACCCAATGGTCCCAATTAAAAATGACACACCACAAACTAAGGAAAACCCCAAGAGGGGTTAGTACGTCACTTCCTGCCCCACAGTCGAGGTCGCCCCATTGTAGAGGTCTGCAACAGATGAGCCCAAAACGCCCCTCCATAGAGATCTGCAGCCAGATGCCTCTCGCAATTTTGAGGCGCCTGCCTTGGACTGAAGCTTTCACATATCTTTCAAAAACAGTTTAGCTCACTACAGAGCAACTTCTCAATAAGGTGGTCAACACAAATAATGTTTTATTCTTTTTTAAAGGGCGAAATGTCAAATAAATACAGCTAAGCCTGCTGAACTGGTACAACTTCATGGTGTTTTGAGACTGTTTAATTATGTCCTTATGTTATTATGTATTAACTCCTTGGGCTTTTGTGTACATGGCTTCTTTCTCTTAACCTGACATGCCAGATAGACTGTTTCACATATCCATTGCATGAAATATATTTCATATCCATCTCGGCAACAGTCCACAGAGTTTCAAAAGGATAGAACCTTGTAATAAAAATCTCAGAGGTTGATTGGACAAACACTGTCTGTCACATTCATTATGAGCTAATAAGAGCAACAAAACCTGTGACATACTAGATGTGTGCAGCTCTGGGGAGAAAACTACAAAAAAAATTGCTTTACAGTCAGCCGTTATCATTCTTCGCTATCAGTAGAGCCAGATGATAAATTAAACTCTTGCTGGAGCAGGTCAGGAAAAGACTAAAAACATCTTTTACATCAAGAAAAGCTTTCAGTGTGTTTTTTTTCTTCTTTCAATAAAGAAATGTTGCTATAGCAGCATCCATGCTAATCTATATACCAGCTGCCATTGTTTGCATGCTTCCAGTCGCTCCAACTAAACCCAGTACAGTATCTGCCTCGTTCTCCTCAAATGACACTGATTGGACCGTTCATTGTCAGACCAGCCACATCGGTTCAGACTGAAGCTTTGATGATGAAACTGCCTGATTACAGACCGGGAATCTGGTCCATCCAGCAGATGTAAAAGGTTATATTTATCTAATAATCTGGGCTTTGTAAAAATATTATTTTGCCAATGCTCCTCGATTTTAAACTCATTGCTACTTTTTATTGGCACGTCTTATGATCAATTCATATCAATATACCTCCCATTACACTGTGTATGAGAGCAACTGTAACTGACAAATTTCCCCACAGTAATGAATGAATTATTTCTGATTATGATTTACTATCTTTGAGTTTGTTGGACAAATCAAGGAGCTTAAAGACGTCTTGTTAGAAAAGCTAGGAAATTTTCTCTAATAGCTTACCTTGATACAGAAACAACTAGCAGGTTTTTAAAAATACTAAAGCCACTCCCTCGTCCTCTATTTCCCTCACCTCTATAAGCAAATGGATTTAAGATACTGTGTATTGTGATGATGCATCCGGTGTCATTACAGGTGAGGATGAGAAGACAAGATGGTAGCTTCGGGTTGCCAATGGTAACATGAGGATGTGTCATGGTGAGGTGTGTACAGTGTGTGTGGGTGTTGGAGCTGTGGGATGCTCATTTTATATGGCATTTTTTTGTTTGAAGTGTATCATCCACAGCAATTACCTTATAGGCTGCCAGTTCATCTTGTTTATTTATTCAAGCCCTCTCCAAGGGGTGCTATGCTTTTTTGGCACTGTAGTATGCCTGCAGCACCAAATCTATTCTCCTAACTGGAGAGATACAGCATGGACTAAAAAGGTTTTTAACATGCTCCAGTATATGGATGTGAGATAAGAGTGGATAATACACACTGTAACTTGGTTATTGAGTTATTCAAACGAGGCATATAGCCTAAAGCAACACATGCTGCTCTGTGGCAACGACGAAAAAACAAAGCACTGACCTGCCTTTAATCCCCATTTCGAGGAAAGCACTAGTATGCACGCGTTTGTAGTATTTTAATAATATATGGTTATTTGATTTAAGCTGACAGACATAAACCATGTGCGTCTTAACAGCCACCTAACAGCCAATGCGGTGCAGAGACATCCCCTTGAAGCCACCAACGCCTTTTTGACCGAGCACACACAAAACAGGAATATTTATAACAAAAAAGAGATACTGCCACGCGCTACAACCTATTAAAATACCTGAATAAGGTTTAAGTAAATTACGGTGATACGTAGTATGCTAAAGCAGCCGTATAATGCCTTTGTTGCAAATACACATTGCACAGTGCACACGCAGCGATCGCCGGTTGAGATTCATCACGTTGACGCGGGTTAATGAAAGAAAACACGGTCATGCCTCCGTGTGTATATGGATAGACGGCGTGGAGATGTCTCTGGGTGTGTATTTTGATCACGCACCTTTTATCCAGGCAACAGATCCATTCCGCTAATGGTGACGAGTTGGGGGATGTCTGCACCGCGACCATCTTTCCACCGCCGTGTGTCCGTGATCGCTGCGATGCTACCGGAGGAGGCTTCCCGGTTAGTCGGTGGTCGTTAATGAATGTGAGCTCCGGCTGCACCCCCTCCCCGCCCCTCTGCTTCCAGCTGCCTCACACAACTATAAGGCTGATGATGATGATGATGATGGTGATAGTGCTGCTGCTGCCTTCATCATGGCATGCAGATGAGTTGTGTCACCCGCTGTGGTGGGCTTTTTAAGGGCAAAGGACGGACTCACAAACACACAACATACACTACTCACACCGCAGAGCCATGCTGAAAGAGATAATGAGCTATTAAGCCAGCTGAAGCCTGCATATCATAGGCGAGTAGTTCTCAACTAGAAATATAACATTCTTTAAACCGCGATGAGGGAAATATGCATTGTGACAACGTTGTGCAATACGGCAAAGGGGTAATGGGAAGTAAATTACCTAAACTAAGACAGAGTCCAATGTCAGCATTTTATGTTAGTTATGTCTTATGTGACTTTTCTTTATAGTCTATTTTTTGTTTAAATACCCCACTCCTCATGCGAATATCTAAAAAAAAAAGACTGTATTTTTCATTACATATTTCCACCAACAATTAATCGGAGGGTTTAGCTAGCTTTAGCTACTTCTGTCTGAAGTGTTAAGAGTAGATTAGCCCAATGCATCGTTAGTTTTAAAATGACTGAAGACGCTATTCATTCAGCTTGGTGTTAGTTCATACAGGACAAGGTAGTGATCCAAATTATCCCCTTCTCCAATCACAGTTCTTTCTCTTTAGAGCAGCACATTTACATATGACATGCTTCTCACTAATCCCTACTTGCATTAATTCAGAAGCACCATACAGCTGCTGGAAAAGCTCCACCTCCTCCACCCCAGCCTCATCCTTTATAGCTTAAAGCTTGTTGCACCATTATGTTTAGATTCATGTTACTATGAATTAATTGCTTTTGAAGTATTTTATTGTATTCAATATGAATTGTCATAAATGTTTCCAAAAATATGAGGGTTTTCAAGCTATGTGCCCCCTGGAAATTCAAAGAAACGCAATGTGTGGTCTGCTATAAAGCAGTTTATTTAGGCCACTAAATAAACCTTTGCCTTTAGGCAACTCTGATAAATTAAATTATTATAAATTAATTATACTGCAAGTAGCCTACTAACAAAGGCCATTGCAAAGACAATAAAGCTTATTGTGAATTATGGTAAAGCCCAAATAGCTAAAAATCCCATAAGAAAGTTTGACATGGTACTATTGTGGTAGCCTACCATAGCACAAGTACCATACCATAGCTCATGTAATAAATGGTACTAATAGTAAAAAAATAACTTTAGCTGATACAAATAGCTGTACTAGCTATATCTAAATGGAATTCAGACCTAAAACTTCAGATCTTAAAATACACATTAATTTGAAGCTAAAATAAATCAGTCCTTAAAAAACATTTTAAAAGACTAAAGAATAATGACCAAAACAAGAAAACGACTTCAGCATATGTCGATCTGTTGGTCTGTATTTCTATATATGTTAAATATGAAGCTGATAAAGACAGATTTTATAGCCAAAATATCAGCTGTAGTTATTTTCATATCTGCTATACCAACAATTCACTTTTTAAGCTAAAATCTGCTGATACCACTGTCATATCGATAATACTGTAAGTCCGTATAGTAAAAGCTTGTCACTCTTTCCATACACATTCTACCCACGGTACAATGGTACAATACCAAACAAAGTGCCATGGCACACATACCATGGTATTCATACAGTACAGTAGCCTACAATATGAGTACCATGGTGTGTAAAATTGGGTATTTCATGGTAAACTTTATTGGATTATCAGTTATTGCTTATAGTAGTAATGTTAATAACCATTTTTAAAAAATATTTATGCTTGAGGTTGTGGTTTGTCATGCAACAATGGGTCTATATATCACGTGTTACATTCACACTGCAGTTAAGAGTGACCCAAATCTAATTTCTGGTCATATGTGACTAGTGTCTGTTTTTTTCTGACAGTGTAAAGTGCAAGTCATAATGAATCTGATATTTTTGTATTCGATTCAGGCCACTTTTATATGTGGTACCAAATCAGATGCATACCTGATCTTTTGGAAGTCCACCTCAGTGTGAAAAGCTAAACAAAAAAAATGAGATCAGAGCAAAAGATCAGAACTGAGTATAAGATCTGCAGTGTGAATGTAGCCTTGGTGTGTGTTCTAGCTAAGAGTTAGTCTACAGTTTCTGTATTCCTATAGAACTTCATGTTTTAATAGAAATAAACAAAAACTCACAGAAGTCTAGTAATGTAATTTTAAAAAGAAAGAATTTTAAAAAAGTGAAAAAAAGTACTGAGCCACTTTTTGCCGCATTTTGGTGTGGCTGTTTGTAAGCTATGCCTGTGAGTGTTGACTTTCTGGTGAATGGCTGAATAGAAAATTGGCGCTGTAGTTAAACATAGAGTGTTTTCTTCATTCGTCTCTTGCCCAGGTACAAAAATAATTAAAATGATGGGAAAAAAAGACACCTATTCAGTGGGCAAATAGTGAAAGCAGGAACTATCCAGGGCTTTATCTTATAAGTTCATCTTTTTAAAAAGCAGGGTCTGACTGTATTTTCTGTTGTTCTTTATTCACACGCACACGTGTATGCACACGCTATGAAGTTACAAATAGAGTTTAATGTGCAGCTTTACAGGGTAGATCAAGTACTCCATCTCTTTCAAGTCAGTCCAAAAGTCTCTCCTATGCAGGTGCTACCCATCCAGTAAAGTAGCTAACTAGGAAGTTACATTGTAGAGCCAATATGAATGTAAACAGTTAAAATACTGACTTTTCAACAAGAGACTTGAGTCAGATAAGTCACCAGTAAGTGCTGATTAGAGTGCATGTGTAAATGGTGGAAGTGTTTATTCCCAAATGACCGTGACTTGCAAATTGCAGAATTAATATACAGTCCCACATGGCTTTGGCATACTCAGGCTTGGGTAATTTGTGCTGCATTACGTCTGTTTAGATAGCAGGCCAAGAAATTGTTTAAAGTTGATAGGAAAAAAGCTTGGATGTTGCAAATTTGCTGTAATTGGCCCCCATTATCAATAAACTCTCTAAACTCCAGTGAACTCATGGTCTTATTTAAAGGACTCTCTGCCCCTGAGAACAAGCATGTAAAAACCCCCTTACTCTGAATACTTCATACTTCTTAATCATAGTGATAAACAAGCTAAAATCTCCTAATAAGACCGTAAAGGGTGGTGGTATTTAGTAAGTCTCATAAGCCAACATGGCATAAACAAGCTCTGATAAACATGGCTCCTGCTCTCAGAGGCTCTGATGTGCCTAAATAAAGATCTGTGCAAGGAACACTCTTTGTGAAATTGTGCATAAACATCAACAAAGCAGCATTAGTTTCACTTATGTTGTTTCAAGCCGAGTAATGAGAGAGAGGCAGCGGCAGTACAGAGGCAGCGAGTCACATGGATGACTGCAGCCACCACAGAGGAAGGAAGAGAGAAAAGGGAGAGAGGAAGGGCGGATGAGGAGAAGCAGTGATGTTTTTTGAGCATCCAGCACCGCCTAAAACCATCACTTACATCCTGTGCATGCACCATGTGAAAACAGGGAGAGGGGAACAGAGGGAACGCAGGAAGGAGAACGCAGGATGTAAAAAGAAATTAGGGATTTACTCTGTGATGTGTGTCTACTCTGGAAAAGAATAACAGATCAGACAATATAAAAGAAGAAAAAGAATGAAGGTGGGCATGAAAATCACTGCTGCATCTCAAACTTCTCAGACTCTCTCTTCATCCTGCACATCCTGACATTGTTAAAGCTATATGCACCATGCATCATTAGAAATACAATGCGTGCACCTGTTGCAGCTGTGCATGGACCTATGTTAGTGTGTCTGTGTTGATGTTTTTTTTGCCTATCAACATCTGGTAGAAATGGCACTTTAGCATGCATGAGTGTTACACTGCTGGTTGTAGTGTTTACTACTGTAATAAAATTTTGAGTGCGTGTATGTGTGTGCTTCCATCTGTTTCAAAATAGACCATTGTCCCACAGCATCCATGTTCCTGTGACGTCATGCTTAAGGTGGGAAACTCATTCATTGTTATCATGTTAAACTGTTATACTCCAGATTTTTTGTCACTTAAACACCAAGACAGCTGTTTTGATGTAAAATTTCCTGATTAACCCTTTAACTCCTAAGCCTCTGGACACGTTCTTATTTTAACTATAAATGGCACAGAAAGTGTCTTGTAAGTGCTTTTGCCCATTATTCTAAAGTACTTCAATATCTGGCAGTTGTGTACAATGTACTGCATGTTTAAAAAGTGTTTTTTTTTTTTTTTTACTGTTTAAATTAAAACTGAGTTTCTGGGCTCTTTTCTTATTTTAACCATAAAAGGCCCAAAAAATGTCCTGTGAGTACGTGCTTTTGCCCATTTTTCCACAATACTGAGAACTTGTAATATATGGCAGTTATTTACATATTACTGCATGTTAAGTGTTTTAACAGTTTAAAATGAAGAAACACAAAAAACGGGGGAAATTTATGCTAGAATCATAGTGGGAAAAGGGGAAATTACAGAAATAACCACATGCTGGCTGTAAAGCACAGTTTCTTAGCTTTCAGAAACTGTTTGAATTTTTCCGATAGCGCAAACGGTCATGCAATTATGGTCATGTAAAGTGTGCTTCAACAGTGCGTTGTCGACGACGCGCTAGGAGTAAAAGGGTTAAATAGCGACTAGATTAACCCAAATATCCACCACAACCAGCCACTTCCTGATTAAAATTAATTCTTAATAATCACACATATTTTAGAAAAGCCTGGTATTGATCAAAGATATAAACATTTATTTTGAGCATATCTATTTAAGGCTGACTGGACATATTTGGACTTACAACGAAACTTTGAAAGCTATGACAGGGAGGCCTATCACAGCCAAATAAAACAATGTACTACTGGAAAAGCATGGCACATTTTGTATGAGGATTTCCAGGTAAATGTAGGGTTAATAACAGGTCAAATATCTAACAAAAAGGGGGGTGGCAAAAAAGTTTGGGAAGCACCACATTACTAGCTCTTTATTGCAGCCATGCTCAAACAATTGATAGATGATTTTAACATTTGCAGTGATTTTGGACATAACTGTTGTTTTTAACCTCACAGTAGCCAGAGATATGATTCCTACAGTAAAGCAGTGGTACAGCTTGATACAGACCCCTAGTTTCATTTAAAAAAAAAACATTGCTGCAGTTGCTTTTCCATCAAGAAACAATACAACAGCAGTCAGAATTTCAGCTTTTATATGACAAATAACTGGAATATAAAAGAAAAATATGATAACACTGTTTGAGTTTCCCACCTTCAGTGTAATATAATAGGAACATAGCTGCTGTGGAAATAAGGTATATCGGTGCCATTCCATTTTTAAGCTACTGGGAAGTTTGTACATCTATGGGCAATAATACCGTAATTAGCTCTCAGCCTATGGTTATTGTAGTGAGACAGAGTTGCAGTCTAGGAGTTGGACTGTCCACCCCTGCTTGTCAAACCAAAGCTCCACAAGGTTTATTTACTTATCAGAATCTCCCGTTCTCATTTAAATGTAATACTATGAACTAATGAGGGAGAAAAAAAATGGTAAAAAAAAAACGGCACTAACCCTGGGGTGCAGATGGCTCATGTACGCAGGTTGTCTGGGTTCAAGTCTGGCCTGTGGCTTCCTCACTGCATTCCCCACTCTCTCATCCCTGTTTCCAGCTCTATCCTCTCATATATATCTCCATTAAAGGCAAAATAGCTCCAAGATAAGTCTTTGAAAAAAAAAAGTGATGCCACCTCCCCCAAGTCTAGTCTGAGTATCACAGCATGTTGTGAGCTGTGAAGCGCCTGCTTGCAACACCAATAATGGAAGTGAGTTTTCAGTTACATCAGGGTGGATGCAGTGGATGATGATGGCTGTATTTGTGGTCATGACGGCATCTGTCTCAGCATTTTATACTGGCATAGTGTTCACATTGGTATAGGACACAGCCACCTTTTTCAATATAAAAGTAGATTTTAAAAGTGCACCTTATACGCTAGATTTGGGGGTATGAAAAAAGAAAAATATGGAACTCATTTGTCTTCATGCTTATGGCCCCAGTTACTTTTGGAGGTATCTATATTTACTTCAGTCTGTTTCATAACCAATTAAGAATTCCTCAAGGGAACTATGAGGTCTTTTTTTTTTTTTTTTTTTTTTGAGAAAATAAGCACGATTACTACAGTTGCATAAAAATGAAAACACTGCAAAACTGCTTTTAATATTCTCAATTCTATGGAGAGGTGAACTGATACAGTAAGTTAAACAATTATGCAGCTATCCAATGTATATAACAAAATATAAAAAGCCTAAGGCAAGGCAAGTTTATCTGTATAGCACATTTCAGCAACAATTCAAAGTGCTTCACACAGGACATTAACATACAATAACAAATGGAAAAAGAAACACAATAGAAACATTTTGAAGAAAAATGTAATGGGGTAAAAACAGCAAATAAAACCCACAAAAGATATAAACAAAGATATTAAAGTTAAAGTAACAGTGCAGAGTTGGAGTGAAAATAGAAACTTTAAAAAGTGAAAAAAAGTTTTCTAGTCAAAGGCAGCAGTGAACTGGTGTGTCTTCAACCTTGATTTAAAAGAGCTTAGACTTTCAGCAAGCCTGATGTTTTCTGGGAGTTTGTTCCAGATATGTGGAGCATAGAAACTGAACACTGATTCTCCATGTTTAGTTCTGACTCTGGGGACACAAAGCAGACCTGCACCAGACGACCTGAGCGGTCTGAATGGTTCATACTGGGCTAGAAGGTCTCTGATGTACTTTGGGCCTAAACCATTCAGTGCTTTATAAGCTAACAGGAGTATCTTAAAGTCTATTCTCTGAGAGACAGGGAGCCAGTGTAAAGACCTCAGAACAGGAGTGATGTGGTCCACTCTCTTGGTCTTAGTGAGGACTCGAGCTGCAGCGTTCTGGATCAGCTGCAGCTGTCTGATTGACTTTTTAGGCAGACCAGAGAAGATAAATGCATGGACAAGTTTTTCAAGGTCATGCTGCAACATTAGTCCTTAGAAATACTCTTGAGGTGATAATAAGCTGACTTTGAAATCGTTTTTATGTGGTCTTTAAAATTCAGGTATGAGTCCATGACAACACACAGATTTCTGGCCTGATCTGAGGTTTTTAACTGAGGTGACTGAAGCTTCATGCTGATTTTTAGAGATTCCTCATTGGGTCCTCTGTTTAACTGAAGAAAATTATGGCACATCCACTCAGTAACTTGTTCCATAAATGTAAGGATTTCTGCAGGACAAAGCACATCCTTGTATGATGTATATGAGATTTTATCTCATTCAACCCTGGTAAGAAATAACTCTTAATCATTCTGACAAATCTTGTTAAAATAATAAAATGTGCAATACACACATTTGACACAAAGTGGCAGTATCATTGTTTAGGGACTCACAGATGCACCAACACTTGGGCTACAATAAACTAAACATCAGACTGATTCACAGCACGTTATAAACAGAGCTGCAGCATGGCCGACATTCAAACTGCTGACCTACGAGTTCATCTCAGCCGTAGGTCAAGCAGCATGTGTGTGTGTGTGTGTGGGGCTGCTGCATCTGCATGAAAATGTGAAGATCGAGTGCAATTCCCTCATGATGCTGGGGAACTCTAAACATGGTCGGATGAACAGATAACCATATGGGGCATGACTGTCTGCCAAATGCAGCCTACATGACACACATACACACACAGATCTGATATTGTCAGCTGTCAGACAGAGCCTCAGTCGAAAGAAAGCATCTGTCCTGTATGCCTAATTTAGCTGTATAAATTAACAGGGCCAATAAAGTTTCACTTCATTTAAGCAGGATTATAAGAATGTGTATGCTTTTTAATGGTGACCACTGATATGAACCACAATTTATGTCTGTCACAGCTGCCATTCATGCTCACCTTCAAGTGGTTGTTAGATAAAGGTGAGCAGGTAGGAAAAGCCAGACATACCTGCTCTAATATTATCTCCCCTCTCAGGAATAAATTAGCAGTGTGGAAATATTTTGGGTTTCAAAGAAAAGATGGGTCAACAAACAGAGCACATGCCACAAACAAGCAGTGCCATTCTGAGTTATAAATATCCTAGAAACGCAACACACCTGACCTGGAACTTAGGGAAGGGAAGCAGCATTGGCCCCTCTGGTGTTTTTCACTTTAATATGAGAAATCTATTTGTTAGCAATGAAAAATAGAGGGGTTGTTTTGTTTTTTTCCCTTTCAATTAAAAATAAAGATGCATTTCTTTTTTAACTTCATGTCAGAGTTCAGTTATGAAGTTGGGAGATGGCATGGTATTTCTTATAATAAAACACACATAAGAATGTTTTTTATGTATGAAAGGTAGAGGAATTGAATTTTATTACAATCATATCAATGCATTCGTTGTATATCAACCAATATTACTAACTGATTAATACAACACCATCTTTTGATGGAACCTTCAATAAAAACTCTATTCTCCCACGAGAGAATAGAGCTGCACAGTGATGCAGGGGTTAGTGCTGTTACCTCACAACAAGAAGGTCCCTGGTTCGCTTCCCAGTCAGGCCCTTTCTGTGTGGAGTTTGCATGTTCTCCTCGTGCATGTGTGGGTTCTCTCCAGGTACTCTGGCTTCCTGCAACCACCAAAGACATGCTTGTTAGGTTAAATGGAGGCCTGGTGGTCTGTCTCTCTGTCAGTCCTGCAATCGACCAGTCCAGGGTGTACCCTGCCTCTCATCCAATGACAGCTGGGATAGGCTCCAGCCCTCCGCAACCCCCAACAGGAAAATCAGTATAGAAAATGATCAAATAATTCATTATGCAGTTTTACTTTTTATTTCTATTTCTCCACTTGTACTGTATCTTCTTATTAGTGTGTGCTTCACTGTAGGCACTGAGGAATTCATCCTCACTATAGCATATGGTGCATTCTGAAAGTATTTTGACCCCCTTCACTTTTTCAAGTTTGTTATGTTGCAGCTTGATGCTACAGTCGAAATTTCTCTGTCATTGGTCTACACCCAGTACCACATCATGACAAAATGAAAACAGAATTTTTGAAATCTTTGCAAATGTGCTTAAAAAAAACTCTAATATCAGACTTACAAAAACATTCAGACCCGTTGCAACAATTTCTCTGGATCTTTGCTAAGATATTTATGCATCTTGATTGGAGTCCACCTGTGTTAAATTAAACTGATTGGACATGATTTGGAAAGGCACACACCTCTCTATGGAAGGCATCAAAGCTGACAATGCATATTAGAACAAAACCAAGCCATGAGGTCAAAGAACTGTCTGCAGATCTCAGAGAGGACTGACCTTTTATTTAGAGTTTGTTGAAAACTCAGAGTGGGCTTTCATGTGTTTTGCACTGAGGGGAGGCTTCCTTCTAGCCACTCTCCCATAAGCCCAGATTAGTGGAGGCCTGCACTGATGGTTGCCCTTCTGGAACTTTGTCCCTTCTCCACACAGGATCTCTAGAGCTCAGTCAGTGACCATCCAGTTATCTTGGAAGTGTCCTGGCTGTGCCAGACTTCCTCGATTTGAGAACATGGAGGCCACTGTGCTCTTGGGAACCTAACGTGCAACATAATTTTTTTGTAGCATTCCCTGGAATCTGTACCTTGCAGTTTTCCTGAGAGGAAGCAGTGTTAATTTTGGCAGTTATTTTCAATTTTAGTCTTAGTTTTAGTCTTTAAATAAAATGCATTTTAGTTTTAGTCACATTTTAGTCATTTCTATCCTTTTTAGTTTTACTCTAGTTTTAGTTGACGAAAACTCGAAAAATTTTAGTCCAGTTTTAGTCCATAAAAAGTCCTCAAAAGTAAAGACTAAATTTAGTCTTTAAGTAAAGACTAAATTTAGTCTTTATTTTTAGTCTAAGCATTTATTTTCTTGGCTAAATTTGGTACCATATCATGGTAGTGTGTTCTCTGTACTCTGCCAAACCTGGGGTCCTTGCTCACTCCAGCTGAAAGCAGAATACCTACAGATGCATTGCTTTTTGACAGATTTACCCACAATGGAGAAATATCATGGGTTTTGAACTTCTGACGAAAAGTACATTACATTTTAGTCTAGTTTTAGTCATCTTGACAAAAACTAATCTTATTTTTTGTCCATTTTAGTCATCACAGATCTATTTTTGTTAGTTTTAGTCTGGAAAAAAAGGCTATCGATGAACATTTTTAGACAGTTTTAGTCAACGAAACTAACACTGGGAGGAAGCTGAGCTAAATTCAAAGTGTTTTTACAAAAGGGTCTAGATACTTACTTTTATTTTCCTTAAATGTGCAATAATTTCTAAAATATAGAGTCAAGAGTTTGCATGTTCTCTCTGCTAGCATGGGTTCTATCTGGGTACTCCAGCTTCCTCCCATCACCAAAGACTTGCTCATTAATTGAACTGCTGACTATAAACTGGCCATAGATGTGTGTGAGCATGCCTGTGTTGTTGGAATAGGCTCCAGCCGCCCAAGGCCCCTAATGGGATAAATGAAAATGGATGGATGGATGGATGGATAACAGTTGGGGTGTTTTAAACATGCTGTTTTAAGTCTGAATGCATCAGGGATGTGATTCTTCAAAACAAACTGTGACAGAATGTAAGATCTACTGACCTTTAGAACTGTTTTGACAGAAGGCACTGGAAGTCACATCCACACAAATTCATGCAAAATATCATGGAGGCTGGGTATGTCATCACTGTCAACATTATGCCTTGTCCGTTACCAATACATGTCCTTTAATTACATATATCAAAGTCGAGCTAAAATTCAGTTGTAAGGTTTGGAACCAGCAAAAATGGACATAGGGTTTGCAGCTTTCAGCATTAAAGTAATCCCTTTCAAGAATATACAAATTTAGGCATGTGCTCTTTTGAATACTTTATACTATACTAATACTTTCTATAATTTGTTTAAAATGTGAAAAACCCATAGACAGATGTAGAGGATGACCAATAGCACAAATTTATGAAAAAAGGGAACTCATGAAAAATTGAGATTGGTGGTTGCTGCAAGATGGTGACAGTATACCTATTTTAAACTTGTGTTTAGCTTAAAACTTCAAAAAAAAAATCTAATTTACTTAATATAATTCAATTCTACATCTCATTTCTATTTGAGCTCCATTTAGGTAATGCATCATTTTATTATATACACCTGTCCAGTAAACATATTTGGTTCTATTTATCTAAATTCTTTATTTTTTCTTGATTATGGATGTTATTTCAACCTCTTATAGTTCTGTATTAACCCCCCAATGTTAAGCACATTAAGTTTTCGTGTACCCAGTTGATTTCTAATCATTTCAACGAGTACTTTTGTTTTTGTCATTAGCTTCATGTGAAAACAAATGGCATTTTTTATAATGTTGAATAAAATGGCGCTAAGCAAAAGAGAAAGCTTAGAAGAAATCCTGCATAAATCCCCTAACCTCTCTACCTCATAAAGGCATTATTGTCCAGCTGAACACTGTGACAGACGGACATTGTTGTGAATACTTGCAGTGAAAATGTGTAAAAATGGCTGTCCTCATGCTCAATTTTCAGCGAAAAAAAAAAAAACTCATGTGAGGCTTCTATAGAAGTCAAGGTGACCTGCTGCTGCTACTGCTGCTGCTGCTGGTGGTGAGAGAAATTTGAGTTGGGGATTATGTCAGCACACAAAGACATCTATTTCTCATTTTACCACCATAAATTATATACACTATTTCTCAGCTCAACACTCAGTAAGGGTTTTGGTCGTATTTCCAAGCCTTTAATTTACCATTGTATTTACATTCATCACCCACTTCAAATCCAAATCCAAGTTAAATTTCTGCGTGCATCCTTTGTTTCCATCTACGTTGCCTCACTTGCCGTCTTTCAAAGACCCTAACTCCAAATTTACCCTACCACCCACCCTGACATCACTCCCTCATTTTCCATCTACTACTTCAAATCACTTTCCTTCCCTCCCCTCCCTTTTGGTTAGCCTCATTCAGAATAAGGCTTTTGTGATTGGCCGGTATTTATATCAACTAGGTCCCAACACCACCTGGGACAATGGTCTCCAGTCAGATCCAGGTCACAGCAAGCAGAACCATTTCTTGGCTCTGCACGGATCAGTCCAGTCCAGTCGACTCCGGTCCAGTCCATCTGCCACAAAAGCCAGCTTCACAGACAGACATAGCTACTGCACTGGCTCACCCACTGGCATCATTCACACACACAGGTAGGGAGGCACACGCACACATACTTCAGCAGGTGCTGCATCACTGCTCTCGTTCACATACACAGGTAGATAGAGGGAGATCTAGCTGGCTGCACTAATCTGCATCATGCACACAGGTGAATACTCACACAAAGCTTACCTCTGAGCTCAGGAGAGACTCTGCTACAGGGACATTGTTTTTCAAAGGAGATGACAACAATGGCAGGGATGCTGAAAGACAGGTAAAGGTAAGTGAATGTAGCAGCAACCTGCATGTGTTGATAGTCTCACAGTGCAGATTATATGTACAGGATGTGATGACTAATGCAAATACTCTCCATGCTGGAGTGACAACATAATATTTGTTATGACCACCATGAGTGTAAGAGCGTCTCCATTTAACTACAAATATCAGTCTAACAATAGTAAAACCCCAGCTAGCTTATGTTAGCATAACTAAAATCCACTGACTTTCTTGTATCAATGTAGGTAAATTGGTAGGACACGGATGTAATAATTGGCCTTCCAAATGTAGACTACCTTGACCCAGCGCTACTCACTCGCATCAGTGTTTTCACAGTTACTAGAGTAGTTTACACAGGATTACACGAGGATAATCCATTTACGGTATTAAGAGACATGAGTCGCCATCTGTCTGTATTTATCGCTGCGAGGGAGCCGCCGCCACTGGCTGCCTGAAAACAAACAAGACGGTAAGGCGAAGCTTTCCAGAATAGTACGGCAATAAAGTTGCCAACACTGCAGCACACGGACTACTTCTGTTCAGTCAGCCGTTGGTCGGTTGTATAAAGCTGCCAACGGTTGTCACGACCTTTAAACTGCGCGCACTACAACCAGGTTGGTGAGATTTGCTGCCTTCACGTGCTGTCGTAAACTCCACCATCAACTACTGTGCAATTTGTTCTATGCTTTTGTTCTATCAGGGCTAATCATATGGGATGACTTTGACAAACTATATGACTTTGTATAACCCAGCGAGCACCGAAATAACTTGCACTACATGGCTACAGTGTCAAGAGGGCAAACCACGCCACATAATCGATTTGAGGTACTCCTGCTTTCTCATTTGACTGAGGAGCAGCAAGTTGAATCAATACAAATTAAACGGATGTTTTCCAGAATGTTTTTGTTCTCCAAGATATACATTTAAAAAATATATTTTGGCTGTTCTATGAAATACGCATGTTTTCTCCTGATATAAATCATGTCGCGCGGCATTTCGCTTGTAAGTTTCCGACAGCACGTGAAAGCAACGGTCGTCCAGAGGACTTCATTGCTGCTGCCAACAGGTGAATTGTAACAAGCAATGAGAGAAACAGAAAAGCCTCATGGGAAAGTTTTGCATTTTTTGACGCAGCTGATAAACGCTATTCATAAACTTCGACGTCCGTGTGAGTATTAAGCCTCAAAAATTATTTTTATTGCTCTGAAAGCTTTAGGCCATCAAAGCCTCTCGATAGTTTGTCTCGGCAGTAATTAAGTTTGCATTAATAGCCTGCTGGGTCGTGTCAGTTCTCTTTAATGAATGTCTGTCGTGCTTCACCTGTTCTTTAACCACTCTTCCAGGAGTCTCCCCTTGCAATGGCGGTGAACTAAGATCTGGAAGAACCTGAAGAAAATGAAGTTTCCAAACCAGGAGCCTGCCTTTTTTCCTGCCGTCGCCAAAAACATGCAGTAACACCTTTAAACACCAGCTTCCACCCAGCATATTTTCTTGCCTTATTTCTACTCTTCTGTTGTACCAGCAAAGTCTTTCAACACAATCTACCTGCTACACACAGGTGGTGTTATTCATCGCAAAAGCCTCTTCCTCAGCCAAGCAACAGTTTTTTTTCCGCTCTGCAGAAAACCTCCATTTCCAAATGATGCGGACTGACAGCAAAGGCCGAAGTGCCTCCCCTCACAGAATTACTTATAAGTCTGATTTTCATGCTATCAAATGTTCTTTCGACACTGGGACCAGCCTCACACCAGCGACAAAAACTGCGGGCAGACTTCCATCCAGCTTGTCAAACCCCATCATATCTCACACTAGCACCAGCAGCCGAGGAAGGGTCTCCAGCACCAGGGGGAACAAAATCAGAGATAACATCTTTCTTCAAATGGACAGCCAGCAGCTGAAACAAGATGGTCCTGTCCTTAGTTCTGGCTCCACTCCTCTCTTTTCTCCCCATAACACAAGTCTACAACTGCAGATTTCCCCTTATACTGGATCCAGACATTCATTTGGCAGCTCCTCAACTCTGCAAGATAAACCATCCAGATCAGAGGAGATCACTGATATTGAAAGGGCTGCTCTTGCTGAGAAATTCTCTGTAACACGGAGGTTGTTTGAGACCAAGGTGATGGAGGTTAGAGGAGATGGAGCGCAGCCTTTGAGAGGAGTCCCCAGTAGGGGAAGTAAGAGTATGGAAGACTGGAAAGGAAAAGAGGTTGACGGGAGAGAAGGAGGTGGACAGGAGGGGGAAAAAGAGGAAGAGACAAGAGGGAAACGGTATCACATGGAGGATGTTTGCTTTGATAAAGAGGAATCAATAAATCCATGCGTTGTAAATATTCCCACGCCTAAGCCTCCACCACTGGCCTTGATGACAAGCCAACTTAAATCTTCTGAATTGGACAGCCCTGGTGAAGCATCCTATAAATCTTCCTCCTATCATGACAAAAAGTATGAAATTTCAGAAACAAAATTAGAGGAAGAACAGGCAATAAATGGTGTTTGCTTGACCCCTGAACAACCAGTCAGGGCAGAGCTAGTCACTGTCAAGAATGAGTCCTCAGAGAGTGATGAAAGCGAAGAGGAAAAAAACAGATGCTTGCTTAAAGATGAGGGGGAAAAGAAGATGAACAAAGATGTAGGAGAAAGTACTACAGAGCTGGTGGATGATGTTTTTGAGGAGCCCAGCATGGAAAAAAGGCCAGGAGGACCTCATACACTGCAAAACAGAGAGGAGCTCAGAGCAGGAGAACATCAGAAGAAGTTACCAACCAGCAGGTTATGTAAAAGAGAAGATAACTCTCAGATAATTCCTGACGGGGACGGTGGAGGAGACAAGTATGAGCAGGTGAATGAACAATGGGAGGGGCACAGTAGACAGTTTATTGCATGGGCTGAGAAGTCAACAGAAAAGGGGAAAAACATGGAGAAAGGGACAGATGCAGAAGTAGAAGGACAGAAAGAAGACACGATGCAGGATGAGGACAAGGAAGCTGAGTGGGACACTGTGAGAAGGAGGAAAAGTGAAGACAGAGAAGAAGCAGAAGGAAGAGAGAGTCAGACAGAAGAAGAGGAGGAAAGTGAGAGAGAAGATCCAACATCTGAGCCGAAGGAGACCAATGAGGAGGAGAAGCAGGGGGAGTGGTTAGGAGGCCAAGAAGACCAGACAGCTGTTTTTGGGATTGAGAACGAGGCCTTTGTGCATGAGCATTCACCAAAACAGGTGGTGGTAAACACAGCACATGCAGAAAGCCCAATTTCATATGAATATGTGGAAATTCCTGGTGTGCCTGAACTGTCTGATGTGGAGGATGAGAATGAAGAGGAAGCTGCAGACAGAAAGGTGAAGTTCTCCTCAGCACCAATCAAGGTAAGATACAGAAAAATAGACAAAATTGAGGCTTTCAGGATTCATTATACACAGCTGCAGGGTTATTTATCTACATTTAAGCATTCAAATAAGCTCTTTATGTGTAGATTTGTGTGACTGTCGGTTCCAGCTGAGGTTTGACTCAATTTAACAGAAGTGTTAGCCCAAAGCTGTGTTTCTAATCCATTAGAGGAGGAGGAAAGGCAAGAGCCCACATGTTTCACTCTGTCAGCTCAGAGTTTCTTTGACAGAAAAGCACAGAACGCATTCCTGTGGGTGTGTAAGGCTTTAAACTGGCTGAATTCAGAAGAAAGTAGTGTAGTACAAGTTGTTGGAAGTTGGCTGTGTGCATGAAGATTTGTTTATAATCCTATCATTATGCTTTTCAGTTGCATTTCTCACTATATTGCTCTGATGCACTCTGATAGATTTGTCAACATAAATCATGTGAAGTGTCTTCAGTGTTTTATATAGCAAGTACATGTCAGTGCATGAAACAGTTTCCTCATCAGATCAGTGTAAACACAAGCTGAGACTTTTGTAATCGTAACTTTTAATGCTGTTTTTCAGGTTTACAACACTTACTCTAATGCAGAATATGACCGACACAATGAGGATATCGACCCAGTGTCTGCTTCAGCTGAGTATGAGCTTGAGAAGAGAGTGGACAGGATGGATGTGTTTCCAGTGGAGATAGAAAAAGGTCTTGTTCACACATCTTAACCCTTAAAGTAATTGAATTGTTTTAAAACATGCAGTGTTAGTGCTTTTACACTAAAGGATTTGTTTATTGCTGTTTATGTCTAGAGATCAGATCACTGTCCTTTTAATGATTTTAAGACGAGAAAACTAACTTTATTGTCTTCAAGGAGGAATTGGTCTGGTGCAATATTGCTGCAATGAAGTCACTTTTACTTTGTTATAACATTTACAGAATGACTCCAAATTTTCCAGATTAATTAACTAATTTAAAAAATGGATATTTTAAATAATGCACCTGCCCCTGTGTGATACAAGAAAGACATAGGAGAGAACGTTTAATAAACCGACGGTAAAATCTTAACAAGTAAGTAAAACCTAAAAAGAGTTTGCTTTCCATTTTTGTTGATTAAAAAATAACCACCAACATCAGGTTCCTACATCTTTTAACTTTTGTTGCTATGGTTTTAAAGACAGGCACATATCTTGATTTTTTTTTTTCTTGTATTATATCAAAGTTAAAAATCATATTATCCTGATGGTCATACAAGGAAGACACATAATGCATCAAAACACACAGTTGCCATGAAAAACCTAGTTTCTTATAACCAAAGCAGTGTTTCTCCCCCTTTTCATTGCACATTTTTGCTTCCTTACAGAGCAACTGGCAGTGCATTCTTATGTGTAGGATAAGTTCCAAGTATGTTTTCCTTGTAGGTGATGAAGGTCTGGGCATCAGTATTATAGGAATGGGTGTAGGAGCAGACCAGGGACTGGAAAAACTTGGCATCTTTGTGAAGACGGTCACTGAAGGAGGCGCAACACAGAAAGATGGAAGGTACATATCTGGATGGGTCTTCGACTTGCTTTGGATTTAGTGTTGCTTCAGTATCATTAGATTTAATTCTCATGTGTTTGTGTTAGGATTCAGGTGAATGACCAGATAGTGGAGGTGGACGGGGTGAGTTTGGTTGGAGTCTCCCAGCTGTTTGCAGCCACAGTACTCAAGAACACATCTGGCCTTGTCAAGTAAGTAACAAAGTTTCAGTTCAGCATTATGTGTGATGTTCATTTCTAGTGCCTTTCCTCCTGTCAGGTCTCTCCAAATACTCTTTAAACACTGCTGCTACTTGGGGAGAGAAGTTCGAAGTCTTTCAAATCACTGATCTAAGACTAGTGATGACAGTGCGTTTTTGGCTGAGCATTTGATTTGTCAGATAAAAAGACTGATCTGATCAGGGATGGTGGCAGACTTCTGAGAGTTTGTTACATTATTGAAGTTATTTAAAGAAGAATCAGTGATGGAGGGATATAAATAAATTCAGTGTGTTGTGACACTACACAGAGGATTTTATCCTATAAGGTAAATATGATTAAAACTAATATCTCCACCAAAAAATGTACTTCTATAGAGTTGAAACAGC
This sequence comes from Cheilinus undulatus, assembly GCF_018320785.1. Lineage (NCBI taxonomy): Eukaryota > Metazoa > Chordata > Actinopteri > Labriformes > Labridae > Cheilinus > Cheilinus undulatus. Next base: position 30,727,506 of record NC_054877.1, read on the forward strand.
CTAATGCGCAATTAGAAACTAAAAATAGCTGTTATGCCAGCCAGAAATGATTTTTCCCATCAGAAAAACCTTATAAAAGGATGCCATTTAGCAAAACTTTCAAAATTGTATAAAATGAATAGCTGTAAACACTAAAATTAAGTAATAATAAAAATCTGCTTTTATTTATTGTTTTAACATTCTTCTGCAAAGTCGCAAAAGAAGAACATTTCTGCACATCACAATAGTAGAGTAACTGTATTGACTTGCTACTGTGCTATCATTTTTGTGTCATTTTTGTTTGATTTACCTGTGACACATCAAACCGTCTGCTGTGAGAAGTCTCACTTTCACACAATCTGTGCTGATCACTCAGTTTCAACTGATTTCTCTGCTTGGTTGCAGGTTCCTGATTGGTCGAGAGAAGGAGGGGGTGGAGAGCGAGGTGGCGCGACTAATCAATGAAAGCCTGGAAATGGATAAAACATCCAGACAGGTGCGGTTTCTGAAAGAAGAGCAGAGTCCGATCGCATTGACTGTTCCAAACTGTTTGAACTTTTTATTTTTCATTTCTGCGTATGAAGAGCGGAGACATGGGTGGTGATGAGGACAACAAGGGAGGCATGTCAGAGAGGGGGTCATTTGCAGAGGAAGAGGAAGACGATGATGAAGAGGATGTAGACTTTCTTTCCTCTCTGGACAATGAGCAGCTCTGCCTTAAATACCAGCAGGTAAAATACATTCAAACTTGCAGAACCATAAAATTCATAGGCTTCAGCATTCAGTCAACCAGCAGTATTTAAAGAGCCTTTGAAATGGAAGGAAAAGAATGTTCTTTGTATATATTATTAAACTAATATAAGCATTTTAGAACATATTAAAATTTCACCTTTTTGTCTTTCTAGCTTCAGTCTAAACTACGTAGCAGAGCATCTGAACTTCACATTGCAAGAGCAAAGGTAGGTCGTTCACTTAAAATGAATAATTCACTCTTGCACCTACAAACTAATAACTGTGCTCACATTAATACAGCACCTTTTGGAACAGTCTGACCCATTTAACTGTGTATAAGTTGGCTCGCTTCAGAGTTACTAGGACACGGGCCACGTTCCAACTCTTCTGCGCATCGGCCCTACTTTTTTCTGCTATTGCCTTGAAGTAATCACGGCTCTGACATAACTGGGTTGACTAAAGCCGTTTCAGTAGAAAATATGGCTTTTTTTCTTTCTCACAGTGTTAGATCAGTGTATACTTCGTTTGCTGGTTCAAAAAGCTCTTGATCTAAGAGGATTGAAAAAGGCTACAGTTTCACCATTTCCAGGAATAGTTGGATGTGTGATGCAAGAACAAAAAGGCTTCTTTTTTTTTTGGAAGTCCTCTCTGTCCCCTCATAGACATGCATCATTACAAATATACATAATGAGTTGTTTTTCTGTATGTGTGCCCAGTTGAAGGCATGGGAGGAGCGACAGGCCTGTTGGGAGAGCCAGAAGGCAGAGTTGGAGCAAAGAGCGGAGGATGGAGAAGATAAAGCTGACAAACTAGAGAAGTATGATGGCTTCTTTTTTGGTCAGTGAAGTACATTTTTTCATGATGGTAAACATCAGTCAAAATGAGAAACAAAAGTCTGTAAATAGTTATGTTGATAATCATGGTTATAAGGGTATACACTCCCCTCACTTTATTTATTAGGTATTGGCAGGAGGCCCAGACTCTGTGCAGGGTGGTGAGCCAGAGACTGGCTGATGCTCAGAGCCAATCAGAGAGCCTGGAGATCAAATACAGCAAGGCCAAGAGGCTAGTACGAGAATACCAGAGCAGGTATTTATATAATCCATCTAATCCAGATTTTATAGTTCTTTTAATAGTGTGTTATAATAGTAATTAGTAAAATTGTCACAAATTTTCTAAGTTGTACATCGTGTAGATTTTGAATTAAACTTATTAAATAATACTTTTTAATTTTTTTAGGGAAGACGAGAGGGAGCAAAGAGAAGCCGATTTGAGGAGGGAAATGGAGGAGAGAGATAAGCAGCACAGAGAGACAGTTGAAAGACTACAAATCCAGGTGAGAGGAGACTTAACAGCCCGGTGTGGATTTGCTTTACTGATCCTGCCTTTTCTCTGTAATCATTGTTTCACGTGTTTTATCACAGATAGCACAGCTGGAGAGAAAAGAGCCTGCATCTGAGGGACAAAAAAGCTCATCTACAGGTAAGTAGCTTGATTACTCTGACTTTATAGCGTTGTGACTCTAGGTCTGTTGGCTCTATGTGTGTTGGCAAGTAAGAAATTTATAACCATTAACTTTAAAAAGTTTTGATTTCAGTTTGGTTTTGAGAGTTTAATTAAGTTATTTATGTGAAAATAAGTCACTCCAGTTATAAAATGCTGCAATATCTAACCTCTTGAACATAAAGAATGCATTTTGACTGAACACAAAGAATTATGCTGGTGTCTCAGGTCCAGACTGGTATATGCCCGTTCCTGATACAGGACGTCTGGACTGCAGCGCTCACATAGCCAGAGCTCACCTGGCTCAGAAATCAAAGCGTCACCCACCATCCAGAGACAAACTCAGAGAAAGCTTTAGAAAACAGGTAAGAGACAAAGCTGCACAAATTTGGCAGATTTTGGTTTTGCTGTTATGTTGCTGTAAAATACTATGCAGGAACTTCTGGTGTTTAAAATGAAACAAATGCTGAAGTGCAAAAACTGAAGTTCCTCAAGCCTCACCTTGGCGCTGGCTCCAAACACCAAGAAATCCCAGTGAGAGCCCATAATAAAATGCTTATTTTACAGCAATAAACATGTTTACAGCCTAGAACAAAAGAAATGGGTCAGAATAGCTGATTTGTTTATTGCTACACTGTATGTGGGTTTAATGTAACTCTACTGCATTTGGACTATAAGGGTCCACAGCTGAAGGAATCAACAGGTGGCATTTTATGGTGCTTGCTTTTTAAGGAGGCTTGAGGCTAACCTTAACTCTCCACTCTCTATATTTATCAGAGGTTGGGATAGTCATCATTTCTAATATGATCACCTCCATCATCGAGCTTCAAAACCAATGTGTGTTGTCAGTGACACTGTGTCCATGTTGTATACGGTCTATGGAATATTGAAAAGAAAGAAATAACTAAAATTGTAACAGTTAATCCATATTATTTACTTGATATCAGATGGCTTTCTCTTTTGTATTTGGGTTTACATAAAGAGAAATTTATAAAAGGCCAGCATATATTGGTCTGAAAGAGCATGTTATTGATTTGCAGAGCAGACAAAATTCAAACTAAAATAAGGGTAAAGGGTACACTTTGGACTTATTTATTTTTGGTCATATTAGTTTACTTATATTCCAGTACTATTTAATGTTGGAGAGTGGGTTATATTTTACACTTTCATCAGCGAGTTTATTTACTCTCTCTTTCCTGTTTAGATGCCTCAGTCTGTGATTCTGTTTTGTCATGTCTTGTTTGGAGAGGCATGATTTGACACTCCTTTTCTGACTGTGAAACTTATGGATTGTCAGGAAGAAGAACCTCAGAAAGCAGAGAGCCCATCACTGTTAGCATCTTCAGCAGTACAAAGGATCAGCAGAAGTGATCTCTCCAGTTCCTCGTCATTCCCAGTTCTCAGTCCTCAACCTCCTGCTGGTGCAGTCTTTACCCCTCCTGTCTATAGAAATGACATTGTTACCCCCTCACCCTGCAAATCCTCTGCCTCTAGGAAGTCCAAAAGGAAATTTCCTGATTTCAGGTGCGGGATCTCTGTCTCTTTATTTGTTCTTAAATTAGGGGTCATAGTAGGCATTGTACCTTTGTGTCATATTTGCAGGACTTGGGATATTGATGGGACATTTTTTGGAGGGTTTTGTGATTTACTTATCCTTAAAGTATTAAGAATTTAATGTACTAAATTATTTTTGATTTTTCAGTGGCCTTAGAAAGTCACTCAGCAAAAGGAGAAGTGAGAAACATCGTAAAAGGATCCTGAACAACAGGTGGGATATTAAGTATGAAGAAGAAAACACAACATAAAGGCATGTACATTTAATTCCGACAGCCAAGTCCTTCCATACTCTAAACTGCCTTTTCATCGCCCTTTATACTTATGTTTTTAATCCATATGTAAAAATGTTGAAATTAAATGCTGAAAGGTGTATTTTAAGGGAAGTACTGTATATACTGCATCTTAAAAAGGATCAATTACTGAGTAAAAAATTAACATAAAAAGTCAAAACAGGGAGGTCAATGCTTTCTGTCGATGTCATGAAAGACGGGAGTTTGGCACTTGACAGTCAATAGCACACAGTAGGAGATTGATTCCACATTAAAGTTAAACAGCTGTTGCATTTCACCTTTACTATAGAGGTGTGCTTTAACGTAAACAAACTGGTTGGAGTTATTACATTCAGCTGTCCTGTCCTAGAAAGGCAAAAAGCCCAAAGAATAATCTAAAAAAAAAAAAAAACGTTAATTTCACCTTCATTTGGTTACAACTGCATTAAGGAATATGATAGAACGGCACTGAATTATTTCCAATTTCATGAACTATTATTTCAAATTTAACAATCATAGTTTTTATCTATGCAGAGCTTCCTGTGGTGACCTTGTGGACGAGCCCACTGGAGGCTCTCCGTCAGGCTCTGTCAGCTCCATGCCTTCCTGCCTGCCATTTCCCTGGTTTGGAGAGCGAGGGAGAGACAAAGAAGTGGATGTGGAGCGAGGCAGGGAGAGACTCCGCTCTGTGTCGAGCAGCAGTCTGCCCTACTTGACCACCACAGGTAGAAGAGATCAGGTAAGAACAACATACAGTTAGAAGGACTTGAATGAGGCTTTCTGCTTGCCAGCTTTCTATTCTGTTTGAACTTTTTGATCTAAATATTTAACACTCATCCCTTTTAAAATGAATATGCAGTATATAGGCAGTCGAGGTCTTCCTCTCTTGCTTTTAGAGTATTGGCTCTCCAGTTCGCAGCTCCAGCATGGAGGGTCATGTCTCTGATCACTCCCTTTCTGGACACTCTTACACTTACACCTTTTCCTCTTCTGAGGTGAGTCTGTCCTTTCCTTCTTTTGCTTCTAACTACCTTCTACCTCATGGGGCAGTCTTCACCCACACAATTATTTCCCCAGGCTTACTCTTCTCTCTGATACAGTCTCTTCTTCTTTTTCTGTCTTTTCTGACTCTGTCCTACGTTGTGCCTCGGGTTACCCATCAGACATTGGACGATGACCCACTTCCCACCAACAACAACCACCAGTGGCAGAGTCGACCTGTGTTGGAGTGGAACAACCAGCAGGTGTGTCTGTGGTTAATCGCCATGAACATGGACCAGTATACATCAACGTTTGCTGCTCGAGGTGTAGACGGAGCACAGCTGCTTAACTTGGACAGTGAGAAACTCAAGGTGAGCCCAAGATTAAAGGGATATTTCTGCATGTTTGAAGCTGGGCTATACAAGGTACTTGGCAATAGTAGTGGCACTATCTCTCAGAGATTTCGGATAATGTTGCCTCTTAAAGCAAAGCGCACTGGGGGCACTGGCAAGGGAGCAAGTCTAAACAGAACTCCACATAAATTAAGGAGTTTTAGACAAAAATGGGCCAAAACAATGCTGGCTAAAATGTAAGTTTTATTGGAAAAATTTGGAAGCATTTTATCTTTCACCCAGAAATCTCTGGAGGCTAATGCCACTACTAATGCCAGTTACCTTTAACAACCCAACTTTAAAAGTACTGAAATATCTCCTAAGGTTTGCCACACTACACAATTTTAAGCCCAATTTGAGGCAAGATTTGCCTCCCTCATTGATCATTGGGGCATATCTTGAGTGGGGGCTCATTCCAAACAAGAAGTTGTTTGACCAAAATTAGACAAAATAAATCCTTTTCCTTTAGTCTTGAAAAGCATACAGTCTGCATCAGCCTCCTTGTGTGTGTATGTGTATGTGTGAATACTGAGGTTATGAAGCAGCTGCGCTGCATTGTACTCTGCTGTGCGTCTTTTTTTACAATGTTCCTCCCTGCTCTAAAGAGAGTTCAGTGTGCTGTATTTAACTCATTTATCACATGTCAAGCTCTTTCTTAAATAAATAATTATTGGAAGTAAATAAAGATTGGTGAAATTTTGTATGTTAGATACATAAATGAATAAATACTGAAAATTAATATTTTCCAAAAGTTTCCCTCTGTCACCAAATGTCTCGCTGACCAGATGACACCTGCTGGTGGACTGGAAGTTTGACACTCCCGTTTTAAAGTGATTGTTGGGTTTATAAAGCAGAGCTGTGTGCCTTCTGTTTCCATTTACATTTGTGGTCTTTCTTTTCCTCCTGCAGGCTCTGGGGGTGAGCAGTCACAGTGATCGGTCTACCCTGAAGAAGAAGCTGAAGGAGATCAAGAAAAGCGAGGAGAGGGAACAGAGGAAAGGAGAAAAGAGGCTGAAAGATGGATATGAGAAAGAAAAGAATTCAGTATTAGATAAGGAAAATGATGAGAGGGTAAGGATGAATTTTGAGGAGCGGTCTGTAAAGGATATCAGACGGAGTGGAAAAACTATCAGAACTGAGTCGCTCTTATAAAAGTGATGTCAGAGATGTTCCACCAGCATGAGGCTGCTTGTAGACTAACGCACAAAAACACTCCAACCAATTTCCGTTAAAGACATAGCTATGTGACGGCACACGTCTTAAATCTTGTAGGATTAAAAAAAAAAAAACACTTCTCTGTTTTAGCTGGTACAAACGTCTATGAGTAAAGGTTTACTTGAGCACCAAAGTTCACCACATACATGTCAGGTTTAAAGTGTGTGACATTTTGCCACAGTTTTTCAGTATTTTCTTTTTTTAAATCATGAAATTTAAATTATAATTACAATAATTTTAATATATAACGCTGTGCTGATTTAAGCACAAATGTATTTGCTGTAAATTCTTTTTCTATGTATTAATAAATAATGGTTTAAACATCTCTTTTCCGTTCCCATTTGTCTAGAGTAATCACACAACACTTGGGTATGGTAAAATTTAAAAACATTTTATTCAAGAAACTCCTGTTAGTGCTCTGTTTAACAGCCAGAGATTGAAATATGGATTCTGCAAGGGCATGATCTGTTTATTCACAAACTGAGCTCTGGATTACTGTGGAAAGTTAGTTTTAACTTGACTTGAGACAGTTGAGAGTGTTATTTATATAAAAAATTATGTGCGTGTGTGTGTGTGTATCACAAAGTAAGGTGCACATACTATAGAAATGATTTTAAAAATGCACTTTCTAATTAAGAATATTTGTTTCATCTCCAGTTAAGTCTTTGGCCTTTAGGGCATTTAACATGAATAACTCATCGCAAATAATAAATACAAATAATTCTGCCAAGTATTGAAAAAAAATGTACAAAAAACCTATAAAACTTCCCACCCCCTGCCCCTCAGTCAAGACTGAAAGTAGTTAATGTGCAAAAAAGCTCAAACAGACAGTAGCTGAGCAGGATCTTCTCCCACAATGCAACTCTCCTTCAGTAATTTGCACAGACTTGATAACTCAGAATGTTTCAGTCCTGCAATTTATTTCTCTTTTGAAGCACATAAGTTCTTTTTGATATTTACAGTCCAAACTGTGCAAAGACAAAGCAGGAAAAAATAGCTAAATTTTGAGTTCATCACTAAACAGGAAACTAGTCAGATCTGGTTGATTGTTAGGAGTAATGTTTGTTGTGCAATGTCATCATCCAGGGCTTCTTTCTGGGTTTTTCCAGTTACCCACCCCAGGTTTATTTTTCTCTCCTCATGTTGTTACTGGGAACCTTATCTTCATATTTGGCATACTTGAAAAAGCCACACTGCAGAGAAAAGAAAAGGAGAAGCCATTTTTGTTAAGGGAAAAATATTTGAGGGCATTCTGAGAAAGAAAATAGGCCTGATAAAGCAAAGAGTTTCACAAGCAAGACCTGAAATACAATGAATCCAGTAAGAGGTGTAGCGAAGCCATCTCTGCTCCTCTTGTGGAAGGATAGAAGTCTTTTAGTGGAAAGAAAGAAAAAACTCCATGCCTATAACAGTAAGTGCCTGTAAGCCATCACTTCCCCCGATCATGCAGGTAAACTGTAACCATCCACACATATCTGTGTGAAAACCAGTGAAGAATGAACTCAGCAAGAAATGAAAGCTTTTATTAAAGTAGTAGTGTCACAGTATGAGAAATGTCCACTGCCTGGCAAACACCAGAAAGCTGAACTTCTGTAGCAAAAAGGAGCAGGAGCAAAAAGTTTCACTCATTCTTTAACAGTTTGATCATTTTACCTTCTCTCTCTTTCAAGCATTTGGTGTCAGCCTCTCTTTTTCTGATGGGTCCTCTTTCTTTTTCCCAAAGAGTCCACACTGAGGAGAGGAACACTGTTAGAAAATATGTACAAGGTGTTGTGTATACCTACTGTTTTTATGAACATGGTACAAGAAAGAATTCTTCAAGAATTCTAACTTTGTGTCAGTCTTTTTCACATCAAACCATGAAAATGTGAGTGTGATTTTTTTTGTGTTTTAAGTAATGGAATTGGGTGTCTCCCAATTTTTTGCTCTGAAGTCCTACCTTCCAGAGAAGGAAAGCCAAAAGAGCCAAAAGCATCAGCAAAAAGAGGATAGTCAGCACGATGATCCACCACGGTACTCCAGCGTAAGCGCCTTCTGCTCGTCTCTCTGGAAACACTGTCAGTTTTGCCTGAGGAACACGGAAAAAAACAGTACATCTGTTTTAAAACACATAGGTAAGCACATGTTTTGATGTTATTGTGTAATAATCTCAAATATTTACATTTGTCCCAGCATTCTGGAGCACTGCGTTCTTTGTTGTGCTATCAACATTCAGAGAGGCCTTTACGATCACCTCCACGCGATGCAAGTCAGAATAATCCTGTTTGAAAGATCAATGACATAAATGGGCCAGTGTAATTATTCTGGAAAGGTTATCTGACTTTTTGAAACACACTTCATCTTGTGGATACATTTTCCACTATAAACTGTGATGTTTGATCTCTTTCAGTGGTAAAGTTGAGTAGAAACATGTTAATTTTTTTTCTGCAGTCTGTTTTACCTTGATGAAGGTGCTGTTCCAGAGGCGAGAATGCAGCGTTATGACTGCATTACTGTCCAGACCCCCCAGGGGGCACTGTATCTTCACACATTTAGCCCCACTGTCGCACGACTGTCAAAACAGAGGGGAACACAGTTACAGCTGGATCCCTCCTAATGGCTACATAAGCTAAATAGAAAACAGAAGATAAAGGATTGGTAGGGTTGTGTTACCAGAGTTTTTATTTTCTTCGAGTCAACTAAACGTGAAATTGTGCCTGCATGGTTTGCATTAGAGTTATCTGCAGCTCTTCTGTTTCTGGAGTTACTTGGTTTGCTGACTGGTATCTAAAAACAGAGAAGAAAAAATACAACACAACTTTAGGTTTAACATCTTTTATTTTCTCAATAATGTGTTAAAGTTTCTTCTCATAACTGCTGTGTGCAAAAGCAAAGAGAGTGAGCAGCACATGTTGATTTGATGTGTTCACTCACCTTGCTAAGAGGGTTAAATTCTCCTTTGGGAGTGCACTGCATGCCCTCAACTCCAGTTGAGGTGATATCCATCAGGTAGAGCAGCCACGCTCCTGTCTCTGTCTGTTTAGGCCAGTCAATGTTTAAGGTAGCAGTGCCGATGCCTGTCAGGCGTTTTCCCCGATTAATAACCTGAAAATCAAGACAGGAGTGGTTAGATAGTACTCATTTTTTATCTTTATTTGCAAATTCTTACAAAATATATCAGTATGTATGTAGTTCTCTATTATAGTCTGAGCTGTATTTAAGATTATGTATTAGCAGACTTTGATGTATGCAGGAAAATAAGTTCATATAGGGAGCAAAAGCACATAGGACACAAAAGCATTGATGACATGCCAGCTCTCATCAGCAGTAATTATAACATAATAAAACATTTTTATTTGTATGTTTTTTCATCTAAACAAATCCGAATTTGGTGCAAAGTGAAGAACAAGGGAATGAAGATAAAAAAATAAAAACATGCAGGTTTTATGAACCTGAGTATTATAACCGTAAGCAGGAATAATAAATATAAATTCAGGACCATGACAATTAGAAACAATGAGTAAAGCAGAAATAAATACACATAAGCACAGCAGCAATCATGGGCCTCTCATGCTTTTTTTGTGTCTCTCAACAGGCGGTGGCGCCCTCAGGTGGTCAGGGAGGGCATTCCCAAGCCTTGGAGAAGGATTTGTTTGTCTTGCACACAACGTTGATTCAGTCAACTAAAACTATGACTAAAAGTGTTAGTTGACTACCTTTCTCATGAGGGAGATGAGACTATAGCAAGCTTAAAATGGATCTGGTGATAAAAACTCGGACAAAAGTACATTAAGTTTTCATTAAGGAGGCTAAAAATAGACTAAAATGTTAGTGTTGTTTTTAATAGTTTCTCAAGAATGGACTAACCCCAATTTCAAAAAAGTTGGGACAGTGTAAAATGTGGATAAAACAGAATGCAATGACTTGCAAATCTCATAAGCCTATATTTTTATTCACAATAGAACATAAAAACATATCAAATGTTGAAAGAGACATTTTAACACTTTATAACAAAATATTACCTCATTTTGAAATTGATGTTGCACGCTTGCTTCTAAAAGAACTAACAAATGCTGGAAAAGTAAGTGGTACTAGTTGGAAATGGCTAGAGGTATCTGGCACCTAATTGAGTTTAACTGGCTACAAGTCAGTATCATGACTAGGTATAAAAGGAGCGTTTCAGAGAGGAAAAGTCCTTCAGAACTAATGATGGAAAGAGGTTCACCAATCAGCAAAAAACTGCTTCTCAAAACTATGGAACAATTTCATAAAAATGTTATTCAAGGTATACTTATGAAGACTGAATATCCCACAATCTACAGAACATAACATAAAAAAATCAGAGAACCTGGTACAGGAATTCACTGCATGGGCTCAGGAACACTTCCAGAAATCGCTGCCTTTACACACAGTTTACTGTGCCATCTACAAATGCATGTCAAAGCTATATCCCAAAAACAAGAAGCTTTGTGTGAACAAGTGCCAGAAATGCTGCAGTCTACTCTGGGCCCAAGGTCATTTACAAAGGATTGAGGCAAAATGGAAAACTGTTCTGTGGTCAGATTAATCAAAATGAAACCTCCATATAAAAGTGCAGGTAACCTCATCACAGAAACACACTGGTGAGGCTTTTACTTTGAAAAACACACCAAAAGGAGTGAATTGATTGACAGGATACATACAGCGGTGCTCAGAGATCAGAGTGCAGTTCTCAGTGCAGACAAGTTTCTGCATGACTTGTTCTATGAACGAATGCTTGTCAGCTTCATACTGGACTATGTTCACACTTTCATTTATGCACAGTCAATAATTGTGCTCATTTCAATGTGTTCACGCACAAGACCTGGCATGGAGACTGGAGCATAACGCCTAGTCTAGTCTGGCTCAGTTGAGGTGTTTACATGCAAGAGTAAAACGATCACCAACATTATTATCTAGGTGAGTTGGTCTGACTTTGAGAAATTCAAGAAAAGCATGATTTGTGTCGGACTATTATGCTCATGTGTATCTTTACGTGCACACAGTTTTAGTTAGACCAATGCAATAATACTTCCTCTAACTCCATGTAATTGTAATTTGGAATAATTTACTGGGTTAGGAAAGTCCAAAAACAAAGAGGATAGAACACATTTCCATAGTGCTGAGGAGTAAAAGCCACTTAAAAAAAAAAAAAAAAAAAAGTTCTTGAACTCACTTTGAACTGGTGTTTGACCGCACTGCCTATGTCGGTCTCAGTCTTCATGGCTTCCTGATCTTTGACTTTTCCTGAGAAGTAGAGCTGAGATGGCTGGGCCATTCTGGAAAGGCAGAGAAACACAGTCAGTGTCATCAGGTGAAATGTTTGCATTTGTGAGCTTTAGCGCTACGTCAAGCTGTTACTCACCCTGTAACTGAGAGTTGCAGCATGAGGGCCACCTTTGCCTTTGCTTTAATAGGAGCTAATTTCTGCTGGTCGCTCGTTCTAAAGGATCAGAGTTTATACAAGGTGAAGTCATATACTCAAATGTTTGAAACCACTTTGAAACAACCTTTTTTTTTTTACTTCAAAGCATAACATTTTAAAATATATACAGATCAGTTTAGGTAGATTTGTGTACATACGTCTCGAGTGTAAGATTAACCTCCAGTTCTGTTGTGTCGAGAGAGATGCCCACTGTACTCAGATAAATGTATATAGTTGCCTAGACACACAAAAGCAAAGCTGTTGTATTAGGGTATGAGGGTAAATACGGAGGAAAGGGTACGATGAAGGAAGGTTTCCCGCATTTCCAAAAGGAGATTATTTTCTCACCTGTGCGTCACGTCTGAAGGGGTTTCCAAGCTTGCAGCCAAGATTAGAACCATCTTTGTTGGCCATACATGTTACCTGTTGTTTCTGAAATCCAAAAATAGTAAAATTATTATAAGTCGGAACCACAACCTTTTTTTTTTTCCGTCTTTCAAGCTCCTGTGAGGAAAGTCTTATATAGTCTTAACATTTCTGCCTTAACACAAATGACCAAGGCCCGACTGAGCTGATCCTGAGTGGTCAGATGGATTTCTAGCACGTTTGATATTTTGGTTGTACAACTGCACACACTCCTGCAGTGAACCATGAGCAGAATCCCCTACTTTGGGACAATAAAATCACAACAAAAAGAAATGCGTTTTTGATGTGCCTTCCCTGACTATAATAAAGGAAATAAACAAGCAGGACACAGGCCTACCTTGGAATCTCCAGCTAAGTATTTGTTATTATTTAGCAGATAGTTGTGTTTATTAGCCATGCCGTTTATGTGTGTAGGAGAGAGATGGCCAAAAAGGTTTGTAGCCATTTGAGGCACGATGAACAGCCAGTAGATATGACTTCAACCTCTATTTCACCATAAATGCCCAGCTTAAAAGTGGCCAAAGGAACTTTGAGTGTGAATTTGACAAAGAGAAAGAGAAACTCACATTAGTTGGAACTTTGTAAGTAGAGTAGCTAAGAGAGTGTGGGAAGGAGGCGTTCAAAAAGGCTTCATGTGCATCATCTCCATTCTGGTTGGTCACTTGGATTGCCAGGACAACCTCTGTCTGGTTGCTGAGAGTGATCACAGGCACACCATCTTCCCTTCAGACAGACAGACAGACAAGTTATGAGCCAACAGGCTGACATGTGGAAAAGAAGAAGAATTGAATGAACATGAAGCAGTGCAAAGACATAAACTAGCACAAGGCTTTACAACAAAGCCATCATAGCATAGGGATGTTCAATAGTACAAATACAGTCATGTGCATAAGTTTTAGGAATGTAGGGCGCTGAGGACCCAGTGTGCCACAACCTGGGGCTCAGCAGCCAAGATCAAACTCAACAGCATTTCTTTTGTCACCCCTGGTAACATGCCAGGAGACCACTGGAGGTTTTCAAGCCCTTGGGACATCCACAGCACAACCATGGGCTCATAAGTGGGTGGGTTGTAAGGTCATGGCAGCCCTTCACCCGGACAGTACCCTAAGCTATGCTAAATTGTCACATCCATCTTTTACTTCAGCCTAAAGGTGTGGACTTAGTTATTTTTTTCAACAGATTATTTTCCCATACCGCTGGTAATATGCAAGGACATCCGGAGCACAGCTGGGTTGTGTCAATCTCCCTTCCCTGATGGCGTAGTCAGGCAGCATACATGTCACATCCATGCATTAATGCAAAACCTATTTTTGGCCCTAACATACATAAAACTTATGCACGATACTGTAGTTAGTTAAAATACTAAATTATAGTTGTCATGTATCTGTACTTTACTTGAACATCTTTTTTCATGACAACTTTACCTTTTCCCCCAACAGCTCAGAGACACAGCAGAATTCATAAAGTACTGATAAATGTAACCAAAAAGGTGTGTGTATGTGTGTATTCCCTTACAGATCTAGTGGAATGAGCTTCTCGCCGGAAGGGGGTATGTGACCGTAGCGATATTTCACTTGCAAGTTGCTCTGACAAACGTTATCAGGGCCACATCCCTCCTTCTGGAAATTTAACTGCAATCACATTAACAAACACAACATCAGCATCACATACAATAGGAGAATGTATAAAACTACATGACAGTAAATAAAAACTAATTTAGGTTTGGACCGTTTGTTTGACCAAAAAAAAAGACAAAAATGAAGAAGCCACATGAGCTCTGACATCTCTTGATTATGAGCTTTCACAGTATTTTGACATAGACAAGACTCACATATTAACCTAATTATCATGAAAGTAAACCACAAATAATCATAGCCTTACTTCATTCATAAATAACCAGGAGTAAATACCATAGTTCGAATTGTTGCTGGCTCATCTGCATCCAGGACAGGAGCCGGTGGAGCAGTTGAGCTCTGTCTGCGTTTTCGTTTGGATTCCTTGATCCCCACAGAGACATCAATTGGGATCGCACGCAGCTTGTCTTGAATAGTTTCCTGCAGAATAATGACATGGTACAGCTTTACACACCACTAACAACAACCTACTTAGATGAAAAGAAGAGGAATACATTGTCACCTCATCTAACTCAAGCCGACGTGTGAAGCAATTTCCCTGGCCTTTTCCTTCCATGGCAACGACTCCTTTGTACTCGTAGTCAGAGGAATCAGCAAAAATCGCTCTCGATTTAAGACCTTTTTCTTTTAAGTCGGCGTCAGCTTTGAGAGAGTATTCCACACCTAGATGAGGAGAAGGAAGTAAACAAGATTGACAGAATCAGAGGTAATGTTTCTTCAGCCTCCGTATGGTGTCTAAAGGAAAACAGAGAGGTTGGCTTACTGAGTTTAGGTGAGTAGCTCTTTGGGTTGGCTGTGTACTTGAGGCATACTTTGACATCCAAGCTGAAGACACAAAACAGTTCATCCACAGGCGGAGACAAAGATTAAAACTTTTTAACAGACAGGATCTTGCATCATATTTTTCTACAAATAAAAAAATCTATTTGTTACCAGAATTTTGGGGGACAGTTCTTCTTAGTGAGGTCGATTTCTTTGGGGGAGAATGTGACTTCTTTCTCGATGCTGATAACTGGAGAGGCTCTAATGAAATAGAGGGGGAAAAAAGGAAAAAAAAACGCTTTATATTTGATCTTTTTTTGTTGTTGTGTTACTTGTGTGAAAGGCAGTTTTTTTTTCAGAAATATTGGTGTTATTATAAACAATTGAAAATGGGAAGCTTTGACTTCAGATTGCAGGAAATGCAAATCTGAGCAGAGTTAATTTTGGCAGCTATTTCTAATTTTAGTCTTTGACTTTTGATCACATGTATTTTAGTTTTAGTCACATTTAATTCATTCCTACCCTTTTTAGTTTTAGCCAACATAAACTTACAAACATTTTAGTCTAGTTTTAGTCCATAAGAAGTCCTCACATTTTAGTCCAACCATTTATTCTCTTGCCTAAATCTGGTACCAAGCCATGGTAGTGTGTTCTATGCACTCTGCCAAACCTGGAATCCCTGCTTTCTACAGCTGAGAGACAGAATAGCTACAGCTGCATTGTTTTTCGACAGATTTACCCACGATGGAGAAATATCATGGATTTTTTTTTTTTTTTTTAAAGATTTTTTTTTGGCCTTTTTGCCTTTATTTGATAGGACAGTGGATAGAGTCGGAAACAGGGGAGAGAGCGGGGAGAGACATGCAGGAAAACTACACTACATTTTAGTCTAGTTTTAGTCATCTTGACGAAAACTAAACTGACTTTTTGTCAGTTTTAGTCATCACAGATCCATTTTTGTTAGTCTAGTTTTTGTCATGGAAAAAAAGGCTGTCGACGAATAGTTTTAGTCAACGAAATTACCACTGAATCTGAGGAAGCCCACTTATACTGCATGTTTTATGGTCCTGTGACAAAGTTCAAGAGTTTTGGGACAGAATACATGCCAATAATATTTATGAGATTATAGGGACTCAAGAAGTAGGCAAAGAGACACCAAGGAGCTCCCATATCAGGCATTTATTAACAATCAAGAACCAGCATGCTCTTCCTCAGACTTGTAAATGCACCGTAGAGTTGCCATCTTAAATATGTGAACATAGATGTATTGACAGTATACACATACTATTTCTGGGTATGCCTTACTCCTCATAGAATCCCTCTGAATGTAACTTTGATACTTTGAATTTATAATTTTCATGTTGGGATACCTAATTAGATACTGATAGACTTCAGCTGTGTTAGGTCATATGTATAACATACTGTACGTTAAACACCATAAGACTGTTTTAAAATCAAACCATTTAAGTTTTAAAGGACCATATGAAACGTAACAGAAACAATATTGCAATATTGTGAGTTTCATGCATAAAGTAGCTGGTTAATCATAGTTATTAACTGTATATTTAAGTTTATATAACTGAACCAAAACAGCTGCTCAAATATTCACAAGACTGCAGGGAATTAAGCTTGCTTGCTTAAAATTTCCTCCAGAAGGACCCCCAGATTATCAGATACCTTCTTAATGCATACGCCTTACTTTGTTTAAATAACCAGGGAGGAGGGGGGATGTCAAGCTTTCTGTACCCCTTAGCTGGCCACTTTTTCCCACAGACTGACTTCCCTATATGTCTGTGAAAAGCCCTGGTTCAAATTTGATTTAAAAAAAAAAAAAAAAAAAAGTTATTTATTTCTTTGGGAGAAAATAGAAATCTTTCTTTAATACATATTCCATATATCAGAGTGAACATAGTTTCAAAGGGGACATGTTTTACCCTTTTAAGACAGGTTTATATTGGTCTCAGAGCCGGTGAAGTCTGTTGCTGAAAAAACACTCCAGCATTGGATTTTTGCAAGTCTAAAAAACCTCTCTGTTTCAGCCCCGCTCAGAACGAGCTGTTTCTGTGTCTTTAAATGTTACTGAGCTGTCTGACTCCGCCCCTGACCACGCACTTCTCAGGAAATGGATGTGGCCTAATGGATGTGGCTATCTTGATGCTCCTCTTAAAGGCGGAACTTTCTTCCAAGCAGGGAGGGCCGCCTGAACCTGGAGGCAGGGCTAACTCCCCACATGACATAATGAGGGGAAAATCTGAGAAAAGCTCATTTCAGCACACATTTTCTGATAAGTTAAGGGGGGGGGGTTCTGGTACTTGAGGGGAGTGTGGACAGGCCAGGGGCACATATTTTGTTAGAAAAGCCTGAAAAAGTAATTTTTGCATAATATGTTCCCTTTAAGCATGGTAGAGATGTTTGGAGGGGGAGAAGTACCATTTCACTCACCTGAAGACAAATACAGAGTCAGAGAGGGATCCAACAGCCAGGTCAGGGTACGAGTTCTTATCTAGGTCCATGTTGCCCACCAAAGAGTAACCAAAGAGTTTGACTCCTGGCTGGCCTGAAAGAACCTTAAAAACCAAAAACCAAAACTTTTACTTCAGTATATAATGATAGAGCAGAAAATTTTTAATCCAACTCAAATGGCAGACCAAGTATTTTTAATAATTCTAGGAGCTTTTAGGAACTATATGTAAAAAAGTATAAATCCATACTATGTTAGATGTTCCTATTTGTTTGTTTAGTGCAGTGGTTCTCAACTGGTGGGTCGGGACCCAAAAGTGGGTCGCAAAGCTCTCCCTAGTGGGTTACTTATGTATACCAGGGAAAAAAAATGTGACAAAAACTCTGTCCACTGAAGCCCTAACTGGACACACAGAATGTTGTAGTTACAGGATGTTTTTTTAAGTTTTCCTTTGATTAGATTAGTAAAATTCAGTATTTTTCTCAAGATTTCTACCTATTTATCTCCTTTTTGTTGGGAAATAAAGCTGGTTTACCCAAGATAACAAGGAAATTCCTCAGGGGATTTCCAAAATGTCCATGCTATCTCAGGAAAATGAATTAAGATAAGAAGTATGCCTGCAAATCCTTCTGTAATGATGTGTTACGTTTTTTTTGTTGTTGTTTTTTTTTTGTCCCATCTCTTTGTTCAATTAGTTTTTCTACTTAGAGTCCAAACATCAACAGTTTTGGAGTGTTCTTATGTCTTCATGGTGCAACTGCAGCCAAGAATACTAATAAAATAGTGACTACTAATTAACCAACATTCATGAAATAATGATGAATTCCTTTTTATATTTTGGTCATGATTTCTCTTTAGGATGAAGTGGTGGGTCCTGATATTTGACCAGTTGAGAACCCCTGGTTTAGTGTGAAGCTGAAGGATTAATCCCACAAGCAGGTTTTTGGTCTCTGGAGGGATGGCCAAGTACCAAGAGGGAACCTGCACCGGGAGGACATGTAAAGTCCACACAGAGAGGCCCTGCATGACCAGGATTTGAAACAGGAACCTTCTTGCCGTCATGCAACAGCATCAAGCCCCCATTCAGTCCTAATCTCAAATGATAAATATTTAATTCAAAGTAATAAGGAGGATCTTTCCTTTGTATGGATACTGGTGCCCACCTGTGGACAAAGTTTGTATGAAGTCTCCTTATAAGCACTATGCAGTCTTAAGGATCTTTTAAAGTCTTTTCCTGCATCAGCTCAATCGTATTCAGTTTATCTTTGAAGAAATACGATACAGTGTGTTGAAATATGTGATCCTTGGTTCAACAAAACTGGAGCAACTAGGTCTAGTAGCTTCAGAGGAATCACTGCTGAGGGCGCACAGATGGTTGAGTGGTTTAAGGTGCTACCCATGTACGCAGGTGGCCTGGGTTTCGAATCCAGCCTGTGGCCCTTTACCACTTGTCTCTCCCTACTCTCTTTCCTGTTTCCAAGTTTATTCACTGCCCTTCTCTATCTAATAAAGGCATGAAAAGGCCCCAAAATAAGTCTTAAAAAAAACAAATCACTCCTGAAATGACAAATTCAAATTACTGTGTATCGTACCTGTGAAGCTTCTGTAGATTTGAGTCCTGTGGCTGATCCATGGTAGATGAAGACCTTTCCATTATCCTTATAAGGAGCCCCCACTGCAAAATCTGACAGTAACAAAAACAACAATGACGTCACACTGTATAGATACACGTACATCACAGGTCAATCAAGAATAAGGATATGCACACAAACAAAATCTGCAGTCTAACCTTGGTAACCATCCAGGTTGATGTCTCCTAGGTTTGCCACTGCCAGGCCAAACATGGAGTCCTTGGGTCCGTCTATTCTGGTGGGTACGATTTTATTCCATTTCCCATTCTTGTTGACATAGACATAGACAGCTCCTCCAATAGCTCCATTCTTCTCAAAGTACTGAGGTGCTCCCACCACTATGTCCTCCCACCTAATGATGACGTTTCTGTGAGTAAGAAGCACTTTTAAATGCAGAAGTTACAGATTGTTTATGTCAGCCATACCCGTCTCCATTGAGATCCAATACAGTCAGATCATAGCCAAAGGACGACGACAGTCCCTCTCCTTCCAGGGTGTACTCGTCTACCAAGATGTTTCCTGAATCACCTTTTTTCAGCAGCACCACCGCACCACTGTGATTTGCTCTTGGAGCTCCCGCCACTACCGTCAGTCTGCCTTCCCTGTTGGTCAGTTTAGTCCCAGAGTCCAAAGAGAAACCTGGGAGACAGAGTCAGACAAGCTTGACGACAGGGATAGAGATACACTCATACTGTATGTTACTCTGGCACAATGTAAAGACTAAAGTGTTGGACAATGACTGGCATGAGTTAGAAGAGCAAACAGTGGTTTACCCAGGTAGGCGTTGACAGGAGCAGGGACCAAGTCAGGGTCTTTCTCGTTCTCATCTCCGGTCTCAAAAGGACCATCACTGTACTCTAATTCTTCATAAAGAGTTAAATTATTGTTTACCATCTGTACAATACCTAGAGAAGACAAAACAGGAGGAGAAGAAAGACTTAGCATAAAAGGATAAAAAACAAGACAGAGCTAAGCCAGCTACATTATTAACATTGGCCAGTGTAGCTAAGTTAGCTTTAGCAATATGAGCTTTGGCAAACATAGCTAAACCTAAGGTAGCTAAGGTATCGTAGAATCTGCTTTTTGAGCTGAGCTTTAGCCACACAGCTAAGCTATTTATATAGCTTCACAGCAAATGAAACTACATAAGCTCTGTGAGCTACATTAGCATATTTTCATGGAGGATGATCTTCTGTCCTGTAAGCCAGTGGTTCTAAACCTTTTCAGCCCGCAACCCTTAAAATAAAGGTGCCAGAGACCGGAGAACACAACTGTACCAGAAGGTGGTTGAATACAGCCATGCACAATCAAGAATAGTCATGTGCAGACTAGGCTGCTCATAAGGGGGATAGATGGGACAGCTCTCTGGGGCCCAGCCTAACTGGGGGACCATGGAGGTCAGCAAAATCATGATCAATGGTAAATTAAAGCTGTGATATCCATATTTTATGTTTAACCTTAATAATAACATTTCTTATCAAATAAACATTTTTTCATTCTTTTATGTCATAGTAAATAGCTACTTAAAAATGTAAATCCCTTTTCTTAAAATGAGAATCAAAATGTGTTAAAAATGGCTAAAATTGGTTGAAAAGGTGGTGAAATGCGATCGTGAAAGTAGCAGAAACGGGTTAGAAGTGGCAAAAAAAGATAAAGGGGGCAAAAAATAAACTAAAGATGTCAAAAATGGGTTTAAAGTGGCAAAAACAGGAATAAAAATTGGGAAAAGAGGGTTAAAAAACTGGCTGAAAAGGGGTTCAAAGCGGCAAAAATCTGTGGGAAAATTTTGGCGAAATGGGATGAAAAATTGGTTTCAACTGGCAAAAACTGAGGCAGATAAATAGGCAGAAATTAGCAGTGATGGGTTAAACTGGCAAAAATATGCATAATAAATAGTGAAATGTGGTTCAACGATGAAAAAAGTGTTTTAAAGAAAAGGTTAACGGTGACAACTAGAAAAGTACTCGGAGAGCGTTAGCCCTATCTCCCAATAGTACAGAATGCTTTAAAAAAATTCCTGGATCCAGACAGTGATCCGGATCACTCCCAAGTGTCAGTGTAAGATCCCACACCTTCTATTTATTCCAATACAAATATTGATTCTTACCATTTTTGTTTGTAGTTCCCTGTTAGGGTTGTGTTAATTATAAACTCAGATGAATAATGTTTATTGATATAAATAATCCTAATTCGGAAGATATAGCACATCAAATCCTAACAACCCCTTATTACTAACTATTACTTACTATCAAATAAGATTACCATTATAAGATTACCTTTCCAGTTATACGCTCCAGTAGCCCCATAGATGATGTAGTGGTACTGCTTGTCAAATATGGCAGAGAGCCCCTGCTGGCAGGAGCCAAACAACTCGTGGCCTGTCAGGCGACCGTCACAGAACGGCGTTTTTTCTCCCTGCTCATACATGTTTGTATCAATGGTCAAGTCCGGCCCCAACACGATACAACGGCCAGTAATGCTACGTGTGTCAATGGTAGGCCACCGGCGCTGGTAGCGATGGGCACAGGCCTGGCAGGGAAACGGAAACAGAAACAAGCAGGCGAGGTGAGGGGATGTTGGTTGACTCAGAGTAACAAGATGTTACCAAATACCCTTGAGGATTTAATTTGATGTCAAATCAAGTTTGAGGCTCTTTTTGTTGGTTTCGGAAAAAAACATAATATGCACATGAAGTGACAATGCAAATCAGCTGCAGGTCTGATTGATCAACTTGATTCAGAGCTTCACTGAATATAACTTATTAAACTGGCTTAATAACTGGCTTGAAAGTCTTGAAAGTCTTGGTATAAATGAACATTTTGTTTCTATGTTCCAGCATCCTCATAAAACGACATTATATTTTGGATCCTCTGCACCATTACTCTTAATTTTGCTGAAATTAGACCTGTAAGCCTCATTTAGGGATCTGTTGTCTGCCACCTTGTGGTAACAGAAGCACATTGTAACTATCAGTGTCCATTCAAAATGACTGCCATATAACCAAAACCCTTTCAATTTTAGGATTGAAACTTTTTTATTTATGCTTGATAATGTTTGTAGTTTGATATGGCATGGATATTTGGTTTTATAGACAGTTTTATAAAGTTTTATTAACAGTTACATGCTACAAAACAAAAACCCATATGAGAACACTGGGACTTTTTACTAGTGTAAAAATAAAAAAACTATTGCTAGGACAAATTTGGTAAGAAACCAACAGTTAATAGGTAAACGTGGGTATAAATGCATTGCACATGGTTCAAATGAGTCTGCATGGATTTTATTTGTCTGGGATACATTTCCAGAGCATATTTAATGTCCAAATGTGAGCTATGAATACACAAATAGCCAACAATAATGAATATGCTCTAAAAATCATCGAATAGCTTTAAAAAAAAAAAAGGCAGATTTTAACAAGTCTTTAGGCCAGTTGGAACTTGCATGAATAAAAAATATATATATAGTTATCAGCGACATATCCTTTCTTCTGACACTATACAGACATTTTTATGTAGCCTATTGCATCCCATATAATCACACAATAATCCACCAATTCATTGTTTAATTTCATTTCAACTTTGGCTCAGCTGATCAATGGATATACCTTAAGTCCCTGGCTACAGAATGGTGTTTTCACTGTGTTATACAGAAAATAGACCCACTGTCTTCATATGAACCTCCTTTAAAAAAATACTTTTGAGATACAATGTTTGGTTATTATACTTAACAGGTCCTACTAATCCCAAACAAGTAGGAGATATAAATAATGCAAAACAAATAATAGCTCAGCTCTGAGGAGGCTAAAGGTGTCTGGGTGAAAATTAAAAGGGTTAAACTTGGATAAATAAAATCAAAATCAAATCATCTCTAAGTAATGCTATCCATAAAATATAATTAGTCCAATGTGACCTTTGAATGTTGTTTATTCACAATTTTATATTGTCATGTTGGAGAAAACCCTATTAGAGAAATTTGGAGATTTTTTCGCAGACAATACATTATAAAATTGTCACTAATTTATCTACTTAAAGTTTCAGCTCGGAGACTAGGTTTTTACTATCAAAACAAAACTGCTTCATCTGAAGGTTAAAATCTGATGGATTGACACACGTACCACAACTCTTCCTCCTGGCCCCTGAGTGTTAACCGTAACGCCCATCCACTGGTTCTCTTTGCTTTCTTGACTTTTATCCTCTACACAGGAGGAAAAAAAGACACAAAGAGACAGATTACTGGCTGAAAGACAACATGTGTAACATGTACAATGACAATTTCTCAGGGAACTGTGAGCTATGTACCAAAATATCTCACCAGTATTGTCAAAGTTAACTCTGTCACAGGTTGCTGATGAGGAGCTCATGTCACAGCTGTAAAGTCCTCCGGTCACTTTAGATATTTGACCACTCAGGGCTTTTGCTCTCGGGGCTCCAACCAGCAGTCTGCAACATACACATTAATTTAATGAACTGCTGAATGCAGAAAGAGTAAATGCACATCACACAATCAGATCAGAGTTGTTTGACCTGATGCCACCATGTAGACCTGCTTTAATGTTAAACTGAGTGTTATTCCCCTTTTATGATGTATTGTACCAAGCACTACCATCCTAATGAGATTTATTTATGGATGTCTGCAGCTAGGTGTCTCTTGTTTCTTCAGGCTCTGTGTTGTGGGTGGGCACTATCTGTTGTACTGTGCTGTTAATTTCTCCAACTAACTCTATGACTAAAAATGTTCAACAGCCTTTTTTCCATGAGAAAGACTTGACTAAGACTAGAACTAAAAAACTGATCTTTGATGACTAGAACTGACTAAAAGTAAGTTTAGTTTTCGTCAAGATGCCTAAAACTAGACTAAAATGTAATGTAGTTTTTGTTAGACATGCAGAATCTGTGCTGTTACTCCACTGTAGGTAAATCTTTCAAAATACAATGCATCTGTAACCTTTATGCCTCTCAGCTATACACCGCTTTCCACATTATTAAGCAAATGACATTTTTCTCTTATTTTCCAAAATATTTATGCAAATGATAGTCAGAGCATTTCCCAAGTCACCAGCCTTTTGAACAAACTTTATAATAATGACTGTTATTGTTTTTTAAACAAAAACCTCAAAATGCACTTTTCCACATTATTAAGCAGGCCACAGGTTTCAAGCAATATGGAAAAGAAAAAGGATCTCTCTGCTGCCGAAAAGTGTCAAATAGTGTAATGCCTTGGAGAAGGAATGAAAACATTAGATATTTCACAAAAGATTAATTGTGATCAACGTACTGTGAAGAAATTTGTGGCTGATTCAGAGCACAGATGGGTTCATGCAGATAAAGGCATAATGAGGAAGGTTTCTGACAGATGAATTCATCAGATTAAGAGAGCAGCTGCTAAAATGCCATTATAAAGCAGCAAACAAGTATTTGAAGCTGCTGGTGCCTCCGGAGTCCTGCCAACCTCAAGGTGTAGGATCCTCCAGAGGCTTGCAGTCGTGTATAAACCTACTATTCAGCCGCCCTATCCAATGCTCACAAGCAGACCCGGTTGCAGTGAACCCAGAAATACATGAAGACTAATTTGCAAACTGTCTTATTGACTGATGAGTGCCGTGCAACCCTGGATGGTCCAGATGGAGGAGAAGTGGATGGTTGATGGATGGCCACCATGTCCCAATAAGGCTGTGACGTCAGCAAGGAGGTGGTGGAGTCATGTTGTGTGCCAGATTCATGAGGAGAGAGCTGGTAGGCCCCTTTAGGGTCCCTGAAGGTGTGAAAATGACCTTGGCAAAGTATATAGAGTTTCTGACTGACCACTTTCTTCCATGGTACAAAAAGAAGAACCGTGCCTTCTGTAGCAAAATTACTTTCATGCATGACAATGCTCCATCTCATGCTGCAAAGAATCCCTCTGTGTCATTAGCTGCTATGGGCATAAAAGGAGAGAAACTCATGGTGTGCCCCCCATCCTCCCCTGACCTCAACCCTGTTGAGAACCTTTGGAGCATCCTCAAGCTAAAGAACTATGAGGGTGGGAGGCAGTTCACATCAAAACAGCAGCTCTAGCAAGTCTGGCATCCTGCAAAGAAATTCATGCAGAAACTCTCCAAAAACTCACAAGTTCAATGGATGCAAGAATTGTGAAGGTGATATCAAAGAAATGGTCTTTACGTTAACATGTAACTTTGCCTGTTAAGATTTTTTTGATTGAAATAGCTTCCTAATGCTGCAAATTCAACAAATGAACATTTTCAGTCATTTACAACCAAAAAAATGTTTTAAAACTCTGTCGTGCTTAATGTGGAAAAGTGCATTTTGGAGTTTTTATTCTTAGAAAAATAATGGTTATGATTATGAAGTTTGTTCAAAAACATTTGAATTATGCTCTTGTGGCTGATGACTTGAAAAACACCCTGACTGTCATTTGCATTAATATTTTGGAAAATAAGAGAAAAATGTCATTTTCTTAATAATGTGGAAAGCGGTGTAGAGAGCAGGGACCCCAGGTTAGAAGGGGTGCAGAGACCACACTACCATGATTTGGTACCAGATTCAGGCAAGAGAATAAATGCTTGGAGAAGACTAAAATGTTGTTGAATTTTTGTCGACTAAAACTGTAAAGGGTGAAATTACTAAATAGTGACTTAAACCAAAAGGCATCTAGAGACTAAGACTGACACTAAAATTAAAAATAGCAGTCAAAATTAATTTTGGTACTGTATTTCTGCAGCTGAGTGAAAATGGTAATTTTTCAGTATTTTAACCATGTCTCCGGGGTCTCTGTCAAACAGTATTAAATGTTTATCATGTGGAGTGTTATGGGGGCTACAGTGTAGTGGTTAATCTAGCTGTAATGTGAGGAAAACTTTATTTGTAGGAACAAACGCAGGAAAAACTGTTGTTTTAGATCAGCACAAGCCAAAATGTTTCCTACCTGCTGACATAGTTCATTGATACCTATCAGGAGAGCAGTAGAGCTTTGAGTGCATGGCTCATTTGGGATAATGTTCGTGAGATTGCCTCCAACTCTGCTGGTGTTTACAACAGCTTTATTTTACTTAATTTATTGTTAGTGACTGTTATACACTACTCACCCACAGGCCTGCCCACAGAATTGGCTAGGCCTCTGAAAAACACAGTGATTGGGCCCTCCCCTGTAGCAATTCATTTACAAAGTCATTGCACAGTTACAGTTACAGATACCTCAGTTTGGAGTTCAAAAGTGTCAAATATTATTGGGTCTGATGTTTATATTGTTTAAGTTTGCCACTTTTTAACACTTTTTCTCCAATTTCATCACCCATCTATTCTACTTTTAAGTGTTATTAATCACATTTTCTGCCACTTTAAACCAGTTTTTGCTATTTCTGCTACTCCAAACTAATTTTTATCACTTTTTGCCACTTTTAACCCTTTTACCACCTTTATGTCACTTTTAACCCATTTCTGCCACATTTAACACATTTATGCCATTTTTAAAATTTTTTTATCCAATTTCTGCCATTTTTGCCACTTTCAACCAATTTTTGCAACATTTTTCCCACTCTCAACCTGTTTCTGCCAATTTTGACCCACTTTGCCACCTTTTTCTACTTTTAACCCATTCTGCCAGCTTTTTGCTAATTTGAACCCATTTTGCCACATGTAACACATTTTTGCCACCTTATTACCATTTTAACCCATTTTTGCCAATTTTTGGCAACTTTTAACCCATTTTTAACCAATTTTTAACTAATTTCACAATTTCTTTTGCCATTTTCAATCAACTATTGCCACTTTTTTAAACCACTTTTAACTCATTTTCAACCATTTTCACCCATTTTGTACATCATTTTGCTTTTATTGAATTATTTTTCCTCTAATGTTGTCCTAGTTTCTTCTACTTTATTTTTTGGCCACCTGACTTCTGACATTATTTTCCAAAAAGTTTAGTTCAGTGTACCCATCCATTGTTAATAATACCTAACTATGATGTAGATACTTGGAACAGACCGCTGTACAAATTGTGGAGAATGGCTGCAAATGAGTTCATCCTTAAAGAAACAAGGTCCAAAAGAGTAATAGGTTGTGCCATGGTGGAGAAGTCCAGTTAAAAACAACAACACTGTAATCAAGAAACTCAGGTCGAGAGCCAAAGGTTTATAAAAGATTCAAAAGGAGAAAGCTGGCAGGACATTTGTCGTTTGTTATGACCACAAACAGAGGAAGGAAATTAAGGGTGGTGGTGAAAAGAATGGTAGGAGTATACCAAATATCTACAGTGCCAGTCTACAGTCTAAGGGCAACACATAGATATGCTACTAAAGTCATTTCAAGCAGGGTATAGCCCAGAGAACTTAAGTGCTACAAGCAGGAAGAGTTTAAGCTCGAATACAATAATTATAATAGGGGGGTAATGAACAATTTCTTTTCACAACAAGAGCTTAAACTAGCCATTCATAAAGGCAAAACCACAGCACCTGGGATGGACGATCTGGTATTAGATAAAATACTTGCACTAATCAACACAGTGTTGAAAAATGGTCAGTTACCCAAATACGAGAAACACTCAGTTGTTGTTCCTATGCAGATGCCAGGTAAATTGGTGCATCATTGGGTCTGTTTAGTTTTGCATGTGATTAGTGTGTTGTCGTTTTGCCTCTTTTAAGTCAGGGGTGGTTGTCTGTTTAGCCTGAATAGGATCATCTGAGTGCCATGATCTTTGGTCTGAAAGCTGCCAGCCTTCTCCTTTAAGTTGCATTTCAGTTTTAGTGGTACTAATGTTGGGGGATTATCTTCCATAGAGTGACTGATAGTCTTTGTTAGTCTGAAAGCTGCCATTTAAGTTTAAGTGGTACTTACGCTAGTTCAGGTTTTTGTGTGAGTCAGGGGTGGCTGATTATGTAGCCTGACAGGGATCATCTGGGCTCAATGATCTTTGTCGGTCTGAAAGCTGCCAGCCTTGTTCTCTCTGTTGCGTTTAAGTTTTGGTCTACTTACCTTATGTTAGCTTAGTTTCACTTGTTATTTAGTGTGTTGTTGTTTTGCCTCGTCTGAGAGAGGGATAGCTATCTAAGGGTGCATCTGTAAAAGAGGGCCTGAATATATTTTTCAGTCTGAAAGCTGCTAGCCTTGTATTTTTAGTGGCATTTAAGATTTAGTTCTGCTTTTGTTAGTTAAGTTCCTTCTGTGAGTCAGGGATGGCTGTCTATTTAGCCTGACTGAGATCATTTGGGCCCAATGATCTCTGTCGGTCTGAAAGCTGAAATGATGATTTGAAATTATTTCTACAACAAAGTCAAAGTGTGTTGTTTTTGGCTATAAAAGTCAAGCTTTAAGGCTCGGCCTCAGTTTTTATAAAATCTGATTGAAAAGGGTAAAAAAAAATCCTCTGTGTTTGGTTTGAGGAGAGAATGGCATGTAGGGTAGATATAAGGGAACCAGCTGCAAGTAGAGGAACTTACATGATCTACACAGCAGTCAAAATTCAAATGGGGTTGCAGCGTCTTCTGTGCTCAGGGAGTTGGATGCAGGCCAAAGCACTAAGAATATAGTATAAGGGCTGATGAACAGTCTTTAAGATGGCATATCGAAACTACTTCCGGTTCAACCAAAGATCAAGGACTGATGAAATAAATTACTTGGGATGAGGCTAGAGTTAGGCTGATTGTCCTTGATAAGGACCAGAAGTTAGAAGTTTATGCATACTCTTTGGCTCCATTGCTCTGTGCTGATTCATTATCTCACCATTAGAGTTGTGTCCTATTCGCACAGGAATAGCATTACACGGGGATCTCCTTTAATTTGTAATAACTGCGCAGGACGTCTGTGTTTTTAATCCCATGTGAATCGACCATGTCTGTTTTTTGGGGAGTAAAAGTTCCAAGGCAAATTTCCTACCATATTTCAGCATGAACATAATTGCAAATTGGCATCTCTGTAATTTAGGGTGGTAATTATGTTTCACGGTTTGTGCAGCTTTCATGAGCCTTTTTCTGATTAAAAAATTATAACAGCAACATAGGGAGATTGTTATCAAAGTTCTGACATATAGGTCAGAAATAGTCCTTCTCTTTCAGTTAATTTCAGCCTATGTGCAAAAATGGCTTGATTTACTTAACTTATGTATTTAAACCCTGCTGTCCAAATGTGTGTGCGAACAACGCTTCCTACAGTTACTCTGCCTGACCTTATATCAGTATTATTTAGACGTACATTTCAAGAATAACACAATTTGCTGTTTAGTGGTGAGACTGCAACAGGTGTGAGAAGGGTTGTTGTGGATGTGCAATGATCCCAAATTCATAGACCGCAGAATGACATCAACGGCATAAAAACTGTTCATGTTTAGAGGTTCATATTTAACACGAGACGTCTCCTTTCCCTTGCATTAATGGGAGGGATGCTGGACTTTCTTCCTCTTCCTCTGTCTGATTAGCCTCAGTTATGCATAGGTGATACAGGCAAACTGGATGCATAATGAAAGAGTTAAACAAGATATTTTGCTAGTTTATTTGTCATGGACAGCTTGCTACTGATATAAAATGTTAAAATATGTAGAGAGAGAAAAAAATCTAAGCGCATGTTGTTTATGGGAAACTCTGGTTAACAGTATGTAAAGGAAACATGATGAAAACCTGCAGAACCTGATGTGCGAAACATTTAATTATTTTGTTTTAATGAATTTTAGAAATGAAAACTCGCTGTGCATTTTCAGTGCAGTAGCCATGCAACCATGCCAATAGTTTGTCATTTAGTGGTTATTCCGCTGGGATACCTTTAAGAATGCAATTACGTCCCACTTTGCCCCTCCTATCTGTAGAAGTGAATATTTTAAAAGCTCATCTGTTTTGGTTTGAAGGATAGAAGTTATGCAGAACTAGGGGTGTGGCTGATATATCTACAAGTCAGCACAGAGTAGCAGTTTGTCAGGAGGCATCAGCCCCACCTCAGCCCCACCTTTTTGTTTCATGGTTCATCTAGGGTTAGTTTGAGAAGGTGTTTTCATTAAAGCAACGACTGCAGATTGGCTTCAAGAGGTCTCTTCAGTAACCATAATGCTGATGTCCCTCAGGCCTTGTCCAATATTTTTGTGCAGTCTTTGGTTGGTGAAAGCTTGCAAAGCCTTTTTCAGACAGAGCTGATACCCAAACATAAATTACAGTTTTACATGGTTATGCTTTTCGATGTTAACAGTCACTGATTGTTACTTTACTCAAGGGCAGAACTGTCAAAGAAGGGTAGTATTTACTTGAATGTATTTATTCTCCAAATATGATCACTATTTACTTCAATCAATATAATTAGTACTTCATATACTTAATGAGCTCATATATAACAGGCAGTCAACAAGATCAGAAATACTTTATGTTCAGTTATGTGCCTGAAGTCAATGATCATATCTTTATTTTTTGTTGCATTCAGATGAAGATAGCTATCGTCACACCAACCTTGAAGCTCAGATAAAGCAGAACCATGATCATTCTCTGAACCATGAAGCAGAAATAAAAGGACAGTGTCATTGGAAAATGATTAAATCTGTTCCCCTGCATCAGTCGGTGTACATGAGAAAAAGCAAAGGTGAAAACACACAACCCTGAGGTGAGTCTGTTCTTGATAGTTCTGTTTGACTCTAGTCCATTTACAGAAACCAGCTAGACCCTGTGTATAAAAAGTTTTAAATCAACAAAAGTTTAAAATGAGAAGCAAATCTCTCAGTAAGAATGTGTGGCTGCATCTTGTTAAGAAAAGAGAAATCAGCAAATAAATGTCTGTCATGAGCCCCAGGTTTACCAGGTGCTGTTATTCAGTGTCCAGTATAAAGAGATTAGCTCCTTTGTTTGGCTCATAAGAAAATGGCAAGGAATCAAGTTCTCCATCAATAAGATACAATAACATTTTTTCCCCAAAATTTTTCATCACAAGTGATGTAAGAGCATCAGGTCTGATCTCATCATCAAGATTTTCTGAATTCTTTGATTAGGACTAAGTACAATTGTAAATGTCTTCCAGATTGTGAGTATAGAGGTCGGCACACGTCTGAAGAGCCAGGTAAAACACCACTAAGCTACCCGAGTTGCACAGAAACCTTTATCGCATATTGATCATTTCTGTAAACTCAAACTTGCTTCACAGGAAAAATCCTCAACTAGATCTTGGCATTTTAATCCTCTGCTCCTTTCTGACCCTAATTTTATCACTTTTGTTTCAAACAAAAATTCACGAGACAATTGTGTAAAAGATCTATGCATAAAGAATCCATTATTAGGGCCACTCTATGAAAAAAAATAGTAAACTTGAAATTGAAAAGTTTGAATGTAAATTTGTCAGAAAAATCTAAATGTTTGACTGTAAAAGTCAGGAATGAACATGAACAAAACTAAGAATTCCAGACCCAACCCCTGTTTTAATTTGGCTTCTTGTTCATTTTTGACTTGACGCTGTTGTAAATTTACAGTTTTTGAGTTTCTAATATCATAGTTAAGGACTATCTAAACTTGGACATTTCAAGTTTTTCTTCATAGATATACAACTTTATAATCTCAAAACTTTTTCTTTCCTCTCCTTATTTCCAGCTGTACTATTAAACTGCCAACCTAAGAGCCCTAGTCTCTATTTCTATATAAAACACAGTTGTTTGGCACTACAAGATTTTAAGGCAATTCAAACTTGCCTGTGGTCCGCAGAGCATCTCTCTTTTCTTTTAATCTCAGAAAACCCTTATTTTTTTTTCTCCCTCTGGTACTCCAGGGATATACAGAATTTAGAGTGCCTGTACTTTGATAATATCTT
Organism: Cheilinus undulatus; assembly: GCF_018320785.1. NCBI lineage: Eukaryota > Metazoa > Chordata > Actinopteri > Labriformes > Labridae > Cheilinus > Cheilinus undulatus. The sequence goes on from NC_054877.1 coordinate 30,759,228, forward strand.
TGCAAACTTCCATCAACTCTCAGATAAATGTAACCTACCATGCCTCCCCTTTTTTTGTTATTTAAAGGTGAAAGATTTTGTCAGAAGGAAGCTTCCCAATTTCCCCATCCTGCCCACCTAAAAGGGGAGTCATGCCAAGATATATGAATATATAATCTCAATTCATGTACCTCCTAGCTATTGCAAAAACACCACCAGGAGGATGAGCCTTAGATATTGGAGATAATGTGTAGGATGCATCTTTTGATCACATACATTCTTCCTCAATATGTGCATGTCACAGCTTGATTCAGTTTAAAGTTCTGTATCAGCTACATTACTGACTCTTTAGGACTATTTTAATTAAGAGTTATTATCCTGGCATGTAAGGCAAGGACAACAAAGTTTTAGAAAAATATCTCACTCTGTGGCTCTTACATTCTCTTATCTTGCGGTTCAAGCTGCTGATGCATTGCCAGAGAGAATCCGAACAAGCTATCCGGGTCCCCGCTCTTCTTCAGGACATTCTCGGTGTCCAGGTTAAAAGCTGACAGCAGCCCACATCCCGAGAGAAAGGCAAGCAGCCAAAGTCCACAGGTGGGCCCGCTTACCTCCATTAGAAATAAATATCCTTAAATAAATTTTTTTAAAAATCCCTTGAGCTTCCAAAGGTGAGTCCTGTCTGAAGAAGGTGATGGAGTGTGACTGACTGAAGAAAGGTTCAATCTTGTCCACTTTACTTGCACAGGCAGCCCCTCCCACTGGCCTCCCCTGGCACGCAGACAACACCATCCCACCATGCCTAACACAGCCTGGAGATCTAACTGATATTATCATTTTAGTTTTTGAAGATTGGTTGATGCTTACAAAACACCCAGTGATATGAAAGTCCTAGACAGCAAAATGTTAGATGCTATCAAAATACATTTGTTTGCTGCATTATCACACAAAAGCAAGGGGGAAAGGAGTAGTAGTGAGTCAATTTTACTTTTTGCTAACATTTTTCTGCAAGCAACAGCAGCATGGGACAACATGATTACTAATTAATACAAAACAATTCAGTACAACATGATTCAGTATTCAGAATAAGAAGAAATAAAAGACACTGAACAGATTATCATATGATACTGCACTATATAATGCAGTATGGTACAGTAATAATAAGGTATGTATCAAACACGATACTATACGGTTCTATAGATGCATTCAGATCACAGAACTGATTTGACGCTCTGTACGCTCATGTACATGCATATGAGTTGTGTTCATACCAGACACCAGTAAAAACATTTACTGTTACAATGTCATTAAGCAGATATTTTTATCCAAAGTGACTTCCATCTGGGACAGGTATTCCTGGTGTTAAGGAGGGCCCACACTGGACACTAGTGCTCTGACTAGGATTTGAACCCCCCAGTCTCCCATAATACAGTGAACAATGTCAACCAGTGAGCTATCCAGCGGCCATTTGCACAAATAAATTACATGTAAAGTCAGTGTGAACATGGGAGTAGGCGCAAGTTCACCTCTGGTGGTGCCAGTGACGTATCTCACATATGTCAGTGGAGGATCCCCAAAAGACCAGTCTGGGTCTGGGGGGTGGGGGGGTCATTAAATTGGGGATCGGGGAGTAGAAATTTGTGGAGTCTATCTGTGAGACACACCATGCCTGTTCTATTGATACAGGCTCGCTTGGAGGAAAGTTAGTGAGAAGGTCAGGTTGCCTGGCAAGTTGAGAAACTTCTGTCACTTTATCACAGCAGATACAGATCCATTTACGGCTCTCCTCCACCCCAGCTCCTCCTTCATTCTGCCTGACTTTATCAGTGTTGTAACTGCTAATAAAGAAAAACTATTCATAACCACACATGAAGTGTGTTTTTGACAAAGCGGTCCTGACTGAACTTCAGTTACTGTATATTTGTAGTAATTACTTATGGTTGGACATATTCCCAGGGCACACTAAGACGTGGCTCAAGACACACCATTGTGCCTTGCCATACCATTTGAGAGCCACTGCTCTTCGTTACTGAGTTTAAACTTTATTGTCTCCATTTTCCACTACCCATGAAGCATTGGCAAGTGGCAAATACATTTACTGGGCCAAGCATATTTATCCATGTGATTAAAAAATACAGCTGGCAAAAATCAGCAGGGGGAATGTGAAATGGACTTGTGCAAGATGATTGCAGATTTTGCTGAAAGAAGCAACATCATGCCATTTGAGTGTCATCATCTGCAGTCACTCACCTGTTGCTCAACAGCTAGAACTGACACCACAATGCTTGAAGTGGTTTGGTGAAACATAAAAAATGAAATAAAATGTATAAATCAGCAAGCTACAAATAAGGAACTCCCCTTTGTCAGGAAATAGAGGAAAATGGAGTTTCTCTAAAAACGTGTATTCCCTTGAAAATAAAGGTTTTGCGAGATGCACAAAGAAGCATGTGGGCATTCGTGGGCATTGGCATGTTCATCTGGAGTTATCTGCATGTTATATGTGGTTTAATGTTAAATGAATCTCAAAGAAACTTTGTGGAATGTGTTGAGGGTGATGTTTGCGTATGTTAGAGGTTCCACAGTACATGTGAACTTCAGGGAGATGAAGAAAACCTGAGCGTATGTAAAACTGCAAACTATTTTAATCTCTTCAGAAGATTTATCCTTTCTTCTTGTCCTTCTCTGTTGTTGTGTGAGAGACAACAAAACTTCTTAAACGACTTTAATATTTGGAAAACTAAAATGTAAACTGTCTCAATGGGCTCTAAAGGGCATTTGTGAGTATACTCCAAAGTAAGCATTTTCCCATCTTCCTCAGATTTCTGCAAAGACCCATGCCAACTTTGAAAATGGTGTTACGCGCCTAAAACACATTCCTTTTATATTCAAGGGTTTCGCTGTAATTTGATAGAGTTCTTTTTTTAGTAATTTGCCTTTTGAATATTTATGGCTGGGAAAATGTTAATATGTATAACTCAGGAAATGGCATTACACAGCATATGTAGTCAGAACGTTGACTTTAAGGCAACAGTATATAGGAATTTGGCTTTGTATTTTGTATTTTTTGTCTGATATAATTCTACATCTGCATTGATTACGTGACAGCATCTATGCATGTTCAAATTAAGTATATATAGTGTTTATGTGTTTTATAAAGAATAATATGAAATCTTACCATTCAGCTAACAGCACATATAACACTGTGAAATCTGTTCATGGATATTTTTTTGTTCACCATGAAATAGTAAGTAGTTTGAAGTTTCACCATGTAAAAGTAAGTTACCAGGTTCATTCCATTTAATCATAAAACCGGCAAATTCTGAGTTGCCAGTCAAACACATCAAAATACTTACCTTACAAAGCAGATGGATATGCCTGTTTCCATGTTTCTCACTGGCGAATCTGTCTAGCAAAGCTCCCGTCTGAACCGTTTGGATTAGAAAGTGACAGGAACAATCAGCATTGAAGGGCAGTACTTACGATAGAGTGACTTAAGCAAGCAGCAACAGAAGGCCGGTGTAACTATGGGGGAAGACGCTAGCGTGGGTGCTGCTAAAACGTCATCTTTATCAGAACTTGACATTTCTTTTTTAAAAGAAGATCAAAGAACAGTATTGAGATGTTTTCTTTTCAATAACGACAAAAGTCGTGTACTGATGTCTACAGTCGACATGGTTCTCTATGGCGTTTACTCCTCGGTAGCGGCTACGTCACGTGTTTGTTGCTCTGATTGGCCTGTAAAGATGTGACATGGAAAGTTCATCCAGTCACCCTGAGTTTTTCCTTCAAAGGCTCTCCCCTTTCCCAAACACTCTTTATTAGTGGTTTTCCAGATGGATGTGTTTCAACCTGGCATGCCAGGTTATCAAAATGTGCCCTGAACTCAGAATTCCAACCTGGGAACTTAGAGCAACTTCAGTAACCCAGGTGCTGAACTTCATCGTCCTCAGCACCGACATTCAAAATAAATGGAACACAGCAAACAGGGGACAAACTTCCTGAGACCAAAACACCTATTATAACAACAGAGCTCTTTTAACTATTCAGGCCTAAAAATCAATATTTTTAGTGGAGAGGGAACTCAACCCCCCCACCATAACCTGATGACCTGTCAATAAAGTAGGACTAACAAGCAGTTCCCATCTTCTGTTTAACACAGATTAATACATTTAAATAATGATAAGATTATTTTTAAAAAACTATTAAAAGAACAACAGATGGAAACTGGTTTCAGAATCACTTTATGGTTGTTATATTGTTAATGAACTCCAAGTCAAAGGCACAATATTTCCCATAACCAAAATATGTTACAGTTGTATGTGAATAGGCTTTAAGCCCCCCTTTGTTAAAGAGATTGTATATGTTTAAGCTTGCACTGCATATCTTTTAAAACATCTTTACACAGAAGTGAGAGCTGACTCATCACTGCCAGTTTCCTAACAGTGTGTTCATTTACTTCAGCAGAGGAGAAACAACCTTCCCTCAAGGTGCTGAAGCAGAGGACTGGGAGTGAAAGCAATATTCTTTGACACACGCACACACAGGGAAAAATTCAGCGCCTGGACTCGCCCAAGCCACAGCCCGGTATTTGTTCTTGAAGCTGTAGCAATAAGGGCGAACAACAGCACACTCACCTGAGGGTGTGGTGCAGTGAGCTGAGTCGTAGGGCGTGTGTGTTTATGACACTGTTGAAACACATCGCCCCGGGATAGTGATACACACAGAGGCACGGGCTGTTACACAATGACACTGAACTTCAAACTCTCAGTCTTTCACGGTTTCAACACATGAATACACTTTCTCTGAGCACCAGATTCATATCATAACAGTATGTGAAAAATATGTCAAGAAAAAGAAAGAAAAGGACAGAAAATAGATTAATGAATGTTCATTCAGCCTTTCTCAAGTAACGGCAAGCCTGAAAGGATTGAAGGACCATTACAGGATCATATTTTATATGAAAAACATCAACAAAAAGGAAAAAAAGCCTACACTTATTTGCTTCCTTGACAAGTGCTGTATGGGCCAGAAAGGTTGACAAGGGCCCTGAAATATAAAAATCAAAACTTGTAAGGAACCACAGTTGCCAAGTCATGACCTAAGAAAATCAATCCCAGTTTATTGTCTGTAGCCTTTAGATTCAAAGCATTTAGAAGCTGCTAGCTGGGGGGTGGCCTAGTGGTTTAAGGCATGCCCTATGTCAAGGACGGCCTGGGTTCGAATCTGGCCTGAGGCCCTTTACTGCATGTCTCTCCCCACTCTCATCCCTCTTTCAGACTCTATCCATTGTCCTCCTAACCTTGCATGCCAGATGGAAAACCTTCAATACTAAGCTTTTGGGAAAAGGCAGAGGATTTGAAAAAAAACTCAAGAGTGTGATTGGATGAACGTTCTGTCTGTCACACCTTTACGGGTCAATCAGAGCAGAAAACGTGACGTAGCAGAGACCGAGGTGTACGTCACAGCTACCGAGGAATAACGCGAACCATGGCGACTGTAGACATGTCAGTACACGACATTTGTCGTTTTAGAAAAGAAACTCACTGCTGTTCTTTGTTCTTCTTTTAACGAAGAATTGTCGTCATGTTCTGATAAAACTGGCGCTTTAGCAGCATCCACGCTAATCTCTTCCTCCATATCTGCACCGGCCTCTTGTTGCTGCTTGCTTACGTCAGGACTCCACTGCACCTGAAAGTACTGCCCCTCATCGCTGATTGTTCCTGTCACTTTCTAACCGGGCCCAAATGGTTCAGATGGGAGCTTTGCAAGATGGATTCGCCAGTGAAAAGCAAAGAAACGGGCGTATCCATCTGCTTTGCAAGGTTATTGTCCTCCTCTATCAAATAAAGGCAAAAAATGCCAAAAAAATAAATCTTGGGGAAAAAGTAAATAAATAAATAAATAAATAGAAGCTGCTAGCTTAGTTTAGCATGCAGCTATAAACAGGAAGACAGCTAGCCTGGTACTTTTTCATTCTAATCCACCAACAAGCTACATGATTATTATTTTCCCTCAATATTTACAGGAAATACACTTTACTGCTTCATGAGAAGACTTGGCTGGTGAGACTAATGTAACTTATTTGCCTTTATTGCCTCTTCAGACTTGTGCACACTTGTTTCAATTGAATGCTTCTATCTCAACAGGTGCACTTTTCCTTGTCTTTTCAGTAGCTACATGTGACGCTACTAAGCCAATCAGATGCTTCACCGAGTACAAGGCTTGGTGAATGGAGACGGTGGCTGTGAGAGCAGTCTGCAGCTGCAAAGTGACATAAGCGGTTACATGAGCTATTTTTCCACAGTCTGATTACATGATGTACATAGATGTGCGTGCTCATGCATCATACATTTGATCTCAATGAAACTGCTCTGGCATGCTCAGCCCTGTCCCATAAGTCAAATCTACTGAAATTCTTTGTTGTAAAGAAACCACTGTCACTTTACACCATCATATTGCTCGTTTTATAAACTTTTCCCTTTGCAAAAATATTGGATTACTCTACTCTCTCATGTCTGTACCATAATTTATCTAATCAACAATTCAGAGCTCTTTAAAGTTTAAAGTTAAAAAATATCCGTATTGTTTTGCTCCTGCCATGTTACTGTCCATTTTGGAAATAATGAGTTTATCAGAGGCCTGTTAAAAGCCGTCTCAGGCAGATGGGACTCATCCCCACCATCTCTTGCACAGCAACACACACTAACATAAATAACACATTCCATTAATTTGACAGTCCTCTTTAGATGTGAAGATTCAGGAAGAATGTCAAAGAAACAAAGAGACACGCCTATAATCAAAGCTCCACACATAGGATTGTTGGATAGCTCGTGCTCCATCTGTGGTCATCAGGCAAAAGATCACTCCTCCAAAAATATTTCCACTGTGTCAAAAAAGACAAAAGGCATCGGTTTAAGAGTCAAAGGGTCAAAGAGAAAGTTTTCCACATTGTTTGTGTCCGTGAAGAGGGCCTTGGTGAGCTGGTCTGGTAACTAGTTTACAAGCATCTTCTTGTGCAGCACACACAGCTTGTGGCATACACTGTCCATATGACCTAATCTGACACCAAAACAGCTCTAATAAATGTGCTTAACCTGAACCAAGAGGCTTCTCAAATTCATTCTAGAAACTTTTCTGTTCCAAGTTTTTTTTCTTCTATAGCTATAAAATAATTTATAGTGTTTTTAGTTGGAGACCAATCCAACATACTGTATCTATTCTGCTGTACCATGTGACTTCGGGGACCAATCATACACGAGTAACAGATCTCAGCAGCTCTACTCACATGTATAAACCAGTAAAAGTACTCTGAGCCAGCATGCTAATGCCACAAAATGTAAGACAACCAAATCATAGGAACATAAAAAGATTCATATTTCTATGCTCTTTGATGACTTGCATTTCTTAAATACTTGCTTGTAAGTAGCGGTTATAGTTGACAAATCTATCTCTGCTATATGATTTCTTTTCAAAAAAAGAAGAAATAGAGCATTTTGAAATGCTGTAGATATTTTAATTGCATGTATAAGTTTATACTATGATTGTTAATAATTACTATTTTTACATGCTTGCACAAACATTTAAATTTGATAGAAGATTCTCTTAATACATTTCTGAATTCACTGGACAACCATTCTTATTTGCTTGAAATGTGACTTTTAAATGTTTGATAGCCTAATATTTTATCCTCTCTTCAAAAGTATTGGTATTGTATTGAATTCTAAAAAATGTGTATCGCCCATCCTTACTAAAGCCTACCTCTGCTCTAAGTCTGCACTCGCCGCTGGCCTATTTTTGTCGCTCTGCCTCTTCATTGGTGTTTCATTACTGTCATTTTTTTTTCTTATAAACAAGCATCTTGTTAGTGCCAACATGAATGCTTGTAAAGAAAAAACATGCTTTTGTGCTTTCAAATGGCACCAGAACTTTTTGCACGGTTTTAAAGTAGCGAAAAAGTGAAGTCAAGTAGCAGGGAAACTTTTAAATGTCTCTGCATGTGAGTGAGTGAGTGCTAGTCAGCGTGTGCTCTGGAGAGCAGTTTGGTTACACACAAACAGTAACTGTGCTGAGTAAAGGCAGTATTAAGCTAACAAACTAGCAAAATAAAACATTAGCAATCATAAGGCAACATTCAAGCTAACAAACTAGCAAAATAAAACATTTGCAATCATAAGGCAGCATTCAAGCTAACAAACTAGCAAAATAAAACATTTGCAATCATAAGGCAGCATTCAAGCTAACAAACTAGCAAAATGAAACATTTGCAATCATAAGGCAGCATTCAAGCTAACAAACTAGCAAAATGAAACATTAGCAATTACTATGGCTATCTTACTGTTAGCAGCAATCTTTAGTTTTCAAAGTAATGTAATAATAATAATAATAATATCTTGAATTTATATAGCGCCTTTCAAGAAACCCAAGGACGCTTTACAGGAACACATAGACATGGACAAACTATGTGAGGGGGTAGTAAAATTTGTTAACCACTATACATTAAAATAAAAAGCCATGAGTAAAACTGAACTGGGATGCAACGTTGTCCAAGGCATAAGAAAGGGGAAGGGAAAAAAAGGTGGCTGAAGATTCATGCTGGCCACATGGCAATGACTAACCTACATTGGACTTATTTTCCAACAATTGTACAGATGAGGTATACTGTAGTGACCTAGTCAGCCTTTTATATTTGTAAATATTAGATTTTCTATGAAAAAGTTTGGACTCCCCTGTGCTTGTGTTTAAGTCATTTATTTCCATTTTAACTGGTAATACTATGTTTTTACCATCAGTTGTTGGGGGATTTCTAGGTGGTTTCTCATTCATTCATCAGGAAATTTTTGATCCTTCAAGTATTAAATGATGGTAAACTGCTGGTTAGTTTCTCATACATTTCATATTTCTACCCAACCAACTGCATTATTTTCATTTAAACTAATGTTTAACCAGTTCCTCCTCATTGGCTTCTTATTACATTCTTAGAGTCTTATCAAATAGCTTTTTCAAGTCAGTTTAATCTCTGCTCACTGAGTTTTTTCTCAATTAAGTACCACAAATTAATGAAATGAAATTAAGGCAGTCAACAGAAATGTCAAATAATAACCTGAAACATTTAGTAAGAACTGCAAGCATGTCTACTCATGCAAAATCATTGCAAATGTAATGATGAATATCCTCCCCCCAGCTGAGAATGATGATAAAATGTGAGTTTGCCTCATTTTACCTTTACTCAGTGTGAAGAAACACATTCATTGACCTGTTGCTACTTGTCCTAACTCAGTGCATGCCTGATTCAAACTAATAAACTCAGCTGTTTCGTGAAGCCTCTTAGTAGGTTAACTGAGACTCTACAAAAAGGGTTTACTTAAGGTTAGTACACACCTTTTATGTATGTGTGTGTATTATTGTACATCATTATACATTGTTATATAAATACATCCATAAACTTGACTGACATGGTATCTAAAATTTTTCACTTTTAAATAAGTAGCTCCCAAAACTTCTTCCTCCTTCCTCCAACAGGGTGTGAGCCAGGGCTGTAAACTCGTAAAACAGATATTAATCAATCATTGATTTGGTCATCTTGTTAGGAAAACTCTTTTTTTCAGCCTGCCCCTTGACCTTTTGTTGACCTTAGAAGAAGAGATAAAGTCCATATTCTGGCTCAATTCTCTGGTATGCTGCTTTAATGATCCATAGACCACTGTAGCTGATAGATTTGGCAAATTTACCTCACAATGAACAAAAAACAGCATTTAACTGTTAACTTTCAATAAGGGAATGACATCAGCCAATTTGCCTTCAGAGAATTTAACCCTAGAAGAACCCCTGGAAACAGCTAATAGTATTTTAACAAAAAATTGAAATGGCCAACTTCCTGTTGATTTGGTGACATGGGTCTAGAGGCTTTTTGTAGGTCCTGGGATGCTGAATGTGTACCAAATTTCAAACTCCTAGATGGAATGTGATGCAGGGGCTAATTTAAAAAAAAAAAAAAAAAAATTTAGGGGGCACCGCTGAGCCATGCCCAACAACAATATCCACATTGGTGATCTTGTTTACCCACTGAGAATTTTTCTAACAAGCTTAAAGGCCATGCAGTAATTTTCACCACATGAAAAAACTCCTTCCTGTTATACGGCGAACAAATTATCGCCTTGGCTGCAGCACTATACAAAAACTCATAGCTAACACATTGACATGAAGTGAAAATCTTTGGATGTTTCTGAGCAAATTTGACAGGGATTTGATCAAGCACAGATGACTGTAGTTAATAATAAATAAGCAGTAACTGTCTTTTGCCAGTAGATGGTGTTGCATTTTATGAAAACAATTCAAACATAAATGTGTTCAGGATTGGACATGAAATGTAGTTAAGATATGAAAATATATAGCTGAGTTAGGACTGTTTGAAAGTGAAACGCTGATTGCTTTCCCATCAACTGTCAGTGCAGTTATCTTTAAAGTAGGCCACAACTGGAAAAAAAAATCTTGAATTTTAAAATTTCAAACAACAGAAGCACAACATATTTATAAATGTGATGGTTTAACACAGAGGAGGATCCCTAGAAAAACACATCAGGAACACAGTAGAACAGTAGAGCAAGAGGAGAGAGCAGAAATACGTCCCAACATGCCGATGAAGAATGAGAGACAGGAGAGAAATTCATGATCACGATCCAAAACGCCTTACCCTGCCATGCCCTGCCCCTCCCTGAATCCTGCCATGCCCCCACACCTTGAAGTGCTCCCTCTGCCTCACGCTTGGTTTCAGACCTCATATGTCTCGAGATTCTCAAATGTTTTGATTTGAATAATCATGATGATGGAGGAAGTATTTACACAACTTCTCACATACACAAATACAATATAATAACACAAGGAGTGTTTTCTACAGTTCATAGTTCAGGTTTGTATTATGGGGGTTTGGCTTTTTATTTCTTTTACTTCCCTACTTGATTTTAGTGAATGCTGACTAAATATAAATGTAATTCTGATCATCAGATACTCTTAAGATTTATGAATCATTTCCTGGCTGTACATGACCAGACTCCTGGCTAGCTGTCCCACCTTTATTTGCCTAATCCTTCCTGCTCCACCCACAAACTGGCACTGGCATGAACACAAAACACACAATTACTGCAGGAAGAAAAATACACGACCTGTGGGTTTGAATCCAATTTCTCCTCCAATTCTGTCTCTGATGCATCCTTATGCCATCATAACCTCCTCAGAGCTACAAAAATGGAGAGAAAGGTAAAGACAGAGGGAGCCATGATGGATTTTCAATCTCTTTTGTTAAATCAAATCCACCTGCAGACAAAAAATAGATACAAATACAAGAAGGGGATTAAAAAAAGTATAACTCATGTTGCTATGCCTGGAATTCACAACCTCTTGGAAGCCTTCTTTCCTTCTATTCATTTTCTTTCCTCATTGTGTTCAATCTATCAGTCAAACTTGGATCATATAAAGCATACCCAACATGCTGTGGCAGCTCACGAAAAGTTAACACTTTCTCTGTTTTTTCCAGCAACCTACTGAAGCATCTATCCATCTATCCATTTTCTTTCACTTATCTGGGGTCGGGTCATAGAGGCAGCAGGTTAAGCAAGTCAACCCAGACATCTCTCTCCCTAGCAACATTTTCCAGCTCTTCCTTGGGGATTCCAAGGCGCTCCCAGGCCACGTGAGATACATAATCCAGCGAGTTCTGGGTCTACCCAGGGTCTCCTTCCAGTTGGAATGCCTCAAAGACCTCCACAGAGAGGCGACCAGGAAGCATCCTGATCAGATGCCCGAACCCCCCAACTGGCTCCTTTTGATGCGAAGGAGCAGGAGCTCTACTTCAAGATCCTCCTGTATGTCCAAGCTCCTCACCCTAGCCCAGCCTCCCTCCTGAAGAATCTCACTTCGATAGCTTGAACCCGCGATTCTGTTTTTTTGCTCATTACCCAGAGTCCATGACCATAGGAGGGTAAATTGAGCGTATTTCCTTCCGGCGCAGTTCCCTCTTCACCACAACGGTGTGGTACATCTGCAGTACCACAGATGCTGTGAGGTGGATTGGAAGCTACTGACTTGTTTTAAGAAAATAGTTTAGACTTAAAACATGAGACACATTTAACATTTATTCTAACAATAAATATTTTCCAACATATGGTTAGTTCAAGTGTGAAAAGTGTTCACTGAACTCTGGTGTGGACCAAAGAACCAGACCAAGACCACTCTAAAAGATGAGTTTTGGTCTGTTTTAATTCACAGGTCAACCGATTTTTAGCTGTGAAAATGGCCTTCTCTATTACAGTAAGATCTTGTGTGCTGTACTGCTGCAGTCCAAGGAGTGAGACTCTCAGTGTATCCCATGTCTCTTAAATAATCAGTCCTTGGTCCTCAGTTTTCAGTTGAACTGGAGGTAGTTTCTGACCGGACAAAACAGACTCTAAACAGACTAAGCAGTTTAGAAAGAGTCGATATATGAAGAGGTGGGATTTAACAAAAAATGTTTGAAATGAGAATATAGCTCTTATGGGTCTTGCCCTGGATAATATTTCTGAAATGCTGAGCCATGTGAGCCATCAAGCAGCCTTAGCTCCTCAGGCCAGGGCTTCCTGATCGTTCCAAAGTTGAGACTAAAACCTAAAGGGGAAAGAGCTTTTGCTTTTAGAACCTTTTAGATAAGGCCGTCAGATTCTGCATCATCTTTTAAATCACTGTGATGTCTTCTCTATTTATTTATTTTATTTTTGTGCTTACTTTTGTGCTACAGTTTGCTCTACTTGCTTGACTCCCAAGACCTTCTCTGTTTGGTTTGATTAATATATTTGATCAATCCTCATGTTTATCCCTTCTGCTATATCTGTTAAAGCACTTTGTAAACACCTGGTTTTAAAGGTGCTATATAAATAAAGGTACTATTATAATTAAGATTTATGGTGAAATTATAGAAAGTATCACTGTGGAATTTAATACATGTTGTGTTTTCATGGAAATGTTGGCTTTTATTTTGACGTTGAGGCTTTTGTTTTGAAATGTTAACATTTCCCATTGGGTAACGTCTTCCTGTTCTTCAAGTCTTTTTTTAAAACAAGAAAAAATGAGCCTATTTTTTGTTGTTTTTCCATTTTTGTGATTAAAACATAGAATTTTTCATTTTTTCCCCATTTTTCTTTTTCAAAAACAGAATAAATATGATAAAAAGAGTTTATTCAGACTTTTAAGGTTGGTTGCAACCAGGAAGTGGACCTGACTGAAGGTACACTGACCCCTCCTGCTCCTATTTGTCTTAAATAATCATGCACACTTCAACTAAATATGACAACATTGAAAAACATTTTATTTAACTTTTTTTCTGCTCTCTCTCATCCTGTTTTACAGACAGTGAATGAAGTGTGGATTCCGCACAAAACATTTACAAACTGAGCTCTGGATCACTGTGGAAAGTCGCTGACCATAAGAGTGGTGTTTTGCTGGTATTTCCATAAGAGTGGGGCTAAGATAAAAATGAGGCGGATATTAAAATGTATTTTCTAATTAATTTTTGCATTCAACTGTTTTGCAAAGTATGACTCTTTGGCCTTTAGGGCATGTTTTATAAAGAACTCCTCACAAAGAATAAATACAATTATGCCATAAAAATTCAGAAAATGTACAAAAAAACTAAAAAAAACCTCCCACCCTCTGCCCCTCAGCCAACACTTTGAAAGTAGTTAATGTACAAAAACAAGCTAAAACAGGCGGCAGCTGTGCAGGACCTTCTCCCACAATTAAACCCTCCTCCAGTGATTCACAGAGACTTGGTCCAAGATAAGTTCAGGATTACTCAAAACGTTTTTATCACATGTAAGGTCCCACAATTCATTTCTCTTTTCCAAGCAAAAGAGTTGATATTTACAGTCCACCTTGTGCAAAAACAAAGCAGGAAAATTTTGAAGTTTATCAACAAGCCACAGGGATTCAGTACAGCCAGATCTGGTTGATTGTTAGGAGTAATGTTCTTTGTCGTGCCATGTCGTCATCCAGGGCTTCTTTTCTGGGCTTTCCCAGTTACCCACCCCAGGGTTAGTTGCTCTCTCCTCCCGTTTGATCCGAACAGCGTTGTAACTGGGAACCTTGTCTTCATATTTGGCACGCTTGAAAAAGCCACACTGCAAAGAAAGAAAAAAAGAGAACCATTTTGTTAGTGAAGGGAAGATGATTTGGAAAACAGGACCGATAAGGCAAAAATCGCATCAGATTCTCAAGCAAGAGCTGGAATTGCAATGAATCCAGTAAGAGGTGAAGACAAGCCATCTGTGCTCCTCTTGTAAAAGGATAGATTTCTTTAGGTAGAAAGAAACTTCCATGCCAAGTGACTGCATGGGCAACAAGATAAATTAGAGAAAGTTTTTACAAAAAGACAAAACTCAGAGATGCAGAACAGCCCCCAAGATTATTTTAAACACAGCAGTCAGTAACAGTAAGTGCTTATAAGCCATCACTTCCCCCGATCATGCAGGTAAACTGTAACCATCCACACATAACAATGTGTGAAACCAGTGAGTAATAAACTCAGCAGGAAATATCAGTCAGCTTTTATTAAAGCAGTCGTGACACAGTATGAGAAATGTCCACTGCCTGACAAACACCAGAAAGCTGAACTTTAGTAGCAAAAAGGAGAAAGAGAAAAAAGTTTCATTCTCTGACGGCCTAGTCATTTTACCCTCTCTCTTTTTCAAGCATTTGGTGTCAGTTTCTCTTTTTCTGATGGGTCCTCTTTCTTTTTCCCAAAGAGTCCACACTGAGGAGAGGGACACTGTTAGAAAATATGTACAAGGTGCTGTGTATACCTACTGTTTTTATGTACATGGTACAAGATAGTGTTCTTCAAAAAAAATCCAACTTTGTGCCAGGTGTTTTTACATTAAATCATGAAAATGTTACTGTTTTATGTCTTAATAAAAGTGGTGGGGTGTCTCCCAATCTTTTGCTCTGAAGTCCTACCTTCCAGAGAAGGAAAGCCAAAAGAGCCAAAAGCATCAGTCCAAAGAGGATGGACAGCACGATGATCCAGCACGGTACTCCTGAGTACACTCCTTCTGCTCGTCTCTCTGGGAACACTGTCAGTCTCACCTGAGGAACAAGGAAAAAAAACAGCACATCTGTTTGAAAAGATAAGCTAAAGTTTTGATGTCTGTGTTGTTTAAAAATGTCACATATTTACATTTGTCTCAGCATTCTGCAGCACTGCGTTCTTTGCTGTACTGTCAACATTCAGAGAGGCCTTTACGATCACCTCCACGTGATGCAAGTCGGAATAATCCTGTTTGAAAGAAAAGAGGAACAATCACATTTAGACATTTAAAAATGTTGTCCATTATAAAATTGTGTTGTGTTGAATTCTTTTCAGTGGTTGAAAGTTGAGTATTCTTGTTGGTGCAGTTCTGTTGTTTTACCTCGATGAAGGTGCTGTTCCAGAGGCGAGAGTGCAGAGTGATCACTGCATTACTGTCCAGACCCCCCAGGGGGCACTGTATCTTCACACAGTTTGCCCCACTGTCACACGACTGTCAAAACAGAGTGGAACACAAAGTTACAGCTGGATTCCTTCTAATGGCAACAAAAGCACAATACAAACAATATAAAACAAAAGAGAATGGATTAAAAGTGTTACCAGAGTTTTAAATTTCTTCTTGTCAACTAAAAGGGAAATTGTGCCCTCATTGTTTGCATTGGAGTTATCTGCAGCTCTTCTGTTCCTGGAGTTACTTGGTTTGCTGACTGGTATCTAAAAGTAGAGAAGGAAAAGTACAACTTTAGGTCAAATGTTTTGCTTCAGTAATAAATTACAGTTTGCTCTAGCACATGTGCACAAGCAGAGAGGATGAGCAGCACATGTTTATACTGCATGTCCACTCACCTTGCCAAGGGGATTCACTTCTGATTGAGGAGAGCACTGCATGCGCTCAACTCCGGTGGAGGTGATATCCATCAGGTAGAGCAGCCACTTGCCTGTCTCTGTCTCTTTCGGCCAGTCGATGTTGAGGGTGGCGGTGCCGAAGCCTGTCAGGTGTTTTCCCAGATTAATAACCTGTAAATCAAGACAGGAGTAGTCAGATAATACTCATTCGATCTCTATTTACAAATTCTACAAAAATGTATAAGTATGTCTGTACTAGAGCTGTATTGACTAATTTTGTATCAGCAGGCTTTGATGTATACAGGAAAATCAGTTCATATGGGAAGCAAAAGTACATGCCAGTGACATGCCAGCTTCCATCGGCAGTAAAATAATAATACATTTTTATTTGGAGCTAACTTTTCACTTGTACACATTTCAAAACGCCACAGAGTGAAGTATCAAAGTCATAATGATAAAGACAAAACAACGACAGTTTTTGCCACTTTAAACCCATTTTCACCACGTTTTTGCCACTCTTAACACCTTTTTGTCACATTTAACCCATTTTTGTCACTTGCTAACAATTTTAACCCCTTTTTGCCATTTTCTCCAGTCTTTCTCACTTCTGGATCAAAGGCTGGCATGGAAACTATGGAGCAGAACTTCTACTCCAGTCTGGTCCAGTTGAGGTGTTTACATGCTACTTTAAAGCGATCCCAACCTCATTATCTAGGTGAGTGAGTCTGACTTTGAGAAATTCAAAATTAGTATGATTATGGTGGACTACTATGCTTACATGCATCTTAAAAGTCCAGTTTTAGTCAGTCTAATGCAGCAATACTTCTAACGCTTAAGTAGTCATACTGAGTGATAGATGACTGCTGTCAGGTTCAAAGATTGTAAATTATTTTACCAAAGCGTGTTTAAACGGAGAATGCTGGGTTAGGAAAGTCCAAGAACCAAAGAGAATAGGAATACATTTCCATCGTGCTGAAGAGTGAAAGCCACACAAAAAAAGATTTTCTTGAACTCACTCTGTACTGGTGTTTGACTGCACTGCCTATGTCAGTCTCAGTCTTCATGGCTGCCTCACCTTTGACCTGTCCTGTGAAGTAGAGCTGAGATGGCTGGGCTATTCTGGAAAGGCAGAAAAACACAGTGTCATGAATCAGGTGAAACGTTTGCATTTGTGAGCTTTAGCTCTATGTCAGCTTGTTTCTTACCCTGTAGCTGAGAGCTGCAGCACGATGGCCACCTTTGCCTTTGCTTTAACAGAAGCTAATTTCTGCTGGTCGCTCGTTCTGAAGGATCAAAGTTTACACAAGGTGAGGTCACATAATCAAATGTTTGAAACCACTTTGAAACAACCCTTCTTATTTAATTGCATAGCATTTCCACAATATAGATCAGTGTTATTAGGTAGATTTATGTGCATACGTTTCAGGACTAAGATCAACCTCCAGTTCTGTCGTGCCGAGAGAGATGCCCACTGTACTCAAATAAATGTAGATAGTTGCCTAGACACACAAAAGCAAAGATGTTATATTAGACTATGAGGGTCAATATGAGGAAACGGAAAAATGAAGTTAAATCTTAATAACGCTACCTGACACCTTTCTAAAAGGAGATTTTCTCTCACCTGTGCATCACGTTTGAAGGGGTTTCCGAGCTTGCAGCCAAGATTAGAACCTTCTTTGTTGGCGATACACGTTACCTGAAGTTCCTGAAATCCATTAATAATGAAATAATTATCAATCAGACCCGCAAACCTCCTCCATCTTCCAAATAAGTGTAAGACAGGAGTACAGAGAAAACAAAATCAAGCGCCCCTTTTAATGCACACTCACGAGACACTTGCCTATTCAGGTGAATGGCACATGAGCTCATGTCCACGAAGGACTGAGAGGTAATGTTAAAGGACTGGGAGGTTTATGTTTTGCTCTTTTTACTCTCTCATCACATGCAATATGTGTATATGTGTGCTGAATTATTTCTATTAAAATGTGTGGCATAGAAAATGAACACATATATTTCAATATTCAGGCAATAGTGAAATCTAAAAAGACAAATGTTATGGTCAAAAATAATGTTATTGGTTGATTCTTATTTTGTTGCATTTTCTCCTCTTTTCTCTCCAAGTTCCACACATGGACATGAAGAAATTAGCAGATAAAAGATTTTTAAAAAACATAAAACAAACAAAAAAAAAGCTGGAAGCTGGGCGTACACTGTACGATTTCCAGTTGATTCAGACAGGAATTTTGAGTCACATGATTCACTTGGAAGTCAGGCCCACTTTCAGCCTGGTCGTGCGTTGTTGTGGGACACAACACTAGACCACAGCCCAACAAGCTGCCCCCTGAGCGGTTTGATGAATTTGTGGCATGTTTGATATTTTGGTGGTGCAACTGCACACCCTCCCACAGAGACAGCAGCCCTACGAGCAGAATCCTCAACTTTTTTCTTCACTTGTAAACTAACTGACAGCATCTTAAATCACAATGAAAGGAATGTCTTTTTGATGTGCCTTCCCCAAATATAATAAAGGAGATAAATGAACAGGAAACAGGCCTACCTGCAAATCTCCAGCTGAATATTTGTTATCATTTAGCAGCTAGTTGTGTTTGCTGGTAATGCTGTTTATGTGTGTATAGGGGAGAGGTGGTGAGATTGGTTCTATCACTGTTTTTAGCTCTTTGATTTGAAAATGAGACATTAGTTATGACTTCAACCTCCATCTGTGAAACTTTTCAAAGGAAACTCCACTGACATTTGTTACAATCTGTCCCAGCTTCACTTGTACATTGTGAGCACTCAGGTAGTGCATGACAATTGGATTGTACAGTGGCTGTCACTTATTAAACCTGCTGAGAAAACAGCACAGATTTGGGTATAGAAATCATCTTAAGACAGGGTCCATGTGTGATTTATGAAACTTACATATTTGGCCAATCACAGCATATGACTGGCTAGTTGTAGATAATTGCAGCGCTGAAAACATTCCCCATTTAAATAACGCCGCTATGAATTCACAGTTCATTCTGCCTCGCCCCAAGAGTTTTACATAAAGAGGTACGTAATATGGAAAAAAAATGCCTCCCTTATTAGGTTTGTTTTGTTGGCTTGAAATAGCACAGTGTACACCTGACTTAAAGGTGACCAAAGGAATTTTCAGTTTGAAAGTAACAGAGAGAGAGTGACTCACATTAGCTGGCACTCTGTAAGCAGCATAGTTAAGAGAGCGTGGGAAGGAGGCATTCAAAAAGGCCTCGTGTGCATCATCTCCATTCAGGTTTGTCACTTGGACCTCCAGGACGATGTCTTTCTGGTTACTGAGAGAGATCACCGGCACACCATTTTCCCTTAAGAGCATAAAAACAGACAGTTGTGAGCCAAAAGGCTAACTTGCTGTCAGAAACAGTTCTAAGAAATAAACTAAGACAATGATATACAAAGAAATCATAGGGATACTAAAAAGTACAATATCAAAATATAGTTCTCATGTATCTGTACCATAACTGTGTGTCTATTTTTCACCTCTTGCTCCTACATTTTGAAATACATATCAGTAATCTCTGCTCCTTCTGCTTTAGAAACATTCTATTTGCTTCTTCTGCCTGACTTCTTCTGAGATAATTGCTTAATTATTTTTCCTTTACAAGCAGTCAGAAAAGTTCAGATTTAATCTAATTTCAATTAATTTGTCAGTGGGAGCCAGTATTGTCATTATCATTGATGCCATTCTCAGTTGATTTTTATTTTATTTAAAAAATGTTATTTGGATGCTCTAATTTCCATTCATTCATCCATTGACCATACAGCCAAGGTTTAGGCTTAACGAAAGACCCTGTCAGCTATAGACAATTGTGTTTGTGGTCATAATTTAGCATCACACAGATGCTAAAAACTGCAAGTTTCTAACAGCAACTAGGCCACTCACTCTCAGGTTAAAATCCACTAATAAACATGGACACATGTTGGCTCAGACACGAAGCTGAACCGTAAACTTAGTTTTGAAAAAAGCCACAAAGAAAATGTTATAATTGAGCCAAATGACTGAGAATACCTTGTGTGTTTTCTATTGCTGTTAAAGATTTACTTGTAGTTAATCTCAAAGTTTCTGTCGTATTTTGTTATTAATTGCACTTTATTTAATGCATATCAAAATTCAACTATTTTGCATGAAAAACCATTTATGTGTCATTTTGGATTTATCTACAGTCTTAAAGTAAGGGTAATTGACCTCCTGTTTGAATTCAGACCTGCTTTAATAGGTAGATCAAATATTTTAACATTAACCTAACCACAGTGGAAAAACATTTGTTTTGGATCACAAAGGAAATCAGTGATCCGTAAAAAGGTTATTGTTTGATAACATAAGGAGAGGATGATCTTTGAGTTGTCCACTGAGCTCTCTGTGAGTTTTTTAAGTGAAATGAGACATTAAGGAGCAGTGGTAGACTTATTTCACATCACTTTGATCACAGCTTAATGTGATTAATTGACAGACCTATTGTCATTTTTTGGCACTCCTGCCTGCCTCTGCTTAAGTTATACTAAAGCAAAAAGGTGTGTGTATGTGTGTATTCCCTTACAGTTTTAAGGGAGTGAAGGTGCCACCCTCTGTTGGTCTGTGACCGTAGCGATATTTCACCTGCAAGTTGCTCCGACAAACATTGTCACTGCCACATCCCTCCTTTAGGAAATGCAACTGCAATCACATTCACAATCACAACATCAACATCACATAGATACAGTGGGAGCAATTATAAATCCACAGCACATGTAAAAGTGACAGCTGCTCTTACTACAATGATCAATCAATCAAAACAATATTTTGACATAACCATGACTAGAAAATTAGCCTGATGTCATAAAAATAAACCACATATTAATGGCAGCCATACTTCATTCATGATAACCAGGAATAAATACCAAAGATCGAATTGTTGCCGGTTCATTTGCATCTAGGACAGGAGCCAGTGGCGAAGTTAAGCTCTGTCTGCGTTTTCGTTTGGATTCCTGGATCTCCACAGATACATCCACTGGGATCGCATGCAGCTTGTCTTGAATAGTTTCCTGCAGAATAACGACATGGCACAGCTTTACACACCAATAACAACAACTGACTTAGATAAAAAGAAGAAGCGGCAAGTATGCATCATTACCTCCTCTACCACAAGCTGACGTGCAAAGCACACCTGCCTTTTGCTTTCCATGGCAGTGGCTCCTTTGTACTCATAGTCAGAGGAATCAGCAAAAATGGCTCTTGGTTTAAGACCTTTTTCTTTTAAGTCAGCGTCGGCTTTGAGGGAGTATTCCACGTCTAGATGAGAAGAAGACAAAGTATACAAGAGCATAAAGAACAAAGAAATCAGAGGCAGAAGAAATTATCTCTTTTTAACTGTGTAATTTGTTTATTCTCTACATGGTTTGCTGTTATCTATCAATCTATTATTCAGATATTTCAATAAAGGAAAACAGAGAGGTTGGCTTACTAAATTTAGGTGCATAGCTCTTTGGGATGGCTGTGTACTTGAGGCATACATTGACATCCAAGCTGAAGACAGAAAACAGCTCATCCAGTCAGACACAAAGATTAAAACTCTTCAACAGACAGGATCTTGCATCAACTTTGTTCATATTTAAAAAAAAAAATGTTACCAGAAATTTCTGCCACAGCTCTTCTTACTGAAGTTGATTTCTTTGGGGGAAAAAGTGACTTTCTTCTCGATGCTGATAACTGGACGGGTTCTGAAAGAACAGAAAGAAGTGAGTATCTTTATTTAATTCTTTATTTGAAAAAAATATATATTTTTATTACCCCACAATGCACAAGTGTTACTACAAGACTATTCTTAAAACATCATGTGAGTTTATAAAAAGAAAAGGAACTAAAAATGCTGTTTATTTCATTGTCTTTTTGCCACGTGACTCTTGGAGACTGCTTTTTTTTAAGTAATACTGGTTTAATGTTCATCACTAATTCACTCTTTAATATCAGATGAAGTCTGGTCTTGATGTTTTTACATTCTCAGTCAAGTAAGTCGAAGTCCCTGCAAAGTGAAACCCAAACTATGTGTCTTAATACACTAGATATTTTGGAAAAAGGCTGCTGTAAACATGTAAAAACCCTGAGATCTAGGTGTGAATGTATTTTTGATTTAGGCTTAGTTTTATTTGAGCAGGGCAGATATATGAGCCCAGGGCATCACCAGTCTTAATGAGGAATTACCCTGCTGCCCTAACTGACATAAAATCCCTGAGTACTTCATTTCAGTACAGCCTGTTGTTATCTGATATCACTGTCTTCATTGAAAGCTGACAACCAGCAACACGCTGTGTTTTTGTCCATTGTGGCGGTGGCCTATGGGTCACTAAAAGCATCATAACAAAGAGATTCGTGCCAGAAAACAGTAAATGTAATTCTCATCTGTCTCTGCTTTTAGACCCCCCCAAGCTGGCTTCTTTTTCCCACGGGCTGACTCCTCCATATTTCTGGAGAATCCTGGTACAAATTCTATAAAAATCTGGACTATTAGAGAAAATAGAAATCTTTCCTAATACAAGTCCATATGGGACGTAAACATCATAGTGAGCAAATTCTCAACCTTGATAGAGATGTTTGGAGGGGGAGAAATACTATTTTGCTCACCTGAAGACAAATACGGAGTCGGAGAGGGATCCAACAGCAAGGTCTGGGTACGAGTTCTTATCCAGGTCCATATTGCCCGCCAAAGAGTAACCAAACAGTTGGACTCCTGGCTGGCCTGAAAGAACCTACAAAACAAAACAAAACACACACATTCAATAATCCTAGGAGCTTTTTTGTCAGATTACCATAAAAAAGTAGAAATCCATACTGTGTTAAATGCTCACATTTCACATAAGCGCATTTTCAACATGAAGCTGAAGGACTCAAGTATGTCAAACTAATTTGAAATATTCATGCATACTAAGAAAATTCCACACATGTCATTGAAGAACAGTCCACAAAACTCGGAAAAATAATCCAGCAGGATTAAGGCTATCAGAAAGGATAAGATCTACCGTTAGTCTTGTTCAAAACTTTTGAGAAGGATTTGATACAAAACAATACATCCGGATTATCCTGATCACAGCAGAAGGCTGGTTTCAAGATGGGGAGTATGAAATTTGTGGACTAAGTGGATTATATTAGACATTTTGTGAATACATTTCACACTATGGTGTTGTTTTCATTCAATGAAGCAGTAGTTTTGCCCCCCAAATATACTATCTACATCTAATGACTTCATTCAAGTAACATTGAGGATCTTTCCTTTTCTGGATTTTGGGGCCCCCTGTGGACAAGGTTTGTAGCATGTATTCCCCCTTAAGGCTCTTGTTACGTCTCATTTTTTTTTTATGGAATAAAAGTGTGCTAAATTATATGATTGATCGTGGTTATATATTTCATTTGCTGTATGACAAACCTGTGAAGCTTCTGTAGATTTAAGTCCTGTGGCTGATCCATGGTAGATGAAGACCTTTCCAGCGCCATCATCCTCATAAGGAGCTCCCACTGCAAAATCTGACAGCCACAGAGACAACAATGACCTCACAATGAAAAGACATAGATATATCTACAATTCCTTTAAGGATAAGGATATGCACACAAACAAAATTTTCAGCCTAACCTTGGTAACCATCCAGGTTGATGTCTCCCAGGTTTTCTACTGCCAGGCCAAACATGGAGTCCTTGGGTCCGTCTATTCTGGTGGGTACGATTTTATTCCATTTCCCATTCTTGTTGACATAGACATAGACAGCTCCTCCAATTTCTCCGTTCTTCTCAAAGTACTGAGGTGCTCCCACCACAATGTCCTGCCACCTAATGATGACATTTCTGTGAGTAAGAAGCACTTTTAAATGCAGAAGTTACAGATTGTTTATGTCAGCCATACCCGTCTCCGTTGAGATCCAATACAGTCAGATCGTAGCCAAAGGACGAGGCCAGTCCTTCTCCTTCCAGAGTGTACTCTTCTAGCAAGATGTTTCCTGAATCACCTTTTTTCAGCAGCACCACCGCACCACTGTGATTTGCTCTTGGAGCTCCTGCCACTACTGTCAGCCTGCCTTCCCTGTTGGTCAGTTTTGTCCCAGAGTCCAAAGAGAAGCCTGCGAGACAGAGTCAGACAAGAGCTTGACTACATAACAGCAATATTTTCATACAGTGGAGTACAACGGAGTGCTGGATTATGACTGGCGTGAGCAAACAGGGGTTTACCCAGGTAGCTGTTGGTAGGCGCAGGGACCAGGTCAGGGTCTTTTTCGTTCTCATCTCCGACCTCAAAAGGACCATCATCATAGATGCCAAGTTCTAAAAGGGTATCATTTTTTTGTTCCAAGCGTACAATACCTAAAAAAGACAAATAAGGACATAAAAGTGAACACAGGCTTTAAATAAAATCATTTAAAAACTTATGACAATAATCTTGATGGGGGTAATGCTGAACATGACTGTAAAGCAGTACAGGTGCATCTCAAAAACTTAAAATATCATGAAAAAGTTCAATATTTTTTGTCACTCTTTTCTGAAAGTGAAACACATATATAACAGGGTTCTTTCTTTATTTTGGCCCACTCAATTAAAGTGAGTAATTACTTGAAAAAAAAAAGTTTTTTCAAGTTAGACAATAAATATTTGAAATCTCCTCCATGGTTTTACAAAATTGAGAAAAAAATAAAGCAATCAATACTTGCCACATCAGTATATGTCTGATATTTAATAAGCTATAGGCCATACTTTTCCCTAAGTACTAGTTTTAATGGTCATATATTAGATTACCTTTCCAGTTGTATGCCCCTGGAGCCCCAAAGATTAGGTAGTGGTACTGCTTGTCAAATGTGGCAGAAAGCCCCTGCTGGCAGGACCCAAACATCTCATGGCCTCTGGGGCGGCTGTCACAGAAATGCCAGTTATCTCCCTCTTCATTTGAGTACGGATCAATAGTAAGGTCTTGATCAAACACAACGCAGCGGCCAATAATGTCACGGTTTTCAATGGGGGTCCTCACATTGCTCCGACGCTGGTAGCGGTGGGCACAGGTCTACCAGGGAAACAGAAACAAGCAGGCAAGTTGAAGTGATGTTGGTTTAATCAAAGAATATAATATGTTATCAAAAGGCTTTGAAGACTTAATCCAATATCAAATCAAGTTTAGGCTTTTTTTTGCTGGTTGGAAAAAAATCAACTAAATTCAAATAAGCTAAGGGGGATTCATCCAAAAGTAACTTGCAGATGAAATGATATTATAAACAAAGATGAGTTGCAGATCTCAATGATCCAGTTAATTCAGAGCTTCATCTCATATTACTCATCAAACTGGACTACCAACTTGCTTGAAAGCCTTGAGAAAAAAAACATGGCATGATTCAAAACCCCATGTTGTTCCTTTAAAGGTTTCTGGTTGGACAATACGAAGGCCTGAAACTTGGGAATAAATAAATTCAAATCAAATTATCTACAAACAATAAAGTCAATAAAATATCATCAAATTTTAATTTACTCACAATTTTAAATCATTATGTTGGAAAAGTCTCTACCAGAGAATTTTGAGGATATTTTAGCGTATGATAAACCAGTAATCTAAAATTGTTACTAATTTAATTTTTGTTGATCAATATATCCATTTATCCACTTTAACTTTTAGCTGAGCAATTAGGTTTGTAGAATCAAAACAAAACTCTTCACTCTGATGGTTAAAATCAAACACAGTGACACACGTACCACAACCTTTCCTCCCGGCCCCTGACTATTGACTGTAACGCCCATCCACTGGTTCTCTTTGCTTTCTGTTTTTGTATCCTCTAAATGGAAGAAAAAAGACACAGAGACAAAATATTGGCGCAAATACTCAAAGAAAAGGTGTGTAGATGTATAAAACCAATCATAGAAATGCAAAGATATCCCACCATTATTGTCAAAGTTAACTCTGTCACAGCCTGCTGATGTAGAGCTCATGTCACAGCTGTAGAGTCCTCCAGTCACTTTAGATGTTTGACCACTCAGGGCTTTTGCTCTCGGGGCTCCAACCAGCAGTCTGCAATACAAGCATTAATTAATCTATTAAAAGTTTAATGCAGATCAATCAGATGTACACCACTCACATAATCCATCAATGTTGTTTTACAGTGAGTTATGCCTCCTATGTCGGCCTTCTGACATGATTAGAATTACTGCATTTAACCTACTTTATGCTATGCTTTCCATTTACTTATCATTATTTAAATATTTGTTTGATTTTGCATTGTTATGCATTTTGTTTCATCTTTATTTTTTATTAACTTATTTTATTAAACAATGCTGTTTGTCACTTTTTATCTTATACATACAAAAATAACAAAATTATAACCATTATTTTTAAAGTACTTATAAAAGTTACATATCTACAGAAGAGCTGCACTCAAGGACCCACATGGAAAAAAGGACCCTGCTGTCAAAAATACACAGAAATTTGAATTGTTTTCATCATTACAGCCAAACACAATAGACCAAACCACAAGTGTTATTAGCAAAAGACCTTGGTATGAACCATTCACATGGATTTAATTACAATTTTAGGTAGTTTGAGTGAACCTAATTTTAATAATCTCAGAGCAGACTGGCCATCAGCACTTAAATGCAATTTAACTGGTCTTTTTTAAACTTATGTTGCTGTAGTTTGTTTTTATGGAAACATTTTTAGAGTTTTACTGTCTTACTTTTTCCTTCTTTTATCGTTAACTTTGGACATCCTACTTCTTGCTCTAACCTTGTGTTTGAATTGGGGGTGGTGTTGCTGGTTATTTTCATTGATTTTCTGCTTATATAAAGTGCAAGGTATTATCTTTTGTTCTTACTGAACCTAATAACAGTAAGCATTATAATTAAGTTTGAAAAAGGCTCAAGCAGCAGCATTCTTCTATTATATGAGCCACCAGAAAAAAAGAAGCGTTGTGGCATTTCTTCCAGATTGCAGATTATATCATCACACATTCCAGTCTACTGTCACACAGCAGCCATATTCACGTACAAGCACATCCTCCACCAAACTGATGTTCCATGTCCTCACGGTACAAATGAGTCAAAGACCTCTTTCAAACGCCTGCTGTGCTTGACTGAACCAAGTCCTCTATCTCTCATTTTATGCACAGAGGCACAGAAGCTGCCTTTGTGAACTAGGACAAGGGCAAATGCCACACCCAAGTCGTGGATGGGCACTCAGTTCACAGGGTTCCCAACAAAGTAAATCAAAGATGTCATCCCTTGAACTGATGCTTTGTGGAGGTCTACTGTGCAGAGCAGGGCACAAACATACACAAATACTATCAGAAGCCCCTCCCCAATCGCTCCTCTTTCTCTCAGTATTTTCAAGGAGTTCGATCTGGCTTGTCACGACCTTCCGAGTTAATGTTGTACAGCATACTGTCTTCACTAGATCAGATTAGGAAAAGCCATTTTAACTGGAACACAAAGAATCCTCAGATACAGACAAACAACATCTGGGAGGGAGTTTACCGAGACATACTGTAGGCAGAGTGAGGAGCCGAGATCTAATGTGATCAGCATGTCAGGAGAGCAGACCTCACTAACTGCATGTGGGAGAGATTTTAAAAACTACTTTAGAGTGTGTAAATCATCATAAATATTGGTTGAAGCAGGCTTGATGAGGATAAGCAGAAGCTTTTAAAGCATGGCTTGCTAGAGGTCTTAGTCGGACCTGTAAATGGGTTTTAAGGATACTCAAAATAAAAGAAAATGTCTACATTATAAAATGCTTCACAATAAGCTAACACCACGGGAGCATGGCGAACTTTGTTTGTTTATCCCATAGTAACCCTCAGATTGGTTTGGCCTTGTTTCAAAACCGTATCGCTATAATTTGTGAAGTTATCCCACCAATTAAGTGTCCAATCTATTTTTTTTCAAACTACAATGGGAGCACGACACCAGTCATTTAATAACACACAGTCTGAAGAGGAGCTTTGCAATACTTCACGCTAGTAAAAATATAAACACATACATTCACCCTGAATGAAACAGATAGGACATGCGCTTGTGTGACAAGTCTGACGTCAGATAGATGTCTCGTGACTTGATGGTAAATCCGTGGTTGGAACATTTCCACTACTGTTATTTCCTGAGACACAGGAAGTCAAGAGGATAAATGGAAAAGCTGTGCCAATGCATTCTGAAAAAGGGGACTTTGGTTCTCAGGTCACTGCTGCACTGATAAAGAAAGGATGATATATTTTAATATTTATTCAGGGCCTTTAGCTAAGCTGTGTCCTTTTGGGGAAATGCAACAAAGAAGTAGCACTGACACAGCAACACAGGTATGATTTTTTTTGACAGATTGTAGTTGCAAATCAACTAGCAACATGTTAAAAAAAATGCAAAAGTTCAAAAATTGCAGTTCTTAATCATTTTCACTTGAGGCTGGCTGCAAAATCCAATGAATCCCAACTAAAGATTATATCAAATGCTACTTTTACAGAAGAAATAAACATATTCATAGTTTAGAACAGTTTTGGTTGCCATAGCTCATTTATTTGTAAAACTGTATGGATTGCGATTTTTTTCTGTAACTTACTGGTTAAACCTTATAAGCACTGATACGCAAATTTGCATAGTTTTGGGAGTTACTGGGTTGTCAAATGGTTAGGCGTGTTGCATCTTGAGGAGGATAAAGGCCAACCCAAGCCTCACATCTTTGTTAAGAGATGAAACCTTTCCAATATGGCAGCCGCCATCATTGGGCTTCAAAACTCTTTACATACCAGTGAGTGACATCATTGAGACTATGTCCATGTTTTATATAGCTTATACCGCAAACCAAGCAGTAACACTGCTGTTCCTCGTGTGCCCACTTGAGACTACAAAAGCAAAAGAATACCCCTTTGGTTCCATGTTTTAATGCCTTTTTCCTACAGCACTGGGAAGTAACATTTTTACAGCCTTGTTCAAACTCAGATATACAGCGCAGTGGCCATGCCTTTGCGAAGTTCCAAGTGCCTACTGTGAAAGTAAAATGGTTGATCAAGAAGAGGGGCTGGTGTATTTTCTTTGGTACAACTGTTATGTACAAAGGCTGACCGTTAGGTTTAATGACCTTTACATTTGACCTCCAAAATACAAACAGTTCATCCTTGTGTGAGAGTAAGCATACAGTATGTGCAAAGTTTGAAAATTTCCCTCAAAGCATTCTTGAGATATTGCATTCACAAGCAAAAAATCTCCTGGTAGACGGCTGCATTGACTCTGGACTTGATAAAGCACAGAGGACCAACACCAGCAGAGGATATGGCACCCCAAACCATACGATGTTGTCACTAGGAACACGACACTTATAGCCCATTTCCTGGACAGAACTGTGTGGTAGCTCATAATACACTGACTCCAGCCTGTATCCCCTACTAGTGAAGTTCCTCTGAAGTCTTAAATCTGCTTTGTTTGACAATCCTCTGAAGGCTGAGCTCAACGTCATAGCCAACCTCCGATGAATATGCTTTGATACAGCCCCCTACAATAGCCTGCCCTTACAGCAATGACTCTCTGTGGCTTTCTGTCAGTGATTATCTTCTGGACAACTGTCAAATCAGCAGTCTTCACCATGATTGTGGTTATGTGCACTGAACCAGAGAGAGACAAAGAAAATGAGGACTCTGGGCCTTTGTGTGTGTTTGACTAGAGCTCTTTTTAGGACTTAATAACTGACAAGAAATTTAATATAATAATATATATTATTCTAATATAATATATAATTTAATATAATTTTTGAGAGATGTTTTAAAGTATTATTTTTCTGAGCTGTACTCTATAATCATCAAAATTAAAATGAAATTATCTTTGAAATATTTCTCTTTGTGTGTGATAAATCTAGAACAACTTTTTAAATTAAAGTGAAAAATTAACTTTTTCATGATATTCTAATTTTTGAGATGCACCTGTAGATCATTCCTGAGCCTAAACAAACATTTGTGCAATGTTTGAAGGAAATCTCTGAAAGTATTCTGAAGATATCATGTTCACAAGAATGGCCTGGAAAGCAAAGGATGAACATGAGGCCCAATTACCTTGATATTTGACATGATTTCCAAAATCTGATCATTTTAATTCATCCTTGGGTGCCTCCGGCCTCGGCTATCGCTAGTGCTGTAGCTGAGCTGAGTAGTGGTAAAAACAATACAGGTTTAATTTTTTAAAACTTATCTGCTTTAACCATATTATGGCTAAGAGTTCACAATAATTAGGCACAATAGGGGAAGTGGCTGATGAGACTTGGCATTGGACACATCCTCCATTAGCCTGAAGTTAGTTGGAGTGAGCATATCCGGTGGGGAATGTCATCATAAAATCTTCTACAGATACCAATAGATGAAGTCACCAAGTTTACATCCATCCATCTATGCTGCAAAGACATGATCACAATTATAAGGTCTACTTATCATAGTTCTAACACTGGGACTAATCTAATTTAATCTCTTAATTGAGACTAATCTCAATCCTTTTATCTCAATTACTACACTATTCTGATAATTTGCCATGGAAAAGTGACATGATGTGTCAAGGCCTGATGCTGTGATAAGGCTGACATACTGTCTCCCTGACAGTGACCCAACTGTTTATCTAATCGTTCACCACCAGCAGAGGAAACCCCAACACACAAGCTTAGTCTGCAGGAAGGACAAAGACAAACAGAGAGATAGAGAGTGACTCTAAAAACACACTGACAGCGACACACAGCCAGGCACTCCCACCACAGCATGACAAGGATCTGTACAGAGTGATCATTAGAGACAGAGAGAGGCGTCCCACTGAAGTAGGGATGGGACTAAACATTCATTTTGCAATATATCAATGTCCTGACTCCTGAAGACATATTTAATCCCTGGTGCTGAATATTGATATTACATCAATTTCCCTGCCAATTTTACTCAGCGTGTCAGCACCTCTTAAGGCAATCCTTAGAGGAGGGTGAAGCTTTTAATGGCTGAAACAGACACAAATTGCAGCAAATACAATCATCCAACACTTAACATTTTAATAGAGATTTTACATAATTCAGTTAGTCAGATAGCAGTATGTAGCATTATACCACTGTCATGCAATATATGCATTATTATTAACAACATAGCAGTTTGTTTGTGCTAGAAGACTTTACCCAGCCTATTTGCTTCAACTATAAGACCCATCTGGTGGCTGTTGCATTTCTTTAAAGAACCTTTTTTTCTGTCTCTCTAAAGCTTGGCATGTAATGTGCGATTTTGGGCTGTTCCGGACAAAAGACAACCAGTGGTGGTGATATCATTGGTTATGGCTCTGAAAAGGTGGTCAAATGTTGCACTGTGCAACAGGTCGACAGAGTCATGGTCTTGCGACCAAAGATAGCCTGGGATAAAGATCTGACAATGTCAGAAATAAAGGATGACCATCTCACAATGAGACTGCTACAACCTACACCAACTAACCATCCAAGAGGAATGCAGCAAGAAAAGACGTAACCATAAAAGCGACACTAGCGCTAACAAACAAACAAGTTAGCATTAAAATTGTGTGTGATGACCCTTCACTGAAGATACGCTCCCACGATCGTCAGGGGAGGCAAACCTGGCCTTAAAGGGGACATATTTTACCCTTTTAAGACAAGTTTACATTGGTCTCAGAGGTCCCCAAAACATGCCTGTGAAGTCTGTTACTGAAAAAAACTCCAGTATAAGATTTTTGCATTTCTAAAAAACCCTGTTTAAGCCCTGCTCAGAACGAGCTGTTTCTGTGTCTGTTACTTAGCTGTCTGACTCCGCCCCTGACTCTGCCCCTCTTGGGAAATAGGTGTGGCTCTCCTGGTCCTCAGCTGAGAGGAGGATCAAGAGAGGAGGGCAGAGCTTTCTTTCAAGCGGGGAGGGCCAACTGAACCTGGGGGTGGGGCAAACTCCCCATATGACATCACAAGGGGAAAATCTGAGAATGGCTTGTTTCAGCACCCCTTTTTCTGAAAGCTGGTGAAAAAGGTGGTGGTGGTGGTGGTGGGGGGGGGGTGTTCTGGTACTTGAGGGGATTGTGGACAGGCCAGGGTCACATATTTTTGTTAGAAAAGCCTGAAAAAAGCTATTTTTGCATGATATGTCCCCTTTAAATCAGGCTTAAAATCATTTATTGTGTGGCCAGCCTAAGGTTGAGATGTTGTACTGGATATTGTCAGTGCTGGGATTATATATAGCCCTCAACTTGGGGCCTCATGCCTATCAATAAATCACAGCAGTGAAGATACTCCCTCTCATGTGATATTGCTTAATCTTAGAATCACTGTATGACAATTTTATTTGTCCACGTGTTGCAAACCCTTTCATGAGTTACCATGCAATTTCAACACCTTAGAAAGCAGTTTTCTCGTTTTTGCTTAGCAACACATCAAGTATAGGCGTTCACTTCCAAATGTATTCCAGATTCAGAGGTTTATATCATGTGTTACCCAACTTCTCTCCCAACATCAGCAGGCTGGAGTCTGACAGCTTGTATTTGGTGCCCAGATGTAAATCTGATTCATGTTCCTTTCTGCATTCCTTCAGCATAACTATTTCTTTTTGGAAGGCTATTTTTTTATCTTTTGATGTTAGGTAACCTCAAACAACCTGAAAGGAAGAGCTACCTTACACTTTGAAGTCCTTACACTTACTTTAATCATTTAATTGTCTAGAAACAGCCTAATATTGACATTACAGAGATACACACACCACACTTTTTTCCAAGAGCTTAAACTTCTTTAAACCCTCAGTCTGACTCCTCCCTCCTCTTCACACTCAAGCTTTCCCTCTTCATTTGATGATAGCAGCAGTCCTATCTGGTAATTATGACCAACCATGGAATGCTGCACAAACAAAAACATGGACATGCATATTTATATGGTCACATCTTCCCCTGATTCTCCTGCAGGTACACACAGCATTTGTCACTGGAGGACTACAAAAAATCTTTTTTTTCATGCATGGCTTGTAAAGGATTGTGTCTGAGAGCTCACACCCAGCAGTAGGGAGCAAGCACACGCCTACTTCATCACACATGTTGCTGCAATCTATGTTAACCAACTCAAGAGAAGAAAATCCAACTCAGCACATAAAGCCTATCAATCAATCCACTCTCCTTTTTGTCCGCCCTCAGGTTAGGAATGTATCAGACTGAGCTCTCTGACGCTTTTCCAAGTCACTGACAACACAGCAATGCCTTGGTGCTCAGCAACAGCACGCTTCAGCAGTGTTAGAACACACCGAACACGCACGAACACACAACTGCGCACAAGCACAGAGTCCACGGTGGGAGCACATTCCACCTCTTTAACAGCAGGTCGAGCACCGTCACCTTCAAAACAAACATGGCTGCCTGCTCGGACATGCACACATACATTCAAACCTGTGCTATAAGCAAACAAATGCAGGTTATGTTTAAAGCTCAACAATGCTGGTAGGAGAGAAGACTGTCATGCATCAGACTTTATAAAAATCTATTAAAGTACCTCCAAAATAAATGTTTGACACCAGATTAATCAGAGCAACATGAGGGTAGATCAATGATGTTTATCATGTATACAGACCTTGAGTGGGTATATTTCCCTCTCCATAGTCCTTTTAATGAAATCTGCATATGTTAAGAATCATAATTTATCTTTTCTCCAGTGTCTACACTTTTTTTCTTTTTCAGTTCCTACAAACTGAACTGTCTCTTATCTTGTATTCATTTTTACAACCTGAAGCAGGGGGGACTCTACCGTGACTTTGGTCTTGTGCTCATCACCATGTGTCCCTCATTTAGACACAGCCTAAAACTAGGCCACAAACTAATACTATGTGTGTGTAGCGGTGCTGCAGCACTAACAGAGTGTAAATAAGTAAGGAAACTCTTCGGAGAGGTTGAAACATGTAAATGTTTAATAACTCAGAGTCTTGATACTTCAGGATATCTGGCATTACATGAAAATACTGTCATGACCCTTTAGGTGTTAGTACTATAAACTACAACCATAATTGTAAATTGTAAAACACTGCTGTTCTTCGAGTGTTTACTTGAGGCTGGCAACAGAGGAACTGGAAGTCACATTCATACCCTATATCAATGATTGTCAACTGGCGGCCCGGGGGCAACATCAGGCCCGCCAAGGCTTTCCATCCGGCCCCTACAAGACTTTTAAAACCAGAAAAAGTACAGAGGAAAAACATGTTTAGAATTTAATATTTAGTAGGGCTGGATATTGCTAAGAACCTCACGATTCAATTCAATTTTGATTCTTTAGGTTGCGATTTAATTCAATATTGATTCGATATTGATTTAAATGCTTTGATGTTGATTCAGTAAGAAGTAGAAATACACAAATGACCTGTTGACAATTTTTAATAATTAATTTCATGCCCATGTGAACATATGTGGAAGGTCACCTCAAAATTTTTTGCAATAAAACATCTGAAAATAAAAATTTGCACAATAATGACTTACTTGTGCATCAGGAGTACAAAAGTAAAAAACATGTCAGTTCAGTATAAACACTGAAAAAGTAAAGTGCATGTAAACTTTAATAATATTTCTTTCCTCTTGGAAAATGTGATAAACCTCACATAACATGGTTATGGTTGGTTGTTGTTTGGTCGAGTGCGACATCTGTCCATACAACGTGAATCACACGCACAATGACCCCCACTGGCCAGGAGGTGAATCGATTCAGAGGATTTGCTGAATCGATATTGAATTGAGGGGGGTAATATTGCGATGCATCGATTAATCGATATTTTTACCCACCCCTAATATTTAGGGTATGTTATTAAAACAATCCCTGTAGGCTATAAAACCGTAGCTTAATGCTTGATCCATTTTATAGAAATCCATTAGTAATTATTAGTGAATATGATGCATTGTAAACATATACTCATTAAATCTGCCTTTTCCACATCAACTCTCCCCTTTAGGTACTTGAAGAGTTCTTTTTTTCCTGCCAGGAAACCACAAAAACAGTCTGTTGACATGTCCGTTTTTCCCACCAATCACAACACAGCATCTTAGCATCAAACCCAGTGATGGGCCACATGCCAGCCTCAGAAATATGTAGCCAAAATATTGCAATTGTCCCCTAGTGGCAGTTGCAGTTTAGACGACTGGAATTATCCCTGCCAAAGGCAAAACGATATTTATTCTTTAAAGGAAAGCAAAAGAATTAAACAACAATGTGTTTATTTGACTAAAACATCTATTCAATTTTGTTTTTTGTGAAGTCTGGCCCCTTCGGCATCTTCCAAGAAAAGGCTGGCCCTTGTGCACATGTAGTTGCAGACCCCTGCCCTATATCAAAATGCTCAGTTTTACAATAGAAAATAAATGTTTACACCCTGGCTCAAATAACAATTTTGGTTGGGATAGTTGATGTTTTCTGGCCACACTCAGTATTGAAGGTGATTTTTTTTTTCAACTCATCCATTTTTGTTTTGGGGCTGCACAGCGGTGCAGGGGCCTCACGGGTCCCTGGTTCACTTCCTGGTCAGGGCCTCTCTGTGTGGAGCTGTTCTCCCCGTGCATGCTTGGGTTCTCTCCCGGTACTCTGGCTTCCTCCCACCACCAAAAACATGCTCATTAGGTTGACTGGTGACTCTAAATTGGCCGTAGGTGTGAATGTGTGCGTGCCTGGTTGTCTGTCTCTATGTGTCCACCCTGCAATTGACCGGCGACCAGTCCAGGGTGTACCCTGCTTCTCACCCAATGACAGCTGGGATAGGCTCCAGCCCCCTGTGACCCCAAACATGATAAGTGGTATAGAAAATGGATGGATGGATTTTTGTTTTGAGAAGGAAACAAGTTATGTGTTATTAGTGGCATATCTGATTCAACTACAAGCCAACATGGAATAGTATGTCAGGAGGCTTAAAACCCGCCTCAGCTCCATCTCTTTGTCTGTTTCATGGTTGATCCAAGGTTGGTCTGATATGACGCTTCCAATCTGGCCACAAATTGGGATTGACTTCAGAGGCCCTCTTTAATAACCAAATGGCTGACATCATTCAGGCTTTGTCCAATATTTTGTACAGCCTATGGGTGGTACAAGATGGAAATGCCAGCTTTCCCATATTCAAGCACTGGATATATGAACAGTCTATCTGGCGTCAGTCTATCTGTCCAGTGTGAGCCGTATTTATGAGGAAAAATCTCCAGCCTTCTTTAGGTAGTCAATCATATCACTCACTGTAAATATTTTCTAAAGAAACCTGCAAAAGTTTACAATGGCACCACAGCACTTGTACTCTGTAGAAGTACCTTAAGATTCAAAAAAAGGAAAACTTTGGTTTTTGGAAATTACTGAGTTATTTTTAAATCAGTACTGTAAAAACTTTCTGCTTTTTATGCTACTTAATATTTGTATATGATATATGATTCATGTATTATATTATAATCACAATCACAAATTATGATATTATCCAATGCACATTTTTACCAAATCATTCAGCATTACTACACAGAAATAATCAGATACACAGGCATCAGGTCTGTTTCATAACCTCCAAAAACACCTCACAGGAGCTTTAACATTGACAGGATTTAATTTATAGGGCACAAAGAAACATATTAGTAGCAGGAAAACAAAGAGATTCCATAAGCTCACTGTGTCAGTGAAACCCAGGATTGAGTGTTGATTGGCTGGAACTGATGACATCTGGCCAATCAGATTGTGTTGTATGCAGGATATTGTGAGACTGTGAATAGTGAAAATAAAGGCAGAGGGGAAGACCCACTTTGCAGTGCAGCCAAATAGTGCACTTTTTTGATCATGTCGATTATTTGTAAAATAGATGCTGATACTGCCAAATATCAGCTTTAATAATTAGCCAGGCCAGTAATTGGTCAACCCCTAAATAATGATATTGTTTTTACACTGAACTATTTTTCCAGTATACTATGACAGCATGGCAACTTTTTACTTACATTACTTATTGAGAAAAGGGCTTTTGGGTATTCTGCACCCTCAGGCTGGAATCTGTTACAGAATGACTTAAAGCTCAAGGAACTGGTTTCCTTAAATGTTTTTAAATCTAAAATGAAAGACATGGAGGCAGATTCTATGGGATGTCGATGTTTTAGCTCGGCTGTTTGAACAATTGATTCCCAGATATGACTCATAGATGGTTTAAATCCAAAATGTTGTGCTTTGTAAATTGTACTTTGTCTCTCTTTGTATATCCGTCTGTAACTTTGTGTTTTTGCTGCTGCCTGTCTTGGCCAGGTCTTCTTTGAAAAGGGGTTTTTAATCTCAGTGGGACCAACCTGGTTAAATAAAGGTTGAATAAAAAAAAATAGGTAAACTGTGTTTCTGTAATAACATACTGCTTCTTGCCCCAGTGATTATAACACAACACAGCCATTAAAAGTTGGATCAATGACAAACACGCATCCAGTAAGTCTGACTTTTTCAAACTAGTGAGTACTTGATGGCAGTAAGCCTTTGTGATGAGAGACAAATTCCTCTGATTCAATGCCAATCCAAATGGCAACAGTGATTCAATGGCATGTTTGGACCTAAATGTGTGTGACTCGGTTGGTTTCACTTTAAACCTTTCTGGGAGAGTCACAAATGTTAAACCTGAGTGCACGGGGGGGGTAGCTGTTGAAGTACAATAAAACTCTATAAATAAGTAACCTGGAGGGCAAGACTCACCTAAGGTTAGCAACAGGTTGGTCCGTGGTTAAACCCACATGAATTAAAAAAGTAAGCACGTTGTTTTAAGCAGCCAAAGGAAAAGCTTTTCTGTGTCTTTAGTGTGTGCGACATACCTGAGCTCAAATGATTACCTAGCGTGTCGCACCCTAGTGTCATTTTACAGTCTGAATGGTGTCTGAAGTTCTTAAAATGGGTTCAGAGAGGCTATTTCAACACGAGTACCTGCTCTGGCCGTATAAAATAAAGCTAAAGTCGTCTACAGTGCTGTGACATTTTAATTACATGCTAACAAAAGGTATTTTCATGGCATGCGTAGCTTCAAAACAATAAAATCTTTGTGGCTCTTACATTCTTTTATCCTCCGGTTGAAGCTGCCGGTGCATTGCCAGAGAGAAGCCGAACAAGCTACCCGGGTCCCCGCTCTTCTTCAGGACATTCTCGGTGTCCAGGTTGAAAGCCGACAGAAGCCCACATCCCGATAGAAAGGCGAGCAGCCACAGTCCACAGGTGGGCCCGCTGACCTCCATGAAAAACAAATAAATAAAGACTCGCTTACACGTCCGGAGGTGAGTCCTATCTGCGGGAGATGTGAGTGTGACTGGCTGACTGATGGAAGACTCAGTCCTGTCCACTTTACTTACACAGGCAGCCCCTCCCACTGGCCACCCCTGGCACACTCTCAACACTATCCCACCACACCTAACACAGCCAGGAGATCTAACCCATACTGTCATTTTGGCTGTTAAAGATTGTGAGCCGTTTGTCAGTTTGGAGAAATTTAGTGCTGAAACCTAATGAGGTCAATGGTGTTGCCTCAGGCAGTGTCAAAACACATTTGCTACAATTTAGTGGTCCTCCAGGGTGTACATTTGCAGCTACTGACAGTAGATTTCTATGTTAAACTCGGGGGAAACCTGTTAATCCCTGTAGACAGGGGGTAATAAAAATAGGTTTGAGTCCCCTAAGAGGGGAGATGCACAAAACTGCGAGCCACCCAAATGTACCATGCTCTCATTATAAATCCTCTGCTCACATTCTTGCAGTTAACACACACAAGCAAGGGGGAAACACAGTGGCAAGACAGTAGTGGGGTTTTTTCCAGACATTTTTTCTCTCTACAAGATACAATACAAGGCAATTGGGTCCTACACAATCTTATAAAATATGATACTGTATTCAACTGTGGGATATAATATGGTAGAGTAATAATACCATTTAATATAAACTATGAAATAAAGCACAGTACTAAACCTATAAAGTAAGGACATGTATGTTTGGTAGATCTTTCTTTGTTGTAACAATGCATCTTGGCAACAAATACTGTTGGAAAGCCTGTTGATTTTCCTTTTAAATGGCGATACATTTGTAAGGAACATGCATTCACAAGATGAGCAGCAGAGCTGAATACGTTGGCTGTGCCCATGAAAAATTCACCAAGTCTTCTCTGCCAAACAGCTTATTCTGCTGTTGACTTTTGTTTAGTGGATTGGACAATTGAAGTCTGAAGAAAAAAGACATATTGGCAATTTAACATTTCATGCCTTTGGCAAACATAGAGTCTGGAAGAACCATACACAGCCACAACAGCCTGGCACCACCTCCTCATGCCGGTCACCAGCCTTGTCCCGTACTGCTGTGGGACGGCATCGCATCCTTCAATGTGGTTCTGTTGGTCACTCTGACACAAACAGCACACCCAAGCTAGTCCCACAAGTGTTCAATGGGGTTGAGGTCAGGACTGCCGGCAGGCCATTCCATCCTCTCCACTCCCAGATTGTGAGGGTAGTCTCTGATAAACCCCGCTCTGTGGGGGTTGTCATCGTGAGTGTTGTCATCTTGGAGGAGAGAGTTCAGTTCCAGTCGGTGGAGATATGGGATCGCCACTGGTTGCAGAATCTCATCTTGATATTTTTGCAGTGAGATTGCCTCCAGCGATGACAAGCCTAGTTTTTCCAGTGAGGGAGATGCTGCCCCACACAATCGCACAATCGCCTCCTCCAAAAGATGTTACTCTATCAGTGCAGCAATCAGCATATCATTCTCAGCATCTTCTCCACACTTTCACCTTGTGATCCAACTGCTGTAGGCAGAATCTGGACTCATCGCTGAACATAATGTTCCTCCACATTTTCAGGTTTCAGTGCACGTGTTGCAGACACCAGGCCTGACAGTGAAGGGCAGTCATGGCAGACCTGGCAACCCGAGAGACCAGAGATCGGCTGCGTGCATTCAGTTTTGGATTGTCTGGGCCGTCAGTCATATCATCCTGCAAACCTTGATTGCAAATCTGTAAAAGACAGCCTAGGGTTCCTATATGCTGAACAGTCTTCTCAGGGTGTCGTCTTCTTGGGAGCACCCCCCGTTCATATGGCAAGATACAATAAACTCAGTATCCATGGGGTTTTACAAATTTTGGTGTCTCCACAGTAGAACAAAGAAGCAGACAACAACAACAATAATCAACGGAAAACAAGATAAAGATATGAATGGGAAATGTCAAGACAAAGACTTGATTTTGAAGTTGAGATCTGCACATATGCGTTGCTTCCATCTACAA
Source organism: Cheilinus undulatus (assembly GCF_018320785.1). Taxonomy (NCBI): domain Eukaryota; kingdom Metazoa; phylum Chordata; class Actinopteri; order Labriformes; family Labridae; genus Cheilinus; species Cheilinus undulatus. Next base: position 30,799,330 of record NC_054877.1, read on the forward strand.
ACTGAGAAATCCAAAGTTAGACATTACAAGTTTATAATTACAGTCCTTCTGGCATCCTCGTTCAGATTGTTAATTGCTATATCAGCAGACTGTCTGTGTCTTCTGTAATGACTCATGAGATGAGTCACAGTGCCAGAAGCCGTCTGCAGACACCAGCTTGGGTACAACACGCCCGCACATGGACACACTCCCTCACTAGATGGTTTTCAAGGCATTCCATGAGACGCTGACCCCAAAGCTTGTCCTCGCAGTGCAGCATTTCGGCAGACAACGCAGGCTTTGTCTGTTTGGGCATAAAGAAAGAGGGCAGACAGAGACAGAGAGAGGGAGAGGGATAAAAAGGAGCTGCCCACATACAGTAGAAAAGGCACAAATAATGGTGCAAGAGGGGAGCTGAGAGGGAGAAGAGCAGGGGAGGAATGCAGGTTCTACAGAGATTTTTTAGATCTTCACTGAGGATCAACTGTGTTTCAGCAAACATTTCCTATCTGTATTTGATCAATTTCAAAAAACACATGAGAAAATATGCTGCATCTAAACATCAGAACAAGACTACCTACGTTTCAAAGCTTTCTTTCAAAGGAAGTCACATGTCGACAAAGAAATCTCCCCCTGGTAAGTCGTAGAATCCCTTAACCATGTGACTTGACTATTTTTTCACTGTGTTGTTTTTCCCGTACAGTTTGAGCTTGTGTTTATTCTACTTCCAGGTAAGAGCAGAGGCCAGCTGCAAAGATTATGGTTCTGTCTGCAGAGGATCAGACACAAGAGTGAGTCTTATTGCTGATAAGATACAGCAGTGTTGAGGTGTGTTTGCTTAACTTGACTTTGGATTGAAGATTTATTTTGCAAAGTAAACCTCTGAGCCCAGATTAATTAATGACTAGATTAAATGCTTCTGCTGTCTAAAACATCCCTTTAGTGTAGCCTCTTCTTCTTTCATTTAGCCTAAATGTGCCATTTATTCTTTCAGTTTCATCTTTTCAAATATGCAGTCTCTACAAAATACACAACCTGTCAATATCATTATTCCTCCTTTCTTCTTCTTCTCCTCCACAAACCACCAGGGAAATAAAGGCCACACGTCTTGCCCACACTTAAAAATACTGACAGGCCATGGCAGCTTCAGTTGAGCATTGATCCATTGACATTTGGTCACGATTTCCTGTAAAAGTCACACCAAATCCTAAAAGTAGAGCAGATAAATGCTAATACTACAAGCATTTCCCATCTCCTATTAGACATTTTCTCAAGGTGCAACATCCAGAACTTTTAATACATTTAAATACTGATAAGATTCTTTAGAGCAGACCATTAAAGTATACAATAAGTAAGATACACCTCATCTCACAGAGGAGCAACAACCTGGCCTCGGGTGCCAAAGAAGAGGACTGGCGGTGAAAACAGATGACACTCGACAAAGGTTGAAAATCAGCGCCTGGACTCACCCGAGCCACAGCCCCCTTATTTATTCTTGAAGCTGTAGCAATAAGGGAAAACAAACCAACCTGAGGGTGTGGTGCAATGAGCTGTGTAGTAGTGTTTTTATGACACTGTAGAAACACATAGCCTTGGGATACTGATAAATTCACACACAGGCACAGTCTGATACACAATCACATTGAACTCCAAACCCTCAATCTTTCACAGCTTCAACACTTGAATACACTTTTTTTCCGAGCACCATATTGAAATCAGAGAAGTAGGTGAAAAATCTGTCAGCAAAAAGCCCGGCATACATTCAGGAAAAAAAGAGCATAAAGAAAAGATTAATGGGCTGCACATTAAGCTTTTCTCAAGTAACAACAGGCCTGAAGGATACAGAGTATAAAAAGTTCAGTAGCTATATGGAAGCTTCATCAGGAGGGGTTGACACCCACACTTTTTTGCATCTTTGACTAGCAGTAGTGCCTCATGGGGAAGAAAAGTCAAAAAAGCCCTAAATTATTTGGAATTTAGCTCTTTCTTTTTTAACATTGAATATTTTTTCTTTCTTTTTTTGTCATGGTCTCTTGTACCTCTTGCACCCAAGACTTAGCTGAGGAGCTCAACCCCAGTTTCTTGTCTGTCGCCTATGGGTTCAAAGCTAGACACAAAGGCTCGAAGGATGCTCGCTAGATTTAGCATAAACCCTGTAAACAGAAAGGCCACTCGCCAGTTAACTCCTTCCTTCTCATCCACATACAAACTGCTTGATTATTTAAACACACAGTTTGTAAAATTCTGCCACCAGGGGGCTCTCATTCAAGACAATAACAATATGCCAAGTACAGACAAGCGCTGTTCATCTCCGCTGTTTATGTTGTGTCTTGAATTGCGTACTCTCTCTTTAATGATAAACGGCACCTCATAAGTTGTTATGGATTCATTCATAAGAAACACAAACATGCACAATGCAAAAATGCCAAGATGGTGGCGCCCATGGAGAGGACCCTCCCTATGTATGGATTAAAGGCTTAAAATAACTTTTAGATTGTGGATTTAAACACTAATCTAGATAGACCTACTTATAAATGTTGTGTTTTTTTTCTACCAAGTTTGTTCCGCCTACTGCTACTAGCTAAATATTACACACTGCACCTTTAATTATTGAACCCCACATTTTCCACATTATACAAATAATTCCTTTTCAGATCAGACTTAGCTGTTAAGATTGATGCTATTTTTGTCTGTATGGTTAATTTAAAGCAAGACTGAAGGTGGCTAGCTTAATTTAAATGAAGCATAAACACTGGAAATAGAAACAAACAGCTCGCCAGACTCTCTCTGAGCATAAGATTATCTACCTCAGTGCTCCTTGATTTTAATTCACCAATATTTTAGGAATTTCATTGCTGTTATGCCAAGACATGGCTGAAAAGTCTGATGTAGCTTAACTCTTTTATCTGTATGGTAAACTTAAAAGCAAAATTTAGAGACGGCTAGCTTACATCATGTAGCGTATGAGCTAAAAACTAGTGATAGGAAAATGTCTTACCTGGCTGTGCACTGTCATGAAGTTATCCACATCCACAATCCTGGCTTATTTAACCCCTTGCTTGTATGATAAAATCCTGCTGAAAAGATTGATGTAATTCTTTTGTCGATACCAAGATTAGAGCAAAAGCTAGGTAATTGCTAGCTTAGCATGATGTAAAGCCTTATAAACTGCCAGCCTGCTTCAAAAAAGATATTAGTCTATGAGCTTCTTTATTACCGGCTTTGTCTTTTACACTTTGTTTTCATATGGACGTGAACTTGTTATTTAGCCTTAGTGTCTTTTATTGAACATAGAGAGCAATGCAATATGGCACTATAGCTTTAGCTTTGCGTTTTAGCTTCACAAACTGCATTGTTTACACTTTTTAAAGTGATTTTTAAAAAATGAAACAATTCAGATGTTTGTTTTAGGATACATTTATTCCATTATATTTAAATATAATACCCAAAATGACCATAAGTTGAAAATTATTTTTCCCATAGGGGTTATACATGGGGTCCTCAGCTAATGCGATGTTGTTACTCAATGTTACATACACATTAAGGATAAATCAAAGTGGTTAAGGGAGCTGTGTACCGCATGTGGCAAAAACTGAAAAAAACAAAGCCATCAGTTCACAATCAGGTGACATTGTAAGGACAAATGTCTTATTTACATCCCCCTATGAGGAATTTCTCATTTACAGTATTGATCCCATTTCTTTTGAAAGCTTATCCACTCATCTGAAACATAGCCACACAAACAGGCTGTAAGAGATCCTTTACCCTCGTTGATGAGTGTATTGATTACAGGGGTAATTGATGTCTTCTCATGTCCAGCAGTGCTATAACACCCTCGAGACAATTCAACCCCCCTTTGTTCATATACCTCCCAAATAAGTGCTTTGTATGTGAAAGAAAGTTGAGTGTGTGTCTGTGTGAGTGTGTCCCAGCCCTGGCCAGAGGATGTAATATGAGATGGTAGTTGTTGTGGGAGGGGACCCTGTGGAGGTGGCAGGTGTGCTTCAAAAGCATGTTAGCTAACCTGAGGGGCGTTCAAAGTTCACTTTCACTGTGGTCAGCTTTCCCTCAGGGATTCAAGTTTGCACTCGGTCATTATATCAGCTTTTGACATATTATATTGTTGTTATCCTGTCTTACTGAAAAAAACATGTTTGATTTCATTCTGGCCTGATAAAAAGTCTTTTAAATGTATATATTAAGGGGGGAAAATGCTGAATTTTTCAAACAGTTTAACTCTGAACTGTCATATTCAGCATTTTTTGTCACTTTTTTTATTGGTTTAACATTTTTAAAAACCACTGAAAGTTTTAAAGGGTGATCAAAAGCACTGATTTATGATGTTTTAGATATTGTCATATTGACATGTTGATTGGCAATAAGCAGAGACAACCCAGGACTAGCTAGAAAAATAAAGTCAACGTTGATAATATCCCTTTGCTCACTCATTGAGAGAGACAATAAAACCCAAATTGCTTCTGTAAAGTGGCTCAGTGACAAACAATAAAATACTGTTACCCTAAGTTGAGGGTGTAGCAACAGGAAAATAAAACAAGGAGGGGCCAACTATAAAAATATTGCAAAATAAAAGTCTCTCTTAGACAACTGATACAAAAATGTGTAGTTCATGTTCTTGACTTTGTACATGGGATCAGTTTTATTATTACAAAAATCCTGAACAAAAAGGTGGAAAAAGTCCACCAAACTTCTTGTTTGTTGATGATAAACTGTTGTTTCCACCACTTATACCAGACTGAAATCTTAGAAAGTATCAGAGAGTCTGTCATTGCACTAAGAACAAGCATTCCTGATGCCCAGAGCATAAATCCCTCAGACTTTGGTGATAAGCACCCATCTTGTGCCAGCATCAGGCTTTTTTGATGTTATGGGGAATCAGCAAAGATCTGCTTCAGTTTTTTCAAACCTCTTTAAGCCAAGTCAGTTTAATTCATAAAGTCCTGAATCATTAGGGGTTTTCTGAGTACTTCTCATTCAGAACAGGTCTAGACTGTAGCAGTAAACTAGTTAAAGGGCTGTATAGCTGCTGCACGGCAATATTTTACAATTAGTCCTTTTTGTATTACACCACTTGCAAAAGCTCATTCCTATTTTATACATTGGGCTATATAGGAGGCTTTGTATTACACTGAATTCACTCATAAACTTGCACATTGTGTTGTGTTTATGTCGAGCTGCGAGTTTTTTGTAATTCAGAAAAAAAGATTTTTGGTAAATTTGGCTATGTCAACTCCTGAAGCTCTTTGTTTTCCAATCTTTTTGGGCACCACCTTTGCTACCAAGACAGTCTGGCTGCAGACCATTCATCTCTGATGGTCACGCTCACAGACAGGTCATCTGAGACACCATAAATCTCAGAACAGAAATTCACACTAAAACTTTCAAAATGAAATCAGATTTAAGCTCTGTTTAGAGTTAGAGTAAGGGTTAAGGCAAGGGTTAGGATGCCAAAAGATAAAAGTCAAAAACTTGACTTGCAAAACCTAATCACAAAGCAAATTATAAAGCAGAGTAAACTGCTTACAGGAAAACGCTCATTCTCCTTGAAGACATTCTAATGCAGCCAGAGAAGCTTAAATAGCTCCTTTAGCTTTGTAAGATATATAAATAACGGAGCTAGCTAAAGGTTAGCTCACAAAGCAGCTATGTAAACTATGCATCTACGTTATCTGCGTAGCTAAGTTAGCTTTAGACAAGTTCGCTACAGCTTGCATAGCTAAAGCTAACTAAGCTGTAGTTAACGGAGCTAACAGAACTAAAGCTAAGCTCACAAAGCAGCTATGTAGGTACATCAGCTTTAGCTATGTTTGCTAAAGCTAACTTAGCTATAGATAAAGGAGCTACAGAGCTAAAGCTAAGTTCACAAAGCAGTTTCATAAACTATGTAGATATGTTACCTACATAGCAATGCCAGCTTTAGCTATGTTTACTAAAGCTCAGGTTGCTAAAGCTGACTTAGCTACATTGGCTTATGTAGTAACATTAATTATGTAGCTAGAATTTTTGTGCTTAAGTTAAAGCAAGCCATCATTCATGTGACTACTTCTAAAACAGGTCTAAACCTTAAAAGCAGCCCACCAGGAGGTCTTTTCTGAGTCTGCTAGCATACTACCAAGCCAAATGAGACTGTGGGGCCTTCAAGCCAGTCACTCCCAACCTAACCATTAAATTTGATGTTTGTCTATATTAACCTCTCTGCTGAAATCAAGATGAAGGTCTGATACCTCACATCAGTAGTGGTTACTACGTCTTTCTTTGGGGTGAAAGATTCTAAGGATGGATGCATTTTTCCTGCTTTCAGGCTTATCTAACTTCAGGCAAATGTTACAACACACTTAGTTAGGCCCAAAGACATCTAGAGGGTTATTGTTTTAAGTTGTATAAATGTTTATTTTCTCTAGTTTAGTCACATGAAGTGTGGACATTGTGGAGGACAGTGAGCTCCCTGCTGTTTGTGTTTGTGTGGATCTCAGAGAACAACAGAGGCATACAGTTAGCATTTATCAGGTTATGCATACCATGTTCTTGCAGCAAGCTTTTCATTAGTGTGGCAGCCTTCTTTGGTTGGTATAGTCAGGAAAGACGTCAAGGGAACAAAGAGACACACAGAAGCCAAGGAGTTACACCCAGGAATCAAAGCCTCACATATGGGATTGTTGGACAGCTTGTGCTGCTTATCTGTGGTCTTTAAAAGATCACTCCTCCAAAAATATTTCCACTGTGTTAAAAATAAGACAAAACACATTCATTAAAGAGTCAAGGGGTCAGGAGAGAAAGTTTTCCACCTTGTAAGTGTCAATCAAGAGGGGAACCTCCCTGAACCGGTCTGGTGACTTGAGTTTATGAGAATCTTCTTGTGCCCCACACACAAAACACACGCATTCTTACAGATTAAGTGCAGCTTGTGACACATGTAGTCTATATGGTCTAATTTGACCCCAAAACAGCCCTCATAAATGTACTTAGCCTTAGACAAGAAGTTTTACAAATTCTTTCTGGTAACCTGCTCGATGTAAGAGTGCATGTAAACATACTGAGTGACAGCGAGAAGTTTCAGTTTGATGCAAAAAAAAGGATAAAAAATTTTAAAAATCAATAGTCCTGTATATAAAAAATGTAGTCTTCCTGGCTGAACTTACACTTCCTTATTTGTCCCCCAGGGACTTGACCAAGTTTTGCTCATTAATTAATGGTTAGGATCTAGTTTGTTTCACATTCGTTCATCCATAACTACAAAATTATTTTAATATAAGTACTGATAAACTACTGGTTATTCCCTAGTTATTTATTCCTCATTTGTTTCCTTCTAATTATGAGTTTTTCCACAATAAACTAGTGGTTAACCAGCAACTTCGTCACTGATTTTCCATTTAGCCCCTAGAGTCTTATCAAACACTTCTTTACTCTATCCATCCATCCATTCCCCTCTGCTTAGGGTTGAGTCACAGTGACAGCAGGCTAATCAAGTCAACCCAGACATCTCTCTCCCAGTAACATTTGGGGGATTCTGAAGCTTTCCCAGGCCAGAGGAGATCACCCCTAAAGGTCCTTGGTCTACTTGGGGGCCTCCTCCCAGTTTGGCGTGCCCGGAAGACCTCCACAGGGAGGCCTCTAGGAGGCACCCTAATCAGCTGCCCAAACCATCTCAACTGGCTTCTTTCAATGTGGTTGAGCAGCAGCTCTACTTACAGCTCCATCCAGATGTCTGAGCTCCTCACCCAGTCTCTGAGGCTGAGCCCAGACACCCTCCTGAGGAATCTCATTTTCAACCACTGAACTTGCAATCTCATTCTCCTGGGCATCACCTAGAGTTCATGATCATAGGTTAAGATTGGAATGAAGATCTACCAGTAAATTGAGAGTTTTGCCTTCCAGCTCAGCTCCATCTTCACCATAATGTTCCAATAAATCTGCATACAGCTGACCCTGCACCAATCTGCCTGTGAAATACTTCAACTTCTTCACTTGACGAAAGGACTCAATTCCCATCTGGAGAGAGCAATCCACCGTTTTCCAGGATAGAACCATGGCCTCAGACTTGGAGTTGCTGACCCTCATCCCGACCACTTTGCACTCAGCTACAAACTGCTCCAATGCCTGCTGGAGGTCCCTGGAAGAAGAAGCCAGCAAAACCACATCATCTGCAAAAAGCAGATATAAAAGTCTGAGTTCCCCAGTCCAAAAACCCTCCTCTCCCTGACTGCGCCTCAAGATCCTGTCCATGAAAATCACTAACAGAATCGAAAATAAGTGGCAACCCTGGCAGAGGCCAACATGTCTGAGTTTGTAATCGGGATGCAAACTCAGCTCTCACTTTGTTTATACAAGGACTTGGCTCGCCAAGCAGCCCCAAGATCCCTTGCTTCCTCAAGAAATCCTGCAAGGGTAAAGAGCTGGTCAACTGTCCCGCAGCAAGGATGGAATCCTTATGGGCCAGGATCTTATCAGTCAGTTTTCTCGTTTAAGTTATCATCAGTAAAGCCATTGAAACTGTAGTGAAGTAAAAAATGATTAGAAATGGTGAGTTTGCCTCATTTCACCTTTCCTCATGGTGAGGAAACAGTCATTGTAAATATCTTGCTGGCCTGTTGCTACTTGTCCTAACTTGGTGCATGCCTAATTTAACTGATAAACTCGGCTGTTTTTGTAAAGCCTCCAGGTGGTTTGACTGAGACCCTAGAAAAGGGTTATTCAAGGTTAGAGAATACCATTTGTGTATGTGTGTGTAAGAAATGTCTGCCTTCACAGGTCTGAAAATGATTCATCCATTTGTACATGCCACAGTTTCCAAGGAAACCAAGAATTCCCATGGTGCCCCTCAGTGAGATCCCAGGTAAGTGTGATAAGTCACAGTCTCACACTCATACTGTACATAGATGTAGGTATGCACACCTGGTATGAGAGGACGTGGGAGAAACAACACATCAATCTCCTTGTCCAATAGGAACAGGTCAGTCTGACACAGACGGTGAGTACAGCACATATACAGACACACACAAACATGGCCTCACCCACAGAAAATGCAGCTGTAATCGTCACGTGTCTGTACGTCCAGCATCACAAACTCCTGCGTATTTAACTTGAACCTAAAGTCAAACACAACAAAACTAACAGACTTTCCTATATTGATGCCTGAGTGGTGTTAAAAATGAACACACATATAAATGAAACAGAAACCAACAGAGACAAACCTTAAAAACAAAACCAAATGTAAACCCTTTTTGTTATATAACAATGGAAAGAGGTTCAAAATCGGGACAAATTTAACAGCTAATCAGATAGAAAAAAAATCTGAGATTCAACACTCAGGCACAGAGAAAAAAATTTAACTCTAGGCTTGATGCAAGACTCAAACCACAATGCTGCATGATTTAATGTTTCTTACAAAAAAATGAATGATTTTTGCACAACTCTAGGAAAAATTGCAGTAACTGAGAAAGTGTGATTTTTTTAGGGAGGGGTCAGCCTGCACATAAGAAAGAACAACACTGGTTTGAGTCAAACTCATGTCTACAAACTTTTGTATGTCAATAGATTGAGATAGAAACAAATAAAGTCATTTTTGTGACATGTCTTGAGAAGGCAAAATGATTAAGTTAGCCGTGGTGCCAAGATTACAGTATTTTATGGGCCCACATAATTTTGGCTGGGCCTGTTATTGTCAATTAAAAATTCATAGTGAATGTTTAAAGTACATCATACTGTGTCTAGGATGAATAAGGTTTTTGAGAAAACAACCAAAATATATGTATTTTTCCCTGGAAAACTGAGTAGAATCAAATGTATGGAAGCATGCCCTTTGTTGGGCTATATTGAAAGAGAATATATGGAACTAATATAACAGTGTTATTCAAATGTTCAGTGTTTGAAAGCAACACTGCTTTAATTTTTGCATTTTAAAATTTAAACTTTTGAGTCAAGTCATTGTTTCTTTTGAGCAATATTTAATCATTGTTCATGGCAATTTAAAGAAAAAGGGAACAAAAATTATTCTCTTCAAATCTCTCTTCTGGGCTATTTGGTGTCTGGAATACATACAGGACAAATATCTTTGCAAAAGTGTTGAATGTCACTGTCTATGGATGCAAAAATAAATATATAAGGTAAATCTGTGATAGCCAGATGAAAGAAAGATTTTTACATTTTCCAATCAATTATCTTTGAGTTTTTTCTTGAAGAGATACTGTAACCAAAAGTACAAAAGGAAAGAATCTTCTTTGATGTTTATTCCAAAAAACAGAAGCACATCACATATTCTAATTGCTTGTTTAAAACAGAGAAAGACCCTCAAGACAAATGCACCAGGATCCCAGGAGACCAGCAGAGAGGAGGGAACAGGAATGAGTCCTGACATGCAGAACAAGAATGAGAGTCAGGAGAGAAAATTCATGACCACAATCCAAAACACCCTTACCCTGCCACTCCCTGCTCCTCCCTAAATCCTGTCGTCCTACCGTCCTCTCCCCTCAATCCCCCTCAATCCCCCCTCCTCCTGAAATACGCCCTCTGCTTTCATTCTGTCATTCTTGGTTTCAAACCTAATATGTCTTTTTTTTGTTTAATAAATCACATGATGATGGAGGGAATATTCACACAACTGCCCTCACACACAAACACACGGTAAAATCACATGAGTGTTGTTTGCTACAGTTCGTGGTGCACTACAGTTCTGTATTTCAGGGGCTTTGGCTTATGATTTCTTTTAGTTCCCACATGATTTTACTGAAAGTTGACTAAATGTACATGTAATCCTTATCATCATATGACTTGGTCAAATAAATTTAAGATTTATGAATCATTTCCTGGCTGTATATGACCAGACTCCTGATTAACTGACCCACCTTTATTTGCCTTCCTGCTCCACCCACAAACTGGCACTGGCACGAGCGCAGAAACACACACAAAGATTGCAGTGGCAGGAAGAGAAAACACACCCTGTGGGTTGGAATCCTATTCCCCCCCTTTTTTTTTCTCTGCTGCATCCTTATGTCATCAGAACCTCCTCACTTACAGCTAGAAAAAAGGAGAGAAGAGGTTAAGACAGAGAGAGCCATGTCAGATATTCAATCTCTCTTTTTTCTTTGAATCAAATCCACCCACAGACAAAAAAAAAAGGTATAAATAGAAAAAGGTAGGCTGAAAAGATAAAACACAGTGATGCTATGCCTGGAATTTACAACCCCGAGGAAGCTTTTTTTCCTGGTATCTTGTTTTCATATTCTTTCTTCAATGTGTACAATCTATCACTCAAACTCTGACTTAAACAATGTCTGAACGTATAGTAATTTATACATTTTATGTTGTGGCAAAAAGTTTGACTCATGCTTTAAGGTTTTATCCCCTTGAACAACCTAAATAAATTGGGCACTTTTTAATTAGTTTGGATTTTAAAAAGGAGAGACGCTTAAATATACTGATAGAGTTTTCAAACAAATGGTAATATGAACTCGAATAATTTAGAAATTAGTGTCTGATGTGTGTTGTGCTGTTGCACATTAGGAGTGAAAGTATGAGGGCTGTGTTGATTTAAAAATGCTTCAAGTATCACTTATTAGGGTGTGCCGCCATCTAGTGGATTTGACTAAACAGTAGCCCTCAAACAGAGAAGACTTCCGTTAGAACTCGAACAGCTGAAGAGCGTTGATTTAAGTTGTTTGGAGGATCTTTGCTTTGTCAATGCTTTAATTTTCTCTGCCAGTTTTTAAGCACTAAACAAACTTTTTCTAGATTTTTTTTACTTTGAAACAGAGAAAATTAAATTAACATTAGCCATGATTTATGCTTTAAAGTCTTTACAGGTTTACTTGAATGGGCATTGTTTTTTAACCCATGTTAGCATTTTTATTTATTTTCCTGTCATGCACTACTTATATGGCAGCAGATGTGCATTTTTCCTATTTCATGAATTAAAGGGATAGCCAAAGGAGCAAACGTATCTCAAATAAGACATCCATTAAGAGCCATGCCAGTAAAAAGTATTCAGCCCCTTTGATGTTTGGCCCTTTAATTGATTTTATAAATCAATAATGGTCAATATAATTTGGCTTTCTGAGCCAAAAAAATCCCTCTTTAATATAAAACTGATATCACATTTCTACAAAATAATGTCAGTTAAATAAAAATACGTAATGTAAGTGACTGCATAAATATTTACCACCTTCAAGCTGGTTTTTAGTAGATGCTGCAATCACAGCACAGAGTCTGTGTGGATAGGTCTCAATTAGTCCTGCAAATCTTGACCTTGCAACTTTACTCTATTCTTTGCAAAACTGCTCAAGCTCTGTCAGACCGTGCAGCTCTTGAACTCTCATGAACAGCTCTTTTCAAGCACAGCCACAAATTCTCTATTGGATTGAGGTCTGGCTTTGAATCAGCCACCCCAGAACATTCACCTTGTCGTCTTGGACGTATGCTCTGGGTCATTTTCTTGCTGGAAAATAAATCTCCTCCCAAGATGTAGTTCTCTTGCAGACCTAATAAGATTGTCCTCCAGGATTTTACTATAATTTGCCACTCATCTTTAACAAGCCTTCCAGGGCCAGCAGCTGAGAAGCACTCTCACAGTATGATGCTGCCACCGCCGTGCTTCACAGTGGGGATGGTGTGTTTGTGATGATGTGCAAGAATTTAATGTTTGATTCTGTTGTTGTCTTGTCACTTTAACTGCTTGCTTATTTGTTTGATTGTGATATTGTCCTGTTTTGGCTTTTTGTGCAATGTATTTTATTATTTTTGTACAGTGTCTTTGAGTTCTTGAAAAACGCTTCATAAATAAAATGTATTATTATTATTATTATTAAGAATTGGTGTTCGCCAAACACAGTATCCTGTCTGATGGCCAAAAAGCACAATTTTGGTCTCATCAGACAGAAGAACTTTCTCCCACTTAACCATGGAATCTCCCAAATGCCTTCTGGCAAACTGTTGTCAAGATTTAATCTGTATTCTTCAGCAGTGACTTTCTCTTTGCCACTCTCCCATAAAGCTCTGACTGGACGGGGCAACAGCTTCAATTGGCTGGACCTCTGCTGAATTAGGTCAGTTACTTAAAAGAGGGTGAATATTTATGCAATCACTATTTTTTCTTGGATTTCTATTTTTTTTTCTTCTTTTTTTGTGTTAAAAAAGTCTAAATGTAACGTCCACGACTAATTTATGTCAAAAAAGGTTCAAACAAGGGGGTGAATACTTTTTATAGGAACTGTATCACCACATTCTAATATAAGCAAAAGTGTGTCTTTATGGTCATTTTAAAGGATAATTGTTTTTAAATATCGATTTATCTGAATTAGACTGCAAAATTAAGTAAAAATAAAGGGCTTCATTTACCATTACTGTATAATAGGGCATCAAATATAGACAACTCAAAGAAAAGTGTGGTTTAAAAGGTAATACAAAAAAGTATAACAGAAGTTAAATACATAACTTAAGGAGTTTTGTGAGTTTACTAAATACAGAGTGAGTGGCACGTTTAAAGTCCTGGCCGAGGACCTTTGGAGTTTCTCAGTTTCAAATATTATTGCCATGCTTCCCCTATTGCTACCTAACCAACCAAACCCTCACAAATCTGTAAGTTGGCAAAACAATCTAGATTCACTGGGCCTGCCAAGAAGCTAGCAAAGAAAAGACTGCATTCTGAGAGGTATAAATAAACCCTCATAATTATTGACTTTAGTAGGAGGAACACACCAGCAGCCACTTTCTTTCTGAATATGCTGCAGTCGAGGGTGAAAATACACCTTACTCAGATTGAATATACAAACACTATATGCCATAACTCCACATATATTTAAAAAATAAATTTGTTTTTAAATACTTAACAAGAGAAAACACTTTTAAAAAAAATGTTCCGACCATAACGGTAGAAGAATATGTGTGTCTTCAGTTACCACTCAAGTTCTTTTAGCTGTGTTTTGTTGTCACAAAGGTAGCTTGTAAACCCATTTTTAACAGTTCATAAAAAGTGTGAGGAGGTAGAGTCGTGCAGGTCACGGGTTGCTCTCTTCTTCTGGCAGTTTAGTGAGAATCTCCACTCCGTCAGACGTGATGACAACTGTGTGTTCAAACTGAGCTGACCTGCAAATCAGGAAAAACAATGCAAATGTGAGATTTTCAAGGTCATTTCTCTCTTCTTTTATATCCATGCAGGCTTATTGCCTTTCCTTTGTGTATCTATGTAACTATAACTAGAAGGCTAAGCTTAGCAAACACAAGCATTCATCGAAAAACAACTATTTGAGGCTTTACAGGCTCTTGTGCATTTAACAAGTATTTAACAAGCCAGTCATTCTGGAGTTTGTATTTTGCTCATCTTATTGCTCCAAACATGGTGCCAGAGATTTCTGGTTGTCCACTCTGTACCTTTTATCATCTGTAGACACTGCTGTCCACTTGTCTTTCAGGATTTTGAACTCTGCAGACCCCTCCATCAGTATAGGCTCTATAAGGTAACAGACACTATCAACCCCATATGTTCACACAGAGACACTTAAATGAGCACAGTAATGTAAACAATGACTTGCCTATCGTGAAAGCCATCCCTTCATCCATGGTCATGTCATTATCATTCGCTGAACAGAGGGAATAAGAATTCTCTTAATGACAGTAAGATCATTGTTTGACCATTTCAGCTTTTATTATCCCATTTAATTTCAGTGCAGTGACTCATACAGTTTAGAACAGTTTATCTAATAATGCTTACTTGATTTCAAGTGTCTTGGCCAAATATTTTTTGGCATATAAAGAGCAAGTAAAATATCAACATAATATCACACAATGCATACAAGGGAGGATTATGTGTCACAGCTTACCGTGGTGCCAGATCTCAGGATAGCAATGAAAGTAGGAGCCTATTCCATGTCCAATGAAATAAGGACACACCTGAAAGCCACTGGCACGAGCTATTTCACTGTAAGCAGTAAAATATAAAATTACTGGTGAGAATATAAAAAAATACTATAGAGTGTATTTTTGTGCAAGTTTACCTGATAGTGTTTCCTATGACACAAAGACGTTCACCTGGCTTGCATGCAGCGATCGCCTCATCTCTGCAGCGCCTGGCGGTTTCCACCAATCTCTGGCCAGCTTCATCCACTTCACCGATTAAGAAGGTTTCTGAGGTGTCCCCATGGTAACCATTCAAGTAAACCTGAGTACACATAAATAGCCTACAATTAATTAGGGAAGAGGAGCTGCTCTGATCATATTCTCACTTATTTCTGACTTTGCATTTGTACGATGGGTGATAAACTCACTGTGACGTCTATGTTAATGATGTCTCCATCTTGAAGAGGCCGACTGCAAGACATGCAGTTAAAAACATTATGGTGCATTTATAGAAACTCTTATATTAACCATGTTTACACATGTCAGGCATGTGATTTGCAAAGAACAAAAAGATATTTACACATTGTTTACCTTCAACTGTACAGCAAAAAAATGATCAAAACCAAGCCCTTTACAGGAACAGGATTTGACCCCTGGTAATCTTTATATTGAAAAGGAGCCAGACTTTGATGTGTCTTCCTTTAAAGATAATGAAATAGATATGGAAAGTCCAGCTCAACCTATCACGTGTTATAAATATTCCAAAGTTTTAACCACTAGTTTGAGAAAGCATTTGTCACTGGGATGGAAATCATCACAGATATAGTTGCTTACAGCGGCAATTCCCAAAGTTCTGCTCCAACTTCAACAACAGCTGCACCCAGATCTTTCTGGATAAAAAAGTTTATTTAAATGTATGCTTTGGTTAGAAATTAATTACCCTTACCTTACTTATTTACGTTACTTTGATTGTCCATTTATTTTTTATTTACCTGATGTCATTGCACTTTATTACACTAAATGATGCACTTTAATGTACTGTTTTCAACTTGTTTTAGCCTCTGCCTTAGTGTGCTACGAGCAGGACCCCCTTTTACTCATAAGATAAGATAATGCTCTCTAAATTTCCCCAGAGGGGAAATTCTGGTAAGAATTCACCCCAGATTCATATCTAAAAAAGCCTAGCCCCCTCAGGACCCACTTAAAAATATTAAAAATCCCTTTTTTTCATAGACATAATTCCAACATAATGAGCCTTCATACAGTTGCAAGACAAAGTATGTGAACCCTTTGGGATATCTTGGATTTCTGCATAAATTGGTCATAAAATGTGTTCTGATCTTCATCTACATCACAACAATAGACAAACACAGTCTGCTTAAACTAATACCACACAAAAAATGATATGTTTTCATGTTGTTATTGAACATGTAAGCATTCACAGTGCAGGGTGGAAAAAGTATGTGAACCTCTAGGCTAATGACTGGTTGACCCTCCTTTGGCAACAATAACCTCAATCAAACGTTTCCTGTAGTTGCAGATCAGACCTGCACAATGTTCAGGAGGAATTTTGGACCATTCCTCTTCAAAAAGTTGTTTCAGTGCAGCAATATTCTTGGGATGTCTGGTGTAAATATACAACTTTATAACCTCAAAAAATTCATTTTTTTCTCAAAAATGAACAGATCCTCTTTTTTTCAATCTTTTAAGGTAGCATACACACACACACACACACACACACACACACACACACCTAATTATAAAAGCATCAAAGCAGACAGGGTCCCACGTTCCCCCCCCCAGGGGTGCCTGGACACCAAGTTGGGAACCACTGGGTTATAATGTCTCTGTTTTTCACTACTTCTAATGTTGTTTTTGTGTATTTGTCATGTGTTGATAGCTGCTGCAGAACTAATTTCCTTTGGGTAAAAATAAAGCTGAAGTCTAGCAAAAATGCAAATAAATGTTTACATGCTTACTTAGCCTTCGTTTCTTATTTTCCTCACTTTGAGAGGGTGCAGTATGAGTCCATAGCCTGAGCATATACATTTTTCCCACACAACCAAAGACAGCTCTGACGTAAATATTAAGAGCAGATTTTCTTGTTTACCTGTCAGGTATGCCATGGCAGACCACATTGTTCACAGACGTACAGACTGACTTAGGGAAACCCCCGTATCTGAGGGGGGATGGATAGGCGTTGTGCTTGATTGTCTCCTGGTGCACAATGAAGTCTATTTCATCTGTTGTCATACCAACCTGGAAGCAACAAGAAATACTGTGTTTTCTTCTGACACAGAAACAAAGACATTTCTTGTCATGAGTAAGTGCTCACCTTGAGACTGCGTCCTGCAAGCAGCAGTACATGCCTGGCAAGCTGACAGGCGCTGGCAAGACCTTCGACCTGCTCCTGACCTTTAATTTCTATGTAGTCCGGCCATTCTGGGACTAGACCAGTGCCTACATAGTCAGGCCGCTCAATGTGCTGCATCCAGGGAGGAGAGAAAAGATAGGGCAAGATGGGTTAGCCATACTTTATTACAATGTTTTACTTGTTTACTTGTTTGACTTACAACGATTATCTGAAGAAAAGGGTATGCTTCTATATTCAGAAGACTTTCAATAGAATTATTACCAATAATCTTTTTTATCTCATCCATTTTTTCCTTGTGTCATTTTCACTTAATTAGAAAGTTCTAAGAATTCTGGAATAAATTAAGACTCAGGCAGGACGATGATGTACACATTCGATTTTTTTTTACATCATAATTGGCTTTCAAGAACAAAAGAAGACAGTCAAAGCTCAATACACTTAGACAAAGCATTTGCATAGTTGGTCCAATGATTGCAATCAGCATTAACCAGTGTAGGTTAGGAATAGTGCTGTACATTAATAAACAATCCTTTTGCCAAAAATTCAAATTTGAATTGAATTGAATATACCCTCTTTACTTCTTATTATGCACTTCCTGTAGACATTTTTGTCAGCCAAGACAAGCTGACATAGAAAGTTAACACAGAAAATAAGATAAAATTAAGACTGAAAAACCATGAGGCAATTAAAACACTGTCACTAATTTCCAACAACACTTCAACCTCCAGAAATTTTGTGTTGTGTGAGAATTTCCTGTATCATAAGAAAAACATGAAATTAATTATATCCCTGAAAAGAAGGCTATAGGGAAGGCTTCCCAAACAGGTCATTTATGACTGAAAATAATTTCTTTAACACACTCTTACTTTACCTTTGGTACTGCATATGCAGGCCTCACGGTAGCAGGACGAACTACATTATGAGAACTTCTCCACTTCCTCCAGAAGAAGCAACGGTGTTGCTGGCACAGTAAGGCTGTGGGGGGACCGGAGTTTGTTATACAACAAACTCTCCTTAGTAAGGAACCCAGTCCTAGAGAAAAAAGCAAAATAATAAAGAAAGGTGCAATGTCTCAATACATACACAATAAAAAGTGTACTTTGTTCTGTGTGTGTTGCTGAAGCTTCATTAGGGGCAACTGGAGAGTAAAATTAAGACAAAACAAAAAAAAACAAAAAAAAAGGAAGAGAGTGCTAGTTTGGTCACAAGCAGTATGTGTGCAATCAAAGCATTTTGGTGGACTGATGGCCAAAAGATGCGAGTCATTGATCATAGCGCTGCCTCAATTAGTCAGATTTCTCCTCCTTCATTATCCAAAATGTCCCACATTAGAAAATAGGCAAAATTATCATTTTAATATGCTAACTACTACAGGGGTTCAGGCAAAACACAAAGACACAACGATGTATCTATCTGCCATTTAAGAGTAATTGGACCATTTAAGTAAAAACATAGGGCAGTTCTAGTACCATCATATATTGTCATGATTCACTGTAGTTGTGAACATTACTTTTCACCAGTGCATGTTGGTCTTTCTTTCTTTCAAATTAAACCTGGTGTAAAAATGCAGCAGTAGCCTTCTGTAAAATGCGTTAGGTTAACAGAAATACTTTGTGAATTGCATTTGTGAAGTAAAGCGCTCTTCTCTCGTTTCAATTCAGCTAGATACACCTAGCTAGGGTATTAGCTTGGTTTTGGGTGATTACCGCCCCTTTCTTCAACATGAGCACTGCTGCCGTGTTTACAGTGTGTTTAATACATCATTTACTTTACCGTTACATTGAAACAAAAGTAGTTCGACACGCAGCTAAGAGGGTGGCCTGTTCGTGTTCATAAAGTGTTTTATTGTATACCTGATCTTGTTACAAGTCCTGCTGTGCAGTGCGCCGCCATGGAGGTTTGTTGCTGGTCACGTGGTGCGGGAGTCACGTGACTTGGAATTCAACTAGCCAGGCTGTCAGTTGACATTTATTAGCCCTATCTGTCGCACTGTTTCATGTACAGTCTGGGTTTAAATGTGCTAAATTTATGCTGCCGTTTTCTTATTCACTTCTGACTTCAAAGTTCGTATTTTAGAATCAGCGTTATTAATTAATCGAAGCGCCTGTGAGTATTTATTTCTTGTTATGAAACATGCTGAGATTGACAGAGATGCGTTTATAGGGCCTGATGTACGCAAGAGACAGCCAAACGACCAACTTGATGTATTGACTCTTTTTACATCGTTAAATGTATGTGGACTACATTCAAATATTATTAATACGGAAATCGGTGCGGAGTATGTGACTTAACTTCGTATAGGCTAGAACTCTAAGAAGAGGTATGTGTTTATTTCATTTCATTATTTCTTTATCGATTGATCCAATTGTGAGCCAGTACAATTCGATTCCCACATCTTTCATTTCCTCTGAAACAAAGTGAGAGAAAATGAACCCAATGTGGTTCCAGCAATCAAAGCCAAAAAATAAAAAATAAAAAAAAATACCAAACTATACCCGATGACCCTGTTTTTTTATTATTATTATTTTATTCAACCTTTATTTAATCAGGCAAACCTCTTGTGTAGATTAGCTGACATCAGCACATATTCGTGAACCTTTACAAAAGGGTGCTCATATTAGAAGCAGTTGCAGTAACGCTTTAAAGCCACACGGGGGCGCACTTTGATGCGTCTCAGCCAACAAGTGTGGACTTTATCTCTTTCTGTGTGCCCGGGGTTTCTCCTAGTTTTATGGTTTCCTCACGAATAAAACTACAGTGTTTCTATAATGCTCTAGTTCAGCTTTTCACAAACTGCAACATGCTGCGGCCTAAAACTCAAGTACAGACTCAAATATCCTTACTTGTACCAAATAAAAAAAAAAAAAAGAAACAGAAAACTTCATTGCAAACGCTTTGCTTTCAGTTACATTAACAATACTTGGAAACTATTTGTAGGGTCACAGTAAATGAGCCTCTGCCGTTTTTTTTTTTTTAGTCAGGCATCCGCCATATCACTTAAATTTTCTTTTCAAACTATTTTCTTTTCAACATACTTTGTTGCTCTGCAAACTCATCCCAACTATAATTAATGTCTCAGAAAACACTGAAAAGTCTTAAAATTGGGAAGTGAGCTGCATAGTGGAGTGTTTAATGGAGAGTCACCAGATAATCCAACACTAAGTAAACTGTAACACTGTATACATGAGACAAAATTAATGATAAAAACTTAACATGAATTAAAACTTATGCCTGTGTTTTGTAACATCTGAGTCTTGAAATAAAACCATTATTATTTTATGATAACTTAAAATGTGATTACATTTTTGTTTAAATATCCAGATATCAATGGCCTCTCATTGCCCACCTATAGTGCCTCTGAGGCCCACCAGAGGGCCCCAGCCCACACTTTGGATGTGTTTACACTCTAGTTAAAAGTGACCCGATTCTGATTTATTTGATCATAGTCATATGTGACTCATATTTGCTTTTCTGACAGTGTGAACAGCACATGTCACACTGAATTTGTTTTTTTTTTTTATATTAGATTTAGGCCACTTTACTCTGTGATACTAAATCAGAATCCCATCTTATCTTTTGGATTTCAACCACAATGTGAAAGACCAAACAAAAGAATCAGATCTGAGCATTAAGGTGTGAAGGTAGCCTTTGTGAAGCGCTGCTCTAGTTCCACTAAATTCCCTGTAATGTTTGTTGTTATATGAACCAAATAAAGAAAATAGTTATAATAAAGTTATAACTTTATGCATTTTTTCTACAAAAAACATGATCATTATGTTGTTTGTGTCAAGCATCAGAGTGTACACAATTTACAATCATGGTGCTAAGTTGGTAAAGCTTGTAACTTTATGACATCAATTAAAATAAGCAATGCTAAAAATGCCAAAATTGGTTAAAAACCAATGTCCATTCAAGTAAATGCATAAAGATACAGTCAGGGCATAAATCATGACTAATTTAATATGGATTTTCTCTTAATAAAGAAAAATCTTGAAAAAACACTGTTTTGTGCTTCACAAAACAGGCAATGAAAATTGTTAAAATGGCAAAGTGAAGATCCAACAACTTAAATTAATGGTCTGTTAGGCATTGGATGTTGAATTAATGGTTGTGATTTAGAGTTTATAGTCACTAAAACGTTTCACAATGTGTTACACTCCACTGGAGACAGGTGCTCTGGGTACAGCCAGGTAACATCACCGAAGAGTGTTTATTAAATTAGCTGATTCATCTGAAACACAAAACAGACTCAACTTGCTTCCCAATGACATAAAACACACACAAAAAAAAAACGTCAATCAAAATAGTCAGCTGCTCTGTTGTTACCACAAAGACAAGCAAAGCGGCATGCAGGATAATGTTTGTGCACGCTGGCTTCAGTCCAATATCAGTTAGGCTGTGGAACTAGTTTAGTTGGTGGAGTAAAAAAAAAAATGCAGTCATTCAGAACTGCTGAATGAACACAGTATCCCACTAAGGTTGAGATTTTGTGAAATTTGTACAAAATATTCTGAAAGATAAAGGTAATTCAATTAAGTTTAAGAAAAAAAACACTTTAAACCACAAGAAAAGAAATCAAACACAATAAAACATGCATATTAGAGCTGCAATGAAGCAAGATACCAGCTCTTTAATAGTAAATGAAGGATGTTAAATAATTAGAAAGTGCTGTGTGCAGTTTGAGGTAGGAGGCTGACTTTAAAGTGCCCTAACTGATCCAGATATTCAGTGGAAACTAGGACAAATGTTTTGATAAATGTTTTTCCTCACATAGGGGATCTGTACCTTTGTCCTGAGGGCAAAAGCTGAAAACAGTGATTTAATGGATGCCTGCGGTCCTTTGAAACTATCCCACTTAGGCTTTGGACTGCCTTATCTAAAGCAATTTACTGGTTGAATCCCATGAGAATTTACACACAAATAAAAACAGTAGTCAGCAGTCTTTCAAACCTAATGGAGACTGTCTAAACTCCAGCCTTACTTTCAACTGCCCTCCAACTTCTGTAAAAACAAAATACAGCAGTGAATATCTTTGTTCATTAGGCATCTCTGTTACAGCAAATTACACCACAACATATAAAGTTACACAACCCATGCCTGGCACAGGGCATGTAAAGAAGAAAATGGCATGAGGTCACTTTATCAGTGACAGCAAATACAGTGGATATCTCTACTGACACCTCACTGAGGTCAGATAGATAAGCTCTTGTCTACTGGTACTGATTTACTAGGGAAGAAGGGACCACAAAAGTACACAATGCTGTGTTAAAAAAATGCAGATCAATTGGAGAAACAGATATTGCTAATAAGAAAAAAAAAGTGAACTGAGTTTTCATAGTGGGATTGGAATACCTCAGTTGTAAGTGACTTTACCAACAGCACTTTTACAATCAAGTAAGCAATCTACCACCAGAGACTGTGTTTCAAAAGTGTTACAAAAATACCTCATTCTAGTATGGTTACATGCCTGATCATCAATACAGCTGAGATGTGATGCCCATTTGTACATTTTTTAAATAAATTATAACTACTTTTTGCCTCTGTAATCTCTTATTGCCACTTTTAAACCATTTTTGCAAGTTCTTCCCTAATTTTGCCACTTTTAACCACTTTTCTACCTTTTTAAAATATATTTTTTGCCTTTCCCCATCTTTTTGCCACTCTGTTACCACTTTTCACCACTTTTTTTCAACCATTTTTGCCACTCTGGTGTTTGGGGGTCCCGGGAGCATCAGAGGTCTAATTCTATACATTACACAGTGATTCAGGCCTTCTTGGGAGTTCATAAATTCACATCTGTCCTGGCTATGAGTGGAGATACAGGATGGGATCCTCCAAACATCAGACACAAATGTGAAATGCTGCAGCTCTGGAATAGGCTTGTAAGGATGTCTGATCAGAGACTCACTAAGAAGATTTTTAATTGGGATGTTTCTCATTGTCATCCCTGGGCCAAGGAACTGAAAACAGTCTTGAAAAGATAATAACATGTCATTCATTTTTCAAAATAAGTTACTGTGTGACATCCAGGAAATTAAGAGTTCTATGTTTACTAAGTACAGACAAAAATGGTCTGTCGATATATGGTGTTAACTAAAACTACGAATGTATTGTCTCATGAAGAATAGTTATGATGTAGAGTCTTATGTGAAGTATAATCTCACTAGAAGACAGAGATCATTATGTGCACAGTTGCACTTAGGAACTTTACCCTTAGCCATGGAGACTGGCAGGTTAAATGCCATTCCAGAAGAAGACAGAGTGTGTGTGTTTGTGTAACTTTGGTGAAACTGAGAACGAGATTCATTTTCTGTTTTACTGTCCAATTTATGATGACTTAAGGGATTTACTTTTTAAGAAAATGTCCTAGATTAATGCTGACTTTTTCTGGTTTGATGACTATGAAAAACTTGAGGTTTTTTTTTTCAGAAAAAGAACCTTTGCTATTGCAGATTTTATCTGCAAAGCCTGGGAGAAAAGGCAGAACGTATTGTTTACTACTGAGCTGGGAAAAGATCATGCAACTTTGTAATTGTTATGAATTTATCTTTCTGTAAAACACTGCAATTGTATTTCTGGTGTCTTATAAACCCATGAGGATTTATAATAAAGTATAATCAATCATTTAGTCTGGATTTGCACATTTTCACATATTTTTTTGGCAGATTTTTTGCAATTATTAAATTTAATTTTCCTTAAATTTATGTCAGTTCCTTCTACTTTACTATCTGGTAGCCTGATCACATCACTGATTGCATACAGTGGCTAAGTTTGATATCACTTTCCAGATTTTTTTTTTTTTTCAAAGTTAGCATTGACAAAAAAAAGGTAATTCTGTTTTAAGAAAAGGGGTTTACGTTTTGAAAAAAGCTATACTGTACTGCAGCATGAATATATAAATAAATACTATTTCTGTTGCTTTGATAAGAGTGGTTATTATTAGGGTTAAATGTAAAATATGGTTATCACAGATTAATTTTACAATGGACCATGATTTTTCTGACCTCCATGGCCCCCCTAACTTGGCCTTTACGGGGGGCATGGTTATGAAAATAACATATTTGTAAACTCATAAGGACTGCTATACCAATGTAGGTTTACAGCTAGCATCATTAGCTAGGAACGCCTCTACCCTTTCTGTAGCTCTATCATGGTAGCATTTAGCCATGACACTACTGTTAACAGATGATCTTGGCTTCTAAGTGACTTTATCCAACTTAGAATATGTCCCAGGGTCCTACCCTTAGCGTTTCATTTCAAAGTAGTCGACATAGAAATAGCAGCAGCAGTAGAGGATAGCAGCAGGGTAATAGGCTGTAGCTTTAGTGGCTGCAGGTCCACTGGGGGGTTTAGTAGCCGTGGTAGCTGTGGCAACGTGTGCGCGTCCACGCGCGTGTGTGAGTGAGTGAGAGAGAGAGGGGAGAGTTATAGTTAACAGTGTGGTACAGGATGCTTAGTGCTCTAAACTCCTTAATCACAACCAACCTTTGATGTAATCTCCAAAGCCGTAACTTCTGGGACAGTTGATTTAGAGGATGGTGTTTCATTTATCAGCTTATCAGTGCTATTCATGAGAGGCTGCGCGGTTTCGTTTTCATGATCCCACTACTATACACGTCTGAAGGCGTGCGCTGCGCCTAGCTCGCTCACTGTACGTGACGTCAAACCAGCATGGCGGTCAAGGTGACTTCGGCATCGCTCTCGTAGCGATTTTCATACCTTTACTTTCACATTTCTGCACATCTTCTGTTCTTTTTCACGCGTAGGAAATACCAAAGCTAGACGTTGAGTCGTTGTCGAGTTACGGTGGCTCGGATGCCGTGTACTCTGAGGTTGTAGCATCACTGGGCTAGCCTCCGCCCGGCTGTGGCTGGCCTTGATGTGATATCCACAACCTCGAAGTTAGCGAGATAGAGCTAAACAGCTATCAGACTGCTAAAACTGCCGCGATAGACTCAGCAATGCTACCTAGAGTCGCCTCTTTTCGCTACAGCCATCACTTTGTTATTTTTAACTCGTCCTGTCGCTGTTTGCAGCTCTAAATCTTTACATGTCATTGCAGCGGGCTGTGTCCTCTTCCTGTGAGTAGTTTGTGCTTGTTAGCCGGCTACCAGAGCTGTGACTTGGTGGCCAGTCGAGTGATGGTTAACTGCGTAACCTGCCAGGCTTCATTGCTTGTGAGGGTGTTGTTTAGCTTTAATTTACGTGTCGTATCCGTCTCAACGGGGTCTCTTTTTCTCCCCCACAGCCGTGGGAGTTTCAAGGAGACACAAAGCCACAGCACTTGGCTTATCTTGCCTCTTGCTCTGCCAAACCTGCTCCACTCAGCAGCCCTTTGAAATGTAAAAATGCTTCTTAACATCGTCAAAGTATCTAATTTTGTTCATCTGCTGTGCTGTTTTAGGTGCAATCTACCAAACGTGGGGACCCAAGTGAGCTGAAAGCAATCTTCCAGAAGGTAAGCTTTAACTTGATTTCACCCAAACAAATCAGAATTAAATGATTGTTCAACGATAAATTACTAAGATATGCGATGTTTTGGACCTCTCTTGTACAAAAGCTCTGGATTTGGTACAGGCTCAAACAGATCTGTTATCACTCTGTGAATGAGCTTGGAAGTTTAGTCATGGGGTTTAAATTACAGTATTAACCATGGTTAAAGGTCCAACAAGGCTGCTGGTGTTACATAAAATAAATAACTTGCTCTTAATGGATGTAGTGATCATATTTCTCAGGCAGCCAAACATTATTGTGTTTCTAACATAACACACAATCAAGGTTTATACTTATTGTGAGAACTGCTGTTTTAAGTGGAGAAGTTGTGGGGAAAACAGCATTTCAGTATCAAGGCTTCAAGTTGCTTCTTCAGCAGAAAATTTAGTTTCACTGCCTCGACAGCTTTAACTGTAATATTTAACAGTTTATAGACTATATAAAACTAGCTATGCTGATGTGTATTTAAACACACAGGAAGAGCCAGTATAGGCTATTTCACATGAAAGAAAACACGCAGAGGATGCATGAGGAGTGGATTTAGTTAACCTTCACCTTTCTGCAGTAGCCACTGCGGTGCTAAGTGTGTGACCCACAATGTGTTTGCCATGTTGGCTTGTAGTTGACAGGAGTCTGAAATACTTGGGTCAAATAGCTGACAGCACAGCCCACAGACACTATGGGACATGTGCCTACCCATGCATGCAGAAATGAAGGGTAGTGGATTTCTGACATGTCATGCTACAACTGCAAGATCGGTGACCTTGTGTGTTTTTAAGGTGTTACATAAATCTGTTTTGTACAAGTGCAGGGACAGAGCAGGTGCTTTTGTGAGCCATGGACCTGACATATATACCCTGAATGCTCTTTATAGAGATTTCTATACATCCTCCTCAAAGTAGTCTTAAGTCCCTTGTTTGTGTCATTATTATCGTGACTACTGACAAGGCTAACTACAGCTATATTCACTTTCTTTCTAGAAGTAATTGAAAATGTGAAATCCAAGGTGTCACATTTTAATTCATTTACAATCAGAGTCTGCTTGATTGTCCAGGCATTTTTGAAGATACAAGGAATTTGTGCCCAGTTAACTTTTCTCTCCCTCTTTTCAAACATTAAAAATTAATCATTAAGCTTTTAAACTAATATGAGCCAAATGTAGTGGTGAGGAGTGCAAAAGATGCTGACATAAACATCAAATAAACAATTTGGGAAGATAATCTTATTGCATTTTTTTCCCCACACATTGCCATTTAATAAGCAGTCATTTTTGAAGGTTTTAATCTTATGTGTCTTTCAAAATGCACTAAATCACTCTTTATTATAACCAACACAATATTAGATGGATTAAACCATGACTGAACAATTATGGAAAAAAATAATTGTGGTTATTCGGACTCATATTTCAAATTTGATCATTTCAGGTCATTCTCATATCGAGTACGAAGAACAAAAAAATGAGGAAAGTTGGAGTTTTTGTAACAATTCTAAAGAAAGGACACTTTAATGATGCATGATTTGTATGTCATAACATCTCTGCAGCAAAATAAGTTTTAAAATAAGTATTTTGACATTTCAGGGTTAAACAAATATGGCACCCTCTGCTATTTAAAAAATGCAGCAGGCCACATTGCAATTTCATCTCAATTTTGATTAATTGCCAAGTCCTATTTCTAATAATTTAGGTAGATAGTTTTCATAGTATTTACATAAGAAATGGAGAGATAAGAATTCAAAAGTGTTAATGATTCACATTCTTAATCTCAAACCACAAACAAGTGGTTGTTAAAATGAACACAAATGATGCTTTTTTATTTCTAATTCAGTTTTCTTCTAAATTTCATGTGACTACCCCTCATGCAATGTCATGCAACTCTGTACAAAAATCCCACTTTATTAACCTTTACATTTTGCTCTCCATATATTTGTTAAGATAAATATACAGACACTTTCTTGACAGTTGTATTCCCAAAGAAAATACAAGTTTTAACTTTTAATTAAACTTTTCATACATAGAACATGCGGCTTAAAGGGTTTAACAAGAAACAGACAGACAGGAAATAATATAGAGACAATGCATAAAATCATGAAAGATTAAAACAAGGAATTCGTAATGAAATAAAGAAATAAAATTAAAGTAATAACACAAAGTAAAAAATGGAAAAACTACAGTTAAAGTTTAAAAAGAATTAATATAAAACTGTTCAGAAACAGTATATTCAAATCTATGAAAGTTGGATAATTTCTAATTTAAAAACAGTCAAAGATTGTAAAATCATTGCAAATAAAAAGCAAGATTAAAAATATGTGTCTTCAGTTTATTTTAAAACATTTACTCAAAGGCAGGGAATATAGTAATAAAAAGGAAATGAGCAAAAAATGTAACAAAAAAGCTCAAACATACAAAAGGTTAAAGGAATGCTATAAGCAAAAATGTACAAAAAGTATCAGGTGTAAAAGAGCAAAGTAATGTGTAAAGGGTAGAAAAGATAAAAGCGGTAACATGGGGAAACTTGTTTTAAAATAGCAGAAACTTAACAACACACAAAAAATAAACGCCTAACTACATAATGTAGTTCAGTAAAGTATAATTATCACTGTTGTCACAGGGTGTCTGCAGGGTCTTAAAACAAATATTAAAAACTATAAGGTCTTAAATGTTGTTGCTTTTTAAAAATACTAATATACACCAAACAAGAGTGTGATAAGTTTTTCTGCTATTGAGTTATATTTTATTTTAAATATATATTTTATCAGTTGCAACAGCAAAGTGGTCATGTCTCTAAAAAGTTAAATTTAGGCTGTTCTACTTTGTAGTTTTAGCTGAAGTGCAAAACTTGTAGAAAGGTACTTTGAGGTACTTTGAAACTCCAGATTGTCAAAAAATAAGACCTTTCGTTGTCAGCTACCTTATGGTATCAAATTGAGGTCTTTTCCCTCATACTCTAATCTCAGAATGCTTCAAGAAAGATTAATTTGCAAACTTCAACAAGACATAGTACCTGTGTTTTCTTTTCAGTGTTGTCACATTTTTATTCCACAATCAGCACAAAACTTTTAAGAAACTGTGTTACTAATGTAATGGGTTGGAAATTCTAGATGCAATAGTCTTAAAATGTATGAAGAGTCTTAAAAAGAATTACATTTAATGTCTGATTTTCAGTATATATCCTGTGTCGACAAAATGTAGAAGATCCACTACAGTCGACTGTGGTGAAACTGTTGTACTGGTTTGCACAGGTGGTCATGATGTTATGGCGGAGATTTGCTCTGTTAAACTAGTTAAGCTAAAGCTTCATAATTAAACTATGTGTCTGTGCTTAACGATAACGGAAAGATCCTTAAAGGGCATTTATCAGGGCTACATGTGAAAATGTCTCCCAGTATACAAAGCATTACAGCTGCACTGTGCTTCACTGCCTCTGTACACTGACCAAACAGGCCTGTAGCAAGGACACTGTGAGGGTTAAAACAGCTGATTGTAAGCCACACTCCTGAGCAGGATTAACTCTAAGTTATGTAAATTACTCGTAACACAGCAGACTGAGAAAAACACAAGCAAGCAAGCTATAATTGCTTTTGCTTGTTTAATGTTGTTTGTTTGCTCATTTAAGTCAAATAAGTCAGTATCTGTGAAGAATTAAGTGTCAAGGTATGTTTTTTTAATTTCTCCTCTTAGTATTCTAGTGTTGTGGACAAGGATGGAGAAAGGTTTATGACCCCAGGAGACTTTGTCCAGAGGTATCTAGGACTACACACACAGATCCACCACAACCCTAAAACCGTACAGCTCATTGCTGCTGTGGCCGACACCACAAAGGACGGGTATGTGCTAACACATGCACAGGGTTGGACCCTGCTTATCATCACTAATGAAAATTTATTGAGCTATATCTGATCATTGCTTAGCATTATAGCACTTACAGATAAGATAAATCTATCAGTTTATCAGCCTGTATATGAAGTGATATGTGCCCGCTCTCTGCAGATAATGTGACTTCTGTTTAGATCTGCTGAGAAAATATTGGTGACCAGTTTTGTTTAAGTTAACTGAAAAACACACCAGCTCAAATCTTACTGAAATATGTAATGACAATCTTTTGTTTCAAGCTCAAAAGATGTTCATTAAGGAAGAGAAAGAACATAAAAGCAGCACTTTATGATCTGATCTTGGGCCTTTTTTACAGATGTTTGATGTTAACCACTTATATTTTGCTCTCTTTCTCCCCATATGGCAGGCTGATCTCATTCCAGGAATTTCTTGCGTTTGAGTCCGTGTTGTGTGCACCTGACGCACTCTTCATTGTAGCTTTCCAGCTCTTTGACAAGACTGGAACTGGGACCATTTCCTTTGGTACGAGCCTGTGGCTTTTCTGTGCTTTTGCTTCAGCTTTGAGTCACTTCACATAAAAACAAGACATTATAAATACTGCGTTCTTTTTTTGAAAGTTACACTTTGGAATATTTACATTGCACCATAACCATCAATGTGTGTTTAGTCATCAGGTTACACAATTCAATTGTAATTCACGTGGAGAAAGAATTTCCTGACATTGTTAACCAGATTATTCTCGGTTTAAGTCATTAACATGGGCTTACATAATCTCTCTCATGCACCGTTTCTTCTGTTTGTCTTGCCTTTGCTTTCTTGCGGAGGTCACACGTGCTCAGAGCTTTGTCCTCCACGTCATTTGAATTATTTGGCTCAACTATTGGTTATGAAACCTGTCTCAGTGATTGATTATTTATTCCTCTTTTACTGCAGAAAATGTGCGGGACATCTTCAGCCAGACCACAGTGCACCATCACATCCCCTTCAACTGGGACTGTGAGTTCATCCGTCTGCACTTTGGTCATGACAACAAGAAATGCCTCAACTACCTCGAGTTTACCCAGTTCCTGCAGGTCAGCTTATTACAAACACAGATCAGTCCAGAGTTGTTGCTTTTGTCTCATTTTCTCCTTCCACTTGACTTTATTCAAACTCAGCCTTGTGGTGTCCTGTGTTTTAGGAGCTGCAGTTGGAGCATGCACGCCAGGCATTTGCCCAGAAGGACAAAGGGAAGAATGGTGTCATCTCTGCCATGGACTTCAGTGACATTATGGCCACCATTAGACACCACATGCTCACTCCATTTGTGGAGGAGAACCTTGTCTCTGTGAGTGTTTGAGTGCACATGCAAGAAGAGTTTACTGGCAGTATTGGCATCATTATTCCTCACTATGGCCTTAGAAAGACTGAGGAGAGTTATTTCAGATAATCGCATGAATGTTTAATTTTTAAACCTTGAAGCTCGGCCATTCAAACTTGAAACAGGCAATTTAGGATTAGAAAAGATTTTAGAGGATAATTTGAAACAAAAGTTCAAAAATGTCCAAAAAGTGTTTTATATTTTTTAATTGCCCGCTAATGGCAACATCATCTGCTTTGACATGAGTTGTACAAATACAAACACCCATTAAATTCTCCAACTTTGACTTTGATTATAATCCTATTAATCTCTTAATCTACTAGGAATTGGCAGTAGCTAGTCTTTGATACTGTTAAACTTCCCTAAGGTTTCCAGCACAGGGAATCAAATGAAGTTTTGTCACTTTCTCTTCCTCTGTGCATAATGGCATGTGTTTTTTCCATCTCTCAGAATATGTTGGGGAAAGAAAGATTGGCAGACTGGATGTAGGAATGTAAAATGATGTTCTGTGGGGTTTTAAACAGGTGAAGATAGGTCATAGATATTATTTGTATAAGTTTAACTACTTTCAGAAACTATTGTTGGTGTTTTATGGTTAGATCTGAAAAATCTTAGGTTTATTAAGAAACACATCTAAGGTTCCATTATAAAACATTATTCAATCCTGTAAGTTAAGGAGGAAAAATACTCCTATACTAGGAACTAAACTGAATTAAAAAGGTCTAACACAGAAGTGAAAACAAGACCCTTCAAACATGTTTATTGACTGCAGTAAATATAAAAAACAGTGCTGAAAAACCACAATTAAGTGAAACTTTATCTTTATACATATTTATGGGTTATTTGTTTGGGACAGCCATCCCATGCCAGTATCTTAGTGTTTAAAGCAAATTCTAATTTGCAACACCCATGACTAGAAGGGTATTTATGAAAATAAAAGTAAAAACAATAAGTGAAGAAAAAAAATGAATAGGGTAAAGTATGAAACATTAAACACACATTTAGCAGGGATAGTGTTACGGAAAATCAGACCTAAGGTGCAGATTTGTTTGAATATAGTACTATTCGCATGGGATTAGTATTACCTGAGGATCTCTTATGATTGAATTACCCCCTGATGTCAGTGTTTGGTACTGTGTATTCACCCAGGATGAGGGAGGTCTGTAAAATTTACTGACATTTCTAAAGGAAACACAAAGGTGCAGCATGACTGCAACAACAAAAACACAGTGAACCAGATTTTTCTAAACAGATATATATTTGATAATTCAAATGAATTAATATTAAATTAATCAGTTATGCAAAATAAAGTAATTTTTAACATGAACTGGAATTAATTGAAAGAAAAACACTACCTCTAACCTAAATGTGTAACAACTTTTTAAAAAAACACAATTGCCACTCCAAATTACAGAGATGTTTATTCACACAAGTTTAATATTATCTGTGGACTTACGTGTGTGCTAAAATATAGTACATAATTTGCCCTGGATTTTTTACTTTGCAAATAACAGACACTGATGATTCACACAGGATTAAAAACACAGATGTCCTGCATGATCATTACAAGTTACCAGAGATCCCTAGTTAAAACTAATCCTGTTATTTTTTGTTAATTTATCATGCATATACTGAGTCATGTTTTGTTTGTTGTTTGCAGATGGTTGTGGTTGTTCATCTCTCTATTTGAATAGATTATTTTAAGTGAATTGATGCTTTTTCTGGCTCTTTTTGGGTTCTTGCCCCTCACAAGTATCCCATATATACCAAAAAAAACTAATAGCAACTGTAAAACTAGAAAAAAGCTGAATTAAATCTAATCACAGCATGTATAACTGAGCAAATAATACAAATGAATACTCATTACAATCAAAGTTGAATCAAGTAGTACAAACTAGTGAACATTAAAAACTATTTGCCATTGGTTGAGGCTTTCTCCTGAAGATTGCACGCATGTAGAAAAAGAAGCTTTTGTTAGATTAGCACCTGACACACTCTACCTTCCTTCTCTTAGGCTGCTGGTGGCAGTACCTCTCACATGGTCAGCTTCTCCTACTTTAACGCCTTCAACTCCCTGCTGAACAACATGGAGCTGATACGCAAGATCTACAGCACGCTGGCCGGCACGCGAAAGGACACACTTGTGACAAAAGGTACACAAAGCTGTTGCATTACTGTGATGCTCTTCAGATGATATAGTGTTATCTAAAAAATAACTTTCTCTGGATTTTTTTCCTGCAGAGGAGTTTGTTCATGCTGCTAACAAGTTTGGTCAGATCACTCCCATGGAAATCGACATCCTGTACCAGTTATCAGGACTGCACTCTCCTTCCGGGTAAACGGCTACTTTCTTACTTTTACCGAGTTATAAGTTTCTTGTGTGCACAAAAAGTCTGAAAATGTCCTGAAATGCTCTGCATATGTGAACACGACCAGCTGAATTTCTAGGCATGAAGTCAGGGGTAGCCATTGTGAGAATTAAGCAAAAGTCAGGAAAATTTGAGTGGCTAAGATAATGACATTTCATTTTATTATCGTGTTAGACTCTATTGCTTTTTTCCTCTTGGATTTCTGCAGCATCCACCCTGCCTCTCAGGGCCAGCCTGTCTGAAATGTATGAAAAATTGTGAAGTGGATGTGTGAAAATAGCTTAAGAAATCACCTATGAGACACTGATGTTAACAGAAATAAATTTGCTTGTATCAGGCGCCTGAACCTAATTGACATTGAGAGGATAGCTCCGTTGGAGGAAGGATGCCTGCCCTACCACCTGGTGGAATCCCAGAAACCGGTAGGAGGCTTGCTCAAGCTAAACCATGAAGTATTACTAAACTGTCCTGTACATTCAAACTATGAAAGAAAGATTTCCTTGCATGAAAAACAGCAATTATTTAAAGTGAGGGCATTATTAACCATTTTCATTATGTGCATTCATAATCTGATTCTCCATCAGGCCCATGGGGACGCCTCCAGGCCTGTGTGGCTGCAGGTTGCAGAGTCAGCCTATAGATTCACTCTGGGCTCCATTGCTGGAGGTGGGTCATGCTTTCACCAGAGACAAGTGGTCACACAGCAGCCAATGAAGCATCTGCACCGTTTTAAAGTGTTTGGTCTGATTATGGGTGCATTTTATTTACAAAGCTACGGGAGCAACTGCAGTGTACCCCATCGACTTGGTGAAGACCCGCATGCAGAACCAGAGGTCTACAGGATCCTTTGTAGGAGAGCTGATGTACAAGAACAGCTTTGACTGTGCTAAGAAGGTGCTCCGCTATGAGGGCTTTTTCGGCTTCTACAGAGGTAGGCCAGGAAGAAGAGATTGTAAAAATGTTTTTTTTAAACTGGATGTTATCATATAATCAATGATAATATTTGAACACATTTCAGATGTCTCTAGAGACATAAGTAAACTAATGTAATTTAAGATGCTGCTATTGGACCCCTCTAGACTGTTCAGGATAAAGCTGAGGGACAATGCTGACAGCTATCTTTAAATTTCCGTTGTAACCGTCCTCCCTTGACCCTTTTTCCAGGTGATATAAATCAATAATCAAGTTTGTCTTTCTCCCTCACAGGTCTGGTCCCTCAGCTTATAGGAGTGGCACCTGAGAAGGCCATCAAACTGACAGTGAGTGTCTCCTCTCATCACACTCGTTATTTAAAAAAGACATAATCAAAACTAAGGTTTTTCAACAGTATTTGTTACCAGGTGTTTTAAAATGTTGGTCCTTATTTTGTGGGTCATAAAGCCATTTTCAGTCAGTCAGTCATAAGTATGTGGTTTGAAAAAACATGCCGTAAAAAATCGATGATGGGATTTTATTTTGAAGAATGTGTCTCCATCTCTCTTTGTCACATGTTTTGTGCCATCTCAAATCCAAATTACCCCATTTTATTAAAAACATGAAGCTATGATTGAAAATTTTGAGGAAATTGGGTGATGCTTTGCCATTAAGGTGGTGGCTGTAGGTCCTGACACTAGAAAAGTAGAAAACTAAGGTTTTAAAACAACACAGTCTCTGTTATTACAGTCACGTTAGCACCAAAAAGTAACCTGACATACCAGATAAACTGTCATATATCCATTGCATGGGAAACCTGTCATATAAAGTGTTTGGGAAGGGCAGGACTTTCCAAAACAAGACAAAGTGCAGTACTATGCAAGCTCCGCATAGTAAGAGCTTGAGGGCAGCGCTGCTGGTGTTTTTGAACGGTGTAGCTTGTTGGTGGATCAAACTCATGCCAAGGCCAGTTGGGAGAAGAGCTATAACATCCTCACTGTCATGAAAAGCTTTCATTATGGCTATTTGCTCTTGTTTTAATAGAGAAATGTGGCCCAGCTCTGGTAAAACTGATGCTATACTATGCTACATCTGAGCTAATCGCTACGCCAGCGGCAGCCATTGCTACCCTCTTCCAGTATGACTAAACCTGTTTTCAGACCTGACATAATGGTTTCAGATCGGAGCTTTGCAAGATGGATTTGCCTGATGACAAACACAAAACCTGGCCAATCCATCTGCTTTTCAAGGTGAACCAAAAAGTACCAAAGACTTAAAAAAGAGAAGATAGATCTTCAGTTAAAAGCCAAATGCTGCTTCAAGTTTAATGGTTCTAACACATTTGGGTAACTGTTGTACATTTTTAGCAAGTATAGACAAGAAAGTACCCAATATTGTGTTTAAAGGTTTTCTTTTTTGATGCCTTTGTACTAGCATTAGCTGAGGCCAGAGGCATTATGTTTTCAGGTTGTTTGTATTTAAATCTGGGGTTATTCTTGTGAACATGATATCTCAAAAACACCTTGATGAATTTTCACAAGCCTTTGCACATCTCTTCCCCCTGACCCAAGGATGAGGTGATTAAACAGCCCTACCGCTTGACCTATCCCTGTACCTTCACTGTTGGGCTATTGAAACTTTGCAGAGGCATATAACTTCCAGGCGGTAGTTGTGGTTGTTTCTGCTGTAATGAAATAGATATTTTTTTCATTTTACAAGAATGTTACTGAGACAAGTCTACAGAATAAAAAAAGAAGTTAAACAAAAGCTGAAATCTGTGTGAAATAAAGATGTACTGGATGAAGACATGACACCAGAGCAGGTTTACAAGGACAAGATGACCCAAATATCCAGAGGTCTTCTGTCTCACAACCCACTTGTGCTTTTTCCCCCACAGGTGAACGACTTTGTCAGAGACAAGTTCACGACAAAAGACGACACAATTCCCCTATTTGCTGAGATTCTGGCTGGTGGCTGTGTAAGTTAAATCCCTTTTTTGCTCCATAGGTTTGTGAATGCATTAATAAACATTAGAATAAGTGAGTGTGGCTGCAGTCAGTAACCTAAAGGTTGGGCCTTGTCAGTTTGAAATCTCAGCACGCATGCTCTCTAGTGTTAGTATTAACACGCATGCTGAACTCAAAGTGACGTCACTAACAGTAGGCTGCAATGCAAAAGTGCATTCAGGGTAAAAAAAAGAAATGTCATTTTCCAATACAACATGTTTTTTCTGTTTTTGTTGTAGTAGCGTTGTTCATCCTTACACAAACTTTGGCCCAGAACACCTTACCCTTGGAGGAAATGGAAAAGTAATAACTGATCAGGATCTTTTTTTTTTTTTTTAATTGAAATTTGACACTTTTTTGAAAAAGACTTGGTTCCCTCCTTCGGTGTATAGATGTAATATGCAGAAGCTGTGATGTCTTTTTCATGGAGGTGTTTTAAACAAGCTCTTCTTCTTCTCCAGGCTGGAGGCTCTCAGGTGATTTTTACCAACCCTTTGGAGATTGTGAAGATTCGCCTGCAGGTGGCAGGTGAGATCACGACTGGACCTCGAGTGAGTGCACTCAGCGTGGTCCGCGACCTTGGCTTCTTTGGCCTCTACAAGGTAATGTATCTCTGATGTATCAAAGGCCCTTTTGGATATACTGATATCACTCTTTATGAATCCTTGCACTTTTTTTTACCTCCTAGTCTGCTTTCAAGCACCACCTCGTGTATCTGTCTGTTCTTTGTGCATCTCAATAGGGAGCTAAAGCATGTTTCCTGAGAGACATCCCCTTCTCAGCCATCTATTTCCCTGCTTATGCACATCTCAAGTCTAGCATGGCTGATGAGCAAGGAAGGCTGGGAGCTCTGCAGCTTCTCACTGCTGGAGCAATTGCAGGTAACTTCAGAAGAGCAGCAGCAGTCAGTCAAAACTAAATTAACCTTCACTGAGTATAATGAAATACTGCTTTAATGAAATGCAAATAATTCAGATAGCATTACAGCTGCCAGCACAATAGAGAGGTGAAATTAAGTTCACTTGAACTGCCTTAAGATGCAGTGAACTTTATCTTCACACAAGGGAAGTGATATTCATCATCTGATGTCTTTGTAACTCTGTTTCCTAGGTATCCCTGCGGCCTCACTCGTGACCCCTGCTGATGTCATCAAGACACGTTTGCAGGTGGCAGCAAGGGCAGGACAGACTACCTACTCAGGAGTCATCGATTGCTTCAGAAAGATTATGAGAGAGGAGGGTTTTAGAGCTCTGTGGAAGGGAGCTGGAGGTGAGTTTGTGTAATGCTGCATACAGAGACATTTTCTGTTTGTGTTAGTGTTCAAGTGTGTTAAAGTTTATGTTTTTCCCCCTCTCCAGCTCGTATGTGCCGGTCCTCTCCTCAGTTTGGTGTGACTCTGGTGACGTATGAGCTCTTACAGCGGTGGTTCTACATTGACTTTGGAGGACAGTAAGTTTATCTTCTTTTTGTTTTTTGGGAACATTTATATCTCTTTTTCTTAACTAAATAACCACATTAGAGAGTTGATAATGTTTTGTTAGGGCTAAGGCTGGCAAAGTATCAGTCAGGCTGCATTTGTAGGATACAAGACCAATATAAAAATACAGAACATCATGCTGTGAAGACATACTGTACATGACGGAAACTGCTTTTTCATACAATATCCGTGTTTATTTTTATTAATTTAAAAAATATGATCTGTTTAACTCTTGTTTTTATCAAACAAGCTTCTGTCTGAGATTAGACTAATCCCAGCCGTGTTAAAAAGCCATAAAGGGTACAGATCCCGTCTACCAGTTACAAACCCAGACCACTTTACTTAATATCAAGCCCTGGAGTTTAAACCAAACTAATGCCTGAAGTCAGGTTACCTGTCATAATATAAAAGAATAAAAGAGAGGTAATCTCAGAAATGAAATATGATACAGATAAAGAAATGACTAAGCAGCTTGTGCATTAAATTAGGGATTAAGTGTAATGAAGATCTTCCTATTAAGTGGTGCAAGAATGAGTCCTAAAACACTGAAGCGAGTTAGCATTTTAGCACTTCTGGTTCCCTTGCCTGAAGGTCTATGGGAGTTTTTGGTTAAATGCCTGAAATAAGGTCTGTGGTGAACACAAGCTTGAGAGATTTGAACATTTTATTCTACTACATAAAATTCATCGGAAATGTGCCCCTCCTTTGAATTGTGTATCCTTTTACGTCTTAATAAAGGCGGTTGCTAAAGGACAGCTAACAAGGACTACAGCGTTTATTGGGAATACTATACATCATTATCCGAAGCGCGGCAACTGAGCCTGCCCTTCACTTGTATCCGCGGTTGATGAAGTTAAATTCAGTTGACTGTGTTGTAATTCAGTATAACTTGACTTTAGCTTTTTACTTTTGTCAGTTAGATTAATGAACCAGATATGATGTTTATATTATCAATTTATGAAGATTATCTTTACAAACAAAACATGTAAGCTTCATAAACTTTTATTGGACACAGATCTTATTTTTAGCAATGATCCAAAAACCCATTGAAAATTCCCATAGGCTTGAAACCGAGGGAACCCATGCGACACTAACTTCATGTTTGCCTACAAAATTAAGTCATGACTGCACCACTCTATGTAGAAGCAGATAAAAGGAGGAGAGTACTAAAGCTAAATTGACGAGAGATTCTGAATGTGATCCAGAAGATGTTGCTATACCCTTTCGATTTTTTGTTACAGTCAGTGATTGAGTAGTAAATCTTTTTGAGTTCCAAACAGGACAGTACTGTTTGGATCAATATTACATGCTTGGCCAATAGAGGCAAAGGACAAACAGCAGCTTTTGATTGGGGTCCGGTGCACATCATCATCTCCAGGAGTACCAAAGAGGGCCACCAGAGAGTTGGGTTCTAGATATTGCGAAGAATCTTTGATCAGGTTCTTTGAGACAGGGACACGTACAGAACATGTGGAGAAGGTTGGACTCACTGATTTTACATTTATCACAGCAGAGTTGTGTTTAAAGGCATACAAGATAGCTTAGGTTTATATATGAGCTCTTTGTAATACTTCAAACTGCAGGAGGAAGTGATGGGCACAGAAAGATGTTAGATTTATATGTCTTAAAATAGTTTTATGTAAGTTAAAATAGCTTGAATTTGATCCAGAGGGAGCATGTCCTATATCAGTCAACTTATGGTACCCTATTAAAATTAGGCCCTTGGGTGCTGGATGAAGGCCAAAAGCCTCATCCGCAGACGCTGTAGGAAAAAAAAATTATCCTGAAGGAAATTGTCATGTAGATACCAGAAGAAATGAGTAGTGGGCAGTTTCTCCTGTAGTTGTTTGAAAGATGTGAAACAGTTCTTTCTTGATAAATAAGTCTCTAAAATGACTGATATAGTGCGGTCAAAAATTTGGATTAATTTTGATTAATTAATCCCAGGGGGTAAAAATGGGTCTAAGATTGTATGCTGATTATTCACACTCTGATGCCTTCACACAACCGGCTAAAATAGCTTTGTAACTTCCATTGAACACGTGTAAAAAAAACTTCTCTGTGCTCTTAACTTTTATGATTTTATGGATAGAAACCATAAGTGAACAATCTACCCTCAGTCTCCACTTCTCCTGTTTCAAAAGCTAGTAAAATGTTTTGATGCCATTCAGAAGCATGTCTAATCTACCAGTAGTGCCGTCTTTCTCAAATCATTAATATATGTGATTAATTAATTACAAAGCCTATACTGAATTAGATTGTTTTTACTGACAGCACTCGTCTGATACCTTCCTATGCCAGTCTTGAAATGCAGAGTAATGAAGGTGGAAAAAGAGGGTTAGAAAGGATAGGGCTAGAGAGTGCAATTTAATAAGTGAAAGGGTTTTAAATGTTTGGGATTTTTAATGGATTCATTTCCTTCTTAAGCACCAATCTTAAGAAATAGGTGCAGTTTTTCTTCAAGCTTTGGTACTTTCAATACTATTGATCATTAAAACAATAGAGATTATTTCATTTAAAGCACATAATATCAAAAAGTATTGAATTATTAGAAGTTTGACAACCTAAGGAGACACTTATGTCATATTATACCCAAAAAAAGTATGCCCGTTACAAACATAATCTGTTTTTCAATGAAATGTTAGTATTTTGTAATTCTTACATCTATTTCCACCTCTCATCTAACCAGCCGTCCAGCAGGATCCGAGCCCACGCCCAAGTCCCGCATCTCAGAGCTTCCTCCCATTAACGCCGACCATGTTGGAGGCTACCGCCTGGCCGCTGCTACCTTTGCCGGTGTTGAGAACAAGTTTGGCCTCCACCTTCCCAAATTCAAGTCCTCCGGCGTGGTTTCCATCCATCATCCAGAGCCAGCTTCTGCCACGCCAGCTCAGGCCCCTTAGAGAGCTGAGTCTCTTTATCACCATGCCATCCCTTCTCTCCTTTAACCAGGAGCCAGACACTTAGATAGATACAAAAACACGCACAATAAAATACACTCCACACATAGAGGGCCATTAAGTTAGGAACAAACAGCCACAGCTCATAACTCTCCAGGGTGAAGGTGTGCTGCACTCGTCCTAAACCAGCTGTGGATGTAAGTGAGTGAACAGTGACGGGACCAGACTGTTGTATCTTCAGTGGCTGAACGCTCCTGGCAACTACATTTTTTGTTTTTCTCCAGCATTTGTATGAAGCCGAGTCTCAGCACTCCTCTCTCTATTTCATAAGTAGCACATATGATTTTTTTTCTGTCTGATACTCAGTGTGAGTAGGACTTCTCTCATGGGACGAAGGGCATAGATTATATTAGATTGGTCAGCACGGTGTGTGTGTGTGGGGCAACATTATTGCTTGATCCTCAGACAGGAGGTTATATACTGTACATATTGTATAACTGTACTGAGAGTACATTAACAGGAAGCAGTGAAGCAAATGTTACAAGACAAACTGTCATAACATGCAGTAACTGTAATGTTATGGCGCCGGGCCTTCGGTCCTTGGGTTTGAGAATCACTCTTACTGATGTACAGAACTTTTCAATTCAGTGTTTTCTTGGTGAAACAAGAATCAGAAACCGAGAATTAGGTTAATAAATTAAATGTATCTAAATTCAGTCATTGTATTTTATTGAAATAAATCATCCATATGGTTTTAATTTTAACAATATGTCTAGAGTTTTATTCCAATGGAAAAGTGCAACCACCAACCGTATGAGAAACAGGAAAAGAGCACAATGAGTCGAAGCAGAATACTGTTCATGTTAGATCAAACATGGTTGCTACAGTACATTTTTTAGCTCATTCTACACATTTAAGAGAAGCTTAAATTTGAAGCCAGCCTGGTAAGGTCGGACTGCTGCATCCTGGGAGGAATGATAAACTGAATGGAAAAGGAAGATAATAAAAATCAACACGAGTGATAAAATAGTTTTCAACCCCAGCTTTACATCTCTTACAATTTCATGTGGTTTATTTAAATCCTCTTAAAGAGGACATGTCAGGAACTGTTCTCTACTACTTATTACACAGATACAGAGTATAAAACAATATCCTTTGGTACAGAAAAAATGTCACTTTTTAACTGTACTAGAGTCAATAAAATCAAGGCATGTATAGTAAGTTTGCCTGGTAAAAACACTTGTAGTGCTAACTTTAGGAATGTACTACTCAAGCTCTCAGTACAAAGCAGCAATTTTAAAACAATACACAAAATATTTAAATAAGTGTAACCACCAGAATAAATATTAAATATTGTAGTGGTTAAAATATAAGATTGACACTCTCCTGCATAGGCCAGAGTGTTCATTTGAAAGCACACCAGCTTGTTTAGTCAGTAAGTGCTGCTGAGGATTGTGATATGTCAGCTTGGTTGAAACACTTTGCCGTCCGGAAAATATGAAAACATGTAAAAACACTCAAATGGTAATAAAAAGGTGCAGGTACAAAGGTTTGCATATTTAAAAAAGGGCTGAGTTGTTTGAGGCCTCAGGAGAAGAGCAGTTTCTGAAGCCCTGAGGATGTAATCAAAGCTAGAAGTTTAGAGTGGACAGCCACAGCTGAAAGCAACTTCCCTTGTTTTCCATTTAAACAACTTAACCTTAGTTCTGTACTACTACTGCTACACATGACATTCATTG
Source organism: Cheilinus undulatus (assembly GCF_018320785.1). NCBI lineage: Eukaryota > Metazoa > Chordata > Actinopteri > Labriformes > Labridae > Cheilinus > Cheilinus undulatus. The sequence goes on from NC_054877.1 coordinate 30,841,615, forward strand.
TTCCTACACGTACTCTAAACTCCAGAAACACTTTTAATAACGCTTCTAAAACCATCTTGTCTATCCCTAGCTCTGCACATCTCCTCAGGCCAAATCATGTTGTAGTGGGTGAGAAAGCTGGAAGCCAGTGTGGTGTAGTGTGCTTCAGGTGTGTCAGGTTCTGGAGAAAAATCTATGAGTGGTGGTCAGCGAGAGGTTTTTAACAATCAGACGTTAGCCAGTTCCTCAGCTTCATCTCTGTTCTCATTGATCTCAGCCAGTGTCCTGACAAAGCGTGTCCACTCATCAGCCTTGGGCACGCAGATTTGCTGCAAAAGAAACAACACATAAAACAGCAAGTCATTCATCTGGAATCTGTTTGTTTTTAGTTGTTGCAAATGAGAAGACTTCTCACCTCTCCCACGTCATAGACCTGCACCTGTCCATCAGAGTCCCCAGTGGCAATCTCTTTGCCTGAGTGAGCCCATCTCACACGGTTCAGTGCGGGAGCTCCCTCCACACTCACACTGGCCGTGGGAACCTAAAAGAAATGGAAAAACAAATTACAGAGAAGCAGACCCATGGCTTGTCAAGGGTGACCTCTTGCACTACAGTTATGTTTATCATAAAATAACTGAACATCATTAGAAGGCTCATAAGGCAATCAGTTTATCCTCCTTCAAGACACTGCACTAATCAAATGTGTATTTACAAGTAAGCTTTAGAAGGGGTGATGGATGATTTTGTCACATTTGGAGAGAACTAAGCTGGTTGTTTACTCTGTTTTAATATTAAGGTCAATCTAAACTAACCACCTACTGAGTTCTGCAGAACACTGAAGACATGTAAGTATAAGGTATTTTATCCATCCAGGGTAAAAAAAAAAGCAACCAACTGTAGATCCAAAAAGAGTCAAACTATTCTCCTCATAGAGTAAGGTTATGATCTTCAGGTTTACTGTACATACTTCAGTGTCATTGTTGAGGTTCCACAGGTCCAGGCGTCCAGCCAGGTCCACACAAGCAAACAAAGCAGGGTGTGTTGGAGACCACATGGCATCATAGACATAGTCACAACTGTCCTCAAATGAGTATAAAGGACGAGTGCTCTGAACAGAGGGACAGAAGGAAAGAAAAACTGAAGGTTAAAAAACATGCCAACATTATATTCATCATTTATGACACAAAGAAATCATATCACTTCCCACTTCATGTACAAATTATTTTCTTAAACTGTCCCTTAAAAAGATCAGTTAGAGTAAGCAGCCGAAAAAGCAAGTCAATACAGACACATTTAATTCAAAGGTGCATGTATATATTGTGACTTTACACTTTCTTACCATATAGGAATCAAATTCTATTATAATTTTTGAAAGAATTGTCAGGAATTTCCATAGAAGTTACAGGAATTTCAATGGAATTTAGGGGAAATTGTCTTTAAATTTTCAGATCTTTTCCAGTGTATTGTTGGGGATATGCTTGTGTATTTTGGAATGTGTCATTTGAAGGTTCTTGGGCGTATTTTTGTGTGTGTGTGTGTGTGTGTGTGTGTGTGTGTGTGTGTGGGTGGGTGGGTGGGGGGGCCTTCAGAACTTTCAGTGGGAATTAAGTTCATACTTGGCCTTAGCAAGTTCTTGTGGTCAATCGTGAAAAAAAAGGACAACACCATACATCTCTTGATGACTGACCCCATTTCTTACTGACTGAACCACCCCCTATCGACTGAAAAAAACCTACTCAGCAATTTGATGTTTCTGCACAGGAGATGTGCTGTTTACAAGTTTGTCTTGGAGCAGCTAAGTCAAGATATCCAGACATAGCAGCATTTTATGCCCTTGATTTTGGATTTTTTTTGTCTGATGACTTGAGGAACAAATGTCAGATCTATGATGACATATTACGAGATGTACTGCCCAGGTCTGCTGGTTACCTGTCTTGAATTAAGAAGTCTTTTGAATTACAAACTACTCTATCAGTTTATCTGCTAGGCATTACATCACAGCTTCAACAAATTTGTATTTTTGTCATAATGAAGGAGAAAAGTTGTTAAGAAGTGGCGCTGCCAGCCAGCTCCATTCTGCACACAGTGATATAGTGCAAGGGGGGACGAGCAAGGGAGAGGAAGCGTGGCAAAGCATTATGCACAGGTGGAGGGAAAAAAAAGCCAATACTTAAATTGACTTATTGTTTTATTGCAACTCAGTCGATCAATAAAGTGAATTAAGAGCAGAGCAGACTGCAGCTGTCTGTTAACAGACTGATGCTTTCCAAAAACCACTGCAAGTTCAGTGCACAATGATGTCTGCGCATCAATCAATCAAAAATAAATAGGACATGTCTGCAATAAATGTTTCCATGGTCACTTATTACAATCTCATCTCATTTTCTTTCTGTTATCAAAACACCTCTGAATTGTAGTTTAAACTTTAAGCCCAGTCCAGCTCTACTCACAGATCTTGATTAGCCAACATTAAATATTTTAATCAATCGACAGCACCAAGTTTACCAGGTTTGGTGTGAGTTCATCTGTCTTACCTTAGTACTCCAGAGTTTGACAGTCCAGTCAAAAGAGGAGGAGATGAAGAGATGAGAGAAGTCAACAGGACCTCCAGCACTGTGGCAGCTCAGTCCAGTCACTGGGCCATGATGGCCCTCAAACACCTCAGTGATACCAGCCTTACTGTAAAACACAGGAGAATAACTGTGAGGACTTCTACGAGTCACTCTCTTTACCCAAAAGTCACACTGTTGCTGAAACAGTCTGGTATATTGTCTAAATCTTTAAAGATGATATTTGTGGCCAGTGAGAAGTCAATGGCCACCCACCTTCCATGGCGACAGGCAGTGTAAACAGAGCCATCCTCGCTCCCAACTACAAAGTTGTTGACATCAGCCAGAGGAAAGGCCATGGAGGTGACAGCCACAGCTTTGCTCTGTTTGAACACCAGCTCCAGACTATCCTGCAGGGACAAAACAAACACAGACATTTATTCAGTGACAAACTAGCTGATAGTCATGACAGCAGATCTATACATCATCCATTCGAGTTGAACTAACCTGTGGCTGTGAAAGCATGTCAAGGCTCCAGGAGCACATTTTCCCATCAGTGGAGATGCTTATCAGATTGTTAGCGTTTTGGGTTCCCACTACGTTCACACAGTAGACTGGATGCTAAGCACAAAAGAAAGCACAGTCAAAAGAATTTAAACATCAATGTGGAGTAAAAGCAGACTGATTGGAAAACTAGCACCGCTGAAACATAGACATAAAGTTTATTACTGTGTGTGCAGCTGCAGAGAGGGGGGTTCTCTGAACAGGCGTGCGTTTGTTGCTCCTGTTGTCCCATAAGACAATCTGTCCTGAGTACGTCCCACCAACTACCAGGTTTGGGTGAAACTTGGCAAACCCTGCTGACATCACCTCTGACTGCAGGAAAAAAATACAAAAAATACACAACTAATAAATATCCGCCTAGACAATTGATACTACAAAGATTACAGCAGACTTTTGCAAATAAATAGTACTTCAGGAGACTATCTTTACACATGCAGTTTGTAGGCAACTCAAACAAAAATCTCTTTCTCACCTGGCAGTGGAAAATGTACTCAGGTGTGTCCTTCTTGTACTTCAAATTCCAGACCAGAGCCACCCCGTCAGGTTCATGGGGAGCATCCTCGTTGTTGTTATATGAGGCAACCAGCAGCTCTGGATACTGAGAGGAACAGGACACTCATTTTCAAGGCAAAGAAGATAGGATACAATAGAAGAAAATGAATGTGCAAAGTATTTGAGTGTTTCAATCCATGTGTTGGCATTCTGACCCACCTGAGGAGACCAGTCAAGACAGGTGACCACTCTGTTTTTGGTCCAGCGGTCATCTGCAAACTGTCTGTTTAGCACCAACTTTGCACCAGCCTGCAAATCACTAAGAGGGACCAGAAAATGAATAATCTTGTAATATTAGAATTCAACTTCTAAGAATTTTAAACCAGATTTCTTTAAATCTGCCTCACCCCTCCTTATCTTCTAAATCTCTGCCGCTGTAGTCGAAACAGACATCCACCTGTTCGGCCAGAGCTCTTTCTACGATTCTGCTGCCTCGCTCAAAAAACGACAAGAATTCCTCAGAATGCAGGACCTGCAGCTTCTCTTCCTCTGTCAGCTCTTTGGGGGTGTCTAAACATAGAAAATTCAATATGAGAGATGGAGAAATATCAGGAAAGAGCTTGCTTGCTTACAAAATATAGTTGAAAAGACAGACACAGATTTATACAGAAAATCTGACCTTAAATTTAAAAGTTTAGACCTTTTCAAGACCCTCTTCGTGAATATGAAACTCCAATCATATCCTAAGATTCTAATCCATTCCACCAATCAAAACCAACAGATACAAATGCTCCTTTATCCCCTCTGCTATCACTCTTTTTAAATCTAGTAGGAAGAGGTAGCTCTTGCACTTCTGCACTTTGCTTTTCCCCACAGATTTAGGACTATTCTTGGTCCAGTGATAGCCCAGTGTGATTAATTAATTTCCGGTTTTGTGTTCCTTGTGTATTTTTTATGTGCCTCACCTCTGCAAAATGAATTGCCCCACTGGGGGCAAATAAAGTTCTTGAAGTTGAAAATGTATCGGCAACACAGTTACACAGGTTTTCTGCTGATAGTAAGATAAAAGGTGACAACATAGAAAAGAAAATGTTGGCAGTATTTCTTATTGTAGCAAGTGTATCAAGCTGTCTTGGAGCTTTTTGAGATAAAAATTTGGTTTGATACCGTAAAGCAGCAGGCAATGGAAGGTCTGATGTTGCTACTCAGGTGGCCTTGAAGTCATCATACTACTATCTAGAAGTATAGTCTAGCTTATAGTCTTACATTTAAGATTTTTAAATGTTTTTTAAACCCATTGTTTTTTTTCTAAATAAATTTATCAATTTTTAATACTTTTTAAGACCCTGCAGACACCCTAAGACATTTGCTCCAAATCATCACTTAAAGAATAAGGCGTTCTCGATACTATGTGTCCTCACCATCATCCTGCTGTTCGCCTTGGTCATCTTTCTCCTCCTGGGTTTCCTCTGCTGGTGCCGGAGCAGTTATCTCCTCATCCTCTTCTTCATCTTTATCACACACAGACTTGATTAAGCATTTATTCAGTTTTCAACCGAATCAATGTAAAAAGTCAGAAAAACATAAATAATTGGGTTGTTTACCTGGCTTTTGTTCAACATGTGTCAGAGCTTCAGTTGGTGTCTGTGTTTCTTTGGAGTAAGACACCATTTCCCTCGGAACAAAGTCCACCTGGGTCATTTTGGACATGCCCAGCCTCACTGCTCCACGTCTACACATATATACCATTGTGAAAATAAGCATACATTGTAAAAACAAGCAATATAAAGACAAAAAGAAGGTAGATTTTATGTAGAAACATAAATAATGATGTACAGACATAATCATAACACATCTAGACAAATCTAAGATGAAACCACAAAAAAATCAAATAAAGCTGGAAGAGAAGCTAAAGGAGAGAGGAGGAGCAGTACCCCATGAGCTCAGAGTCGGAGTGGAGTTGCAGAGTAGAGGGGTCAGGATCCCAATGCAATGTCCTTATACAGCCAAACCACCAAACGGTGTTAGTAAGAGAGCGACAGGACGGACAGAAAGAAAGAGGATGAGAGGATGAAGCAAATGCCAAGGATGAGCCATGTGAGGGATTTTACAGATGGGAAAGACAGGAAACAGAGAGGAGGAAAGACAGAGAGAAGAAGAAGAACGGAGTGCGTGTTAATTGAGAAACATCAGCGTGCCGGTGAAAAGGCAAAGAGGAGGCACATTAGAATTCATCAAGTTAAAATCACCATGTTAACACAAACACATTTGGCATGCAGGTAGAATCAACATTACATAAAAATGCCAAATAAACAACTAATCCCCATCTCTCTCTCCGCCTTACACACTCACACAGACCTTGGTCCAGCGTTTCCGTCCCCAGAATCTTGACTTCCTGCATCGCTGCCCACTGATTTGTTGGAGGGAGACATGGGGGCGGGGACTAGGTAGTGAAACAGACACGTATCTTCTGTTACTACCCTCAGGGGCTGAGCTGTGAGTGTGTGTATGTGTTTGTAAGTGGATGAATGGGTGAGTGAGTGGGGGAGAGAGTGAGTGAGGGAGGAAAAAGGTATGAAAGAAGTGTCAAGGAGTGAGTGAGTGTGTGTGTGAATGAGTTTGCATGCCGTAAGGAGGACACAAAAAAATAAAAAAAATAAAAGACACAAAGGGGAGAGAAGAGAGAATGAAAATAAATGGCAGGCAGGTTTAGGTGTCATGCACAAAACAGTTGTGTAAAATGTTCAGATTTTCGGTGAGGCGGGGGGATGGGAGTGGGGGAAGTGGCGGAAATCAAGCCAGACCGTTAAGTTAGAGCTGACTTCCATAAACACAGCCAATAAGTCAAGCAAACAACCATAGAACAATGGGAGATAAGTGAGGGGTGAAGGATAAAATACAGAGGCATGCTGGAGCTTTGAGTTTACCATGAGGCATGTCAGGGTTGATGCCAACACTCTGCAGCAGAGCCTCTGCCTCCCTCCTCTTCCTCTCAAGGTCAGAGTCTTCATGGCCGGTGGAAGACCCACCGCCACTCTCGACAACTCGCTTTGAGTCTCCCTGAGGAACACAGATCAGGTTATATTTGTAGCACAAGTCTCACAAATTCAGAATACTAGGAGTTTAGTCTTTTTACCACTCACATCCTTTTTCTTCTTCTCCTCTTCTTTTCGCTTTTTCTCCTCTCGAATCTGAGCGATCCGTTGTTTCTTCCTCTCCAGTTCAGCCTTCAGCTCACTCTTGTCAGACATGCTACAGGATGACAACCATAGGACTGTGAAAAGTAGGGTTACGTTTTTTTATGGTTTGTCCCAATATCAGAGCTAAAGAGATAAAAGGTGCCTGTGCCTAAACAGCCCCTGAATTGATACTTTAAGGTTAAAAAAGTATTCTAAAAGTCAGCAGCTGAATAAAACAGTCACGGTATCATACATGGGTCAGAGAGAAGATTCTAATAGTACTTAGAAGTAAAAGAAGCAGGTGTAACTTCTTCACATAATACCTCTACATTAGAGCGACAGGGATGGGGTGGCAAGATTCAAAAAGATGAAGCAATTAAATCTGTCTTGTATGCAAGTATTGGATGCGTTGGTACCAGCGCTATGTTGGCACCAGATTTTGATACTCATCCCTGAAGAAGAGACTCTTCAATAAATTCTTTACTCCTTTAATTCTTATAAGCTTTTTCATTTTAGTTGTTATATCATTCATAGTAAGCTGCCTTGACCATTATCAAAAACATTTAGACTTTTCAGAGCTCAACTATCAAGGGGCTACATTCACTATCTTTTGATAACTTTTAATCTATACAGCCTATAAATTGCTCTATAAAAGGTCAGAAAACGGTTGAGCATGCCCATTACAAGAAGTGTCTATCATCCTTGTATGAGTGTAAATTTAAAGTTCAAGATGCTATTCGTCCTCAATATACTGAATACAAATGTGGCAGTTCTCGTACTGTAACTTAACTTGAATGCAAAGGGAAAAAAAAAATTAAAGGGGATCCCAGAATTATAATAATTCTATGTATATTAAGGTCATTTCAGTGCTTCAATTGCCCAGAGTTTCTATGAATAGAATAGTATAATCCAGCACTAATCGATTAATCAGCTCTGAGCCTGAGTTCGGGCATTGGTTTTAGTCCTTCAAAACTACACTGCAAATCTCTTTAAGACCTGACAGATTGGTTATAAGTGGAAAAAGGATAAACTTAACCTCATTTAAACAAAAGATTTATGTGTTGGTTTTATATATTTCCCTATTTCTTTCTTGAAGTTAAAGCCAAGCTGGTCCAGATCCCTTAATAAAAAGTGCTTACTTGAGAAATAAGCACAAAAACGGCAAGTCTATTCATTACACTTAAGTGCATAGCACCATAGAATGGCTTGTTTGTTAAGGAAGTTATTCTGGGGCTTGTGACTTGAAAATAATCAGTATTTCCAGCATGCAAACTTCACAAATACCAAGGGTCTAATCTTTGAACAACTAGCTAGTAGTGTCTACCACGATAGCCCAGGGGCTGTCATACCGCTAACATGTGAATCCAGGCCAGCTGTTCATAACAATGTCCTCTTTATCTGTTTTTTCATAATGTTACGAATAACCATAAATGGCTGACAAGATTTTTATTCCAAAAATATACGCATTAAAAGGCATTAACCAGGGGAGGTAATAAATTACTATTTTGAGTGTATTATTTCTCACTTTTTCGCATTCATAAGACTAAAGTGCCAGCTTTTCGTATGAATTATGTCGAAGTCAGTATAACGTCATAGAAAGTCACCAGTTATTAAATAGTAACGGCCTAATGCCGTTTATATGTGTGTCAACAACAACTGGACATCCGGAATGCTTCAATCCCACTCCACCCACCGTCAAACTGCTGGAAACACAAAACTAGCTTATCCGTTGCCTTTTCACCTTCTTTTTCTTCATTAAAGGTAATTTATTTTGATGAAAAATGTAACTTTTAAAGGTTTTCTATTGACTCCAATATGTTCGAATGTCAGTGTTTTTTTTATCTAACATCCGACCCTAATGTCCGCAGACACAGCTAGCTTATCGGTGTTAGCATGCTAATCTCCATGGCAGCCGGCGGGCCTGCTGTTATAATAAGAGACTAACGGTAGCATCGCAAACCAACGCCCGAACCCCTCTGCTTTGCCGTCCCGTTCACCAAGACGTGTTAAAGCAACAGAAATATGAAGGCAAAGTAAAATACCTGGAGTCAGAGGTTAAATTTAAGTCGACAGACGACAATAGAATCCAGTTTCGTGAGGGTTAGATCCAAAGAGAAGTGATGAGGGTGAGGACTGATGATGCTGGAAGGGAGACAGTACTTACTCCGCTGCACCGTTCTTGCTCGGCTGTTGTTTGGACAAGAGCTGATATAGAGTACTACTGCCCCCTGCTGGCAGAAACACGCTCTCATAGAGCATCGACCACTGTTGATAGCGTTGCCTGTTTGCTGGTTTAGTGGGAGATTTATTCTACTTATTAAAGAAAATAAAGCAATGCTGATAGTAAAAACACAGCGGTCAACACATGACTTACAGATGTTTATTTGGCGCTACAAGACGTTTGACTAGCACTTCCATATAACGATAAAAGCTTTGCCTAAACGTCTTCAGCGACTTTGAATAGAAAAAAACCTATTCTCTGTATCTGTGTATGCAGCCTTGTCTCCCAATCGTCTTATCTATTGCAAAGAAACGCAGCTGAAGCTCTTGGATCATCAAGATATTTTGGGTAAGGCTTCCGAAGTCACATTTCATATTTCACTTCTAAATCATTTATTATTAGATCTGGTAATATCCTAACACAAACTTTCTTGCATTGCTTTATCTAGCAAATTATCTTAAAGTGAAGGTCAGATATTTTAGGTGTTTTCTCACAATGTCTAATTTTTATGAAAGCTATTTATGTCAAACACAGCTGTGTTTTCTTAGTTATTGTACACAAGATGTGGAGGTATTCTTCAAGGTCGGAAAAGTTCAAAATCTCTAGGAGGAAATCTTCTCATTTTTTTCCAGATTGTTTTCCAAAGATCTACTTGATTTCCAGTGTTTTCCTGAGATCTTGAGACTCAACTTGTCACAGAAAAAAAACAGATAACCTAGATATATAATGTGAGCAGCATAACATGTATGGGTGTACTGTAGGTACTAGAGATGTGACTGTTTAGCCAATTAAACAAGTAAGGATTTTCAGTCTTATCAATTGGTATCAGAGTCAAATTAACAGTGTTGGTAACATGCTACTAAGTAATCCATTAGAGTAATCAATTTACTTTTTGTTATAACAATGTAAAAGTAATGTGTGACTTAAAAAAAGAACGAAATTAAGGACAGTGGAAGGTAAACTCAGCTGTGTTACGTGTAGACATATGTACCAAAAGACTAAACTAGTGAGATGGCAGAGAAGTCAGCATTACACTTGGAAATTATCCTCATTATGGGGAATTTTTGGATGAAAGGAATGAAAACACCAAAACAAAGCGTAAGTTTAAAAGTTTGTATTGAATTTCAACAGCTGAGCAATCATCTAAGTAAGGCATACCGTATTACACACAGCCTGTGTATAATATGGTATTCCTCTGCCCAGCTCGTCATCAGATTGTAAACATTTTGAAGAGCTGTGAAGGCTATCGCATGTGCTATTTTTTTTATCAGGTTGCAGAGTGACAGACTGTGGGTTGTGATTTAGGCTGGAGAATGACAGAGTTAACACATTGAAAAGAGTTATATAACATAGTAACATAACAACTAACCTTGTTGTTAAAGATAAGATAAACCTTTATTATTCCTCCACAGGGGTACATTTGGTTATTACAGCCACTCAAAGCTGAGGGAAAGTTATCAGTTAATATATAGTAAAAACAAAATGTAAACTGTGAATGTTTGTAATACTTGCAGTATATATTGGGGTGGAGGAGGACCAGGAGGCCAGAGGAACCGTCCACCTGAACACCAGAACCAGGCTGGCTGGCAGGGGCCCTCCAATGGCGGGCCATAGTGCCACTCCATCAGGATGTGAGTTTTAATTCACATCAAACAAATACCAAGACCCTAAATCCTGATCAAAAACCACAAACCTTTGGACTGTTATTGTTTTTTATATAGAATTCTTTTGTTTGTATGTTTGTTTGTTTGTTTCCAAATGTATTTTTTGTTTGTTATCCATGCTATGCATTTGGCACACTTCTAACTGATGCCATCAAAAAAAAAAAAAAAAAATTAAGGTATTAAATTAACATTTTTATTTTGTTGTCTTAAACACCCTTTTTGTCTATTAAATGCATTTTGTGAAGTTTTATATGTTGTCTGATTTTGTTTAAATAAAAATTTATTTAATTAGTTATTGTAAACACATTTTGTGACATTTTACTGTTTTGTTTATTTAAACACACAATTTTTCATTTAAATACAGTGACTTGTGATTTTTGTTTTGCATTATAATGAGCACTTTGCTTTTGTCACCAATAATGAACAACCTAATGAACTTCGCATTATTTTATATTTTTGCTGTGCTGTTTCATTAAAGCATGTTTGTAAATTTGTTGTTGTTAATTATTGTGGTTGTAAGTGATCAACCATGCAGCATTTAGGAGCAAACTTGACTCCCCCTGGTGATACCTGCTGCAAGATGAAGGTGTAGCTGAAGGCTGGGGGACCCTCTCTGAAGTGGAGGTGGACTTACCAGTCAAGGAAACCTCTTGAGGGTGAAAGGGGACCAACAGGTCAAGGAACCCTCTCTAGGATGAAAGTGGACCAACAGGCCAAGGAACCTCTAAAGGGTGAAAGTGGACCGACAATCCAAAGAACCCTCTGAAGAGTGGAAGTAGACCCACAAATCAAGAAAACCTCTGAAGGGAGGTAGTGGTCCCCCACGTCAGATGAACCACTTGGACAGCAGCACAAGGCAGGCCAGAAAGGGCCCGACAGTTGTTGATCAAATTAACAATCAGGTTGTGAATTTTAATTCTCAGAAAAACACTATTAAACCTTAGCATTAGCAAAGTGAAATAAAAAGCCCATTTGTAGCATGGAAGCTTGTTATATTTTACCATTAGCAGAGTGAAATAAACAGGCCCATTTCTATCATGTATACTTGTTTTATTACAAGCAGAGTGAAATAAACAGGCCCATTTCCATAATATATGCTTGTTTTTTATTACCATTAGCAGAGTGAATTACATAGGTCAATTTCCAACATGAATACTTGTTTTGTATTAGCATTAGCGAAGTGAAATCAAAAAAGGCCCATTCATCAAAATACTTGGTTTGCATTACCATTACCAGAGTGAAATTAAAAGGCCCATTCGCAGCATGAATCTTGTTTTGTATACCATTAGCAGAGTAAAATAAAAAGACCCAGTTTAAGCATGGATGTTTTTTTCTTGTATTAGCATTAGCAGAATGAAATACATAAGAACTTTTCCAAAATGAATACTTGTTTTGTATTAGCATTACCAGTGTGAAAAAGTCCCATTTTCAGCATGAAAGCTTATTTTGTATTAGCATTAGCAAAGCCAAACAAAAAGGCCCATTTCATATAAACACTTGTTTTTTATTAGCATAAGCAAAGTGAAATGAAAAAGGCCCATTTCCAACATGAATACTAGCTATGCATTAACATTAGCAGAGTAAAATAAAAGGGCCAAATTGCAGCGCGAAAGCTTATTTTGTATTATCAGTGTGAAAAAACTGCCCTTTTTTATATTAATACTTGTTTTGTATTAGAATTAGCAGTGAAAATAAAAGGGGGTCATTTCCATCATGAATACTTGTTTTGTATTAGCATTAGCAGAGTGAAACATTAAAGGCCCTTTGCCACCATGAATGTTGTTTTACTTTTACCATTAGCAGAACGAAATGAAGGGGGCCCTCTTCATCATGAATGCTCATTTTGTATTAGCATTAGCAGAGTTAAATAAAAAGGCCCATTTCCATCATGAATGCTTGTTTTGCATTAGCATTAGCAGGGTGAAATAACAGGCCCATTTCTAGCAGGAATGCTTGTTTTGTTTTACCGTCAGCAAGGAGAAAAAGGGGGGAAAATTCAGCTCTATAATTTAAAATCACAAACCATCAATACCTGGTCAATGGACATCTTGGTGTTCAGTGTTAGTGGACAAGTCCAGCTGGGGTCAGGGACAGTTGCCTTGGTCTTACAGATGCAAGTGTGTGAACTTCTAGTTTTAGACCTTGAAGGTTGTTCTGGACTCGCATAGCAAAAATGACATTTCGAACTTTCATCCCATCTTTGTGTAGAATATAAAACATTAGGGTATTCTGTTTTTTGTTTTAGCAGTATTTTTTTCCATTGCAAAATCCTTTTGTTGTATGTTGAAACAGTGTTTATTTGTTTTAGCAGTGTTTTATAGTTTGTTTTGTTTTGTTTTTGCATTCTTTGTTTTATTGTTTTAATGTACTTTTTAATGTAAAGTTTGGACACACTGTTAAAAAGTTTCACTTGTTTTTTTAACATTGCTGTATTGAACACATTTGTTAAATTCTTTTACATGGTTTTTGTTTTTAAATAGAACAATTTGTCCATGTATTAAAGCACTTTTGTCAACCTTGTTGTTGATATGACTGCTCCAACTTGTTTCATAGCCAATAAATAAATGGGACTTGCCTGAGGTAGGGTCAGGACACTGATGAAGACAACTGTCACATACCTTTGAATCTTGGTGTAGCAGCAGATACCTTCCAGGCAATGATGAATCTTGGGATAATTAAGCTGATTTTCCCAATATGAAAAATTAATTTTTTGCCAGGCTCTTCCAATGATTTGCTTTTTATACATGTTTGTTTTGCTCTGTCTGTCCTACACATTTTGCTCCATCTAAGGTGTAAACCGCCTTTTATTATGAAATAATCACGACTGATTGAAAATTTTCAAAAACTCGAGTCGCCTTTTCTCATTAGTTGTGATCCCTGAGTTTAGGCGAGTTTAGAACTGCTACTCTAAACAAGTGTTTCTCCATTTGTCTAGCCTCAGAGCCCACCACCCTCTCCTTAATAATAAATCCCAATCCAACGTTAATTTCTGAAGATTTTGAACCACCACAATTTGTTTTGAAGTTTGGAATAAATACAACCCAAAACTAGGGCAAAAAATGCACCATTGAAACCCATTCAAAATGCCATTTTTGATCTCACTTCCATTAAAGCATAATACATGCATTTTATTATAGCTTGGTATCAATCTGGGCTTTTGCCTTGGGACTGATCATTTCTACTACTATCCACCAGATAGCGTCATTTTGACCATATTTGGCATATGGGGAGAAAACATGCTAAACATGAAAAAAATGCATTAAAGTCAATGTTGCTGCCACTAATTGACATATCTCAGGCTGCAACTAATCAACCCCCCAAAAAACAACACTTTAAATGTTATAAATTGAAAATAATTCATTTTTCTGTTTTGTTTTGTTTTTTCATAAAAAAAACATGGTGGCATCATGAAAAATAACTGTCATTCATTTAAATCCATAAAAAATATATTTGATATCAATAATTAGGTTAGTTGTAGGTAAAAAAAAATAGTTAGATGAAAGTAGAATAAAATATTAATGTGTTTTTTCATAGCCACCATATGAAAAGCACTTTTTTGCACTTCGCAGCTTGAGATGGAGTATGTGAAATTGCAATATATAAATAAGTAAATAATGCATAGAAATCAGTGTTGCTGCAAATCATTGACATATCAAAGTCTGTCATAATTCAACACACCAAAAATACTTTGCATGTTGTATATTGCAAATGATTTTTTTGTCTTTAAAAAAAAAAAAAATCTCCTACAGATCCAGAGTGTCAAATCATACCTCTCAACATTAAAGCTCCTGTGATGAATTTTAAAGATTTTCACTACTTTAGCAGCCCCAGTGGACATCTTATTTTTTGTCTTGTGTATGCGTAGGTGGTCTTTCATGACAAAAATGTCATTCTTATTTATTTTGCTGTATAATCTAACTGCATCTGAATATCTTCTTTTTTTCAGAATTACTTGCTATGAATCTGTATTATTTAACAGCCTATTTTGTTAGTTCGCTGCTGTATATTGTCTAATTTGATCCTGAATATTCTACCAGTGTTAATTTTGGCAGTCTAGGGAGCGCAGATGGTCGGGTGGTTTAGGGCGCTACCCATGTATGTGGTAGGCCAGGTTTGAATCCGGCCTGAGGCCCTTTACCACATGTCTCTCCTCACTCTCTTCCCTGTTTCCGAGTCTATCCACTGTCCTTCCTCTATCAAATAAAGGCATGAAAAGGCCCAAAAATAAATCTTACAAAAAAAAAAAGGTCAGTCTACTCCCTAGAGGACAAGGCTCCCTTTGTAGGCCTTACAGAGGTTCAGTGGTTCAATTTATTGTGGTACATAACCACTTTTAAACTTCCCATATTGACTGTAATTGTATTTTGCATATAAAGTGGAATTTGGTAATATGTGAATGTGTGCCTTAGAATTTAAAACACTTTTAGAATTCATTTATTTCTTTATCTGTGTCATGAATAGTGTAGGAAATATCTTTATTTACAAGTTACCACTGGTTACAGCTGTTAGTCTGTGTGAAATAAAAGGCAGAAAAAATGAGAAATAGAGAAATGTTCCTTTTTCAAACCCATGTAAATGCAGTGGAATGGCACAAAAAATTAGACATAACATCATCCATAATGACAATATTTCAGTTTTTATTCTTTTATTTGTATTTGATTCTTTATAAAACTTTATCTTATGTTTGTTATAGACACCCAAACAAACTGTGAGGTAATAGATTGGTTTGTGTGTGATTTATTTGTATAAAAGCTGCACAATTATTATTTTGTTTGTCCTGTGTTGTACTGGATGGTTTGGAATTGTACTCTGTTTTTTTATTGTAGATTTGAGCAAAGTCCTGCAATGATTTGGCCTTGTACCGCTTCTGACAGCTTTAATATTTGAGGCACTGAGTTTCTACTCTTCAGCTGCTGGATCAACATAATTGAAGGGGTCATAGAGGTCACGTTTGAAATCATAAGGATCAAAGAAAGGGTAGAGAGGTTTCTGGGTGGCTGCTGCTGCTGGTGGGGCAGTTTCCTCTACTTTTGCCACTTCTTTTTCCACTTTTTCCTCTGCAGGTGCCTCTGGAGCTTTTGTTTCCAGGATAGGGCGGGGTGGATGATCAATGAGGCAGTCAGGGTCCCAGTATGGGTCACAGTCATACTCCATACCTTTGAAAATGACTGGGGGAGGAGGGGGAGTTAGGTCGGACTTTTTGGGAGCAGGAGGAGCAGGAGGAGGCAGGGTTGGTTTGGGAGGAGCAGCAGCTTTTATCTCCTCCTCTGTTTTGGGCCTGCAGGCGGGGTTGTGACGTGGGTCGCACAGGACTGGAACGGCCCCTGTTGGCAGGTAGACAATCTGAGGTTTGCACAGGGGGTCTTTGGGATGACAGAGATAGATCTTCTGGGCATTCTCCAGAGGGTCTGGTGTGGGAGCAGGGGTGGTGGGGGGTGGAGGAGGCTGAGTGGTAGTAGTTGGAGCTTCGGTGGTGGTCAGTACACCCAGGGCATTTTGGTAACTGGAGGCATCAGGGCCATAAGTTAACTCCAAGTGTCGCATCTGCTGATACAGCATTCGGATCCTGTCGATCTCATAAATCTGAGTGAAAAGATCACAGAAACAAATCACAGAGGAAGAAAATTTCAGGCATAATCAAAGTAGGACCACATTATATAAGAATATCAAACCAAGCTGGACTTACTCCTTCAATGTGTCCAATGCTGTTGTAGAAACGGTAGTAGGACTGAAAATCAGGATTTCCTCTGTACCACTTAGGGTCGACGTTCCTCTTCGGTCGAGAATTAGTCAGGAAATCATGAGCCTGAGCTGAGCCAATGCTTACTGAATTCCCTGGAAAGAAACAGAGTCAGGAATAAGAACAAGGAAATTTAATTGTGTTATAATGTTTATGATCGTAATGTAATGGTTAGGTGATAGCACATAAATTTGAACCTTTTTTAAGACATAGTAGCTTTCTTGTGATTAGTATATTACCAGGTAATGTACTATTAAGCCTTTTAAACTGTAATATTAGCTATACTTTAATTTAATTGTATTCAAAATGCTAACTTTTTTACAGTCAATTTTAATTGAATAGTTGGTTTGTATCATTTTTCTAACATGAAATGCAACAGGTTTGAAATACCTCCAGGATTCTTCACTTTCACCAGAGATGTTGCTTCCAGCAAGCCTAAAGAGAGACAAAACATAAAATAAAACAACAGAAAAACACTTACGTCTACAAAGCCCTCAAGAGCAACTACATAAGACAGTGAAAAAAAGCCTACTTGCAATATTTAAACTCCTCCATACGGGTACATTGGAAGGAGAATAATTTCAAGTATTTTGCTCCGACTAACCTGGCATTAACAGCAGGTAGCACAGCGCCCTCAGCAGTGACACCTGGGAAATCATTATCCACATCTGCAATTGAAATATCAAACACTTTATTACTTTTCCTGTTCAACAGCTTTTCCTCTGAAAGTCTAATATCCAAGTATCTGTAAGGCATTGAAGGGAAAAAATACACCCAAGGTATCACACTCCTGAACATGAACCACCAGGTTCAGATGTTTCCTTGCAAAAAAGCTAAGGCAGAAAGTTAATTAGGAAATTAAGATCATATCAACCACTTTTGGACTGAAATATCCTTGGTTTGCACTTAAAGAAGATACCATCCATTCCTTTTGATCTTATCTTTTAAATTTGTCTCTAAATTTTTAATCCTTATGGCAAGTTAAGAGATAAAAAGCCAGTACATGAACAGAACAGAACAATAAGAACAATTGCCTCATTTCTTCATCTTCACTTTGAAATTAGTTGTAGTAAGTATACAAAGGACAACGTCTCACCTGCTCTTGCATCTCCTCGGTCCTGGTCTAATCTGCTGTACAACATAACAGTTCATAAATACTGCTGCTAATACTGGGGCCTTTCCATTGGCCACTGAGCTGCGCGTAGGCCTTTCTCCGCCCCTCTTGCATTTTCTGTTGAGACGTGGAAGAGCTCATTAGCACGCTGAGCATGAACCAGCAGTAAAAAGACCAACTTCAAACAAAATGTGACTCCTTGTAAAGCCACAAGAAACAGGCCTGAAACAGCAGGGCAACTACTGGGTGCCATCCTCCCATCTGTTTGTACTGTTGTCACTGCCCTTGATAAAATCCTCAATTGACAACTAATATACTCAGAAAGTCACACTCAATCATAAACAAGCATGCAAACATTTATCTGTTTAATCAATGAATATGGAAATTATGGTTGCATGTTCCCTGCTACAGTAGCCTAAATCTGGAAAAAAACATGCCTTGCAGGTAAAAATTAACCCTCTGTCGCAGAACAGCTGGATATGTCCTTTTAACTCTGGTCTTGGGCAGCCAAGAAATAGAGGGGGAGCGGCGTCAACCGCTGTTTAAGTCCCCAAGAAATATGCAGGAATTATGGGCTAGCTTGTTTCAACACCCAGTCTGTGTAACACAGTCTGGGAATTGATGTTCTGAGACTTTAAGATGGCCCTTTAATCTTCTTAAAACACTTCTGAATAACCACCAAGTATAAATCCACACAAAAAAGCACATGCTAGTAAATAATGTTACTACAGTGAAAACATACACTATTTATTTTCAACCAAAAACCTTTCCCTTGTTTCACCCTGTTCTTCTGGTCAGTACAAAATAAAACCTGTGCAAAGGAAAAGAGGAAGTCTGCCAGACAAGAGATTACATATTCTTGTGTTAGCAAGTAGTAGCATGCTAACACATGATCTTGCTATGGCTAGCTAACTGCTGTTTTGGCTTTGCTAACCTAGCAAACAAAGCTATTTATCTTCAAATATAACTTGGACCCTCAAGTGAATTAAACTATTGTTAATTAAGACGGTCTTCCTGTTCATAGTGGCTTTCATTCAAAAATATCAGTAGGTGAACATTTTTGTTGCACAACTGGTAGCATTGTACAACACCATAGCCCCATAGCTTTAACAGACAGGATGAGATTAGCATAATGTAAAATAAACAATGAAAAGATTTCCAGCATCTTGAAAATGGTTTCAAGTTTGTCTTAAAATGTTTCGACAGTGGTGCTCTTCATGTGATTTATCATGTTCTGCATTGTACAGTGTCTTTGAGTTTTTACAATAAGCAAAATTTAATATTATTATTATCGTTATTACAATCTACATCAAAGCTTGGTAGCCTAATGGTGGTAAGTAATAAAGATTGGATCTTAACTTTTTGATGACTAGTGAGCTAGACCTCTGCTCTGATATTACTTCCATTACATAATCAGGTCATCTTTTCAGTTTTTGGACTGTCTTTTTCATCTTCCTATGTGCCTCATTGGCTGCTCTGTGTTTGTCACTTCAACAGTGAAGCAAACTCTATCCTTAAACCAGCAGGTAAGGCTGCGATCAAAGGGTGCCAGAAGGAGACAGGCAGTCTATTGGGGCGCTACCAGGTGGCTAATGGTTAACATCATACTGTAATTGCTCTTTCACAGGTCAAAAATGGAAGGGTAGGAGTACTTGTTTTTCTTAAATGATATACATCTATTCAGCCCATACACTGAGACAACAGGCCGCCTGGACAAATAAATCATTTTGCTTTACAGAAGGTTTAAGTACTTAAGTACTGTAATGGTCTGGCACCAGCCCGATGGTTGCATTATATCCTAATACCTTTTAAATAAATAATTATCTGTAACTTGAAGTCATTCTCCTGAGTGTCATGAATAATCCCAAATCATCACATTGCTGTCTGTTGTATTTCAGGTCAGACTGGTAGGCTGCACAACTCAACCACAACCTCCAGGGTATCAATTATTGTAAGCAGTGTCCCTCTGATCTTCGAGGGAAATAACACTTTTTCCTGGAGCTCTCTGCAGGACAACATGGGGATCTGCTCCAGAGTGATGTTTTCAGCTCTATGACCTTGATTCCAGTGCTATACCCCTCCTCTGTCTTTCCATATTGACAGTAATAAAAATTGGTTTCTGATTCACAATGCTTGAAAACTCCTTGAATTATTGTAGGAATGAACTAGTTCACAAGACAAATTGATTGAAAACAATTGCAAAATTGAGCAAGGCTTAGGGATGATTCTGTCTTCCCAAAGAGAGTTTAATAAGCACTGCTGTATCATTTAACTGCATCTAAATATCTTCATTTAATTTACGACTGGTGAGTAAGGACTACAAATTGAGTCAGAACTTTTCATGGTTGTGTGCCTGGACAAACAATTGTGAAAAACCCTAAGCAAACATACCTCCATACATTGTATTTTACCTTGCGTCTTTTTTCCATGGTAACAAGTAAATTTTAGTTGATTTCTCAAGATCTTGACTTATTAAGCCCAATTTCTTGTGAAACAAATGTCTTTTTTCCATTAGATTGTGTTAATTTTTTTAAATTTCTGCAAAGCAACAGAACATTTGCAGTTTCATATAGGAAAAATTGAATATAATGAGAAATATTTGTGAAGATATGCAAGATGAGGACCAGTGGTTTTAACTGTCCATCTACCATTCATTCATTCATTCATTTTTTTTAGATTTCATTTTTATGCCGCCATTTTTCTAAATCAACCTAGTTTTTCTTTCTTTTATTTCTAACAGTTTATTTCATATTTTACAAACATTTTACAAATTAGAACATTCTGTGACATAGGAACTTTTTTTATCAACCTAGTTTTTCATTCTATTTTTTTAAAGTATGTCTGCTGCCCTTCTCATTATTTGTTGTTAGTTTTATGGAAACTTAAAACCTCTCAGAAAATATAGAAAACCAGTAAATAGTTTTCAGGCAAGGCCTTAGGTTCTCTGCTGCCCCCACTTGGGGGTCCCAAACCCTAGGTAGGGAACCGATGGATACACAAGAGCATGCAATTAAAGACAATGAATAATTACAAAATATGGAATATAAAACAAATTATAAATAGTATTTACAAACTGTTATGTACAGATTGGATATATTACAGACTGGATATGGTGGAGATATTTATACATACACATATACATACAAAATTATAAATATATATATACAAACACATGTGCAGGTTATACATGTAAATATTTGTCAAAAAATCTCACAGTCTCTATAGTTGTTGTTTGGTTGTAGAAATAATGTATGGTTGTACAAATTCATACCACACACCAAGACAAGCCTCAGGGAACACCAGTGGGCCTCACTATACCATATAGGAACCAGAAAATTATACAAATACATGCTTTTAGGGTTTTGTTTTTTTTTTTTTTTTTTTTTTTGCCATTTTCAAAACCTCTTGTGTAAGAGGTAAGTCACTTTTATCCCAAGTTATCCAAAAACACATACATATGAAATATATTACAGTTAGAAAATACCAGAAATGCCTAGGAGGAAATTTGTGGATTATTTGAGGTTGTCAGAGTTTTGATAGTTTGATATTCTATGATGTGTGTTATAGAACAACGCAACTGTTACAAGGAACTGTTATCTTGATCCTTAATAGTATAAAAAAAATCAACTTAGTCATACAAATTTCCAATGCACACCTAGACTCACATCATCTGAGAACCACTGATCAACTGAGTTTTAGCCAAAAAAAAATCATATATATTATTATTATTATTATTATTATTATTATTATTATAGCAGGAGTTGTTAGGTTTCAAACACTGATACCTTTTCATGGGCGCAACAATTCCTCGTGAGGCCCTTGTTTGAATGTATTTGTCAAATTTGTCCACCAGATGGCGAAGTATGCTAAACCGGAAGTGTCCGACTTGTTATGTCAGTTCCTTTGACGATGTCGAAGTTTGTAGTTCCTGTGTAGTTGACCTGTCAGCGTTGTAGTACAAGCTGTCACTGCTGAAATTTTCCTGCTTCGTTGGATTGGGGCACTTTTCTGCCAGCAACACTGCCGGTCCGAGTGCGTCAGACAGACAGGGTTGTTCGTATTTTCCGTTGTCACTGCTGTCAGCTAACGAGCAAGCTAACGGCTACATAGAGCTAACAGGCAAAGAAGCCGGAGAGCTAGCTTGCTAGCAGGCATTCGACGGTAGACACCAGTGTAAGCTGGCTTTTTGCTGTTAGCTAACTCGGTACTGTCTGTGCGAGGAAGCCGCCCACTCCTGCAAAGCAGCACTCGGGACAAAAGAGTTAGCGGTAAGTTAGCAGAAACTTGGCTGACGTGAGTAGTTAAGCACTAGCAGACGTAACTAGCCGGGTTACTTAGCGTATTGATTTTACAGCTTTCCAGACGACAGCGTCCAGTATGACAGGGTGGAAAATAAAGCTGCACAACCAGTAACACCAGTTACCTAACAACTCCTCCGTCAGCTGTTTTAGCCACTGGGAACACCTCTGTAGTTAGTTTTGACAACTTTTGTGTCTGTTTTCGTAATATTGCATACGCGGTGTACTGAACAAGATTGAAGGCAGATATTGGGGAACATTTTGTGAAGTACAAATGTGGTTCTCAAACTGTGGTCCGGGATCCAACAGGGTACCAGGGTAATGTTCCAGTGGCCAAGTTAGATTTTCGTTGTGTTATGGGGGATTGTTATGCTTTAAAACATAATACCAAATTCGAGTGTATAATATTTTTTTAATCCCTTGACTTGGGTTTACAATTTAAATCGACAATACGTCATTTGGTCAATAGAAAATCTCATTTATAATTATTTTGATGTCTGATTTATTATTTAATTCTCCCAAGAATGTCCCAAACAATATCTGGCCCCGGCCTTTTAACATGTGTATTTGCTGCTTGTATGTCTCAAATGACAAAAATAATAAATATAAATTATATATATTGTATGGACTACTGATTAAATGAAAGAAGCACCAGGCTCAAACTTTTCCTCAGATTGCATTTTTTGAGACACTGTCTGTTTGCAGCAAATACCTTGAACCAGTGCTGCACAGCATCTGGTTTTACCAGACTTGACACTGTTCTTTTGTTGCTTGCTTATTATAGCAGCCTGTTCCAGTTATGATGACATGTGCTCTCATGTAAATCTTGTCTGTCAGTGTGTGAGAGCCCTGCAGAGCTTTTCACCCTTGCAGCTCAGCTGCTACCAAGAGAGAGACAGGGGGCTGCATGTACAAGCATCCAGTGTTGGATCATGTATCTGTCACCACTGGGATTGTGCATTGCTTTGCCTGTCACTTATTGTACTGAGTCACACTTTCATAACTGATGACGCAGCAGGGAACATCCAGCCAGGAGTTAGCAAGAATTAATCACGAGTTCAAGGAGTTACATTAGAAATAAAAGAGTCCCTTTAATGACCTGTTGCTTCAATTTAGGTGACGTGATGGAATGTGAGGAATGGGGCAGAGCTTTAACCTATAACACAGGAACCCTTGTAATAGGATACTGGCAGTAGTCTCTTTTGTCTCAGCCTTTTTAATAGAGGTGGGTGGCACAGTATCACTGTGGAGGGTGTTTCAAACTCTGTATTGGAAAATTTAACATGATTTTAATATGAACAGCGTAAAGTTCTACAGTAGTGGTTCTCAACTGGTTGGGCATTCCTCCTCCAGCTCCTTATGAGAAAGCGCGACCCAAATTTAAAAAAAAAAATGTTTAACTACTCAAATGATAAAAATGTTACCCTTTGATAAAAATGTTGCGGTTTGGACCCTAAATAAAATGAAACATAATATAGCAAAGTTTTAGGACAAAACAAACATATTTAAAAAGCATATCTTAACAGAAGGACATACATCTTGCTTTACTCCAGTTTCCAGGGACAACCCCCCCCCCCATCATTGTGGGAAAACCATCTTTGTTTTCTTGAGAAAAGGAGATAAATAAGTTGTAATCTGTGCAAAATGAATCAAATTTACCAATCATCACTGGAAAACCTAAAATAAATGTATTGATTTTCTACCAGTCCTCTTAGGGCTTCTGTATTTAATGTTTTTTTTTGCCACTTTTTTTCTGGCACACATTCATGACCCACCGGAAAAAGCACTGTGACCCACTTTTGGGTCCTGACCCACCAGTTGAGAACTACTGCACTAGATATTGTTGACTTGTTCTTTCTGTATACACAGGACACTTATAGGCCCCACCAAGAGCCTGAACATAAAGTTAGACTTTTTCTGCTTTACTCTTTTAAAAGTGTCAAATAATAAGCCTTTTTTTTCTCATTTATAAATCATTAGTAGTCATTTTCAAGCAAGAATCTGACATTTTTGTTCATCCACAATTTGAATCACCCGTGCAATTCATTCTTTGTTTTGTGTACATATTTTATTTATTATTAAGGTAAACAGAATGTCCTACGGTTTTGGGTCTTGGGTCTGTTGTATTTTACTAAATAAACAATTGACAGAGGACTTTAGAAGATGACCAGCTGTATAATCAGTGGTCAATATTTGTATACTTCTGCATTTCTTTATATCATGTCTTGCAAAGCTATTTCAGATGTTAATCGTCTAAAAATTCTCCATTTGTGTGTCTTTTTTCTCCAAAATTTTCAGAAATTTAGCTTAGGAATCCATTGATAATGGACTTTTGTATAATGTAAAAGAAGTAACCCTCAACATACTAATGGGTGCAGTCACAAGAAAGTCATCCAGCTGGCCACATATTCAAAACAATGCCAGCTAAAGTCTTGGAGACTTCTGTCCTGGACCAAATGTGAATTTAAGCTCTTCTTGAATCATAACCACTTTCTCTTAACTGGAAGGACAACTATTAGATTGTTGTCATGTTTTCCAGGCTGAGCTGAAGGTGTCACGGAGGTCATTTTCTGTATGATCAAAAAAAGTTGTTTATGTAGCAACAGGTGATGTGCTTTATTTTCAGGTGACCTGTCTACTTGTAAAATATTTTCATTTTTTTCCAATGACCAGCTGTGGCTCTTTAACCCACATACTGTGTGTCCCTGTCACTGTTACTGGGTCAAAGTTGACGCAGTAGATGTCATCTGCCATAACCTGCTGTCTATATTTACAGTCTGTCTGTATTGTATGCTATATAATACTTACTATACTTATGTAACATACCCTTCACATCCAGGATGTGTGCGTATGTTTCAGAGTATGTCTGAGTGTCTTCATCTGAATGGTCCTCTTTTAAAATCAAACCAGAAGAGGTCAAAGCTGCTATGGAAAGAATGAACTAAAGTGTGTTTTAACTTCCTTTACTTGGTCTTTGACACAGATGGAGGCTCAGAGCTCCAGCGGACTGCTGCTGTCCAGAAAGAGAAGAAGAGATGGCTCCAATGGGGAGACTGAGGAGGGAGAAAGGCTTGGGAAAATCCCCAGATGTACCGTGGTGAGTCAGCCGTGTGCTTGAGCTGTTAAGCAACGTGTTAAAAAAGCATTTTCTATAAGCTTTGTGTATGCCCAGGCAATCCTGAATGTTTCCCCTGGATATGCTGATCCTGAATGCAAGGTGGTGGATTAATCCAACATAGTAACTGCAGGGAAAACATTAATAAAAATGGCAATAGTTAAGTTTCTTTTCTTCACTGTGAGTGCACTCTTTTTGGTCCTTTATCACATTTCTTCTGCTGTAAGGGTAACTCAAGAGAACATTTTATCCTGATATTTTCATATCAAGGGGCTCTAAAAAGAGATCTTTGTCATGTCTTCTCCTCTGGAGGGCATTCCAGAGATAACTTCACGATGTTTCTCCTTAAGGGGCACGTGAAAGATCACCTTGTTATTCATTCAACCTTTTTTTTAAAGGATGAGGGAAACAGTGATAGCCCTCATTTCCTGTGGCACTGAATGTACAATATTTGTCATAATGTTCTACAGTTAAACAATTAATTTGTCTTTTTAATTAAATTCAGTTGTAGTTGGTTGCTTGGCCTTCACATCAGTCAGTGCCAGGATTTCTATGACATTTGTACAACAACAGAAGAGATTTTAAAAAACTTAAAAACTTAAAGTACATTATGTTTTAGCCACAATCTAAATGGTAAACTTACTTGACCACTGAAGTCTTTCCTTTTCTGGTGGCCTCACAGGGATTGAAACACCCTGCACCTTTCGCAGATGAGCTGGAGCCAGCTGATGATAAACCTTATGAGAGAGTCAGCATGGAGGAGGCCAAAAGGGGAACACCACGTGAGTCTGTTTTCTTTACATCCTTTCTCTCTGTCTCTAGATAGATATGAAAAATATGTTTAAACATCTGCACAGGACAAATCTTAAATGCCTTCATGTTTCATCTCACCTCACTTTGTCCAGCTGACAGACCGGTGCGGGTGTACGCAGATGGCATCTTTGATGTTTTCCACTCAGGACACGCCAGAGCTCTCATGCAGGCTAAAGGCCTCTTCCCAAATACACACCTCATCGTTGGAGGTAAGTAAGCGACTGCAGTTGTATCTAATAAAGATATGGGTTTGATGGTTTATAGCTACAGGTACACTACAAGATCAGAAAAGTCAACTGTTACTTGATGTTTGTAAATCCTTTGAATGTTCTCCATGACACCTTTGTCTTCTCACTTTATGATAGGAAAGTCTTAAGAAATGAAATGTTAACCAGTTCAGTTTTCTACGGCAGTATCTTGTACACTTTGGCTCAACCCAATTTCTAACTTCACCCCTACCGCTCAACTTC
Organism: Cheilinus undulatus; assembly: GCF_018320785.1. NCBI lineage: Eukaryota > Metazoa > Chordata > Actinopteri > Labriformes > Labridae > Cheilinus > Cheilinus undulatus. The sequence continues at coordinate 30,867,813 of NC_054877.1, forward strand.
AAGTTCCCCCTTGCCCTTTGAAACAGAGTTACAAGGGGTTGTGGGGAAATCTCCCACTACAAAGTAGGATGACCATTTATGTTCCTGATACATCATCAGTTGTCGTTGATTGCATTTGCATAAACAGACTTAAAGATAATACTGCAAATTCCATTACAAGGGATTTAAAAAAATGCTTGTTTGAAATCAGTAGAGCCATAGTGCATTGAAACATTGAATGATTTAAGATTATTGTCATACATTTAAGCTTGTCTTTGCAAGGAAACAACTGACATTGTACACTTTTTGAACAGCCATCTTACTGATGATTTGCAAGACATTCTCTGAGATTACTTGTAACACTTGGTTTGGAGTGTGCTGCTGGAAAATCTCCATTTAAAGGGCCATGTAGCCCTTGCACTTCACCCTAACTCTCCATTCCAACAAGACTCAGGACATTCCTATCCCTAGATGTGAACACTCAAAGAGTAGGGGTAGAGCTTTGTGGCGAGGGCAAGGGTTGTTTAAGTGTGACTTAGGTGAACTTTTTTGAGTCGTTTACGAGGTACATCTCTTTGCTGATCCGACCTGTTTTATATATTTTCAGTTTTCCCTAAAAGATATTTCTGTTTTTACCTGTCTAAATCACTGCTCCTTGTGAAAGCTTGTTGGAAAAATATATACAACTTCAGCAGTTAATCCCTTTATTGTAATCTGACCTGGTGGTAGCAGCGACAGGCATTAAAATAACTGTACAGAAATAGTCAGTCATCCTCCTGATATTCTCATTTACTTTGTAGGTCATAGGAAGACACTGGTATTAAGATATCTGTTTCTTAACCAGTTAAACACTCCTCAAAGATTGTAAAAAAATAAAAAGGGCAAGGATGTTAAGAATTTAATTTAAACATTTTAATTTTGATTATTTCTGTTATTTAAAAAAAATTCCAGTGTGCAGTGATGACCTGACTCACAAATACAAAGGCTTCACGGTGATGAATGAGGACGAGCGCTACGATGCCATCAGACACTGTCGCTATGTGGATGAAGTGGTGCGAAATGCTCCCTGGACGTTAACGCCAGAGTTCCTTGCAAAACATCGCGTAAGTGGATGAAATGGAATTAGGAAAAAAAAACTCAGATCAAAGACACACACGTGTATTTACTGGGATCTTCAGTTCAGATCCCTTGCTATATTTTCCTGATTTTTTCCTCTTTGATTACATTGAGTTTGGATTTTAATTGTAAATGTGTTGTTTTTCCTCTCTAGATTGACTTTGTGGCCCATGATGACATCCCATACTCCTCAGCTGGCAGTGATGATGTGTACAAGCACATTAAGGAAGCTGGTTAGTGTTACAGTGACAGAGTAATACAACAGTACACATATAAGGACAAGATACAGTTAAACTCACCCAGGAAATAGCACTGTATTTAGCTTTAAATGAAACATGGGTAAAGGCAGAAGAGCATACAGGACATCAGTCAATGTACCGAGAAGGTGTACAACACAGACAACATAGTCAAATCTTCTCTGGGCCAAATCTTTACAACACAAATACTTAAAAGAAGAGAAAAGAAATGCACCTCCTGTACAATTTGTAAATGGATGAATCTGGATTCCTTCATGGAAAAATGACATGTTAAATGCCAGATTATATCTGTTGAGAAACAGAAGACGTCCCATTAAGAAGGCACATAAACTGCCACCAAGTGGTCTGTTTCAGTTCTGTTCAGTATGGTACAGAGTTAATTGTGTTTCCACTGTCAAAAGTAGGACAGTTCAAAAATGGCTGATCTGTACCGTCCTACTTCTTGGTACTTAACTTCTATTGGAGTACCAGGTGTACCCATCTGACCTAAAAGAGCTAGACTCGAGAGGTTCGAAGAAGAATCTTCACTTCCTGTGCAGCAGTGGTAATAATGGACAAACACGGCGTCTTTTCTCTCTCATTCCATCATAAACATGCTTTCTGAGAAAACTGGTATACTATTTAGAAAGTAAATCTTGTGGAATATTGGTTAGTTTGAAATGACAGCTCCATTCAAGAGGACACGAAATGAGCCATAGTGATGTTCTGTTTACCAACCAGTTGGTTCTATGAGTCATCTCATTATTGTCAATGACCAGATACTGCTTTCATGTGAGAGTTGTTTTCCTTTTATATCATTTTTGTTGTTGTTAGACATAAAGAGACATTTAAAAAAGCCAAAATAGTACCTAATTGAAACTGCCTGTGGAAACATAAGCAAGATCAAGGTTTACAGTGGCAAACTGTCCTGAATTACACTGGACAACTTGATGAAAATGTACCAATAGAAGAGCCGGTTGTTGCTCATTTTCTTGTATCAGCTTGAAAATTAAAAGACTAAACCTTAATCACATACCTCAATGGACATAGGTGTTTTTTTATTTTACAAATGAAAGAAAGCAATATGACTGGACATAAACAAAAAATAATTAACTTTTTAATATTTTGCATTGGTACCTAAGCAAACTGCAAAAATGTATTTTTTTTCTCCAGTTTTCTCCCTTTTTTGTCCTTTTTCACACACCTGTATCTGGTAACCTTTTCTCCTCTGTCAACTTCTCTGCTCTCCACAGGTATGTTTGCTCCTACACAGAGGACAGAGGGCATTTCCACCTCTGACATCATCACACGCATAGTCAGAGACTATGACGTGTACGTCAGACGCAACCTCCAGAGAGGATACACAGCAAAGGAGCTCAATGTCAGCTTCATAAACGTAAGAAAATAAAGTCTGTGTGAGGGTCAGAGAAAAAGAAGAGAATGGAGTTGTGACAGTAGCAGATTTATTTTAATGTTGTTAGTGTCTGGGTAGTTTATGTTGCTCTTCCTATGTGCTCAGGAGAAAAAGTACCACCTGCAAGAGCGAGTGGACAAGGTGAAGAGAAAGGTCCGGGACGTGGAGGAAAGGAGCAAAGAGTTTGTCCAGAAGGTGGAAGAGAAGAGCATTGACCTCATCCAGAAATGGGAGGAGAAATCCAGAGAGTTCATCGGCAACTTCCTGCAGATGTTTGGCCCTGAGGGAGCTCTGGTGAGGATGTTGGTTTAGTTTGGTCTTTAATCACTGTTTAATCAGAAGAGCTACTGATAAAACTATCTGTATTTACACTGCTGATGGCCTGGGGGAAATGTTAAAGTGGGAAGGAAAGCATTATAAATTCTGGCTGTATTAATCTGATAGATCAGCGTTGATATAACATAAGATCTCTTCATGTGTCCGTCTCCACAGAAGCACATGTTAAAGGAAGGGAAAGGCCGCATGCTGCAGGCCATCAGCCCCAGACAGAGCCCCAACAGCAGCCCCACCCGGGAGGAGCGCTCCCCATCTCCCACCTTCCGCCTTCCCTTCTTCACCAAGACCTCTCCGCCTCCTTCACCTCCGTCGCACCACAGCGGGGCCCGTGGATACCTCATCAGCGATGACGATGATGATGAAGAGGACGAGAACTAAGAGTTTTTGACGTCTTCACTTTAATCTAGGCTGCACTCAGTTTAAGCTGTAAACTGAGCTGTTGAGGAACGAATTTTCACTGAGCTCCTGCTTAAATTTTCTCTGTTTATGATTTTACTTTGACCTTTAGCACTTCAGTTTCATATTAACTGTAACAGCCAGTTTCCCCCACAAATCTTGTTTTTAACAGCCAGTTTTTTTTGTTTGTTTTTTTTTTTTGTGTAACGGTCAGTAAAATTTCCACTAGTCACCTGAGTTCTTTTAAATAAGTGTTGTTTCTCGATCACTTTTGTTGAGTTTCTTAGCACCTCACCGTCACTTTGGATTACTGCAGCTGTGACACGTAAGGGTGAGGTGGAAGCTTGTGTTTTGTTTTTGTCATGGCTTTCTTTAGCAGGATGGCTTACAGGTTTTTGGTCACATGTTGGAACAGCACATTGAGTTTGGTGTGATAGAGGTTTCTTTAGACCTCTCTGAGAGTCTGGTGATTATCTCTGGTTGGAAGTTTTTAGAGCGGGTCAGAAAACTGGACCTTTAAATGATCTGCTCTCATGGGGCAGTTTATTATCCGCTCATACAAACAAGAAACCAGCCTTTTTTAATAACGGGAAACTTCAGATTACAGTCTGAGCTGAATTGAACAGTCAAGTGTTAAATGTCCTCTAAACAACAGCTTTTTCCCACATTCATCCGCCTGCTTTAGGGCTGTGCGTGTCCGTGTGTGTGCATGTCATGTCTAGCTCCCACATCGGCATGTTTTGAAATGTTTTCTGTCAACGTAGTCCACCTGTTGACAGATCTGGGTTCAGCTTTGTCTTGAAGTATTAAATTTGCTTTAAATGTTCTTGTCTGCTGACAGATTCAGTCTTTGGAAGACTAGTTTCAAACAGGGCACCTTTCTTGTGGTGTTACTGAAAGTCATGCAAGAATGACCCATTTAAATGTGGATCTAGAGATACTTATTTTTGTAGATTTCCTCCTTTTGTTCTCTGGCCTCTGTACAGATCTTTATAATCCCTGTTTAGTGCTTCACAGTATGAGCGGTGAATCAACATGAGCAAGGATGGAGGAATTTATTAAAGGTTATTATAAAGCAGAACCTGCGTCAACTGGGCCTGTAGGGAAGTAATAAACATCTGATACACGTGATAACAGCTGAAGGAAGTGACCTGAGAACTCTCATTGCCCAACTTTAACAAGAAAGAGGAGTCTCAAGCACATGAATAGCGCACAGACAGAAGAATAAAGTCTAAAAGGGGTTTTCCCCTAATGGTATTCATGTGCTATGTGAGATTCAGTTTGATGAAACTCCAGATCAACTGTTCATAGCTACCTCCTTCTTCCCTTTCTTCAAAGATGAGCACAAAGTTTGAGCATTTTTTTCTTTCCACTTTCTGAACAGAGCCATTGTTGCAGCACTGACGCAACATGACTGGGTCAAATATTTGAGATTTTCCAGCTGTTTCCATGTGCATCTCCGGTGATACAGCATGTCTTCTGTCTCCTGAAAAAGCATCAAAATGAAATGATCTGGAGATGATAAGCATTACTGTCAGATAACTCAAATATTGATGTTTAAAGATGTCGGATTGATCTGCTCCAGGCTCAGTTTCCTAAAAGCACTTCTTTTTGAAGTCAATCTTTGCTGCAGGGACAAAGACTCCCTCTGTCTTCGTGTGTAAATCAGATTTTAAGGTGGGAAATGTCTGCCTGGAGTTAGAAAAATTCTACTTTTGATATTAAAAATAATGTAAATCCAGCCTTGATTTTGGTGCTAAGCTACTTTTGGGAAGCCTCGCCTCGATTCTGGTGGACTCTCTTCCTTTAAATCAGTGTGAACTTCTCCTTTACAGCACGTCTACGTTGTGAGTTTATGGTGGCAAAAACTCCAGTGGCAGGCCAATAACTACTACTTGCCACTACTGCAAGATACAATTGTAAATGTTTTTTAACATCAAGTGTTTTAATCATGTTCTATTTTACCGTTTGGAGTTTATTTTTGTTCTATGTATTGGATGTAGAGGAAGTGAAAGACAGGAAAAATGTATTAAACGTGTTGGCCAAAGCATTTCTTGACCTTGACCCATTTTTCATCTCCTGGTAACACTTCAAATCAATATTTAATCATTTCTGATCAGTTTGATCAAGCAGGGTTCCTACATGCTCAAAAAATCAAATTTAATACTTCTTAAGACATGAACTGAAAGAAAGCAATACCACTGTTTGCACAGTGAATGATCAGAAAGAGAGATTTGTCTGTGCGCTGGACCAGGGCTGAATTTTCTGTTTTAATGAATTGTTTATGAAGTGTCAAATGGTATAGTAAAGTTTTGTGGTCATTAACGCCAAAATTTGATGGACACAACTATTATCAACTATTATAGTTTGTTTTGTTTTTTTTAACAATTGCTAAAACATTTCTCAAATTCTTCCATTGTATCTGAACCTTGAACAAAAATTTCAGTGCTCAAACTTCTTTGACAAAACCTCTAAATCACATCAAAACAGTTTTAACTGCTTAGAATCAAACTCTGTTGTCACACCATAAACACTGCAGTCAAAAGTCAAACTCTACAGAGAAAAATAGAAAACACTATGGTTAATGATGGAAAAAGTTCATTCTTGCAACTGTGAATAAGGAACGTTCATCACAATGAATGATATGATTGAAAAATATAGTTACATGTTTCAAAATAGATATTTAAAGATGAAAACCTTTTGCACACCTGGAGATGTATGAGAGAAGTCAACAATCAGAACACAAAACATTCTGGCACAATTCAAAAATTTGCTGTGTTGTTTCAAAACATTGTTACTCAGACCTTCATCAGGTTAATTTATTATAGCAACAGAAGACAGTGTGTCTGAGTATTTTACTTTGTTTTTTCCCCAAAAGAAATATTTACAACTCAGTCATAATTTAAAGATTGTCTCTCGTTATTATTCTATAAAAAACAACTTTGTCTATCACTGTTACTTGAATTTCATCTGAAATTTCTAGTGATGAACAATATTGGATTTTTGCCAATATCTGATATGCTGATATTTACAAAATAATTTAAGACAATATGAAAATTGTTACAGATGTCACCAGTAGTTCAGACTAAAAACTTTAGTCTTAAAACATAAAATTTGAAGACCCAAAAAATTGAGTCCATAAAACACACTTTAAAATGTGAGGAATGATGATGAATAAAGACAAGGACTTGAGGTGAAGTAGTTCTGTTGATTCAGACTAAAACTCCTCTTACTTATTTGTTCTTTCGGCTCATGTTTACAGCTAATATAGACAGATTTTCATGGCCAAAATATGGGTTGCAAACTGCAGAAATGTTTATCTGCTGATACAGCAGCAGTAATTCACTTTTTAAGCTGGTATTTGCAGATATCAATATACCAACAATATCATGCATTCCTAGACATTTCTGTTCTTGGTGTTGCTATTCCTCTTTCTACCCTATCTTCCTCCTTCTTGTAGTCTGCCATCTCACACTCCTCCTTCACAGACTCTCAGATTGTCTCCATCCATTTTTGCTCTCTGAACTGGTCTAAATTGGTTCAACATCATTAGTGTTTCAGTTTAGACTGGCTATGTTAAAACAGTGATGACTGCAATTAGGTTGTGCTTCTGCCACCAGTGGTTAACATACAAGTGAATCACAATACAAAGTGTTTTAGAGAGGGAGATTGTTTGGAGTTTTGAAAAATTTTCAAAAAATTTAAAAAAGAGCAAATGAGTGTCACAAATTGTGTCCAACCAGGCAGTGATTAAGGATTTCCCAACAGGTGGTTAACTTAATATTTGTAGGTAAAACCTGTTAAAATAAGAGTGAGCTGCATAGATTAAGTGGGCAACCAGGCAGCCCAGATGTTAGAGACCTGGACTAGTGTTTTACAACAGTACAGAGTGCATTTAATCACAGAGGAATACGTTTAAAACTGTGTAAGGTTGGCTAGAAAACAAATATTGGATTAGAACACGTCTTGGTGCCTTCTTAAATGTAGGCCCTGTCACTGGTAAATATCTGTGGTCTTTCTCATCATCAGTTCTTTTTTGAATGCAGGAAATTACTGTCACAAGATACAGGAAATGATCAGTGCCTTTGTGTAAAACAAAATGAAAACAAGCATCAAGTTTCACAGGAGCTTCTACCAGTGTCTACCACTTGGTGTTTTTTCCTCTAAACCTTAAAAAAAAAAGTTTTTTTAATGAGTATGTATTGGATAAATGTGCTTACAAAAACACTATAACTAAGGTTATAACAATAGGAAACCTCCCTCCTAATAAAAACACACACAGGCGGAATACCAGATTGGTTACATAGTCAGATTTTATTGGACAGAACGGTCACCAGGGCTACAAACATGAAGAAGCGGACATTGATGAGGTGAACACCAGGGGGAGACCTCACCTCGCTGCAAACACTCCCACTGCCAGATTTCCCCAGAGCTTCTCAGAATCAAAATAGTGCTTTAAAAACAGGAAAATTCAGGTCGAGTACAAACTCATCAGGATGACTGTCAAACCTCAGACTATCTGGAATGATTCACCTCTACTAATAGTGGAAATAAAGCGAGTGAAAGACGCTCTCCAGTCACAATCCATTCCTTCTCTTTCCTAACTCACCACGTTGAAATGACACTTTTGATCCACATGACCACTCCCCAGAAAAAAAACACAGATCAAATATCAATCGGGTCCACAATACAGAATCAGACAATGCATCTTAATTTGAAGGGTAGAGTCTAGTGAGACAGAAGTTCATACACAACTATATCAGGATTCATTGTTTTAACCACGACAGCTACAAATCATCTTAACCAGGGATTAACTCAAGGACTCGTGGAGCGTCTAAAGAAATTGGAGGGTAGATAGTGGAACAATAACACTGAATAAACATGACAAGGCGTCCTTTCAAAGACCGTCTACGGTCCTCTCCCCCTGGTCTCCACCTACATCACTCATCTTTTTTTCTCTCTTGGACACCAGTTGGTTTACAGGTTACTCATCACTACAAGATATATACGATACAATGGTTCACATTTTGCATATATCTGTGCATTATATCATACTTTTTTTCTTTTAAACGATGTAATTTCAATCTCCAACACCTAGTTAGAAGGGGGTAAGGGTGGAAGTGGGAGTGGAGGAAAGGGTGAAGCTATAAGGACTGAAGAGAGGAGGGAGACAAAGAGGGAAGAGGGAGCAGAAGAAAAAAAATCTTAACAAGATAGACGGGAGGAAAAGTGGTCAGTTCGCTGCCTGGCAGGGGGAGGGGGGTCATTGAACTTTAGCAGCGAGTCTCGTAGATGCCGGAGCGACCGATGTAGCGCACCCATTTGATAACATCGTGGTCACTGTAGTTGAGCTTGGACTCAAACACCTTCAAGTAGCGCACCTTCAGACCAGACGGAGCAAAAGGAACCTGCAGAGAGAAGAGGAGGAGAAGAGGGTTAGGACGTGTAGGGGCATGCTGGGAGCTGTAGGCCACACCCGTTTGCTATTTCTGACAGGGGTTGTGAAAAAGAAGGTGAGCAGGAAGTGTATGAGGTAAGCAGGCTGTGATTTGCATGGCTGATACTGGGTCCAACAAACAAAACATCACGTTAAATCAGGCAGTGAAGCCAATTGATGAAAAATGTTACTAAAATTGAGGAGAAACATTATATCTTCAACAAAAAAAATGCAACAGACTGATGGATGAATCTTTTTTGAAAGGATCCACTGTGAAAAGAGAAACTACCCTTAATAAATAAAGGTATGTGGTTGTGTGAGAAATGCAGACACTGAACTATAAAGTGTGTTCTTACCTCAAAGTTCATAGAGATGGGAGGCCTGGCCCATTTCTTCTTATCATTGGTCGGCAGCAGCTCGATCTCAGCACTGATCTGTGACTCCTTCATCCCCGCCATGCGCTTGATCCTGAAAACAAAAACAGTAAAGCTTTGTGAAATAGACTTACTTTAAACCCTCAGAAGAATAAATACAGTTTAAGGAAGAAATTGTGTTTAGTAAAGAGAAGCCTGTTTGTGTCTGTGTGAGGTTAAACAAACAGGAGAAGAGAAACAGTCAATCATTAACTCGCCACAGGAACATAAAAATTAGTTTCATGAAAACACAAAGCCGCTACTCACTTCCACACAATGGCGTTCTCACTGGCCTTGTACTTGGCTTTTCCCTTCATACAGATCACCTGCACCCCGCTGGTGTTTAGTGGCGTTGGGATACGCACCTGAGGAGCACAGAATGGAAATGAAAGGGGTATGGCTGTCAAGTTGCAGCTGTAAATTAAGAAATGACCTGAATGTTGTGTTTTTCATCATCTCAGCTCTATAGAAGCTCACCTCGATCTTCTGGGCCAGTAGTGAGGGTTTAAAGTTGGACTTGATGACCACCTTCACCTCCAGTTTAGTGCGGCCAACCTCCCTGACCAGAGGGATGACTCGGAACGGCAGGATGATGTCTTTAGTGGTGCGATACCTGTAGGAAGTGTAACACAGCATTAACATCATGACTACTCAGAATCAAAACAATGCTAGAATGGACCGCCAGGAGAAAATCTAAAGCCCTGTTTAGACTATCCATTAGCAGGGATTTTGATCTGTTTAGGGCATTCAGATGTCCTTAATGCTTTGTGTCGACACGCCTCAAAGAGTAATGAAGATGGTTTGATAACTGATAGCTGAGACAAGGCCGACCAGAATAGGTTGGTCCCCTGAAAACCCCCTAGTGAATGTGTCCTCCCCAGATGTGATTTATTAGTGATATAAATTTACATTTGTTGGATCAGTAGCATTGGTGCTAGTGTCCTGGTGTACAGTTACTTCATTTTGGGGCTGAAAAATGTGTCAAACTGTTTTTGGGTTCTGGTGTAAAATATATTTATTTGTGCCATCTTTTACCCACTTTTCACCACTTTATCCAGACATTTTTGCAACATCTGTGTCACTCTTAACCCATTTTTGATACTTTTTGACATTTCTTACCAATGTTTAATACTTTTTGTCCTCTTTTTAACACATTTTGCCTCACTATTGATCCATTTTTTCTGCTTTCTCCAGCCATTTTGCCACTTTTCACTTCTTTAACTAGCCATTTTGTACCCTTTGCCTCTTCCGACCTATTTTTTTGCCACTCTGTAACCCATTTTCACCACTTTATCCAGCCATTCTTGCAACATTTGTGCCATTCTTGAATCATTTTTTAATAGTTCTGCCCCATTTTGCCACTTAAACCCATCTTTGCCATTTTTTACCTATTTTCACCCCTTTTCACCCTTTGCACTACTTTATTCAGCCATTTTGCAACATAAATTTTAAAGGTATTTTCATAAAAATTTTGGGAAACATATTTGTATTTTGGAGGAATTTTGGGGGAAGGTTGGGTGTTAATTGAAACTTGCATTATTTTTCATGGAATTTTAGGGAATCTGGAAATTTTTGAGGGGAACTTTTCTGTTGTACTAATGGAAGCTGAATGAATTTTACATTTTTGGAAATTTTACTAGAAAGTTAAGGGGGCATTTATGTCAAAATTTTGTGTGAATTTGGTTAAAAACTTCTGGGGAAATTACGTGGTATTTTACCAAAAGTATGAATTGCAATGTTTAGGCTTTTTGTTTAAATTTCACTGAAACACTTAGGGAACTTCTGACAAAAATAGGATACTTTTGTGGGATACTTTAAAATAAGTTGAAGAATTCTGACAGAAATTTTGGGAATTCCTTAGAAATTTTAAGGAATTTGTGTGGATTTTTGAAAGACGAATTTCCAAAAAATGTAGAACCTTTAAGTGTCAATGTGCATATTTACCCCATGGTACACCACAAAATGACTCCCCCATCTCTCTCTCAAAGACTGATACCATTTCTAACTGACTGAAGACCCCAAACAACTGGCCAACACACAGCCAAAATGCTCTAAAACCGATCCAGGGCTGTATTTTCTGCAGAAACAGGACCTTCAGGAGATTTGTGGGCATCATTCTTGGAACTAAAAATTAATTCAGAACATAACTCAGGGCTTCCTTGATTGAAAAGGTTCAAGTTAAAACAAGTGTGCAGCACAGCTCTATATTCACAATAACTATCACACCAGTAGCGAGTTAGATTGCAAACCCATCATGGTCATCACAGATTGAACTAGAGAGAGCTACACATCTGCACAGAAACTCATGGTGTGGACTTTGCTAAATGCAATGGAATTCTTGACACAGAAAGAGAGCTCAAGCCTTTCCACCTCTGGAAGACCCCCCCAAAAAGACCATGTCTTGATACAAGAGTGACTTAAATTCTAGATGTTAGGTTATATGGTATACCTTTATATCATTTATGCCATTTGACCACTCAAATTTTGTCCCAGTCTGTTCTCATCTGCACAGCTTTGTAAAAGGCTCATGTTAATTAAATTCAAACTACCATTACTAACCTCATGAGCTCATACTCTCCATCAGGGGGGATGAAGCTGATGCTACGCTCAGAGTCAAACTTACTGAGGCGCACGCACTGGTGGAAAGTACAGTCGTCAATGGCTATGGACTGCTTCCCACTGTCGGGAGAAAAACACATATCAGAGACACAGAGAAAGAGAAAAATGTTAGCACTTCAGCTGTTAATAAACACGATTATTATACAGATAAACTACTACTCTCCCTCAACTAATTTTAAATATGTATGTGAGTATACATAAAACTGCTACCATGAACACAAACTTAAACATGAAGATGTCACTACTTAGAAAAGAAACAAACACAATCCTGTTAGATGTTTGGGAAGAGTTAAAAATCAAGCAGGAGGGTGCAGGGAACTCAAACAAAACAACCAAAACACAAAGAAGGAAACAACCACGGGTAGAACACTCAAAGAGTTAACAAGGCGTGTTTGATTTGCATTGAGTGTGTTGGGAGCAACAGTGCATGAGATGTTCAGGTTCTTAATGTGCTGCAAGGCTTGGACAAGACAGGTGTTATATTGTGGTGTATTTTTATGTGTGTCTGGATGCGTCTGTGTTGATATGTCAGAGGGTGAGGACTCTTGTCAGTACAGTACCTTCCTCCCCCTAAATCACTGAGGTACAGCACATAGAAAAGAAAGAGAGGGAAAGAAAGGAGAGATGCATCCAAAGGAAAGAAAAATAAATGAATTGTAAAGCCTGTCTTGTTGTAAACAGCAAGACGACGCTCATAACACAGACACCGGGCTAACAGACATGGTGGACTCTAAAAATTTAATTTAACAATTAAATTCATTGTTGGAGTTTTGGGGATGGAAACATTATAAAAGAAACACAAAGAAAAAGAACAAAAAGTTATCTTAAACTTCTAGATTTCAGGCTCCATCATCTAAATATGTCAGATTTCAGATGTTTGATTTCTAGTCAGCTCCTCAGTGTCGCTCACCTCTTCCCTGCATCATCAGACGCTCCTCCCTTGCCCTGCTTGTCGATGACAATCTTGTCGTTCATGCCGAACTTGCACTCTGGCATTCCACTCAGGTAGCTCTTCATCACTACTCGTCCTGACACATGGGCACTCAGGACCTGGCCTGGAGAGGAAAGGAACAACAAAGAAGTGACCTCCTGAGTAAAAACATCACTTTACTGCATTTTATTTTACAGCTTCTTGAACTGTCTAACCAATTTTTTTCTCTAGAGATGAATGTTTCAGGCAAAAACACTTTTACAATTTGATAACAGCTAGTTTTCAGTGATGATCACACTCAACAGTCAGCTGCTGTGACACTGCGAGAAAATAAACCATAAAGCTAAGAAGTAACAGCTGATCAATGCCAACAACTGCACACAGCGCCACACATGTTTTATTGACATCTGGCTCTTTTGCTTTCTTCTTCTTTTGTGTTTTAGAGGCAGATGAACCTGGTTTATACCGCATCCAGTATACACCAGAGATACCTCCTACCCCTGTCTGTGTCACTCTGCAATACTCCACCCAAACACAATTCAGCATTTCAACTTTTACACCAGTTCAAGAAACCAAGGCAACTGAAATCAAGCATATTATGCTGGAACTGGACCAAATACAGGTGCATCTAAAAAAACTGAATATCATTAACATTCATTTTTTTCCTGTGATTTAATTCAAGAAGCGAAACTTCTTAACATTCTAGATTCAATGTTACAAAGAAAAATAGTTTAAGATTTTCTTGTTTTAATCTTTGTGAGTTTAGAGCTCACACAAATCAAAAATACACTAGCTCAAAATATTAGAAGATCACAAAACATCGATTTAAAAAAGGATATTGAATACAGAAATGTTGACCTTCTCAAAAATTTGCTTATTTATGGACTTAGTAATTGGTCAGAGCTCCTTTTGAACAAATTACTGCATCTATACGTGAAGCCATGGAGCCAAAGTCATGAATGTCTCAAGGTCATGAACACTCAATCTTGAACTCCAAGAACATGAACATGTGTGATGTCATAAAATGAGAGAAACTCCATCTGCTGCAGGAGATTGTTCTATATCTTTGAAAGCTCAGGGACAAGTACTGACAGAACCTTTTGCCATCACTGATTGTTTTCTATAGAAGTAGGCAGGCTGAATGCAAGTATCAGTATTCTATATTATCAAGACTACATATGAAGAAACCCTGCATGTCAACTTCTATCACTTATTGTACTTAGTAAGTCATTTTCCATAAATCATTCATTCATGTCTCCACCCAGTTTGGGAGGCTGCTTAAACAGACCTTGTGGCGACATGAGCAGATTGACGCTCTCCAGTACATCCAGGAAAAGCTCATTGCGGCGATACTTGATGCCCTCACGACGCCAGCCGATCTGCCCCGTCACCTGGCTGGTGATCTGAGACTGCTCCTCTTTTGTCTGCAGGACAGGGAGAGAAACTGTATCACAGCTGACAAAGAGAGGGGGCTGACACACTGACAAAGGAGGAAAGCTATGAAAAGGGGATCATTAGCACTACGGGGAGAGAGCAAAACAAATATGACACGGTTCCATGGACAGTTAAAATTCATTTCTTTAGATGGGGTCTGGGTTTATTACCTGGTGCTGAGAGTCCAAATCCAAGTCATAGGATACAAGGGGAAAAAAAAAAAAAAAGAAAATATGATATTACTTCCAAGCATTTTCAATAGATTGAAGGTAATTAACACCATTTTATTTCCTAGATTTACACAGTAAGTGCAGATAAAGCACTCAATCTTTTGAACAATAATTCAATGCAATTGCATTATTTTTGGTATTCATCGTGTTTATAAATGATGCCTCCATGACAGTAGCTAATAAAGGTTTTAGCTAAATGTTCCCTGATGAACAGACAGCTTCCTCTGTATGTTTTTAACCTGCGAAGAGCAAACTTGTCTCACTGACCTGTCCCTTAATGCCCTGCTGAGTGATGAAAGTCTTCAGAGCTCCGGTCTCTGAGTTCTGGGGGTAACCAAAGTCCAGGATCTCTGTACGAACACAAACAGATACGTGTTGGTGAGAGATAAGACCCAGCCATGGGGTGGATAAATCAACATGTTCACAAAGCCACATTTCTACTCTGACTTTACACTTGGGGAGGGAAGCTTGAATACAGCTATAATGTTGTCCAGATGTGTCTGAGGTTGAAAGTCATAAAAAAGGAGAGCAATATGATGATTCATTATCATTTCAACATTTCTCAACTAATTAGAAACAGACGGTGAATCTGGAGGAACAGCTAGCATTATTTGAAGGCCACATCTCGTATTCTGTGACCCATTAGCTTAGGTTTGTCAATAAAAGAACCAAGTCTTAGCTAATGTTTGCCAGGGTTTTGCTTAATGCTTTCATCAGCGTACATGACTTCGCTGTAAGAGCAAGGTGAGTTATCAATTATGATACACCTCGACAAATGTACCATTGCATCATTTCATATCTTAAGTGTACACAGCATTTTCAGTCACTAATATTACACGCCAAAGTGACACATTTCACAGCCTCTTTCTTAGAGTTAGACTACAAAAGTCAACATGAGAACACAACCAATTTCTCACAAATTAGCTAATTTTGCCAGCTGTTATAAAGCCTTTAGGATTTCAGAAGAAATCACATTAAATTATGGTTGCATGACAAGTTTTAAGTGTCTCTGTTTATTCTTCAGTTGATCACATATCATGGTCTATCACTATATGATTAACTTAGAATTGATGTGTTGTGATTTTTATATCATTGGGTATTGCATCCTAAGTTACCTTACAACTACTTAAACATCTTTAAAACACTGAATCTTCTGTCTGTCCAGATTTTTCCTGATTGTGTTTTTAGTTCTTGATAGAAATGGAGAAGCTGTGATTTCTCTGCATTTGTAAGATCCATTACTTTTAAACAATATGTAAACATGTAACTCAGCTGTTCAACACTACAATTAAAATTGCAAGATAACTGAAGATGCGTTTAAACTTTAAAGTGTAATTCAAATCTACTGTACACATTAATATAACATTCACTTTCTAGAATCCACAGCTACTCAGGTCCCTTTGTCTCATTGTATTTTTATAAAATTAAGTGAACTTTTCACAAATAAAAAGAATCCTCTCCTACCATCCAGCAGCTCATAGATGAGCACAAAGTTGTTCTTGATGTTCTCCTCACTGATCTTTCCAAAGTAGGCCGTCATCACGTCACACATCTTGTAGAGGAACTCGAACACCATGGCGGCATTGACATTCTGCTTGGTGACAGCAGCCAACCAGATGTTGGAGCGCTTGACGTGAAAAAAGCTGGTACGGGCAATGTTTGTCACCGGGGATCGAACCTGCTGCCTGGCATGGATCACGTTCACACGGAACGCATCCACAGCGTTACGCCTGGACGAGAGGGAGGAAGGAAGAGAGACAAAGATGGAACAAGACACGGAGAGACATTTATTTATGGTGTTAAAAGAATGTTTGAGCATACAGTGAGAGTTTGTTGATGTTACCCCACCCTGTGACATCCTGTGCAAATGTTTGGTTTTCAGTCAACCTCTTCAAACCTTGATAACACTCATAATACAACAATTTCAGTATTAGTGATCACCAAAATATTGTCCGACCAATAGAAGTCTTCACTGGTGCATTCAAAAAAAGGGGGGAAAACTGTTCTGTGTAAATGAAGATAATTACGGGGGAAAGAGAGTGCTCTGAGTGTTTAGGTTGCCACCCAAACATCACAACTAACAGCACACAATGGGAGCTAATATAACAATATAAGGTCCAAATAAATGTAAGAAAGTTTACATCAAAGAATGAATTGAAATTATTGTTTGGCAAAATGCAGCCTTTTTCATGTGTATCTATAAATAAGAGGGCTTAGAGGGCAAGAAACAGCATGTTCAGACAAGAATACAAAATCTTTCTGAGAACATCTACGGGAGCTGACTGTGGATCTTTAACTCAAAACTATATCTACATTATGTTTTGACACAAGTAAAGCCTGGCACACACTGAAAGATTATTTTAATCTTAATTTATTTTGTTAGAGACTCCATTCAAAGTGACATATAATGACAGATCTCACCATTTTGTTCTTAAAGTGTGTGGTGTGCAACAAGATGACCAAGACGGCACACCTCACACTAACAGATTTATTCACAGATAACTAGTGTCTCCACTCTCAAAACTCAAAAATCAGTGTGGTTAAATGAGACTTTAGACTAAACAAGTTAAATGTGGCTAACTGTTAGCTTGATTGTCATACCTTTTACAGTACAAACACATGTTGTTACCACAAATAAGCAAGCTGGTCCTCCATTTCTGATGTGCATCTAACTTTAGGCTTCATGTATACTATTGCTACCATGGCTGTGCTTGCTTCCTCCTTAGGTAAGCTTGCTTCTTGATTGGCTAGTGTCCATTTCACAACACAACCTACTTATGCCTGCTCTGCTGTCCTTGTTGTTCCCCCCTCAGCGCAGGATTTCAAAACCATCAAAACCATGCAATATTTAGCCTTTGCTAACTTCAGTCAGAACTAAGTGGATAGACTAAATCAGCACAATTATCTTGTGGTGTGTGCCAGGCTATACTTTGAGATTGATGCAAACAAAAATCTGTCTTAACATCTAATCTTAAAATTTAATTAGACACAAAAGAGGCCTAAAGTGCTCTCCATACCTGATGCTCAAATTTTTGATTCATAGCATGTTGAACCGCAGTTTCCTCACTTGATTTAAGGCAATGGTTCCAAATCTGGGGTTGGGGCACCCCTGGGAAAGGAGGGGGGACCTCTGCTCTGATATAGTCAAAATTAGATGAATGTATTATATAGTATTCTAAAACCATGATTAGAAAAAAAATGACAATGGCATCTCAGGGCCCACCTATGAGATATACAAAATTAAGAAAATCTGGTGATTTTTGAGGTCAAACTTTCGAGGGGAAAAGAAAAAAACAAAAATTTTTGAGATTATAAAGTTTTACATTTACAAGAAAAAAAATGCTGAATTTCAGTTTAAAAGTAGGGTAGCTTAAAAAAAATGTTACGTTTACAAGGAAAAACTAACAATTTCTGAGTAAAAAAAAAAATCCTTAATTTTGAAATTAAAAGCTTCAGAATTTCACATTTTTTGTATTGTACATTTTCAACTGTGTAAAGTCAAAAATTTACAAGAAACTAAACTGTAAACATTTGGATTTTACTTTTCAACTTTATAATCTCAAAGATCCAAGTTTTGGTTCACATACATTTACGACTTTAAAAATTAATAATAAAAAAAAAGTTATTGGAAATTTGCACACCAGAGAATTTCTAGATTTCTTCTTGAAAGTTAACAGATTCACTTTATTGTTTTCCCCTAGAGTTGCCCTAAAACATCTTCGTGATAATGGATAGTTTTTTATACAAAGATCTTTTGTGAAAAACAAGTGTATGTAGGCTTATTATGCTGGGATTTTGTCCATGAAAATAGTCAAAATCTATGTTTAATTTTTCCAGTGGGTCCTGTGGGGCTTAGCTCAGATACGAGTAAGGGGGACCCTAAGGAGCACTTTTTGTACACTCTGTTTCTCTGATTTAAGGTATAGTTCAGAATTTCTGAAGGAGGGGTGTTATAGGAGGTACTAAGTTTATTAGCTGCAGGACAGACTGGTTAATTCATCCCCTTTAAGAAGAGTGAATGGACTGCCAGCACAGAAGATAGGCTATATGGCAGTGAGACAGTCCATTTGGACCATGTAATGTAGTTAAGCAAAAACTGTGAAAAAATAACACTGGGGTAAATTATATATAGATATGTTTTTATGTTTTTAACACTGCTTTTTTTCCCAAACATCCTAGTTTTATTTCGGATGCTGAGATTATTTTTACTTTGCACTCAGAAATGAAAATATTCCACAAAAAACAAGAACTACCAGGGTCAAAATTATTAGCCCCCATGGTGCTAATAGTCAATAGTGTCTCCTTTTGGCTGGATAACAGCCTGCAGTTGTTTGTTGTAGTTTTCAACAAGTCTCAGGCTTGTTTCCTAAGGAGCCCAGTCCAATCTTCTTTGGCAAAATCTCTCCAGCTCCTCCAGATTCGATGGTCTTCTGGGATAGACCTTGGTCTTCTGAAGATAGTTCTTCACCAGGAAGAACAAAACGTATGTTTTGGGTCGTTGTTGTGTTGAAAGACAAAGCGACCATCAAGACCCAGTTTTCTTTCAAAATCTCCACATATCCTTTCTTCATGATTCCTTCCACCTTGCCAAGATTTCCAGTTCCAGATGCGCTGAAACATCCCCACAGCATAATACTCCCATCACCATGTTTCACTGTGGGGACACTGTTCTTTGGGTGAGACACTATATTGCCAAAAGTGTCCGCTCACCTGCCTTGACTCGTACATGAATTTAAGTGATATCCCATTCTTAATCCATAGGGTTTAATATGACGTCGGTACACCCTTTGTAGCTATAACAACTTCAACTGTTCTGGGAAGGCTTTCCACAAGATTTAGGAGAGTGTTTATAGGAATTTTTGACCATTCTTCCACAGGTGGTTTGTGAGGTTCCTTTCACTGGAACTTAGGGGACAAGCCCAGCTCCTGAAAAACAACCCCACACCATAATCCCCCCTCCACCAAACTTCCCACTTGGCACAATGCAGTCAGACAAGTACCATTCTCCTGGCAACAGCCAAACCCAGACTCGTCCATCAGATTGCCAGATGGAGAATCATGATTCGTCACTCCAGGTAACGTGTCTCCTCTGCTTTAGAGTCCAGTGGCGGCGTGCTTTACATCACCACATCCGATGCTTTGCAGTGCACTTGGTGATGTACGGCTTGCTGCTCAACCATGGAAACCCATTCTATGAAGCTCTCTATGCACTGTTCTTGAGCTAATCTAAAGGCCACATGGAGTTTGGAGGTCTGTAGCGATTGACTCTGCAGAAAGTTGGCAACCTCTTCGCACTATGCGCCTCAGCATCCACTGACCCTGCTCTGTCATTTTACGTGGCCTACCACTTCATGACTGGACTTGTTGCATGGGTGGCATCCTATCACAGTACCACGCTGGAATTCCTGAGAGTGACCCATTCTTTCACAAATGTTTGTAGAAACAGTATACATGCCTAGGTGCTTGATTTTATACACCTGTGGCTATGGAAGAGATTGGAACACCTGATATCAATTATTTGGATGGGTGAGTGAATACTTTTGGCAATATAGTGTATGTCTCCCTTCTTTCTCCAAACATAAGCAACATCTCTATTGCCAAAGAGCTCTAGTTTAGTTTCATCTGACCAAAGGACATGCTTCCAGTATTCATGATCCTTCTCCAGGCTGTCCTTAGCATACTTCAAGTCTGGCTTGAAGGTGTCTCTTCTGCAAAAGGGGAGTTTTTCTTGATATGTAACCTCACAGTCCATTCCTGTGCAGGGCTCTAGTGATGGTCTTCTTTGAGATTACAACTCCTGACTTAGCCAAGTCATTTACTAGAGTCTTTGCAGTTGTTGTGGGGTCTTTAGACACATCTCTAACTAGAAAAGCACTTGGAGAGTGCAGACCTCCGCCATCAGCCCCATCTCCCAGTAGTGAAGAATCCTTTAAAAAATTCCTGGATTCATCCCCATGTGCCCCCAACCACGGCACCCGCTGATTACTTCCTCCCCAGTGGGGTGGAAACACGGTGAGGCACTGGCTTCGCTACGGGTGCCATCAGATGCACCTATGGTCTCACCGGACGACTGGAAGTCATGGCAGAGGGTGAATATTCCTCTATTCCTCCCAGCATTGTGAGTATTCTCACTACAATTCGCTCTCTCTCTCTGTTACACTCCGACTCATTTCCTCAACCGGACGTGCGTCTTTCAAACTCTTTCAAACTTCAATAGAAACACACCCAAAAACTGCTGCTGGGATTGAAGTCATGTCTGCATCTTCTGGTGTAAAGTGGTAACAGCACAGACCCCCGCCATTAGCCCTATCTCCCAATAGTACAGAATCCTTAAAAAAAATTCTTGGATCCAGATGGTGATCCGGATCAGTCTCAAAATCTAATCAGTTCTTCCTTATGCCATTTCTGACATTTCCTGAAAATTTCATCAAAATCCATCCACAACTTTTTGAGTTATGTTACTAACAACCTAACAAACAAACGAACAAAAAAAACAAACCCACACAATCACATAACCTCCTTGGCAGAGGTAACTAGTTTTCTTTCCAGGGTCCTTGAAGGCTTTCTCTTCCTACCTCTGCCAAGCTTGGTCTGGACTGTGTGGCTCTTGTTGAATTTGTTGATGATACTTCTTACTCCAGTTCTTGACACTTGGAATGCTGTTAAAACATTGTATATCCAACTCCTGCTTTGTGAGCATCAACAATTGTTTTTCTCAAGTCTAAACTGATTTCTTTTTGTTTTGGCATGGTGCCTTCTCAAGTGACAGCTCAAATCTTTTCTAAGGCCTTTATACCGTATGTAAACTATAAGATAACCATTGTTTTTAACTTGATTTTGCAAGCTTTGAGCATTGCAAAGTTAAGGCACATAATTGACTAACAGTGGTTTTTGCTATGGCCCGACTAAAAGGTCAGTTCTGAAGAGGGCTAATAATTTTGACCCAGGTAGCTTTTGGTTTTAGTGAAATAATTTTGTTTCTGTGTGCAAAGTAAAATAATGTAAGCATCCAAAGTAACACTAGGATGTTTGGAACAGCTGTGTTAAAAGCCCTCTCCACTCTGTTTAACAGCACTTGGGAAATACTTGAGAAAAAGTGAAATTTTCATAGGGGAGCTAACAATTTTGTCGTGTATATCTCAGTTCGATCTTATTTGTCTTGTTTTGATTGAAGACTTTCATGTAAGTTGAAACACAAAAACACATTTTACATCTTGTGTTTTTGACTTAAACAGCATTAAGCCTATTCCTCACATTTCCCCTTCAACCAAAATCACACTTGATTTCAGTGTATTTTATTTAACTCAAGGCTGTGCTTTAACAATGAGAACCCTAAATGTAAGATTTTTTTGAAAGAATCACTTGTTTTTGTGGGAAACTCAGTGTAGCATAAACAGTATTATATTAATTATGGTATCTCATGCTCAGCCTACATGCTTAAGCACTGGCAGCGCTTTATTTTAAGCATTTGTAAGGCTCTGGTGGCTAAATTTGTTGGCGTCGATTGGCTGTTATCTTAGCTCTGTGGTTTATTTACCGCTGTAATGTCATGACAGGTGACTCATGCTGAAAGGAAGTATCGGGAAAGTCGACTGTGGAGTCAATGGGCATGCAGTTCAGGGTTTTCAGAGGAGGGGGTCATTGATTGGTGGTGGCCATGAGAGGGGGGAGGGGGTCATGCTTTATTAGGCTGGAGTATCTCTTACCTATTCCTACAGGGGCCAAGATGGACAGATGGAGGAAAATGGTGATACGAAGGATAGAGAGGAAACATAGGATGAAGTAATAGAAGACGAGAGACAAAAATGCACAAGAGACATTTTCGTGCTTCATGTACATAGACTGAGTGAGAAAAATGAAGTTTAGAATGGTGAAACTAAATGTTGGGGAATAAGTCAGAAGCTTTACATTGATCTTCAATGAATGTGTATTTTAGTCACAGAAGCTTCATTGATAACTTTATTCTAAAAGACTTTGCAAAACAAAACAGGTGTCAGACATAAAAACTGAGGAGACGGGTAACAGTCCCAAAAGTGACTTGAAACATTTGAAGCTCCTCTTTCCAAATGGCTGCGGTATAGGTCATAAGCTCCGCCTCCTCCATGTGAACAGATGGGACATGGGTTGAACTCAATATTGCAATAAAAGTCAAATGAATGTTTCTCAAATGTGATCTGTCTTTAGAGTAAGCTCTTACATTGTTTGACTTGTAAGAGCTATAAAGCTGCGTTTCCACTAGTATGGTTAGCCCCAAAATAGTTTGCATTTCTACAGACACTTGTACCCTAAATTGGGTGGTGGACTGTGGGTGGGGGGTATGCACATAACGTCACAGGCAGCACGAGTCTCTGCTGTTCCTAAGTTAAGCAGATATTAGTCTGTTTTTCACCCACTCCTCATAGATCAGACAGCCGTGTTTTGTCACTAAGTCCAGCTAAACAGTCATGTCTTACCATCTATCTTGTGCGTGGCTCCACTCATTTGGGACAGATAGGTAAGCATGGCACCCTTATGGAAGGGTGCCAAAAAGCAGGATAGTATGGGTCAGTTATTTGGGACCCTTTGCAACTTTTGATAACTGAAACGCAAATAAACACGTACCTTGCCATACCAATGAACCGGACTGCTCAGTGTAAACGACCCATTACAGCTCTTTTTTTCTTTTTCACATTATTTGATGCTAAAAATGGATAGAGAGCTGTGATTTGGCGCTTTGTAGCCAATTCAGTGTATGTGTACTCATTAGCAGAAAAAAAGATTGGTAAAGGAAACAAATACTAAAGCCTAATTTATCATTCCACATCTAGTCTACTTATTAGAATACACAAGTCTATCCAGCCCTGAACCTATGCAGAGACCTATTTGCAAAGCTGGACATGCCCCTCCCCTCAAACGGAACTATGACTTGAAACAGCACAGATGGCAAACCCTGTGACTGGTCTGCTAGGTAGCATCAGGTGCCTGCCAGTAATATCTGCAGGCATACTGTGCATACTCTGTAATAAATGACATAACAAATTTTCAGATCTATTAACTGACATTCGAGGTGAGAGGTATATTTCCCTATCCATGCCCCCCAGTGGCCAAATGTGTGCAAAAACTTCCTGTCCTCTGCCTGAGCTGATTCAGCAGCCATATTTTCCATCTCTTCTGATGCCTGCTCTCTTTTCTTCTTTGCAGTAGCTGCAGTTAATCAGATGCTGCTAAATACCTCTCAGTTCCAACTTCAAAATAATATACTCAGTACACAATCAAGAAGAACATTCAGCAGCGGACTGGAAACTGGAAAAAAAATCACACTACCCGTTAACAGTATGAAAGGGTATCACCGAGCAAGGCAGGCACAGCTGGGTACAATTATAGCTATTCAATAATAAGTATAAACTGAATTTAACATTAGAATTGCTAAACTTTCTGAAACCATAACTGTTCTGCTGAAGACAGTACTGACCTCTGGGATCTTTGAAATTTTAGCTGTAACCCCCTTGTTTGGAGTTCTGACTTGATAGTGGCCCCTTTAAACTGGGCTACGGGTATTAAGGGTAATGACATCATTGGCATAAATTATAATGGGCTTTGTTCAGTGGATGATTGGTGTAAGAAAGTATTAATACACTTGAAATTTACAATGTCATGGTTTTGATGGTATAATAATTTTCAGTTACACTGTTATTGTAAAGTCATAGTTAACTTTAAAAGATTTGATACAGTGGGTCAATTCTAGATGTTAAAATCTGCAGTGTATTATGCCATCTCCATGTGACTGTTTTGTTGCCTGAGAAAATAAGAAATAAATGTGCACAGACACACACAGCACAAGCTTTTCAAACAAAATGAGGGGCATAAGGTGCATAGTATATCTTTTTTAAAAATATGAAAACAAATAGCAATGAACATATTTGTACCCCTGTATGATGTTGCTGATGATGGCATTGCCAGTCTTGTCATTAAACTGCCCAACAAGAGATATGGAGAGAATGGTTATTCCTTTGAATTTGGATATTTTTTTTAATTTAGCATGATCATTTGTAACAAGAAGGCATGTTTTGTCTATCTGTGTTACATAGTCTCAGGTAGCAAATTGGGGAAATTTCCTCCCTGGATCTGACCATTCTCTTCTTGGAGGGCCTTTGGGAGAACCCTTTGACCACTACTCCACTAACCCCCAAAAGCAACTCGTACCCTACATAAAAGGGTGCCCCAACGAGGGACAGAGAAAGTGGTAAAGCCAATGGGCAGGACTCAGAATGAGCTTTATTCTACCCTCTGGCAGCAAAAAGAGGATCGTTGAAAGCAATCCAGCAGATCTACGTCGACAAAACGTGTTTTTTCTAGTTACACAAACTCCTTTTTTTCATCCTTTATCAAAATAGACTGTGTGGTGACTTGGGTTGCACTGCATTTATGCTGCTGCTAAATGTGGAAGGAGTGTTGATACAGTAACCGCACTGACACCCCTAACTGCAGCCTGGAAGCAGGACAAAACATAGAGCAGATCCGTGTACACACAAGCCTGTCTGCCATTAAACAAACTGCCGACCTCACATTAATCTAATTCAAACAGTATTTAATGCTGTCTCAGTGGCTCAGACTATTGTGGAGCAACACTGAATGCCTCTAAGATATAGCTCAGCCTATTCTCTCTCTACCTGCTTCCTGTTGTCTTTTCTGTGCCGGTAACTCTAAAGTAGCAAACACTTGAAAAACAATTATAATTTGTGTCAGTCGGGTAAGGATGCGCTAATACCACAGTTTTCCAGAACAAGTACAAGTCTGAGTACTTACATTTAGGTACTCACTACTTCTTAGTATAAATAGGAGCACTTAATAATACCATAAGTGTTCTAAAAGTTATCTGAAAAGTTTTTTTTTATTTTCCTAGATGTTCTTCATCCTTCCTCTTGACAACTTATTTTAGCATTGTTTAATTCTCTTTCTTTTTCTATCCTCATTTATGTAAAAAAAATCAAAAAACTGCAGACATGCCTTCAACTTTGACCCCTTACTCACATACCGAGTAGAGCATCTGCTATGTTATATGGGTACGAGTACTAGGGCTGGACAATTAATTGAATTTCGATCGTGATTTCAATTTTGGCTTCTCATGATCATAAAAACATTATAATCGAAGAAAAACGATTAATGTGTGCTTCAAAGAGTATTTTTGGGTTGTGATTTTGGCTGTGTTATTAGTGTTTTTTGCATGTTGCAAATGTTGCAAGTTTTACAGGAGTGCATGTAGATTGGATATTTATTTTTATTTATTGTTTTTTATTGCTATTATTTAATATATTGTTATTATTTTACTTGTTACTAATTTATTTTTGATTGTTCTTTTAAGTTGGGGTTCAATAAATACTCAAATTTTGAAATCAATGAATAATCGTGTTTATTAACGGTAATTTCAATATCAATCAAAAATAATCGTGATTATTATTTTTGCCATAATCGTCCAGCCCTAACGAATACTTAGGCTTGGTATCGGCACGGATACCTGATACTTGTACTGGTATCTGTGCATCCCTGCTAGATCTCTTGCTGTGCACATCTACAAGCCATTACAATGGTGTCTACCCTTGACTCAATCACTGAGAAATGTTGGCTTTTCAAAAACAGAATGTGACAACTGGATGTAGGCCTTCACATGTGAATCACATAAGCAAAATATCACAAAACGAACAAACATATAGGGAAGAAGAGAGAAAGAAAACAAAGATGGGTCCACTTCCATAACAAACCCATTAATATTTAAGCAAGGATTGCCTTTGACATGATCCATGTGAACATTGACCAATATTCCTCAAAATGGCTAGGAAACATGGCAAGGAAAGATGCTGTCCTTTTTTTCTTACTATTAATTAATCCAATTCTATACTTGAAAGCCTAGCCGTGATCTCAGTGGTACACCCATTCAAGTACACAATCATGTACACAATCAAGTACACAATCATGAGCTGCTTTTTATGAACTACTGTCTCAGCTCCTTTAGGGTTAAAGTCTCCGTTTATGTAAAAGGTTAAGTGAGCCTTTATGAGACAATAATTTTTTTAAAGCTTTTGTTAATCTTACAAAAGAGAATTAGTTATTTCAAGCCCATCATGCCAAACTTTGGAAAAACTTGGCTTTTGACAGTCCCTTTGTTTTTCCATCTATTACAAGAAAATGTTCAGCTGCGCCAGGATGTATCTTTCTGATACACATATTTCATCATTGGGCAGATGTTTTTGTACGGTCTTTAATGTGCAGTGTTTGATTTGGTGAGCATGAATTAGCAAAACCCTAAGCTCATCTAACTTAAGGAAAACAGTGATATACAGTCATTATCGTGTATTGTATCATTATCTTGTAGGGAGAGTCTTTGCATGTGATTGTATGTGTTTGTGTTCACAAATAAATACATCTAATAGTCATTGTCATTGTAATCCTGAGTAGGCAGTTTTAAAATCAATGTAAGAGAAGGCAACAAACAAAATTGGCAAAGTCGTGGCTTGGAAAAGAGACATAATCCTCCCTTATCCCTGATGACAAAGACACAACTTGTCCTCCCCCCACCAGATTATGACTTGTCCACAAACACAAGGTAAATCCAAATTACAGAACTCTTATAGCTGATTGCTCCTCTGAAACGTACCCAATGTCATCTCGGTAGACCCGGGAGATGAGGACCTCCCCCTTGTGGTTGTAGATGAACAATCCTCCAATCATTGTGGCTGCTTCTCAGTCCCAACTGGCCATGGTGGAACCAAACCCCGCCTGAGAGGAGACAGATATTGAGCAAGAGATGGCAGGAAGGAAGAAGAGAAAGGAAAGAGGGGTGATGGAGAAGTGAAAGCAGTGAAATGTGAGAGAGTGACCATCAGTACAGGGAGGCACTTGTCCCTTACATCCGCTTTCCCTGTCTCTGCTTCTCTCTCTCACAGAGAAAACACAGACATCACTCTATTGCCAACTGAATAAAGCCTGCAGCTGCCCTACGGTGGTGACTCATTTTTGAAGCGTGCATGTGCATACACATACATGCAACAACTATCACTGCTATAAAGCTGAAATGACATTGCCAGCACCCTCACAGCCAATTCCTTTTTCAGACCAAAGTAAGATTAACACCAGATTAGCAGTCTCCAGTTGGAAGAAAGATGCCACAAGGTAGCTAGATACAAATCTGTTGATCTCACATTTTACTGTCAGATGCAGTGAGGGCCAGTCAAGATTCACAAAACGCTAAAAGCAAGACAAAATAAAGTGAAATTTATCTAAATGCAGAACTTTTTTTTCCTAATGCTTGTAAATGGGTAAAGCTTTGACCGAAAAATCACAGTAGTTTGCCCCCATTCAAGAATGAAGCTTCTGGAAACCAGAGTGATGAAGGACATGCGTAAAATTCCTCGAAGACAAGGGCCAGACAACTTACACAAACGATGTCCAGAGGATTAATATCACACCTCCATAAAAATAACAATACACTAATATCCCCAAATAAACATCCGAAGTCCCGACCGAGTCAACGGTCCAAAAGACCTGAGCGGGTTTAATCTCTCGTTTTATTGGCCGAAGTCAAGATGTCTGCTCACTCGGGCCATTTCCTATCGTTCATACATTTTTTATATTTTCACATTTTCCTCTACTCCGGATGGGGGATGTTCACTCGCGAAGCGTAGTATGAAATATTTTAAGAGGCTACAGTACTGATGGAGGCTTGACCTTCAGGTAAGATCAAAGTGATGGAGAATACATCGAGTGAGGGAAAGCTAGCTAATTTAGCCTACGATAGCAGCCTAGCTGGCGGTGATGTTCAGCGAACCAGCGTTGAGCCGTGCGGAGTTTTAAACTGACTTCCGGCGACAGAAAATCAGCCCGTTTGACGCTTAGTTCATTTTATACATACTAAATTATCAACCATTTATTTATCATAAAAGGGACAATTTAAGGCAAACATTCAACAATATCCTTGAATGGTTTAAATATACAATTTTGAAAGAGTATGCTTTTATTTTGACAGGGACACGTCGCCCACTTGCCGTTTTCATAGTAGCTGCCGCTGCTAGCTTGACGTTAGCTAACGGAGCGGCAGCTAACGTTGCTAACGTTAGCATCGAGCCCGACTGAAACGGTTTCACCGGCTGTTAAAAAACGGTTACCGGGCTTTAACTGATACGTTTAACGAAAAATGTGTCACCACCTCGACTTTGGTGCACTTACCCTTGTTCTCTCACGAACGCCACCGGTCTTTCGCCCCCGGTTCGCCAAGGATATAACCGATGTCAGGATCCGGTAGGTTCCCAGTTCACACACCCGCTAATTCCGCTCCTTCCTCCTGCTGGTCCTCTGATAGCTGTCAGCTGACCCACCGTCCTTACGCACAGCCGTTCCGCTGTGACAGGAAAAGGCGCGGCTGTAGCGAGGTCTAAACCGCACCCAGGCCTTGTTATGATAAGCTACACAGGCTACTGGTCAATTATTAGTCTATTAACCAAAGTTTAATAATGGGTTACTATTCCTGTCAGCACAGTGGGCTACTCAATATTTTTGAAAGAATATAGGACCGTGCTGGCATATAAAATACCCACCAGCTAAAATAAATGAATACATTAAAATTAAAAACAACTCAGGGGAATTTGTATACATTGGTAGTAAAATTATTTATCTTAAATTCTCCAAATTAACTGTGTGCAAAAGTAGTTTAAAGAATTTTAAATATTTTTCTTGTTAACCAGTGGTATGTGGGTGGTCCTTTTTTTGCATGCTTTACTGTTGAGCCCATCTGATTCAAATTTATTTTTTCTTCACATTAATAAAACTTTTCATCACTCTTCAACCATAAAGAACATTTTGCATGGGGTCATTCACTTTAGAGACAAACCTAAAAGTACACATGCTGATCCCGTTGCCCACACAGCCCCCCTACACACATACACAAACACACACATCTGTGCACCAGATTGCCTAACCTTCACATTCCTGATCTAGGACTGTCTGGAATCCACAGACTTTAAACGCAAATATGACCTCAGGTACCATGAAAGAAAATCGACACACTTAGGCAAATGTTTCTGCCTCACAAGCTCACGGACACAAATAAAAACATAACACACAATGGCAAGGTTAAGTCATAAAACTATATTTATAAATAAAAAGACATTTTTTTCCTTGATAAAAGAGTAGTGTGAAAGACATGGTAAGAAACTTTTTTCCACTATACATTATCACAACAGAGTCTGAAAATGCTCTGGTTAACAGATGAAAATGCAGTTATGTAGTGTAAAAATGACTCTTCAAGCTGGATGCTCATGTTTAGCATTGATAAATGAAACTAGCTGTGAACAACTACGTATATAATAAAACAAATGCATTCTTACAGTAAGAAGGACTGTGATTCTCTTGCACTACATACAATTTTTTTCCATTTCTTTCTCTCTCAAGTCAAGCAAATAGTTAAAAAGTCTGAATAAAGTTAACAGTTAGTGTTCATTTCGGCTTTCTTTCATTCTTTTTTTCTTTGTTAGAGGTCAGGGGATTGAAAGAACAGAAGGAGGGAAGAGGTTTCTTTCACTTGGTTCTGTGGTGAGCAGGGGTGGGGGAGGACAGAGAAAGTCAGATAAGGAAGGCAGAGAGGAGGGAAGAGAGAAAAGAAGAACAAATGAAAAACATCCATGTAGCAAAGCGCTGAGTCATCTTCCCCAGCTGTCTGTTTCCACCACTTCCCTCCCTCTCTCTTGCTCTTTTGTCCTCATGCAAACTCTTCCCCACCGAGGAGAGGAAACGGAGAAAGAGGCGCTTTGGTTCCATCTTGAGCAAGGGGGTTTCTTCATTGAAGAAAATATGTCCACTACTTCTAGGAAGAAAAGCATAAGAGAGGAGGAACATTTTCTCTTTACATGCACGGCACAGTTGTTCCATCTCTGCTTTTGTGGGTAGATGAATCAAGGCCTTGGGTTAGAGCTTTTGCAATCTTCCCTCCCTCTTGTCTTTTCATGCTGTCCTTCTCAGTCTTAAAATGACGCGAGAAGGCCCTTTCTGCTACGTTGTTGTCAGCCTAAAACCTGTTACATCACATCAACAAAAAATTCTCCTGCATTGCCCACCGCCATGCGGAGTGACTGGCGTGAGGCAGTGAGCTCCGGTGGCACGGAGGCGAGCTCTCTGCCTGGTGGGGCGCCAGGTGCAGCTGTAGACAGATGTTGGGGCTGGGGGGGCAGACCAGGGGGCCCGTAAACAAGGCCAGGACCGTAGGCTATTGAGTGGGAGTTGGCACTGCGGTGGCTGATGGAGCTACGTACGCTTCGCTCACT
Organism: Cheilinus undulatus; assembly: GCF_018320785.1. Lineage (NCBI taxonomy): Eukaryota > Metazoa > Chordata > Actinopteri > Labriformes > Labridae > Cheilinus > Cheilinus undulatus. Next base: position 30,898,643 of record NC_054877.1, read on the forward strand.
AGGGGGAGCCACTGAGCGCTCGCTTGGAGCTCGGTGGCTCCTGATCTCTGTTTCGCTGCCGCTTCCACCAGACTTCCGCCCTTCATTCTTACTGCAGTTGGAACCGCTGCTTCCTGTGGATCAAGGAAATGATACAGCTATTATCAAAGAAAAATATACAAAAAATAACATAAAAATTAAAGTGATCCACATAAGTCACCCACTCTTCTCTGAGTGGTAGAGAAGTGATGCAGGCAGCACTGACCCAGTTTGCAGGAGACTCTCATGGGAGCTGCATGACTAATGGAGACATGGTCATTGAGCATTCACTGCCTCCCACAGGCTAAAATGTTTAGCCAAAGGCAATTACACATTTTTATTTTGTTGCTAGAAACGGCTTACTTGCTTTTGAGGCAAGGTCAGCCTGATAGTAACACTAACAATTTATATGTAAAGGAACAGTCTGACATTTTAAGATCATCCTTTGTTGCAATAAGATCCACAAACACAAGGAGATTCTTTAATCTGCATCTTTTGGAAACTAGATCTGGGACAAGCCAAGCATCAACACTTGAAGCTAGGAAACACTTCCAAATTGTACCATGTCGTATTTCTTAAGTGAGTAAACTATTCAGGAATACAGTCAATGGTAGCATGCAACCACAAATGAGGACAGGACGTCTGAGATGTTCTGCGCAGTCATTGGGCCCAGCTGTTGTTAGTCAGTAAATACCTCCATTGCGTAAGCAAGCAGCTTCATAAACCACAATGTCTGGTTTTCTATTTCCACACATTAAATAAACAAAATAAAACATGTAAATAAGACTTGTAGGAGCTGTTGGATGGGATATTTTAACTACTAACAGAGGTAGGCTGTTTCCTCATATCTTTGAAGTTCACAAACCTAAACATGAACTAGACATAAAACTATGTGAAGTGTGGATGTAAATTCTGTTGGTATTTTCAAGCCTCTGCAGGAGAGAGCAAAGGATGAAAACACTAAAAAAGTGAAAAGTAGTTCTTCGAATCTCTCAGTGTAAAGAGACACATCACACAGAATTTCTGTGGCTTGGATGGATGTCTGCTCCTGCGCAGTCATTGCTTTTGAGGATTCATGTTAGTCAAAATAAACAACTTACCACCAGAAGGCAGAAAGATGGAATCTGTAACCACTGGACATTTTTTCTGGCATTTTGCTATGACACAAGCTGCTTTCACAAATGCACAAAACTCCTGAAAATTAATTTCCTGACCATTTTGGGGAAAGTTGTGTATCAAAATGCAGGAAGAGAAAAAAATGTTAAACCCAAATTCACCCTGACTTTAACCCAGAGGTGGACAAAGTAAGGCTATTGAACTCGAGTAAAAGTACAGTTACTTGGGTTAAAATTTGTTTAAGAAGAAGTAGAAGTACTGGTCTATAGATCTACTCAAGTTAAAGTAAAAAGTAAGTCATTTAACTTTACTTCAAGTACTGAGAAGCAACTTTTGATACCTAATGTGCAGTAATCAGGGGTAGAAAGCACAGAATTATATTTACTGGAATTAATGTAATTTTATAACCTGACATGCCACATGGATTTGTTTTACACATCCATCTGGGAAACCTCTCATACACAGCATTTGGGAAAGGGTAGAGGCTCTGACAAAAAACTCGGAGGGTGACTGAATGAACGTTTTGTCACATCTTTATGGGCCAATCAGAGCAACAATACACGTGGCGTAGCCGCTACCGAGGAGTAACTCCATAGAGAACTGCATAACGTAAACCATGGCAACTGTAGACAAGTCGGTACACGATTTTCGTTGTTTTTGAAAAGAAAACAACTCACTGCTGTTCTTTGTTCTTCTTTTAACGAAGAAACGTCATCAAGTTCTGATAAAACGTACGCTTTAGCAGCATCCACACTAATCTCTTCCACCATATCTGCACCGGCCTCTTGTTGCTGCTTGCTTGTGTCACAACTCCGCCGCGCCTGAGCGCACTGCCCCTCGTCGCTGATTGGTCCTTTCACTTTCTAACCGAGCCCAAACAGTTCAGACAGGAGCTTTGCAAGATGGACTCGCCAGTGAGGAACACGGAAACAGGCGTATCCATCTGCTTTGCAAGGTTAGTGATTTTATGTGTTCTTGTCCTCTTTTGAGGAGTTTTTAAAATCAGTCATTTTACTTTTACTCAAGTATATTGGGGCAAGTATTATACTCCATTTTAAAAAGCATCAAGAACTTCTTAGCGAGAAAAGTAGCGCTGAAAGCCAAAACAAGGAGGTCCAAACTTTCTGTCGACAACATGAAAATGACCAGTAGTTTGGCTTCTACTATGCATGACAGTACCACATTTTAAGAGAATGATTCCAAAATTCATCCCAAAACAGCTGTTGCATTGTGCTTTAGGTTAACCCTTTAAAACCTACCATTGTGCAAGTCTGCCAGGACATATTCTTACATTTTTACATACTGTAGTGCAATTTTTGGGAGTATGTTTATTTGCTTCACATCAATCTATTCACTCATCTATCTATTGACTTATGTCTTAACTACTACAATAAATGGCTTAAAAGTACAATGAACCTAAAAAAATGGAAATTGTTTTGTTTTTTTCACATATATTTTAAAATACAGAAATTGCACAGCTGTATCCCTCAAATTTGTAAATTTAAAAAAGTTGCACAATATCCTTTGGAACCACAGGAAATTTATTTGGAGTCTGTACATAACTTGCATTTTGACATATAGTCAATTTTGTAACCTATAAAAAAACCAAGCCAGATAAGTAGTTGGACTCTTCATCTGACGCTGTAATTAGATCAAAAGCGCCAGCTCTAAAACTGTTTGGCACGACCGGGGTTTTGCGAATCCATAACTACATATGTGTGGAAGTGTGTCAAAGGTGTGTGTGTGATGGATGTCTGGTGTGTGTGGGTTGTGTGTCTGAGTGTTTTTGTAGGAAAGTAGGGGTGAAACGAGAGTGAGGGCGAGTATGTGTGCAGGCTAAGTTCTTCAATGTATTCCGTGGAAAAAAATACAACTCCTGTGAAAATATGCCACTTCCTGTTGTTGGGGTGGGGAGCCTATGAGGTAGGGACACTTAAGAATCATGTGACAGGTCATGCCCACAACATGATGACGTTTATTTCAGCATAGGAAGTGCTGCAAATACCTGTCGTCTCGTTTATTAAGATTTTTGTTATGTGCATTTAATTGTGTATTTTTACAAACCCATCACTGCAATGAAAAAGCACTTTGAAACATGGTGAATGTGTGAAATGTTAGTGTAACTCCCCAGGTTTTATATGCAAAAAGAATGATTGATCTATCTAATCCAGTTTCAAATCTATGGCCAATCAAAAATGGATATGCTTACTGTACGCTGGGTTCTATAGGGTTAAGTCACACCTTATAATAACCAACCTGGTCTAAGATTCATATTCTGTTGTTGTTATTGTTGGACTCTGAAATTTTCTAGAAGTTCTTCTGGAATGCATGAATAAAAGTAGCTATTAATGCTGTCAGGCGATCAAAAAAAACTCATCTAATTAATTAATGGCTTTGTGAATAATTAATCATAGTAAACTGCATACATGGATAATATGAGCAACACTGCATTAAAGGCAGATTTACTGTATAATCCTGTTTTTAATTGGTGATATAATTAAATCTATGTATACATGATACATTGTTGTTCATATTTTACTCTTCTTTTCATGTTATTGACAATGAATTTCCAATTTACTGTATCTGATTTGTTACTCCATAGACACTTGACATTCTACTTATCCCCTTAACACACAAACATCCACTGGCCTACCGCCGCATTCAGTCTCCACAGGTTCTCTGCCTCTACATTTCTTTCTGCCTCTTAGTCACTGAAGTTAAGTCCTTTTTCTTCATGAACAAGTCTCATCACACGCTAGCGCATGCAAGAAGCTTTTTGTAAGTGACGTCAAACAAAACAAAACAAACAAACAAACATCTTTTGAACGGCACTGGACCTTTGTATGAAGTGTTAAGAGCAGGGACACCAGAGTAAACTTTTAAACAGCAAAGTCTGCATATCAGTAGATGAAATCAGTGTTTTTGGACGTAGCATTTCAGCACGTCTCTGCATGCAGGTGAGTGTGCTTGTCTCTGAGTGTCTCTGAGCGCTCTGGAAAAGCACAGGGGAGAGATAGAGACTAAAAGTTGTGTTATTTATTAATCCTGGATGGTGCATATCTTTCAGTTGTATAAAATAATAGTGAATGACTCGTTTTTTCATCCAGTTTACTACGCTACAGTGGACAAATGTAGAAAACAGTGACGTATGACGTCAGTGTGATTATTTTGCCTTAAAAGAATTATGGATTTATGTTTGTGTGATTATTAATAAATTGAAATCAATGTGTTCTTTTGAAAGCACTAATAGTTAAACAGCATAATATCCCTGTACTCACCGCTGTGCTGGCTTCCTGCACTGCCAGCTCCTGGCCCTCCATGGAAGGGTTGTGGCAGGTCATATGGGTGAGGAATGGGGAACTGGTAGGGCAGGGGCATGGGCCAGGGAGCTGCCCCGGGATGTGGCAGAGGAGGGAGGGTGTCCTGATCTGAGGCACCCCCACTGGAACCATCATGGTCATGAATGGACAGGTGAGTCATGTCTGAGGGAGACAGAACAAAAAACTGATGAAGACTTTCAGCTCTACACCCCATTTATGAGAAATGCAATAGTAGTCACTGAAAACAGATATAACTTAACCATAACACTTTACTATTACTGCTGTCAACTGATGGCAAATGTTTGCTTAAAAAAAGGTGTGTCTACTTACTGCCACAGAGATCTCCAAAGATGTAGTAACATTGTTCAGAGAAGGTGATTTTGTTGACGGTGTGTCGGATGTAGCCCGCCTTTAGAAGGTTGCTAGCGTATTTGCGGGCCTCTCTGCGATCTGAGAACCCTTCAACATGATGGAAGAGCCAGTCGACCACATCAGAGCCTAAACATCACAAATACAAACATATTTAGGACATACCAGCTACTCATAACATTTTATTCTTTATAATATTAGATCAGGGAGGATGATTTTGGGTTTGGCAATAAAGTTCCTGTAGAAAGTATTCATCCCTGTGGATGTTTTACCCTTTAAATTATGTTATAAATTGTCTATACAAAATCCAATAAAACCTATTCAATGTCAAAGTGAAACAGATTTCGACAAAGTGATATCAATGGACAAAAATATCAAAGATAAATGAGTGATTGCATAAATATTCACCCCCTTTAAAGTGACTGACCTAATTCAACATCGGTGCTAGTAGTCTCACAGTGAGTGACATGGGGATCACCCTTTATGGGAGAGTTGCAAAAAGAAAGCCACTGTTGAAGAAAACCTCTTTTTTTTTGGCAGTCACCAAACACTACACATCACCACAAACACACCGATCCCCACTTTGAAGTACGGTGGTGGCAACATCATGCTGTGAGGATGCATCTCAGCAGCCAACCAAGAAGGCTTGTAATGGTGGAGGGTAAAATAAATGCTGCAAAATATAGGAAAATCCTGGAAGACAATCTTGATCAGTCAGGTTGGGAGAAGATTTATTTTCCAGCAAGACAATGACCCAAAGCATACAGCAATTGCTACACAGAAATGGTTTAAAGGCAACAAGGTGAATGTTCTGGAGTGGCCGAGTCAAAACCCAGACCTCAATCCAATAGAGAATTTGTGACTGGACTTGAAAAGGCTGTTAATGCCCGATCCCTCTGCAACCTGACAAGAGTTTTTTTTTTTTTTCGTAAAAATGTTTTGTCATAAAATCCGAATTATATTGACCATGATTGATTTATAAAATTAATTAAAGGGGAAACCATCCAAGGGGTGAATACTTTTAAAGGCATTGTATTTTTCTTGCTTAAACAGAAATGTCTGGATGTGGAGAAATAAAGAAAAGCTAGATAGATGGATTTTGTTTAATCATAACTTTTAAAGACAATGTTTTGGGGATTTTTGCCTTTATTTAGATAGAGTGGAGACTGGCACAGAACAGCACAGGGACCGTGAATTCATCCCATGACTTCTGTGTCAAGGACTCCCACCTTGCTCTACCAACTGAGTTAAAGCACTGCCCATCAGTCCTTTTAAAACAAAGATTACCAATGACTTTTTTATGTAACAAGCCATTACAATGGCAAACTTATGGTGACACAGACTGAACTACGCTAATAACATGCAGAGACATACATGAGCTAGTTCAGGAAATGATAAATGCTGGGCTATGGCCTGAGCTCTGACAGACATACCAATAAAAGCGTTAGCGATAGTTATCTTGAGCCACATCCTGTCTCGCACCTCCAGACCTGACTCGGGGCAGGCCATCGCCTTGGCAACTGTTGCCATGTCGCTGTGGATGGAGAGGTGGAAGTCATCGAATCCTGGGAAAGATCAGAAGACATGCATTCAAGTTACCACAGGGGCTGAACCACATCCTCCCTAAATAGCTGAATTAGATTCAAATCTGCCTGAGAGTTGTGTATTTGTACACCACTGAAACTGCTTTTAAGGCATTTAAAGTGCCCTACTGAAGTGTCGAGTAGATTTTTTCCTTTCTAACAAGTTTTAATAGCAGAGCTGAGTACTGTTACCTAATCTAGGCAAGTACAAAAATGTCGGTCAGTGTAAGAATTTACCTCAGATAATATTCGGTTTCCTGTGGTCTGGACTGTAATTTGACCTCTGCGGTCCTAAACATGAATCAGGCAGTCTTGTTTGGATTGGACTACAACTGAGCTGTTTCCGATAAAACCCCTGATCATGATAAAGTGAATGTCCTCCTGAGAAAAGTATCACAGCTTACATATCCTCTCATAAAGGTTCACTGCATTTCAAACATGTACACAGTGTTGTAATGCACCTTTTGTTTTTTTTACCTGTGACCATTCCTTAAGCATAAAACTGTGAAAGCCTCCCTTTTAGATTTTTCCTACTTCTACTATAAAATGCTGACAATATTTATAAACACACCTTATATGAACCTGATTCCTGCTTCAAATGCCAGAGCAGTGCAAGCTCATGATGGCACACATCCTAGTTGTACCCTTTATGCAAAATTGGACCTTTAAAGCATCTTTATGAAATCATGCACTGTCTGTGGAGGCTTTTATTATTCAACTGTTGAAGCCGTCTTCTCCACAGCAGATTTAATCCTGTTTTTGGCTGAACACTATGTAAAATATGAGTGCAGAAACAAGCCTGAAACTTATATTTGAGGCACTGTTTGTACTGTTACACAGATGAATTGATTACAAAAACATTTCCTGCTTTAAATGTCTCTGCAGTAACATTTAGAGTGACCTTTTGCAGCAATAGAGTTAGACAAACCATATAAAAGAGCAACTAAGCAATCCCTATCATCCATAATCCTAAATCAAAGATCTCACTTTTTTCACAGCGTTAAAATGATTTAGATTCTTTTCCTGTGGTCACAAGGAAATCCAGATGTTTGTAAGGAAAATTCCCAAAAATGTGGATCGTATCAATTAGGTCAAGAAGGTGTGTAGAGAGAAGGATGTTTTCATCAAGAAAGACAACTCGTCTGTGTCTCTCCCAAAATTACAGGGGAGACAGAGGTTGAGAGTTATGGTTTCGTTTTGACAAGAGTTATTGAGCAGATGGAAGCAGTGAGGCTGAACACAGAAAAAGCTGGAGCACAGAGTCGTCCCAGGAATGCAGTAAAAGGGCAGGGCTACACTTAGCACAGAGATTTACTTGTAAGTCTCAGGGAGATTCTGATATTACTGTATCTCTGAAAGTTAAGGCGGCAAGGCTTCACATTCAGAGACGAGTGTTCAAAAATTGAAATATCACAAATCTTGTATGTTTTATGATGGTCGTAACAATTGAAGAGCTTTTTTCCTGACTGTCACAACAGAGCTGCTGATAAACAGGCGTGCATTGAAAAACATGCAAGGACAAGAGTGAGTGAATGTAAAGATAGTTATAGACAGATTCATTTTTTTTGGTTGGTGCATTAATAACAAGCCCTAACAGCAGGGGGCGATGCAACTCACGTTCAGTCTCAGGGATAGAGCTGCTGATAGAGGAGCTGGTGGATGTGACAGTACTCATGGAAGGGCTCATGCCATACGCAGGGTACACCCCAGTCATGGCTGCCGTGTGAGATACCCACGCAGCTGGGTCGATGGGCCGGATTGGCTCACCTGCTCGATCACATGTATGTATCATGGTCAGAGTGGGGTCCTCTCAACAAAGCAAGACTAAGACATTCAGAAATACAGTAAGAGAAAGACAAGACAGACAAATACTCACTCCTGGGCAGTGCAAAGCAGCTCCGAGGGTTGGGGTCCCAGCACTTGGCCACAGTCAGAGTAATAGGGCTGTTCATAAACAGAGACAATAGTTACCTTCACTACATCCTATGTATTTTTTTAAAGAATATCTCTTCTTTGCTTGTGAAAGAATAAGCATACATTTTTGCAGCTTACCCTGGTTTGTGTACAATGTCCCTCAGGACTCGAACGGCATCATCATTGCTCATGTTCTCAAAGTTTATATCGTTCACCTGTAGAAATAAATTGAAAATGAAGCTGTAAATATATCTGAAGGCATTTGAAGGCTCTTGCACTACAAAGCAACTTCAATAGGTCATAAACTTGCAGAGTAACAGCTACTGCTGACTGTGGGATGGGCCAAGATCAATATAAGGAGCCACATTCAAACTGAGTTGCAATTCTTTTGGATAAAATATATCATTATTACCAAAGCTAAATCAGCATCAGACATCCTACATTACATGTTATCATATCATGCAAATTATAAAAGATAGCAAAATATGGGTAAAAAGAAAATGGAGAAATATTAATTAATTAAAAAACAACTTTCATAAATATGTATATGTGAATATCTATGTCTTTAAAACAAATAATACAGTGCCTAGACAAACAATTCATCCCTTGGATGTTTTATCCCTTTATTGATTTTATACATCAATCATGGTCAATATAATTTGGCTTTTTTTGACAAAAAACAAGCATTAACATGAAAACATTTTAATGTCAAAGTGAAAACAGATTTCTACAAAGTCATGTCAATTAAATTAAAAAAAATTTAGGGTAAAATAAGTTACTGCATAAATATTCACCCACTCCAAGTATTTAGTAGGTGCACTTTTGGCTGCAATCACGGCATTGAGTCTGCGTGGATAGATGTCAGCCAGGCTAGCACATCTGGACACTGAAATTTTACTCCATTCTTCTTCGCGAAACTGCTCAAGCTGTGTCAGGTTGCACGTGGAACAGTCCTTTTCAAGTCCAGCCTGAAATTCTCTACTTGACTGAGGTCTGGGCTTTGACTCAGCCACTCCAGAACATTCAGCTGGTTGTCTTTAAACAATTTTTGTGTAGCTTTCCCTGTATGCTTTGGGTCACTGTCTTGCTGGAAAATAAATTTTCTCCTAAACCATAATGCTCTTGCAGACTGAATAAGATTGTCTTCCAGGATTTTCCTATATTTTGCTGCATCCATTTTACCCCCTACCTTTATAAACCTTCCAAGGCCAGTTGCTGAGAAGCATCCCCACAGCGTGATGCTGCCACCACCATGCTTCACAGTTGAGGTGGTGTGTTTGTGGTGATGTACACTAATTGGTATCCACCAAAAATAGCATTTTGTCTAATGGCCAAAAATCACCATTTTGGTCTCATCAGCCCAAGGAACTTTCCTCCACTTGACCATGGAGTCTCCAACATACTTTTGGCAAACTCGCATCAAGATTTTATCTAATTCTTCTTAAATAGTGGCTTTCTCTTTGCAACCCTCCTATAAAACAAAAGACTGATGAATAATCCGGGCAACAGTTTTTGTATGGAGAGTCTCTCTCATCTCAGCTGCTGAAGCTTGTAACTCCTTCAGCGTAGTCATAGGTGTCTTAGTGGCCTTGCTAGTCTCCTTCTTGCACAGTCACTCAGTTTGTGAGGATGACCTGATCTAGGCAGATTTACATATGTGCCACATTCCTTCCACTTCCTGATGATGGATTTAACTGTACTCCTGGGAATGTTCAGCCCCCTGGAAATTGTTTTGTATCCATCCCCTGGCTTATGCTTTTCAATAACCTTTTCTCTGGGTTGCTTGGAGTGTTCCTTTGTCTACATAGTGTAATGGTAGCCAGGAATACTGATTAACCCGTAACTTTACCTTCACACAGGTGTCTTTGAACTAAAATCACCTGAGACACAGTCACTGCACTGCACTTTACAGGGGGGGAATATTCATGCAGTCACTTATTTTACATTCTATATCTTTTATTTAATTGACATTACTTTGTAGAAATCTGCTTTCACTTTGACAATACAGAGTTTTTGTCACTTGTTTTTTGTCAAAAGCCAAACTATACTGACAATGTGTGGTTTATAAAATCAATAAAAGGATAAAACATCCAAGGGGCTGAATACTTTTTATAGGTACTGTAGGTCCATACTTTATAACATTTTATGATTTTCTATCATGTAACTATGTGTATTCTTTGCAGAGTCTGTTGTCAGTGTCAGGAGGTATTTTTGTAACTATTCCTTTTTAGTTTTGTATGGTTCCCTTTATTTTAATTTGATAAATCTTTTTTTACAATGGTTCTGCAGTGAAACAATGTACTGACACATACAGTAAATCCTGTTCACATGTTTTCTTTTATTTACTCCTTCCCATCTGAATTAAAGACTTTACTTGGTGCTTACACTTCGAGCAAGTAAGTCATACCAAGTTCGTGTCAGAGGTATAAACAAACACATGTTTTGATCCCTAAGTGTTTCTTTTTCTTTTACAAAAATCCACACACACCTGTAACAGCATGTCTCCGGGCTCGATGCGTCCGTCTGCAGCCACGGCTCCTCCCTTCATGATGGAGCCGATGTAGATCCCTCCATCTCCCCTCTCATTACTCTGACCCACAATACTGATGCCTAGAAAGTTGTACTTCTCTGTGAGTAGAGAGAGATGTAGAAAAGGAAAGAAAAGATAATCAAGACCAGAATCAATATGGAAACAAGTGGTTACATCTGTTAAACCTCCTGTCTTCTGTAAAAAAATAAAGCTCAGTGTGTGGCTTTATAAAGAGGCTTTATTCAAAAACAAAACAGTCTCTATTCATCCGAACATGTGTAACTGCTTTCTGTGTGCGGCTCTCGTGACACTTACCCATGTTAAGAGTGACAGTGATGATGTTCAGAGACATAGTGGAGTCTGTGATGCTGCTGAATGATGAGGACTAGAGGGAACAGCAATGACAAGTGAGAAATTTAAAAGAAAAGAAATGTGAGAATAAGAACCAGGGTTGTCAGATTGGTGTTGTGATCTCACCCTGTCCATATTGGAGGCCTTGGGCTTCCGTCGGCGACGGCGGTGTCGTCTCATTAGACGAGAGGAGCTCTGCTCAGTGGAGCTACTGAATCTAGATACAAGACAAGAATATTGCAAAGAGTCGTTTTAGAAACTATACACACAATTGGCTAATTTATGAGCAAATAACCAAACGTTTTATGTTAATTGTTAGCTGAACAGGATTGTATCAAATTAATTAGATTTTTATTATAGATCTTTACCTTGATACTGCTCAAATGAAAACAGGCCTAATTATCTATGATACAAAAGTCACCCAGACAGACACAGAGGCTACTTTCCCCATTTATCTTGACAATATTAAATCAAAGCCCATACTGTTACCAACAAGTAAGAGGCTGTTAAAACAGTTATGTAATAAAAGTGGTGTTTGCCAGGAGTCAGGACCATCTTACACTGTTTTCAGAACATCATGAAACCCGCTAATTTTAAGATTTTATCAGACAAAAAAAGGACAAAGTTTGTAGATAACAATATTCTGGACTCCAGAGAAACTCTTAAACATGATGAAGCTTAAAACCAGATTTGTAGCTGCATCCGCAGGAATGACATCCTGTGAGATGCCTGAAGACAGCGAACAGCAGAGACCCATCAGTGGGCTGTAGATATTTCCACCTCTCATAAAGGACAACTCAGGGGGTAACCACAAAAACCACCAGACTACAGGACTGTATTACTCTCAGCCAAAAAGCATCAACTATAAATCCAGATGCCTTGCTCCAAGCAAAATGTCTAACTACACTTGTGAAAATCAAGCTCAACAGTTCCACAAAACGTCTGACCTGCTGGTTGCATCATCATCCTCTGAATCAAAGCAGGAAGTAGACTCCAGCTCGCTGCTCATGAAGGACGAGCAACTGTCATACTCAGGGCCCCCACGTCCAATGGGCCGGGATGAAAAACCGTTCTGTCTTCCACCTGCAGTGGAACATCAGTGAAATCAGGAGAAGTCAAACATACAAGGGACAAATGAAAATACAAGAACCTGTAAAAAGAGATCAGAGATCCAAGCTAGAAATAAAAGAACAATATAAAAGAACAGAGTATATCCCATTTGAAACCACGGTCCTTCAAATCATACTGATTCCTTTATTATGGAAGCCCAGAACCAACATACTTCACTACATTATCCTTTAAATACATTTAGTCCGTTTTTTTTTTCAAAATAAGTTAATACTAGATGAAAACAAAGCTGGTTTTCCATTAAAATTGATTAATTTATTTTATTGTTTTAAAATCACTAAAAATGTTATTTCTCATGCCATCAGGATCATTTCTGGCGATCTAGCAAACAGAACAACAGGCTCGTCACTGTGATAGGTCAGATGATGGCATGCCATGCTGCCATTGCCTGCAATGATGAGGTAAGTTAACCCCTTCTAGAAGAAAAGTGTGGTGTTGTCTGTCTATTTTGATTCTATCGAAGGCAAAAATAACAGAAACTGCTTGTGCAACTCTGAGTTAGGATTTGAGATAAGTAAGTCAAATCTCAAGAAACACCATCAGAAATTACTTGCTATAACAGAATGATAGAGTAAATCACTGCATTTGAGTTGGGGCTTCTCTACTTTTGATGAATAATACATGACGGCATTAGTCACAGTTTGCAAAAGCTTCTGCAACATCAGCCTCTGCACCATTTTTGTGAATCTGTGGACCTCTGAAGTCATGCATACAGTCTGCAATTTTGGCAACTTACAGTGCATTAAGAAAGTATTCAGAGTCTCTATACTTTTTTCAATTTTGCTATGTTGCAGCCTGATGCTACAGTCAAAAAAATGTTCTTATTAATCTACATTCAGTACCCCATCATGACAAAGTAAATACAGAATTTTAGAAATTGTTGTAAATGTATTAAAATTAAAAAACTAAAATATCACACTGACAAGTATTATACAAGTATTCAGACCCTTTTTTAGACCCAAACACATGAAGGCCTGCTTGGTGTTTGCAAAAACTCCCAGTGAAAGCCAAGCAGGCCTTCATGTGTTTTACATCAACCTGAAGTGTCCCTCTATCCACTCTGCCATAAGCCCAGATTATGTCTCTGAGCTCTGCAGGCAGTTCCTTTGACCTAATAGCTTGGTTTTTGCTCTGATATGCATTGTCAGCTGTGAGGCCTTCTAACGAGAGGTGTGTGCCTTTCCAAATCATGCTGAATCAATTTATTTCACCCCATGTGAACTCTAATCAAGGTGTAAAACATCTCAGCAATAATAGGGAGAAATGCGAAGAACCTGAGCTAAACTTCAATTTTTTTGCAGAGGGCCTAAATATCAGTTTGATATTTCAGTTTTTTCTTTCTTTCTTTTTCTATTTTTTTTCTAACATTTATTTTTGGGCCTTTAAATGCCTTTGTTATACAGAGGAAGGCCAGTGGATAGACTTGAAAATAGGGAGGACAGTGTGGACAGACATGCGGTGAAGGGCCACAGGCCGGATTCGAACCGGGGTCGCCTGCGTACATGGGTAGCGCCTTTAAATCACTCAACCATCTGCACGGCCATCAGTTTTTTATTTCTGATAAATTTGCAAACATGTCTAAAATTCTGTTTTGTCATGTCTTTGTCATGATGGGGTACTGAGTGTAGATTAATGAGAATAAAAATGATTTTTTTTCAACTATAGCATCAGGCTGCAACATAGCAAAATAGAATAAAGTGAAAGGGGTCTGAGTACTTATCACAAAGTTTGATTTTTTTTTAAATAAGGAACAGAAGACTGACAATTTCAGCACATCTGGAAAACAAAACCAGCATTCAGAAAACATTTTCTGACCGTGGTCATTAGTGTGTTTCCGCCGTGGCCTCTCCCGTTCTCTCCTTTGCGATGCCATAGAGCCAGTTTCTGTGTCATTGTCCAAACTGTCCCGACCACTCGCTGCCTTCCCACTTCAGACAGAGACCGTAAAATGAAACAAAAGTTAATGTCAAGAAAAGAAAAAGAATCTCATAAATATCAAGGCATCAAACTTCATTTGAGAGTTTCTTAAACTAGATTCAGGTAAATATATATTTCTCATCGAAATCACATTACTTGTTTACATTACAAGTTTTAAAAACATTACTAACTGGCCTAGCTGCACCTAAAAATAAAACAAAAACTACACTATACACAGTAATTAATATACATTTGAAGGTACAATGTCAGTTTTTTACTTTTTTAAGTTTAGTCCTTTTATTACCTCAAATTTTTACAACAGTTTCCAAAGTCAAAGAAATAATTAATTTTTATAGTTGTAACGGTGTGTTTCTTGTCACAGCAACTGCCATCATAGATTTGATGTTTACCATTGCCATGGAAAAAATTGATTTTATTTCAAAGCCAGCCACATAAGGAAGCATGGATTTCGACCAGAAGTTGCCGTTGTGTTGTTGTATCTCGTTCATGTATTGTGGTGCTTTCTTCCAACGCACTGCAATTAATTTTTGTTATGCCTATATGTTCCCATCATCTAAAACCCCCTGTAACACACATAAACCACACCACCACCACCACCCCCATTTAACATTCTGTTAAAACCAAGAGACACGCAACTGTGGGCATGAGATGGAGAATCTGTGCATTTCCTGACGTGTTAAATTGGATTATTTTCAAACATGAAAAAAAAATCCCAAACTTAACAAAATAAAATAAAGCTTGTTTCCAGCTGGGCAGTCACAGGGTGTCACACTTTTCCCATTTCATTAACTGTTTCCTCTGCTACCATGGCTATTAAGAAACACAGGAGGATTCAAACTCAAAATATGCATGGCATCTATCTCTCTTTAACACTTAAAAATTACACTGAAAACACAAGAATAAAGAAATACCCAGAGAATGTTTTTCTGAATATACTGACTGATAGGAAGGTGGTCTTGAGTCCCCGATGCCCCCAGTTCTCTCCAGAGGAGGTGCCGCTTCTAAACTATCTGCCACTGATCCTGCATCTGTGTGGGCTCCGTCGCCAGAGACCAGCTGTCAACAGACGAAGAATCAGGTCAGAGAGGGATGAGACAAACACTGGAGAGGGAAGAATAAACTGAAAGACACTGAAAGAACGGGCAGCAGACCCACGTCAGAGCACTATTGTGTTTACACTAAGCTACTGTATATCCAAGGGGTGGAGGGAATATCCTGTTTTATTGTCCCAGACTAGAGGTGTGCCAACAAAGTGGGAACTACAATGTCCCATTGAACTACACTATATGTCTTCTATAAATTTCCGGCTGAAATGGCAACGCTATAAAAAGGCAGCTTAAGTGGCAAATTGCAGTGAAAGAAAGTTTGCCAAGATGAGTAAAATTTCAGACAGTGAGGCAGTTGCCAATGAGTAGAAAATGTAGTATCCAAAGGAGAGCCAGACTTCAATACGATAGCAGTGGAATCAAATGATATTGACGCCAATATACCAGGATAACAAAAATTTAAGCCGCAGGAACACAATATAAGCCAATTTCTTATTTTTGATAACAAAAACAGGCAAGCTATTGCACACTGCCTAAGTTGCACAAACATACTGAGAGTATTTTAATACCAAACTTTGTGTGTTTTAGACAGTGCTCTCTTTCATTATCTTGCAACAGTTAGTGGTTAAAAATGTTAAAATAGAAAATCTGTAGTTCTTAAAAGCTTTGAAACTTTCCAGTACATACAATCATTGCATAATATTGTCAAACTTGGGAAAATAAACAATGACAATTTTAAAACCTCATATTTGACATTGACTGTAATAGGCTAAGTATTATTACAGGGAAATTATATCCATACATCATTTGTCTGTTTATTTTTCTATCCTCATTTTCTCATTTCAATTTCAGCACATTCCAGTAAACAGTTGTTACATTTGATCACTCATGATGTAACTTTTTATCTCATACAGCATCAGAATTTGAGTTCTGCAGCATGTTTGATACTTTCCATAAAAGCTGTATGGACTGTGCATGGTTTAAATGCAAAAACAGCAGAAAAGACAAAAATTTCAACCTGAAATGGGAGTGATTTGCTGTGGTCTACAGTTGTCCAGTGCTAAGAATTGAGTTTGATTTAATTTTGTACACAGCAAGAACTCATTACTGGTTAATAACCTCTACATCCATCAAGTTAAAGACCCACTTGAAGAATTCTCCTTATGCCCAAGGGCTAATTAATCACATCTGCTTGTATTACTGCATAAAAATTTGGATCTGACAACAAAGTGCTCTAGAAATGTCTTCAATAGTCTTTTTTTAAAAGACCAAAGATTAAACACATGTTTAGTTTCCTTGACTGTATATCAAGGAGAAAGAGTAAATAGTCTCATTTATGAAGCTCACACCATCAAATGTTTTTGATTATTCACTTCAGGCTGAATGTTTCTGACATGAAATTAAAAACAGTGAGTGGATAAAATTGGGCTTTTTTACCATTAAGTCAGTTAATGCAGAAAAAATCAAGAACAACTACAATGAGTCACTTTGCTCTCTGGGGTTACAGGGGAGTCTAAAAATGTCTTATTAACGTGGCAATCAGAAATAGTGAGTCAGAAACACACAAAGGGTGAGGGCTTTGTATTTAACAAATAATAATTTAGAATACCAGAATTTTCAACTCTGATATATTTAGAAATATAGAAATACTGAAGAATATGAGACATGTTTTGACACAATGGGCACAAAATACACAAAGACAAAGAGAACGAGAGAAAATTCAGTAATTTCCTTGCTTCTGATTTCTAACCTGCACACAGTGATAGTATAGATTAAGTCCCTTAACACATTACATCAAATTCCAAATAGGGATGCACGATTCATTATTATTATTATTATTATTATGAATTTATCATTGTGAATACCGATTATTTATGCAACAAGCAATGCTTTCTCACTCAGCATGCATGCAGTTGAATCAGTTTGATGGAGGCCTGAGTATAATGGCAATGCTTTTATTCCATTTTAATTCATTCAGAGGAAGCTAAAGCTAGCCATTAACTCCCCTCAGATTAACTGGTACCAAAATAGCTGTGGAAAAAGGTGCTTAACATGTGGAATAGCAGATGGACATACTAGTGCATCTCAAAATATTAGAATATCGCAAAAAAGTCCATTTTTTCCATGCTTTAAATTAAAAAGTGAAACTTCCAGATATTTTTCAATACATTTCATACAAAGTGAAATACTTCAAAGACTTGTCTGTTTTAATCTTAATGATTACAGCTTACAGCTTGCAAAAATACACCATCTCAAAATGTTAGCATATTCTGTAAAAGTCAAATTTGCAAAGGCTTCCTGAGCCTTTATTTTATCACTCTACTACAGTACACACAACCACAATCATGGGGGAGACTGCTAACTTGACTTTTATCCAGAGGACAATCATTGGCACCCTCCACAAGAAGGGTAAGCCACATAAAGTCATTGTTGAAAGGCTAGGCCATTCTCAGAAAGTTGACTGGAAGGGAAAAGTGTGATAAGAAATGGTGTGCAAGCAACATGGATAAGCTCAGCCTTCAGAGGATTGTCAAACAAAGTGGATTCAAGAGCTCAAGGCCGGCTCAGACTACACGATTCTTTTGGTCGTTCACGATGGCACCATGTCAGACAATGCGACCAAAAACTTGTCTTGTCTTGGCCGACAGCCTGGCCACACTACAAGAGTGGTCCGGACAGCTCAGCATATGCTGACGTCACCACTGTCTCCGCGACTGTGTACAAGTTCACAAGTTGTTGGGGGCGGGCCAAAGAGAGTCAATCACTCTACTACAGAAGCGCTCTGTGTGATTGTAGCGGTCTTTTGCTCAAAAAAAAAAAAAAAAAAAGGAAAATAAGAAACAATTATGGATTGGATTATGGACATAAGTATGGATGTATCAAAAGGAGGACAATATGGACTGGCTCTCCTTCAGATTGAACTTAAGGTACGCATGTGAAAATGTAAATAAAATAAAATACAATTTACACAGTAGTTTTAGGGAATAAAAGGGAATAAAAGCGGTAAATCTTGTAAATGATGATGCAAAGATAATGAGCAAATGTTCTCCTGTTGTTAGACGTCAGGATTCGCGTCGTTAACGTCAGGTCAGGGTGTCAAATTAGACGACGATGTACGAAAAATTCTGACATGCTAGTCTTGTTGAATCGTGGTCGTGGGGCGTCTTGGATGGGTTGTTAATTATGTCACACTACAAGACCATTTGTCATTCCCGACACTCTAAATCGGGCCTGAGTTTTGATGATGAGGTGTGACGCTGCAGTCGGGCTTAAATCTGGCTGAATTCGTGTAGTCTGAGCCCACCTTTAGGGGAACTTCACAAGGAGACACCAGACTCAACTATACAGACAACTATACAGCCAAGCTGAAGGCTACTATCAAAGCAACCTGGACTTCAACAACAGCCCATGAGTGCCTGAGACTGATTACCTCCTATTGCATTGATGCAGTACTTCATGTAAAAGGAGCCAGACCAACTACTGAGTGGATAAACAAAAATAATTTTCCAGAAGGTCAGCATTTCTGTATTATAAATCAGTTTTTGATTGGGGTTTAGGGACATTCTAAAATTCTGAGGTAATGGAATTTAGAGATTTGTGAGCTGTAAGCGATAGTCATCATGATTAAAACAAAAATAAATCTTGAAATGTTTCACTTTATGAGATTAATTTAGAATATATGACGTTTCAATTCTTGATCTAAACCACAGGGAAAAAAATACACTTTTAATGATATTCTATTTTTAGATGCACATGTAGAAACCTGGAGATCTAGCTTACACTGATTCATTTCTGTTTATCATACTTCCTACTGTTATTGCAATATTAAATGATAAAACCGCTTTAAGTTCCAATACCATTTTAGTTTTAAAAAATTAGGTGTAGCCAAAGGACAACAGTTGAGGTGCACTAGGATAAGGTGTAAAACATATTGTAAAAGTCAGAATATACTTGTTAGCATACAAAATGAAGTACAACAGGCTGGATAGTGAGGGCTGGTCTGTTATGATGAGATGATAGCAAGCCAGGCAATCAGACCCCAGAGAGCTATCAATCAGATCATTGAAAAAACAGCTAAACAGTGAAGAAAAATAATGGAAATACTGTAACAGAGATAACTTCGTTGTGCACGGAACATTTCAACAGCCCCCTGAGATAACACACATTCAAACACTCAAAGAGAGAAACTGGCCTACAAGCTCAGTCAAGCAAAAAACTAATTCAAGCAAAGAAAAACCATATCTGAGGGACACATCAGGACATGCATGCTGGACAATACGCACACAAACCAGGTGATAACACTGTTGATGACTTTCAAATAAAACCTTTAACTACAGTCACACTGTGCTAAATTACCCAACTGCATCAGCCTTTCATATCAAGAAACAAAACACTCTTTCAACTTTTTCTCCCCTCACTGTGAGATTCAATCTTCCTGTTAGATGACATGCAGTGAGACTCTTTGTTATGGTTTATTTTCCTCCAATCCTGTGATTCCACTTGCTCTTAATCCAATTTCTATGTCGACAAGAGAGGAGGGGAGGCTGTGCGCTGGGACCAGATGTCTCTTGTGTAGCGGAGACAGGAGAATTATTGCTCGGAGCCTCTAAATGAGATAGTACATGCATGTGCATGTATGTATGAAAGGTGAAGGTTTTGTCGTACATGTGGAGGGACTTGAAACTTAAAGGACCCAAGGAAGCTGAATTTCTTAAAAATGCTGAAAAACAAAAGAGCAAGGAAACACACTGGGGTGTTTCCATGCATCTGTTTCCCCTAGGATCATTATGTGATAATAATATTATCACAGAGGGCCTCTCCCTTGAGACACAGTATGGTTGTGATCACTAGTCAACAGATGGGAGTCATTGTTAGACATGCACACACACTGCTGCCAAATACCTCATGAATACAGTAAAAACATAAAAGTAAACTAACAACAACAAATAAATAAAACAGTAAATTATTCCTGGATGTATTCTGAACCTACCCATGAAACCACACGTCCATTAAAACAAGGCAGCTTGGCGTTGTCGTCAGATATTTCCTCCTTTACCACCCTGTAAAGAGAACAAAGCTTTGTTTCAGTAAACCTTAACCAACACAAAAGCACTCTGAGGGCAATAAAACATAAGGCTGAGTAATACTTCAATTAGCCAGGACAGACAATGACAATGAGAGAAATGGATGCACATTTTACACAACACTTACTAACATACTTTTATAAACCATGAAGGTGCTAAAGAGAATATAAATTAATATTCTGAAGGATAAAAGTGCTCCTTGTTGGTGTGAATCTGACAGCAGGATTATCTAACTGGTTAGAGTAGTGAATGAACACATATTTAAGTAACTAAAAAGAGAAGAAACAAGCATAGGATCTGATTATCAGGACTTTTTAACTAGTATAGAATAATAAAATCCCAAAATATCAAGAGGCAGCCATCACCACTGAGTTACAGCAAGCAAGACATGACTCTGTTCTACATTTTATAGAAGCAAGCTTTAGTGTTTCGATGGGTTGTCATGATATTAGAATTCTGGTCAGTCAAAACCTGTTTTAACACCACAAGGACAATTAAAATCCTAGGAAACAAAAACCAGGAAATGCCTTGTTTGCAACTGTCAAGAATGCAATTGTTGTGGCCTGCATACCTGTAAAAACTGTACAATGGTGTGGATATAAATGATCAATATATAAAATATATCCTTGTTTCACCCCAAATTAATGTATTTGCACTCATATGTACAAATATTCCTCATCGGTGCAACATAGGGATTTTTTAAACTTCAATCACACCAGTAAAAATATTTCAATGTACAAAACTGTTTCGTAACATGTCGACAAAAATAGATGTTCTAAGCCAGGGGTTTTCAAACTTTTTAGCCTGCGACCACCAAAATAAAGGCGGCAGAGATCAGGGACCCCACTGTATCTGTGTGTGGTTGAAATATAGTTGAACACAGCCATGCATTTCAATAACAGTCATGTGTAGACTTACATCTTAAGGATTTTAAACATTACTTTGATTGGAGCCTACTCTCACCAAATGACCATGCTTTATGTTACAACTATTTCTATGCATATCTATTTTCAATAAAAATGGGTAAAATATACCATTGGAAATAATTTAAAATTTTTCATTATTTTTTTGGAAGGCATCTGGAGACCCCTTCTCAGTGTCTAACAACCCCAGGTTGAGAACTACTGTTCTAGGCAGTCAATAATGATAGTTTCTTGTTTTCAATCATGAAGACTTCAAGGTTAACTCCAGCACACTCTTTCATTTGCACAAAAAACATTGGTAACATTTGGTGCAAAGATATTGCCTATGTTTTTGGGAAATTTAGACAATTCATAGGACTTTGCCTGCAACTTTTGATGATCCTTTTCTAGCACTCCTCTCATATAGTTTTTAAAGTTCAAGTACTCGTCCATATCATCGCTCTTTAAACGGCAGCAATCGTTTTCAAAACAAATGTTATTGGAAAAGTATCCAAAATTTAGAAAACCTTGTGTTTACCACTAAAATAAAAGTACTGAAGCTGTGTAAATAAAAAAGACAGAAAAGAAGAAGTAGGGATGCAAATATTCCTTGTGTAGCTTGAATCCTCCAACAATCTCACTGAGTGAATTTCCAGAAAACCTTCGCAGACACAGTGTTTCCTTTGGAGAATCAGATGTCAGCTGTTACCTTGACAACACATTGTCCCACTGTCAACAGGGGACAGATCAACCCCTGACTGCTGACACGATTAGCTGCACATTCAAGTGAAGGATAAAACAGTAATGGTTGTTAGGACTGCCTTTGAAAGTCTGTAAGGTAAATATTTTGACAGCTAGTGTTTGTCCCAGTATGGCAGGTTGATGGATCTATAACATGGGTTGGAGTAGACGTTTAAATAGTATATTTCCAGGATATTCCTTCACTCTCCCCAACATGCATAGCTGTGGGTCCTCTCCAAACATGTCTTTGCCACTTGAAAATGTTAAGAAGCCGTTGCCCCACCCTAGTTTGCGTCTGTCCAAAAACAACTTTGGAAACCTGGCTGAAATGTTGAAAAAAGTGAACACCCCCCGTCTCCTTTTAACTCTAAGAAGACCCTGCCTGGAAGGAGTATAAAACGTCTACTTTTCCAGCCATGTTTTAACACAAAAGGACATGCTCATAAAGCTGCCAGAGTGATGAACAGGGCATTCCTGTGTTCAACTCTGCATTCCTCGGTCTAATAGACAACAACAGCAGGGGCCTGCTGCACTCAATGACTAGCTAACTGAAACCGGCCGTTTACATTCTGACGTTAGCCTGTTAGCATAAACGTCCCATACATTAGCCAGCAGCTGACAGATGTAACCATCAGTGTATGATCAATGTCGATGTTTTGTCAACTTCCCTCGCTCCCAAATCATTGAAAATGTGTTAAAAGTGTCTTTATGTGCTTCCGCAAGCGCTAAAATGCCAAACTTGGCCAGAGAAAGTCAAGGCAGAAGACGTGTAAGCTAGCCACACAAGCAATGTAAACAAACGGGGTTGGGACGCTAAACAGACCTGCTAACGCTGCGAGCTCTTCGCTAGCAGCTAACAAAGGAACTACACTATAAAAATCGAGCAAAAGATCGATAGACAGGTAATGTTAAAACTGATGACACACCAGCTGGAAGAAGTAAGAACTACATTGATGTCAATCCAGCTGTACTAAAGCAGAGAAACCCCGTGTGAGATGATGCTGATGCCTTGTTAAACACAATGAGCACTGTAACCACTGACCCGAAGTCATCGTCCATGGATTTGAAGAAAAATTTGTAATTTGGCTTCTTGAGGACATTTTTGAAGTCTGCCAGGGTGACTTTGTCCGCCGGGACCGACAGTTTCACCAGATACGGTGTTTCCTGGTCGTCGAGGTGGTAGATAATTTTGGTCTCCCCCATCTCGGACTGCGGCTAAGGCGAGGCAGGCAGGGTGCATCAAGCCGCGGGCCTGGCAAGCAGGTTCCCTCTCGGGCCCCGACTCCCCGTGGCGCTGGCGGCGGCTGTACCGTGGTCCTCCGGCTCTCCCTGGTTGACCGACACGCTTCGTAGTCCTGGTCCTCCTTTTTCTTTTCCAGCTCGTCAGTGCTAAGCCTGCCTTCAATTCAAATAAGCACCTCGTTTTCCCACAACGCGTCCAAACACCGACTGAAGAGCTGATCACGTAAGTTCCAGTTTGTATCAAACTTGAAATAAACAGCTGGAAGCTATGAAATAACTGAAACTGTATGAAAACGTTGGGAAAATAACCACTGTATGAGGGGGTCGGTTTTTTTCTTCTCCCTGGCAGCCAGGCTCGGTACTTTGTTGCACACGAAACTGCACAAAATCGTCCAAGCCTGTCTCAGAGGGGCGCCATCCACAGGAGAGGAGGAGAGCGACCGTGTCTGCTGCGGAGCAAGAATCAACAGAGGCGGTCATACAAATAGAGCCAATGGGCCACTGCAGCAATGGGGGCACCTTATGGGGAACAAAGTTATTCAATGGGACTAATTGCAGAAAAGAAAACAAAAAACATACTTTTAAAATTACATCATCTGTAGAAGATGTTGTGGAGAAAAAAATTAAATTATTACGCTTGATTTTTTTCTTTTGCAGTATTTGAGGAATGCATTTTACAGTGAATTTGAAGATTGCATGATTGTGTACTGTATTTTCCAAGATAGTCTCACTGCAGACTGTACATCTTTGACAGCCACTCTCACAAACTGTTAATTTTAGGTGCAGTCTCTGTTAGAACTCAAGTGCTGTCCAGTTTTAGATCTTTTCTTTTTTTTTTATTGAACTTTTTCACAAACAAAACCTGTCAGTTACTTTAACCAGACAACCACATTGCAAACATGACAGATTTAGCAACATTTTGTAAATGAAACAGAGAAAAAGGTCTAATCCGGGATTAAATTATAGATCTGCCTTAGAAGTAGCTACACTATCAGCTACTTGCTTTAGTTAAAGCTAATATAGCTACACTGGCTAAGTTAGTAACATTACTACAAAAGTAGCTAAGTATGTTTTAGCAACATAAGTTTTTGCCAACACAGCTTAAACTACGCAGATTGCATAGCTATGTAGCTAACCTAGCTGCTTTGTGAGCTTAGTTTTAGCTACACTAGTTATGCTAGCTATGTAGCTGCATGAAGCAATTTGCATAGTTGCTTTGTGAGTTTAGCTTCAGCTATGCTAGCTATGTAGTTATGTTAACCATGTAGCTTACACAGCTAACAGAGCTATGTAAGCTACATTTGCTGCATCAGAATGTTTTCACGGAGGATGAGCTTGTCCTGTAAGTAGATTGTTTACTCAGCCTTTATAAACAGTTTGTGATTAGGTTTTGCAGGTCAGGTTTTTAACTTTTAACTTTTGGAATTCTAAACTGTACCTTTACCCTGTCCCTAACAATAAAATGAAGTTTAATCCAATTTTATATAGAAAGGTTTAGCATTTATTTCTGTTCTGATAGAGACTGTGTCCCATATGTTTGTTCTGCAAGAGGGCCCATCAGAGGTGCACAGTCTGCAGCCAGACCCCAGACCGCATTGCACTGTCTTCACTGGTTTTAATGAACCAGTGTGTATGTAAAATGGTATACAGGTTGCATACAGCTGGATCAGTATCTAGTGGCTGCTCTGACCCAAAAAACACAGGACTGTAGAGCATAATCTTTATCGGAGAATGTGTTGAAAAGTAAAGATCATGAAGGTGCAATTTACGTACCTTATTACACCCCAAAATCTGGAACAAGGGCTTAATGTGGATTTTGCATTGCTTCACAGCGTTTGCCAGCTGAACTGCCTCGTTGACTGTCTTGTTTCTACAGCAGTGCTTTGTAATGACACATAATGTGCAAAAATAAATTTAGTTCAGTTTGTACAGTAGTTTAAAGCTTGCATAACACCCAGGCCTCTTGTTCTAAAATGGTCCACCTGTGGGAAAAAGTCTGTGGGAAAAACTGAGAAGCTTTAACATAAAGATGGTCCTGTGAACCCATGTGATTTGAGGTTTTCCTTTGGTGTTGGCAGAAATACTATTTGCATGTTTTTGGGTTTTTGATGTTGTGTAGACCCCAAGTTTCCAGTGTCATGGGTCCATCTAGTGGACATAGTGTTTCAGAGAAGTTTTAAGGTATGATGAAAGCATGATGTAAAGCAGTGTTACTCAACCCTGCTCAATCAAAGAGCCAAATTGTTGAAAAATACCTTTGCAAGAGACACAATTCTGGTGAAAATGGGTGAAAGTGGCAATAAAAATAAGTTAAAGCTGGCAAAAAAAGGTGAAAAAAAACTGCAAAAAGAAAAAAAAAGTGGCCAAAAATGGATGAGCAGGGGTAAAATAGGCAGAAAATGGCAAAAACTGGGTGAAAAGTGACAAAAAACAATGTGGAGAAAAAGTGGCAGAAATGGGCAAGATGTGACAAAAAATGATTTACAGGTGGCAATAATGGTTAAAAAAAAAGCTGCAAAAACATGCCAAAAAAACAAGTGAAAAATAACTACAATTGGCAAAAAGGTGGGGGAAAATGACTGGAAAAAGTGACATTTAATGGCAAGAGGCACCTTAAATGGGCAAAAAGTGGCAAAAAAAAGGGGAAAAAAATGCAATTGCAAAAAGCAGGATAAAAGAGGCAAAAAGGGCAAAAAAAATTGCAAATAAGGGCAATGGAAATATACAGACAAAAATAAAGGTTGACAGTAAAGCCTGATGTATGAGTGTGGGAAAAAAAAACTGCAAGGGATAATTTTGAGGAAAAAGTTTCCCTTTTTATGTTTCTTTTTTCTGTGGGAATAATATTTAAAATTTAGACATAAAAGAGCCACATGTGACCCTAGAGCCACACATTGAGTATCACTGATGTAAAGAATTGTTTTCTCCAACTATGGAGAAACCACACAGCTTTTAGCCTAATACAGTATAGTTTATTATTTGTTTAATAATAGCATACATATAAAATGTTTACTTTTGGTGACAGGCCTGTTTCCAGAAGGTAATGAATGTGCGTTGGAAAAAAAACTGTGGCAAAAAGTCCTATTTTCTCTGTTTTGCCAGGATAATGGAAATTTTGGTTGTTTTCTCATTTTCTTGGGGTAACAAAGCTAGTTTTCCTGAGATATTGTGTTATATTCTCAAGATCCCTAGAAAACAATCATTATACAACAATATTATTACAACATCTTCAGTCGTTTGTTCTGTTCTATCTTTGGACCAAACAGCACAGGAGTCCATTACTCTCCATAATGAGCCAACACAGCAAAATGGTTTTGGAGAAATGCTCAACTAGAACTAGAAACATATTAACTTATGAGGAAGGTGCAACTTTTCTTCTGATCAAACCAATGCTTAGAAGTATCACAGTGTAGTATTGATATAGTGTTAAAGCTTATAGTATGCAACACTCAAGTCAGTTGTGAATATTTACAGCTACTGCAGTTTATTGGACTGAATGTATTTTGATTTGCCAGTACAGACAACACAAAGTGAAGAGTAAATGCAGCATCTTGTAATGGACAGTTAGTGAAAGCATCTCAAACAATCGATCGATGTTGTACAAAATGGAGAGTCTGAAAGTAGACATGCCGTCTACTTTTCTTCAGAGAATAAAACAATACTCACATCATCATCATCATAAAGTTTATCTACTTGAACCATGTCACTGCAACAGGTTGGCATGACAATATAATATTTTAAGATACAAATACAAAAAGGGGAAAGGGGGGTTTGGTCTCTTTCTCTGTTTCATTTTTAAATAAGCTCTGGAGGGTAATTGGGAGCAGAGCAATCAGCCACGTCTCAGTCATCTAGAAAGTCATCGTCCAGGTTAACGTCTGTTGTATCGATATCATCCAGCTCCATGTTGTCCAAGTCCACCTCCAGCTCATCCAGAGTCTAAACAGACACCGACATCAAAGTAAATTAGTGTTAGAAGAAGAATATTATATGTTTCTTGTTCATGTTTCTTTTCAAATATGTCACACATTTAGAATTCTATTTTTTTATATAATAAAATTAGTCCAGATGAACTAACAACAAATCAAACTGCTACTATGACTATTAAAAATCCTCTGTAAATGTTTTCATTGATGGAGAAAAATCCTTATTATCAAAAGACATTCACAGATGAGAGAAGTCCAACCTTATCTTTTTGTGATTTTGAGACTTCAGCGATTTCCTCCTGTTCTTCCTCCTGCTCTTCTTCCTCCTCTTCTTCTTTTTCCACTGTTGAAGGAGCAGCAGGTTCAGGCTGTGAAAACATCACCGCTGCAGAAACAGGGGCTGCTGCCACAGACTCCTCACTTTCTTGTGTCTGTCAGAAAAAAATATCAAAATAGAATGAATTAAAGTTTTAGTATAGCTAAGGAATGATGCCCTTTTTTAAACCCCTGTAAAAATTAGCCAAGCAGAAAACAGTGAGCACTCCAAAAATACCTGTGCAACAGCAGGAATGAAGGTTCCTTTAGGCTCGTATCCCTGAGCCTCTTCAAGAATATTTCTATCTTCATTAAGCTGAAAAATAGTGGAAATTTGTTAAAATTCAGGAAAAGAGAATTGACCTATGATTATAAAAATGTTTTCTGCACACAGCAGCATTATTTATTAATGCAAACATCTTACTGTGACAAGAGGATAGTCTGTAGCAGGCCTAGTGGTTCCCAAGCAGGTCTCTCTGAGGTAATGCTCAGCAGCGAAGGCTTCTCTCAGCCCCGGGAACAGATTCTCGTACTCTGTTGGGTCCGCTAGGGACTCAGCCGCCTGGAGGGAAGAGATAGTACATGTTCAGGAAAAAAAAAACAGATATTTGACATTTTTAAATTGAAGTAAACCTCAAATGTACTGTTATTTTTAACCTGATTTTGATTTTCAGTGGAACCATACTATCCTTCTCATGTTTTAAATGGCATGATGGTAAGATTTATTTGGGGGATTTAGCCTTTATCAAACAGGACAGTGGACAGAGTAGGAAATTAGTGAGAGAGCATGGAGATTTACATAGGAAAGATGCTGGAAGTCAGACTTGAACCTGTGCTGCCAACTTAGAGGATTACAGTCTTTAGTTTATGGGGCATGACCTAGCAACCCAGTACTATTATTTCCAAAAACAGTAATCCTAATAAGTAAACTGACCTTTTGGTTAACCTTCCCCAAGTTCTCCCTCCACAATTTGACCACGCGGGACACCTGACTTGGCAGGTAAGTGCGAGCCAAGAAGGCTGCTTCAGGTAGTCTGTTTGTCCTGATAAGGAGTTCCAAACATTGATCCAGTCTGCAGAGAAAAGAAGATATGTGCAAGTTATATGATGTGATCTCTTTTTGCTCACAAATCTTCACCTTTCAGTCTTGCAGTACTCACTTTCCCTGTAGGAAGTAGGTCATGAAGGCCACATTGTTCTTGCCGTCCCTTTCTGCCCCCTCAGCCAGCTTGCCCACCATAGTGGCGTTGCCAGAGGCTGTGGCAAGGAGCAGTAGGCCACCGTAATCCTGGGCGTGATGTAGGCACTCCTGAGCCAGGCCGAACTGGCACTTACTGATAGCAAGCTCTGCCAACTGCTTCCACTTCTGCTCCGACTGCAGGAAAAAAGGGCAAATGTTAGAAACATGCTGGCCACAGAAAAAGATGTCTCCTCTATGGCTTTGTGAAATCTATGGGCATATTTTAAGAAGAAAAGCAATGTGATATGTCAGTTATCAAGCTTTTACCTCCGCCTCGACAGCCAGTTGGTAAGCAATCTTCAGCTCCCCAAGCTGTAATGCCAGCTCAAACCTGTGTTCTGGGTCTGTGGACACAGCCAGAGCCTGCTGCTTGAAACCCTGAAAAGACAAATGAAACAAAACTCAGTGGATTGCTTTCTTCTCAAGCTGCATTCCTCCTTTTATCTAGTTGAATAGACTAAAAAACATCTGAAATTTAACTATTTTCCAACCTGTTTCTCCAGGAAATGTGCCACCCTGGTTCGCTGCTCTTTAGGAATTGTAGGTAGCACCTTGTCAGCCATTCCAAAATCCCTCCTCATGACAGCAGTCTGGTACTCCAGGACAGAGACCAGCAGGGAATAGCTGACAATGTTGAGCTCCTTGTCTCCCAGGTACAGGCGGTCATCTTTGGGTATGTAACCCAGCAGGTACATGGTTCTGCAGAGAGACGTGGCAGGAAATGGAGCATCATTCGCAGCAACAAAACACACTTTCACAGCATAAAGTGTTGCTTAGATAATACACGCAGTGCTCACAGTCTTTCAAGAAATAAATCACCTAAATTCAAGCAGAACAGTGTGTATGTGTACCTGTCAAGGTGGGCAATAGTGACAATCTCTCCTCCTACGTAGTAGTTGAGCCTGTTCACAGAGCTGGTGTAGATGAAGCAGTCTCCAACCCAGAGTCCAGTCTTCACAATCTCCTGGATCTCTCCTTGGACCTAAAATTAAGAGATACAGGTTTGAATGCGAGTTACAGTTTTTAGATGAAATAATGCTGTTTAATTAAACATATAAACAATTCCTTCAAACTATAAAATGTGTCTATAAAGGTCAGTAGAAAAGTTCCAGCTTATCCAAAACACTGCAGCCAGAGTGCCAACAGGACCTTCTGACCTTCTAACTGACTACCATCCAATCAGACCCCTTAGATCATCAGGCATGGGCCTCCTTATTGTACCTAAAATTTAAATTAAATCTGGTGAAGGTGCATTTAGTCACTGTGGTGCTGTCCCCTGTAACAAACTGCCTGCTGACCTGAGGTCTGTTGAAACATTTAGTTAATTTAAAAGAGGCCTTTAACATTGCATTTCTCTCAAGCCCTTGCCTGTTAGTTTGTCTCTGTGTGCAGAATTGTGCATGGACTTGAGTATGCTCCTTTGCAGGAAACCCTAACATACAGTATGAAAATGAACGCTGTACAGATTGGCGCAGGGAGTATCCAAGATCATGCCTGGAATTTTCATGTTTTTCTTAAGTCATTTGTGTATCTTTGTTTCTGTCTGTGTTATTTTGAGTCTGTTTTAATCTGCTGTAAAGCACATTGTGTTTGCATTTGTGCTATGTAAAATGTGCTGTATAAACATAATGTAGTTGAAATGTCCATACGTTATATTAAGAACATTAAAACTGGTTTGTTTCTCTAGCACTCAATAAACAATTAAAAGAAAGAGGTATTCATTACATTGAGTATGAATTGGTGGCAGGCATACGTACCTCAAAGGCATCTTCGATACCATCCTCAGTCACTCCTTCATTGTTTTCTTGAGAGGCAGCCACTTTATCCGCCATGTAACGCAGAATAAAGAAGGACTCCTCTGTAGCAATGCACACCAGCTCACCTGAGTCTGACCAGAAGATCTGGACAAGTAATTAGAAAAAAGAATAAAAGATCAAGTGTATATACATTTTTTAAAGTTGGGCTGAAAATTACTTAAAAACAGCCTTTGATAAGCATATTATATATATATATATATATATATATATATATATATATATATATATATATATAAATAAAACACACACATTTTATATATATTATTATATACACATTGTGTTTTTAAAAATCAAGAAGAAGAAGTTTGAAAACTGCCATGATGTTATACTGTTGCACCTATTACTTTTTTGCATTTTGGTAACAGTGGTAGACATTCACACAAAACATATGTCAAAGAAATACAGTCTTACATGTTTGGGCTGGATTTCGATGCGGCGGATCAGCTCTGTGTTTTCCCAGTCATAAAAAGCAAGGCCATTCACTGACCTTACTCCAAGCAAGAAACCTCCATATATTCCTGCGGGGAAGAATTGAAACACATCCAGTGTGAGGAATAAAGATAATTACCCACTTTGAAACCCTCAGGTCCACTGTAAAACAATAAACGCGCTACCTTCAGCTCCAAAGTCAGGTTTGAACGACTTCTTTTCTTTGAAATTTTTGAAGATTTTGACGATACTGTTGCTTTCTCTGATGGCATACCTGATGTAAAACACAACAGTGTAGCAGTTAACTACAGTGGGAATGGTTGTTACCTATATTAAAACTATAACTTCAAAAAGCATACTTACTCAGATGAGTCATGTGCCCAGACAAACTCCTGGGCTGAGCCAAAGCTCTTGTTCCTCAAAGCCATGGCAGTGTAGATGATGTACTCTCCATCCCCACACACCACAACAAACCTAATGTGAACATAAGTGCAAAAATGGGTGACACAGCCCTTTATAAATTCAGTCTAAAGGCCTCTATTAATGGCATGCATACCTTCCATTAGGGTTGTGCTGGATGGTTTGGGGGTAAATCTCACAGCTGCCCATGTCTTTGACAGCCAATGGCAGCCTCTCTCCGTCCTTGATTTCAGCATCACCCATGGCCTTTAGGTTAGCTTGCTGTATTTCACTGTGTTTGGCCCAGATGATTTTACCGTTAGTGTCCATAGACATGGCTGGCTCCTCTCGACCCACCTACACAGCAGAGAGAAAAAAGGATTGTTTTAAGTGTTTGATATATCATGTTTTATATTTCCTTGTGATACATTTAAACACTAAAAATTATGACAGCAACCTTTTTAGAACAAATTCTTACCTTGATAATGATGCTGCCTTCATCATAACCCAGTGCCACATTGTTGGAGCCCCTGAGACCGCAAACGCACCACACTCTCTCCATGCCGTAGTTCAGGGTGCTCTCCAGGCGGTAAGTGCTTGAATGCCAGATACGTACAGTGCCTGTAAAAGTGATGAGCATGTTACACCGAGCTATGATCAATGACGCCATGAGGTGCAATGCAATCTGGTTCAGATAGTTTTTAGAAGAAAGATGAGTGGTGCTCCTACTCACCATCCTCTGATCCAGTAATGATGATGGGCAGCTCTGGGTGAAAGCTGACACAAGAGACATTCTGGGCATGGCCCTCCAGAGTCTGCACACAGGTCTTATTCTAAAACACACAATCAAAAAATGGAAATATAAAATTAAAGGATATTTAGAACACTTTTCAACTACTCAGAAAAAGCCGCAATGTTTCATGTTTTTACAAAAAAAAAAAACTTTTTCAGGCAAAGTGCTTAAGTTTCATTAATTATAGGATTAATATTCTGCTACTCATGATGTGAAAAAAGAACAAGCAGATCATTATAATTACACTCACCTGGTAGTCCCAGATCTTGACTTGTCTGTCATCAGCCCCTGAGATGAGGTAGGGCTTGTCTCCTCCACTGTAGTAATCGATACAGTTAACTCCTTTCTCATGGCCCTCTAAAGTGAAATTTGGAGATGACGAGCCAAGCTGCCAAACCTGAAACAACCCAGAAGACAGGACAGAGAACAGCTGAATCCACTTCACATGGCTTTAAATATCCATGAGAAATTTGTCTAAATTTTGATTAACTCAAAACAGCAATAGTACACAGTGGATTAAGGTGTCTGAAACTACTACATCAATGACTATGAAAATTATTAGCATGAAAATGGCCTTTACTTTGATTGTTCTGTCCAGAGAGGCGCTGGCAAACTGGTTGTTATCCTTGGGGTTGATGACAATCTGCATGACATAGTGAGTGTGACCCTCAAACACTTGGCTGCACGACCACTTCTTCTCCCAGTCCCATAGTTTGATCAGCATGTCATCTGCAGAGGCAACAGAAATACATTTGTGTTGGCTTCCAGTGTGAAATATGATCATTTTTAAACTGTTAAATTAGAAAATACTAGTGTGCAGGATATATACAGAAAATCTGACATCAGATTTTTCAAGACTCTCCTGATGTATTTTAATACCTGATTAGATTGGTGACGCAGTTTTGTGCGTGTTTTGTGCCGATTTCAAGATAAAAATGTGACAACATTGTCAAGAAAATATAGATATAATTTGTTGTTGTTGCATGCAAATAAAGCTTTCTTTGAGATGCTAGCAGTGCTAATATTAACAGACTTGGTGCTATTACATTGAGCAAAAGCTTTACTGCAAAGCTGCTTTTAATTTGCAAGTACTGGCCCCAGCCCCAACTCCTTCTCCTCCAACCACTTCTCAGAAAAATTAAATTTTCCTATCATTTACATGCACACATGAATGGATAAAATAGTTAACTTGCTAGTTAGGGACACAGTGGAGCTTTAAGGACGCACTGATAGCTAAACAGCCCAGAACATTAAAAAGCATGCAGACTGACATCAGAATTGATTGTGTTCAGCATCTCACTTGTACTTTAAGCTGAATATAACAACAGAAGCAGAAAAAGTAGTCCACAACTTCTTTTGACAAATATAATAATACTTATTAAAAGCCTTGATCTTTGCTAAATTGGTCTAGCAACTTTAAATACTTACCAAAACCCTGTATTTACCCTGGTGTAAAATGAGTTAAAAAATATATGAGTTAATTAGTTTACCACTGCTGGTCAGGATGTAGGGCTGGGTTGGATGGACAGCAATGCAGCGGATGTAGTCCGAGTGGGCCTCAAACATGTGGACCCGCTCCAAGGTGTTGTAGTTAAAAACACGGATTTGCATATCATCCTGAGGAAGGAGAAGTGAATGTTTGATGTGATTATGACTAAAGTTTTACCTCTTTAGTGCAACAGAATAGCCAATGTTAAGCAATTTCAATCTTGAACAATGACATGAATACCTAGCCAAATAATCAGTTTTGAATGGGAAAAAATATGAGACCACTGATAGAAAAGGTTAAGAAAGTTGGAGGTGAAGAGTGAAAGATTCAGTTTTATGAACACTACATTAAAACTTTCAAGTTCCGCTTCATTCTACAACTACTTTAAACTACTGAAAATGGTGCTACTTACTGCTCCAGTGATGACCCAGTTCTTCCTTGCCACAAACTTGGAGGCTCTGACAGGAAGGTCACACACTTCAAAGGTCTTGACAAGAGTCTGAAAAGGAAGAGTTATTGGCTTATTAGGGCTGTCAAGCATTAACGCTACTATGTCACATCAATCTTTGATAATAAATCAATTTACTACTGCCTAAGTTTCGAAAATTAGTTCCTTTTGTAGTGATGCTTTGTATGAATGGTCCATTGGACTACGATCACACCTGTGTTTCGTGGTTCCACACACAGACGCTGCCGTTGTACAGGCTGGCTAGCATCCATGGCTCCGTTGGGTGAAGGTCCACACTCTTCACTCGGTCTGATCTGGCTGTCAGCCTCCGCTTAATATCCAGCCTCAGAGGCTGAAATGACAGAAGACATAAGCGTCTTATTAACAATTTCTAAGTTCTCTTTCGAAGGTAGTGTTACGTGTAGGCTAACGATGTGGTTAGAGCGTCCACATACGAACCCGGAATAATATGACAGATAGCCAAGTCACAGTGTTTGTTAGCTCACATTGGGGCGTAATTGCTATAATTATTAGAACCGAATAGTCCTGGATGTGCAAATCCTTCAATAATTCATTCGACATCTGACTTCAGCACAAATGAAGCCTGCCACCAGCCGATGTCAGAAATTAAACTAACCGTTAGCAACAAGCTATCATGCTAAATCAAGCTAGGTAGCCACTAAGCTATTTACAAGAACGTCTCATTGTTTACGCTGTTTCACTCTCTAAAATGAAAAGAACTGAATGGCAAATGTAAAGGCAAAAGCAATGAAAAAAATCCCAGCAAGTCGCTTACCATGATTTATCCCTGTGTTGTCGCAATAAGATTGAATAAATGGGTTGTGTTGTCCAAATGTTACGGCTTCAGTGAACAGAACACTGGATGATACTGACGTGGAAGTTCCTGAAATACAGTCTCGCGAGAGTTGCACTCTGGAAATGGTGACGTGACATGAAAGTCGTTCAGCTGTTACAGCCAGCAACAAAGCTGCCACGGTAACAGGAAACAGAAAACTGGCCATGCCTTTCTGTGTCCTGAGCTGACTCGTTCTTCTGACAGGGGTGGGAAGAATATAAAGAGCATGGTGCTTAGGTAAAAATACACTTCATCTGTTTAAGTGTTACCTAGATACAAGTAGGAGTACTAGTTTAGGAACATACTTAAAAACAGAGGAAAAAGTTCATTTAATATTACTCAGAGTAGCCTACTGAGATGAAAGTGCAACATGTGTCATTCATTTAGCCATTTAGCATAGCAATGAAACAGAAAAATAGGCTTATACTTTTAATAGGCTTTTAAAGTTAACCGAGCTCATCCAAACTCACTTTCCAGTGAACAGCAAGTCTGCACAGCTGAAAAGACACTCACAGGTCAGAGGCTGACAAACCAGTGTAATCCACAAAGCTTTTTGATTTGAGATTTCTGTAGATCCATCTAAGTTGATGAACAGCCAAACAACCCATCCAGCTTCCCCGCAACTGATGACCCACTGGGCTTCATCGAGAAGAGGAAATCTTCTTCATCTCCTATATGTTACCCCACACAAGTCTATCCTCTAACATTCTCCATTCTTCATCAAGCACCCTCTCCACCTGTGGGGTTCTTTAGAGCTCCATCTCTGGCTTCTGTTTTCTTTTACTCACTCCTACCTGGCTAATCAATCAGTAACTGATAATCGGCCCACCATTACTGTTTAGCAGATCAAAATTATGGGTTATTAGAAGTTGCTATATTTTAGCTTATTGATCTTGTTATAAATTCCTTTGAATTGTTATCCTTTCTTTCTTTCTGTTTTACATTTTCCCCCAGTTAAAAACTTCTTGTCTAAGGTGCAGATGGCCTAGTAGGTTGTGCCCCATGTACGCGGATGCCCTGGGTTCTAGGTTGGCCTGTGGCTTTTTTCTTGTATGTCTATACCCAAATCTCTTACCCCTGTGTTCACTGTCCTCCTCTCTAACTATAGACAGCCCCAAAATATATCTTAATAAACACTTATTGTTTGCATTTTATAAGTTATTTACTCTTATAGTAGGTGGAAATACCAGCCAGATCAAGACACAAAACTTTTTTACCTTCTTTTTTAGTTGTTTTGAGAAGTTTTACTTTGAAGGATTAGGGTTAACGGTGTTATAAGATGGGCCCTTTAGCTCAGTTCATACAGGTGTTCATGTGCAGTAATATACAAACTCTGGTACAGATATGAAGCCCATGAAATAATCTAAAAAAATATTGTCAGACACTCAGATTCTCCAACACTGTACTTCCATATTTTCCCAGCAGATGGCGATAACCATTTCGTTATACAATTCTAAAATATACTTTGTTTTACTGTTTGGTTCACTGTGAACACTATAACCTGAAGTTGTTTTTTGTGTTTTTGTTGTTTTTTTTTTAATCTTTATTCATACACAACACAATACATTCTCATAAAAGCACATTTATTCATCTGTTTCACACATTTAGGAAGACATGTTATTAGGGAGCAAACATAAATCATTTTCAACCAAATCAAAGAAACAAAAACAGGCTTGGATTACTCTTTCTTCTTAAACACCTGACGACAAACTACATTCTCACACTTCAGCTCCTGTGGGGGAAAATTAAGTTCAATTCAAATTAAAAACAACAGGTTACGTTCTGTTTTAGATATTCCACAAAACTGAAATAATGATGTCAGATAAAGCCAACCCACCAAATAGAGTTTGTCTTCCTGGATCCAGTGTTTCCAGCCTCGGTTTGCCTTCTCTCCTTTCTGAGTGCACACCAGCGTGTCCCCCTCCCAGCTCACAAAACTCTGAAAAACAGTGTACTGATCGAAAACGGTTGTTTTTATGTTCCTTGTCCTTTTAATATCTATACTTTAAAACAAAAGCGATAAGGCTCTTACAATCAGAGTTCAGATACTTTGTAAATTTGCCTTCTTGTAATTCACCTTCAACCTTCTTAATCAAAACTCTAATTGTTGGTTTTCATTGTTTTTCACTTGGTGTTCTAATACGTGTCCAATTGGAGTTATTGTTGCTTTTATATAGTGTGTTTCTATGGGAAGAGCTGAAATTCAAATTTAAATCCAGTGGCAGACTGGATTTAAATCTGAACAGGATGGTTGAGGGAGAAGGAAAAAAGATTAAAAAAGGGCTCCTGCTGCATGGTGGGGCACCAGCACACAAGATTTTGTTGTTGTAATTGTACAACAAGCAAATTTAAAGTGTATTTAAAGTGAAATTCTAAGAAAATCTGGTTAGGATTTTATGCCTACACCTCTGCAAAAATATAGACAAGGAATTATGGACAGTTTAACCATTTATTTCATAGAGACACACAATGGAGCATTGTAGTGCCACATTATGTAATAATGCTGCATTATGTAATAACCCTAACCACAGGACTTAGTGTGGGCTCCAAGGTATGCCCTATCCAACTACCTTGCCCTAACTCTAACCGTTTAGGGACTTATGCCTAAACCTAACCCCCCTTCAGGGTTCTGGACTGAACACCCAACCTCAACCCTAGGACTTAAGCTGGGCTCCAGGGTATACCCTACTACCTTGCCCTAACCCTAACCACTTAGTGGCTTACCAAATGCGGCGTTATTACATAATGAATTGAAAATGTAGTACGTTATTACATAATGTGGCGTTATTACAT
Organism: Cheilinus undulatus; assembly: GCF_018320785.1. Lineage (NCBI taxonomy): Eukaryota > Metazoa > Chordata > Actinopteri > Labriformes > Labridae > Cheilinus > Cheilinus undulatus. The sequence continues at coordinate 30,936,430 of NC_054877.1, forward strand.
AATGTGGCGTTATTACATAATGTGGTGCTACAAGCATGTCAGTGAAAAAAATATATATGTAGGCTAATTATTATTATTAATGGTTATTAGAAGGAAACCTTAAGTGGATAAGTCAAACTTTGTCCACTTAAGGGGCACCCTAAAGGGCAATTTGTAAAAATTTTTCCAATGAGATCAAGAGCACTTTAAAGGGCACTTCATTAAATATTGTCTATCTAAGGGGGCAGAGGGAACTTTGTCCAAATCTTCAGTTAGAGGGCTGTAAAGAGGGTACATTGTTAGATATAGTTCACTTAAAGGGCACTTAGGAAGGCCCATCTTATTTAATGTCCACATGGAGGGCACTCTATCATTTTTATCTACTCGAAGGGCAATGAGTATTACACCAGTGCTCAGATCTACACTGTAAAATGCTGAGTGAACATATAATGAAGTATTGGGTGCCCTTTTGATAAGTTAACTGGTTGATACAACACATTATGCTGAGTTTCATAGATTTCGTGAGCTATACACCAAGTGAACATACACATTTAAGTTGAGCCAACATTTTCTGGGGGCTCAACTGAAATATATGGCATAACTACTTAAGTTGTGCCAACTGAAATAAATATATTTAATGAAAATAATTCTGCCATCTCAGCATTTTAGCTATGGGCCTGTTATGTCAACTAAATGAAAACAAGTTTTAAGTTGGACCCCTCAACTCGAAAAAGCTGTGAAACTTGTCACTTAACTATTTTACATTGGACTTCCATATTTGTTTTTACAGTGTAAACTCTCCCATCATGATATTTGCTCTCCTGGTAAATGTCAGCTGTCACTCTGTTGTGGAGCTGTATGTTGTGGGGTTCAAGTAAGTCTCAGATTCTCTGGCTCTTTCTGAGCTCAGTTTGGGAAATACGATTTCAGCTGGCAACTGAGAGGAGAATAAGGAGAGCCACATCCATTAAGCCACATCCATTTCCTGAGAGGGCTGGAGTCAGACAGCTCAGTAACATTTAAAGCCACAGACACACAAACAGCTTGTTCTGAGCAGGGCTGAAACAGAGGGCTTTTTAGACATACACAAATCCTATACTGGAGTGTTTTTTGAGAAACAGACTTCACAGGCACGTTTTGGGAACCTCTGAGACCAATATAAACTTGTCTTGAAGGGGTAAAATATGTTCCCTTTAAAGAATGCTGCAAAATTTCACACTTTTTACTGTTTTCTGCAAAGGTGCCTTGCTACTGAAATAATTAGTGTGATTTTGGATAAAGGTGTGTATAGAAAAGTGTGTGTGCATGTGCGTGTGTGTGTGTTTCATATGAGTTTTTGTGATTTTGTTCTATTTAACACAGTGGAGTTGTGTGAACACACTGGTTTTAAAGGGTAATTAATATTTGATATGTATATTTCAGGCTAAAGTAGTTTTTACAGACTGATTTGTTTGAATTGGAAAAAAATATTAGTATTTGTTATTTTTACTGCAGTTTTTGGGACCTTTTTTTGTCCTTAGGGACAAATGCTTTTTGATATTAAAGGAAGCCTTAAGGGTTAACTCTGGATTCTTCATGAGTTTATTTAAGAATGAATAAGCTTTACTCTGACATTTACATGACCAATTTAATATGACAAGAATACTTGCAGGTGTCCAACTATGTATAGGTGAGTTTCTGCTACAAACTCACTGAATTACATTAGTTTTATCAGACATAAGTTATTAATGCCTTCTTTTTAGCCTGGATTTAATTTCCAGATGTTTTCCATCCAACAGCTTTGACCACAACAGTACATCAGTGCTAATCTCTCCTCATTTCTTATCATGGTCCCACTACTGTAGTTTTCAGCCCACAGAGACCACAGACCAATCTTTGCCCCTGGGCACATTTAGATAACAGCAGCCTCACTATCAGCTACAGCAAGAAAAAAAGAGAGAAATATTAACCCTTCAGATAAACCATAGCCGACCCTCTTCACTTTAAGGGTGGGCTCAGCTCACCTTGACATTTCTGTTGTCCAGTCCTTTTGTGTACTCGTCAAACTCGACCCCGACGGTGAAGGAGAGCTCATAGTTCCTCAGGGCGCTCAGTGTTTTGAAGTCAAACTTGTCTCCCTCTTGAGTGACCACTTTGGTCTGAGACAGGGAGATGGCGATTTTCCTAGTGGCAAAGTCAATATCTAGAACCAGAACGGAAAAGACTCATTATCTAAATGAGTAAAGTTTTCAAGTATTTTGACAGAAATATCATTCAACTAGACTTGAATCCTGCAGATTTGTTGCTAGTGTGAGTACATGACAGAAAAAGATGAAGCCAACTGTGCATGATTAAACTTTGTTTCTTACTTATTCTGAATAATGTCCACCCTCTGTCAGGACAATATATCACATTTTAAAGATATATTTTCCAATAGGCTGAAGAGTAAGATGATGTCATTTTAATGATGTTATTTAAAAATATCTCCATATTTGCCGGTCCTAATGTCAAAGTTGTTTGGTGACTCCAGAATTGGGTATACTCCTAATATATGCACCACAGGATAAATGGCCTGCCTTATAGACTACACTTACATATTTAGCATGCCTTAAAATAGACATTTTGTATTTGCACATTAACCACCAACTTCTACCGCTTGACCTCTGGTAAGAAGGGTCATTGTGAAATTATGATGAGGGAAGAAAGCTGGTAGAAAATAGTCCCACCACCTCTATTTGCATCGCTAAATATCTAATAGAAATATAAAGCATGACCCCTCCTGCTCTTCTACGATTGGCCGATCCTGAAATCCTCACTAAACTAAACAGCAAAGGCAAAGGACAAGTAATGGCCAATTGGAGGCAGAGTAAGGTGGGCCATGCCTTAGGCATCAAGGGCAAAAAAACTGCACCATGTAAGTAAATTATGTGCTTCAGAGGAGATTTAGATGTGGGTATACTCTTCACTACACCACTACCTAATTCGCATTAAAAAAAACTTCAGTAAGAACAGCCAACAGTAATATACCTAATTCCCACAAGATAATCTCAAATGTTTAGTTTTACTGGGGAAATATCACTTTATCTATTTTTACTGTTCAAAGGAGCATATTAATTTATACTTTTTTTCTACAGACGCTCTTCTTTTTGGTCATTTTTCATGTACATGTTGACACTGAGCAGCTGGCTGTTAATAAAAGTGCCAGTGTGACATTGGTGTTTGAATAGAACAAATTTTGTTTTCACAGTTTCTTTTCAGAAAAAAAGATAGATACTGTGTACTGACATCCAGCAAAAAATATAAAGATATAAAGTCATGTGCATTAGTAGTAAAATTGCAGAATCTAGCTCAACACAAGTCGACACACAAGTACAGCCAAGGTCAAGCTCGATGGTATCTCTTATCCAGGCCTTTCCCGCCTGGTAATGACCAGAGGCTCATGGCCACCCTACTACCTGCCCGGCCAAGTGGCTCAGCCTGCGTTTACTCATTACATACACCGCTCATTGTGCCCTAAAGGTGTGGACTTTGTTATTTTTTCCAGCAGATAATTTTCCCATGCCCCTGGTAAAATGCTAGGACATCCAGAGCATTATCGGGGTTGTGCCAATTCTCCTATTTAGATTGATCTGCCTCTTTTTAGAGATTTATTTTGAGGATTTTTTTCCCTTGTTGATAGAGACAGGACAGTGGAGTGAGCCAGAAACAGGGATGAGAGAGCAGGGAAAGAGCCACAGGCTGGACCCAATCCAGGGCCACCATCCGCCAGGCCATCCGTGCCTGATCTATGCCTTACTTCAGCCTAAACTTGCACAAAAGTTGGTCCATATCGTGCAGTCCTATGTTAACTATACAGATCCAGATACTCATTTTATTTCAAGATATGGAAGCAATAAGTAAGGCCTAAATTGCTTGTAATAAAAAAGATCTACCTCATCAGGAAGCAAAGTTGAGTAGTTTAGTGTCTAAATATGAAATGTGTATTTCTACATTGGTTTTTACATCTCATTTTAACACAACTAATTTCGCTTGCTGCATTTGTAGCTACTTTTTACTTCTTACAACAATTCAGTCCATGTTTTTTGTCTTTCACATCTTTAATGGGCTCATCCTTTGAATTTAGCTTAAAGTGAGTTTAATGACTGTTTCTAATGAGAAATCAAACATAGACCTTCATTAAGATGGGAGTTTTTGCAGTGTAGTATCCTGATACCATGATACTAAAGGTCTAAAATTCCTCTTTTGATTTTTTATTTCTCTTTTGCATTAGCTCCAGATCAGATCCAGCAGTAAGACGATCTTAAAGGCTCTCTTAACAAAAAGATCGAATGAGCATGAAATTGGATAATCCTTTGACCCTGACAGGTCACACAAACCCTGCAGCAAAACTTTAAGACATAATTAAGAGATGTCAAAGCAAAAGTAAAAGTTTCTTACTCAGAACTTTTAAATACTCCTCAAACTTGTCACTGGTCTCCAGAATCCAACTCCCGCTGAAGTCTGCAGGCATGGTGGCAGCTGGTGACACTTCTGTGTGTAGACTTTAAACAGTGTGAGTCGGGGGGAAGGTGCAGGGAGCCGTCTGCTTTTAAATGAGTACGGGGGCATGAGGGCAGAAAACTATTGATAAGTGAGTTTATGGCTTGAAGGGGATTGGCAGGGTCAGTTGTTTTGGAGAGGGGAGGGAGAAAACTCACCCTTTTCTTCCAGTCTTTACACGGTTAGTCATTGGGGGAGGTAGGGTATGTGTGAGGGTCCACACACACCAATCACAAGGACGGTTCTCTAAGTACACACGCAGACACTACAGTGATGGTCTGTGTACAATGTGCAGACAGGTGAAGCTATTTTGTAACTTCTGCCAACATTGTGTACTCTGTGTTTGAACTGTTTCTGTGGCAGGATCAAACTAAACCAGAGAGTCTGAACACTCAGCATGGAGGTTAATAAAGTTCAACAGGTCTAAAGGCTGCTTTCATCACCATTTCTGGAAATGTGCACGATCTATAAATGTGGAAAGATGTGTGCAGTGAATATCACTTCCTGTTTGTCACGTTTTTCCAACTTCTTAGAAGCTATTCTCAAAAACCTTCTCATATTTCTCCCTGCATGCCACATATGTTCCACTCCTAACTGTGGAGTCCACCATTCAAACACTGGATTCAAAAGAAGAGCAAATACAGGAGGAGTTCCTAGAAAGCTACAGCATGTAAACCATGTTAGGATTGCATTTTATGGTTCAAGAGTACAGTAAGGCACATTTAAAAGGGACCATGGACCTGAAACAGTAAAATGTGAAATTGAGTAAAACGTGCCAGAGGATATTTGGAACAATTCATTACCAAACCAGAACCATGGTGCTCAAACTGCAACATTAGAATTCCTTTCTCACCTCATGGCCTCTACTACATGCAATAGAAATAATGGTAACCTTAATTTTCTTTGGTCCTTCCCCAAATTACAGACATGTTGGTAAAGTCTCCAATAAGAATGTCAGAAATTGACGGTCTTACTTCTCTTTGGTCTCGCTGGTGCATGCCTTTACATCATAGATAACAGTTTAATCCCATGAGACCCGTGCATTTGTTTGGAAAGCATTTTTTTATTTCCCCCACTTATTTGGAATAAGTGGCCCCTGAGAAGTATAAAACCTAAGCTTCATCTTTGAACACAGAGTAATTTTCACCAAAATAAGAACTCTTGGCTTATCTTAAAAAATATTTCTTTACTTATTTTGACAAATATATTTTAAAGTGCAAAAGATGGCTGCTCCAAGACAAAGGTATAACCAGCACAACATATCTCCACAGGGCACTGTTTCTGCAGAAACATCAAATTGCTGAGAAGAAAATCCACAAATGTTCCTGAAACATGACAGCAAAACTTCATGAAAAAAAAAAAAAATAATAAATCCCATGTAAATAAACTATTTTGCTTATTCTGTTTTTTCAAGCTATCTTTAACACTTTTTTCTGCCATCAACCATTCACAACAACTCTTCAAATCCTCTTAAACTCCTTCAACTTCTAAGGCTTATAACTTCAGCTCACTTCCATGTATAGACTTCACTCTTGCTTTGAAATACTGACTGACTCTTATGCCATTAGTAATGCTTAAAGAGCTCAGGAATCCCAGCAAAAAATTCTGGTACAAACTGCTCTCCTGAAAAAAATACTTGGTCAGCAGAAATCAATCAAACATTAAAACTTAGCCACATGCCACCTCTTTCTCTCAAAAAAAGATTTGAGGTCAAAGGTCAAACGTTTTGTTGCACAGTGAGCTTCAAAGTGTGACCAACACACCTTGTGCTCCCTATTTGTCGCATCTGCTATTTCTAACAATTCAACCATTATTCATGCTCGTCATGGTTTTCTTTTCCACAGTTTTCAGCAATTTTGGAAGCCACTAAGCTTTTGTAACTTCTGCTTTTCTGATTTCATGTTGTTCAATTCTTATTCTCAGTGCAGTGTTCAATAATAAGTCATTCATGCTATCAGAATTTTTAGGATAACAGTCTGCAATGTCCAATAAGTTTCAATTTGCCAGAAATGTAGGGAGAATTTGCTATAAAACTTTCAGGAATTTACATGGAAATTGTAGGAACTTTGTTTGGATATTTTGGAGAATTAGTAAAAAAATCTACAAGTATTTATATAGATATTTGGGGGGGCATGTAAATTTGAGAAATTTGTTTGGATGCTCTGAGAAATTTGTTTGAAAAATTTCGGGCCTTTTCATGGAAATTTGAGAAAGATATTTGTAATTTTTTGGGAGTCTATATGAAATTTGTTGAAATTTTATGTTAATATTCGAATATGAATTCCTAAATTTGGGGGAATTTTACTGTAAATTTTGGGGAGGGGTGTGTTGTGAAATTTCAAGTGTTTTCATGAAAATTTTATGATGTTTAAGGGAATTTTGTTGTCATTTTGGAAATGGTTTTTGGGGAATATATTTGTAATTTTTTTTTTTGAATTAGGTCTGGAATATTTTAGAGGAATTTACTTAAAAATTTTCACTTTAAAATTTGTTGATGTGAAAATTTTAATACTTCAAAATTTTCAGGCATTTTCATGGAAGCCTTGGGAAATGTATAAGTAAATTAACCAAGTAAATTTTTGGGGAATTTCATTATGAATTTTAAAAGGTTGTCCTCTAAAATGTTTAAACATTTGATTGTAATTTTAGGGAGTTGTTTGGATATAACCTCTTTTGAGGAATTTATTTGTAAGTTTTTGGGATATTAATAAGAAATTTTATGCTTTAAAATTTGGGGAAATTTTTAAAGACATTTTTTAGGAATTTTTGGTGATTTTTTTAAAATCAGGATGTCTAGGCTTCATGATAAAGTTTCACTGAAACAAAATAGAAATACTTAAAGCAATTTGCGGTACTTTTTATGGGAAACCTTCAAAATATATAGAAGAATTTTTATAGTAATTTTTGGTAATTATTTTGAAATTTTAGGGAATTTGTGTGGATTTTGTAAAGGTAAATTTTTTAAGAAATTCAAAACTGCTGGTGAAATTTTGTCCATGCTTGGCCTTAACAAGTCCTCGTGGTCCATCACCACAATAACTCCACCATCCCTCTCTTACTGACAAATGACCAAATGGCTGACATGTAGCCAACATATATGCTCTAAAACCCACGCAGTGCTGCAGAAACAGGAGCTTCAGGAGATTTATGGACAATATTTTTGGTCAAAACTAATTCCTGTTCAAAGAAGAGGCTACGCCTTTAAACTTACCAGGACCTACCTAATTAGAAATGCATTCTAATCGAAAGCTCAGGTCCCAGGACATTCGAAAAAGAAATACCTTAACAAAACCTTCTTGACTCATTGCAGTTTTTTGACCTGCACATGCCAACCAATCGATCTTCCAATGCAAGAAGAGAGAAATTGAGATGCAGGAATAGAAAGGACGAAGGTGCAGAGAACAAGAAGAGGGAGATGTAAGAAAACAAGCAGACCAGCAACAATGAAAAAGATAAATGTATGACTGTCCTGGCTAGAAATCCATCTTAAACCCATTTTCTCAGATATGGCCATAATGTCAATAATATGGTAACAATACGAAGAATTGGCAACAATCACCATGTTTGATAGAAGACTTAGCATTCTAATATTAGTATTATTAACTAATTTGATAATAAGATAGAGAGGGCTGATACAGGTTGATGCAGTGTGTTTGCAGTGTCTTGAAGACGACATCTCATCATGTTTCCTTTGACACTCTAATGGGTCTCCTTCTGGTTTGACGTGCCCTGAAGACCTGCAGGGAGGTAACCAAGACCCATCCTGATCAGATGCCCCCTTAACTGGCCTTTTCAATTCAAAGGAATAGTGATGGGAAGTTCAGCTCTTTTCAGAGAGCCGGCTCTTTTGGCCCGGCTCCCAAAGAAGAGCCGGCTCTTTGGACTCCTGAACGGCTCTTTATTTAGGATCTTTTGCAGCCCTATATTTTACCGTAAGTTCGCTAAAAAATAATGGTTAGTGTGTTGAAAACCCTTTTGCATTCAGTGTTTTTATGAGAAGCCTTATAATTGCCTAATTTTGTGCATTTATTCTGTTACAAAACAATTCTTAGGTTTAGCATTTAAATTCCAGTTAGAATTAATGCCGAGCGGATGTAGACATGTTTACACATGCACAGTACAAATCAGGTTTCAGGGACGGATGAGTTGTGACACCCCCCTCTCTGTTTTCACATAATGGTATAATCCTTTATCCTCACATGTGATTGGCCGCATGGCTGCCATGCTGGCCAATCAAAACAAAGTTCTGACCAGAGCTGGGGCCGAGCACTATGAAAGCTAAGCAGCGAAAGGAAAAACTACTGGGAGCCGGCTCTCACTCTATGCGAGCTGGCTCTTCTGATTCACTATAAAGCATCGGCTCTCAGAGCTGCAGCTTTTGCTCATGACCCATCACTACAAAGGAAGAGAAGCTGAACTCTGTGCAGTTGCAGCATGCAGACCCAAGAATATTACTGAGCTGGTGGCCATTGCACATGAGGAATGGGCTAAGATTTCCTCAGGAACGCTGCTGGAATCGGGTGCCTGGCTATGAATCCCGTTTGCAGCAAGTCATAGAAGCAAAGGGTGCTCTACTTAGCTGCCATAATTTTGAGACTGGAGAAGTCATTATAAGTTGCATTTTCAGTTGAAATTGGGGGAAACCCTTTGAAGCATTAGTTTTTGTTGAGCTATTTCAGTTGCTTTTGTTTGATTTCTTCATTGTAAAAGGCAGAAAGTCTCACAATAACGCTGACCACTATTTTGATTGCAGCTATAGGCCTGACCCACAGTTAAGAACACCTCAAATTCTTATGTGTCTGATAGCAGCACATCTCTATCCAAAGTCTCCAGACACCTGAACCAAATTCTGATTCAATCTTGTACACTGACGGCTCATCATGCTGTCCTTATGATAACACATATCTGGCTGGCTATGCAGTGGTGAATGATTAGGAAGTTATGAAAGCAAAAACATTACTTCATGGTACTTCAGCTTACGTGGCTGAATTGATCACCAGTTATCAAAGTTTGCATTCTTTCTAAGGACATAGTGGCTACTTCTTTTTACAGCGACTCAAGGTGTGCTTTTGGCGCAGCACAGGTTGTTCCTCACCCTTGGAGGATGAGAGGATTTTAAACATCTCCAAGGTAGCCAGTTAAACATCACAGATTAGTCAAAGGTTTGCTTGATGCTATTATGTTATCCAAACAAATTGCTATTGTTAAATGCAAGGTACATTCTTCTGGTTCTGATCCTGTTTCTCGTTGAATGTACAGGCTGATGCTGCAGCCAAACAAAGGCCATTTCCATTTCCTTTGTGATGCCAATATGCAGACCAAACACAAACACATGAAGTTGTGATGGGGAGGCCTATGTCCACCTTTGACCCCACACAAAGTAACCCTGTTATGTGCTGACATGACACGACTGTGTCAACGAACTGAAATCTTGAGAAAGTTTTATTTACAGGTTTTGAGCAGACTCTCTCAGCTATCAGAGGAGTCTCTTCATCCTTTTAAATGTGCTGATCTTACACTGATCAAGTCATGCACTTGGTGCCCTTGCTCGATCTCCTCGACACTTTGGGTGTTATCAGGTGCTGTTGCTCTACTGGACAGCACTAAAAGTCGAGGGCAGCGCAGATCAGATTCATGCAACCTGTTGCAGGTCGCCTCCCGCTTCTGGGGGTTAAGAGGAGGATTAGTGTGCAGTTTCCAAGTCCTCCTGCTGACAATAGGGGTTCCTACAACAGAGCTGGGAGGTGTTGGTGGTCCTGGCCAGGAGGCTGGGCTGACAGGTGTGGCAGTGCTTCCTGAGGAGTCTAGTGCTCCCCTCAATAAACTTACATGTCTTCTCTATTATTTGAGTCTTTAATTGAATTTCAGCCTGATTACCACACCATATCTGGTATGGTCTGAATGGTCAGTTTTCAAAGCCTTCATTGCTCATTTGACTGTACATTCAGATTTAGAGTGGCAAGGTAGGGTTGATCTTCCATTCAAACAGGAGGGATTTTTTTCCAATATTTCTGATCTTTCTACTATTTCTGTGTCTCCACAGAAATTCTCATGATGGTTAAGTTACTCCAAAGCTCAGGTCAAGCTGTAAGGTCAGAAGTGGGGACTCTGGGAGTCTCTCTGCCCCTCCTGGGCAGATAGTCTAAACTCACTAGCTTGAGTCAGATAAAATGCTGTTTGTTCTAACAGTCAAGGTTGTTACCTCACAGCTTGTGTCTGTTAGACAGATGTCCATCGGCTGAGTCTGTTTAATCATATTTTGAGTTATGATCAAGGTAAAGAGTGCCCTAAGGACGTATGAGGGTGAGCTATACTTTGGGCTTTTTTAGAAATCTAGATTCAATCTCACACTATGTTGTCGCTGTTTCTCCTCAACCGAGACTGAGTACCGAACTCAAAGTAAGTCATGTGAGTCTCCTGTGTCTTCTGAGGAAGTTTTGGATTATTTGTGTTATATTTCTTTATCAGTGAGGGGTGGAAAAGGAGACAACATTGGAGCATTTAACCATCATTATAAGAAACAAAACAATGGACTGGTGCTTAGCGAAAAAAAATAAAAATAAAATAAACATACTGGCCCCAATGGTATGTGTCTGCCCACCGGAAATACCTGGTATGCCAGATTGCCAGCCCAACCCTGTCCTTTTCCTATCTCTGGCACTGAGCCCAGTCCCCCTTGTTTCCTTGGTCTCATTCTATAGGTTCCAACCTAAAGCTCTTGACCATAGGTGAGGATAGGAAGGTAGACTAACTAATAATCTGAAACCTTTGCCTTTCTGCTCAGCATCCCCTTCAGCGTGATGGTCCAGCTAAACGCTGCCTGCTAACGCCACATAAGTCTTTCAATCTAATGTTCAGTTTCCTGCACAAGATCCCAAGAAACTTGAACTCCTTTACTTGAAGCAGAAACTCACTCCACCCCTGAAGGGAGTGGCCTCGGTTTTGAGTAAAGGGTCTGGCTGCAGACTGCAGATCTCAGATGCCTTCTCTTATAGACCCCTACTATGAGACAACACCTCATTCAAAATGGGAGTGACGTAAACCCATTATGTTTTACTGAAAAAAAAAGAATCAACTTTATTCATAAACTAGAAAAGCACTCAGAGAGTGCAGACCTCCACCGTTAGCCCTATCTCCCAATAGTGAAGGATCCTTTGAAAAATTTCTGGGGAGCAGGTGGCCTAGTGGTTAAAGACACTCCCCATGTACGCGGGCAGCCCAGGTTTGAATCCAGCCTGAGGCCCTTTACCGCATGTCTCTCCCCCACTCTTGACCCTGTTTCTGACTCTATCCACTGTCCTCCTCTATCTAATAAAGGCAGAAAAATGCCCAAAAATTCATCTTAAAAAAAAAAAAAAATTCCTGCATCCATCCCCATGTACCCTCCACCACAGCATTTGCTGATTTCTCCCTCCCATGTGGGGTGGTAACACAGTGAGGTAAAGCATTGGCTTTGTTAGGGGTGGACTGTCATGGTGAAAGCATTGCCTGCCGGTGCCAACAGATGCACGGACAGTCTCACCCATGGCCTCACTGGACAACTGGAAGTCATGGCAGAGGGTGAATATTCCTCTATTTCTCCCAGCATTGTGAGTATTCTCGCTACAATTCGCTGTCTTTCTCTCTGTTAACTTATTGAGTGCCAGCCCTTTTATAAAATGGAAAGTGGCTTGTGCCAGCGTTTCTAGCCATTTTTAGTCATCCTTCAAGACCTATCAGAATTTTCTACTATGATTCTGAAAACACCAAATAGCTCAAATGAAAGAAGAAACTCTCGATTTCATCATGGAAAAAACATTTGTTTGTAGCTTGTTCCGTTCTTGATTTATCTTAAGTTGAATAGAGGCTAGTTTCACCAAAAAGACCACTTTTTTTCTAGAAAGCTGAAAAAAATGCATTTTTCTGAAAGAGAGTCTGTCAAACAGAACAGTGATTTGAATGTTATAATTTTGCCTTCAATAACACAAAAGACATCTGAAAATTGTATTACAAATGTTATTTTATTGTAAAGTAAATACAATGCTTCCAGTCACTGTCATGCCATTCACACTCTGGAACTGGACGGCCTCCAGGGAACCCCCTATACGCCTACGTCCTCTCCTGCTTGTCGCTGTATGCATCTGGCTGGCGAGAGGCTGCCTTATTTCTCCGACGCACGGGAGGGAACCTCGCAGCATTCTTTAGCCTCTTTGCTGGCCGAGGCAGATCAATAAAAGCGTCGATCTCTGGATTCGCTGTCGTTAAGTTCAGTGTCGGTTTCAGTGAGAAAGCGATTTCTCAGGCAAAAGTTTAAAGTTTCTTTCAGCGTCTAAGGTAGAACTTTTAGCTTAGATTACCTCCATAACGATCGCTCTGCTCTTTGAACCCAGGGTCTCCACCTCTGATGTTTGCTCTACCGTCACTTCCGACTGTAGCGTTCCAACTACGTATCCCAGAAGCCCCAAAATTACTCACAGGGAGCGTGAGAGTGCCCCCTTGTGCCAGCTGCCGAAAAAACGCTGTGACATATATATACGTCAATGGCACTCAAGCGTTGTTTTTTAAATGATGTATATATACGTCAGTGGCACTCAATGAGTTAAGCTCCGACTCATCTCCTCGACCGGGCGTGCGTCTTTCAAACTCTATAAACTCCAAACCTTTGAATAGAAACACACCCAAAAACTGCTGCTGTGATTGAAGTTACTCATATCCGCCATCTCCTGGTGTAAAGTGGTAACAGCACAGACCTTTGCCATTAGCCCTATCTCTCAATAGTACAGAATCCTTTAAAAATTCCTGGATCCAGACGGTAATCCGGATCAGTCCAAAACTCTAATCAGTTCTTCCTCATGCCATTTCTGACATTTCCTGAAAATTTCATGAAAATCTATCTACAACTTTTTGAGTTATGTTGCTAACAAATGAACAAAAGAACGAACAAACAAACCCACCCGATCACATAACCTCCTTGGCGGAGGTATAATTTGGCTCTTTGGTTGAGCAGGGTTGAGTGACACTGCGTTAGAGTGTTTACAAGGAAGCGTTTTTTTCTGAGCAAACTGTTCACTCAGCTTCAGTAAATGTTTAGTAATTGAGTTTTCAGGTCAAGTTTTTGACTTTTAACTTTCAGTAGCCTAACCCCTACCTAAACATTTACCCTAACCCGAACTGGAAGTTTAATTCAGTTTTATGTTGACAGTTTTGGCATGTTCTTTTATCCCGACAGATGTGGAGTCTCAAAAGGGGGCGCCTGAGATCTGTGGTCTGCAGCCAGACAATTTTGGGATTTTAAGTGCTCATCTCAATCATCTTTGCAATCCACTATGAACTGCAGGTCCAACAGAATCCCATCACCTGCAAGATGAGACAAAATTCTGAGGTCCCCAGACCCTCCTTCTCTTACCTGTGCCTTAAAAATGACCATCAAAATCCCAAACAGAATCAGTTACAAGAGACAGCCATTGCAGAGGCCAGTATGCACCAGGAATGTGAGGAACTTCTATAAATCGACACAATCATTAAATTCAGTCTGTTTCATGACCGGTTAAAAAGTCTGAATTGGAGTTTTAAACTGTTTCATCTTCAATTGAGTTTTAAAGTAACTACTTATACTTTTGAAGCCAACTATAAGGTCCATAAGACCCCATATTACACAGTAAGAAAGCTATTTTGTATTGGAGTTTGAGTATATTTAAACTAAATTAAATGAGAAAAAATAAGCTAAGTTAGAAAAGAAAGATTTCCCAGTTCAGTGCACTCTTATTGTCATTTCCTACTAATCCTCTCATACTCTCAGCTGCCGGTTGAAGTCTGATAAAACTGAAACAACCAAACTCTTGGGAGAAACTTTTCATTCAGACTAAATGTAGGTTTGACTCTGGTGCCAGACTCTGTTTCAAGCCCTCATGGAGTGCATAATCTTAATTCAGGCTAAGGCCGAAGCAGAGAGGGAGATCAATAAAAGCCCCCTGGAGGACCATAAATAAACAGAGCCCGCAGGTATAAGAGCTGGGCTGGTGGTGGGTTGTGAATGCACATGAAGCTGATGGAGACAGAACAGCAGGGTGAGCAGCGGCAGCAGCGAAGAATGAGCAAGTGAGCTGGATAGCTTATATAGACAGCCCAATTGGTAATGGTGATGCACAAAGAGAGCTGACAGATTAGCTGATTCAGAGCACAGCGTGGCTCCGGCTGTCTGGCTGAAGCTCCGCAGGCTTCACTTTACTTTCAGAAGTTCTCAAAAAGAGCCTCTGTGCATGTTTGAAGAGGCATTTTCAGACAGAAAAAGCATCTAATATGTTTGCTTGTGAAACTTCAGTAAGCAACAAAACTTTTTATTTTGATCCCTTATTATTCTGTAAAAGCAGCCATTAACATTAAAAAGACAGAAAAGACAAGTGAACGTATTGTGCACTCTTTATTGATTCATTAATTCTACAATCAATGACGCACTTCCCAAAGACACTGGGTGGGATATGTATGTACAGGTCATATCTGATATCCATTGCAGTCAAAGCAAATTAGTTTAAACCCCTCAAAATTTTCTTCTTTTCTATCCACGGCAATCATTATAAGAGATAAAATGGGATCAACCCTTTTATGTTGTATATTTTCTGCTCTCTTTGTCTTCTTGCATCCATTATTTTCCCATCAGTCACCAGTCAGACTTGCCAATAGCAATATTCTTGTGTCTAACACATCTAAACTTGTTAAATCAACAGAAATACCCTGAGACAGATAAACAGACTAGCACTTAATGATAATTTATGATACACACCTGAGCCTGCCCTTCGTTGTACTTTACATGAATTCACTTAGGAAGAGTAAGGCAACAATATCAAAGGAGTAATAATATATAAGTAGGAGGAAAACTCTTATTTTTACACATGTATGCATTCCCAAAGGGACACTGGGTTTTTCTGTTGTGACTCTGCAAGCAAATAATCTCAGCCTGGATTGGGAGGAAGGAGTCCAGTTCTATAGGAGCCACTTTAGGATTTCTTGAAGACCTGATGGGCAACAACTCCACCAGCTCTCAGCTCCTGCAGACAAAAGGAGACAATTTAGTGTGTTATCTAAACAGACACAGAGTCAGGATGTAATTTGACCTACATTAATAACAGACAAGAGGTACAAATGATCACAAATTCAACTTTCTTCTCAACAAATTAAAGAAAAAGAGATGTTGCCTGACTAACTGCTTGCAAAAAGTCTTAACATCCAAGCTAAAGTGGGAAGGTGCTGAGCCAAAAGAAATAACATAAGGGGAACAGAAAAACATCTTGCACACTGGAGGGCTCCAAAAGTCCAAGTTATTTATTGCACCAAAGTAGTGACGTTTCAAGCACTGCTGCTTTTCATCACACAGACTAGTTCAGTTCACCCAGCTGTTCACCAGCTAAGCAGACAGTTGTTGTCCTCTTTCCAGCAGCTTCCATCCTCCCCTGAAGACAAACAAGACTGCCATCTCTTTTTTATTGTGGGGTAAAAAGCGCACATTTATACTTATGTTTTTGATCCAGTGAAGGAGTATGATATTATCTTAATGAAAAAGACCAGAAATTATTTGCTATCATGGTTTTATTGCGGAAGTAAGGATGAATGATAATACTGGCTTATGAGTTGATAAGACAAACCCTTCAGCTGTGCTAAGAATGAAAAGTTAGTCAATGCTATAGGACTGGGTATCATTTGGGTTTTTCCTGTGCTAAAATGGTACTTTTTAAAAGGTGCTGATGTATAAACAGTGCCTAAATCGATACTTTTAATAGAAAAAGATGAGTTTTAAAACTGCAGTTGAATAATAATAATAGAACATATAAGCAAAGGAAGCATGTGTCATCTCTTCACATAATGTATGTCGTGCCTTTCATTTAGATTTGCAGGGAGGTGAGGTACCGAAATGAAGCACTGAAATCAGTCTTGTAATTTGGTAAGGTAGGTATCGGATATGCTGGTAGCAGATTTCGATACTCATCCCTAGTCATCGCTCAACCAGAAGGTTTGATCCCTAGCTCCTGCACACACATCATGATGTGTCCTTGGGCAAAACACTTAACCCCAAATTGCTCACACTGCTGTGCCAGCTTCATGTGAGTCTGTATTAGACGTCCCTGAGTAGTTGATACTGATGGCCATTCTACAGAGCAGCCTTAGCCATTAGTGTGTGAATGCGGAGTTAAATGTTGGAACGGGCAAGTGTGACCTATGGTGTAAAAGTAAAAGGCACTTTCCAATAATCTGACACACCAGGAAGACTGTTTGACATTATTGCATAGGATATGTTTTACATCCAACTGGGCAACTGCCAATGATTGGTGTTTGGAAAGGGCAGAACCTTTGAAAAAAATCTCAGAGGGTGACTGGACAATCAGTCATAGTCATTCAGTCTAAATAGTGTTAATTTCATCGACTAAAACTATGACTAAAAATATTCATCCACATACCTTTTTTCCATGAGAAAGACTAGACAAAGACAAGCCAAAAATAAGGAATCTTTGATGACTTAAACGGACAAAAAGTAAGTATAGTTTTTGTCAACATGACTAAAGCGAGACTAAAATGTAATCTAGTTTTTGTCAGCAATTCAAAATCCATGATGTTTCTCCACTGTGGGGAAGGATAGAAATTACTAAAATGTAACTAAAACTAAAAGACATGTCATCAAAAGGCTAAGACTGAGACTAAAATGTAAAATAGCTGTCAAAATTAACAAAATCAACAACAAAACATATGACGCATCAGGCATGTGCAGCCCCAGAGAGTAAATTACATAACATGAGAGAAACAGGCAGCAGCTGTTACTGTTAACTATCAGTGGAGCCAGTTTGTGAACATGACACATGCAGAAACGGATCAGGAGAGGAGCTAAACAACTTTTCCACCTAGCAAACTTTCAGTTACGTTCCTTGCTCTTCTTGTTATAAAGAAATGTTTTCTAGTTCTGACAAAATTGCCGCCATCGCTACATCCAGCTCATTACTGGTTGCCATTGTTTACTGGCTTGCAGTACAACTTGCTCCCCTTAAAGGCTGCTGGTTGTTCTATTCATTCTCTGTCCAGGCACAAAGACTAGAGCTGATGACAAACTTGGAATCTGCCCAATCCACTGGCTGAAAGGTTACAGACGCTATACAAGCATTATACATGCTCGAGTCCATTTACCATGAATAAGATGGTTTAAAGGGGTCATTTGGAAGTTAAAGCTCTTATGAAGACACATCGGTTTGTGCTGATTTTGGCACCTCTGCGTAGATAAGGTGTTTAGTTCTTTATTTGCATATTTTTTCCTGTGCATGTCTTATTAGTATTTTTAACAGATACATCTTATCCTGCTAAATGTTAACAGTTAAAGTACCATTTGTAAAATCTTTTCTCTAGAAAATGTATAAAAGGGTGGTGCTGGTTATCTGATACCTACCAGCAGCAGTAATTTCAAACATTTAAAAGTGACACTTTAATAGGCAATCTCCATACTGATGCTCTAGTATTCCTTTTTGGCTCATAAGGATGCATCAATATTAATTTCAGTGTCTTTCATAAGCAGCTAAAAACTTCTCATGGGAGCTTTAATGACTGAGAAAATGAATGTGCAGCATTTATGATAGAAATGAACACTTTTCCAGAAGCACACCTCATGTCTTTCTAACCTTCATCTGCCACTAGAGGTTGCTGTTACTCTACATTTAAACCCTCTCCCTGCTCTACAAGGCTACTGTTAATGACTAATTTCACGGCCCCTGATCAAAAACATCTGCCAGCATCATTTTAGTGAAATAATTTGGCAGATTATTTGAGCTCTGCTTTTATAGCAGTAATCACAATGTGGGAAATCTGATAATGCTGAGCTAATGAAAATGGTAATGCAGTAGTCATTACTTTAAAGTCCTTTCAGAGGCTTTACTTTCATTACAGGCCACACTGTGAATTTCAAAGGGGAGATGTTTAAAAGAAAAAAGCTAATGAAGTCCTTGTAACAGAAAGTTTATTGAAATAGTCAAGATGGCCAAGTTGGATGCTTGTATGCACCTGTCAGCAGAAGTCTAATGATTATGAGATGAAATGGAAGCAGATCTGGATGTTTTTAACTCTCAAAAATAAGGCAATTGTTGTGTGGAATTCTGCGTTTGTAACCAGGTAAAATGTAGAAGATTTGAAATCTATTTCCCTATTAGAGGTAGTGTTTGGTGCAGAAGTAATGACTTCTTTAGTAGTGCATGAGTCACATCCTCAAACTTGTAACTTTCATAAATCGTTTCCCTGTGTGCATGCACTGCACACTGCTACTACTGCTACACCATGAGGGCCAATTTACGAGTCCGTCACACATAAAAATATATGCGCGGCACATATGGTGCTGAGAGGCGTTCTGGATTTGGATTAAAGTGTCCAAATTGCATCCATTAATATTCATGTCAGGAGCTTGATGTTTTCTCACCAGATGTAGCTCATCTCCGTCCACCCAGTGGGTCCAGCCTCTGCCTTCAATCTCTCCCTTCTGCACACACACCAGCTTGTCTCCCTCCCAGGTGATCGTGGTCTGCAGGAGGACAATGTCAGTGAGGAAATCTCAGAATAATAGGGGATAGAGCAGCAAAGACTTCATCTCAGCTAAACAGTACAGTATGGGAGGCTTTTATCTACTTTAAAATGAAAAGACTTTAACTTGCATGAAGGTTTAAAGATCCTAGCTGGCTCCGGCCCTCTTAAGGTTTAGACACAGCACATGAAAAAGGTCATAAATCTCCTCAGATCATCATAAATTCTATTTAGTATCCTTTGGATTGAATAAAAGTGGGAGAGTGTGTTCTTTACTGCAGAATCTGGCATAGGTCCTCATTTTACTGAGATGTCAAAAAGTGAAAACTTCTCAAAATATTTAGCAAAAAGGCCGTATTCATCCACACCATAAGCTTGTTAAATTCTGCAGAAAAGTCATTTTATACAAGCAGAGGTTTTCCCACAAATGGTCCTCGATGAAGTGATGCAGTTCTAACTTTCTACTTTAAATTTGGGGTTTGAAAAAAAATGTTCCTAGTTGCTCTTAAAAATCAAATGTAAGACTTTTCAGACCTTTTTAAAACCTGAACCGAGAAAAAGTAATACCTCTTTTTGTGCAGTAAATGATCAGAAATCAATGGCATAGGAGGCTGCAGACCAGAGCTGAATTCTATGATTCAGTGCACAGTATGAAATGTCAAATGGCATAGGGCAAACCATTTTTTGGCCAAAACTGCACAAATTTGATCATTTCTGTCACATTTAATGTCCTTATTCTACCAATATGCCCTATACATATGTATATTTATCAACCTGATATTTGACAATTCAACTATTATTCTTGATTTTCCCATGGAATTAATAAAGTAAATGTCTATCTTTTTCCTGGAAAACCTGTTCAAATAAGAGCGGGCTGCATGGATTTTTAAGGAGGCAACCCAGTGGCCCAGATGCTTGAGAATTGGGCTAATGTTTTACAACAGTGCAGAGTGTATTTAATCATAGTGACTCTGATACAATCATCAATCAATACTAAATTCTTTTAATGAGAGTATGCAGCAATTTGTGAGGGACATTGTTTAAAATTGTGTAAGGTTGGCTAGAAAATGAAGGTTGGATAAAAACATTACTTGCAAAATCAGATTTTTTAAAGCATTAAAAACTCAAATGTGCAATTTAAGGCCAATTAAGACTTTTCAAGGATCTGAAGGAACACTGTTAAAAGCTTTTTAGAAAGTTTTAAACAGCAGTGTATCTCAAATACCCACCATGCACTTCCTGTCATCCACTCCAGACAGATCCTCCTCAAACTCTTTGCCCACATAAAAGTCCATGTTGTAGTTTTTGAAGGTACTGAGGGTTTTGATGATGATGTGGTCCCCTTCGTGGATGATGTCCTTGTCCGGCTTCAGCAAGTTGGCGATTTTCCTAATGGCTACGTTTACATCTGCAACAGGTTGCCAAAAGAAGATGTCAAATTAAAACAAAAAGGTCCATTATTCAGAAGGTGTTTTTGCTGCTTTTTAATCTAGTTTATTTGATTAACAATGCTTAATTCAGTTATTACAGTGTAGTAAACTGTAGAGATAAAGTATTGGAACAAATGTGCAGTACCCCTCTAACTGTTCTGAAAGCAAAAAACTATCTGCAAATTTTCTCTACAAGAATCAACAGAAAATGCTTTTTATGAGTGGTCAAAAACGAATCAGGTTTTGATGTTTAACCTCCACTACCCCCTTCCACCAACTCACCAAGAGCCTTCATGTACTCCTCGAAGTTGTCATTGGAAATCATTTTCCAATATCCGTTCAGATCGACAGGCATATTTTCCGTTTTCCTACTGCCTTTCTCCACTTTCCTGAGGAGGTCTGCTGTGGACGGCTACTGGTGACCCGAGTGCAGAACTGGCTTCCAAAGCCTCAATTTGAATGAAACCAGCTTTAATCCGATTTACTGCTGGGTCTCATTCTTTTTAGAGGGGAACGCCACTCGCACCTCCCACTTCCCTCCCACTGGTTGACACCACGTAACCCACTCAATCCCCTCCACACAATGTATGTTGGGAACATGCGGCATGCACACATAACGTGGAAAACACTTGAGTGGTTGTGTGTCTAACTGTGTGTGGGATTAGGGTGAACACACTTCCATTATGAATTAACGGAGCCGAACCTACACGGAGCTCCACGTGTGACATGTTCATCTAGGCCCTGTTGTGTAAAAAGAGCCTGTTTTAATCATGGTAAAACCAGGGTAAGAGTAACGATTCAGGGCCCTCTATTAAACTATCAACCAGCCTTTGAATAAAAGAGAACAAAAGCAGAATCACCTGAGCCTGAAATGATCCAACTGCAACAATTAAATAAAGCATAAAGGCCCTGTCACATCTTTTGTTTTGCAGAGAGAACTCAATTAATTTGATAATCTCTCTTTTTGGGCCGGCTGCAGCCAGCACACCGTCTCAATCCTTCTACAGATTGAACACAAAGACACACATATATGCAAAGCATCTATCAAAGGATGCCAGTTAGTATCACTCACAGACGCTTCCAGCCACTGGCCTCAGTGAGAAAACACTTCCTGTAGCCGAGCAACTGTCAGGATTACTTTAAATCCTTTGGTGGAAATGTGCAGACGCTGTGTGTGGGTGATAATGGTGAAACTGAAAAGATTTAGCTGTCAGGAGGCTGCAGAGTATAAACACAAACAAAGAATTTAAAAACAGGAATTAGTTTTCTACAATTAAAAATGCAAACAGTGGGCATTTTTGTAGATCAAAATGGAATCAGTGCAAATAAACAAAGAAACACTGGGATATTTAATATACATTAAGAGCTCATTAACACTTACAGCAAACAAAAGAACTTAAAAGGTCACCGTCAAAATTAATGACTTTTTGCAGCTTCAAGGGGGAAAAACACCAATCAGACATAAACACCGTAAATATACTGGATTTTATTTCAAATGATCACTCTGCATTGATGTGTAATGTGTAAAAATAATGAGTATGACTTCTGCAAAAATTTTCTTTCACATGCTGGCAAAAAGATGAGGCTCAGGATGTGCACTCTTGATGTGTATAATTTCAAATGATGACTGCACAGTGTAGATGTTTCTACATGAAAACAGGTGGAAAAACATTTTGGCAAATCACTGTGTCTTTGTAGATGTTTGCAGCTTGTGCATTTTTTTAATCACTTTGCAGTCTGAACTTAACAGAGCTTCAAGTCCCAGAAGAGAGGCACTGATCTGTGGGTAATTTCACACTTTCAGGCTTCTCTTGATCAGTCTTCCATGTATCAGTCATCCAAACTCTTCACTGGCTTTTTTGCCTGTTTGGTGAGCGGCCTCAGCACCGTGCCCTCGTTCTTCCTCTCGCTGTCCTCTGTGTAGAGATCGTGTTGGTGAATATATTCAATTACAGAGTCCGGGATCAGATACTTCACGCTCTGACCGCGTCTCAAAGCACGCCGCACCTCAGTGGCGCTTGTTTCGTTCCTCACCCACTCCCTCACCAGGAAGATGTTTTGACCGTGCCGGGAAAGCGTGTCCGACTCGTGCACGGCTTGCTCAGGCTGAAGACCCCCTCGACTGACGCAGACGAGACCGAAACGTCCAGCTACTTCCTCCACATGCTCGTCCTGCCAAAGGCCAGGAACCTTAAAGGTGTCGAGGAAATCAGCTCCGCAGAGGAGTTTCAGCTGGGGGCTGACGTCTGAGGGAAGAAGAAGAGGAAAAGGAAGGATGTGTACTACTTTACTGGGATTTCTTTAAATTTGTCACCACTGAAAGGATACCACACAGTGAAATAAGTAAGAAGCAGGTAATATCTCATCATTTTGAAGTCTATAGCTGAGAAAAAGTTGTTATGCAGTGAACTTCTGCCTCACTGAAGTTATTTGGATTTTTAAAAGTACCAATCATGAATCATTTTTTAGAACTGTAGTTGAGTCACACATAAAACAAAAACAAAACAAAGAGTTTGCTTTATCTCAGACACCTGAAACCTTTGTATTTATCTTCAAAATACATTTTATTCTCAGATGATTTTACATATAAAGTAGTATTCAGTAATGTGTTAGCTAAAAGTGGCATAATACTCTTGTTGTAGTACTTTTGAAAACATGGAAACAGTCCGAGGGTGTTTGGCAGCTGGCAGGTTCACAGTCAGGCAAAAAAAGCCAATGCAAGAGTGCCCTCTCTAATGTGGAAAATCAAAACACAGGAGACACTGGTGATGTGATAATTAGGGAAAGAGTGAGTGAACATATTATGTCTGAAGCAGGAAACAGAGAAAAATGACTTACTAGTTTTAAATTTTACTGAACTTTTTTATATTCGTGGTGCTTCCTGCTAAAGTAAATCACAGCAGCACCTATTAGCTCAGCTTTTCTGGTAAAAACAAACTCTAACTCTGGAGACCTATCAGACCAACTCTGTAAACAAGTGTTATTTTTGTGCCAAGTCTTTGCTAACAGTGTATGAAAACTCTTTTGTTATTGTTCAAAAAGAAAGACAACAGGAATGTGTCTGAACTCCCTTAAAACAGCAGTGCTTATGAAAGGAGGAGGGCTTGAGAAAAAAAATAATTTCAGTCAAAAATTATCCAGGTCCAGGCACTCCAGGTGGTTTCAACAATGTAAAAGACCTTCAGTTCATATAGGGCTGTAGAGATTAAAATTGGTGTTCAATCAATTAAAGGCAGGGGCGGAGCCAAACGTATTAAATCCAGGACTGGGGTGCAGGTGGCCTAGTGGTTTAAGGCACCACCCTATATATGCGGTCGGCCTGGGTTCGAATCAAGCCTGCGGCACTTTCCTGCATGTCTCTTCACTTTACTATTCTATCCACTGTCTTCTACTAGCATTAAAGGCATAAAAAGCTGAAAAATATCTTAAAAAAAAAAAAGAGAGAAAGATCTGGTGCCCAAACAAAGAACAGTCCAGGGGGGCGCTACCTAAGAGAACTTACACTTAGCAGACAGTTGTATTTATGATTCTTACGCAATTTTAAAGAAAAATCTAAACGTAAAATGTCGACAAGTGGGCAAAAAATAATGCTGTTTGACCTAAAAAGTACTTTTTCACTAACACACATTTTTATCTTGATGTAACTGCTAAAAGTGTCATTATCACTCTAAAATCATGATGCACCATGTTATCTAAAGTTCACTTTTTAAGTTACTTTTCAACTCAAATTTGCTTTCTGCAGAGGAAGTGTATTGTTTATTTATTTCAAGTAATTCAGGCCTTATTTTTTGCTTTTTCATCATGAAAAAAAAAGTTTATCTGGACCTGTGTGATTAACATAGAACTGGGCAATATTGACAAAAAATACAGTTCTGTGCAAAACTTTAAGACAGGTTTGGACCAAAAATAGAGGCTAAAGTATGGTGAAGATGAGGTGAAAAGCCACTGGGGGGCACCATTGAGCGAGAAGGAAGATTGACACAAGCCCAGTCTTGTTCTGGATGTCCTCGCATACCAGGGGCACAGGAAAATAACCTGTTGAAAGAATAACAAAGCCAACACCTTTAGGGTGTAGTAAGGCCAAGCAGGCACGGCTGTGGGTACTGTCTGGGTAGGCAGAAGCGTTGACACATGTCCCTGGCCATGCTGTGGATGTCCCAAGAGCCTGAAAACCTCTGGTCATCTCCAGCATATTACCAGGGGGAAAAGGCCCTGACATAACAAATGCTTTCGAACTTGACTTTTCTAAGCAACACCCATTTGTCGGCATGTGTCAGGCTTGTCTCCGGCAGGTACAGATTTATTCCAGGACACACTGGTGGACTAAAATCACTTTTTACATTTTTCAAACCATATAGAGTGCCTGGACCTGGATCAGTTATACCAGTGTTTTTGGTCTGAAATCTCCCCCTCTCATTTTTGATGGCCTAATTAGTGGAACAAACAATTAAAACTTACTGAGAATCTTAAAAAATGTTCCTTAACATGGATTTGCTACCTTTCAGTTACACAACCACAGAGTTCAACCACGCTGTAAACTACAACCACACACATGAATACATAGGATTAAACACACAAAGTCTTAGAAGTTTTAAAACTAACCCTAATACTCTTCAACTGTTGTTAGTCAGAACAACAAAGCAGTTGTGGGCTTTCATTTAGCTTGTGTTAAGCAGAGGCACATTATACAAGATCAATGCAAAGCCTCAAACACAGCTTTTAAAGATATGAATAAGTTTAAAACCTGCTTGATCAAGCATGTTCACTCAAAATATACCATTATAATGTCTGCTAATCTTATAAAGGGTCACAACAATGAATCCCTGAAGTTTTTTTTAGCACCTTAAACCTAAATTTAGCATGCCAACATGCTACTTTTAAATGACAACATGTTGATGGTCTGCTGGTTTACTGTTACCAAAAACAGTGGGTAATTGGCTCTCACTCTGTTAAAACTTAATAATTGTGAAAAGTCAAACTTTGATCAGCTGGTGGTGCAGAAGAAAATGTTCAACAAAGGCCCTTGGATTCATCCTTTTGGGACAATGACAGGGCATATTATGCTTCTTGGTAATCAATATATTTATAATTATATCTCCTGACTCTAGCCATCACTCAGTGACTCTGTGGCAGAATCCCTTCAACATGCCTTCATCACTTCCTGTCTGAATTATTCCATTACAGCTTTGTCTGGGGTATACCTAGCAAAACCCTGGACAGGTTCCAGCGCAGAACTCAGCTGCCAAGGTTTTCAAACACACAAAGCCTTGGCAGCATATCACTCCCACCCTCATGCACCTTCAATGGCTCCTACTGAAGTCCCCCATTACAAACAAAATCCTCTCAACTACCTATCTCTGCATGATCTTGCCCTCCAGTACCTGTCAGACCTTCACCACCCTCATACTCTATCCCAGAACCTCCAGTCCCCAGCTGTTGGTCTGTTCTCCATTCTCCACACCAACCTGTTGACTTTTGCTGGGGATAGTGTGGAGGCCCTAACCTCTGGAACTCTCTCCTGGTGCATTCTGGTGCAACATCCTTGGACATGCTCAAAAAACTCAACTATCATTATTATAATTACTGGAACAACAAGTAAAACCAACAAGCCAAAGCTGCCATGCAAAATGAGAAAAGAAAACAGTGTCAAAACAACCACAAAAAACTGATCAAAATTAGAAAAAAAGAGAGCAGGAAGTGATAAAAGTATTTATGAACTGATCCTAAACTCTGAACAGTGAGAGATTCTTACTTGATAGTGAAGTGGGATTTCTATTGAAGCTGTCTTGTTCCTTGTTGCATTCATACTCTTTCAGAACCCGGCCATAATGATACCTGCCACAAACAGAAAATATGAGAAATAAAGGTTGAAATTCATCTCTATGACTTTATACAACAACAACAACAACAACAACAACAACAAAAAAAGTTCTTTATTACTTATAAAAGCTCCTGTAAAGAACTTTGGGTTGGTGTTGACTTTGTTACTCCCTATGGACAAAGTGTTTGTGCCTCAGACATACTAGCGCATCTCAAAAAATTAAAATGTCATGTAAAAGTTCATTTTTTTCAGTAATTTAATCCAGAAAGTTAAACTTTCATGTATTCAAGATCTGTATCTCTTACAAGAAGAAACATGTCAAGTTTTTTGTTTTAATCTTGATGATAATGGCTTACAGCTAACAAAATTAAAAAAAAAACAAAAACAAACCTACTATCTAAAAATATTAGAATATCGTGGAAAAGACCTATTTCCAAAGGTTTCTGGAGCCCAGTCCCTCATTCTGGGTCAGTGCACACAACAATCATCGGGAAGACTGCTGACTTGATGATTTTCCAGAAGACCATTATTCTCACCCTCCACAAGGAGGGAAAGCCACTGCTGAAAGGACAGGCTGTTCCCTGAGGCTGTATCAAAGAATATTCATGGAAAGTCCACTAGAAGGGAAAGGTGTGGTAAGAAAAGATGCACAAGCAAGAGGGATGAGCTCAGGCTTCAGAGGACTGTCAAACAAAGCAGAAGGAGTCTGTGGCTCAAGACCCACCACACACAGAAATGTCCAGGAAATTGGCTACAGTTCACCATTTTCAGTTTCCACAGTCAGTGATAGTTTGAGGTGCCATGTCATCTGCTGCTGTTGGTCCACTGTGCTTTATCAAGTCCACAGTCAACGCAGTCAGCCATCTACCAGGAGATGTTTTCATCTGCTGAGAAGCTTTATGGAGATACTGATTTCCTTTTCCAGGAGGACTTAGCACCTGCCCACAGGGAAGCCAAAACTACCAGAAACCGGTTGGCTGACCATGGTGTTACTGAGTTTGATTGGCCAGCCAACTGGCCTGACCTGAACCCCATAGAGAATCTCTGAAGAAATGTCAAGAGGAAGATAAAAGACACCAGACTCAACAATACGGATGAGCTGAACCCATACTATTTCACTGCAAAAACTCAGAATCTATTTATGATATTATAGACTGTAGATGGTGAAATCTGGTGCTGTTTGTATTTGTCTGTACATTATTTTCATGTGTTGCTTGGCTGATATGTAAAAAACATCATGTCATTAAAGCTTTACCTAAATGATCTAAGAGAGTTACATACCCATGAGCAACGTAGGAACATGTAAGAGACATGAATGAAAAGTTCCCTGTTTCCATGTTAAGCTTCTTAAAGATGTGTGAGTTCATTTGTGTGTGCGTATTATGTAGTGGGGTGACATGGCCTCAGCACAACAAGCTGTTTCATGCCTTGATCAGCACCCATGTTGCACAAACGTGCGTGCTGGGTGGGGGGTGCACTCATGAGGGACTTTGTTAGCAGTGTGGAGAGGAAGGAAGGAGGAACAGAATGAAAGAAATTAAATGAACCTACAGAAAGAGACCTTTATAAAATAAGAATAAAATATCAGACTACATACAGTGTGTATGGGTCCACTGAAAGATTGTTCCCTTAGGCCATACCTTTAATAAAAACCAATCTGAAAATACATTTCCTATTGCTGCACAGTGAGCTTTTCCAATATCAAGATGTTTATTTATAATTCAGATCAACTCTGCCGCCTCTTCAGCCCTCACATTCATGTTGCCCAGACAGCTTTTACATTGGCCAATAAATTTTGCAGCTTGTGCCCCTGATTTCACCTCATGAAAAACCCAGACCTGACGTGGGTCCAGCCTGGTCTGGCAGCCCAGAGCTTGTAATTGAGACTCAGGGAGGGCGCCTGGCAACACTCTTAAATAATCGGTTGAAGTTGGCACGCCGTGGGCTGGTGGAAGAGCAGCCAAGGAGAACACATCTCCCAGCACCACTGCTGCTGTGGTAAAACTGGGACGCATCAGAGGAGAATAAATATTCCTCTTAAAGACTTACTTTATCCTTAAGTTCCCCACATGTTCACTTATGATCAACCTAATAGCTTAAAAGAAGCAGCTTGAACTTTGATGTTAAGAGTGTGTACCTCATGGTGACCACAGTCTCTGTCCAGTCCAGCTGTTGGCTCTCCCATTCATCAACTGTGACCCAGTTAGAGCTCTGCAGCGCCAGCTTTGCCATTGCAATTCTGTGCTTAGCCAGTACCAGGCCTTGCTTTCCATAACCGTCACTCACTGGAGACACGATGCCACCCACCACCTGGTACCGGCCTGAGGGGAGAGAGGATCAAAACAGCTTTTCTGGGTCATGTCAGATGATACAGAAATGGAATATAAATCAGCAGATAGAGTCATCGCAGAGAGATCCTGGTATTCATTTCATCAGTGCTACTCCAGATCAAACATTTCAGGACACCTGCTTAAAATCACTAAGAAAGGTGCTAAAAAACAGCAGAACTACCTACAGTGCCTGTTAAATGTATTCATCCCACTGGATGTTTTTATTGATTTTATAAATCAATCACGGTCAATATGATTAGTTTTTTTTTATACAAAAAACAATTACAAAACCCCTGTTTAATGTCATACTGAGAACAGATTTCTACAATGTAATGCCAATTTAATTCATATATGTGATGTAAAATAAGTAACTGCATAAATATTCGCCCTCTTTAAGTCAATATTTAGTAGATGCACCTTAATTTTACTCCTTTCTTTCTTTCTTCCTTGCAAAACTGCTCAAACTGTCAGGTTGCAAAGAAGAAAGGGTGTGAACAGCCTTTTTCAAGTCAAGCCACAAATTCTGTATTGGCTTGAAGTCTGGGCTTTACTCAGCAACTCCAGAACATTAACCTTGTTGTCTATAAACAATTTCTGTGTAGCTTTAGCTGAGTACTTTGGATCATTGTTTTGCTTGAAGGTAACTCGTTATAGGCTGTATGAGCTATGGTGTAGAAACTGATTTAGTCAACGCATAAGACAACAACATTAAACAGATTTGCATTTTTTTAGTAGATTCCAGAAGTAAATATCAACCAGTCAATCAATATGATTTGTATAGCACTTTGTGTACATCCAAAAATATAGTTTAAAAGGCTTTACAAAAATAAAAATAACAATAATAATAATAATAATCAGCAGCCCTCACAAAACTGCCCCCAATTCATACAGGGTTAAAACAAAATTTCTCTCACAAAGACAAGACTAAAACACTTACAACCCAGAGAATGACAAACTTAGGAAACTCTAGCATGACTTTGTGATGAGGAACCACAGGATTAAGTGTTTAAATTAATAGAAAACAATTTACCAAAAAACGTGAAGGGAATAAATAAATAATATCAAGACACTTCAGGAACACCGAGAACAAAGTACATTAAGATTAAGAGCTGCTTTCATAAATCCAATAAAAATACACTTGAAAAAGTTAACTATTTTATATATATATATGTATATATATATATATATATATATATATATATATATATATACATATATATATATATATAATCCACTGATATACAAGACAGCCTGAAAAAAAAGAACTTAAATACGATTTTTAAACCCACGGAGAGAATCCAAAACAATGCAGAATAAGATTATAAAAGAATCAATAAAAGCAAATAAATAATAAATAACATGCCCTAAAATTTGTCACACTCAGGCAAAAGCCAGACTAAAAAGTGGGTGCTACTTGTGTTCTGCATTCATGTTCACTACGGCAGACTCTAACTTCTAATAAGCAGATCTATGTGTAGTTATAGCGCAAACATTCAGCAACAGGTAGAGTTAAATCTAAATTTCTAATCTCGCTGGAATCAGTAAGCTGCCGTGTTATAGGTGAGAGGTTAAAGAGAAACTCTAAGAGCATTATTTATGTTCCTGCTCTGTTCATGTATTCATAAAGCACCTTATAGAGAGCTGACTCAGGAGAGGAATAGCTCTGAAGGTATAATGATGTCGTTATGAACATGTGACCAGGCCAGGTCTCTCATTACCAGCAGCTTTAGAAGCAAAAGAGCTGTTTTTTTTCTGTATGTTGGAAGCCTGCATCTGCTGACACGGTTGTTGCATGGGACTGTGCGAATGAAGGGTGAATGAGCTTTTTATTCATACTTCACAGGAAGTGTAGGTCGAGCCTTTTTAGCATCAGCAATTGTGGGCTGAAAGGAGGTTAGACCTCCAAGGAGCATATCAAGAACAGAAAGGCCTGATCCCAATCTCCACCCTAAAGCCTGAGCACTGAACCCTCACAGACTTTAATGGCATAAGGAGTGTAGTGTGTGAGTGTATAGCTAAATCTAAAGTCTGCAGACCGGTGGACTTAGAGGCATGTCCGTGATAAGTGTGGAGTGTTTAGGGCTGTCTCTGATGAAGACTTTTCAACAGCTAATAGAGCATCTTCCATAAGTCCACATATTTGCAGACTTCCCTGTGGAGTTAACCAGGGTTTATTGCAACCTTGGTGGCATAAGGGGCAGGACCATCCAGCCTTCAACTAAATGTAAATGTTCATATGTTTAAACCGAATCAAATTAAGTTAGGAAAAAATGCATTTACATGGACCTAATGGAAAACTAAACTTAGCTTAATTGACCAGCATAGTTCAGAGGGCTTTATGGTTATTTATAGAACAGCTGGAGATTTTTTTCAGCCAAATGTTCCAAAAGTATTGATCGTTACTGGTAAGCTTTTCCTGACTTGTGACAGTGTTCTAAAAAAGTGCAGTAATAAAAGAAATACAAATAAATACTGAGAGATGGCTTTTTCTTATTATTTAATCAAGCCTTCTGTTTCCAGGCAACCTGTGATGTCATGATAGCGTGTCCATTAACTGTCATTGCATCTTTTTATATCAAGCTTTTGCAGACTTAAACACTTGCAGATTTGACTTGATGCTGTCTGCCTGTGAGGGCTCATTTTTTAGGCTTTAGGGTGGTGGCTGAGGGCCTTTTAGTCCATGGGGTTTGACATTTACATTACATCACATGTTGCCCAGAAACAAGTTGCATCATTCATTAAAAGCCTTGTCTATCAGGAGAAAAAAAAAACTGGCTAAAAAACACCCAACAGAAAATGTCATCATCATTTATCTCTGTAAACCCACACATTTTGCACATGTGGTACTCCAGAATGTAAAATGCACATGAATCTCATTTAAGGAGCATGAATGTCCTCTTTAAATTATTTGAGCCATAGAAAAGGATTTTTTTCTTTCCTTCCCAAACTGGCAGATAATTATCTGGTCTCTTGTTGATCTTTGGCTGGCCCTGATTGGTTGCTGACACCAAGAAACAATAGAAGAAACTGGAGCATCGTGACTGACCGGCGGCGGCACACAAGCTGGGAGTTGTTGTTTTTCTCTTCTGGTGTCAAACAGAGAACTGGTAGCAACACTGTTTTGTTTTCCATTGTGAAAAACAAAATAAAAAGTCAGAACATCCTGGATTAAGTAATGTGGATTTGTAGTATCAAATCTCTGAATAAATAATGTTTTGAAGGGGATATAAACACCATGAGTCATGAGTAAATAGTCAAAAGAGTACGCTTCTAATAACAATTTACTCCATAGAGATCCATCTCCTGAGATATTGTAACAACTGCATGTGCTACCGCTTAGGATTGTCTGCGATCCAGCAGGGCTTGGAGGGTTAACCAAACTACCAAATGTACAAAAGACATCAATATTAACTTTTACAGACGTTTACCAAAAACACAGGAAACTTATCTGCAAAGGGACCAAACCAAAATCAAAGTGATCAACTATATTTTCATTTGCATTTTTCCCCATCACACCCATGCTTGTTCTGCGTAAATTACATTTTTTTTTGTTTAAACTAGGAGGCACAGATGCATCAGTTTAACATCCACAACATGAGAGAATAAATTAAAACATCAGTATTGGCCATCATCTGAATTATTTTAAAGATCGGTATCCCATTGGCCCTCCTCTTACAGTCGATGTATCTCTAGTTCAAACTTTACTGAATACAACTTTAATGAACAGTATTTGTTAACATTTAGATGGCAAATAGAAAATAAGATTTCTTAGCATCATCAAATTAGCAATAAATTCTTTGTTAATCTTAACAAAAAAGTTTGGAGAAACGGAGAATAACAGAAGTGCCTGGAATTGTTAAATCTGCGTCAAAGCCCTCACTGACATGATGATTAAACATTGGGGCAACATTTAGGACTCACAAATTTAGAGGCTGAGAATTTGGAAGTTGGGAAATCGGCCCATGTAACACAAAGCGCGCTCGCTCTCAGCAATCTGTAATGTGCTCAAGTATGTTTGACCCCTAAAGTCCAATTTGTTTGACCAGTGTGGATGCTCTGTGCCATGCTCAAAAAACATGTACTTCCCTGGCTCTGGCATGGATCAAAGAGGTGTCCTTGGCATTGTGCAATTACTTACACACCTTCACAAGCTTGGGTCCAAAATGCGGACAGACCGTTCCTTTTGACAATCCTTTATAATAACCATGTCTGACGCAAAAGACTCAAAATAAGTCATAAAGTGAGTAAAGTTTCTGTCGTGTCGTCTGTGTATTTCTTCACTGTGCAGCCTCTGGGGCTGTGTCTCTTGTAAACTGGGTGTGTGATATTATGACGATATGAGCAAGCACTAGAAGGGCATGCCAGCTGGGGGTGTGGGAAGGTGGGGCAGTCATGCTTTAGCACGACACAGGGGAACAGGCCCCAGTGTGAGAGCGCTCTAAGGTAACTCTAGTGTACACATTTGAGATGTGTTCATGGTAGCCTGTCATGTTTAAATGTTGGATAATTCTCTTTTAAACATCTATTTTTAACCAGCTCCTGAGATAAATATCTGCATTTTTTATTTACTTCAATTTAAACTTTCTTCTGCTGCTTCTCTCTTAATTTGTTTGTTTAGCGCCGCATAGATCAGAGAGAATATGTTTATCACTGTGGTGGATGAAAGCAGCAGAGCCAACAGTGATTCTGTAGACTATAAAATAAAAACAATGAGCTAGAGTTAAAAAAAAAAAAAAAGCCCTAAAGAGCATCAGAGCTGGGTCATGATGCTTTGTGGCTTAATCACTCTCTCTCTCACTCCTCACACTGTCATTTGATGCCCTGTTAATTAAAAGAATTTTATATGGTGAGCATTAAGGAGGAGCTTTTAGAGAAGCAGATTTGACCCTGCAGGGCATCAGTAAAGTCAACTGAGACACAGAAAGAAAGCACACACAGTGCCTGTGAAGTGTGGATCTGACCTGTGCTGTGCATGTGGTCTCTGGCCAGCTCAAACAGCCTCATGTGCTGGTTGGTGATGGGATTAAAGGAGCCGCAGGCTAGCAGGACCAGTGGTACACGGCAGGAGGCCATCTTGGTTTTACTCAGCTGTTTAAAACCTTAAAGGAAAACACATGAAAGAGTTTTTAACATTGTCAAGTCAGAAAAAGATAGAATGAATAAAGGGAGATGAGCCTCCTCTACCAGAACTTTCTACAGGATGTGTTAACTTTTTATAAATCTGAAAGTCAGCCTGTGCTTATAAATAATTCTGCCAATGTTATTCTTGGTTGCATTTACCAAAGCAAACTATTTGTCACATGGTTGTAGTTTTTATTTTCAGTGTTTGAGCACAGCATTAGTAAAGATTGCCCCACGGCTCGCTGTTCTCAACCCATTTATCAATGAGACACCAACAGCAGTTAGAAACAAGAGCAAGAATAAATATTGAGGTGTTTTGGCTGAGTCAAACACCAGAGGAGGGGAAACACTGCAGTGTTATTATGTTTTCATGTGTACCTGTATGAGTCTGGATAAGTCTCTGTTAAAAGGAGTTGTAAATAATTTAATGGCAAATTTGAACAAGTAGTTTTATTCTAAACAGCACAGCGTAATGATTTAATCATGCCTTGACAATATTATTCATGCACAGCACTGTGCAAAAAATAAGGTCATCACCTGCTTTGTTTGAGAAAAAGGTTTATTGATCATCCATATCTTAACTCAGTCGCTTTATTAAGGTATAACCAGAAAATATAGGATGTACAAACACAAACAACAGCACAATTTTCAGAACAACAAAGGCTTCAGGAACACAAAGTTAGTTTTTAGTGTGACCTCCCCTTGCACTTAGCACATCTGAAACTCTTTAAGGTTGTTTCTTTCATGTTTGGTTATATTACACCAGGCTTCTATCACCTCTACCCAGGGGTCTTCTTTTTATGTAGGTTAGATTTCTATGTTTAGGTGACTCCATACTGCCTCTAAGGCTGTCAAAATTTTCAACTTTGATACTTTCAATTTTACAAATTTCAAATGATAAATTTGCTCCTGTTTTCATGATTGACAGTAGCGGGTAAAAACCTGTAATGCTTAAAAAACTTGCTTAAGAGAGAAATGAATTAATCTTTCAACACTATAAGGAAACTTCTGCACACTGTCCAGCAGGGATGGAAATTAACTTTTTCCCCCCTACAGGCCACAATGGCTATTTGATTCAAAAATCTACCAGCCACTTTTTTTTTTTTTTTTTAACCAGCCACTTTATTTAACAAACAGCATAATGTAATGAGGGGTAGTATAAGAGGTGAGGCTTATAGCATTCAAGTCATAGGCATTTTAAGAAATGGAAATGTTTCAACTATGCTGGCATGCTCTCTCTCATTGACAAACAGAAAAAAAGTTTTTTGTTATTTTGAGGCTGATTAGATTTTCTTTTGCATCCAGGTCAAATGCAGATTGCAACTAAACCTCAGCTTAGAGGCAAGATAGCTAATTTATTATGAGCTTATCTTTCGTTCTTCTCTTTGCTTCACATGTCAAAGCACTTTGTAAACCCTTGTTTTTACTAGTGCTATACAATTAAAGTTACCAGATGAGTTGTCACCATCATAAAGTTTATGATGAAAAGAGTGAGCGTTATGTTGTTTTACATAATAATGTCATTTCCACATGTTTAAAGACAGCTGGATGTTTTTAGAACTATACTTAAGCATGTGAAGGGCAAAGTCAGCAAGAGAACAGATGTACTATTTTCAAGTTTCTTGCAGTAAAATTAACTATAGGCAGGGCTCTTTAGTCAGTAAGCATTTAGATCTGCTTGATTCTGCTCATAAAGGGAGTAGGAATAAGCAGAGTGCAGAGATTCAGTTCATGCTGTTTACTAGCACAAAATCACTTGGTTGCATTACTTTTATTGACCTGCCCCTAGTGGCTGGTAGGTAGTTAAAATTCACCTGAAACTGCTCAAAAATACCCATATTTGGCAGGGGCCAGGTGCTAATTTCCCATCCTGTAGTATAGCTTGTTCTTTAGTGTTTTCTTGAAATTTTTGATGAATGGAATGGAATGATGAAAGACACAATTAAGTTACCATACTGGGCACCTTGAACTTCTGTTTTGTTTCTCTAATATTGAAACAGTTATAGATATTTGATTTTGACTAGTGTTCATATAAGTTCATATCTCTGGTGGCATGATAACCCTAACTGCCTCTGTAATATTCACATCTGGACACTGTTGAAGCTTTTTTTTTTTATCCTAATAAGATCTCACTGCATTAGCAGCTTTGCCTTGGGTTGCTGTCATGATGAAAAAAGCCACTCTCAGTCAGATGCTTTCCAGAAATTATGACAACAAAACCACTGCTAAAGCAAAAAAAATCTAATATAGTGGCATATGACTTATGCACTGTACTGTATTAGAGCTATGTCATGTTTACAAACGGGTTCTCAGAATCTCTGTACCTTAATACTTTACGAATTTGTTTATGTGCTGTGTCTGTATTGCTTTCTCTCTATTTTACAGCCCCTTTAAGCATGTATTTATATAATGATTTCATTATTTATTATAGTGATGTGTCAGTTTATTTTTTAGTAAATATACAACTGAAAGACTATTCAGAGGTGTTCTAATGGATTTCAAATCAAACCAGCTTATCTTCTTATGTCTTTAAATAATTAAGCTATAAATAAACTAACTTTATTTGGAAAAAAACAAAAAAACAACCCAGGGCCTATTTCTTCAACCTCGTGTAACACATGGCCATTAAGTGTTGGATGTGTAAAGGACGTTCTGTCTTTCATTTTCTAATCATCAGCTAACTGAATATACTTTATTAGTTCAAACAAATGCATCACTACTGTCCTATCACTGAGCGCCTACTGAGTGCGCGAGACTCTGTTGCCTTACCCCGTTCAGAAATCGGCTCACGCGCCTCATACAGTCACAGGTTAAACAAATGAAATGCATATGAGTTCTAACGACATTTTAGTGAAAGGACGGCATAAAAATCCCATTAATTTAATGTTAACGACGCATTGACATTGAGCAGGTAGCTAACATTAATTAGCATGGCAGAGTCGACTACGTTCAAACCGACAAAACACGAATTCGTGAGACTGCTTGAAAATTAATAGTGTTACATTTGAACTGCGTTATTATACAACACAACTCGTTTTAAAATAGGAATTAGGCTTTATTTCATTACCTTCTCTTCACATTGTTGCTATTTGGTGAGTGTGTCACATTGTTAACATTCCCCTGTTCTGAGACGCTCAAAGGTTCCGCCTAAAAACTGCTCAATCGCGTTCTCTAGTGGACAAGGCTTGTTTTTAGGAAAGTGGTGGAGCTCTCCGTGGTGCTGAAATCCATCAGTGACTGGCAAAACTCTGTAACCACCGAAAGTAATGATGTCAAAAATTGGTGTCATGCTTTTGCTGCTTGCTGGAGACATTTTATACTGACTTTTAATCTCCCACTTTCTCGTGCCTCGGTTGCAGGGAGCAGTTTCTTCCTAACAAAAAAACCCGCTATAATCAGAAGCTGACCTTTATAGAAGTGAAGCATCAAACACCTACACGCTCCAGGTAACCTTTCATTCCAGTGTTGTTAACTGCTTGTCAGAGGAAAAGGAAAAGTGTTGTCGATCACTAATTGACTGTATGTAGCACAGCAGGCAGCAGACAAAGAAATGGGTGTACAGCAGATTTGTTTTCCAATAACCACTTTGATGCAGAGAGACAATAATAACTTAGAATGAATGTGATGGTTCCAGGAAGTGCTGTGACATTTCACAGATGAAAGACTGTATTCATGAGACAGTAGAATAAACTCTGTCCAGCAAACATAGTTATTGCTATGGGATGCAGTTGCATACACAGGCAGAAAGTCTGATAATGTGAGGATGTAAAGCTTTAGTATAGCACTTTATAAAACAGTAAAAATGCCCCAAAAATATAACAACACATATATAGCTACATATTTATAGCTTTGTATTTATACTGTGCATAATTTTCAAGGCACATTTGAGCCAAAAATTGAGGCTGAAGTGAGACCTAGATGTGGCGAGTAAGCGGTCAGAGGGCACCATTGGGCGGGTCAAAGTATTGACACAACCCAATCATGCTCCGGATGTCCTATCTATCTATCTATCTATCTATCTATCTATCTATCTATCTATCTATCTATCTATCTATCTATCTTCAGTGGCTGATTAGGAACCATAGACAAGCCTACATGTCTTTGGACTATTTTTTTTATATGACAGCTCAGTCTGATCATGTATGTATTATCCTCAATATTGTTCGTATGTAATGTGCCTCTAGAGTGATAGAAACACATAATTTCCCCATGATAAAATAGCAGGTGTATTGCTGTTTAAGAGTTTTAAATAATCTAGTAAACTGTTCATTTTCAGTTAGTTGATTAATTTGAGAGTGACATTTTTAGGTGCTGATGGAAACCACGGTTAACAGCCCTTCTTCATCACTTATTCATTATACCTTTCATTATCTTTTAAAACCTGGCTCATGAATGGTTCATTTATTTATTCTCAACACCATTTTAAAATTTTCACCATTACTTGTTGTTTGTTATATTTAGAAGATTTACTTAGGGATGTTGTGAGTAATACACGTGTCTTTTAATTTCTTGCGCTGTGTTTACAAACTGTATTCTTCTACTCAAATCAAGCTCCCAAAAGGTTAACAAACTTTTATAGAATTTGAATATAGTTGATTAAAATTTCTTTCAGATTAATTCTTGGCAGGAGTTAATACAGCAGTGAGTCCAGTACCCTAATAAACATGTCTATTTATTAAAAAAGATGAATAATTTAGAAGTCATAAAACTTTTGAATTCTTTATCAGTAATGAACTGTTTGGAGAATATAGATGCTGGAAAGAGAAAGGCAAAAAAACCCCACTGGTTTACTCTACATGAGCTGTAACAAATATGTAATGTTTCAGTGATTCCTGTATAAAGTGAAAGCTTTTTGTCCCCAATTCTCTTAATGGTTGCTCAACTCACCATTTTTCCTGTGTCAGAGCTCTGCTTTAACTTAGCTGCTACTACCCATGGAGACAGCCAATTGGGAGTATGTGTGTTTGTGTGTAAGTGACTGCGTGTGCATGTAAATGTAGTCCTGAATGTTTTTGTCTGCATGTGTGCATGTGCGTGCTTTATCTTTGTTATCCTCTTAACTCACTTGAGGTCTGCCCTCTATCTCTCTCTAATCCCTGAACGCACACCCACACCCAGCAGAAGACGAAGCACAGGGGAATAATTGAAGAACATACGGCCTTTAGAGAAAACCAGTGATTCTGCCACAGGGTGAAAACTGAAAGCCTCAAATCTGTGAGGGGGAGGATGGCTGCGCTGTTCGTATTCTCCTTAGGAAGATACAGCTAAATAAATAAATATGATAAACAGCTTTGTGTAGCAGCTGCTTCATTTGATTATTAGAGCTATAAGAATTTGAAGAAATCTGTTGTTGATGTAGCTACCCAATTAGTGACATTTCTTTTAAAATGTTTCAAAATAGCTAACAGATTTAAAGGAAATTTATGATGGTATCGGTGAACAAAATTTTAAAAAATGCCTGTGGATTGCTGACGACTCTGTATACAGCCAGCAGTTGAGCATAAAAAATGGTACTCTGATCTTATATCTTTCAGTATCATAACACTAAAAAAAGCAAATATTAGTCTAATTAAAATTAGACTAATATGCTTGTTAATTATTCAGACTTCCATGTCATCTTTGCTTCTGACATAAATGACTAAATTACTTTATTCAATCTCTTCAGGCCATTTGAATTCTAACGTTAGTGAAGAATTTATGAACAGCTGATGGCTGTAATGGTCATAGAGACAATTCAGTAGTAAACATGGTATATATATTGGCAAACACCAACACAGGGAAACCTTTTCTATGTTTTAAGTTATGTTTCTCCTGTTATTTTGATAGTATGACTCACTCAGTGCTTCATTTTGAGATATTTTGTAAGCTGCTGGTGTCCCAATTTGGTTGCCATAGCTTGGGGTTTATAGAAATGATTAAATGAATACAGTTGTATTTCTGTTGAGGAATTCGGTGAGTAACCATTTCCTGGGGTGTCAAAATCAATCTTTTCCCACTTTACACCAAAGCTATCAACACAGTCATGCCCAACTTAAACAGACCCCCTCCCTCTCTCTCAAATACTTGCTGTCTCGCTCTGAGAAATTAAACAGATATGTCAAACTTGCCACATGACACTGGATTTACGACCTCAAAAAGTTATTTCAAACTTCAGAATAAAAGTCTCCAAGCTGACACGTTTTGGAGAAAATCCGGTTTCAAGCACCATTAGTCAGTAGAGAGATGTGACACCTTTTTAGAAATACTCAAAATAAGGTCTTTATGCGACTCTGTTTAAATTCAGCCCTCATTTGGTATCTTTTATTCCAAGTTACTCAACATTACCGGTCTAATTTCCTTTATACTGAAAACCTTCACCGGAAACAGTGTTTTATTGACGCTGTTTAAACGTCACCGTTTCTCTCTCTCTGCTTACTGTACCAACTGACAGTCGCTCTACCCCTCGCGCGTTCGGGCAGTTGGAAACATCCTCGCGCCGGGGAGGAGATCCAGGATTTCTGAAGAGGAGAAGACGGGGAGACATCACCCACTCAGCTCGACCACCATGGAGACACTCGGGGTCCCTTTTTTGCTGTTTTGGCTCATGTGGAGCCACTCCTGCGCTGTCGGCGGAAAAGGTAGGAACATAAAACGAAAAAAAGACTGAATTAAAAAAAAAACTTGGCATTGTCAACGACATGCTTGACTGCGTTATCGTGCTTGAGTTGTACAAGTTAGCAAGGAGAGCACCAACGGTCCGTCTAAAAACTTGGTCGCCAGCTAGGTTATTTTTGACAGTTAAGCTTATTTTTTTATTGGCTTTTTATGTTTGTTATGTCATTGTATGTGTCTTGTAAAATTATTGAGTGTTTAGTCAAAGTTGGGGTAATGGCGGACAGCGCTATCAACAGGACAGGTAAACAGTTTGAAGGGATGTTAGCTTCTCTCGTTGTAGGGTGTGGAGAGAAACAAATGTTGACTTAAATAACGGCAATAATGGGAAAAGTCTGCCAATTAATCATTTGCAGCATCAACTTATTGATGTGGCATTTTTTTGCTTTAGTCTACAGAATGGTAAAGTGGTGAAATACACTAATTACCTACCGATAAGTAGAACTTTAACGGCTCTTGGTCCGTCTTGCATATTGAAACCTAAATATATTAAATGTAGATAATAAGGTAGACAACACCAGTCATTTAACTGACTTCCTGAGGTTACACAGTGACACAAAAGTTAAAAAATACCACCTATTTCCTTAAATGCTCTAAAGTCGTATATGAAAGACTTGTTCTGCTCTACTAATAAGAAACATGAAGATGTTCAATTTATGATATTAGGGAGCAATAACTTTGAATTTTCCCCAGATGGTAGGTGTTTTATTTAACACATCAAATAAATGATTACTTAACTTACAGCTCTAATGAAAGACCCAACTTCACATTCTTTATAAGAATTTCCATATCAGGAGGTGAGCATTAATTTTACCTCTCTCATCTCTGGTACATCTCATGTCTTCAGGGTAGCTGTTTGACCCATCAGTTAATTAATACTGTAAAGCCAGGCTTAATTAATTGTATAAGGGGTAGTGTTTCATCAGATTGGTTGGTTGACCAATGATGTGATGAATGATTTCTTTTAATGGTAAAATGAAAAGCAGTTGTGGAGGGCATCTATGGTCAGTGTATTTTTTTCAGTCTCATCCTCACCCTGTGATACCCTTGTATCTCTCTCTCTGACTCTCAGGGATACACACAGCGTTGACTTGTGCTGCCTATGAAGGGCAGCGGCGGTTTACAGTGGTATTAATTGGGTCTCTGGAGTGAAAGTGCTAGGCTGACTGGCTGTCTGCGCTCAACCAAACATTATCATTTTTTTCCCTGTTTATAAGAGGCATTCATTTGGCTGTGAGCCATTGGGAAGGCTAACTAGCTTTGGACTAAATTCAAAGAGAAGTTGTTTTCTGTGGAGACTTTAATGACTCATCTAGTTGTCAAAGGTGAATGTGATGTGTCAACCAGGTTTGCATAATATGGAGGTCTTACATTATGCAGCTGAGCATCTTATGAATTGGCTTAATCTGTTTGGACCTGTTAAGAAACAGTGCGGTTCCCTTAGATTTGATAAGTCTTGGTATTGTTATGAATAGGTTTTTTTTCCGTTTAAAAGGAACAGATCAAGGCCACTGTACTGGATGAGTGTTTGCATGCTGCAGGAGAGACAGAGAGCGAGCTTTTCTCTCTCCCTCACTCTGTGTAGATATTTCCAAGCAGTACAAGCTCAGCAGAATACAACATACAGTACATGAGACAAAGGCTTGCTGCAGAACACCTTTACATTAGAAAAGACCAGAGCAGACGAAGAACACCGACTGGGAGGATTAGAAGGGGCTGAAAAAGAAAGAAGGGAAGAAAAAAGGAAAACAAGATCAGATTTATGGGTGTCTTTTCAGCTGCATTTTTCTTGCCGGAACATAAATTGTGAGAGCTGTGTGGAACGAGGAAGCATAACTCATGTTTTCCTCTTCTGTGCAATGACTGGTGAAACAATGTCTGGCGGGAGCTGCTCTGCCCGCGCTGTCTCTCTTCCCCTCTTTACTGTCATTCTCAGCCTTTCTGTTTCCTTTCTTTGTGCCACTTTCTCACTTGGGTTTTCCTTGCTCCCTGTCTGTCTTCCTTTGAGTCCGCATCACTTTTTGGATGCACTGCTACATTGAGCTGATGCCATTCAGAGGGCAAATGTCACAGAGAAAAAGAGAGGGCGAGAAGAGGTGTTTCATCATTCTCCTCCTCTGTTCTTTTTCCAAGCTTGAGCAGGCTTCATTTGCTCTCTTTCTCTCTTTTCACAGCCATGGGTGCAATTCCAAAGTTTTATGGACTTAAGTGAGATGTGTAAATG
This sequence comes from Cheilinus undulatus, assembly GCF_018320785.1. NCBI lineage: Eukaryota > Metazoa > Chordata > Actinopteri > Labriformes > Labridae > Cheilinus > Cheilinus undulatus. Next base: position 30,979,024 of record NC_054877.1, read on the forward strand.
GTGAGGCAGGCTTCTTTCTGTCTTCCTTTGCCTTTTTTCATCCGGAGAGTGTCACATTTTCTATCTTGGGTACCTCTATTACAGACCCCCCCCTCGCTATTCCCATTTATGTCCTTTCTCCTTCCTTGCCTAGTGAGATTTTCTATGTCTTTTATCCCACCAAACCTTTTCCCAACCTGCCTGCACCTTAAAATCTCTCTCCTATCAGTAGTTTTTGTTTTTTTTAAGCTTCAAAATGCAGCAAAGTAACATTTTTTTTCTGAGAAGAGTTATGGTTGTAGGACACTGTGTTGACCAAGTACCCTTGTGGTTGTGGTATTTATGAGTGTGCAGTGGATCATCAAGTCTATGTGCTGCTGTAAATATATGCAAATGAGGGAAGATATGCAAATGAATGTCCTAATTTGGATGTTAATTACTCAGCACAGCTAATTATAATATGTCTGATGAGGCGTAAGGTGGAGGAGAGGAGCGGAATGGAAGTGGTGCCACAGGATGATGTATGTGTACTTATGAGAATGAGTTTGTTTGTTGTGTGTTTGTGTGTGCGAGACAGAATAGGTGTTTGTGTTTCAGGCTGTGTGTGCGTATGCCAGTATTGCACCAGCTGGTCCAACGGCCCCCGATGGGGCTTTCTGGTCAGCACAGCACAATATGTGGTGGATAAACATGGCATGCAGCGCTTACTTCTGAGAGACACCCTCACACTCTCATCCTTGTTCTCTCACTGAAGTATGGACAAACAATCCCACACTCGGACCCACCTGCACTTTGAAACTATCAGGATTTAACACTTTTATTTCTTGAAAAAGACAACCACAAGTCTCCCCCTTGAAGCTTGGCCATGTGGCTGGTTGTCAGTAAACGGCTGAGCTGGTTCTGTTGAGCAGACAGAGTGGGACAAGACAAACAGCAGGAAAGAGAGAGGGGGAAATAAAGGAAAACATGTTGGGATATAATTCTATTTTATTAAAATAAGTGAGACGGAACCCTTGTATGTCCTTTTTATTTTCCTTTCTTTATTTCTTCATGATTATACTGCATAAACTCAAGGAAACACAGTTTTGGGAGACCTTAAAACAGTTAGAAACAGAGAAAATAGGACTGAATAATTAAAAATCTAGAAAACAAACCAAAAAAGTTTGGTCACATGGGTTAAGGCCGTTGGCTGCTCCTTTTTTCTCTGCTACAGTAATTAACGGAGAATCCTGTAAAACAGCCGTAGAGTCAGCTAATCTGCTTTTGAAACAGACCATGGAAATGTCATGTATTTACATAACAAGCTGTTCCTTTATAGCATCCACTATGATTGACTCTTGGGCAGAATAATGTTGAAGTTTTGGAAAGTCGATGCACTGATTAATGATACTGGTGTGTAAAGTAACAATAAAACTGATACTAATATTTTTTTTTCATACTTTAGTTGGTATTACACTTCCATACTGCTAACATTTCTGCTTATTTTTGACCATGAAAAGAGATCAGAAATTGTCCAACAGGCTCTTTTTGGATTCAGCAGTTAGATGCCATTATTAAATTGACTGGACACACTATGCCACATTATTTGCCGAGGGCCAGTGTTTGTCAGTATATAGGGCTGATAAAGGCTGATATTGTGAAACCAATGCATCAGTGCCAGTGACACGTACTTGGTTTTATGATAGAACATGAGCAGCCACACACTTGTTTTCCTTCATTACCAAAATGTATGGTTTTAGTTGACATATCTAATTTTCGATATCTTATAATAATAGTATTTTATTTGGGGTGGTGACCCACCATGTATCAACGTGACCCCACCAACTCTAAATAAAGGCACCAAATGTTTCATGCATGTAATTTACCCATTTCATATAAACAGAGTTAACATCTTTTTTGTCTTGCTGTCCTGATAGATGACTCTTCTCTGTTTGCATGTTCCTATGGAGAACACATTTTTGTCTTTGACACAGTCATACTGACAGACATATTCTTGTATTTTGTCTCTGATGAAGTGCCAGGATTTGAATTTTGGCTGAGCCTCTTCCCTAAAGAAGTTATGACTGGCATTTTTTTTTTTTTATCTTAGATTCTGTTGGCTTCTTTAAAAAGAGCCTTCTCCAGGCCACAACCCCTTAGAGACAAACCTGAGGGGAGCACTGAATTAAATTCCTACAATTTCTTTACATCAAGTAAATTGTGTAAAAATGTTTTTTAAGTTCGACCCAGTGATAACTTTGTTCATATCAATACACTGACAAATAAACACAGAGTGATAGTAACTTAATAAGAGGGTCACATTAAAGTTAAATGGTTAAAAGTAAACCTGTTACCTAAACTTTTCTTTACTCTCTCAGTCTGTAACAGTCTATGCAGTTTGATGCTACATTGTGGTTTATCCCTGACTGCAACGGTTCTCTCCTCGTCTCTCTCCATCCTCGCTGTCTGTCCGTCTGCCTCATCTCAGACCGCTATGTATTTGCTTGTTAAGCAACCAAAGGGAACTACAGTATATAGGGGAGGAATTATTAAGCTAACTGTTACTCAAATTTAACATAATTTAGACTGTGGGTCTTTGTAAAATCTCGAGTCCGTCCAACTCGATTTTTAATCCTCTGAAGGGTGAGAAGGTCTTCAATGTGTGCCCCACGCTCAGACACACCCCTCTCTCTCTCTATGACTCTCTGGTGTAGTGAGCTAAAATAACTCAAAGCACAGATGAGTTTTCTTGTAGGTGCAACATTATGTCACATGGTACTGCGACATAATGTCACCCATGTTGACCTACGTGATGTTTGCCAGTGTTTTGTACAGCGGCTTTGACATGCATTATTGCATCATTCAATTTCCGTGATTTCCGCGTTAAACTGTAAATTCTGTTTTTATTGGCCAATTCCGCTGTCACAATGAGTGAGGCTGGACAGACATCACCTACGAAAACACAAGCAAAATCAGTGTTAAAAACTTTTTTTCCCTGAACATGTCACTTATTTTAGGACTTAAAAGTAGCTCAAGATTGTTTTTACAATTTGAACAGTCTGCACAACTTTGTACAGCACAAAACTTTGGCATTTTGGTAGTGATTCTCTAGGCAGAAATCCTTTCCTGTCCCCAATCTGGACTTCTCTGCTGTGATGTGATGTCCTGCACAACAGCCAACCAGCCATTAGATGCAATACAGTACTAATGTTATATCACATTAAATCATGTGCTTCTCCAGCATCCTCTGTGTTGGTTTCATAGGAATGGCTTCTATTGTTTTATGTACACAGGCTTAGCAGTCCTTTATTAGACCGACTCGTGATAAAGCTTGAATTTATGAAGACATGCACCAATGCACTCTGTTTTAATTATAATTCCAATACAAACTTATTAGCCTGCTGTGTATTTATGTACATAATAATATGCGCTAACAATGTATTGTGTGTACACGTACAGTCACACACACATGGATTGAGTCATCTCCTTCATCTTTCTTTCAAGTCATTCTGTGTGGGTCTCTTGTATAGCCCAAACCTCACTGCATGCTGTGAATTGGCTTTATATTGGATTTTTTTGTAGCTTCGATTCCCTCCTGCGCTCACCATGGAAGAGCCATGTTTTTTCCATCATGAGATGAGGTTCTAGAGATGTTTTACAGCCCCAGGTGTTCTTGAATGTTGGTGAGGTAGGCTACAAAGTGAAACTATACAGTGTAACATCACAGGTGACACTACAAGTCATGCCAAGGGGAATTGTTTTAAGTTTTCTTATGGTTTGTTGGCAAGGAACCTTAGTTTGTGACAGAAAAACAATTCATTTTTTAGACAACAAAGAAGTATTTTTGAGAGGAGGAAAAGCATGGCTGTGTGTATTTGTGTGTGAAAAACAGACTAGAAACAAAGAGTAAGTGGTTTTGCTCATACCTCTGTCTCGTCTGCATGCATGCGTACACAGACTCTTGCACCTGGCATACCTGAAGCTACAGTGGCTGCTGAGGAGGAAAGCAGCAGGGAGCAAAAATGAAAGCATGTCCTCCAGAAGAAAGGCATAAATTTTTATGAGTCATCAGTCAGTGCGAGTTATCTCAGTTTCTCTCTGTCTATCTCACATTTCTACTTCTATGACTCTCCTTCATCACCCTACCTGTGTCTGTCTGTGTCATTGACTTTGCCTCTCTTTTCTTCTTCTCCTCCTCCTGGTGGCAGCATGTTAGATATCAGTGGGTTGGATTCTTGTGTGTGCCAGTGCAAATATCCTACTTTCTCCTCCTCTCAGATCACTTTCATATTTCCCTTTCCTTTGTAACGCTGCCAGTCTGAAGCCTTACTTCACTATAGAGTACGTCCTCACCTTTGCCACTGCCCTTCATGTCTACTCTTTTGTTCCCTTCATCATTCCCTAGCCTTTCTTACTCAGTCTCTTTTATTTCTGCATTCATAAATCATTTAAATAATATGGAGTGTGACTGTGTTTTAAGGTGACATTGCAGCATCAAAATCTGTGTTGTGTGGGTGAAAAAAATTGTATGTAGTGTCTCTTTGTGTGTTAAATGAATTGTGTGTGCAAAATCTACCTAAGCAACTAATCATGTACCATTATGCCTACCTGAGACACCTGCTAATTAGGTTCTTCATGCCTCCCTGGCTTTCATTTATAATGCAATTGTGTATTGCATGAAGAGAGGGAACTGAAAATCATTTTAAAAGGCATATCAAAAGTATGATTGTTTTCTTGTCTCAGAGCAGCACCTACACTTGTTTTATCACAGTATAATTGTAAACCACAAAATAAGCAATAGTACACTGATATCAGAAATGAGCAGCATTTCTCCTGCAATATTTTCGTGATTTTTGTAATAATTAGAATTGAATGAGGCCGGTGGGGATTAAAGATACTGGTTTATTTTATGTTCTTTCTTTAATTGTAGGTCTCGCAGAAATGTCTGTCTTTTACTGTGAAAAAAGCTGCTCTTACTAAAGTATACGCTGCATTCCTTCTTGTAACAGAAGCCCATATACAAAAAATACAGTCTGTGCATGTCACTAGACAGGATTTGTCTTGACAACATTTACGCTTTCTGCCTGCAACCATAATTGTATCTTCAGATGCATATTGAAACTGCTAATGGTTTAGCACCTGCTCAGATGTCAACTTTTCTGAGTCACTGATTTGTCAACACAAAGTGCTCCCCAGGGTGTCTCATTTTTATTGTTTCTTTTATGTCTAATGTGTCGTTTCTGTGTCCTTATGAAAGATGAAATATGGCTATTGGGCTTATGAGACCATTTACACTGTACTCCCTGAAACACATAGCATTATTGTGAGTCACCTTCTGCATGTTTTTCTGATCCATTAATTCAGGTATGTCACAACAGAGTCTCAATTTCCGATTTGTAATTTACTCCCCAGCTTTGCCTTTGTTTTTTTCCATTTGCAGTGTTTTGATGTATGGTTTGTTGTTGCCCTCTGAGTCATTACTCCTCCTCCTCCTCTGTGCACGCTTCCATACGCTCCTCTGACCTTTCATCCAAAACCTGACAGCTGAGTTCATCCTGCTGCTGGTCCTCTACTGAGCTTTTTAGCTCACATAATCACCTCCCTGTTTTCCACCACTCTCATTCCCCCTCTCTCTCTACCTTTCTTTCACCGCTGTAAGCACTATTTTACCACCCACTACTCTTGTGTCAACACAGCAACATTTCCCATCAAGTCCACGTCACAACAGATGAGTTTTAATTTTTACTTACTCTGGTGTAATGGCATTTTCTGTTTATTTTATTCACGGTCCAGAGCTTTTGCTATTACAACTCTGTTTCTTGTCAGCAAAAAATCCTATTAATCTTTCTGCAGTTTCAGCATTGTTTCAGCCCAGCCTTATAATGGTGCTTACCATTGTTTTGCAGGCTCATTATTGTTGATCGATTATTGTGATCACAGATGCAAAATGAAACATCCCTTTTGTCTTCCTTTGCATTTTAATGTGCAGAATCTTAAACCTGTGTATGCCCATGTACGACAATGACATCTTTGTCAGAGATGAGATATTTCAGTCAGTGCACAAGACAATATCTGATACTGTTTAGGCTGAGATAGATACCAGATATAGATGAGAGAGATACCAGTTTTTGATAACAAAAGACAAATAAATAACCCCAAAACATACTCCTCTATTTATGTCTGTCTAGAATAACTTGTTTTTCTTTTAGTCCAGCCATAAGCAGCAGAAAATACTTCTTGAGAAGCTTTCTGAGGCAGTTTCTGTTTTTATTAACTGTATGGATTGGTTTTGAGAGACAAAGGCCCTCAGATCAAGTAAATGACTTGTCTTTCAAAGGAAAAGCATGGCAATAAGAAGTCAAAACTGCCTCCTCAATCTACCTGTCACAATGAACCCACGGCTGAACTATAACATTTCTTTTAAAATGCCAAGGCTATGAGTGTGAATTGATCACCCCCATATCTTTGTGGCACTTTCCCTCTGTAATTACAGTCAGTTTTTCTCACGCGAAGACAATAACTTTATTGTATTGAGTTGAAAAGACCGCACCACCATACTGGCACATCAGACTGAAGGGTAAGATTTACTTTTGATGGCTTAAAACAAGGAAATACTTGAGTTGTCAGCCCCCGCACTTTGGCAACATAATCTTGATATCCCCTGAGACTAAACATTTTACTCTCTACCTGAACATTATCACTGTGAATGGGCTTCCTCTTCCAGATTATTGGATGAGTAAATTCAGTTCTACAGGCAGTAAAAACTTTACAGCTTTCATTTTACCATTTATGTGTTCAGCTGGCAACATTTTCTATGTTACTGAAATATATCATACATTAACAGAGCACTGGGTGGATGTGGAGCGCATTTAGATGATAATTGTCATTTATTAGCCTATTTGACTTTGCTGAATACCAGTTATCTTTCACCTTTTAAAGCTTGGTGCTGTTTTGAACCTTTGATTACGCGTTATTCAGTGTCACAGGAGACAAATATTTAATGAGAGAAAGGAGAGTATTTGTTAAAGATATCAAAGTCCCTGAGGCAGTTTTGTGTGGAAAGAGGGTGGAGAAGAGGGTCACAGATGAAATAACCCAAATGAGAGTGTGTGGAAGTGAAAAAGAGAGCACTGATCAGGCTGCTGATGTATTGGTTTAGGATGTATTAACTCTAAAACACATCATCAATCCTCTCCCTCCTCCTCTGCTGTCCCCTTTCCCCTTGTGACTGCTCACCCATTAGACTTTATTTAAAATAATTGGTCAGAAAATGGTTTGGAGTTGTCATCAGAAAGGAAAGTGCCGTTTTTAGCAGATATTATAGCTCCAGGCTTGCAGCTTAGGGATGTAATGGCTGTTAGCTTTATTGGACATGAGTGTTGTTTCTCTACACACCTCCTTCACACCCTCCCTCCCACAGCTGCCCTTTTCCCCCCATGGCCTCTTCACCCCCTCCTCCTCCTCTTATGCACAATTAAACACAAACACCCATCCACACGTTCGCTTAGCGGCTCCTCAGCCTCTGTAATAAGGCTGCTTTCCTCCCCAGTAATAGGGTTCAGCTGTGTGCGGAGATGTCCAAGATGGCAGCTTCGTAAAGGATCAGACAGATGCTTGCGGGTGAGACAAATCAGGGAGAGGATGGCCAGCTTACTCCTCTTGTTAACCCCCTGACTTCTCTCTCTCTCCTTTTTCCTCCCACTTGAGGGACCGACACTGTAGGATTGCTCACATCAGCGGCAACAAGGCGGGGACGTCATAAAATATTAAATAGCTACACTGTTTACCTCTCAAGGTGCTGTTTGCCTCTCGAGCATCATTTCTTTATTTAGACAGCAGCCTGGAGAAGCAAAGTGAAAGGGAAACACTGGTAATTGCTTTGGATGTCATGACAGAAATTCACCATCTTGGACTTTAGTGGCTCTTAAGGGTGTCCTGTCAACTTGTGCCATTAAATCCAGATGTCTCTTTGAAATGTGCAGTGTTTCAACACTCTCTAAGCAATTAGGTTGATTTTGTATATGTGGTGTGATTTCAAGGAATGCAAAGGTGGCGACACTACCCTCTTTTGTTATGCCAGAATACATAATTCAGCTCTGTTGTCAGGTATTGATTTTTGGCGAAAGTGATGATAAACTATGTTTTCTTTCTGGCCCTGATCTCTGTGGCAGATTAAAACAAAGTGCTGAGAGTAATGTGGCTAGGCTTATTATTAAATTCTGAAGATGCCCTCCACTGTCTTTTAACTGATGGCACTGGGAGAGTAATACCCCAAATACATCATACACCCCCCTATAGTGACCTCAGAGTACAAATTTGTTATACTGAGAGATAACAGAGGAAAAAGAAGCCAATGAAGGAAATATTGGCTACAAAATGAGATTTCACATAAATGTATTTCCTGCCTCAGAGTAACACAACATCCAGAAAACCAGAGGTATTGTGCTTTTAACAAGTTCACATTACAGAATGGTCATTGTTTCACACTGCAGCAGGCTGACATAATTTACAATACAATACAATACAATAACTTTATTTATCCCCAAGGGAAATTCATTTGTCTGGAAGTCTCATCTGTTTATGGTAGAATTTAGAATTAATAGAATTAATTTTATTTAATTTTAAGGTAGAATTAATTTCAGTACTCAGTAACTATCTTTCTCCACATGCGTAGAGCAGCCAACAGCTAACTTCTATGTTAATAATAATAATAATGAGAAGGTAATATTGGGTCACACCTCGCACCAAATACTAGGGGTGGGAATCACAGTGGCCCCATGATACAATATCATCATGATACTTATTCCATAATTTGATTTTATTGTGATTTCAAACATTTTGCAATACACAGAGTATTGCGATATATTGCTATCTATGCCATTTTTCACGTGTTTAGCTGATTTAGCATTAGCCTTGCCTTCAGTTTTATCATATTACCACAGTATTTTATTTTCATGCAGCACTCCTTGCAAACCCCATGTGTCATGTCCATGTTGTTTGTGCCCTGCTCGCATTCCTAATGTCCTTCCCCTGGTGCTGCCATATTGGTCAAATTTTCTCCTGCTGTACAAAAGGTGCAACAGCATCATCAAGTGTACAGCAAAGCAACTGATGTTATTTATTGAGTGTCATAGACTTTAGACTTAAGTTCATATTAACAAAACAATTAATTTGAAAAAAACCCAGATACTTTGCAGAAGATAAGATATGATATATGGGCAAGCAAAAAATCGCAATACTATGCTTTTTTGACCCCCCCCCCCCCCCCCCAGAATACAGGACTTTTTGCCTATGTTTAGATTGGACAGCTGAAGAGAGACAGGAAATATGGGGAGAGAGAGTGGGAAAAGAAATGCACTGAGACTTGGAATCAATCCCGTGACCAGTTGAGGACTATAACCTCTGTATATGGGCTTGCTGGGGTTAGTATATGTATACCAACTGAGCTCAACTGGCGCCCAGGAGGAATCCTTTTTTAATAGGTTTAATAACCTTCTTGATTGGCCATGTATGTAAAATAGAAAAGGTCTTTGTGTCGGTCTGTGTGAGTGTGTTGGGACGCAGGGTCACCCTCATCATTCCAGACAGCCTTCAAAATTTTCCAGAGACTGGAATTTTTGGTTAACACAACCCCTGATCCACATATGGACTTGCAGGGGAACTGCCATTAAACTGCCTATTTTTGCAGTCACAGTTCACCTCCATTGTCCTTCTACATATTGAACGCCCAGCTGTCCGTCTTTGGTGTCAGCCTCTCTTGAAGTTAAAAGAAGAGATGGAGGACAGCTGTGCATCAGAAAAGAGAGAGAAGAATCAGAGAGGAGGAGAGAGACAATATGGAGTGGGTACACAAGCCAAGGACAGAGGAAAGCGAAGATGTTGGAAAGACAGAGAGGGGCAGAGATAAGAAAAAGAATGAAAAAATGACAGAAAAGGATAGATAAAGAGAGCGAGGCTGCGCGCTGTTGTGATGTTTGCCATTGCCACTCATTGTTTGGCGTTGTGAGCAGTCGGCGGCAGGCCCCTGAGCGATTCATCTTGATTATGTGGTTGTGGGCAGGTAATGTCACAGCAGGCAAGGCTGGGCAAACTAAGAGGTGGGGGCCGCCGCTATTTCTGGGCATCTGTTTTCGCCAGCCAGAAGCTAGCTGGTCACATTGGCCTGCTTTGTGTCTCTGATGTGCCCTCTGGATGTCTCTCTGTTGTTTTCTCTCTTTCTTTTCCTGTCTCTGTTCTTCTTTGTGCTATTTGTCTGCAGGTCCACAACATGGATGGACCCTTAAGTTTTCAAGCAAGGGTTTCTAAGCCCACTAATTCTACAGCCAGAGTAAAGTCAATTTTTGTAAGCCAAAATGTAATTTTTTTTTGATTCTTTAACACTCAATGAAAAGACATAAACCGAATGAAAATACTTTTTTAAATTATCTATTCACCTTTTCAATCTCTTATTTCCCAGTCACACAGCCTCCTCCTTATGCTTTTGCATTAAGTCTGATCTACTCTTCCAACTCCTTCCTTCCACAGTGTGAAGTTATTAGGCTTTGTTACCATAACTAATATGCCATCTCTTGAAGCTCAGCTCTAAACAGCATATGATAAGGTGCCCATGAGAAACTACAAGAAAGAGATGTTTGAAGTGTTAGAAATTAATTAATTCCTCTTATCAGATGTGACAAGTCTCCCGTGAGTTCAAAGTGTCTGCATTTATGTCAGGAAGTAGATAGCTAAAGGGATTCTAATCAATGGTCCAAAAAGAGGGTTGAATCAATGCACTTTTAAAGGCTTAAACAAATAAATAAATAAAATCAAAGGGATTTGATGCCCAGGAACTAGACATGCACGTTTGCTTCATCTGCTCAGTCTTCCTCCATCATACAGAGATGTTTTTGCTACAGGAGGTATTTAAGAGCTAGAGCACCAGCCTTAAGGCTCATTCATTCTTCAATTACTAAGCAAAATAGTAACGTGGATTTTAAAAAATAATCACAGTTACTGACGGCTGGGAAATATGGCATAAATATCTTTTGCAATAACAGTAATTTACCACGGTATTACAAAATTAAAAGAGATAACACATTTAAATGCCTATGCAGATGTTGCAGTCTTTCTTCCCCTAAAACAAGCCTGCGATGCAAAGCCATACTCATCTCATATTTAAAGATATGAGATGAGTATGAGTATGAGATGAGTATGATCACAGAAAAACAATTTTGTAAGTCTCTCTGTGTTCCCTTCTTTATAACTACAATTGTAGTTTTAAGTTTAATATCTCCTGCTGAGGTGGGTTAAACTGTAACTGACAACATCACATTTCCTGATATGGTTGTTTACAATGAAAATATTTGAGAGAAAGAACAACATTTACTGAGAAGAACTTGTCTGAAATAGTCTTTTCAATGATTTTACCTAGCTTTAGCTTGTCCAACCTTGTCATAGCCTGCTTTTTTAATCCTTGTAGACTTAAAACAAGCTAGTCATGAGTTAAAACACACCTCTAAATGTTTGTTTAAGATGTTATTCTACAATAGTAGGGGTGTAACGGTATTTGTATTCGTCCTGTACCGTCACGGTACGGCCGTCGGTGCACGCAGTAATAGACAAATAAGTCTGAGTGAGTATTAAAAAATAGTCAAGTTCTCACTTCAATCCAGGTGGCGGCAATGAGCCTAAAAGCTGCCAGCAATCATCATTACAGAAGAAGGAGCAGTTACAAAAACAAACGAAGAAGAGTGATGGTGCGTGTGGAGTTAGAAGAGCTGCCAGCTTCATTTAAGTCACCCGTATAGCAATGGTGCTCTGGCTCTGTGAATCGTAAAAACTTTACCTTCAACTATCAGCCTCGGAGGAGTGAGAGAGGGACTCTGCAGCTGTGTCGTAGGTGAAGTTATCCTCAGATTTCACACGGCTTTAACCTCTTTATCCTCCATTCTCTACACACTGGTTAAAAAAGTAATTCAGTGCTGAAGTCCGTTTTGAAATCAGCAAAAAAAGATGCTAATTTGCATACCTAACAAGCTAACTTTCAGTTGTGTGATGATGCGTTCAAGTTGGCTGGGACATTTTAGTGTTTAAAGAATGGGCCTAAATATGTCAATATATCAATGAAAATAACCTAGCAATTCAAAAATGTATTTATTTATTAATATTTTTAATCATTGAAGAACTTTTGGAGGGCGGTCACAGCATTATTCATAATATAAATGTAATTTATTCAGCCTATTTATTTTAATACAATTTAATCATAAAATGAAAATTAAATTTTATTTATCTGCTTCAGTCACCGTACCGAAAACTGACTTCAAAACCAAGGTACGTACGGAACCGAAATTTTTCTGTACCGTTACACCTCTATACAATAAGGAAGGCAGCAGCCATTAACTGAAGCTTCAGCGGCCTCTAGTGGCAGAAGGTTCGCTACAATTGAAAAGAGCATTAGACCAAGATTGCAAGCCTGTGTTTATAAAAAATGTATGTAATTAGTTTAACCAACTTATAAATCTTGCACCGACTAATATGATCAACAAATTTGACTGTTTAACCAGGTGCATACCTACTGCTGCTATTACCGCCCACTACTCTTATTTCTGTTACTAGCGTACTCCAATGTGTCCTTGAAGTTGTGACAGACTTTTGAAAATACTTGCCTTGGCTGCAGTCACACACAGACCCTGTGCCCAGGCAAGGCAATATCACAGTTGTTGTAGTTCCTAAACACCATGCACAATCTTTTTGTAAAAAGCCACTTTATGCCATTTTATGAAGCCTAGCGCTAGTTCATGCAGGACACCGTAGTCTTACTTCCAGCCATGATCCCTGCTCTTTCTCTGAATGCAGCAGTGTATTTAAATATGATATACTTCTCTCTAATCCCTGCATGCATTAATTCTGATACACCATGCTGCTGCTTGCAAAGCTTAACCTCCACCACCCTAGCCTCCTCCTTTATAGCATTTGCTTGTTGCACTCTCATATTCAGATTCATGCTACTATGTATTAATTGCTTTTGAACTAATTTTATTGTATTCAATACACACCATCATAAATGTATATATCCGTACTGGGGGTTTTAGCACTTCCTGTAAAGTCAAAGCCTGCTGCTTGACTAGCCAAGGGAGAACCTTTTCAGCAGAGCCTTCTCCGCCAAGTAAAACTGTAAATCCGTTTTGCATAGAACGGTCGAATGTGTGATAAGAGAGTGTTCCTGAATGAACCAAAGTATTCATTTTTGTTGTGGTTTTCAGGTCTGGCCTGTGCTTGTGCTACACTAATTGACACTGACTCCACTATTACTGGTGGTATTGCAATGTTTAGTCTATATCAATTTTCTGAACCATCAGTGTGCAAAAAAATATTTGTTTGCACAATCTGCACAAAGCTTATCGATGTTTTTTTGATGAGCTCTAAGACGGCATCCTCCGGTCTGCCGTCCGCATACCGCGGTCAGCGGAGTTAAGTGTGTCTGAGGCAGGTAGCCTACTGTTGTAACTGTTACAGCTGACATTGTTTTACTTTCAATTAATATTTTCCAAGTTATTTACAAGCCTTTCCACTTGGCAAGTTAACGTCAGGATAACGCAGTCATGGGAGAAACGTTATAACATCAGCGTCTTTTTACAGAGGGAGGCGGTGATGTCCGCGAGGTCCAGACATGGATCACTATTAGAAAATATTTTAAACAGTAGAATCTTTGATTTACATGCATTTCTTTGGCCTACATTCATACTGCTGCAGCACGTGATCCTGCGTTTCCTCCTCTTCTCTCCTTCATTGTAAGCAGCAGGCAGGTGCCAGTGTAACACATCTATGTCACTGCTCATCACAGCCTTATTCAGAGTAGTAAATCAACATATACATGACCTTCTTTAAATAAAAATCAAAATTGCGTTAAAATAACATACAGTCACTGCTTAACTGCCTAACCACATGTCTCAAAAATTCATCAAATTTGTGTCATTTTCATATTTTCTTTATTTGACAGTCTGTAAACAAGGCGGAAGTAAATGTGATGTTAAATTGCATACTGTATGAACATGCTACTTGGTTAAAGCTTCAGCTGCAGGAATTCTTTTTAAAGACCATATACTTTAAAATGCAAATCAAAGTGTCAAAATGTGCTTAATAAACAGTAAAGTAGATTTTAAAACACAGACAAAGACACACATAATGATTCTAAAGTGGTGCAGAAAATTTAGAAAGTGGTTTCAGAAGACAGAATAGATCAGAATGCAGGAAAATAAATGTTTGGGACTTTAATATATTGTGGGATAAGACCTATAGGACATATAAGACATATATACATATACACACACACACACACCCACCCACACATACATATATATATATATATATATATGTGTGTGTGTGGGTGTGTGTGTGTGTATAAATATATGTATATGTATTTATGTAATTTTCAGTGAGCTCTCCATGTTCCACCATTTTGAACAGGAATGAGGAATTTCAAACTGAATTCACCTTTTTATACCCAAATTTGAGCCGGTTCACTGGGCTTCTCTGAGAAGTCAGAAATTCATCAAGCATAACATTCAACCACTAAAACTAATTTTTCTGTTCAGGAATTCAAGTAAATAACTAGAATTTGACATATTAATCAAGAAATATTAACTTGCTTTACTGTTTTTTTCAGTTTTTTTGTAAATCAGTAAATTTGAAAATACATGGATAACAATAATAATTATATTTTAGCATTAAAAATATCATTTGGGTTAAAGAGCTTCTACATGTTGGTGTATTAACCATTGCAGAAACATAAAAAATGATGCTGGTAATTACCAATGCATACACACACACACACACGCATACATATAATGCATTGGCCAACAGGATGGTGCAGAAGAAATACGGGAAAATCAGAGAAAAGTTTGTTTTTTGCAAATTTGTCTTAGAAATTTAATGAAAAAAATTGTGATAAAATCGAGATCGTCATCTGGCCATAAAAAAATTGTGATATGTTTTTTTCCATGCCGCCCACCCCTACCTCAGGATCTTTTAAGACATTTAACATGACTGTCTTACGGCGTCCAACCTCAGCAGCGTTGCGAGAGGCCTTGCCTTATGCAGCTCAACAATCCGACCACGTTCAAAGACAAAGATTTTTGCCTTTGCCATCAGGAGGTCATGACAGTGTAAATACCTGACAGAAAATGACATTAAATCCACATTTTTGTGCAGATTTTGGCTTTTAAAGGCTGTGGTCTTGAACTTTTGATCAGCTGATGAACAGCCTATTTCAGTTTGTTGTTTTCAATAAATTGCTGCTCAAATTTTTTTTGTCTCATTTACATTTTGAAGCTCTACTTAGAACCTTCTTAAGATCCAACAGTGCAAAATGCAAATTCTTGCAATTTTTCAACTGGTCTTAAAATTTTAATCAGGAGTGTATATGGACAAAATGAATGAAAGGGTAGGCAGAAGGATCCATATGGGTATGGGTGCCTTTCAACTCCCCTAACACACCCAAAGCATTATTTTGTAAACTTTAAACTTTGAAATTTTGAAAGTTTTAAAGTAGGCTGAAAAATGGTGAAAGAAACAGGATGTGTATGGAAGTTTGATGTTGGCAAAAACTTGCTGTTTAGAGAAAAACCTTGGCCAATGGCCATTGTGGATTCGACTATATGTGACATGTGGTGGCCAGACTGAGTGTAGATGACTGTTTATGTCAATCCCTGTTTATGGTGTATATTAGATTTCTATGTTTATTTTCGGCTGTTTACTCCCTGCTTCCTTTTATCCTACCACGCAACACTTCAGTAACTCATTAAAGATGCTTTAAATGTCAGTGTCAGTTCCTGTCTCCATCTGTTTCGCTTTCACCTTCACCGTCACTCTCTCCTCCCTCTCTCACGCTCTCACCATGTTTCTGTGATTCTCTAGCTTTACCCTTCTCATGTCTCTGACTTCTTCTGTGACATTTGCTGTCATTTCTAACCTTGATCATTTACATGTCTTTAATTTCATTCGCTTTTTACCGGTTCCAGTCAGCGTCTTTTTAGTTCTTCCAAAAACATCCCACACCGCGCAGTGATGAACCCAGGAGCTTATTCCTCCAAATGTCAGCAGTTTTGTATCTGAAGTTGATGTTGTTACGTGTATGTGTGTCTGTGTGTGTGTTTAAACTTGTGAAAAGAAATCTGTGATGCTTGTAACTTTGCTCGCAGCTTTTCCTGTTCATCACATAGTTGTGGGTGGGTGTTTTTGGAGCATTTTCATACACGCACACACTTACACACTGTGTAATGGCTTGTGCGTTTCCTGTACACTAAGTCTCTTATGCACAGTGTGGTGGTAGGGAAGTCTAAATGATTAATGATGGCCTCTGTGGTATCTCTGCCAAGGCTGCAGCTAAAACCAGTGTCATTCTCTCTCCCTGCTGTCACTCCATGAATATTGTAAAGGTTATGGACTTGCTTGCTTAAGTTAAACTCAGTGCATTTACCACCAATTGATCATGTTTTAGTAATTCTTGTTTTCCAGCCAAATAATGACTTGTCTTACATGTGAGAAATAAAGCTGTACTAAATTCACAAAGCAGCAATGCTCCCTTTACCTTTCCCTTCTGTTAACATTTGTAGTGCAATATTAAATGAAGCTGTATTGATCTATAGGAACGCCTCTATAGAAAGCATTTGGGAAGGGTAGGACTTTTTTAAAAGAATGCTCAGAAGGTGATTGGACAAACATTCTGTCACATTCATGATGGGCCTATCAGAGCAACAAAACAAAATGAGGTTGTATGCATATGCCTCTCATGAGCTGACAGGCTACCATTGCTGTAGTTTTTGTATGGGGGAGCTTCATGCCAAGGCCAGTCAGGAGACCTGCTAAAACATTGTCTCAGCCAAGACCAGCTTTCAGTGTGGCTCTTTGCTCTTGTTTTAAAAAAAGAAATCTTTCTAATCTGAGCTAATAGCTACTGCAGCAGCAGC
This sequence comes from Cheilinus undulatus, assembly GCF_018320785.1. Lineage (NCBI taxonomy): Eukaryota > Metazoa > Chordata > Actinopteri > Labriformes > Labridae > Cheilinus > Cheilinus undulatus. Next base: position 30,995,928 of record NC_054877.1, read on the forward strand.
CGTTGGATACATGGGCTAACCTCACCTGTAATGATCATGAACCCATGTCGAAGCACACAGGAAAAGAGTGAAAACATCTTTTCCGTCATGAAAAGCTTTTAGTGTGGTTCTTTGCCCTTGTTTTAATTAAGAAATGTTGTCCACTTCTAACAAAACTGTCTCTGAGCTAATCACTTCACAAGCAGCCATTATACATACCCTTTCACACAACAACTAACCCCTTCCCCCCATGACTATCACAAACTCATGCTGAAGCTGGTTGGCAGGAGAGCAAAAGCATCTTTTCCATCATGATAAGCTTTTAATCTTTATTTCGTGCGCTGAAGTTCAGGCTCATCCTCATCATCCAGTCCATCAAAATGATGGACAGCCTTCAAAATATTCCGTCAACCTTCAAAAAAATCCGTCAATGACGGAGAATTTTCGGTTTACGCGACCTCTGATGTAAATGCACCAGGTTGAGATGACACAGGAAAGCTAGCAGAACCAGGTGTTCAACACATGAAGCAGCATAAACTGTACAAACCTCTAAGTTTATGAATCAAATCAATAAATTGTACGATTTTATAGCCCATACAACAATGTATTAGTACACAACACAAGCTCTATGCAAACAGCTGTGTAACAGGGACTAAGTATAAAACGTCACCTCTGCAGCAGCTGCAGCCCCTCCACCAGTCTGCTGCTTCAAAGAAAAGCCTTCACTACTAATGAGAACAAGCCATAAGAATGGAACGTTATCTTCTTATCATGTAGTCTTCCCTCTATTTTCCTGAAAACTGTGGCACGTTAGCATGCTGCTAAGTGCCCTTAGGAGTCCTGAAACATGATTACCTGTCTGCAGTGTTGCACTGTCATCACAATCTCGGAGGCAAACAGTGCACAACATCATACTTGCTTTGGCAGCTATTGAAAGGTATAAGAAGTTACTTGTATGCTTCTCTCTATGACTTTAACACACAGAAGTACCTATACCTTATAAATTTGTGTGTGTTTGCAACATTTGCCTTCAATTTCATTTTTCTCTTTGAATTTATTTCCCCCTCAGTGCAGTGTTTTTACTTAAACACATAGCAGCTGCAATCAACAACCTTTCAACCAGCCCTCTTTTATCATTAACACCTACAATAGGCTCACTCACACTCATATCTGGATAACACTTGACATAATGAATGACTCTGACAACAGCCATCCTTAACATACACTCAGCGACTGAACTCAAGGTGAGAGTGATGTTTGAAAAATAGTTCGTAACTTAACTTAAGTTGCTAAGAAATTTCACCAACATTTAAGACCAAATTATCAGCCAAGTAACCAAAACAAACTATATTACAACAAATTTCAATGTACCTCAGATTTATTTGTGGCACATATTCTCCAAAGATTAGTTTCTTATCGACAAACTTGTGTAATATTTTATTCCTAAAGGAGAAGCTTTTGTTCAAGAACAGCAACAATTTAAAAATCCAAATTTAGGGATATTTTTTCAGATTTTATCTTTGTCAAATGAATAATAATTTAAACATTGTCCGCTTTTAAAAATTAATTGCTGTACAGTCTGAAGCAGGTAATATTAATGCTTTTTTCCAGTGGTTCCCAAAGTTAAATTTGTAGCCCAGCTTAGCAAAGATGCTGTGGGTGGGCAAACGGATGTTTTTTTGTTTTGTTTTGTTTTGTTTCACTTTTCTGAGTCCTCTTTTTGCAATATATATTTTGTTAAAGTGAATCCCCAGCTCAGAGCTAACTCCACCCACCTCCGTAATTAAAAAAATGCACAGAAAGTGAACAGTTTGGTACTGAGAGGAGGGAAGGGACAAGGACGGGATTTTCCAGATGAGGTGGGAGTGACAGTTATGTCCACTTGTCAGAGAGAGACACAGACAGAGTCCCACAGCCCTGCTGCCTCATAGTGATCTTTTGAGGTGGAGGATTTTTCCCCTCCAGAGTCCCCCTGAAGCAGGCTATAGTGTGGTGGTGGACTGTGGTGGTTCTGAGCACTACCTGTTCAGTCTGTTGGCTCCAGCAGCGGCGTTACTATAGCCGGAGCTCTCAGAGCCGAAGCAGTGCAGTAGAGGATGGGAGTGGTCTCTGAATGGAAAAGTCAGTTAGAGGCGGTAACATTCTACCTTTCATACAGAGTTTGTGATGGTAGGTTTCTATGTCACATAAGCCCCACCTTTTCAGAAAAGATTTTTCAAAGCAGATGTCCGTTTGAGCTAATTAAAAGCCGTAAAGTCCAGATATTTATCATTTTGGTGCAAATTTCAGCTATAACACCAACATTTATGTGTTTTATCATAGTTCAGTCAGATACCTCAGTGTAAAGATGTAAAAAAATGTTAAAGTGTCCACTACTTCTTTAATTACAAAATGTTACTCTGATGTGGAAAACTGAATGTTAGTCTCAGCTGTTGATCAGTATTGTACATTCTTCCATCATCATCATCATCATCATCATGTTCTTCTACCAATCAGGGGCTGGGTTGTGGTCATCTCAGACATCCCCCTTCCCAGCAACATTTTCCAGCTACTCCTGGGTGATTCTGAGGTGCTCCTAGGCCAGGTGGGATATGCAATCCCTCCAGTGTATTCTGGGTTTGTCCCGAGGTCTTCTCCCAGCTTGATCTGCCTGGAAGACCTCCACAGGGAGGCAACCAGGGGGCATCCTCATCAGATGTCCAAACCACATCAATTGACCCCTTTTGATGTGAATGAGCAGCGGCTCTACTTCAGGACCCTTCTAGATGCCCAACTTCCTCACCCTGTCTTTAAGGCTGAGTCCAGCCTCTCTCCTGAGGGATCTCATTTTGGCTGCTTCAAGCTTATAACCATAGGTGAGGGTTGGAATGAAGGCAAGTTGGTTTATTAATTTATTTCATTTATTTATTTATTTATTTACATTTATTTTTATTTTATTCATTTATTTCATTCTATAACACAAAACAATTCATATCCAATGTAAAATCTTCAACATTGAATGAAAAAGAGGAGCTTTGCCTTTTTGCTCAGCTCCCTCCTCACTACGCTGGTTCAGCACAACATCTGCAATACTGCTGATGTTCTACCAATACATGTATCAGTCTCAGTCCATTCTACTTTTGCTCATGAACAAGACCCCAAGATACTTGAATTCCTTCTCCCACACCACAAAAAGCAGTTTTATGTGATTACAAAATGGACTGCCTTTGTTTTAACAGCCAAGTGTAAAAACAGCATTACTAATTTTATATGCAGTACCCCTGTTAAGAGATCTCTATTCATGTGTTAAACTTTTGAATCTTGCCCAAATGTATAATTTGTTAACTGTCAAGCTTGTTCTGTGAACAATTTTAATTATAAAGTTAAAAAAAAGTTTTTCTTTATAACTTAATTAAAGTGCTGGGCAGTTTATGAAGTTTCAATTTCAGTTGTAATTTCAGCTTCTCACTATCATGAAAACAAGATGTTGTAAAATCAATTAGTAATTGTGCTTAATAATCATGGTCTCAGTATCAATCAAAATAAACATTATCAGGATTTTTTCCATAATTGAGCAGCCCTACTAAATTATGCCCATTTGAAATCTCTCCACACTTCCATTTTACCTCTTTAGAGCTTTGGAAGCCAGCCATAGCCTTCTCTTTTAGCTGGAATCATGAAAAGGTCCCAGCTTATCAGGGTTTTTAAAACATGAGGCACATTTGCCCTAAGTGTCTACAGACTGATTAGCTATTCATCGTGCTTCATCCTGTTTAGGCTTCAAACAGCAAGCTGCATTTCACTGATGCAAAACAGAGTGAGAGAAAATGAAGCAGCTGCAAAAAGTGACACATCTTTCAAGTCACAATTTGAGCAGATGCTGAATTAAAAGCAGTGTCACACCCATGCTATTATGTCAGCAACCAAAGCAGAAAAATAAATCTGCAGCACGTCCTTTCTTCTACTGATAATGGCATCATTTCATTGCTAACGGTTAATGGGCTATTAGGACACAGGAGTTGTTTTGAGGTATGAGAAGCAAGTCAGTGTGATTACCTTGATCACAGTCATTGCACCAAACATTATCAGTCTGTTTTCTCTAAGTATCTGGTCAACAAAAAGACATTAATGGACACTTTCCCTCTAATGCTCAGGTGAAAAGGACAGCTTTAGATAAAAAGCTCATAATCACTTGAATATGTCCATATTTTTACTTTTCTCCACACAAATACTAGACTGTCTATTGAAATTATGACCTTGGAAATGCGTTAAGTGCTTGTGTCTGTGTATTATAACATTAACTGATTAAAAACAACATAAATAAATGAATTTACAAATGTTTTAATTTGTCCTACATCACTGATATTGACTTCAGGCCATAAGAAACTGTGCTATTTTACTTGTGTGTCAAAAATGATGATGAAAATGAGAGGAGGTAGACTGCAATCTGTCTGTATACATACAGCAGTGCTGCTGTTTGGATGAAAGTATATACAACCCCAATAATGCAGTCTAAAATGTAAAGAATGACAAAATGCAATGATATGCATTTTTTATAAACTCATATTCTTTTCACAATAGAATGACCATTGTGTAACATCCCCTTTTCTCTTAACAACAGTCTGTTAACATCTGGGAAGTGAGGAGACCTGATGGAATTTTTGGGAGAGGAATGTTGTCCCATTCTTGTCTGATATAGAGGTCTAGCTACTCAACAGTCCTGAGTCTTCTTTGCCAAATTTTTCATTTTAAGACACACTAAATGTTTCTTTTGGTGAAAGGTCTGGGTTGTACGAAGCCAGTTTAATGCTTGTAATGTGAAGCCAAGTTGTTGTGATGCATTGTATGGTTTAGCATTGTCTTGCTGAAATATGCAAGGCCTTCCCTGAAAGAGACTTTTTCTGGATGGGAGCATATGTTAGTCTAAAACCTACATATCATTTTCAGAATTGATAGTGCCTTTCTGGATGTGTAAGTTCATACCATCAGAAATGCAGGCTTTTGAACTGTGGGCTGATGATAAGCTGGATGGTCCCTCTCCTCTTTAGTATGTGGAACATGGCATCTGTGATTTCTAAAAAGAATTTCAACCTTTGATTTCTCTGACCACAGAACAGTTTTCCAATTTACCTCCATCCATTTGAAATGAGCATTCCTGAATCATCTTTTGGTTCTTCTGTGTTCAAGTCATTGTGTGATGACTTTTCTTCTTTGCATGGTGTGTTGCTGTGTTCAAATTAAAAATGAGCTAATATTTTTCATGAAATGGTAAAATGTCTCAATTTCAACATCTGATATGTTGTTTATGTTCTGTTGTGAGTAAAATAAAGCTTTATGAGGTATGCAAATCATTGCATTGTGTTTGTATTTAAATCTAACCTGACTTTTTTTTTAAGTTTGGTGTACCTTTTGTGTTTATTGATGGTGAAAGACAGGAGATAAACAGGATAAAAAATAATAACAGAGACAGAAAGGAAACAAAAAAATTAAATTAGGAGAGGAGAAACTTCCTTTTAATGCCTTGACTCTCTTATCCATTCTCCTTAAGTCCTCTTTAAAGTCTCAGCTCCCAGTCAGAGGTGTGCACCTGTATTTTGGGGGTTCAGAAGTTATTGGGATCAAGAGATTAGTGGATAAGATTAAGGATAATAAAGTATTATGAATAATTGTGGTGATAACTGAAGGGACACTGACAAAGAGAGAATGTAAAATCTACTTTGACGCCTGCTGGGTAAGATACTAGTACGTGTTGTCATTGAAAAATCAACCTCATCCTCTTCTTACTCTCCCTGTACGCCTGTACCTCCTCCAAACACTCATTTAAGTCGATGTGTAGTCTAACACAACACCAAACAGCTGATTTCAAAGCAACAATTTGTGACTTTTCCACCTCAGATAGTTTCAAAGTTGATCTAATTGCAAAGTAACTTTGAACATCTTGAATGGTTTTCCCATTTTTACAGAGCAGCCTGATAGCTTGCTTTTTTGCACCATGCAACTTTGACAGTTAGTCAAAGAGAGAGTGAATGGGCAAAAGGCAGTTGCAATGGCAAAGTTGACATCCCTTCAGTTATTTTTCATAACAGACTGGGATGTAAAGCTTGCCTGTCTTGTTTTAGCTGTTAACATTGTCTCATGTTTAGCAGCTTTACATTTCACCATTTTAAATGTTTAAGTAGATATTTCTTAGCTGTGTGTATGAAGTCTTGTTTTAGCATATCTCGACTGGAGTGCGGGAGTACAGGTTGCTACCAGCAGCCAGAAACTTCAGATACATGTTGAAACACATAGAAAGTAGGAATGCTTGATATTATAGTTGTGATGTCTGTATTGGCAGACATGAAAATTTCTGCTGACATCTACCACCCATATTTTTCTATTAAAAATTGCCTATATCAGCTGTAAATATTGGCCATAAAAACAAATAAATTATTGGAGTTTTAGGTCTGACCTACATTTAAATATTAATATCAGTATTGGCTAGATTTCATTTATAACTAGAAAAGCACTAAGAGAGCGCAGACCTCTGCCATTAGCCCTATCTCCCAATAGTGAAGAATCCTTGAAAAACATTCCTGGATCCAGACGGTGATCCAGATCACTCCCAAAATCTAATTTGCCATTTACTCCCTCCCCCGGTGGGGTGGAAACACAGTGAGGCAAAGCATTGGCTTCGCTACGTGTGGACTGTCATGGCGGAAGCACCCATGGTCTGACCGGACGACTAAAAGTCATGGCAGAGGGTGAATATTCCTCGATTCCTCCCAGCATCGTGAGTATTCTCGCTACAATTTGCTGTCTTTCTCTCTGTTATGATCCGTCTCATCTCCTCGACCGGGCGTGCATCTTTCAAACTCTATAAACTCCAAAACTTTGAATGTAAACACTAGGGGTGGGTACAAATATTGATTAATCGATGCATCACAATATTTCCTCCCCCAATTCAATATCGATTCAGCAAATCCTCTGAATAGATTCACCTTCTGGCCAGTGGGGGTCACTGTGCGTGGGATTCGCGTTGTATGGACGGAGGCCGCACTCGACCAAACAAAAACAACCAACCATAACCATGTTATGTGAGGTTTATCACAATTTCCAAGAGGACAGAAATAGTATTTAAGTTTACATGCACTTTACTTTTTCAGTGTTTATACAGAACTGTCATGTTTTTTACTTTTGTACTCCATATGCACAAATAAGTTATTATTATGCCAATTTTTTATTTTCAGATGTTTTGTTGCTAAAAAATGTAAGGTGACTTACCAAATATGTTCACATGGGCATGAAAATAATTGTTAAAAAATTGTCAACAGGTTATTTGTGTATTTCTACTTCTTACTGAATTGACATTGAAGCATTTAAATCAATATCGAATCAAATCGCAACCTAAAGAATAGAAATCGAATTGAATCGTGAGGTTCTTAACAATACCCAGCCCTAGTAAACACACCAAACACTGCTGCTGGGATTGAAGTTACTCATGTCCACCATCTCCTGGTGTAATGTGGTAACAGTGCAGACCTCCACCATTAGCCCTATCTCCCAATAGTAAAGATTCCTTTAAAAAATTCCTGGATCCACATGGTGATTTGGATCAGTCCTAAAATCGAATCAGTTCTTCCTTATGCCATTTCTGACATTTCCTGAAAATTTCATGAAAATCCATCCATGACTTTTTGAGTTATGTTGCTAACAAACAAACAAACCCACCAGATCACATAACCTTCTTGGCGGAGGTAAATATCGGCATATCCGATAATCTGCAAAAATCCAATATTGTGCATTCCTAATATAAAGCTTATTTTTCAATGAGACACCACTTTTCAAACGGTGCATTTATAGGAAGTATGCACTTGTGGATGTCTCTCTTGTACCACATCTGTTAACTATGCATGAATGAAAAAAAGAAAAATATTTAGTAAATGTACCTAGGTGTCTCAATATATAACTGGGAGCCCGACAACTATTGTTTACAGTGTGGAAGTACTGTACTCCACATGCAAACAGATTACAAACAACAGGCTGTTGATGCCAGCAACGGCACTGAATGGTTCTTTTGTTTCTCACATCTTTGCCAACTTTTCTGCCCTCTTTTTTATGGACAAATGCACACTTTACTTAAGGTGGTGGTGAAACAGCACCATTTGTTTTACAACAGTGCAGTTGCACTCAGAAACTGTGGATGGGTGCCAAACCAAAGCCCTAGATATTCTTGCTTTAATCTGAGCGTTACTGAACTGTTTAGTATTAAGCCATAATGCTTATTCCCTTACAAGTTTTTATTCCTTTAATGTGCATCACTGTACAATGTGCAGCATGGTAAAGAGGAATGATAACAACCCACTTCCCCATTCCCCTCTTAATTTTTCAAAGTATCATTGATGTGTGTTTGGGGCTGTGCTTTGTATAAGTGTCATTCTGTCTTCTTTATTGAAGATATCATAGCAAATTTTGTTCAACTTGCAGTGACAATAAAGGCTTTTATTCAATTCCAAACTTTCGAATAAATGTAGAGTTGACAAAGGGCTTTATTGTTTCAGAGCATAAAACAAATTACATACAAATTGTCCATATTAAATGAAGCAAAACACACATAAAATTTCATCAGTAGCCAACGCCCCCACTCAGGGCACAGCAGGAATAGTTAACCATAAATGATATTTAGTATGCCTTGAACAATAAAAATAATTTAGAAGTTATGATGTAGTACAGGATTAAATGCCTCTTTATAAGGATCGGTAGGTTAATATTAGCTGAAGCAAACAAATGTCCTTCCACTGTGAAGTCACACAACTAACCAAACAAAAACTGCCATCAGTTTCTTTTTGAAACGTTAAAGTCACCACTGAAAACAATGAAACGACTACTATGCTAATGTTATTCAGTGCTTGTTCTTATTGTCAGATTTAACAGCCAGACAGCTTCCAGCACACTTGTTTGACCATATCTTAGTTGGTCTCTTTTGCTCTCCACCTTTATGTGGGATGTCAGTGCTGTCCTGCAGTAGGCCATTAAATTAAATGTCAATACAGAAGGTAGCAGAGGAGCAGCAGAGGAGGAGAGGAAATTGACATTGAGCTTTCAGAAATCCTCCCTGGAGCGATTCTGTTAGGTCACAATATTCGAAGAGTTTGAAGGCTTCATACTCTCACACCAGAGCTATGTCATCTAAGACTTACAAACTGTGTGTGCATGTACAGCGTCCACAGAAGCTGCCAACTATTACCATAACATAACGACAGGCTGACAGACTGAGGGAGACACAGGCAGGCCAGCAGGTGGTGGGAAAACAGAAAGCACAAACTTTGAGGGACAGACAGCCAGTGTTTGACTTTCGAACAGCCTGAAGGACGGAGAAACAACAAGATGAAAAGTTTCTCACAAGCTCAAGCACACAAACAGATCGGCACACTACAAGGATAAGTATTCCCATCAGATTGATTTTGGGGCAGTAATTGCTTCATTGTTTGATCCAAAACCAAGCAAGAATGTTAAAAAGTGTGTTATTTTTAGCAAAAAAGAAAGAATATATAATTGAAAAATAAGATCAAATCTTTGAGTAAATAATCCACTCAAGAGCAGCCTTCTGCAAGATTGATTTGGTTGGTTTATAGGTTTATATACATTCATACATTACCCAAAGGTAGACATTAGTAGGTCTGTGTACAGCTGGGATGAATGAATTGCCAAGAAAGAAGGCCATCTGACATTAGGGTCAGAGCAAGTATTAACCTCTGATGATGGAAATGAAGCCAGTGCAGAAGTGCAAAAATCTGTGGTTCCTCCCCTGTCCACTTGGGGCTTGATTAAAATGCCCATTAGTAAAGCAATAACATATTGAAAGCTTTATTAGAAAATAACTGTTGTCCACACAGCTTTTATCTTGTTGGTGAAAGAGGTGTAATATTTTACAACTTGTTTCTTTTAGTTATAGAATGACCACAAGTTTTAAAAAGTATTATTAGACAGTATAAAGGGGCATGGCTTGTGTGACTGACAGAAGCATTGTATACATTTGCCAGGAGTCTAGGCTTCCTTAAACTGAGTGCTGCGAAATATTTTAATCTGCCTATTTAGTTCCTGTTGAGTTTGTGCTTAGGAATATGTTAGCCAACCTTGCAAAGCAGATGGATACACCTGTTTCCTTGTTTTTCACTGGCAAATCCATCTTGCAAAGCTCCTGTCTGAACCATTTGGGCCTGGTTAGAAAGTGACAGGACCAATCAGCGACGAGGGGCAGTACTTTCATGATGTAAGCAAGCAGCAACAAGAGGCCGGTGCAATTATGGCATAAGAGCATGGATGCTGCTGAAGTGCCAGTTTTATCAGAACTTGACGAAATTCCTTCGTTAAAAGAAGAACAGGGAACAACACTGAGTTGTTTTGTTTTCAAAGAAAAGAAAGTCGTGTACTAACATGTCTACAGTCGCCATGGTTCACGTTATTCCTCGGTAGCTGCGCATGCGCACCTCGGTCGCGGCTACATCACATGTTTTGTTGCCCTGATTGGCCCACAAAGATGTGACAGACAGAGCATTCATACAGTCACACTCTGAGTTTTTTCAAAGCCTCTGCCTTTTCCCAAACGCTGTGTATTAAAGGTTTTCCAGATGGATGTGTGAAACACATCCATCTGGCGTGTCAGATTATATGTTAGCTAGATGATGTGTCAAAAGGGCTGGATGTGTTTTTGTGGGGCTGAAAGTGTTTTTGTTTATGTTGACTTACTATTGTAAGGGGGAAACATTCAGTGGCTGTTATAATGTTGTAAAATAAAGTAAAACCCAGTATATAAAAAAAATTCTTTCAAACAAGGCAAAGTAATTCATTTGAAAATGGTGAGCATGCAATATTTCTTATTAGGTTACGGAATCAATCACCCAAATAATCAATAGAATACTTGATTACTAAGATGGTTGATCACTGCAGCCCTAGAATCAATACTTTGATGCTTTATTGGTGCTGCTCACACCAAACAGGAGGAAAAGCAGATAGTGCCCTCTGCTGGTTTGAAAAAGTATTTCAGTTTCTTTTTTAAACTAATTTAAATTGTTCATATTCATATCATTTTTTGATAATTTTGGAGCTTTTGCCTTTTTTTTAGACAGGACAGCTGAAGAGAGCCAGGAAACATGGGGAGAGAGAGTGAGGGAAGACATACCAAACAGTGTTAAGTCCAAGAATTGATCCTGGACCAGTGCTTGGAGGTCTGTAGCCTCTGTATATGGTTGCCTGCTCTTCCAACTGAGCTAAACCCGCAGCCATGTCAGTTTTTAATTGCAATGGAAGACATTTCGACATCAAGACCTAAATAAGCTGCACTGGCTTATCACTAACTAATTCATTAATTTACATTAGAATATTATTTCCTGAAAGACTAAAAATGTATTTATGTAGGTTTTTTCAGCCAATACTGGATCCAATCCTGTATCACGGCGGACTGGATTCCTGCCTAGTTCAGTTGCCCTTGTAAACAGATATACTCTGATGGATGGGTTTGCTGGGGGGTTTTATAGGGCTTGAGTTTTTGTTTTGAAGAACATTAAGATTTTCTCTCTGGCTTGCCTTGGGCTCATCACTTTGAGCTTCTTTTTCAGACATTTTCAGTTTCATTTTGTGTACTGCAAAATGCTGACTGCAGGACGAGCTAACAAGCCAACACTGGTAGTCTGGCAGTCAACGAGTTTGCATTAAAGCCTTAATGAGATAGAAATAAAAGGAGTGAATCTGATGCAATATACTGAGGAGAGAACCACCTGGGTGGATTTATAATGAGCTAAGGTTAACACAAGGGTAGCTGTCTTTGGCACATTTAATTTTCATAAATCATCATACTGCCTCATTATTAAAGAGGTTTTGTGGTAGGGGAAAATTTACTCTCTATCTTTTTTTTTTTTTTTTTTTACTGTAACCAAAAATACAGAGCTGTGTGCAGCCTAACACATGGAGAAAATATCTGATTTGCACATGAACAAACTCTACATAGGAGGAACTGTGATGGCTTATCTATGGAAACAAATGTCAGAGTCATTTTGTATGTCTGTGGATAGTTTTCTAGCCTTTTTCTGTATTTTGTCATTTTTTGCCATGTGTTCCGTCTCTGCTCTGACACAAGATAAGCGTAAAATACATTACTGGACAACTGAATGATTTCTGATTTGATTTCACTGCCTGGAAGAATGAGTTAGGCAAACGGAAACAGCCTGGGAGGGAAAAAGAAATAATCCTTTTTCTACTTTCCCTTTTTTCTAAATTCTTTTTTTTTACTTCTCCCCTTTGTCTCTCTTTGTTCCTTCACCCTGAACGACTCTGTGGCTGCAGCGGGGGCTGGTTGTCACATTTACTATTTCTATGATGGATGTCTTTCTGTTGTAGCATTTGCAAATGTTCTGTTTTATTTCAGCCATCATTCAAGCTAAACACTCTGAAAAGTGAAATGAAAACTCTTCCTTTCTTTAGCTCAGTTGTCAGCCTGTACAGTTTTACAGTCTACACAGTGGCTTTATAATAATGCATTTGATATCTCTTTTACAATTATTTACTCACTGAGCTATCACTTTGAAGAAGCCGAATAACATTATAGAAGAGCTGATTTCTTCTAATTAAATAAATTCATAAATAGATCAGTTCCTCATTAGTTTATCTCTTCGTCTCAGCTCTGTGACACCATGTTTCTGTTACTTATCAAAAAACAACAGATTGAAATATCAAAGGACACTGTTGGTTTTTGACTAGTTGTCATAGTAATATTTTACTTCATGTTTATTTTCTATTATGATTTTCCTTTGACCTCATTAAGCATCACTACAGCAAGCCTCTGCCTTGAAATCTGCTTTACAGTGATCACATGAGATGATTGCCCCATTTGAAATCATGAAAATCTTAACCATATCCTAATGAGAGTGATTTATTATTTTAATCTTAGTGTTTGCAGATTACCATAGAGGTTTAAATCTTTAGTTAGTGTTAGTCTGTTTCTATACTTTTCATATTTTTGATGGCACACTATAAAATCTCTGATCTTGAGAGAGAGAGATATTTTTTTTTAAAACACAACTTTATTTGCCCTTCTAACACATTGTACAGATTTATATTGACAAATTCAAATACGTATAAACAAATTCACATATTCAATAATATGAAATAAATATATCGTCAGTACAGACTGAATCATAGCTCTCTGACTCAAGCTCTACTCAGCTAAGACCACTTCAAGTGTAAATATTTGTCTCCATTTTTTTTGTCCACCAAACTATACAAAAGTATTGATAGTGGTATCGATAAGGACTTGGATCAATAAGGAATATCAATAAGGGTATCAATATCACTAAAAATTAACAATCTCCATCCCTATTGAGGAGTGCCGTTTTAGTAGTTGAACCGTTTTTACCTTTCCCATCACCTTTCCCATTCTATTTTCATTCTCTTTTCATTCCTGTTTCTCACTATCCATTCAGTCGTTGCTGTTCCCCTCTCTTTTGACAAAGCTGTCAGCCAACTCCATCTCAGACTCTTTCTCTCATCTGTTTTAGGTCCCAAGTACGAATTTTCTGTCCACTGGTGTTTAAATTGTTTTACAGTCATCCTTTCAGTGAGCGATCGATTCAGAAGAAATCACAAAGCATGAGCCACTCTTCTTGCCTTTTAGTGTCACTATTTGTAAGATTTGAAGTTTAGATAAGTGTTTGTGTGTCAGTATGTGTGTGAACATCTTTTAGTGCCATCCTGCACTTTTGTTTTAATGGCTGATTGGTTGGAGTTGTGAAGGGTTGAGATTGAACAATGTTTTGTGTATTAAAGAGGACGTAATCTTCTTTGTTTTGTTGATGCGCTGCAGCAGCCCACGTCACGACGACACATTTTGAAAGGATCAAACATAAAAGAGGTCTTGATTGAATTCAGTAAATTCTTGTTGATTTTAGCCTGCATGTTGTTACTTCTGTAATATTATAGTTACTTCAGTAAATCCCAGCACAAATACAATCAGGAAAACAATAACAGTATTTAATTTATTCAGTGTTTGGTTTAAATAAATGTCAGAATAAGCTTTAATATCACGGTTCTGGGATTTGTGATGACTTCACATTACATAGTTTGTTCATGCCTGTAATGTCACAAAATCTAATGAGAAGTAAAAGCTTCCTTTAATTTTTCTGAAGTGTCAGAGGTGGAGCAGTGCTGCAGTAGACGGCACTCACTTCCTCTCTCTTTATCAGTCATATTGATTGGGGGATAATGAATGTGCCAATACAGTTTTGAGCTAAAGTGATTAAGTACTCTAAAGACTATCCAGTATTACTGTCAAAAAGAGACAAATGTAACAATTGACAAGACAGAAGTCGGGATGTCTTTTTCTCTGAGTGTCTGAAAGTAGCTGCTGACACTTTGCACCTCATCCTTGAAATGTCTCAGACGTAATTACTGAAAGAACTAAATGTCTGTCCGTTTTAAATCTGCACCATTTTTAATGAAATAACAGTTCTCTTAAAGACTGGAATAAAACTGTCTTTTTGTGTAAAGACTGAAATCTTCATCCATTTTGACCCTTTTAGCTTTGATAAGTTTCTTTCAAATATAAGTCAGCATCATATCTTTAGCTGTGCCTTTTTCTTTAGCCTGCTCCCATTAGGGCATGCCCTGTGTTGCAAGACAGATGTAACATGACTTAAGTTCATGTGTCAGAGGGAGCATGGATTGATTACACACTGAAGTGAATGTTCAATCCATCACTACATTGATTTTTTAAATACAAATTTAAAAGATTTTTACTTTAAACAGATTCCAAGTGATGACCTTCTGTCTGCTTTAAAAGTAAAAAGGTGGATAAACTGTGTCCTTATCACTATATCTATCTTTATTTTTAAACAGTAAACACCTTTCAGAGCCTTTTCTTTTCCACGTTCAACAAAGTAATAATAATAATCAGTCAAATTTGCTTCAGCAGACTGTACTTATTCAGTGTTTGTACTTTGGTTTAGGTAAAGAATGTGTCCACTTCTGTGATCTCTGGTCAATAACATATAAGATCTGTGCAATGTGCGGCAGCTGAATCACCCTTTTACTCTATCGTGATATTTTGTGATTCATGTTATCATATATATGTCACTATAAATCTATATATACCACAATCCTTTCTTTGCCGACAACTTCTGCGGTTTTCATACAAAGTGAACTGGATGCTTCCCTTCAGTATGTTTTAACATTCTGATTGTACCAAGGTGTATGAGTCATCCCGATAAAACCTCTCATCCTGTCTCTCATCTTTTCAGCCTGCAGTTAATGTTTAAATGCCAGTGTGGTCTAATTAAGACTCTTTGGGATCTATCGGAAGAGAAAGGTTGAAGAGAGAGAGAGAGAGAGAAAGAAAATGAACAAATACCCGCTGCAGGAGTGTGGAGCAGAGCCATTGATCACTGGAGACACTTTACAGAGAAAACAGTTGCATATGCATGAATAAATGATCCATTATGAAAAATACAAGATTTATAGAGATAATGTAATTACTTGTCTGGAGGTGCAGGTAGAGTTTCTTCTGTTTTGAGTGATTGCAGATCAACTCATGTTTACTCTGTTTTTTTCCACTTTATTTTATTTAATTCACTGCCACATCAATTACACGTTCTGTAGCATGCTGTTTAGTATAATGTGTTATTTTTAAAAGATTCTAGTGATGGGGGCTTCAAGATATAACATGCATGAATATACCAGAGATGGACAGGGATGCATGTCTTGGTTTGTTAGCTTCATGCTAACATCTAATGAAATTTCCTTTAAAAGCGTAACACATTCTACATTAGGTCATGCTCCCTTACCTTAAAAATAATGTGATTTACTTTACAATGTGAAGTGAAATCAACTGTTCAATTGATTGTTTACATGATAATGTGACATAGTGTAGATTATTTTTCAAGTAAAGAAATGCTAAGTAAGTAGATTAGCATCTTTATGGTTGATGACAGCATGGCTTTGTCACCTGATACTCATGCTTCCTTCTTTTGCCTGTGTCGGTGACCCTCCCTTTGAATGAATAAAGGGATATTCTACATTTATAACAATAAAACAATTTAGTGTATTCAGATGATTAAATACATTTTTAAAACATAAACCTACTAAAAATATTATCTTTTGTTTTTACCAAGTTTTGTCAGCTAAATGCTATAAGGCTAAATATTACATTCTGTAGCTTTAAGATGAGATTGAAGTTGTGTGAAATCTTCAAAGTTTTTTAAAATAACAACAATGAAAAAATCATGTCCCATCCCTAATAGCCCTTGCCTTTTGTAAGAGATGCTTTCACACAACATTTGTCTATACCATTCAAATACTTCTTTACCTCACACATTTACCTGTGCCTGTCACAATATCAAATCTTTTCATGCCATTACAACACTCGGTGCCTCTTTCTTTAATCTTTACATACATCACCAAGCTCCTACCAACATGTTTCAATAATAGTAAAGGCATGATGCAGAGGATTTTCCTCAGTAACAGTCTCATCACGCCCAGAGGTACAGGAGAGACTAACAGAGAACATAATGCATTCTTTTGACTGCTATTAAAATTATATATAATCCCTTTGGGGTGTGTGGTGGTCTGCTTCTGACACTACCTCAGCTTGGAAAAAAAAGTTCTTTTGCTTTGTTTGGGTTTTCTGTTGGGGTCACATTTGGCAGCGCTGCATTTCTCTGTGCCAACAGCCCAAAGGTTGCAACTCAAACAAAAAGTATAGTAGCCAGGTTTCCTTGTCGTCTCACTCCTTTTTTCTCCATCTGTCAACAACAGACACCAGAGGAGCCTTCTTGTGTCTGTATGAGACGCCAAAGGGTCATGACAGAGCAAGAGTATTGTAGGTCCTGGGAATGAGAACAGCCTGCTGTTTCCTGGCTCTAAAAAGAGCTGCAGGTGTGACCAAGGCCAGAGGAGAGGAGAGACAAACAGAGGCGTGATGAAGCACAAGTGTAAGCAGTATCAACACAAAATACTGCCGTTTCCTAGGGTCAAGGAGAGTGCTGAGGGATTTGGTAAAAATGTGTGATTATACTGGACAATATTGTGAGTTGTGATTACGATATAATACATAAATAGTACCATGACTCCACTTGCTTGGTTATCAAGAAAAATGCAGGGAATAATCATGGTTTTGAAGTGTGTATTTCTCAGCTCAAAACATACAAATATTAAGTAGCATTTAAACTACAAATCCTGAACTTTTTACAGTACTGCTTTCTTCTTTCCTTTTTTTAAATTAAGGTACTTGCAATGGCACTATTGTAAAATATCTGAAGGTTTTTCAAGTACTACTTAATACCAAAATAGGTGCAGCTTTTTAGGTTGTTAAGTGAATGTACAGCCTGACATCGCAATTCCTACTGCAGTTAGATTGATTGTGCAGCACTAGTTCTGGGGAGGTGCTGACCTGTTTGTCTGGGCTTCTGAGCTAAATTATTTTTCATTTACTTTATCAAGCTCTTGTTCTCAATTATAAAGCTCTCTCTCTATTTACTTTCTCATGACCTGATTAAACCTGCTCTCTGTTTTCATTATTTAGTTTTCTTGAAGTTACACCGCTTTCCACATTATTAAGCAAATTACATTTTTCTCTTATTTTCCAAAATATTTATGCAAATGACAGTCAGAGTATATTTCAAGTCATCAGCCATTAGAGCATAATTCAAATGTTTTTGTACAAACTTCTTAATGATAATCATTGTTTTTTAAATAAAAACCTCAAAATGCACTTTCCACATTATTAAGCAGGCCACAGGTTTCAAGCAATATTGGAAAGAAAAAGGATCTCTGTGCTGCTGAAATGTGTCAAATAGTGTAATGCCTTGGACAAGGAATGAAAACATTAGATATTTCACAAAAAATTAATCGTGATCAATGTACTGTGAAGAAATTTGTGGCTGATTCAGAGCACAGACGAGTTCATGCAGATAAAGACATAATGAGGAAGGTTTCTGCCTGACAAATACATCAGATTAAGAGAGCAGATGCTAAAATGCCATTACAAAGCAGCAAACAGGTATTTGAAGCTGCTGGTGCCTCTGGAGTCCCACCAACCTCAAGGTGTAGGATTCTCCAGAGGCTAGCAGTCGTGTATAAACCTACTATTCGGCCACCCCTAACCAATGCTCACAAGCAGAAATGGTGGGCCCAGAAATACATGAAGACTCATTTTCAAACAGTCTTGTTGACTGATGAGTGCAACTCTGGATGGTCCAGAAAGAGGAGTGGTGGATGGTTGATGGATGGCCACCATGTCCCAATAAGGCTGTGAAGTCAGCAAGGAGGTGATGGAGTCATGTTTTGGGCCGGATTCATGAGGAGAGAGCTGGTAGGCCCCTTTAGGGTCCCTGAAGGTGTGAAAATGACCTCGGCAAAGTATACAGAGTTTCTGACTGACCACTTTCTTCCATGGTAAAAAAGAAGAGCAGTGCCTTCTGTAGCAAAATTTTCTTCAAGCATGACAATGCACCATCTAATGCTGCAAAGAATACCTCTGTGTCATTGGCTGCTATGGGCATAAAAGGAGAGAAACTCATGGTGTGGCCCCCATCCTCCCCTCACCTCAATCCTGTTGAGAACCTTTGGAGCATCCTCAAGCTAAAGATCAATGAGGGTGGGAGGCAGTTCACATCAAAACAGCAGCTCTGGGAGGCTATTCCGACATCCTGCAAAGAAATTCAACTCTCCAAAAACTCACAAGTTCAATGGATGCAAGAATTGTGAAGGGCTCCTATGTTAACACGTAACTTGGCCTGTTAAGATGTTTTTGATTGAAATAGCTTTTGATTTCAGTAAATATGACCTCCTAATGCTGCAAATTCAATGAATGACCAGTTTCAGTTCTTTACAACCAAAAAAATGTTTTAAAACTCTGTAGCTTAATAATATGGAAAAGTGCATTTTGAGGTTTCTATTAAAAAACAAACAAACAAACAAACAACAAAAACCCAGTTATCATTATGAAGTTTGTTCAAAAACATTTGAATTATGCTCTAATGGCTGATGACTTAAAAAAAACACTCTGACTGTCATTTGCATAAATATTTTGGAAAATAAGAGAAAAATGTCATTTGCTTAATAATGTGGAAAGCGGTGTATAGCGTTGATATTTTTGAGAAGGACTCTGGAGGGGAAAAATCCTCCACCTCAAAAGATCACTCTGAGGCAGCAGGGCTGCAGGACTCTGTGTCACTTTATGGCAAGTGGAGTCACTGTCACTCCAGCTTCATCTGGCAAACCCCGTCATTTAAAAAAAACCCAACAATTTCCCTCCCTCCTCTCAGTCCCAAACTGCCCACTTTCTGTGCATTTTTTGAAATCCTGAAGTGGGCGGAGTTAGCTTTGAGCTGGGGGTTCACTTACAAGACATCACTTAAGACAGACTGATAATCAGGGAGATCCTCGTCTCCCTCCTCTTTCTTCAGCTCTGTCTCCATGTCAACCAAATATCTGCTGTTGAGTTAAAGTTTGTGGAGATTTTTAAATCTTCTTACCACATTTTTTTCAAGAAGCGTAGCCCAGCTTACGAACATGTAACTACCAGTGCTTCATGTACATGAAACATCTTTATATCTTTCCCCCTCCCACCCTCACAGCTTGCACACTGAGCACCAAAGGCACAGGTACAGCACATTTCAAGGTCGGGAACACACGGAGTAGCACAGGGACTAAAAATCATTTGTAGTTTGACTGTTTGTGTCATTAATTTAGCTGTTAAGCGAGTGACATATACCTCCTGCAAACATCATTATCAGTCAGCACGGAAGCTGCAGTCGTGCTTACAGGGAGTAATTAAGTTAATGTTGAATGTACTGTTGGATTGATCTCATCCACGCTTGTGACTGGTTGTCACTGATGTAGGTTGTTTTGTTATGTACTCCAACAGAGATCTGCATGCTTAATATTTCTCCTGTGGAGAAGAACAGACTGCAACATATTTTTCATGTTATAACACTGGCTTTAAAATGCAGCGTTATACCAATAATCAAATTATTTCAGATCTACATCAAATAATCAATGTACAAATTGTAACTCCTCTGATGCCTTTATTAGAAAGCACCAGCAGAGAAGACACAAAGGGAAAAGAGAAGAAGGCACCAGCTGACTCAAACACTACATAGTCTGATACATTTAAACCCTAAGGGAAATGCCTGTAATTTTTTTTTTTTTTTTTTTTTGCAAGATTGCAATTTATCAATCTCTTTTGTAGTTTTAATGCCTTCTTATTTAAAAACCTAAAGGCTATCTCTTACAAAATAGATTGTTGCTGTTTCACTTAAAAGAACAAATAGAAGAAGGAAACGGATTTAACCTCAACTTCAGCACAAAAGTCACATCTTTCCTCCAATGATAAGCCTACAAGCTTTGAAATAAAGATATATACATTTATACATTTGTTTTTGTTAATTAATGGCTGCCTCTCTGAAACTTTCTCAAATCAAGCAGAGCATGTGCAATGGCTCCCTCAGCTCCACACTTAGATTAAAGTGATAACTGGTTTGGTGTTGAGGAGAAAAGCACATGCTGTGGTGCAAAGGAAAGGCAGCAGCACTTCATTTACGATGCATGATAAAACAAAAGCTGCATGGCATGCTGCACAGTAATCATTCAGTCCTGATTATCTTGACTTTATAAGGGAAAATCTTTATTGAAATTGAAACTGTATTAATCACCCAGCAAAACTTGTCACTGGAATAAACTGCTCTTTTTCCCAGAGATAGTGTGAGATTCCCACGCTGCTGACATTGTCTTCCATGTTTGGCCATGAAAATAATTTAGAGTATGTCCAACAGGGGACTTCTTTCAAAAATGTACAGCTGTTGAACTGTCTGAATCAGCAGGGTGGTATACAGTGCCGTGAGAAAGTATTTGCCCCCTTTCTGATTCCTGATGTTTTGGCATATTTATCACACTTAAATGTTTCGGATCATTAAACCAATTTTTATATTTCACAAAGACAACCCAAATTTTTAAGGGGGTAATATATCCAAACCTATCTGGCCTGTGTGAAAAAGTCATTGCCCCCCTAGACCTAATAACTGGTTTTGCCACCCTTGGCAGCAATAACTGAAATCAAGCGTTTGTGATAACTGGTGATGAGTCTTTTGCATCGCTGTGGAGGAATTTTGGCCCACTCTTTGTCACAGAATTGTTTTTTTATCTTAGCCATATTGGAGTGTTTTCCAGCATGAACTGCCTTTTTAAGGTCACGCCACAGCATCTCAGCTGGATTCAACTCCAGACTTTGACTTGGCCACTCCAAAACCTTAATTTTGTTTTCCATTCAGAGGTGGACTTGCTGGTATGTTTTGGGTTGTTGTCCTGCTGCATAACCCAAGAGTGCTTGAGCTTGAGAGCGTGAACTGATGGCCAGACGTTCGCCTTCAGGATTTTCTGGTGGACAGCAGAATTCATTGTTCCATCAATCACAGCAAGTGGTCCAGGTCCTGAAGCAGCAAAGCAGCCCCAGACCATCAGACTGCCACCACCATGTTTGATTGTTGGTATGAAAACATATGACTTTGCTCTGTAGCATGAGCTTGCCAGACAGCAGCTATCTCTGTTCACTAACAGTAGGGATGTTGGTAAATCAACTCTTGCTGTAGCCAGCTGGAAGAAAATCAGAAACATTTTCCATGCCAAGAAAAGCTTCAATGTATTCCTTTGTGCTTCTTGTAATAAATGAATTCTGATCAATTTGCCACTAAAGCTGCATCCATACCAAACTCTTCGCCATGGTTTACATGCATGTGCAACTGAACCACGCCCATAGCTACTGCATCACTCTTCTCAAATGATGCCCATTGGGCAATTTTTTCTCTGATTAGGAACAAATGCTTTACACGATTACAGACAAGGAATCTGGCTGATCCATTGGCTTTGCAATGTTAACGCATTAGTGCATCTCTACAAAACAACTAAGAATAATTTGCCAAACCTAACTTACCCATATAAAAAGGGTAAATATATTTATATTCTCTGTACATTTCTGTTTTATCTTGCCTGTTCACCTTTATTCATAAGCCCAGATTATTTAAAAGAAACTCTGCTGTTTATCTGTCTATTGCTATTGAAACCACCATCATAAATCAGTTACTCGGCCGAGTTTTGAGCAGGTAGGTTGAACATGTTTTGCAACTGCATGGAGTCATTGCTCATTAGAGTGTAAAGTTTCTGTATTCATTAAAATTTAAATTATTTTCCCCTAGAAACCACTGCTCCATTTTTACTTTTCACTGAGCTCTGCATCTTCAGCTGCACACACCTTCACTATCTAGGACAGTGCACCCCCGGCCCTGATGTTACTGTAGGTGCCTTATTAAAAGTAAACAAAAGCTTTAATGCATGCACACATACCCACTCATTTGTACACAGTTGTACTGTAATTTTGAGGACTTATAATATTGTCATGTCTTAAACCTTTACTCTATCTGAAAGTGTATATCGAAAACAGAGTATTTAGCATCCAAAAATCTTTAGCAGAAAAAAGGGATTTCTAAACTGTCCTCATTTTGTGCCCTGTAGCCAGAGGAAAATCTAAGGCATCTGATTTCCCCCAGGCAGGCTGTTGCGTCATGATCCTTTTTGCAAGATTCATAGAATTTTTTTCCATGTTGGTTAAAAGCTGCGTTTGAACTACATTTTGTTCATTCTAGCGAGAATATCTGAATCCTATCTTCTGGATCAGCAGTCCCACTGCAAACACAGGACACAATACAGAAATAAAAAAACAGACAGTTATAGTTGAATTCAAACCAAGATATGGCCATTCTCAAGGCCTTAAACTAAAACTGGTCCTCACAAACACAGAGAACACACAGATACCTGCATTAGCTGTGCCAGTCAGACTTGGCCAAATCCTCTGCCTGGCTGTATGACCAGGAATACCTTTTATGTGTGTGTGAATGTATATGTTTGTGTGTGCAATGTCCCAGTTGAAGAAGAATGCGTTGCATTCCAGGAATAGATCACCGCTGGATGCAAGAGCTTTATCATCTGCAGGATGTTTACTCAGAGTCTCCATGCACTCCATTAGTCTAGCAGAACCCCCCCCCAATACATCACACTGGACTGTAACAACGGGAGGGAGAGTCCAGTGAAAATTAATGCAGGGCAGCATGTATGACACAACAATAATTGAACACCCAGGATAAGGGTTTGTTTCTCTATAGACAGATTATTTCCACTAAAACTGAACTTATTTGCCCACTTAAATCATGAAAAAACATACTCATCACTTTTGTAGGTTTACTTGAACTTTTTGAGCAAATAATACAGCTTTGGAATTAAGACATACTCTCAGTTCATTCTTTGATAGAGAAGATTAAAAGGTGGCCAGTGTGGTTGTCAGACTGGTAAATAAGGACTTACTAATGTACCATTCTGCAGCCTCAGGCTCTTTAACTGCATCACTTTCAAGTTGCAACCAAGTTTGCTTTAAGGACATTTTTAAACATGCGTATGAATAACGAGCATATATTTAGTTTGGAACTGTAGAGTCCTCGGGTGAAATTCTTCTCAATCAAGGGACAGAGCATGATGTGCAGAGAAGTGCAGAGTGTGCAGAGGAAGTTTGGCAACTTTCTGGCTACAGGCAAGTGGAGCTGGGTGCACATAAGCACATAAACACAGTCTGGAACTGGAAGGCAAAAATGCTCTCAGTCTTGACATCAGAGGAGTGCTAAGCAGCCAGATTTTAAGTGACATGGGCTGCTGGTTTAGCTCAGCTGGTAGAGCAGGTGCCCAATATACTGAGGTTGGAGTCCTTTACAACTCCTGACCCTGATGATATGACACCTGTTGTCCTCCTCTCTTTCAGCCATATTCTGTCTGGAAAGCTGACCTGTAATAAATGTAAAAAGCCCCCATAATTTTAAAATAGATACATGAAAAAGTTAAGGTAAAATTTAAAGTTGCATTCCCTCTGTTCAAAGGTAAGCTGACAGGCCAGATGGATGTGTCTCACACATCCATCTGGTAAACCACTCATAGACAGCGTTTGGAAAAGGGCAGAGCCTTTGAAAAAAAAGACTTGAAGGGTGATTGGACGAACGTTCTGTCTGTCACATCTTTATGGGCCAATCAGAGCAACAAAACACGTGATGTAGCCGCTACTGAGGTGCACCCCTACCAAGGATTTAATAGAGAACTGCTTAACATGAACCATGGCGACTGTAGACATGTCAGTACATGACTTTTGTTGTTTATGAAAAGAAAACAACACACTGCTGTTCTTTGTTCTTCCTTTAACGAAGAAATGTCAAGTTCTGATAAAATTGGCGCTTTAGCAGTATCCATGCTAATCTTTTCCACCATATCTACACCGGCCTCTTGTTGCTGCTTGCAAACGTCACAACTCTGCCTCGTCCCTCGTCACTGATTGGTCCTGTCACTTTCTAACCGGGCCCAAACGGTTCAGACGAGAGCTTTGCATGATGGATTTGCCAGTGAGAAACAAGGAAACGGGCGTATACATCAGCTTTGCAAGGTTAGTTTAAAGGACCACCACTCACTGAAATCACTAGATGCTAATGGCACTACTATTGCCAAGTACATCATACAACCTAACTTAAAAACTACAGAAATATCTGTTTAAGTCCAGCTCTGAGCTTGTGTTAAAGCCCACATCTGAGATGCTTTGCAAAACAAGTGCACTCTCTGCATGTTGCTTTCATTACAAAAATCAAACTTATTTTACCTCATTTCTGTGCTTAATTACACAGACACAAAGGCTTGCATAGGCTTGTCACCTGGCATAGTGAAAAATGCGGATGATGGGGCTCTGTCTGAGCTGTTGTGTGTCACATATCTGCTACACTAACAGTGGCATCACTTATGACTTGTGTGTGCACTACAACACACAGCTGAGTTTAAACCACTGAAGATAGTATTGCAAACCATTTTGTGGCAGAAAATAAACTGGTGACAGTATTGATACTGGTTTACCTTAGACTCCTTGGAGGACTTTTTCCAAACTCAGCTACATTAAACACACTTTTTTCCTTTTACATTTTTGGGAAATTGGCTTCCAAGAGTAAAAATCATGCATCGAGTTAGTAAAAACATATTCACTTTCCTAACTGTCAGATTGCAGTATGTGCACTTCAATTTCATAATGAAAGTGTCCATTACATTACCGGTAGTGACATCAAATCCTAAAATTCGATAAAAGAAGCTGGTGGATCTTTTGTGTCTCCAGGTGTCAAGGTATAATCACAAGCAAACACACACTAAGGCTATTGCAGAAACATGACACGTTATTTCCTCATCCTCTTCCAATGCATTTTATCTACAACACTGTCACATTCTGTTAAACATTGCTCTGGAAATAGCAGGTGTGCTGTTTGACAAGAATGGCCGAGTGTGGTGGCAGAGCAGGCACGATAAACACTATCAGCATGTAAACACACAGGATGTTTACTAATGTAGGAATCAGTGTGGTCAGTCCTGTGCAGTGTGTGTGTAAGTCACTGTTTGCTTTTAGAGAAAAAAAACCTGCACATACATCAAAGAAATGTTAGTACAGGTTGAAAAAAAAATTGACAAGTGCAAACATATGCAAATGTTTGTCTGTTCTGGGATTTACTGAGTGTGCGCATACACTGTTTGTGTGTGTGCTACAAAGCTACAACTGTCAAATTCTCACATTCATGCTGTTAGTGTTGCTCTCTGTACAGTACTGTGATGTTTGAACATTTCTAGATGCTGTAGTAAAATATGTTCTATGCATATTAGCTAAATAAGCAGTCTTCCCTGTGTTATTTTGTAATTTAAAGTAAATGCCTCTTTGTCATTGGCAATAAAACCTTTTTATTTTTGATATTAATCTGACATAATTATTATTTTGTTCCTCTGTTCTGTGGTGATATTTACTTGATCCCTTTTAGCATTTTGAGTGCAATATGCACTTTTTTTTGGTTCACAGTGTCGGTGGCTACATGTAAATTGTGTGTTTCTATTGTTTTTTTAATTGATTTTACAATAATCAAGAACCTTAAAGAGTGTATCATATCATTTATGTTGTGAGTCATATCTGTAAAGTTTTGTGCCGTACTGAATGGTATTGTATGATATGGTATGTGTTATGTATTGTATCGGTAGGGATTCATGACGTCATCAGCATCATACTGGTAGAGGTTAGCTTAAAAAGTGCATTATTGATAGCGGAGGTTATGCAAGAGAGACAGGAAATATGGGGAGAGAGAGTTCAGGACTCATTGAGAATCTTGTCTCCCTTTACCTGGCTACTACATGCAGTGGGAGGTCAACAGACCGATGTGATATGTGATTTCAATGGCCTCCATGCCTGGTGTATTGCTTAACCTGTGGGAAAAGGTACTTTTTTGTGAAGTGCAGGGATCCTATCTAATGTATGTAGAAATTTTTAAACCTAGACAGAAGAAAAGGACTTAGTCAGTTCATTTCACATTAAGTGGGTCAGGGATACACCATATACCCAAATATATGTACAGTTTTATTGCCATATTTTCCCTTTAAACAGTGAAAAATTTTCAAACTGAGAACATAGGTGGTTTTCTTTGTGCATGACCCTCATGTTTCCACAATGACAAGGCTGAAATCAACCCTTAAGTGCACACCGATGTCTACACACACAACCACACACATAGCATTAGCCATGGTTTCCCCTCCTTAGGCAGCCATAGAGCAGAATTTGATAAGGCAGCTTTTAAGATAATGTCTTGGAACATTAGCCTTTATAAGTAACATCACTGCATGAAAGAGGAGCTACAAAGACAGGTAGAGAGACGCAGCACTAAAATCATCAGGCTCCATGAAAACTGTGCCGTTGGAGTGTAATAACATTTTCTTTCTCAAGTTTTTATCCCAACAGGGATTTGGGGAAACTCACTCCACTGCTGAGCAGCATGAAATGTAAATGAATCCAAACTGTGCCCCATTTTGTTGCTTATACCCACACTTTTCTTTGTCCTACTACACCTACGTCCAATAACAATAAAGAAAAAGAGACAATAACGGTGTTTACCAATCCTGTTTAAGCCCTTTTGATTCTTAAAAAAATTTCAGCAGTAAAGTGTTATGATTGAACTGGCTTCTGTCATAATAGTTTTTTGGTGCATTCTACTATCCACCTCCATAATTGTAACCAATCATGATCTAACTGGGTTTGGACCCACTCCAACATCCGCCTTTTGATGTTAGCGGTTTTTGTTTACCTCCATCATCCTGAGAGTGGCTGTTATTTGGAGCAAATGTTTCTGCTGGTCTCAGGCAAATTGGTCTCAGGAAGAGAGCCAGACTAAGAGCATTTTCAAGATCCTTAAATAGCCGCAACCTTAGGAGAGACTGCCTTAACCTGGACTCTTGAGATGGGGCCCTCTGCTGGCGTCTTACTGGGCAGAGAAGCTTGAATGAATGTACCTCAGGCTTACAAAAAAAGGCAGTGAGGAGCTGCTGGTATATGGGCACACCACCTGCCAGGCAAGGTGCTGCTATCTGTTGTGTTGCCAATCAGGTCGCAGTCAAATACTAACCGATGTCTCTGCTTGACTAGAAACAGACATATCATCTGGTGAAACAAATGCTTATAATGCAGGCACACCCCGCTGCTTTTCCAACTCTGATAACTTGGAATATCCCGTGCTACTTACAGAGGGGGAAATTGGTCTGAAGAAGTCTAATAAAATAAAAAATGCCAGAAGGAATCGTATTTGTGTATGCAGCTCAACAACAATAACCCACCTGCTTACCTGCACCCAGAAGCCTTCCATTATGTTCCAAAAAAGAGTTCAGGGTGGTTTATCCTCTTTTGATCTTGCATCATTGCTTTCTGCCTTTGGCCGTTGAAGCCAGTGAGTGACGCCGGCAGCCTTAGCGCATCAATAAATCGCTGCCTGAATTCCACTGAAGCGTGACTCACCACCGGCTACAAAACTTTTAAGTCACTTTTAAACTGTCAGTGAGATGCAGGGAAAACACAAGTGCAATAATCTTTACTGAAAGCAGGTTTGAAAAGCTTTGATTATGTGCAGTTTTTCATTTTCGGGTGGTCCTGCTGAAATCAGGATTAAATTAAATGAGCAGATAAAATCCAAGCAACTGATTTTAGGGTAAAAAAGGAAACATTATTTTACTTTATGCATGGTTGCCTGCTTTTAAATGGCTAAGATGATATGGTTTCCTAATTAAGACTGGGCAATATCATGCTTCATTATCTGTCTGCAGCTAGATAGAAGTAGATCAAAAACATCTACTTTCTCGTATCTGCTCATTTAAATGTCACTGAGATGAAAGTAGAATATTCCCTGACTGGAGAGTTGTTTTTTTTCATCATAGATTTGAGTCAACTTAAATTCAGACGTAGAGATGAAGGACTGCTGCATATCCAACATCTGTCCGTCTTAGCCGGTGTGGACAATCTGGGAGTACCGTGTGAGCTGGTGATAAGACTGTGCATGAATTTTCAGTTCAGCCAGCCATGCTGCATAGCTGCTCGCCGACTGCAGCTCACACAGCCTTAAAGAAAGCTCCCACAGAATACACTGTAAGAAAAATCTGAAGGAGACACAGGAGCTTAAGGAAATTGGAGGAACTGACATTTAGTTTGGTGAGGAAAGATAATATGCATAATACTGCTGCACAAACCATTGCTTACCGCTGTGAATAATCCAGCCACCACAGTAAGTGTGTACCAGTTAATTCTGCAAAGAACAGTCAATAGGATTCTTTTCAGTTTTATTGAATGCGTCATGGCTTCCGTCCAACTCTTCTTTTTAATGCTGTGGAATTTTATAGAGAATTTGTAGAACAAAACTTGACACTGTGATCTAATATTCAGTGCCAAAAAGTGTTTAACAAACAAACACTGTAAGCTTTTCACCAAGATGCTTTTAAGCAAATTTGAAAGTCTTATTGAATCACAGAGCTGGTGGCACGATGCCAGAACATAAGGGGGTTTTAATTTGCTTTTATTAAAGAAAAGAGGAGGAACGTTTCTGTTTTACCCAGCATGGTGAAATGCCAGCTTCAAAATCTGTTTCATAGTTACACAGTTGCGTCTGTTGGTTGTGCTCATAGCCTGAGCCTTCAAGGAAGAAAGCATTTATGAGTATGGGTGATTGTACAAAAAATATGTGTGGTTTGTAAAGGACTTCACGCTCAAGCTCATATTCATGGGTATAGAGGGTTTGCACTAGGGTTAGAACTGAGCATCTGCCAGCTGTCAAATGAGGGTGTTAATGAACAGTGTTAGGGAATTTGCCCAGCCTACCTGTCATATAAATAATAACTAGAAAATCACTCAGAGAGCGCAGACCTCCGCCATTAGCCCTATCTCCCAATAGTGAAGAACCCTTTAAAAAATTCCTGGATCCGTCCCCATGTGCCCCCCATCACTGTATTCACCGATTACTCCCTCCCCGGCGGGGTGGAAACATGGTGAGGCAAAGCATTGGCTTCAGTATGGGTGGACTGTCATGGTGGAAGCATTGCCTACCAGTGCCAACAGATGCACTGACAGTCTCACCCATGGTCTCACCAGATGACTGGAAGTCATGGCAGAGGGTGAATATTCCTCTATTCCTCCCAGCATTGTGAGTATTCTCGCTACAATTCGCTGTCTTTCTTTCTGTTATGCTCCAACTTGTCTCCTCTACCAGGCGTGCATCTTTCAAACTCTATAAACATCAAAACTTTGAATAAAAACACACCCAAAATGCTGCTGGGATTGAAGTTACTCATGTCCGCCATCTCCTGGTGTAAAGTGGTAACAGCGCAGGCCTCCGCCATTAGCCCTATCTCCCAATAGTACAGAATCCTTAAAAAAAATTCTTGGATCCAAACGGTGATCCCGATCAGTCCCAAAATCTAATCAGTTCTTCCTCATGCCATTTCTGCCACTTCCTAAAAATTTCATCAAAATCCATCCACAGCTTTTTGAATTATGTTGCTAACAAACAAACTAACTAACTAACTAACTAACAAACCCTGCCGATCACATAACCTCCTTGGCGGAGGTAATGACCAAGAAATGCCCATTTACTTCATCTACATTTCACATAATAATAATAATAATAATAATAATATCTTGAATTTATATAGCGCCTTGAAAAAGTAGTATGATACATTTAAATGTTTTGAAAGCTGTTGATGGTTTAATTGTGCCCAACTTGCCGATGCAACATGCAGTGCCTGTGGTTATTAAAAGCCTAAACGTTGTCATTTCTCATCACTGATCCACACACAGAAAGAAGAATTAACATATGTACCTTTAACAGTTTGACTTTTGAGGAGACCCAGCATGGTTCCAGGCCATGGCACGTGAAAGTATAAGCACCAGTTTATATATGCATGTTCGCTGTTTGCCAAATGGGCCCTGAAATCATTAGCAGGATTTCATTTATCACTTTAAATTATCTTCACACACAGATAGCGGCACGGCTGGTGGATACGAACAAATATTCTTAACACATTTATTATAAATATTCACTCATTACACAGCTATAAAATTAATTATTATTAATATATTATTATTTTTTAATACCCTTGGATACAGTATTATAGTCTTACCATCTATTCCTGATGTATTGTCACAAGAGGTTAAATCAGTACAACATGAAAATTAATGTTTTTTGCACATCATGAAGCACTTTACATTAAATTGCAAACAAACTCAGTGGTGAATGCAATATTTGTCCTTTGTCTTCCTGGCTTGTGTGTGATGAATTATCATATTGCCAAGTACCAAATATGAATCACTTAATCAACAAATCTGATTTCTCTGGCAATAAGACTCACTGAGTCACCATTTATGGCTCCTGAAAGAGAATAATGTAAATGAAAGCTAACTGACCCAAAATGAGGTTGACTGTGAGATAATGTTGGGCAGCAGTAAGAATAAGACAAATGATGAAGTGTGGTAAGAGGTGAAATTAAAACCAAATTGCAGTGAATGAATATAGTAATGCACTTCACCTTTTTCTGCCATCTTATTTCCTCAGTTATTCAGATAATATGATGTTTCATTTATGTGTCAATTATTGCAGAATTGCTGTTTTTTGACAGAATTGTCATTGTGGGTCACAAATATTGTAATATGTTTTGATATGTTATTTAGTATTATGTCATGTTGTATCATTTTGTACTCTATCCTGAGTTACCTAGCAATTCCCATCTCTAACTGGAAAAGTTGTCTCAACTGCCAGGCCTAAAGGTTAGTTTGGGCAGCCTGTGAACAGAGCCTGTTGTAACGTGTAGCTCCTTTTCTACTTGTCATACCCCACTTTCTGATTTCCCAATCTATCTGCTGTCTTGACTTTCTAACAAAGGCATAAGAAACAAAACAAATCATTAAAAAAATTTAAAAACTTAACCAAATCGAAGAATACATAAAATCTTGAATCAGGCAGCATATTTACAGTGTGTGTGTTTTATTGTGTCTGCCCTGTGACTGTGAAGGAACTGACATACTGATCATAGAGTGTATGTTTTCAACATTCACATCTACTGTAGGCTGTTTTGAGCTTCCTCGACTGCAGGATTGTTTGAAGACTAGCATTTTATGCTATGCTTGTACACTTTTCAAGGTTTTCAGGACAATTTGACAACATTTCCATGATTAGCTCAAAAAATAAATTAACTAATAAATAGGCCTGTTAATATGAATGCGTTAACGCTCGTGATTAATCTGGAAAGCTTAACGCCTTAAAAATATATTAACGCAATTTAATCACATGACTAAGTTTGACTACAACTTCCTCCTATAGTCTTCCTGCGCGGATGTTTATGTCTCTGGGTTTAAAGGCGGGTCAAACACAGCCAGCAGTGATGAATGAGGAAACAGACCCAGGTCTGCTTCATGGCAAATTTTGACTTAAAAAGCTGCCTAATGGAAGTCTGGATGAAACAAAAGTTGTGTGTACATACTGCGGTGATGAGCTGTCTTTACTCCGAAGCACAACGAGTCTGAAGTACCACCTCCAGGCAAAACGCATCTTTGCTAATGTTAGCAAAGACGCTAACAACAACATGGGATCAAGCCATGAAAGCTAATGTTGCTAATGTTAGCAAAGACGCTAACAACAACATGGGATCAAGCCATGGAAGCTAATGTTGCTAATGTTAGTAAAGACACTAACAACAACACGAAACCTAGCCATAACGTAAAGCTACACCGGCGCAGTCCAGCAGACCTGGATTTGTCACCAAATCACAAAATCATCTAAGCTAACTAATGCGATTGCTAATGGGTCGCCAGAGACTGCAGACCATCAACATCGTTGACAACAAGGGGCTTCAAGACATCTTCCAGGTCACCTCTGATGACCCGTACCACAGAACAACTACGAGAACTACTGTCACAAGAATCCGTGAACTGTAGGTCAGCTAAAAAGACAACTAAAGTGGAGCAGCTGGCCACAGCTGCATTTATTAGAGACCACTGGACATCAGTCAGCAACTTCAGCTACCTCAGGGTAACAGCACACCTGATCATTCACTTTACAGCATACAGTATTTAGTACCTGATGTGTTTATCTCCTGGGCTTGTTTGCAGTTTTTAAATATTATTGCTCAGTGAATTAAAACACTCTGATTCACAAACCACAAATAAGTTTAAAAACTCTAGTTTGTTTCATATTTCTTCATTTAAACACTGTACTTGTACAAATTTATCTCAAAAAAGTACAAGTAAATGCTAGTATTTTGAATTTTGATTTAAAGATAATTATAATAATTATAATTATTAGTATTATAATAATAAAAATACATTCTTTAAGTAAAAAGTGCTTTCAAAGTGCTGTACATAAAGTTACAATTATGAAAATAAACACTTGATAATAAGAGCGTTTAAAAATTAAAAAAATGTACTAAAACTAAGTAAATGCTGTGATTAATCCTGATTAATCACAGCATAATGATGTGATTAACTTGATTATTTTTTTAATCAGTTGACAGCACTACTAATAAATCATTTGAATAATGAAAACTGACATTCTGCTTTTGTGTTCACTTAAGAGCATCTCCATAGACTGTAATGGAGGAGAAATTCAAAGTCTAAATGTAACTGAAGGTGGGACAATAATTTATCACACAAAGGAACATTTTCTCACAATGAGATCTTTCTCTCCTGTTCTGTATCTGAAAGGTCAGAGGATGAGAGGTATTTTTTTTCACAGCAGCAAGCTTTGCAGCTCTCTACTTCTTGCTATTTTCAACCAGACTTATGAATCCATTCTTTATCATCCCTAATAAAATTTCCCCGCTCTTCCTATTGCATTACCTTTTGTGCCTGTCTGCGCTGTAAGACGACTCCGGGGCTGATAGGGTGTTATCAGACCTCAGCTAAGCCAGGGACAATTATTCAGCCATTAGACTGAGCAGGATGTTTGATTAGCTGCATCGTCAGACATCTGCCACCCCACCTGCACCCCAAGGTCTAAATAACCTCAGCTTTAATACAATGTGTGAAAGAGGACAGGTTTGTGGCCTTTATTCTTACAGCTCCCTACCCCTGAGAATTTAAATAATATGATTGCTGTTGTTTTTGTAATAAGCAGGTTTATAGTAGAAATATCCTGGTTGATTAGAAATCGATCAATATTGCCTTAAAAATGCAGAATTCGTAGATAAGAATTAATGCTTGGTGTCAGTGATCAGATCACCTACGGTTAGTACTCCAGTGTCTGTGTTTGAGTGAAGCATTGTGTATGTGGTACAGAGTGTGTTTATGATTACAACAAATTGTGAGTTCTAATGGGAATGAAGATGACTAATAATTTCAGTACTTTCTGATGAAAAAGTAAACAAGTGCTCTCTGATTGTATTATACCGTAAAAAACAGATGGACCTGCCAGTGACCTACTATGTTTCCCACAAAACTATTCAAACAACACAACCACAGTGAGTAGCAGAAAGTCAGCTGGTCACTTCAGGAAGATTTCAGGAGTTTTGTGCATATGTGAATAGGATTCTAGTGTTTAATTGTCTTATACGTTGTCTCATGGCATTCTTACAAATAATTGTAATAATTTGCTTAACAGTAGCTGGATAGGATGTGCAATAAGACTGCAAATTCAGATAGTATACATTGCAGTATTTCAGTAATTGCAGTGAATGTTTTGGGTCCATCTCTAGGCCTTTACAGATGAGTTAACTAGCTTTGCAAGACCACTGGAAATTCAGCTGCTCAAGCAATTTTGCAGAAGCTACTCATCTCTCCATGTAATGACCTGCCTAACTGAGAGTAAAGAACTGCACTGAAGGTACTTATGTATGTCCTTAAATCTCTCCCCTGACTCTCCGGCTGACTGACTGGCTTATACACCAAATGTTTGATGAGTTCATTAGAGTCAGCTTTTCCCAAAGACAATAAACAGCCTCTGTTATGAAGAGACTGTACTGCTGCATTTCTATAATTAAGCAGCAAATTAGCAAGCAGCGAACAGCCAAGGAGGGTGAAGAGGACAGATGGCGGGGTTGCCACCCATGCTGATGGCGTTCGAGTGTGTGACTGAGGACGAGGCTGAAAATAGACGGATCAATAAAAAGACTGAAAGAAGCAGAGGACAAAAACACTTTATGGGAGAGTGAAAGGAAACCAAGCACTAAGGACAGGTTTAAAGAGGGTGCATGGGACATTGCAGACTTGAGCAGCTGCAAAGTAAACACAAGTATGCATACCACAGCTACATTTTTACAGTGGGAATTCACTTGACTTACTTTTTAATTGCCAGTGGGGTACATTTATATCTCATAACGACACCACAGAGACACAACAGAAGTGCACTCTTGAAGTGCCTCCCTCGAGCCCCATTGAACCACTTTAAAAGTTTTCAAAAAACTTGCAAGGTTCACAGACATGAGGACATTTTTGTTACAAATCAATAGCAGACTTAGTCTTGAAAAAGGCAAAGGAACAGCAGTGTTACATAACATTAGTTCATATTTAATGAAAGAAAAAAACAAATGTAACCACTGTGATTTAACCCATTTTTTCATGAGCTGTAAAGGTATATTTGCAGTCTTGGCTTTTCAGAAAGAGAAAAGGTCATATTCTGCTTATTTATTAGGTTGAGTCTAAATCTGTTAAGCTAACAAGCCAGGTTTAGTAGCTTCAAACACTGATACCTGCTAATAAGGACTTTCATAAATTAAAAAAAACATGCTTTTTTCTGTCTTTGTAAGGTTTGTTCTGGTGCTATATGTTCTGTTGCTTCTCAAACTTATTTAAAGGTTGACTTGCACAATATCTTAACAAAAAGATATAATAAACTTCCACCTTGGGCTGGTCAATTAATCCCAAATTAGATTCAATCGCAATATGGCCTGCTGCAATTTACAAATCACAGAAGTTGCAATATTTCTTTAATTTGAAATGTGTCAAAATACCAGTTTGATAAATCAATTTTTTGCAACAGCAGAGATTTTATGCACTTTATGCAAACATTCAAGTGTCAGTTTTTTATAATGGCTTACAAAAATCTTCCTTTTTGTGTTTTGTGTATGTTTTTCTTAATCAAAATGAGTGACAAAAGAGAGATAATGCCCTTAAACAAAGTAAATGACATCATATTTGCAATATGAGCAAAAATAGTTAGCTCTTTCTATCTAAAACTGATGAAGCCTAGCGTTACTTCACGAAAGTCATACCCCAGCTGTGATCAGCTGGTAGCCAGCCTCACCCCACCCACCCCAGCTACCTCCTTTAAAGCTTAAAGCTTGTTGCACCCTCATATTTAGATTCATGCTACTATGGATTAATTGCTTCTGAAATAATTCCTTTGTTTTCAATACACATGGTCTTCTTTATGGAATTATTTATTGCTTGAATTTGTCGAAAAAATACTTAAGATAAACTCAGGAATAATGGCATATTAAATCACACTCTCAAAATTTGGGAAAAAAATCATAATTAGATTATTTTTGCAAATCCTTCAGCCTTACTTCCACTTACATCTTTTAGATTGCTTTTGTCTCTAAACACATTGCCTATATTTAATTGAATATACCACAACGTTTCTGTAACAGGAACACATTCTCAGTGTGGATCAAGACCCACTTCTAAGACTTTTTCTCACTAAAAACTGCAACACAGACTTCTTGGATTATCATTTAATGTGCATGTCTGGATTATTTGTGAAAGGAGATGGAAACGTGTTTATTTTTTCTAAAGTCTGTGGTTAATATCACTAAAAATTCAAACCTTGACAGCATCTAAAATTGCAGCTGCTGTGTTTTTTCACTCATGTTGTCATAGTGAAGTGTTCCAGCAGTGCTTTTTGTCCAGCCAGTTTCAAGCCTGGTGGAACAGTATGATAAAGACAGAATGCTAATGGTCCAATCCTTCAGCAGCGTCCTGCTTCACAGCCTGGATTGGATCAGCTTATCTGGACACAAGTGAAGAAACACTGAAAACTGAACAGCGGGAATCTTTATCTGAGGATTTAACAGTGTGTACAGTAATGAAATGATTTGTAATTTTTTCCACACACACATCCAAGTTAAACATAATTTAACTTGGTTTTAATAAGCACACAATCATATGTTCATAAGCATTACTATCATGGCTGTGACCTTTCCTGATAACAGCCCGATGGCAGTCTGCTGACCTTGCTGTGTTAACAGTTTGTCCTCTTCTCCTCTATTTGAATCACACCTGATGGAACCCTTAAGATAATCATCAATTTGTGGGAAAGAGGGAGCAAAACAAGAGAGAATATTGTTTGTAAGAGCAAGAAATGGACAATGAAAGGGTAAAATATGTGAAAAATATGAGTACCATGAACTGAGATGTAAAAAAATAACATTTTTGAAGTACAGTCTAAGACAAAACATTGAAAAAAGCATGCATCTGTCACCAATTCTGTATAAAACAAAAGTAGAGTAGTTGACCAGCTTCCCTGTTGTTCTAGTGTTGAATCATGAATCCACTGCTCTGTGCAGATTTTTTGTGGGTGTTGTACGGCCATACTTTCAATAGGATAGTTCAGTTCTTTTTGAAGTGGGAATATGAGGTACTTTCTGGTAGGTCTATTAGCAACAAGAGATGCTGGTCAGTATGGCTCCTTCAATGAGGTGCATGCCTAAGTGCTTACACTGTACGTCACTTCCTATGGGTTCAACTTTATCCCGTTCTTGCCCGCTGACCCAAATACCTGATCAGAGTGCTGCAGCTATATGGCTTATTGATGGCAAAGTGCTGCAGAAATACTAAATATAGCATATACTTTTACTGTCCTTGGTTATTAGGTTGTTTCCTCACAATATTTACCTGAAACCCCCTAACCGTAACCATTAATAAAATGGTTTCTGATTTGAATGATAACCACATTAAAATTCCATTAGTAATGCCAATCAGGTTTAATTATCATTAGAAATGTTTTTAATGCCATGTTTAAAAAAAACATGGTAAATACAGTTCAACATTAACCAAAGACACATCAGTATCCCAGACACATGCATGCTTGCACAGCCTGCAACAGAGCTTTTTTTTTTCCCTGGGTGAATAAAAAGTTTTTGGGATTTGGGACGTAGAGACAAACTTCCAGGGACCAGCTGACATCATAGTCACTCCTCTGCTCCGTCTTCAACAAACATTAACATTAATGTGCACATTTTAATGAGATGCTACAGCAGTCGCACTGAACCCTTTAGAGCAGGGATCATCAACTACATTCGTACAAGGGCCAGATTTGTCTTGACTGGCACTTTGGGCGCCAGACTTTCAAATTAACTAAAATAAAAAGGAATGTTTTGGTCAAAACAACATATTTTTGTATCAGTATTTGTATTTTTTTTCAAAATATAAGTAATTTCTAAGCTGTATCAGAGGGTGAGTCTGTATCGTGTGCTATCAAACAATTTTAGCTATATATTTGTGGGACCGGCATGTATCCCAGCTCTGGGTTTGACGCCAATATGCTGCGTCCTCATTGGTGAAAACCAAACACAGAACACAGATCTTTTGTTCTGATTCTTAGGCGGGAAAATTTCACTCTCCAAAAGCCTAAATCAAGACTGGGCTGATAAGTACATATTTATCATCCATCATATTTACTTATAATAGCTGATTTCTGTAAAAAAATAGACCAAACATTCCTGATAAAACTGTTGAAATCTGATTGTTTTGAGGTTGATTTGATAGCTATAGGGATTTAAAGACAAAAAATACACTTTTCCTCCTCTCATTTTCTGAATTTAATCATCTTCTGGGGACCAGATGAGGAGCTGCCAGTTGATGATCACTGCTCTAGAGCCAGATGTTGGTCTTTTGTGAAAAGCTGTGGCTCCTTAACGTCTTAACAAGCTTAAAAAATGTATCAAATGAAAAAGGAAGTGTTGTCAGCAAAAATACTAATTAGAAGTCCCATCAGTCAAGTCTCTTTCCCACAAAATGACAATACTCAAACAGGTGTCCCAATTGTTTTTAACCACCCTGGTGTCTGATTAGGGCTGAGTGCCACTGTGCACCTACATCTCTTTATTGCCATATTTTAATATTCAATGCGCAATTGTTGTTCAATAAATGCTGACATCACTTTTTTCCCAAGTCTTCATTTGTGTTTTAGGCTTTCTGATACTGCAATAAATACCATACCGTGGACTTGTTACAGAGCTAGTACCGTGCCGTGAGATTTTAATACCGTGGCATTGCTAGTCTTTACTGGAGTTACTGAGATAACACAGGACTAATATTGCATAATAATAAATAATTGAAGGAACTGGCCAACCAGGAAAGCAGCATATATTTTTGATAAGAGTGTATGAGTGGCCAAAGGAGCTAAGCTAAATTGTTTAGCGTTCACTGTTCATTTATAAGTTTGAAATCCACTTTTTTTTTAACTACTAAACCCTCCAGCTGTTCACTTAAATGTTTGAATATATCTGACATTATGATCTTACAGCACTTCATATCGACAGATAAATCATAATATATATCTTATCAAAGTGGTTAATCTGACTGCTTTTTATAACATGCAGATAAATATGACTTGTCGTAGCCGGTTATCTAGGTAGAGGGCTTGGCCAGCTGGCATACTGCCGTATGGTGTTTTTGAAATCCACTGCTAAAGGTCCATTTTTCTATGTACCTGCGACACATTACAGACAAAATACTAAGAAGAGGAGGAGTTTTGCAGGTACATCAGACATCATAGACATTTCCATAAGAATGAAACACTTCCTGTTGGCTTCCTTCTCTAATCTAATCATGATATGAAATGCTGCTTTATCTCTGACTGGTTTCTCTAGAAAGGGGTTGTGCTGACAGTCATCGCTTGTAGCTAAATCCTTCTAGCACATACCTCAGACATCTATTTTTTAAAGATTCATTTAATGGCCTGTATTTACAGAGGAGGACAGTGGGTGGACTTGGGAACAGGAATGAGACAGAGGGGAGTGAGCCACAGCCCGGAGTCAAACATGGGCTGCCTGAATTCATGGGGTGCAACCCAACCATTAGGCCATCTGCGCCTCTCTTACTTCCCCATTTTAACCTCTCAGAATTATTTCTCTCAGTGTCTAAAATGATTTAAGGCACTGTGTGTGTGTGAAACCAATAAAAGCAATGTGTGATTAGGTCTTAGTCTTGTGGGTCTGCAATAAAGCGTATGACCCCCAACGACCCTTTATCACGCAGGTGAGCTATGGGGGGAAATTGAATGTACACAGTACTCAATCCTGATTGGATGAGGTTTAATTGATGTCAGGACTTATTGATGGTTTAGGTGAAGAGAGAGAAATTTACAGCATTTCCAAAAAAAGTAAATTAAAAGAACTTGATGACAGCTTCTCCAACCAAGCTAAACTTGTTATATGTAACCTAAAAATGGAGCCTCCAGAAGGGATGAGTCTGAAAACACCAGCCTGCAGGGAAAACTGAGCTTTTGCAAATAACGTTGTAAGCCTGCATGCAGTTTTAGAATGTGTGTGCATGTGTGTGGGTGGCCATTTCAACAAAATCTCCCTTTTGTTCACTTGTTTCCATTGGGAGAGAGATTTTTTGCAAACAAATTGCACTCTGCTT
Organism: Cheilinus undulatus; assembly: GCF_018320785.1. Classification (NCBI taxonomy): domain Eukaryota; kingdom Metazoa; phylum Chordata; class Actinopteri; order Labriformes; family Labridae; genus Cheilinus; species Cheilinus undulatus. The sequence continues at coordinate 31,035,895 of NC_054877.1, forward strand.
CTCTGTTGAGTTGTCGCATATTTGCAAAGTTAGCAGCCTGACCAGGTGTAACATCAACAAGCAGTCTGTTTTTTTACTGCTACTGTTCAGTCTGTCAGTGGAGAACGAGAGAAAGATGAAAATGTGAGTTAAACAATAGGAGCATTTTTAGAAAACCACCACAGGGGAAATCTATGAGTTTCTACCTCCGGAAATCACCTGCAGATGATTAACGTCTGCCTCATTCAGAAAGGCAGTGGCTGTGAAAGCATGAGAAGCCACCCATCTGAAAATGGAAATGTCATAAAAGATGGGAAAGACTTGATGGAAGTGACAGACTGCCCCTGCTGACGTCTCGTCATAGAGAGGCAGACACAGAAACATAGAGGGGTTTGTGTACAAGTGGATGTTGGAAAAAAGGCAACTTGGGAGACAGTGAGTCGGAAATTCAATTTGATCGTAATCTGATGTACACATTGTACTGTTTGTGAGTTAAATTAGATTTTAGATTTGTTTTCGGTGTCCCTCCATCCAGGCCTTACAGTATTAGAGTGGGGGATTTATCTGGAAAGATCTATGGCTGTGTCTGATTGAAGAATCGTGCTGTGGGAATAGTGGGCAGATGGTAATCTATCAAACAGACAACAAAATGTTTTATTTCACGTTCTGTCGCAGAGGCACTGAAGAACAAACATCTTATTTTACTCTCAATTATAAAACCTCTGGTTCATGGTCACACTGTTCTCTGCACAACCGGCCTAAGACGCGACAAAAAAAAGTTTTTACTCCTGAAAACACAGCTCAATGTGTTTTTCTTTAGTCCAAGTTCTCATGGCATTCCTCTTTTTAAACACTCTTCTTTTTTATTTCATCACACTAAAGTTGTTCTTAAAACAAAACCCCTGATACCATTTTCCCACACAATTCACAAAATGTCTCTGAAATTTTCAATTAACAGTGAAATAATAAAAAAATAATAATTTAGCACAATTTTGCTTGGAGCATAAAAGATTCAACAGGCAGGGGGAAACAATTACATGCATAATTGAAAAACAACAAAGCACAGTCCGTGGTCTCTCAAAGAGCTTTCTTGATTAAAAAAGTAGTTATCTGGTAAATAGGAAAATCTGTTAAAAACACACCTTAAGCTGTTGTAAAAGTAGCAGTACTATGAAGTAAATAAAAAAACTGATGGTTCACTGACACTCTGGCCGTGCAAAATCATGAGTAAGATTTTAGGGTGTTTTTTCTTTGTAAGTGGAGTCTTGACCCAGCTTTAAACATATGAAAAAAAAAACCCAAATAAATGTACAGTTTAACTACAAAGTGAAAATTACAAAACACCTAAGAAATAATTACAAAAGCAAATAAGATGTAACTGAAACTAACAGAAGGAGCAACTAAAGAAGCCACCTAGGTTCACCCAGGTGCAGCAGAAAATAGTCTACCGGCAGACGTAGAGGCACATGCTTAGACAGGAGGTCGTCACCCTCCTCTATACAAACCTGCTTCCAACCCTCCCAACCACAAGCAAGCTTCCCACTATAATTCAAGTGAAATAGTTCTATTTATCCAGACTATCATTTACCAAAGATCTGCTATTGTTTTAGCATTATCAGTATATACAAACACACACGATAACTTTTCCATTTAACAACATTCAGGAAGACCTGTTGCTTGTCACTAGGGGTGTAATCGTATTTGTATTCAACAATTTAGGGGTCATAGTCACATGCTGAATACAGCTTAAAGAGCCATATTTTACCCTTTTAAGACAAATTTATATTGTTCTCAGAGGTCCCCAAAACATGCCTGTGAAGTTTGTTGATGAAAAAACACTCTAATATAGGATTTTTGCATGTCTAAAAAGCGCTCTGTTTTAACCCTTCCCAGAAGAGCTGTTTCTGTGTCTGTTGCTTTAAATGTTAATGAGCTGTCTGACTCCGCCCCTGACCACACTTCTCTCAGGAAATGGATCTGGCACCCCAGACATGATGTTTTTTTAATGCGGAATTAATTATTCAGAATTGAATAATTCGGAATTAAAATATTCTCCTTCGTGTTTACATGGAAATAGTAATTCCGAATTGAGGTTTACATGGAAAACACGTTTAATCGCCTTTATTCAATTCTGCTTAAGGTCTGGGGGTTGGGAAGGGTTCTGATTGGACGGGGGTGGACGTGACGTATTTTCTACTGGAAGAAAACAAACTCCATCTGCTTCTGTCCATCCACTCTTTTCATTTTATCCATATCTTCTAAGGCTCTTATTAAATAAATTGTCTCGGCTTGAGTCCAACGCTTGCTTCGGGCGGCCATCCTGGAATATGTGCCCGCTAGCGCGGAATATGTGCATCATCGTGACAGGACAAGGGAACGAGGGGCGGTAATGCACCAAAGTGATGGATGCCAACCACTGTAAAACCAAAAAAGAAGTAGAAGAAGACAAGAGAACGAGCATGCGCAGAATGACCGGAATTAATTTAAAGCGGAATGAACGTGTACATGATAGATGAATTATTCAATTCGGATTTAAAATCAGAATAAACCAGCCACTTACTTCAGATTTAAGTTTAATTCGGAATGGTCATTTTCATTCGGAATTAGGTGTTTACAAGGACTTTTTAAAGAGGATTTAACTTTAATTCTGAATTAAAGGGGAATTAAAGCTCTCATGTAAATGTAGCTACTGTGTCAGACACTTTTATCCAAAGTTAAGGACCTGACTGGAATTTGAACCATCAATCTCTCAGAGCAAAGTCAGCAGGGTAACCCACTGAGCTATCAGCATCTCAGCTGGCAGCTGAAAGGAAGATCAGCAGAGGAGGGTGGAACTTTCTTCTAAGTGGGGAGGGCCAACCAAACCTGAGGGTGGTGCTAACTCTCCATGTGACATCATGAGGGTAAATTCTGAGAATGGCTCGTCTCAGCACACATTTTCTGAAAGGTAGAGCAGGTGGAAGGGACTGGATTTTTACTAGTATTTGAGGAGGTTGTCCACAGGCCAGGGGCACATAATCTTGGAAAGATGTGGACCTTAATTTTTTCAATAGATTAGTCCTCTATGGCCCTGGTAATACGTAGGGACATACAGAGCACAGACTGGGTTGTGTCGATCTTCCATCTCGCCTGATGAGATGCCTCTATCAGCCTCAACTTTGGCCTTAACGTGCGTGAAAGTTCTGCACAGTACTGTTAATGTTGGACTTTATGTTGCCTTTTCCTGAACTGAGCTGAATGTGTACTGAACGGTGACCTCAAAACAGACTAAAACGTGACCTCTGTGAACTGTCATGTCACCTATACCTCTGCCTCTACTTGTCATCATCTCCCTTCCACCTCAGTAACCTGATACAAAGGGAAGCAATTTAATAAGGGGAACAGGGAGTGACACAAGGGAGCAGAAGATTGCTTGCCAATGGTTCACGCTCCCAAATGTTCACAACGAGAATATGAACGATAAGACTGGGCACAGCTACGACTGCTCTTGGAATGACGTGGTGCACTCAGTGTAAATCTGAGTCTAGAAGTCAGTCATTCATGGTATGTAAGGGTTGAGAACAACTGGTGCACTCAACTCAAGGGCGAAAGTGTTTGAGTATGAAGTCAGGTATCAGCTACATTAAAATAAAGAATTAAAGAAAATATCAGTGCCTTCAGAGACATTAATTTTAAGAATCTGCTGAGTCAAAGAAGATGTTAAAGGAAATTTATCTTTGGAAAGAAAAATATAGTACAGGTGACTATGGAATAATTGGATGTAGAACAATATATGCAGAACATCTGCTTGGAGTATTTTTTAATCTTTGATTTATCCTCTGTTTTTCTTGCTGTTTTAAAAAACCTTTTCTTCATCAAGTTTTAATATATTGTGGAAATCACTATGAATCTCTCTCTGGTTCTTAAATCAACTCTGAAATGAAACATTCTTTGCCTTGCATACTTAGGAGAATCACTGTCTTTTTCAAACAGTTAAACTGTCACACTGGCATCAATTCTGGGTTAATATTAACAAGCCTTCTTAAAATTTGAAAAGCAATATGAAGTTGAGAAATTAAGACAGGATTTTAATTTTCCCCTTAAGTTCTTTTTTTACTGTTTTACATCTTTCTAACACGCTGAAGACAGACCGTCTGATGAGTTTAATAATCTTCAAATGCCTGTTTTAACCGTGCAGTGCTCCTCTCTGTAAAAGCTGCAAAATTAGACATCTAAATGGCAAATTATCATTGGAAGAAATCGAGGGACATAGAGGCCTGTATCTCGCTTTAAATCCTCATGAACTGCATGTAAAACCAGCATGCCTTTATATTAAGTTTGGCACATGTCACGCATCTTTCTATATTAGATTTGAACTAACTGTTTTCCATGCTGTATTACATAATACCACTTTTAGGGAAATTTGGTTACACACAAATGTATAAAAATGGGAAAACTCCTGACTTTTAGTAGATAAAAGAAAGCTGGAATAAGAACTTGAACTGTTGGGTTGCAGATACATAAGTAGTGTTTTAAACATCTAGGCCACCTGGAAGCACAAATCTGACCTTTATACCGGTCTCTGTTTCTGCTTCGCCTGCTGCCCAGCTCACCTGAAAGAAAAAACTGAATTCTGTCCCTCTGGCTGAGTCCAAGGGTAGCCGGGACAAATCACCCGCTGTAAACCTCAGCCGTGCACTCTGCTCACTGTTCCCTGTCTAAATTTAAATCAAGACGCAAAAGCCGAGGAAAATGTGCTGGGGTTGGGGATGGGTGGGGTGGGGAGATGTTGCAGGGGGCAAGTCAGAGTAGTGCAAAGGTAATTTTATGTGGAAAAAATGAAAATTACCCATTTCAAATTTTCACTGACCAGCTTTCTCCCTCTCTTACTCATCATGTCTTTCCCTATCTCTCACACACACAAACACACACACACTTTCCAAATGCCTCCTCCATTAAGCAGCTTCCTACTGTTCTGCTACCACGGCCCTTTGAATGTTCCCCCTTCTCTGTGCGTGTCAGATGGTGTCGTCACACTGCTGGAGTCATCTTCATTTACCATGGTTCAAGGCTTTATTGCAGAGGAATTTACTCTCTGTTATTTACCCTGAGGTTGCTCGCTCAGTCTACCTGACGTGGAAATAATTTCTTAAGTCACCGAAACACCTCATTTGTACCAGAAAGGACATTTCCGTCCTCTTAATAGCCCTGACTGATGCATTTCTGGCTTCTACAGCTTAATAGAAACCGTTTGTTTCTATCATTTTTTAATACAAAGATGAGTGTTTACCTGCAGAGGTGAAGGACAAATGATGCAATTTGATGTAATGGTAGTTTTACCCAGCCAGTGAATCTCCTGTCCTCCTTTTTAGTTTGAAATGTTCTCAAATAGAAGTCAAGCATGAACTTAGATTTTGTTATGTGACTTTAGCTCTGATACAACAGCTCAGTTAGCATAAAGGCACACCAGCCAGAGACGGATTTAAAGACCTCTGTGCTGTGAGACTAAAATAAACACAGATGTCAGACTTCAAAGCTGGATGCGAAGGCACAGTACTGGAATAAGTGAGTTGGCTTTGATTGACTACACTCCTTCCTTGTTTGGGAGGCACTTGCCCAATGAGAGAATCATCTTATTTTGAAAGACCTGACTTGACCTTGTTTTTCTGCTGCAGACCCCCATCTTCAGTCATGCTCTGTAGATTTCAAACTGTTTTAGTTGCCATGAAAGAGGCTGTCCTCCCCTCATTAGACCTTGTGAGTCACCATGCTCATTTTTTCGGCTCCAGCAGACTATGAGCTTGTATAAAATCAGTGTCCAACACAACACACAAGATGTTTGTAAAAAATCTGGCTCTTATTTGCAGCTATTTTACATTCTGGCCCTGATGCCTTTATAGAGTAGCTGTGGAGCAGTTTCCATGCAGCGATGCTGTACAGGAACAAAGGGCTAATGACGTCTCCTCTGCCCCTGGTTTCCTGTGTCAGCAGGCCAGGCATTATACTAGAAAGTTGCAAAGGTAGCAGCAGCATGAACACCACTTAAATAACTTTGAGTCAAGTTATTGTTCCCTTCCCAGTTCTCATGCAGGTTTATCCAATTACAGTGCCAAGAATGTGTCACACAGAGAGAGCGAGAGAGAGGGCGAGATAGTAATCTGCATCAATTATGTTTTTCTTCTGCTCTGTGTCTTATTGTGTGGAAATATCTACCTGCCTCGCTGCATGTATAATTGGCTGTAAATGCAATTGTGCAAATTGGTAGGTTAATTATGTGTGCTTTGTTTGGTTGTGCTACTTGAGGGACTTTGCAACATATTTAAATGATTTGAAGCGGAATAGGCCAAACAGAAATTTGTTTGATAGTGATAGCATAAGTTTGGCATTCCTGATTGCTTCAAGGAATCTTTTGAAGTTTTCAATACTGAAATTGGTTGTGAATATAACAAAGTGTGATCTCAAATATATGTTGATGGTATGCAATAGCTTCTTTGCAGATGATGTCATGAGAACTCCCCTTTTGGGACAAGTAGTGTTTTCTGCATCAAGAAACGCTACCAAAAAGGACTTGTCGCAACTCTGATCTACCCCTCATTTTCTCAGGCAATGTCTGCATAGTCTCTCTTGTGACGGGATATCTATCTCTTTTAAGGTGGCTTTTACCACCCCAGATCCGAGTACGCTTGAGCCCAATGTCTGGTTTATTTTGGTCAGTGTGAATGCAAACACTAACTTTGTTTTTTTCACATTTTTTTCTAAATAAACTGTGGAAATCATCAGATTTCAAATGGTCTGTTCTGACTCACCAACACATGAACAAAAGTTTGAGTTAATAAGATGAGTGGCAAAGGTACTAAACATCTGCCAACTCAGAAACTGCTGTCCGCAAAGCACAAGCCCATTTAATCCTCTCGTAGATGTGTAGATACAAAGAGGGACGTTGCTGGCATCTTATAAAGTTATTTCAAAATATCCATGGTGGCAGGTGGACTGCTTTGCTGGCTTAAAACATAATACAATCCTTCCCCAGGTTATGACCTGAGTGGTTGCTATGGTAGCTTCCTCTTTTTTGCTCGATTAATAGTACATCATAGTTTAAGTTACAAATATACACGTGGTAAAATGAGGATTTTTTTAAATATGTTATAGAGGTGCAGCTAACCTCTTCGCTCAGTACTAGAGCCCTCAAGACTTTTATCTTCCCTCACCTGTCTAGACCAAGCTGTCTCCCACTTCTTGACACACAACAGACATTAGGGATCACGTGATTGCAAACAACCTTCTTTGTGATTTACACAGTCGAAACTGTCATATAAAAATGGATTTGGGTCACATTTGCCTACAGTGTGAACATAGCCTTGTGCTCTTATCAAGCTCTGGTTTTGATGTAAAAAGTTTTCTAAAGTTTTTCCAAGTTTCCTGCTCACACATCTGTCACAAAAAAGGTGAGAGAGAACTTCTAAAAGCTTTAAGTATTTGTTGCCAAACCCCAAACTAGTTCCTCTTTAGAGTTATGCCAGACTCATTTGAGATCAGCACTTGCTGAAGTGAAAGGTGGATCTGAGTTCAGTGGGCACTTACACACGACTCACTGAGTCTGCTCACACTATCCTCTCTCCTACACCCCAACCCTAAGCTGAAGATCATCTTCCATCTGTCTGAGCAGGCAACAGTCAAAGCCATGCCAGCTTGAGCTCAGTCACAGCTGTGTCAAACAGAAGTACACTGACTTTAACATTTTTTCTGTCACCCTTTGTGAGGGATGTCCTCTGGATAAAACAGCCAGGCTATAGACATGGCCTCTGTGTGACCAGCTCGCTCGTCACTGACTTTGTCTCATCTGTCCTTCTGCTTATCGGATTATTGAGCGGTCTCCACACTGTGCCATACTCCCTTTTCTGCTCTCATATGTCGTACTAAGGCTGAAACAACCACAGGGGGACACAGAGGTCACGTCCATGGATCTTTGTTCCCTTTATATCCTTTATATCAACCTCATTTCTGATCTATGATAAAATTATTTTCAAAGGAATCCTCCTGCTTTAAAGAGCTGTATTTTAAATGTCTTGGCTGCACAGCAGTGGTGTGTGACTTCAACCTTGTAGGACATCTCATTTTTTATAGTTAAAGCCCATTATACATCTCATGCTGGAGGAAATCAAAACAAATGGTAACTTTTTTGTTCTTTGATGATGAAAAAGTCAGGTCAAACTTTACTTATACAGCACATTTAAGAGGACAACACATTGTTCTTCAGATTCAATCAGACAATCTTTTGATCACATATTATTTGAAAGACAATAAGTTAAAATATACAGTTGGTTTTGAGTTGACTAAAGTGTTCAAAGTGACTTGAAACAGTGCCATAAAGGGCTAAGACCAGTCTCCTCCTATCTGAGAAAATACCTACAGAGCTTTTCTATTGATGCTCTGTCTGACTGTCTTCTGATTGGCTCTTTAGAGCAGCTACATGTACATCTATGCTTGTCTTTTTTGTGGTCAAACATCCTGTCCTTACATCCTGGAACTCAATGTGGTGGCAGACTGGCTGTTGGGTAGAACGCTGTCTGACATAAAACAACAATTAAATATATATATAGATGTGTATGGGTTTGGGTTGTCATGGCAATGTGAGAGAGAAAGCTGTATAGTGCAAACTCTCCCTTGTAAGAAACGCTTGCCAAATTTAGCAGTGGAGTAATGTGTGTGGTTGTGAGCTTTTTGTGTTGTGTAGTTCGGCTGCTTATCTAATTGTCAAGCTTTTGTGCTGCCTGGTGATGCTGCCAAGAGGCGGACAGTGAAACATTTGATTTAAATTTATATTCATCAATGTTGTTCCTTCAATCCCAAGGCTGCAGATTTTTCTGCTCTTTGTTTCAGTCATTTAGACTCTTCACCCCCGTCTCTCAGCTTATTTTGTTTTGACCTCTCCCTCTCACTTCCGACTGATGTTTTTGACTGTTTGACGTCTCTGTGAACATGAAATGTGCTTCTTGTGTCGGCCTTGTACTTGCTTTAAGCATTTCTTCACAGGTAGTCACTGGGCTTTTCCTTTTCCACCAGAATGTTTACTCGCAGCTCAAACGAGACCTGAGAAAACTGTACAACACCTCCACCTACGCTCTCTAGCGTACCAGTCACTGTTTGGAACTGAACACAGCTTGTAATTTTCAATGAAAGGTTGACTCAACACAGAGTTTGTAAGAAGGTTTGCAATGACATCACTTTCAGCGCACAATGTGGCTGCTTAGTCAGGCTGAGTGGCAAAACAGTATAAAACTATAGGAAACAGAAAAAAAAACAGGGAAAAGTGACTCATATCTGCTGAAACTGGGGCTTTTTGGACTCCACAGAGATTAATGACATTTCCTGAAGACATGGTGGACCGTGGACAATTGGTTATAAATTGAGTTTCCTGACATTTATAATGGGCCTGGTTTCAAGTACCCAAAGCAGAGCCTGAGAGCTCACGTCAGTCCGGATTTAAAGTCATCGATGTGAAACTGAATTAACTTTGAAAAGTTTTTTTTTTAATACGATGCTTTAGATCAGTTGTTTGTCCTCATTTCAGTGATTCATTTACTTCTTTTTACTTTAGCAAATCTGTATAAAAAGTTGATTTGTAGTTGTTAAATCTGTTTAGAAAATTTCGGATATATTTTATAAAATCAGATCAACGTACCCCCAGCTGTCTTTCCTAATCTAGTTCAATTTTATCACCAGTTAAACCCTCACGTTCTTTCTTTAATGTGACAAATTCACACGGTACAACTGTCAACTTTCATATTATGTCGTATAAACAGTTAAAGCAGGGGTGTCAAATTCAAGGCCTGGGGGCCAAATCTGGCCCTAGGTACAGTTGTATCCGGCCCGCAAGATGATAAGATCTTCCTATTATAACTGGCCCGTCTGTACAAGGTCTGCTGATTTCCTCCAATATAAATGTGCAAACTTTACCTTGATGATTCAAAATATCCTTGTTAAATTAAAAAATTTGGAAAATAAAAAAAAGAGTCCAAATAAATTAGATAAAAAGTCAGGAAGGTGGGAAACGAAATCAGTGTCGTCATTTTATATTTTCAATTTTGCATCTCGATTCTGACTTAAACTTAAGATTTTGATTTTTTCATGTTTTGACCTTTTCATATCATATTCTAACTTTCAAGATTTACAATTTAAAATTCTTAGGCACATTTTTACCTTCAAAACTTGTGATTTTGACTTTCTATCTCAAATCTTGCCTTTTGAAAACAGTGTTGGGCCTTTAAATTTCATGTTTTGACCTTTTGAACTAATAAGTTTGACTTTTTATCTCAGACTTGGAGCCTTTAAACTTATTATTTTAACTTTTTTTCATCTCAGAATGATTTATTATCAGTGTTATTTTTTTTAAATTTTATAAACGGTGAAAATAAAGTAGACAGTTTATGGATAAATATTGACCTTGTTAGACTCTTAGATTAGGCCTAAATTTAGAATCCACTATTAACTTTGACACTCCTGGCCTAAGCAGTCCAGCCCTCAGGACGTCTTATTGGAGATAAATCTGGCCACCGACTCAACATGAGTTTGACATCCCTGAGTTAAAGCATTAGATACATACATGAAGTGTTCACAGAAATGTCCTCAGTATTTAACCAAAAAGAAATCAGGGTAATTTACAAAGGCTAATTTATTTAATCTGTGATAAATACTGGTCAACTTTACTATGTTTGGTTCTTTCTCTATAAAAGACAGCCATGATTATTGGACATCACAGGACTACAGCTACAAAATTTCATTATTAAATTTCATTAAATGCCTTTCAATTTATTTTACTGTATGGTTTGAGGTCGGAGGAAGGAGAACAGGGTCTATGTTTAATTTAAACAGTTGCTTTCCTGCAAAATGTCTTAAAATGACAATTCAGTGTCATGACTCTGTGTTGTTAGTTCAGTATGAAACTCTGACTGAGACTTGCTGTGGCAGGGAGCTGAGCATTCCAGCCAAAAAGAGCATCACCGTTACATTTACATAACTCTCAGGTTTCTCAAATTTCCTGCAGCTTATTTGCAGTATTTGACATTTTCTCACTTCAGTGTTGTTCAACCCACCGTCTGAACCTTGAGGTTCCTCCGAGTAAAGCTTCATAATTAGCTCTAATTATTTCCTCCTATTTCTGTTCCTTCTTTTCTCTGTTTCTGTTTCCTTTGACTTTTTGTGCCTCTTTCTCTTTCATTTCTCTCAGTTCGTTTAGCTGTTGGCAGTTGTTTCCTCTCTCTGTGGTCCCCTCAACTTTCAGTGCAGCTAAACAACTTTCCGCAAAAGTGCCAGGAGAGTGAAATATCAGTGGGAGGCATGTGAATGTGTCACGAGCTTAGGTTACAGGAAAATGCTGTTTATGATCAATATCTGCGATGAAAATTGAATGACATCAGCCGTGAATAGCACAGCATGTACATGAGTGTTAACCTCTCTGAGTCATGGGGATTCAGGCTGCTGTGCTAGTTGGAGGCAGCTGACAACTCTTGACACCGCTCTGACTGCAGTGATGACAGGAGGAGAAAGTTCAGAAATCTCTAGAGACTGAACAAAATTTCTAATAATAATAATCTAATATGGTTCTGTCCGATAACATAAAAGTCTGTTTATCTCTATTCAGTATGGTGATTGCAGCAATACGGAATTATCTAGCAAACACATGAGGTGGCACAGTAATAAAAACCTGCAAATGGGGCTGCAGCTGAAAAACACATTTTATTACATGTTGTAGTTTGCTGTAAATCAGGGTCAGGACCCTTTTCTATTGAAAGAGCCATCTTTTACCCATACCCCCTCCAAAAACTGTCTGGAATCCTCAAAACACATTAAAGGCTTACAATAAACAGCCTACTAAATCTATGCCAATCACCATTACTGACGGAGCTACAGTATGTGACCATTCATTCATGTTTTACCACATTCCTTCTCTCTTACTTGGCATTTAATATTCAATTAAAACTCTGTTGTATTTATGGATTTAGAACAAAAATAAGAACAACTGTGCATTTTTTAAACATTTCAAATGTATTCATGTACTACTCATGAATTATTTAATTTATTTCAATATAATCATTATACTTTTTCTCAGGCCCTCCCACAGATTTGGCGGTGCCCCTGACAAACCCAGCAAATGTTCCCTCATCAGTTGTGATTTATTGATGGCATCAATGTAATCAATATTTGTTGATCTCTGATGGTAGTCTTGGTGCCACTTTTAATTTTGCACACTTTTGAACAATTTCTGCAACTTTTTAACTCAGTTTGCCACTTTTTAACCCCCTTTCACCACTCTTTCTGCCCATCTTTGCGACTTTGTACCTCTTTTCTGCCCCTGTTAACCAAATTTTGCCACTACAAACCCATTTTTTCCTCTTTTGCCCATTCTTGCCACTTTAAAATCATATCCAACCACCGCTTGATTTTGCCCCTTTTAACATTTTTTTTCCACTTTCCACCCATGTATTGCCTGTGCTTACCCACATTTTGCCACTTTCAACTCATTTTTGCCACTTAAAACCCATTTTTGGGACTACATATAGATATTAGAGACTTGCTTAATCTGGTGCAACCATGTTTTCATTTACTATATGAATGATCAATGTCATTTCACACTGTCCTTGACTAACTAAACTAAAAACTTTTGTCCTTTTTTACCCACTGTCTTTCCTTCATGTCCTTTCTTTTTCACACGCTGCTGTCTGTCTGTGTGTCTATGCAGCATATAGCAATGCAGTAGGAAGACATGCTTTGGCCCATTCAATAAAATCACATATCAAACATACTGGATCAAACAAGATAAACTCTAAAAATGTCCTGGAGAGAAGTGAGTAGAATCTGCTGTTTACAGCCAGTCAGTCAGTCTGCTGTTTTCAGCACCATGGACAGCGCCATGTTGGCATACTCCGTTTTCAGCTCAAACAACAACATTTCATCTTTTACAGCACTCCCTACTTGTAAATTGTGTCTTTTGTTTATTCTAGCCAAAATATTTAGACACCAAAAGCAAACATGGGGAACACTAATTCCAGTATTTAAATCACCATCATTACAGTCATCAGCCTTCTAATGAACTTTCAGACTTCACAGCAGCACGGCAGAAAATAAAAATGAAATGTGAGTCTACATGTTAATTTGGCCCAAACAGCCCACTATTGATCCCTTGGCCTCATTTCCCTCTTTTTTTTTTTACATGTATGATGCTGCTTAATGTGCCATGGTGCCTTAGCTTTCCATGCTATAGTTAACATTTTCACCACCATTCTAGGCTGACAGTACGCTGGTCTTCTTCTGGTCTGACAGACGTACTGGTTTTCAAAACTGTAAAACTGATCAGAATTGACTTTTCCACATTTCCCTTCTTCCATATGCTGTGTTAAGCAGATTGCAGACAGTAGCAATGGAGCTCCTGTGATGTGAAAATTGCACATTTAGGTTCTGCTGTGGAGCACATTTAAGTTGACAAAACATAGACAAATATTTAAAGTGAATGAAAAGGCTGCATATTTAACAGATAAAGGATTAAGAAATATCATAAAATATAACACAATTATTTTTTGTGGCAAAAAGTCTTACTTTATTTACCTTTTTCAGCACAGTTGCAGAGAGCCACTGGGGAGGAGCAAAAGAGATGCATGTAGCTCCACAGCCAAGGGTTCCTGACTCCCAGTCTAACTCAACTGAAAACCGATACCAGTTGACATCTAATTATATAACCGTGAATTTTTGTGTAAACATTTTTGAGCAGTGGGTACTGCTGATGCTGTCAGGCAGAGGCAGCAGGAACAGACTTGCAGAAAAAATGATGAAGGAAAAAGTAAACCCTCCATCCCAGTGGTTCCCCACTGTTCTTAGGGCCCTCCTACTCATATCTTAGAAAAGCCAAGCCTCCCCAGGACTGACTTGTAAAAATTAAACATCATTTTTAATTGTTTTCATTGAAAAAAAATCCAAACATAATAGGCATACTTACTTAATGGGTTCTTGCCAAGGATGTATGTACAAAATATCCATTATTACAGTGGCGCACAAGGCCCAGTCTTAAAAATAAAAAGATGAAGCTGTTTTTTTGCACAAGTCCTGCAATTAAGGGCCGAATCAAATAGTAATTTTTACTGGAAGTGAGAGGTTTTAGCACAGAATCATCACATTATCATTATCACCTAGACTTAGAAGAGACATATCTGTAAACTGTGGTAATCCAACCATTGTATTTAGTTTGGTTTCTCATAACTTTTTGACTTAACATTGTTGTACATCTATTACCTTATAATATAGGGATGTTCCTATGCGTCTATTTCCCCATTCAGCTGAATGCTCATTTAGATAGTTTAGATAGAGTTTGATATGTGGCCTCTTTTCACTTCGGGTGAGTAGTTCTATGTGAGTTCAGCCCTCTACAGCCTACATACCACTTTATTTCCACTTATTACTAAAAAAAAAAAACGATCATATTGCACTGCTCCTACTGCAAGCTAACTGCTAAGCTTCTCACAATTATATCCACTGAAGTGTCGGGGAAAGCTCAGACAGGAAGGCAGCAGCCATTCACTGCTTCCAGTAGCAGGAGGTTCATCACTGTTTAAAGAACATTATAGGCTAGGATTTTAAGTCTGTGTTTATAAAAAAATATAGGTAATAAGTCTAACCAACTCCCTAATCTCATGCTGGCTAATTTGATTAATGGATTTACTGTTTAACCGTGTGCATCCCTATTTAAAGTGTTTGGTTTCTTGTAAATATGACCTTATAATATCAAAACATTTGATTTTTTTCCTTAAATATTTCCATTGTTATCTAAAAAAAATCAAGATTCTCTTTTTTAATCTTTTGGTTAGGCCCTAATTTGCTGTCATACAGTATGTTTCTTATGATGTTTTTTTTAAATATATATTTAGCCTCCATCTAATTTTGACAGCATTAGAGCAGACAGGTCCTCAAGCCCCCTTGAGATCTTTGCTGCCCCCCTGCCAGTCTAGAGGCAGGAGAGATGTGACAGAGTCAACACAGCAGTGGAAACAATGTCAGAAATTTTGACTGATTAAGTAATAAACCGAGTCTGCAATCATCAACATCTGTAAGATTTCACAGCACTTAACAGTCTGAGCTCTGGTGTGCCCTCTAGAAGCTTCCTCCAGTCATATGCTCACATATAATCATGTAGATATATTTGTGCTCATGACATGGCTGGTTGTGAATACAAGGTTAAACAGTAAAATGTATCCTCACCCTAATGATTGTCAGTTTTTTTAATGGATAGATTTTCAAGTCCTCATTTGGAGGGTTTTTAAAAGTCATGCCAATTACTGCTCAGTTGTTTGTGATATTAAAGAAAAAAGGGGAAATCCGAGTTTTCCAGTGTGAGTAGTTCAGAGTCATTGAGCCTAACCTAGGCTGTGCTTTGTTGCAGCTACCTTCAGTTTGTATGAACAGACACATTTTGACAGAGTTGTCAGAACATACTGCAGCTCTGTCTCTGGCATCACATTCCTACAAAATGAAACTTTTCCTACAGAGAGGAAGCAGCGAGGTAGTGAAGTGTGTTGTTGTTCTACTCCTTTTCTCCCTCAATTGGTCAACTTCCCTGAAAACATGTTGTCTATCGTGACATGCTGTCTAAGATCCTGTAGCAGCCAGCCTGAGGCAGAGAAAACCTGCGTTTGTAAAAGCCACCACGGCCGTGGAAGCAAGAGTCAGTGTTTTTCCTGCTGCAGCTTCACTTTTTGTTTTGTTTTTTTTTCCTCGCTGTTTTGTTGCTTTGTCTTCCCAGTGTCGGAGCTGCTAGCCTCATCTTGACAACTGCAACCCTGTGAACACCTACAGCAAGTGGCACAGGCTCAAAACATCCATAATATCACTGAGGAAAATGTTAGGGTGCTCACTACAGACTTACAGCAACTGTATGTGAAACAAAGCTGACCTTTGCTCGTACAGCTGCAGGCTGCTGTTGTTGTCTTGCAGTATTTTTGTTTCCCATTGGTTTTAGTTCCAAATGTCCAACAGTAATGTGAAACAATGGGATGATTGTAGGCAAAAAGGGAAGCTTTTTCTCTTCCTTTCCAGCTAACTGGATCCAGTATTAGGGGGCTGTCATTGGATAGTGGTCATTTATCTTTCCTATGTGTATATGGCATTATGAGTAATGGTACTTTCACGCTTTTCAGCTCCCTTGATTACTTTGGCCCCCGCCCTGCCTCCCACATGCCTTTTTTATGCCAATGACATATCCTTTCAAATGTAATGTACACAAGTTTGACAAAGTTGGATGCAGCATGCAGGGGAATGAAATTGAACAAACGGCCGGCAGAGGTTTTGGAAATGGCATGAACAAGCATGAAAACAGTAAGGATGCTATCAGCTTGGTAATGCTTAGGGACTTTTGTGGAAATGTTCTTGATTATTTTAAGAATTTAAAGCTGGTCAGTGTAAAGCTTTCATTTAGCCTTTAAGCGGTTATGCTACATTGTTAAAACATGATTATATTCTTCTTTCTTGTTCATATTCTTATGAATACACACTGACACCTCACACAATCCCAGTCAACTCAGACTCCTTTTTTTTGCCTTTTTTATCAGCCACTACCATGCGGCTGTTTTTCTGCAAAAAAAAGTCAATAACACAATTTTTAGATAAGACAAATGGTGCATTTCCATGTGGTCCAGTCTGGTCCAGTACCATTTGGTACAATTTGGCATGGTAAATACTAACTTGCTTGGGGTTCTTATGACCTAGTTGTGCCCCATGTACAGAGTCAGCCTGTAGATCCTTTTCCACATGCCCCCCTTCCCCAACCACCACCACAATCTCTGTTTTCAATTCTATCCACTGTCCTTCCCTGTCAATAAGGCATAAAAATCCATCAAATACATCTTTAAATACTAACATGCTTGGGTTTCTACAGCCGATATTCTTCCAGCCTTGCTCATACTGATTTGAATTCTGGCTGTTTTTTTAAGGATCCAGGTCATTTGCTTAGCTGAGAAATAACATTTGCTTTTTTTAGCTTCCATGCAAGCTCTTCTTTTGTTACATTTTGGCTTTTACAATTTTGAAGTAATAACAGCAAATATGGGAAAAGGAAATCTGCTCTGCATATGACACATCATTACTCCTTTGTCATCTTGAATTGTCCTTTTAATCCATGGTTATTTGTTAACAGTATATCTACATTTCCAGTTAAAAGGGTTTTTATAGCAAAACAAGGGAGAAAAACTGTTAAAGAGTAGCTGCTAATCTTGTTTACTGCACCTCCCTCAAAACGGCGTGTTTTTTTGTGTTTGTCCATCATTACCACTGTAGTAGCAGACAAGATGATTCTTTCGACCAATCAACAGACAGTGAGTCAAGCTCCACCCTTTAAGGAGGGATAGGTCCAATTAAAACAACAATTAGAAACAATAAAAGCTAACAAAACACAGGACATAAAGCCAGTTCTCAAGCAGACATGAAGACAAAGACCAACCTACACATTTATACAATAAACTGTGACATGTAAGGGCTTTAAAGGTTGTGATGAACCTCAAAGCTCCTGACACAGTGTCCAGAGCATGTAAGCTCTGAGGAGAGGCGTGCAAGTATACAACGTCACCATAGTTCAACATTTACAAAAAGGTTGGAGCAACCAGCCTCTGTTTGGATTCAAAAGAAAGGCAGGATTTAATCCTGAAATAGAAGCCCAGTTCAAGTTTCAACCTTTTAACTAATGCTGCTGAATGTGAGGAGTAAAACCCTGAGAAGCAGCGATAGCAGGCAGGTTCTGTTGTTTTGCCTTTGCATTAGAAAACAGCATGACTTCTGTTTTGTCTGCATATAAAGAGTCTGCATATAAACAGAAGTCTGCATATAAAACAAGTTTGAAATCATACAAGTTTTGCTGAACAGTGTTAAAAGCAAGGTGTAGGTGGAGGAGAGCTTGGTCTGACAGGAGTTATTTTGGTACCTTTTGTATCTTTTGCCAATGGAAATGCAAATAATTGTGTACCAAACTTTACTGGAATGCTCAGTGGGAACACAGCTAAAAATAAACTTTAGTGATGCACCAGTGATACAGAAATCCTGTCAGGGCAGCTAAACATTTCACTTGTCAAAGATTTATTTCTAAAATTGTGATACATGAGTGCCATTTTAATCACAACTTCCAACTTCCATTATTTTGCATTTCAGGACAGTGTTTCAGTCAGTATTAATTTAAGACTAGTGCAAGTCACAGCGCTCTTGTTTTAGGAATCAAATAAATGCCAATCTGAGGCCGTCTCATTTAGAAAGTGCTGGAGTTAACTTTGTCCTCAAATTTTTTTCTTAGGCTCATGGCCATTTGCACTAAAATAGAGCTCTTTTGGCTTCAGCAAGGCAGTTGCCTGCTGATGTTGGCTCGTAGCTCAAACTTGAAGTCCTTTAGGGTTTATTTTGATTCATTGTAAAACAAAATGCATGACTTTTCGAAGTAAAATGAGCCATTCATCACTGTGGAGCTAGGATACAGGAAGATTCCAAAAGATTAGGACAAAAAAAGCATGCAAGTAATGTAATTTTCAAAAATACTGTATCCATATCTGACCTTATTTGCATTGAGGTTAACTCATCAAATGACAGTCCTATAATAACAAATAGTGATTTGTATTGTGCAGTTGCAAAGAAAATGAAAAAAATTCTTTTTAAATTTCAAAATAAAGAAGATGAAAAAGATTAGATTCAATTCTTCATGTCGATCCTTTGATGATCGCCCGCCTGCTTTAAATTTATCGCTGGGCGTTTGCAGCACTGCTCAGCAATGGCAGTCTGTGGTTTGCTTTCAGGCTGTTGGCTGGTCAGCACCCAGTTCTTTTCTTGGTGCAGCTCCAGAGATGAATGCTGCTGGGGGAAGCCTGATTAGTGTTACTGACAGCCCATAGATCTTAGCCGGTCTGTCTTTGGCCCAGCCTTCCTCTCTACCTTTCCTTTGTCTCTCTAACTATCTGTCTGCACACACCAGGCCAGCGTGACTGCAGCTTCGTAGGGAATTTAAATCAAATTGATAAATATTAGACATTAAAGTTGTTAGATTGTGTTAATTTCAGACTTATGTGGTGTTTGGCTCCACTACTCAAGCTATTATGTCACATCTCATGTTCTTTTTGGCAAATCCAGTTAGAATACAAAAAGAAGACTGTGAAAAACTGAAAGATTAGTAGGCCTAAGGTTAACAATGAAAAGATTACATGTAAGGGGAGTTTTGTCTGTTTTATTTAAGTGGAATAGCTGCTCTATTACTTGTGTATGAGAGAGGTGGGAGACTCAAATTTGAAGTCCTGGAGCAAGAATACTGAGCTGTGTGGGAAACTTCCTCACTGGGCAAAGCTTTACAAGAACACCATGTGTTAAAAGATGAAATACGGGCACAAAAACAAGACGTTCAGGATCTGTGAAAGCACTTCTTTTGGCTTGCAGTGATTTGTAGGATCCGACTTAGGGTTCTGTATCAGGAAGGCTATAAATAACTGAGATAGCTAGAACTTATAAAAGGTATGCAATGGATGCATTGGTTACCCTTTCTTTAAAAAAAAGCTTAATTTTCAGGATTTGATGACATAAAAAGTCAAATTACAGACAAATTTGTGATTCATAGCAATACCAAAAGAGAGCTTTGATCATTTAGGAAAATAATTCATGCTTATATAAACAAGGATTTCCACTCATCAAGGGCCAAATATGGAGAGGCAGTAAAAAAACATGGAACATGTGCGTCTTGTACACATTGCACTCTTTTATTACAGACATAGTTCACTGGGTTTATTAGCCCATCAAGATTGTCTTCTGTTTGAGTGTGTGTGTCATCCTTTGATGCAGGAAAAGCCCTAATGGTGCTGCTCTTATCTGTGTAGGTACTTAAGGGTAAAGGAAGTAGTGGCAGAGGAGCAGCATGTGGTACTATGGATTAAACGTATCAGTGTGTCTACTTAAGATAGTGCACAAGATGAGTGTCTCCTGCCACCATGACATTAGCAGCTTAAGGCTACATAGCAAAGTCTTTTAATAATTCTGTTTTCTCCTTTTATTCCTTGCAGACAGTTGGCATATGGGAAAACTGGGACGTGTTGAGCTGAATGCAGTCCTTTAAAAGTAGAAATGTTTACCTAATAAGCAGTATAAAATAGATGTAAACCACAAGTTCTAGAGAGAAAAACGGTTGTGACTACATTGGAAAATAAATGTGAGGACTTTATGTGGACTGAAACAGGACTAAAATGTTTGTGAGTTTTCGACTAAAAAACTATGAAGGGTGAACAGGACTAAAATGTGACTAAAACTAAATGATTTGTCCAAAGACTTAAACTAAAACTAAATCTAAAAACAGCTGCCAAAATTAACACTGTCTCTAAACCCCAATTTCCACATAGGTCGACTATGCCATGTACCGAAACGCCGCTGGTTTGCTATGACCAAAGGCGAGCGACCTCACCCACTGGAAGCGAGTTTAGACTGTTGCACTGCGGCACATAGCCCTGATCAGCGGGCAGAGATCACAGGAGAACTGCAGGTTCACGCAGGAATAGTATGTCAACAGCAGACGATTTTACCTTTTGGGGTTAATTTATCATCCTTTCCGGTATAAATCCATGATATGATTGCTTCCACCATTGGGTGAGTACATTAGGAAGTTAAAAGGTTAATGTTTGCTTAAGGATATGTGAAATTCTTTGGCTTAACTTCCTCAAAAGTTAACTTTTCTTCACCAATGGCGCCGCTGTAGCTCTGTGACCCGCTGACCTCTCGGTGACCCTTTGCTCTCACTGCAGGATGAGACTTAATTTTGATATAGTGATGATTTGGGATCAGGAGTCCGTGCGTTGTGTTGTATTTTGAAAGTACTGGACTGTTTGGAGCTTTCTGGTTGATGGAAATTGACGCAGTTATGCAGCAGCTGGCGCTGAAAATAAACCTTCAGCATATCTCGAATGAAGCAGAGCGGAGGGGCGCTTCAGGGATGCGCTGACTGTGGAACTGCTCTGATATACTAGAGCGATGTGCTCCGCAGTACGATTTTCCGACAGATCTTGGCGCGGTCGCTGTATGTGGAAATTGGAGGTAAGGCTACTCAACCACCTGAGTCATAGATGTCTGGTTTTGTTTTTGCACAACTGCTGTAAACAGCTCCTCTAATCATTTTAACTAAAGAGTTGAAGAAATTCATGCATTAATATAACACAGCATTGAAGCCCACCTGGAAAGCTGGAATAACTTAAAAATTAGAAGTTATTTAAAATAATTCAGCTCTTTGTTTCAGGTTGTGGGGACTCCTCTAGGACTCAAATATGGGTTATGGGGACACAACTTGGACTCAGACTCAGGTTAAGGGGACTGGACTCTGATATTTCTCTGGTAACTCGACTCGGACTTGAGGTTTGGTGACTCGACTACAATACTGGTTGTTTGTGTGTCTGTCTGCTTGTGTGTGTTCGACAGATTATGTTTGTGTGTCTGTCAGTGAATAAGAACTGATCAGACAAACATTTAAAAGCTAACAATAGTTTAATCTAGTAGTGAGTGATGGAGATCTTTGAGTTAGCAGCCTATCAATAACTTGAAGGCTGGGGCTAACCTTTAAGATGTATTAAATCAGTTTGATTGGTTAAATCTGTCAGTCTTCTTGGATAAGATGTTTGCTAAAGCTAGCAATGAAAGCATTAGTACAGTGAGACTGCTGCTGAAACCAACAGCCCTTCATTCAAAGCCTGTCAGTGGGCTGTTCTCATCAGTATGATCTTAATGTGTTTATGTATTTGAGTAACAAGGAGAAAAAATGTACACATTGTAAACATAATCATTTTGATTTTGATCTAAAAGAATTCATAAAAATTTAATTTCCTTTTAGTTTTTTAAATATAAATAGACTTTCCCATTCTTTTAACAGCTCTATAACAATTTTGCTCTATTTTTAAAAAAGGGAATTACATTGAAAAAAGGCATCATTGATGATTTATGGACATAATCATTTGATTAATCAATGAACAAAATAATGGATTTATGTGAAGTTATGTTTATCATCTGGGTTGTTTATTTGCTGCTGAAGACTCTTCATTTTGAGATTTTGCTTTTCAAAATAGTTGTCAATAACAATAAGGAGCACAGACTTAGTGGAAATATAAATGTGTCTGTCTTCTATAGTCACTTCACTGAACTTCAGTATCAACACACCAGCAGAGCGCAGGGAATGCTTTAAGAGACACAGCCACAGCCAACTTCTTTTAATAACCCAGGGCCGCATCGCAAGTCCCCAGTCAATCAGTCTTTGGTCTTAAGTTTTTGATCAAATCAGAAGTAGTTTCTGACCTGCCATCGTAAAGACCAAAGGTCCTTAGCTGGTCCAAAGACAGATGAGCGATGACACAGAGAAGGCTTCCCAGGACTCTTTATACTGAAAGACATGCCCCCTTGTTGGATATCACTCTCTGATTGGACGCTGCTATGCACGCAGTAGACATCAGTAAAACTTTACAACACCAGCAGAGATAAATGATGGAGGAGAAATGGAGCTTATAATAGATGAAAAACTGACACAACAGACTCTAAACAGAATATTAACATCAGCAGTTTTAAAAGAGTCAACAACTGATGGGGTTGGATTTAAAAAGTGTTAGAAATAAATTTTTACAGTGAAATATTGAGAATAAAATTAATAAAATCAATTTAAAAGAGTGAATTACTATGGAGTTTAATATTTGTTTTTAAACACAAAACATGTTTAAGATCATAAAATCAAAAGAATCAGATATAAATATTTCCTTTAGAGGTCAGTTATTTCTCTCAGGGCTCTTGTATGTCACAAACCACCAATCAGCCCTGCTTAACCAAAACCGATTTTGTTTTACATTGTTAATGCAGTGGTTCCCAAACTTCTTTGGCCTTTGACCCTGAAAATAACAGCACCCACTGACCTTGGAGGTTGTTAAAGAATACATAAGTATCATGTAGAAATTTACATTTTAAGGAGTTTTGTACACATTATAAGCAAAAAACTCACTTAATAGCAATGGTTTTATTTAAATTTAATTGTTTTTAATGTTTTTTTTTTTCACAATATGCCTCTTTAAATTGTTTCTTTTTGTTTTTTTGGATAGCTCCCTTTGACCCCTCGCTAGTGCCTCGTGACCTCCCCAGAGTTCCCGACCCCATTGGGAACCATGAGCTAATGCACAATTAGCCAAACTATAAACTAGAAGCTGACTATCATTTGATGTTAGCTACTCAACTGGCAAAATGTCATTGTAACAAATACTGCCTGATGTGCCTCTCTCATTTAGCCATATTTACACCGGAAAATACATTGCACACACACTTTAATAACCCATAAACACGATTATGCCTTACTATCCCTGGCACATACATGAATGCAACAACTCACCCCCAGTAAATCTAAGATCTAGTCGACTTCTGTGCAGAGTTGACATTGTTTTCTGTTGCTCTTATGAAGCCCACTGCCTCCACACTGTTGGCTTTTTGTCCACTTTATCTTCACCTGCCAGACTTCCTCCCAGTCTCTCTCAGAGACTTCTGGGAATTCCATCAGTCCTCGGCAAGAACAACAAACACACAAATCCTAAAACACAGGCACGCACAGAACAAATACACACAGTGAGCAGAAGCAGGTTGCCCAAGGCTGTTGCTGAAATGACTGGATAACCACCAAGAGTTACACAGACTGCTTGAACTCTATCAGTCAATAGTCCATCACCCCTTGTCCACTCTGCCACGGTGGTTTGGATGTAGCCCCGGGCTGTGTGTGTGAGAGCATGTGTGAGCGTGCC
The DNA here is from genome assembly GCF_018320785.1 of Cheilinus undulatus. Classification (NCBI taxonomy): domain Eukaryota; kingdom Metazoa; phylum Chordata; class Actinopteri; order Labriformes; family Labridae; genus Cheilinus; species Cheilinus undulatus. Next base: position 31,059,654 of record NC_054877.1, read on the forward strand.
TGGAGAATCACAAACACACATCCAATGGGCTGGTGTAAAAAGATAGAGACAGGGACGCAGAGAGAGATGGAAACTGCAAAATATTTATTAACAGATGAAAAAAAATTGTTTTCCAATAGTGAGAGCCTCATTCCTGCTCTTAATGGCTCCACACTGGCAAAGAATCAACAGTGTTTATCTCCAGACTAAAGTGAAATGGACTGTTTAAAAAAGCATACTGAAGATAAAACATTCACAGTGTTGATACTAGAAGTGACCCTAAATAGTGGAATATTTAATGATTCACTGGAAAGAGCCTCATTTTACTGTTAATCTCATAGTTGAAACCTCTGCTTATATGTAAGGTGAGGATCATTCTATTCTAACTATAGAGGGGGATGCTCAATGCCTGTTTTCTCTTTACTTGAACTGCACCACCAATGTGTAATTCTATCAAATTTAACAGAGAAGTGATTTGAATACATTGCTTTATAATGCAGTTTCCTCCACTCTGCCAAAGTATGAAAAATAATGCAATGAAAATGCTTGAGTAAAGTAGCTGAGAAGATTTTATCCCCCTGTAAAATGCTGCGTTTTTGTGGTGAAAATAATATACCAGAAATGATCACCAGATTGATCATTTCAGAACTTTTCCATCTTTCATGCAACCTAAACAATTACAATTTAAACCAAATAACAGTGAAAATCTTTTATGATGAATTGATAAAGAAAAACACAAATGTGGCTGCATCAATGTGAACTCCCCCAGGCTAATATTTTCTTGAGGCACCTTTTGATTTCACCATAGCATTCACTCTTTTTCAGTATGAGTCTATCAGCATCACCTTTCCTGCTGTGGTGAAAATTGCACATTCTTCCTGTCAAAAGCTCCTAAAATCTGGCATTTCCTGTGCACACAGACTTTACCAGGTCACACCACAGGTTTTCAGCAAGATTCAGGGCCTGCTTCTGGCTGGACTGTTCCCAGAACTATTATTTTCTTCTTCCCGAGAAGCTGTTCTTTGTATTTTAAGAAGTATTATTATCTTTTTTTGAATATGTTTTCTTTGGCTTTTTGCCTTTCTTTGACAAGAAAGCTGGATAGAGACAGGTAGTATGTGGAGAGACAGGAGGAAGACGTGCACCAGACAGTGTTGGGATCTAGTTTCAATCCTGCTGCCAGTGTGTCAACAACAGCAACATTAAAAAGTAGCATGCTAATGTTAGCTACTGCTACCCAGTAGCTATTGGTAGTTACCTAATGTTACCAAAACAGAAGCTGACAAATACTGATGTGAGAAACTAGCAATGTTATCCTTAGAAACCCATAACTGATAACAGTGCAAACCTCTCAAGTACTTCAACTTATTGTGTCATGTGAATGTTTTCATTCACATGACACAAAAGCAGCGCTCCTCCTTGTTATTGATTCTTATGCCGCCTTCAGTTACAGACGACATCATGCAGGCTGCGACATACACCGGTTCTCTGGTCCAGCAAGGAGTTGGAACTACACTAGAGCCAGTTTTTCCTGGCCCAAAGCCAGTTCTTTGGCTGTGGAAAAACAAAGAACTGGAGCTAGTTAAGGCTCTGGCTCTGAACCAGTACTGGACCTGGTTTTGTGGAAAAATGGTATTTACATATGGTTCCGATTTGGATGTATTTTTGGACCACTGTCACGTTAAAAGATGAAAGTTGAGACTTCATCTTTGAAATTTTGTGCTGAAACTGACTGCTCTTTGGAACTTTTCATGTACTCTTCCACCTTAACTTAAACCTTTTCCAGCTGAACAAAATCAGCCCCACCATGCTTCACTATGCAGGCGGATACTAATGATCAATTCTGTGGCCCTTATGTGGCTAATGCTAATTTCATTCAAACACTTAAGAGTTAACTGCAAGGTTAGTCTTACAAGTCACTGTTTACAAAGGGTGTGTATCCTTTTCCAGGCAGGCTAATTAAAAAAAAAAAATTTCAGATGTCTCCTGTAAACTTGTAGTTAAGTTTGCAACTTTTGTGTATGGTGGCCTAAAAGTGCAATATTAAATTGCAATTTTTTAAAAACACTTTGAAAAGCTTGATACAAATTTACATTGATTAAAACATTCTTAGGTTTCATAAAACAAATTCACGTTAGCAAAACACTTTTACAAATGACGAAAAATGTACATTTGACAGCAAATTTACAAAACATTTTTACATGAACTCAGACAAATTTTAAGTTGCAGATCACTTTGACAAGGACTAAACAAATTTACTAAACACTAAAAAAATACCTAACTTAAATTTACCTTAAAAATGACAAAAAGTGATACATTTTACAAACCACTTTTACAAATCACAAAACAAATTTAGAGTTTTTAAAATTAATTTACAAACAGCAAACACTTTCAAACCTGTTTGTTTGCTGGTTTGTTGGTTTTCAAACCTGTACCATTGTAGTTTCTACTATTACTTCAGCATCGAGATACTAAACTTGGTATTGTATCAAGGTCTAAAGTTTGGTATTGTGACAACACTAACATTATTGAAGTTTTCAGTTTAGATATATCCCTCATTTCCTGTCCTGACCACAAGTTAGACTTTATGGGACACTTTGATGTATGTTCACTTTAGCTTCACTGGATGGTGCATGCTTACAACTTTGAGGCAGTAATGCTAGTTATTATTCACCGTAGTCATTATGGTGGGAAAAACGGGAAACGCAAGTGCTCAATCGATTGGGATGGAGTCTAGTTTGATTGGGTAATTAAGGACATGAATCACCACATAAAGACTGCTGTGAGGCTTTCCACACATCACTGATTACACTGAGGAGAAAATGTGCTTCATTTATTCACCATAGTTTCTTCATTCTACTCCAACAGGGGAAATGTTCAGAATCCAAGTCATCCTGAGGAAACACAAAAAAACCCTCTATGTTCATGCTAAAATGAGATGAACGCCTTGACCAGAAGACCATCAAGAAAGAGTGCTAAACATTACACTAAACCCTCAGTGGTCCAACACTAACTCTTTCAGTTTCGGGGGTTTGTTGTTGTTTACATACACTGTTGTGTGCAGTAATATTTTTTTCAGCCTTTGGAAGTTACTATTTTTCATTCTCTCCTTTTTTTTTATTTTTTATTTGATAGAAGAGCTTAAGGGCTCTTCAGCCATGACTAAAGCTTCTCTGCCCCCCCCCCCCCAAAGAAAGGAAAAAAAATCCTCTGCCAGTAACTTTATCCCCCTCCCTGGAGTGATTTCTCATCCTTATCTTCAGCACCATGCATGGATTTGCTTCTATTTTACATCCATATGTATACCTTTATACTCTAAGTCCAATAAGACTGTATTGCCCTCTGGATTCATTCCATAGCATGTTTTTGGTCATCATTTAACATTTTAAGCAGTTTTTATCACACAAACATGTTTTTTCTAAAATGTTAATTTTTTTCTAAAAGTATCATGATTCAAAAAAGGAACATGGCTGTTTTTAATAAGACTTGAAGCTAGCAGTGAGACTGGAAAATCTTCAAGAAATGTTATGTAACGTCATAAATCAGCTCTTTCTGTATTCTAAATCCTTTTTTGATTTAGGTACTGTAATATTTTGAGATTATGGATTTTTGAGTTTTGTGAGATGTAAGATGTAATCATCAGGGTTAAAATAAAAATGAAGTCTTCAAACTTTCACTTTGTAATGATAGTTGTAGGATCTATGGAAGTTTCACTGTGAATTAAATCACAAGATAAAGACAAATTTGTTTATGATATTGTAATTTATTGTATGATGAATCTAAAATATATGGACGTTTTATTTTTTGAATAAAATTATGAAAACAATGGATTTTTTTCATATTTAATTGTTTTTAGATGCACATGTATATATAACATTAAAGCCAATTTAAGCTTCTTCAATCATACTTCATAAAATAATTTACAGAAACATTTACAGTTAATTATGCATTACAATTTCTTGCAGGAAACAAACATATTCCAGTAATGAAAGACTATAATAGAAATATTAAGGTTTTCATGTTTTACTATGTTGGTTCTTTGTGCATAGAGCTTTTTTGACATTTTTGTATTTTTACAATTCATTAATATTTAAAATTGACTCATGGACCACACTGAGTGAAGACAGGATCACAACACCAGTTCCCACCTCTGATCTACATACACCTCAGACACCAATGTTGTTCTCATAATAACGTAAGCCTCATTTGAAACTATAAGGAAAGGCCCTTTATAGGGATAGCATCACCCACATGACCTTTCAGTAATTCTGGAGAAATATTCATATTTGCACATGAAGTTTATCTTTGATGAACTCTTTATTGTATTAGTTACACACAAAAGCAACAACAACCCTGTACCCTCTGAGAGTTGAATCTTCAGTATGTTTCTTCCTCATAAACAGACAAAGACGAGGCGTTTACAGACCTCACTGTGTCACTGTGTTTGGATACAAGTGCTGTTGAGGACTCCATGGTGGAAGTAATTTCCTGCTCCCTTCTTGTTAGTGCACTATTGGAGCAGATTTTGTGCTGTAATTGAATCAGACATCTCAAAGCTTGGAAGAGATATAACCGGCGTGCTGTTCTTTTCAGTCCATTATTCTCTGAGTGGATTTTGTAGACATCAGACATTATGAATAGGAAACTGAACAGAGTGGCCTGGAGGAAGCTTAGCAAGGGTGGCTCTTCCAAAAGTAAAAAGCAATGTCCAGGATGTTTGTGCCGCTAATCTTAGCTCAATTTTCCCTTAATTGGATCTTTGTTTCTCCCTCCCCATTCTGCTGTTTTTACTACTTAAATCCTCATCCGTTTTCCCTCAATGTCTCTGTCAGCTTGGTCGATATTTTCACCAGTTACCAAATAAAATCTGTTCAACATGACTTACCCTGCATGACTGCACCCAACTTTCACTATGAAGTCTTTGTAGCCTGCTTGCTCAAGTGACATTTGATATAAGCCTTTACTGGGATTTCAGGAAAAAGTCACGATGAATCGACAGGCTGACAGTTAACACCTGTTACCTGATACCACTGACAGGTAAAGAGAGAGAGAGAGAGAAGGCAACAGAAAGACACGGTTAAGTGGGTTTAGATGGCAGATTTGCCACCGCAGACAGTGACAGATATCAGATCTGAGACAGATGGTGAGAAAAGTTAGAGAGACTCAGACTCACAGCTGATGCTACTGAGACATGAATCAGCAACAAAAAAGTGATAAGAAGAGCAGCAACCAGACAGACGTCTGCCACAGCACAACTTTTATGACTGGAGGAGATCAAGCAATACGACTCTCAGCCAGCGTGTTGTCAACAATGACAAACTTACCTGATGGAACAGGCAGACTTGAGACTTCCCAAAAACCAAAACAAAACTCTGTTCAATAAAAACAGCCCCTCGTAAGGGGTATTTACTAAACAGAACACCAGTGTTCTGTTTTGATTCATGAATTCCTCATAATGACAGAGAGCAGCTTTTAGAAGTGCATTTTCATGTTCATTTTAGAAGCTGTGCAGTATGCACATGAATATCCCTTAAATTGAAGATGTGTTATCAGATTTTGTCACACACATTATATAAACATGGTGAACATGACACCTCTCCAAAAGTGAACCCAAAACATTTTAAGTTTTCCCAACTGCCTGGCTGCAGTATGGACCATATGCAGTGCCTCCTCTATGTTAACTAAAGGGATAGTGGTCTGATTATATGGTGCTCTCAAACAGAGCTGCTACTTGGCAGCCAAGATGGACAAACCAGCTGTTCTCTCAGGAAAACACTTTGCAAACCAGGGCAGCCACTCTGGTACGGAAGAGGAATAGGGCCACTGAAAAAAAAAAATTGAAATGCAATTTCTTTCACTTGCGAGAAAAAAAAGTCAGAATGCTGAGATTAAAGTCAGAATTCTTCTTCTTTGATCTCACCTCCACAATTCTTGCATCCATTGAACTTTTGAGTTTTTGGAGAGTTTCTGCTTGAATATCTTTGCAGGATGTCAGAATAGCCTCTCTGTGCTGCTGTTTTGATGTGAACTGCCTCCCACCCTCATAGATCTTTTGCTTTAGGATGCTCCAAAGGTTCTCAATAGGGTTGAGGTCAGGTGAAGATGGGGGCCACACCATGAGTTTCTCTCCTTTTATGCCTATAGCAGCCAATGACACAGAGGTATTCTTTGCAGCATGAGATGGTGCATTGTCATGCATGAAGATCATTTTGCTATGGAAGGCATGGTTCTTCTTTTTGTACCATGGAAGGAAGTGGTCAGTCAGAAACTCTGTATACTTTGCCGATGTCATTTTCACACCTTCAGGAACCTTAAAGGAGCCTACCAGCCCTCTCCCCTTGATTACAGCCCAAAACATGACTCCGCCCCCTCCTTGCTGATAATCACAGCCTTGTTGGGAAATGGTGGCCATCCACCAACCATCCACTACTCCTCCATCTGGACCATCCAGGGTTCAGTGGCACTCATCAGTCAACAAGACTGTTTGAAAATGAGTCTTCATGTATTTCTGGGCCCACTGCAACCGTTTCGGCTTGTGAGCATCGGTTAGGGGTGGCTGAATAGAAGGTTTATGCATGACTGTAAGCCTCTGGAGGATCCTACACCTTACAGGACTGATTTCTTTTTAAATTCTACAATGGGTCCTGACAGTACATGAGTGTCTTATATTGTGATATATCATCAGATGCTTGCTGTTCAAGCTGTATTTAAGTATTTACTTCTCTGCAGTTATTTTCAGATCCCCTTTTTAAGAAAATGATGTCTAGCATTTCTGAAGGTGGAGAAACAGATGTGCTTTGAATCAACAAGTCTTTTATGGCAGTGAGCCAAATAGTTCTGCCTCTGTGTTGAGCGCATTTCAAACATGGATATGGATATCATTAATGCACCACTGTCTCTACTTTGCCAGCAGGCTAACAAGCTCTGATGACTGAGGAAAGTGAAAGAAAACGGTCCTGTAGGACCGTCCCTGCACTTTGTTGGTCGTCCTCATTCCTCGTTCATGTCCTTGTCTTTGTGGGCAACAGAGAGGAAAATGGAAATGTGGCGTTGGGGTGGAAACATGTAAGACTGCTTCATGCTGCTTTGCTCCAGGGCTGTTAGGACACTGAAGAGAAAACAGTGGAATCAAGCTGACCTTGGGTATCACTTCATCTGCTTGTTTTCTATCAGGCATATTGACGAATAAACCACATACACACATTTGTTTGGTAAATATAAATGATTAAAATTGTGCCGATTTCATTTTAACCCCTCAGATACTCCATTTCTGTGACTTATGTTTACCTGTGACTGTACTGTTTTAAAGTGCAGTGGACAATCCTTGCCAGCATATACTTAGGAGTCTTTTTATGTAGTAAACAACCTAAGTAGTTTACAAAACTAAAACCAAAGTGAAACAGATGAATGACAACAAAAAAACAGAACAAATCTTATCTCTAGATGCAGATGTGCCTGTATCCATTGTGAAATTATTTTAGGAAACACATTGTACTTACAAATAAATAGATTTCATTGATGTTGGCATTTCATATTTCACTGTTCATTTACCAACATATCCTGAACTGGCGTGTCCAATTTGCAGTTTTGTCACTTATGTCTTCCTTTAATTTGTCCACGGCGTATAAATCTGTCCAAAATGTCACAACTCGTTCTGCGTTACTACAGTCTTTGAATGCTGCTTTCACTGACGGCGTAAAAAGTGTCACTGAATATATGATGCACATCCAGGCGTAAACAGATGGAGGATTCAGTCACTCCAGACAGACCGGGTGTGGAATTTCCATTTAAAGTTATTTTGACGTGCTGCAGATTGTCGTGAAGTGAGTTGAAATGAGTGCAAATTTTGGACGCTTTACGACGGCTGATCATCGCATGAGGTCCGAGCCGACAGAGTGGAACTGTTTCTCATTCAATCCAGTCAGTCACACAGACATCCATTTCTCCTCTCCCAACTGCCGCCTGCTGCTTTCTGTTAATGGAGATATCACCCCCTCCCTCCTCCTCATCCCTTTCTCCTCGCTTTGTTGTCCTTTTCCCTCCACTTCACTTTCACTTTCGCTCCTTTCAAACCCCTCTGTTGTGCCTCTTCATCGGCCCACTCGGTGAGACTAATCGACAGTAAGTCATCGCTCAGAACACGCTGAACCCCCACCCCCCCTTTGCTGCAGAAACTAATCACAGCAATTGTTGGTTATCCAAGACATGCTGCCTCCATTCCTCACTCATTGTGCTCTAAATCAGAGGATGATTCATAATGAGGAGAAGAGGGATACACGAAAGAAAACAAGTAAGATTTATTATTGAGGGAAATTCTGGGAGGCAGCAGTTTAAGTTTCTTTTAGCAAAGCTCAATAACTCTTTATAGTGAATGCCAAGCCCTTTAATGGCAAACAATTGACATTTTGAGACTCCCTGGGTATCATTTAGTTCTGGAGTCAGGAAATGCCACTGCCAGGAAAAAATAAAAAAACGTAATCAGGGATTTGAGCAATTGGTGTTTGCTTAAAAATATAATAGCACCAATTATTTCTGTGAAAATTGCTGCTATGAAAAACATGTTTCTGAGCATTCTGAATAATTTGGACTTCCGTAGAAGTTTTTCTTCTGCCAGACATCAAATCTACTCTAGCAAAAGGCATAATCGACATGATACAGGTCACACACTACATAATTCTAGTGGTGATCATAACTACTGCTACATATGAATAAAGAATCTGCAGGCTAGGGACAAGATTTATGGTGTCAGAGGTATCCTGATTTTAAACAAAATAGTTTATATATGTGACACATTTCAGCATCAGGACAATTCAAAGTGCTCCTCTTAAGATAAGTCAACTTTCTGTGACCAAGAAAGAACAAAACACATCTAGTGCCTTTAAAAATAGGATGTTTAACCCTTTTACTGATTTTTTAAATCAATCATGGTCATTATAAAACCCTTTTTAATTCTTAGAGAGATGTAATGAAGGGGGAACATGTAATGCACATGAAACCCAAAGACATGACTGTAATTTCAGTTTGGTACATACCTTGGTTTTGAAGTCACGGTTCGGTACGTTTTCGGTACGATGATTGAAGCGGATAAATAAAATTTACTTTTAATTTTTTAATTAAATTGTATTAAAATAAATAGGCTGAATAAATTACATTTAAATTATAAATAATGTTGCAACCTCACTCCAAAAGTTCTTCAATGATTAAAAAATATTAATAAATAAATACATTTTTGAATAACTAGGTTATTTTCATTGATATATTTACATATTTAGACCCATTCTTTAAACACTAAAATTTCCCAGCCAACTTGAACGCATCATCACACAACGCAAGTTAGCTTGTTAAGTATGCAAATTAGCGTCTTTTTTTGCCGATTTCCACATGGCATCAGCATATCAGATAGGCAGAAATCCAATATCGTCTATCCGTATATTTTACTTTGTTTTTTCCCATCTGTTTCCCTCTGAGGAGTTAACTGCTGACTGTTTGTGTGAGGTAAGAAGACGCAGTTTTTACAAACATTAATCCACTGAATCAACGGAGCAGTAATGGGGCATAAGCTGGACTCATCTTGAGAATATGGATTGTACTGTCCAGTCATTCCACTACTAGGGAGGGCCCCAACCATTCAGCTAGGACTTTTCCTTCCACCCTCCAGCAAGAACTTTAGAGGGATGAGGCTCCCTCTTCTTTGGGAAGTCTTTATTCTTTTTCTATTGTTCTTGACTATGTTCTATTGTTCTGTGTTAAAAGTCGGGGAAATATGTTCCAGTTTCCTTAATTTTTGTTCCCTTTGTTTAAACTTTTGGTTGAATATGTCATGGGAACTGTTATGCATTGATAAGCAAACCAACCTGAACAAATGCAGCAACAGGAGTACAAGATAGTTTCACTTAATATTTATGGAATGCATAATCCAATCAAAAGGGGCAAAATAATTGCTAAAATAAAACGAGAACGGTTGCAGGTCATTTTCTGGCAGGAAACTCACCTTTCTTCAGAAATGTATTTGATTTAATAGCCACTAATTCATATGGTAGCTTAATTTGTGGAGGAGATCTTAACATCCACCTTTTTCCTAAACTAGATACGACTAAACCTCCACAAAAGAAAATCCCTAATGCCACAATGATAACAAAGATGCTTGAAGAATTTGGGATGATTGACATCTGGAGAGAGCTCCACCCTGTGGAACAACAGTTTGTGTATTATTCTTCATGTCATTCTGTGTACTCAAGACTTGATTACTGGTTTATGAACAAATCTGACAGACATAGAGTCAAAGAATGCTATATAGGTATTAGAAATGTGTCCAACCACTCAGGGGTGTATTTAACCTTTGATTTAGATAATCAACAGAAAAATACACTGTGGAGAGTCAACACTGGTATTTAAAATGACAAGACGGTACAGAAACAGATCCAGAATGAACCTGAAACATCTGTCAAACATAATGATAATGGGGAGGTGTCCCCAAGTACCCTGTGGGATGCAGCAAAGGCTGTTATCTGTGGTAAAATTATTTCTCTCACAGCTCTAAGAAAAAGAGAAAAACTGTCTGACCTACAAGAAGAAATGAAGGCATTGGAAGCTAGCCACTCTAAACAAAAACCCCACAAATATTAGCAAGATTAAATAAAGTTAAGCAAGAGATTAATGGGATATATGATGAATGCCAAACAAAAGCATTATGAGATAGGGGGCAATGCAATAAAACTTTTATCCTGGAGGATTAAAAAACAACAGGAAAAGAATACAATTATAAAATCAGGAACCCGAAAACTCAAATTATATGTACTGATCTAAAAGACATCCAACAAGCCTTTGAACTTTATTAAAAAGATCTATACACCCAACCAGCCAGCGCAGATATAACATCAGTGGAGAAATTCTTAAACTCATTGGATCTGCCATCCATAGGAGAGCAACAGCAAAGTGTTAATGACCGATATAACAGCTGAAGAACTTGATAAAGCTATTTTAAGATTGAAAATGAACAAGGCCTCTGGCACAGACAGGTATCCTTGTAAGTGGTATAAAACATTTAGATCTCAGATAATACCTATGTTGCTAAAATGTTTTAACCATACTTTGAGGACTGGGGAAGCCCCACAATCATGGAAAGAGGCCGTTATCTCTATCATACCAAAAGAGGAAAAGATGAGGAGGACTGCAGCTCATATAGGCCAATATCGGTGTTAAATGTGGACTATCAATTGTTTGCTTCAATTTTTTCAAAGAAACTTGAGGCCATTATCCCTGAGCTGTTAGATCTAGACCAAACAGGTTTTATTCAAAACAGGACACACAGGATAACTTGAGGAGGACACTTCAAGTGATGAGTCATATTACCACAAATAATACTAGTGCAATTTTGGTCAGCCTAGATGCTGAAAAAGCCTTTGACTCGGTGAGGTGGGAGTATTTGAAAGGGTCCTTGAAAAATTTGGTTTTAAAGACGATTTTGTCAAATGCATCAAGGCACTATTCTCCTCACCAACAGCCAGGATCAGGGTTAATGGTTCTCTCTCTCTGAAACAATCCATTTGGGAAGAGGAACTCGACAGGGTTGTCCTCTCTTATTGAAAGTAATTACAGCCCAGTTAACAAGAGTGAACATCTGAAATGTCCAGATGGACATTGCTCCCTTTAGATATAAGTGATAGAATAGAAATCATTAAAATGAACCTGCTACCACGAATACTCTGTCTTTTCCAATCACTACCTCTGGAAATACCCCAGAAACAATTTGTTGAATGTGATGGGATAATTTCGAGTTTCATCTGGAATGGCAGGAGACCAAGGATGAGCTTTAAGATGTTGCAGTTAAGTAAAGAAAAGGGAGGGAGAGCTTTACCTTGTTTACAAGATTATTATTATGCTGCTCAACTGAAAGCTTTAGTGTGTTGGTGTGCATCTAACTATGAGTCCAAATGGAAATCACTGGAAATTAGTCAGATATACCAATACAGACCTTATCAGTAAATTAAAAAAAACAGGCTGAAAGGAACTATAGTAACCTAAACCCATGGACTTTATTCTCTATTAAGATGTGGTTTGAGGTGTTGAAGAAATTACAACTTGAGAAACAGGGAGAGATCCTGAGTTGGATTGCACTCCACCCTGAATTTGAGCTTGCAAGATTGGACGGCAGATTTAAATTGTGGGTCAGAAAAGGCATCACGGCCCTCTCTTCCATCACCTTAAATGCAAAACCTACAGAGTTATCAGGACCTAAGAGAGGTATCTGGAAAAGCAGGCTTTTCACAGATACCTGCAAGTAAGGGACTTCTTCATTAAAAAACTCCAAAACACAATAAATGAACATAAACTTATTTCAGTATTCTGAAATACCTATTCAAAGGGGTTTCATAAAAAGTTGATTTCGAGGTTGTATGTAGGTATACAGACTTCAAGTTTCATTCTACATTTTACATTAAACAAAAATGGGAGAAGGAATCTGGCATGCAGCTAACAAAGGAAGATTGGTTGGAAATGTGTGAGACTCGGGCAACTACTGCAAACTCCAGATCGTTGAGAGAGTTTACCACAGAAGGACACTTATTAAAAATTGTTTTGGCATGTAGTAGGAAAGCTATTACCTACAAGTGGTTGCAAGATGTTTCTCCAACATCAGCCCTCTGGCTGGGAATAATAGATGAAACATACTGTATGGAAAGACTTACTTTGATTGTAAGGCTTGAGTTAGAAACATGTATGGCACTTTGGAACAAATGGATTATGTATAAACAACATTAAGAAAAGTACAAGTGTACTCCAGATTGTATGAAAAAGACCTGTGTTTGTAATTGTGACAATACCCATGACAATGTGGTGTTCTCTGTTTAAAAAAAAAAATAAATAAATAAATAAAAAGAAAGTTAAAAAAAATAGTCAGGTGTAAGAAAACTCTGCTGAATTTAAATTGTACTCAGTTTAAGTGGGGCTTCTTTCTCCTGCTCCTCTGTTGTCTGCATGTCAGAGCTGACACACAAACCAACAGATGGATTAACAACGCGCCACTGCTGAGGTGCAACTAAGTGCACAACATTATTCAGAATGTGGGTGAATCATGGATCAATGGAATTGTATTACCATGATGTTGGTTAAATTTTTCTGCTTGTAAATAATGATTTGCAGTGAAATGAAGTTTGCAATTAGCACATCTAGCCTCCATTGAGATCCCTCTTAACAGCCTCACAGACATGCACATTAAATGAATGTTGCTTTTATGTGTTCAACACTGCCAAAACTGGAAGAAGAAAAAACATGTGTTGACTACAGCCGGTTTGTTTTTCACAGATATACGATATGTGTTTGTAATAGTGATGAACTTAATAGGCAGGGGTTGATCCGGGGGTGGCCTGCTGGGTACCCCAGCTTAAAACATAAATAAAGCAGAGCAGATATATTATTTATCTTTTTTCTTTTTAAAACGATGTAAATCCAACACAAGTGACACAAAAACACATTTTATTATTTTGGCCAGTAAACAAATATGCTTGGCTGGTGAATGTTTGGCCAGAGAGTCAAAAGTTCTTGGAAAACAGTCCTTGTGGAGAGCTTAAGAGACAAAATAAAGTTGCTGCAATCTAATACCAGATCACTATGGCTATCTGCCAGTACAGATTTAGCTTTAATTATCTCTGTTAGCTATCAGCAATCTGTAGAATGTAGAAGAAACTGTCTAACTTCATCTCACTTCAGTGTCTAAAGTAGACACAAACTTAAAACAATGACATCTGAAATCGAAGTAATGAGTTGCTAATCACTTCAGTTTTTTTTTTGCACAGTCATGAAAATTCTTAGAAAATTGGTGGACTACGCCCTGAAAACATCCTGAGGTGGTTATCTAGACGGGCATTTCATTGCACAAGGCAACCCCTGTTGGTTAGGGTGTCTTGGGCGGGAATACATGTCATATAGCAGACATAAGCTATAATGACAGTTTTTGCCTTTATATCAATGCAATATGTATTTCAACACATTCACGATATCAGCAACAGATTGTATATGAATTGGAATGCAAAAGGTTGCTTGCAGAGGAAGAAGCAAAGCATAGCAAGGTAAGAGCATTTTGAATATGGCAGCATGGGTGCAATTAGCCAAGAACATGAGAGAGAATAAGCTGGCTGCCAGCTGATGAGGGCTTGCGTGAGATCAGCTGATCTCGAATATATGGCAGTGCTCGACTTTGTGGCCTGCCTGGACTAACACTATACACTTGATTTTTGACAGTTTAACTGCTAAAATGTGTCTTCTTTTTAATGAAAATTGTCTTCTAAACATAAAGGACAAAGCTTCTTGCATATGACAGCCTAAAGCACATGCTGTGGAGTTGCAAAGACTGACTAGAAAGGGAGAGATTTGCTCCAAAGTGTGCTTTTCGTGTTGATCACTGCACAGATGGAGTATGTGAAATTAGAGGATTTCTCAGAAGCTGGCATGACAAAGTCTGTTTCCTAAAGGTTATATTGTCATTCAACTAAAACTGCAATATTTGATATATTTTTGTCCTCATAATGGCTTAATGTCTTCCATGGCTTGTAAACCCTGCTTATCTTACTGTATATTTTATATGAAAAAAACAAAGCATATATTGCTATTTTCTCTGTTTTGAATCACTTCAGTTCAGCGTTGTTATTTTCCGTCACAACTCTGCCCCCTGCATATTCTCCATAGGATCAGCTGACTCATCACATCCGCCAGAATCGCAAACCTGCTGTGCTTCATCTCGTACTCACTAGGAGATACAACACCACCACAGACCATTAACTTTCTTCAGAACATCCTTTCTGTCATTATGTTTCTCTCCGACATTCAACCTGCCGTGAATTTCTATTTGTTCTTGATATATCAGGCAGTCTAATCTGCAACCACACTCAGGCACTTGCACAGTCTTTGCTTGGAGATGTCTAATCAACTCTGAAGTTATTTCTCTCCGATACCTTTGGACTGCTATTTCCAAATATGCTGGTTAAACAACATGATTTAGTTTCCCCCTATAGTAGATTGCACAATAGATGCAGTTAACACCATGCAAGGAAAAAGGACAAGGAGGGAGTTGTATGTCACAGGGCAATTATTGCACATCTGTGTTTCATACATTGTTGCTCAGAAGAGCGACCTTCAACGAGATTGTTTGCAAAGTCAAATTAAATAAAAATCCCTGTAAACTAATTACCTCCACAACAAGGAGAGGGGCTTTATAGCTTTTGGTTGACGCAGATCAGAGTTTATGGCCCAGTTAATAAGTTGTTAAGGAAAAAAAAACAACACTTAAAAACAACAAGCAGCACCGCTAATCTAACTGTACACAGAGGAAAAGTCCTTGGAGAGGGGAAGTGGGAAGAACCAGCTGCAGCCGTGATCTGCTCAAAGTGCAGGACTAATTTGCAGCAGTCAATATGCCTAATTACTCTGTTCAAGCGAACTTCTCAGCTTTGGGGCTGTAAAAGTCAGTGGGTGCTCAAAGTACTTATAGACGTAGTGTAATGATTTTGTTCCTCTAATCTCACAGGGGTGGACGTTCCAGTTCATATTCTTCTTGTGCTGTAGTTGGCCCTTTCCTGTAGGAGCATTTTCACTGTTGTGGTGTCATATGTTATGTTTCTCTGTGCATATGATTGCTGCATGCAGAATTGTCAGATCAGATAAACTTTGCTAAAGACACTGTAAAGGATCTGGCTGACAAAAATGCAATGACCATGGAAGGGATCTTGACATGACCAGCTAATCTTCAGAGTTTCCATGTTTGGAAGGGATGATGTGTTTTATGTTGTCAACTAAACAAACTTTGTCTGAAGAGCTGAAGTTGACACTTTAATCGTCTCTGATAGCTTGCAATGATGGACAACAAAATGGCTCTTTGCAGTCACCACTGAATGATTGTGTCTGTTTCATAAAGATAACCAACATATCCACCTATCATCCCAAGTGTAATATGTGAGTTTCTGATTAGACGTGCAGTAAATGGAACAAAACTTCTCTTTGGCTGAAATACTTTTTGTTTTTTGGCATTCAGTGAAGTGGCACCATTTCAGATTTGCAGCCACAAGCTTTTTTGGTTTTATTTCCTTTTCTTGAGTTTGGAAAGTCTGTTGTTTCTCCATCTAACCCTGAAAACCGCCTCCCTGCCAGAGGAGTCCCCCGAAATGCCAAGCATTTTTTAAAGCGACTGGGGCCGCCGCAGTACAAGGCAGCAATCATGTAGAGGTGCTTCAGTGAACGTCACAGCAGAGCCTGCCCACAAGTCCATCACAACCCCCCCTCCTCAAAAACACGTAGAGTACCTCACAATCTCTGTATATTAACTTGTATAATGTACTATAAAACAAAGGAAAAATACGGCTCCATCATCAAAATAATTCCCCCTAGAAAATATGGTTGGTTCCACAATTTTTCTTCTGGTTGTCTTAGTACGACTGTAGAGCTGTGCTGTAGAGCTATTTCCGGGTTCTCTCCCTCCTTCGATGTGATTGGCTGCTGCCAGGCGGCTGCCGCCAGAAAGTTCAACACGCTGAGCTCCGAGCAGCAGGGCAAAATCTGTGCGCGTTCACGTGGGTGGCGACCGCTTCTGGGTGCTACCACCATGGTTAAAACTGCTTCCCGTCTGCCACCCTTCCCTCATTGAAATGACTGGAGGTGGCGAGTTGCTGCGCGGCAGTGTGAAAAGGGCTTAAGCCTCTTTTCCTTCATGTGGAGTGGAAGGTGTTCGTACCCCAGATAACATGAATGAAACATGTTCTAGCCTCTAAGTGACATGTAAATGAGCTGAAGGAAGCTACTTTCAGTATGTCTGCTATTGTCTGGAAAAAGATTAGACAACATCAAAATTTGTAATGTTGTAAAATCCTCCCCCAGTTTCCTATGATATGGTATTACGACCTCATGATTACAATAATTTTAGCATTACACAAGAAGTAGTTTTGCCTGAAGGCAGAGTGCATCCCTGACATGCCGAGCATGCTCCTCTATACTTGTTTCACTCAATCTTTTTGGAAGTGCTTCTTTTAACCGACTTAAAAAAAAACAATAAGTGTTTATAACAGGGGCACAGGAAGTGATTTGTTGTTCCCATACTTCATTGAAGAGTTACATTAGAACAAAGGACCAAACGTTTTTGTCTTTTATTCCCCTCTTTCTTAGGAACAGAGAGCCCTGTGAAGTGTGATGGCTTCACATCTGACTATCTCCTTTGTGATTGTGGGGTGAGGCAGGGGTGCGTCTTAGCCCCCACGCTCTTCAGTACCTGTATGGTCTGGTTAATGGGTCAGGTAACGGGGGCAGCAAACTGTCGAGTGTCATTTGGTGATGTCCAGATTAATGATCTGGACTTTGCTGAAG
Source organism: Cheilinus undulatus (assembly GCF_018320785.1). NCBI lineage: Eukaryota > Metazoa > Chordata > Actinopteri > Labriformes > Labridae > Cheilinus > Cheilinus undulatus. Next base: position 31,076,979 of record NC_054877.1, read on the forward strand.
ATGCTGTGATCCTTGCAGAGACTGTAGAGGTCTCCATCATATCTGTGTTTGTCAAAAAGTTGTAGAGCAGTTCACCTACCTTGGCAGCATAAACCATGCATTCACTGGCTGCCAGGCTGAGACCAACTGCAGATTTGGTCTTGCATGGGGTAATGGGTTGCAGGGCAAGACAGTGTCTTAGGAATGGCACTTTTACGGGCACCTGGCACACTTTCTCAGGCCTGATCCAGCTCACTGCATACTGGGTGCCCAGGACTCAGTGGACTGCTCCAGATTGTGGGGACGACCCCTTACATTGTGGAGGAGGCAGCTGGGAGGATACCTGGAGAGACTGGGCATGGGCCTGGCAGTGGCCTGGATGGCTATCAGGACAAGATGGGTCAATGTGTGCACAATGATGGCAAGATTAGTCCTGCTGCGAACTGAGCCTTAAAGTCTTTAATTTAATTTTAATCAAAATTTGATCAGTGTATCAGAAGAGCTAGGACAATGATGCTGTGCTGTTTAAAATGCTATCCCACAACTTCTGGTGACCACAGAAGGCTGTTTATTTAAATGCCAATCCAGAGACATTGCAACTGAGTTCTTAGTCTGACAGACATTATAATCCTTGGTATGGTTAAAAAAACATTATCATAGTGGGTGGTCCATCCTTTAATAAGTTTATAAGTGCCACTGGGTGTAATATGCATGGCGTCTTAGGCCATTTCCTGAGGAGCATCTGCAGCCATTATTACAGCATTAGAGCATCAGACTGCACATTATGGAGGACTAATTCACTTAGTGAAAGAAATGTGGATCAAACAGGGCACTGGACAAGATCTGATATGACAGTAATATGAAAACAGAGATCCAGGAACAAGAAAGTACTTTCCAGTAAACAACATTACAGCAGGAGGATTGACAACTCGTCCATCCTGGTGTTGAACTCAAAATCTGACTGTGGTTCACCAAAACATATTACTGTGGGGACAGAGCTGTTTGATAATCTATATTTAATTTCAGTCCCAGCTCATCTTCCATGAGTCACTGCAGGGCTGTGTTATGTGCTTATCAATTATGTCAATATTGTCATGTCCAATCAATTTCTCTTGAACATTCATTTGATTACAATGATATTAAAAAGGAATCGAGTTATCCTTCCAAAGCACACCAGAGCAAGAAGCACAACCATGCAGCCAAGCTGAAATTACAAACGTTACAAAAAGAAGAAACACAAGATACTTTTTAAAGAGGTGATAAAAAGAGTGGCCAATAGGGACAAAATTAAAATGGCAAAAGCAAAAAGGGATATGATATTCTATCCCTATGATTTTATGAGGAATTTTAAAAGATATAGAAGATTCTTAAAGTTTCCCTGTTTCATCTGAGCATCCAAGCCTGGATTAAAAGAACATAAAGAACAATATGCATTAACCAGGCTGGATAGAAACTGTGTTACACATGACTACAAAGTAAAAGCTAAAAGTTGTAAAATATGAAGATGATAAGCAGTGCATCAACAAGTAAGATAACTTAATTGTAAAGAAATACTGAGCGTGTACAGAAGCACACTGACCTCCAGGTTGAGTGAAAGATGAGAAAAACATATGACTAGTGGGTGACAAAGGTAGATCATATAGACAGTTAACTGAACTAACAGGAAGACTATGATTTATTTTTTTCCTAACGAAGGCAAGAGAGGAAAGGTGTTAATCACGAGTAAAGGAGTGAAAAAGAAGACAAGAAACTGTGGCAGTTGGGGGAGTAGGGATAAATAAAAAGGCAAATAAGACATTAGGTAATTTGGGGTAAAACAAAGGACAGGCATAGCATGCACTTCCTATGTGAATAGTAGCTTACTGCCTAAAGTACCTCACAAATCCCTCCATTTATTTTTTATGTTAAAATATTTAATGGAATTCCTTCTGGAAACATCACATGCCTCAAATTATACATCATTAAAAAAGGCACCGGTACAAGGGAGCTCAATCTCTCTTTGCATGGTGAGATCTTTCAGAGGTTTTAATACAAGATTGTTAAGGACAAGGCTTAGAGGGAATGATACAATAGTTGTGTCCCAGTTCAGGGGTAACATTATTTGAAGGAATCATGCAAGAAAAGACCCAGTCCTCATTCTCTGAAATGGGACAGTCAGGTCTGGGGGATTCCCAGTTGAGTCATCAGCTGTTCCCTCCTTAATCAAACTTTCATATAAGATCCCTCCGAAGTATAAAGCCCTTGAAATGGGACCTTGCTAGTATTCCTGATAAATAAAACCCATCTGTTTTGGTTGCACTTCTTAACTACAGGAGACCCAAAAGGAAGGAACCTCTTGGATTCCACTGCAGCTTTCTAAACCCCTTTCATCATCTTTTGTCATTGACAGAAGGGAGGTGAGAAAAGTATTACTTACTTTATTTGGTAATTGTTGTTCACTGACTCCATTGAAAATTTACAAGACATCCTGAGCACAGAACAGATGATAAAAAATTATGTTTAATTTTCCTACAGAAAATTCCAATTTCTGTCTCCCTTGACATTCTGATGAGATAACAACACAAAAAGCTGTATTTCATCCTTGTTTTTGCTAATGAGGTAGTTAAAAGAAACCCCCTTTCTACTGACATGTCTCTTTCAGTGATTTGTCTGTGTGGGGAAGTGTTTATAATGCTGATAGTTAACATTAATGACAGATTCAGAAGCACTCAGCTCAGTTAGGAGGTGATAATTGCTGCTCTGGTAAAATGTAAGTCCCAGTGGATCACATTTCTACCAGTTATTTGTGGCCTCTTAATAAGTTAGCTATAAAAGAGTGAATAATGTGCAACAGTTATGACTCAAACACTCATGAGCTGACATTAGTTTGTCTGAAAATATCATTAACATATTTTTAGCTCTTACTGCTGCAGGAGTGAAAAGTACTGACAATATCTCTATGCAGATGACAAGACGTTCACTGTACAAGAGAGTAAAAAGTGCATGTATAGGGTGGGTATTTTCAATTTTTGTCAGTGTGTCTGAAAATAACCCTCAGCCACTCAAGGATGTCCTCATTACTCAATCTAGATTGTGACGTTCACTGTTTAGCCTACTCCTCCAATTTCACACACAGGTGCTGTCACTCATGTCGTTCCTGATTCCCCTAAAAACCATGCCATTTTCTCAACCTATTCAGAGAGAAAGGAGGTGGGGTAGACAGAAAAAGCTGTAAGGGATTTTATGGTTGTTTCATGGTGGTTACACTTTAAAGAATATAAACAACTCAACATGAATGTGCTGGAAGTGGATTTTGTCTGTACTGAAGTGGAAGTGAAGTGTGTCTCTGCTCTACTGTCTGTCACAGCCTGTACCTCAGCTGCCTGCTTTATTCACTGGTTGGCAATTAGTTTCATTGAGTCCCTTTATTACCTTTTTAAGATGCACATATAAAGGTAAATGTCTGTTACAGATAAAGACAAAGAGGAAGATTTCAGTGCCTACTGGCCCATAAAAGTTTTTCTTTATGTCCTCATTTGCAGTAGTTCTAGGTAAACGTTTGCATTCAGAAAGTTCAGACCCCCTTCACTTCTGTATAATTTGTGATGCTGCAGCCTGATGCTACAGTTGTTTAAATTATTTTTGTATTATCATCAATCTACACTCAGTATCCCATAAAGTGAAAACAGAATTTTAGAAATGTTTGCAAATTTATGAAAAAATGAAAACCTTCTTGGCACTGAGCTGGCTTTCATCTAGCCACTCTGCCATAAACCCCGATAGATGGAGGGCTGTAGTGATGGTTGTCCCTCTAGACTTTGTCTTGTCTCCACACAGGATCTCTGGAGCTCAGTCAGAGTGACCGTTGGGTTCATGGTCACCTCTCTTACAAAGCTATACAAAGCCTTCTATAGAGAGGTGTGTGACTTTCCAAATCCTGTTCAATAAATTTAGTTTACCACAGGTTGATTAAATATTTTAGTTTCTTATTTATTTATTTTTTTATGTTTTCTGTCATTTGCGCATACATTTGTAACAGTATTTGTAGTACTTTTTGTAGTGGTCAACAGTTACCTAGACATGATATACAGTTCTCACTATCCATGCTGTCTAAACTTTACAACTTCCTAGGGTTGTTACTATACCAGCACTTTAGACTTTTACGTGATAATGAAGCTTAGCATTAGGTTATACAGTACATGGTAGTCATACACCCAGCTGTGATCAGCTGACTGCCAGCTCATCCCAATTATCACATCCCAGCTCCCACAGCCAGTCACAGCTCTTTCTCTGAACGCAGTGGTGTATTTAAATATGACATACTTCTCACTTATCCCTGCTTGCATTAATGCCGATGCACCAGCTGGCAAAGCTTAATCTCCTCCGCCCCAGCCTCCTCCTCTGTAGCATAAAGTTTGTTGCACCCTCATATTTTGATTCATGCTACTATGGATTAATTACTTTTTAAATAATTGTATTGCATTCAATACACATTTTTGTAAATGTGTCTATCCATATGGGGGTTTCTAGAAATGTGCATTCTGCTTGGCTTACCCAGGGAGCATCTCTTGAGCAGAGCCCTCCAAGTAAATCTGTATATCCGTTTTGCAATAAATGATCAAATATATGAGATACACGAGAGTGTTCCTGAATGAACTAGGGAAAACTGAATGATGCCAAAACCTGTTTGAGCACCACAGCACACCATACAGTATCCTGTAGTTGTACTGGCTGTCTTCTCTTCTGTAAGTTTGAGCACGGAGCTGAGAACAACAACCCTAGAAGAAGTTTAACTTTGCTCTTTAAAACAAACAAAAAAAAAAAACCTCGACATATGTTTAGCCAGGATCATTTTAAATTGCTTTATAGTAACATATCAAATATCATACTTTTTAAAGATGCATTGTAGAGAAGGAAAAAACTGCAAGACTTCTTTCTCATCAAATGCAAACTTTCCTTAGTCTATCTCTGCTGCTCAGTAAAGTATGTCAAGGATAAATACTTTAAAGGCATCTCTAATGGCTTACACTACTACATGTCATGAAAGCTACTTTGGAAAGAGCCCATTTCCATGTACTGATGTGTGCTCTTTCTACAGAACAGCTCTTCTATTAGACTCCCTCTTAAGAGTCACAGCTCTGCTGCCTCCACCACCCAATTTGTTTTGGATAAATGTAAGACCTTGAGCCAGAAATTGAACCTGCCATACATGAGTAAAGTGCACTAGCTGTGGGCTGCTGTTAGACTTAGTGAAGACATCTTTTAAATGTAAATGAAATGCTGTGTGAGCATGATGGATTAATATGTATTTACATTTGCGAGTGCAAGCACAGAGCAGTGCAGACTCACTTTTTATGAAGCCCATTTTTACAGTCTGTTTTATGGTCACATTAGTGCCCCAACCTAATATGGTCCTGGTTTTGAAGAGTCTCTTTGAAAGATTCAGTTCATTTCCTGCTGCGTTTAAGTCAATTTTTTTCTACCACAGCAGAGCAAATCCAGGGAAGTGTGAGTACTGTGCGCATAATAAAAGTGTGTACTGTACTGTACTTTAACACACTGATTCTCCACTATTACAAGTAAAATATTCCAGGTGTAAAAGATGCTTTAACACCTCCTGAAAACAGGCCTCGTCTCTCTCTACTCTCCAGCAGAGCAGAGTCTTGCTGTTTGCTGCAGTGCTCTGTATTTCCTGCACAAGCATGAGATGAGACTCCGAGTATGAATAATGTCTTCCCTTGTGGCTTTCTTTCGCTCTCTATAATCCACTCTCTACTCTGGTCCCAGCAGGGCCAAAGTCCCATCTAGAAGGATCACTAGTCATCAGTCTCTGTCTGTGAAGTGAAGGAGTGAAGGCAAGTGTGAATAAGAGGCAAAAAAAGTGCATAATATTTGTTTTGTTAATTATATGTGATCAAATGTGTGTTTTGTGTATTAAAACCTGTAACAGAAATTCTGCTTCAGACCAGTGTGAACCTGTCAGAGACATTGTTTAGAGCGGTGGTACCAAACTGGTCTAGCATCAGGACCAACCACCATCCCCTTGATTGCAAATCAAAACCCAAAGTTCTTACATTTTGCAATCAAGTGTTTTTAATGAAAAATGGTGCAGTTTGGATGAGAGATGGAATGAAAGATAAAACTTGTGCTCCTTCATTTGCATTCGTGCCATGCTTTGGCCCACTTTCCATGTCGGGGCAAGGGAAGTGTGCCGTGCATAAGCATGGAAGAGCGCACTTGCACTGGTCAAACGTACTGGACTTCAGACTCAAATGCAGCCAGGCATGGTACGGATTGTATAATGTTTGGCACCCTAAGGCGATGGGGAAAACTTCCCAGTGGTATGACAAGTCAGAATTTGAAATTATGTTTGGAAATAATGGACACCACGCTAAAGAAAAGTGGGACCACGTGCGTTGATATCAGTGCTCTGTTAAAAAGCAAGTATCAATAATGATAGGGACTATTTCAGTGCATAAGACATGGGTTACCTGCACATTTTTGAAAGCTTTAAAGATGCTGAAAATATTTATACATGTTATGAAACAACATATGCTACCAAATGGACAGCATCTTTTTCGGGAAAGTCTTGCTTGTCTCAGCAAAACAATGCCAGACTGCACATACAGTAGGATAGCTCGATTTGTGAAAAGTCAAGTCTAGTAAAAGTCTAGGTGATAAAATGGCTTCCTGCAGCCCCGACTTGTTGAACAGCTGTAATAAATTATGCAAGAAAAAGACAAGATTCCTCTTTCAGTGTGACAGAAACAATTCTCACTACTAGAGAGGTGCTACAGAAGGGGTAAACATGACCCTGTCCAAATGTTTTTGAAACATGTTGCAAGCATCACATTTAGAGCGTTCATTTTCTTTCCAAAACACATGAAACTCTTGAGTTTGAACATTTAATATGTTGTCATGGGGCCATTTTCCCGTTTGGTTTCAATGTCGTACACGACGTCCCAACTTTTTAGGAAATGATGTTTCCAATTTGATTTCCTTAGTTTGTGTTGCTTCATCAAGCATGTTCCCATTTCACAGGCTTAACTCATGTTTCCTTTTTTTCCTTTAATCTGACCCTGTTCTCTAAACTCAGCAGGACGACAAGCAGAGGGAGAAAATGGAATAGTAGGACAAAAGTACTGAAATTTGTCCAAACACATGAAAAGCTGTGAGAAGGTTTTAGGAACAGTTTGATGCATTTTAAATTGCTGCCAGCTGGACATGTCATCTGCTTATTGGCATGAGACAAAGCTTTCCTCTTCAGTGGATTGAAAGGTCAAGTTGACATCCCAGCTCCCTGCAAAGAGTGACATGTTGTTCACCAAGGAAATGAGAAAGAGGGAGAGAGAGAGAGAGAGAGAGAGAGAGAGAGTGGTTGTCGGTGATTCTTTTATGGCTTCTGTCTACTTGTGAGGTCCTAATCTGAGGGAGTTTAATTTGCAGTGTCAGTAACTATGTGATGTTGAGCTGTGTTAATCTCCAGCTCATCCTGCTGAGTTTCATCAGGTCTGGTGTTAGGTTCACAATTTTGTAGAACACTTACAGAGAGGCAGAAATGAGGAAGAGGAGCAGGGGTTTACAGAGGAAAAAGGGTTTGAGGACAGGCTTAACATAGAGATGGATTTTATAAGGATGACCTTAAATCAAACTGGACTTCACTGGGACTGTATGTAATAGAACAACACAAAAAACTGGCCAAGAATGGTCCAGATCCCTCATAAATCCACAACATAAACATCACAGGATTCATTTTTGGACTCAAAAGCAGACTCAAATGTCTTTGGGAAATGAGCAGAGTCTACCACAAACAGTTATTCAGTGTGTAAAAGCTTCAGATGGCATTTTTTAGTACAATTTCAATCAAACTCGCAATGCTCCCACCTTTTACTACTTGGAAGCGTACAGTAGGTCTAGATCCAATAGATTACATTATGATTTGCCCACATCTGCCCCTTTCAGCACCTTATCCACAAAAGAATTTACACTAATCTTATCCCAGTACTAACACGCCCACAAAGTTTGGCAGCTCAGCTCAAATTACGGCTGTGATTGCAACTAGTACCACAGCAAATCAGTGGCTTTGTGCCACAATCATAGTAGAAACAATGACAGTCAGGCAGAAAAGGAAACTATAAAATCAGACTGAGAATTTAGTCTTTACTGTTGAGGTGCAGAGACTTGCATCCTAACTCCAGTGAAAACTGACAGAGAGAAACTGTAGTGGAACAAGGGCTCCTTTTTGATGCTGGTGGCTGCACAGCAGAGACCATCATAGACGCATGCACATGCACAAACTCACAACTCAAAGAAAGAAATCATAAATAAGGAAGACCAAATCATGATACCACGCTTCAGAGATCTGGTGTATTCCAAGATGAAAAATCACGCTGAATTGTACTTTTCATCACCTGCCCCACTTATTTTATTCAATAGTCACAACCTGATATTACTATTCTGTCACTAACAACCAAAAATATTTTATTCACTAACAAGTTGAATAAGTTGAGTAAGCTGAGAGAGAAATATTAAATACGCTGGTCTCTCTGGTTAGATAGCACCACTGTAGCTGCCTGTGGCAAACTGGGTTTTGTGAATTAGATGGCATTTGTAAGCCTATTTGGATAGAAAGGGCGTAATTTGGAGCCAGATTTTGAAATATTATTTAATTTACATGAACTCAAATGAAGCAGGCACACCCAAGCAGACTCAAGCGGTTCACCCTTTGCATGTGCTTTGTGGATTGCACACTAAATTTTTCTTCCATTTGCACGGGTTTAACAGCCACAAAAACAATAATTTTGGGAGGCAGGCTTTTAATGTTTAAGCTATGGAGTAGATAATCAAAATGAAAAAATGTAAGCGTGATGGCATTTAAAACATGTCTAAGCTGTACTCTTTTCAACATTGAATCCTGCCTGCCCACTCTCGCGGTTTGTGCTTGTTAGTGGTGATGGCTCTTCCTCACTCAGTCAACAGCAAACTGGCTGCAGCTGCAGCAGAGCAGCCACACGGCGATGTTTGACATTTAGTTGTTGTAGCATATCTAACATTTGCCAAGAGCTCAGCTATTGTATTATATACTATACTTATATGCAAGATGTTACATAGGCTATAACATCAAATGGATTGTGGTTTGCATGGTTTATGTTGTGTTATGTGTTGCATATCTAGAGAATCTAGCTTACCTGTGTCAACACTACCTGGCGTGTTTACATGGAGCTGTGAGCTTGCGATAAACAATTATGCACATTTGAATGCGTCAGCTTCTAAAGCTTTCTGTACTTAAATCTAGCTATTTTGACAACTTTGCTCTAGTTGCCCTGGCAACAGGAGTTATGAGGGGAAACGCAGTTTTCACAATGAGCGCTCCTGCTTGGGAGACCAACTTACATAATGTATTTTCCTTTGCTGTACATTGGCCAAAAAACAGGGCCAGTGAAAATTCTGTCAGTTTCAGCCTGATAAATAAATTATTTTAGTCCTGATTTAATCTGTGTCAGTGAGTTGTTGTCTTTGTCTTTAATTTTATCTGTTGTGTGGTAATGGTGGTATGGAGCTACATGCCTGTATTAAAGAAAGTATGTGTACTTTATGTTAGTTTTTAAAGGTACAACGCTACATAGGATTGCAATTTTTAAAGAATTATATGAGTTATTGTAGTTTGAACAGAGGTTGTAATTCGGTTTAACCTGGCACGCCAGATGGATTTGTTTCACACATCCATCTGGAAAGCCACTCATAGACAGCGTTTCAGAAAGGGCAGAGCTTGGATGAACGTTCTGTCGGTCACATCTTTAGGAGCCAGTCAGAGCAACAAAACACGTGACGTAGACGCTACCGAGCTGCGCCCCTACCAAAGGAGTAATCTCCATAGAGAGCTGCATAACGTGAACCATAGCAACTGTAGACATGTCAGTACACAACTTTTGTCGTTTTTGAAAAGAAAACAACTCAATGCTGTTCTTTGTTCTTCTTTTAACAAAGAGATGTCATCAAGTTCGGATAAAACTGGCACTTTAGCAGCATCCATGCTAATGTCTTCCACCATAATTGCACCGGCCTCTTGTTGCTGCTTGCTTATGTCACGACTCCACCGCGCCCGAAAGTACTGCCCCTCGACGCTGATTGGTTCTGTCACTTTCTAACTGGGCCCAAACGGTTCAGATGGAAGCCCTGCATGATGGATTCGGCATTGAGAAACACTGAAACGGGCATATCCATCTGCTTTGCAGGATTAGATGCGGTTTACATGTTTTTTAAATGTTTGTAAAGCTTTTGTTTACCACAACAAATATTAAAAAGAATTAAACTTTCATTTGCAAAAGAAAAATGTGAATCCATTTGCATATTGCCTTGCAATTTGTGACATTTTACAGATATTGAAATTCCTAAGAGGAGTTTTTATCTGGTTTTAGAGTGTTAGTTTGATCATAAAATAGATTAAAACAAGGCTGATACAAATTCATGAGCTACAAATGCATATAGGACCATCAGTAACAATAACACTACTACTTCATTGTTATTTTAGTAGCTATAACATAACTGCTACCACAAGGAAGGTTTTTAAAGAAAGCATGATGAGCTGAAATGTATGTAAAGCACAGTACCTAAAGCTGTACAACACCAGAGAAAAAGAATGTGTTGTCCACATGGGGCTCTGACATAAACGGAAGAAGTTCAGTAAGTTTTTAAAATAAATTTTCCTTGCTATCTGTTGTTTTCCCAACTGAAACAAGGTACTAGGATCTAAAAGCTGATTCAGTCCTTAAATATGGTATTTGGTGACGATTTCTGCTACTGTGGTTATCAGAAAACACTTGGCCTTAACAAAATTAAGACAAACATTGTTGTAAAGCTACACACAACATGCATCAGTTACTTTTTCTGGCACTGAACCTCTTTAAGTCCTGCTGTCATCTATAAATACATCAGATCAATAACCAGCTGTGAGCATGGTTTAAACAACAAAGTGGAGGTTTATTGTCTTCACAGCACATTGAGAAAAAAAAGCATAAAAACAGTTAAATTCATTGTTGTTTTCCTCTCTTTCCTTGTCTTCTACAGTGAATAAGCACAAGCCATGGATTGAGGCATCTTATCATGGCGTGATCACAGAGAACATGGACACGGTGCTTCTGGACCCGCCCCTCGTAGCTCTGGACAAAGACGCCCCTGTGCCCTACGCTGGTAGGAAAAACAAACGCACACAATCACACTGAAAAAACATCTCCACACCTACATTTAGAACGTATGACACATACAGTAAACACACTCCCACACACACCAGGCTGGTGAGGGAGGGATGCTTCAGAGCTGCATGCAGGCAACTGTGGCAACTTCCCACCATCAGACGAAAACAGATGATCCAACAGGCCTGCGTGCTTGCTGTTTGTCATGGAGACTGAATTCCATTTATCACCCTTAGAGGAGTTATCCAAACACTTTTCTCTTTTTTTGAACAGCACTTTATCCTTTCTTCCAAATCAAGTTTATTAAACTTACAGGATTTGAGAGGACTAAAACTTTCGTTTCTATAGTTTATTGGTATCAGCATGTTTGTTCATACCTTTTTTAAATAAATACGCTATATCTCCTTTATAAATCCATCTGACTTAAAACTTTCAGGGTTTAAAAGCTGTCTAAATCCACAAGAGCAATGATGTTTAAGCTTTCAGAGGAAAGACAGGCGGCTGATTAAAGCTCACTGCAGTTTGTAAAAATGCACTTATTTTCATAATCTTGTCAGCTTTTAGGTTTTAGGTTTCAGATTCATGTTTTTTACACCCCAGTACAGGAGTCTATTCATTTCTCCAGCTAATTACAGCCATGCGTCATCCTTTTTTTCTCACTGCTTAATATCCCCATTTAACCTGAAGTTTCCTCTCACAAGAGAAGAGTATCAGACATTGTAAATTTTCCACCTTTAATCCTAATCCCTCTTTGTGGTGCATGCTTATCTCTTTCATATCAAAGATGTCCAAAGCACAATTTTACTTCAAAATGTTAAACACCTCTCATGAAGCAAGATAATACTTTCCCTTATTTGACTGCAGTTTTTGGCCAGTCTGGTTCAGTTTCATTTATCATTCTTTATTATTGCTTATGCTTTGTATTCCACATGTGTTCCTCATAGTTACAACATGTTGGCACATACATGTGTTACTCTGCAGCCAGTGTCAGGCTCAACAGCATTTTGTTTGTCTGGGCCTTTTCACCCCTGTTGATAAGCCCAGAGACCAACGGGGGTTTTCATGCCCTTGGGACATCCACAGCACAACCAAGGGCTCATGGCAACCCCAATACCTGCTTGGACAGTACCCTAGACTGTGCTTACTCCCCACATCCTCCTCTCAGTCTGCCCTAAAGGTGTGGACTTTTGTAACAGATTATTTTCCCATGCTCCTGGTAATATACAAGGACATCCAGAGCACATCCTGGGTTGTGTCAATCCCTCCCAACCGATGGCGCCTTCAGGCGAGCTTAACTGGCCATTACAGGCTTTATTTTAGCCACAATTATTAACCGAAACATGCCTAAAAGTTCTGCACAACACTGTGCACAAAAAAAATGTCTGGCAGCACTGGCATACAGTCACAACCTCTTGGCACATCTTACATTACCTTTTGTTCAGAAAATTAATGAACATGGGCACACAGCCTCATTTGAAGGACTCTATATCCTCTTCAAAGGGGTAAAAGCTGATACTCAGAATGAAGAATGTGACTGGGATCAGTCTTGATTTTCTGTCTTTTTAATAACAGACCACTCAGAGTGTTTGAAGAGATGGCACTAATGTCTTTTACAGACTGATGGAGAGCGACAGTGATGGCTTCTGGTTCTGACCTGCTGACCGTTTTTCACTTCCCCTCAGTAAAATAATTATGCTTCATTCTGTCTGGTATATGCTCATAAGTGACACAGCATGGGCTGGAACAAGTGGTAAAAAATAGCTCTTATATCAGACATATATAATATAATAATATACGGTTGCTGCACTGTGAGGAGGGAAACAGTATGAATATAAGCAGGTGCATGCGGTTTGTCTCTGAGTCAGTTGTTGTAAGTATTCATGATAAGGTTAAAATGATTATTAATGATGCCAGAAGTTGTTTTGCAAGTTTATTTAGACCATCATGAGGTTGCACTGAGCGACCTGTCACTAATTCATTGATATGAAGATTGCATGTAGTTTTTTTTTTTTCCTATGGCGACAACCATCAGTTGGTCAGTGTTAGAGTGTAATTTCATTTCTTGCATAATTTCAAGATATGTTAAGTATTTTTTTCTTTCTTAAGAGATTTTTTTTTAAGTTTTAAGTATTAAGTGTAGTATACATTGTTGTTTGAAATTACAAAAACATTGCAGCAAACTCCTGCACTCTGTCTAAATCGCACAATTGCATTTGAAACTTCAGTGCTGTGCTTTGGTCAAACTAAAGAATAGTATAGATCAAGAACCTATGTTTTTTGACCCTGTATAAACAACCTCTAAACAGTCTTTCTTTAAAGTCAGTTTTGGTGTGTTTGTCTCTGTAAATGCGAAAGAGCTCCATCTCACAATACCCTTCTTTTACTTGGGCCTACACAAATAGAGTTATGTGCTTCCATGGCTGTGGGTGGAAATACCAGATGAGGGTCCTGTTTTATTTTATGATTCTCTGTGATGTCAAAAGAAGCACAGAGTCTGAGAAGACAGTCAGATTTTGAGTATTTATTTAGTTAGTTACTTATTAGTTTTGTACAGTGGTCTCCTTCCACAGATCAGGGGTCAGGTAGCTGTAAGTCCTGGAGAGGGCATCAAAGGTGGTCTTGACAAAGTTGTCAAGGGTTGCAGTGCAGCCCCTGGCAGACGTGCAGCAGTCACGAGTAGCTTCTCGGGCCAGTACCATGGGGGTCAGGAACAGGGCTGCAACGACCAGTGACCTTGCAGAGCACAGTGTGGGTCTTTCCAATCTAGTTACCCCAATAACCTTTCCTGACAGGGATGATGCATAGCTTGGCCAGGATGACAGCTCCACAGATGGCTGTGGCCAACCTTTTAAACTCTGAAAATTGAAAATGCTTAAATAATAAACTGAAATTCTGAGCTTGTTTTTGCATAAAAATACCAATTTAAATTCTCAAAAATTTCTCTTTTTATACCCCCAAAATGTCTTTTTTTATTTGCTAAAAAATGAACAGAACCTTTTTTTAAAAAGCTTTTTTAGTGGCCCTTATACGCCATCAAACATTATATTTCTTTCTTTTTTTCATCTTCTTCTTCTTTTTTTCAAAGATTTACTTTTGGGCTTTTTATGCCTTTAATGACAGAGGAGGACAGTGGACAGAATCGGAACAGGGATGAGAGAGCTGGGGAGACATGCGGGAAGGAGCCACTGGCCGGATTCGACCCTGGGCCAACCGTGTACATGGGGTGCGTTAAACCACTAGGCCACCTGCGCCCTTCACATTATGTTTCTTATCATGATTTAATAATACTATACCGCTGGCTTGGGGTCAGAACCTTGTATCACATTTTTCATGTTTTTAATTTTTTCATAAATCAGTGCAATCAGTCGTCCTTTACATATGTCAGTGGGTTTGAATGATACAGCTTTTTTTCATTTCCTGACTAGTGGTGATTTTTTTAGATATAAGTTTTTGGCCTGATGCCATTTATATGCACTTTTAAGTTTGACAACATCAGGGCGGACAGGCCCCCCCCACCCCCCAAGATCTTCAGTGCCCCCATTAGGGGTACCTGGACCCCAAGTTGGGAACCACTGCTATAAATCTTCAAAGTGTATCAGAGTGTTAAGATATGGAAGCTCTGAGTTCTTCATTTTCCAGGCCACAAAGATTCATATTCACTGATGTTCTTGGTCTTTACAAAGTTTTAAATATGATGGAGAAAACATTGTAAACTACTTTAAACAGCTAAACAAGGGGTCTTTACAGTGTCCTTAAGCAGAATCCAGTCCCTGTACCAGATCTGAGGATGCTCTGCTTAGTGATTTGTGTCTAAAGAGTCCACTGTTGTGTTTTGAGACAAGGTTCCTCAAGCTATGAACCTTAAGAGTCTTTGAGTTATGTACAATAATAAGTCCAGAACAGCACTTGCTCCTCATGTGCTTTCTTTTCTTACTTTTAAGGACTGTTAGCCACACAGAATTTGAAAATTTCCCATCTAACCAGCCTTGACTGAAAGTTGTCACATAACAGGAACACATGTAGTAATCAAAGTGGGATACATTTATAAACGTTGTCTCTAGGTGACTGTTTGAGCTGCTGATTATGTTGTCTAACATGAGCTGGAATCAGACAGTCCTCACGCAGGTGCTGCAGCGCTGACAGCAGCGGGAAGCAGAGCGACAGAGAGCTGTTTTAATTGGACAAAGTATTCTGAGACTCAAAGGCAAACGAAGAAGCTTTTTGGCAGCTAACGCTTAACAGCTCATTATGGAGAAATGGCTCCTATTAATCCCAGCGCTGACAACCGTGAAAAACTGATACTCAGCTATTTTTCTTCATCTCTTTCCCTCTTTTCCTGTGTGTATGTTTGTGTGGTAATGGCACAGCTTCAGAATCGTGTTTTTCCCTGTAATGTGCGAGCTGTTCTGTAAATAATGCATATATATAGTATGCTGAGATGACCTTAAAGGGCATGAAACAGCTTGGATCAATGTTAAAGCTGTTCTCTTTTGTTTTTGTTTTTTTTCTGGCACAGCTGTGAAATGTATACTGTACTCTACAATACACCCTTTATTTACTGTATGGAAGAACGAATTATCGTCTGGATGACTGTAGGGGAATATTTAAAATTGCAAATACATGAGAAACATGACAGAACGTTATCAAAAACTTCAATGGTATTTCCAATTAAAAGAAAGTGTAGATCTTGGAGATATTTCTCTGACATTTTTACTCCCCTGCTGAGCAGTGCTTAGCAGGATTCATTGTAATTCCCATGACAGAGCTTTTCCTAGTAACCAAATCCATTCCAAGGTAAAGGTTTCTTGGAAGAGACCAGACAAAAGAGGAAATTAATTTGATTGTTTTTCTCCATGATTAACGCTGGTTTGTTGACTTGAGAAGGTCAAGCTAGGTGAAATACTGCCTGGGAGAAAAAGGAATGGGATGGTGCTGGCTGTTGACTGGTGATATTTCTCTCCTTGTTTTTCATTGCATGCAGCCTAATGAATGAAACCCACACAATCGCTACCAAGGAGACTGAAAAAAATGGCCATCAAAAGAGCAGCGCAGTCCCAGTTTATCTCCCTGCACAACTGTCTGCTGGTACAGCTCACACACACCTCTCTCCACTTCTTCTAACTATTCCTTCAAATCTTTATTTCACTCTCTTCTCCACGTTTCTCCTTTGAGCTTCACATCACTACTTTTTCAGTCCAACTATCCCGTCTTTTCGTCTCAATCTTGACACTTTGCTCCCAGCAAGCCCGTGTACAGACAGTCTGTGTTATGCACCACAGAAGCTCTCATCAATCCTGCTTTTGTTTTACTGCAGAGAGGAGCAGGCCGTCCTCCTGGCTCCACATTAATTACAGTGTGGGAACAGAAAGCAGGATCGTTAAGTACCTGCCTCTTTTTTCTTACTCTTCTTCCATCCAGCCATCCATCACTAGTTCTTTTCCTCTGGATGCCTCTGTGTTTTCTTCACTACAGGAGCTGAGGCTATTCACAAGCAACACCCAAGTGAAAATATGAAGTCTCACACCTGAGGTTTTTTGGTCCATTTAGAATTAACTCTGGTGTCTTGGGATCCCCCGATCAGGTTTCTTGCAGCTAAACACTGATCATGTGTGAGTGAGATCAGCTGATCATGTTTTGTGATTGATATATCAGCTTATTTAAGCTCAATCGGTCTTTTACCTTTGTTGTGTGCTGGAAACTCCTGATTAAAGGAGCACAAAAATCAACCGTTGTTCAGTCAACAACACGCTTCAGCTTTGTTCAAGGGAACCTGAACCAACAATCTGATGAGTCATTCATTTCATGTGCTAATTTGTGGGAATTAATTAACACAATTATTAATAGACAAAAAATAATAAGCTTATTAACAGTTGAAAACATGAAAGGTCTCACAATATTGACAAAGTTACATTATAACTGATGCAATTAGTTTAGATTGCTGAGGAAAAGAAGTTCACCTTGCAGCCTGCAAACGAGTTCAGGCTTTCAACTTGAGCTAATTATTCACACCTGATGTGCATTTTCATCAAATCACATGACACCCACCCTCCTAATTAAGCAGCATGATTTCTACTCTATTCCATTTGCCAGCTCTGCCCTGAATCAGCACTGTGCTCTTGCTTGCAGCCCACCCTCACTCTAGCATCCACCTTCAGGCTCCGATGAGAGGGTAAGGATGTTTTCTCACCACTCCTGAAAATCTGCTTGTAAAAAAAAAAATCAGTGTGGAGTGATAAAGATGGAGCCTGATGCCAAACATGCTATGTTGCTGAAACTATGACAGCATGAGTTGACTGGCTGAACTATATTTATTTAACCTTTCCCAAAAACCCCAATTTCCTTTTTTGAAGTTACATTTGAACACATTAAGAGACTTTAGCTTTGCCTTAAAGTCAGTTTGTTAACCTGACATTTCATGCATCATATTTTGTATTGTGCTAGCTAACATGCCACCAGTGAACAAGCTTTAATGTGCTGGTTTCAGCGCTGATTTTATCACAGCTTTCTATATTGGATTAAAGTATTTCAAACAAATTCTGGATGATTTTAGGTTCAGATTCAGACAACTGTATTGAGCCCATTCATTTGCAGCCTACCCATGTTCACAACACTATTGAGACATGTCAACACTGGTAGACCGACAAGCAGAGGCCATTGAAGTACCACAAGGTTCCAGATAATTACATCAATAAATACATGAATAACATTGTCATTGAAAAGACGGGTATAACTCCTAGAAGTTAATAAAAAGGTAGCTGAAATGAGTGCCATCACAGTTAAGGAACTTTATAGGAGAAGAGATAAAAGATTTAGAGAAATGGTTAAGACAACTGCTTCATGTGGAGAAGTGAGCAGCAACAGTAGTAGCAGCAGTGATAGACAGTCAGACAATTAGATAGATAGATAGATAGATAGATAGATAGATAGATAGATAGATAGATAGATAGATAGATAGATAGATAGATAGATAGATACTTTATTAATTCTGAGGGGAAATCAAGGGTTCATAGTGTTTTATACATCCAAATGTGCTGAATGTGGTTCCACATTATTTCTGTCAGTATGCCAGTTTAACCCAACTAAGAATGTAGCAGTGTTGCAACTTCACCTTGCACTTGGTAAACTTTATGAAAGTGACCTTGGTTTGCAGTACCTGCTGTTCTCTTGGCAAAAACTGTAATTTTGAAGAACACTCTTAAAATGACTCCAGATCTGTTGTTTACATGCATCTCTTCTCCTTTAAACAGGAGGTTACCTTACTGTAGGTTTTCAGGAAATTCTAGGGGTAAAATTGTGAGGTTATATAAATAAATTTAAAGCTGAAAAAAACACAAGATGATATGTAAAGCTTCATTTTTCCTTGCATTTTAAATACTATGATAAAAAGAGAAACAAACCAAATTGTCAGTTTTAAAATTATCCATATTTATCACAGGGTAATCAGAGGTAAATAGTTGTTTATAACAATAAATTCTGTCTTTTTAATTTAAACTATTTTCTATTATTTAATAAAGTGCAACCATATGACCATTTATTGGCCTACATAGTATTCTCTGTGGTTTTCTTTGAATAGATAAAAAAGTCATGAAAAGGTGGTCTGACTGTTTTTGTCATGATTTGATGAATCAAAAAGAAAAACCAGAGTTGATACAGGCAATTTACATGATTGTTCAGCGGTGAAATTACTAGAATATGGAATTGAGATGAAAGTTATTCCCCTTAAAAAATCTCATCAAAAAGTTCCGCTTACTTTTATAGGGCTTTATGGTAAAAGTAGTTAAAGCAGTAAAGAAAAGTCAAAAGTAAAAGTTTATGAAAATAGAAGTCCATCAAACATAATACCTAAAAGGTAACATGTCCTCATACACCCCCTCATCCTCATTCCTTGCCAAACCTCACCTTCTTATTTCAGTATCATTTTTCTTCTTTCTCTCATGCAGTTCCACATTTCACTCTGATGTGAACTACCCACAGTGGGCCTAACTTCAACATTATATGCTGAGACAGGCATCCTGGAGATAAATTGTTATTGCTCCATGACATGATGGCATCCTCTATCCTCCGACACCTCCCCCGATGCAAAGGTGTATGTGGGTCGTGGAGTGTATGTGCTGATCGAGCGTTCTCAATCAAATTAGCATGAGGTATGATGGCGGTGGACCCTTGGGTGCTGCGAGGTGGGAAGGCAGTTTCATTTGCTTATTCTTTATCTCAAGGCCACAGTCAACAGGCACGGATTCTCCCCATTCATCACGGTACCAGAATAATGTGCTGTGTGCTACATTGTTTCCTCTGCAGAACTCACACACTCTGGCCGAAGGAAGAAAATTAGTTCAAGAAGTGGAGGAAGAAAGAAGAAAATGGATAGCTGAGAGAAAAATGAAGGACAATGGTGGACATAAAGATGGGACGAGGTGATTAGGAGGAGTTTTCACAAAAACCATGTTATATTGCTCCTGTAGGCAGCGGTTGTCTTTGTTTTGTGAATTACATTCCCCATCATTCTTAGCTTTTAACTACAAAACAGGTCTCTTGGACTTGTATTTAGTATGTAACTGGGAACATTTCCTTGATCATTGCATCTTAATAATGATTCATCTATCTTTATCAAACAGAAATAATTGTTCTACAGGAGTTATATTGTGTAAAAAGTCCATCTTCTGTCAAGTAACACCTAGCTGACACCAGAGACTGTATAAAACATGGACGTAGTCTCAGTGATGTTACCCTCTTGTTTCTCAAAGGCATCATGAAGCCTTACAAGGGTGCATGCAATTTTGAAAATGCTAACTAAAGCTAACTTAATGGTGAATTGGTTGCCCATCTAGCTTGTCAAGTTAATAATCTATCTAGTAGATTATGCACCAAATCATCACACAATATTTTAAAGGCAGTACTAGGGGCTAGCAAAACCTATAAGCTAAAACAAATTGAGCCTAGCCTCTTGGCAAACAGAACAAGCCCACCTGTTACTAATACTGGCCATGCCCCGATTGTGTCTCATAAGTTATAACTCTTAGTCTAAATAAAACACAACAGATGATATAAAGACAAATACCACACCTATAGTGCTGGGTGACTGATTGAGTTTCATTTACAATTATAATTCAAGGTCAAGGTCCTGTGTTGGTACCCAAAAGGAACATGTATTGTGCAGACTGGAGTTTCAGCGTTCCAAAGCCAAAAACAACAAATGGCAACACTGATTCACAATTCAGGACACAGTCAGACAAAGTACATGAAAAACTAACATTAAAATATTACAAACAACAGTGTGATTACAACCAAGTAATGATAAAGTGCTTTTGAAGACATCCATTCTAAAATAACACTTGAAAAAGCGCTGAAGTGCTTTTGAAGATTCTCTAAATGAAAACATAGTCCAATAGAGTCAAAATGCATCATCTTGTATTAGTTTGTTGCACAGACAGGAGGTTGTTATTCCAAAGCCATAAGAACAAAGGAAACTGAAACAACCCACCGCTGGTCACTGCGAACGTGTGCATGTCCAGTGGTTGATCTGGGACCCCCCCCCCCCCCCGACCTTCAACGAGCTAGGTGGAAAGCATTATGCAGGAATAGCACAATCCTGACTTTCCTGTGCCTACAAGGAAAGCCTGAGGCAGGGAGAGAAGCAGCAAAGAAAAAAAAAAAAACCTGATCAGAGTAGATGTAAATGACAACAGAATGACACTGATTAAGTCAGAAGTAGAATAAAGGAGGAGCTGGGGTGGAGGAAAGTTGCAAAATCAAAGTAAATACAGATAAAACAATTGATATAAAACAGTTCATTTTTCTGTTATTTCTATTGATTATCATTTTATAAATTTGACTACTTTTATATTGGCTGCACAGTGGTGCAGTGGTTAACGTGGTCACCTCCTGCCACTTCACAGCAAGAGGGTTTCAGGTGCCAATTCCAGGCTACACAGGGCCTTCCTGTGTGGAGTTTGCATATTCTTATGGATTATCTGTGGCATCTTCTCATAGACCAAAGACATGCTCATTAGTTCAGTTGCTGATTCTTAATTGTCTGTAATTGTGGGCGTGAACGCGCATGTTGGTCATGTTGTGAGCATTTATCAAGGTTTGATGAGGTTTTTGGAATGGTGATCTGTCCAGATGAGGTTGAATCTGGCTCAGTTTTGTCTCATGCAGTTTCATACAACAAGACGCAGCTAAAACATAAATGTAAGCAAACACTGCGTTGGATTTCATACCATAAAGTAGAGGTGTTTGTCTGCTGTTTGTTTCCTCTGCTGATTTCACAATAAATGATTTAAATGGTTGCGGCTGTGACAGTTTGTTTCACACATGTAAAACAACGGCTGCCAGGGTTAGAGAAAGCTCTGATGTGTAGGATGCATGTTTCAGATGCCTTTGCTATGCCTGTTCAGGAGATTTTTTCCTACTCCATTTCTCTTGTCATGCAATGATGTATTCAGATGCAGCTAAGATGATTCACATATGTATTTCACTAACTTTAAGGGGAAAATCACACAGTTTATGGGACTCTTTCTGTGTCTTGCACATATTTCGTCGCCCAGTGCTGCTAATTTTTGACTGATTTATTTTTTCTGAATGTTAGTCTGTTGCTGATTTCTTTTGCAAATCTTTTTATGCTGTTGCCTCAGTCACGACTCCCATGAAACAGATTTTGTCTCTTAGACAGAATTTTCCTTGTAAGATTGGGATAGAATAAAGTAGATGAGAGATTTTGACAGTGCCAGTCATCTGAATTATACCAAGCCCATAGTCAAAATCCATGTTTTGCATGTAGGGTTTTGGTGAAAACATCAGTCTTATTCTTCAAAGCCTTCAGTGAGCAGAGTTTTCATGGTGAAAAGCCAGTTTTGAATTTTGTGAGTCTGAATTATTTTCAACACCTAACTGGTTAATTATGGCTGATAGAAGAGTGAGACATTTTAAAACTCCTGCAGTTCTGTCAGGAACAAACATCACTTTTTGTGAGGGAGTTGTTGTAATCACAAGATAGAAACTTTTCCACCATTTTTCTTGGGTTTTTTTTTTTCTGATTTTCTGAGTGAAGTCTTGTGACATGATGCCACTAACTCAGACAACCAGAGCAAATTATTATCATGTAAATGTAATATGTGTCTGTATTTTTGCATGTCAAATCAAAAACATCAATTGTTTGATACCTTGTTTGGTCATAATTACACACGAGGGTGCATATTGCTCTTTTGATTATAGTTGTTCTGTTTTGTTTTGCACAGAACAATAGCAGGATTTCTATTTATATAAATGTACTGCAAAATTTTAAACAAATTCTAAAAAATAATTTAAAAATTAATCAGTGTATGTTTCCTTCCACTAGTATTATGTGAGTATAAAGAGGCAACAGGCTGAGCAGTAGGTGGTGCTTGTCATAAAAGAAACTTAACAAGGAAGCTGCAGAAGAAGAGGGATCAACACTGCATAGCAATATGTGCAGTAAGCTAGATCTTGGAAGTTATAGTGAATATTTAAAGCTGTCTATTTCCTTCCTCCAAAGTCTTTTGGCCTGGCTGAATTCTGCTCCTCATGAATCTTTTCAGGGTGATGATTTGTCAGGTGGCTCCTCGTGTTACTCATATTCCCCATCAAGTGTGTTACCACTGTCTGGAAGTGTCTGCATATTGTTTTTGTTTGTCTGCCACCTTTTCTCCTTTCTTGTTTCTTGAGACAGGGAAACCAAAATCCTTCCACATGTCAAATTAAAAGTCGCTTGAGCCTCCACAATCTCATAAACTTCGTCATTCAGTGAGTGGAGCGCAAAGGATGATGGTACTGTAGTTCCCACTTCCCCTCACTCTGATCCACTTAAAAAAACACTTATTCCCCTGAAGACCTATCATTTGGAACTGTCCACAACATATCTACAACGGTATTGAGACACTTCTGCCACCAAATTGCAATACCATTATGTCTCTAATACACAATAAAAACAAATACAGGATACCAACATAAGATTCTTAAGTTACGAGTTTCTTTTTTTTTTTTAATTAAAGGGTCCAAATTATTTTAATTTTCGAATAAAAGCATATACATCAGTTGGCTCAACTTAAATCTTTATGTTCACTTGGGATATAGCTAACGTTTTAAAAAAATCAACAATGTGTTGTGTGAGCTTGTTAAGTTATCAAAAGTGCACACATTTGTTCAGTTAACATTAATCAAGTTGGATTTTCCTCAGTGCAGTAAGTGGTATGGGTGCCAGTCAGTTGTTATTTTCCAGTTTGCTCAGCCTGGCTTAGCTTGCTACCAGTCTTTGAAAATGGAGGTAAACAAGAGAGAGTTTTGATCAGGCCTCAGCCCACCTACTACTCCATGTGGCCCTCCCTAAAAGTTTGGGAGATAATACTTTCCTTGCTAATACTATCGTGTCACATATCTATCTGACTGCTACTTAGAACCTAAAATACATTTTTCCCTTTAACACATGCAAACTCATAGCTATGCAACTCAGGTGTAAAGTCAAAACCAATCATATCAGGCCATGTTATGCTGCAGAGAATTGTAAAAGTAGTGCAGGTGCACTTGTGTGCACACACCTTTCTGAGCTGAGCAACAAATGATCCAGAGAGAGAGAGCTACATGTGAAGAAGAGAGACTCAACACTCACAACGTAAAAGTCAGAAATCCTCTTAAGGTTTTATCATCAACTTCCCCTCATCAATCTCATCCATTGTGACTATGAAGAGTCACAAGCAATTTCATAACTAAATTATTGTTTCTTTATGACAGAAAAAAAGCAACTAAAGAAGAAAAGAATGGCACAACTTAGTGCTGAATGCTCTTGCCTGATCTAAATGTTTTAAATTCTCTTAAAAGTAAAAAGCAATCAGTTTCTCTCTCTCTCCCCCCTTCTGGCTCTGTCTCTTTCCATGATCAATAAACAAATAAAAAATCATCTTAATCATCAAGATAAGAGGAATTTATTACATAGAAGTTAAATATCAGTGCTCTGAGGATTGATTTATAGGTCTTTAGCATGGCAGAAAATAAACAGATTAATATGTTTGCATTGGGTAATAAGAACTGCATGCTTGAGGCTACCAGTGTCAATTAATAGATTCATGTATGACTCATTTGTATTTGTCTATAAAAAAGTAAACAGTTTAAACTTTGATATTAGAAGTACCAGCCAAAAGTAGGCGAGCCTTGTAGTAATCCTGGCACCATGCCTGGCTTGAACATCTTTCTGTAAATCTGTGGGCTCCAGTCAGAGTTCTAGAAACAGCCCTTGGAACTTACAAAGCTTGTTAATTCAGAGACATAACTGTTTGTTGCTAAATCAGTTTCCACCTAAAAGTAACATTATGCTTTTAATGGTTTGCAAGCTTTACCACCTACTCCAAAGGTTTCTTGCAATATATCAAGGGTTATTTCTAATATGCAGCGTCTACAGTCTTTTAATTTTAGGGTATAGATTCAAATTGAAAACTGTGGAAGGAAACCGTACTAATGATGCCATGGCTGTAGTGGTTTTTCATATGTGATACATGTGTATTGCACAGAATGTTTACATCGACACAGACACCACAGGATAGAAAATTATTAATGTATAAAGTATTTAAAGAAAGGATATAATGAAGAGAAGATGAAAAAGCAGTAAATAAACAGGAGAGACTTTAATGTGATTGTGTTAAAGTACAGTTCTTCCACAGAGATTTTCATTAAAAAGATAAAATAAAATAAAATTACAGACTCTCTTTGCCAAATATCAACCTATCTGAGAATGAAAACGCACCACAGTGACAAAAGTAGAGATGCTAATTAAAATGTGGGAGCCAACAAAGCAGCAGCTATGACATGCTTCAAACGCTGCGAAGCAAAAGAGACAAAAACGGGAGTGAAGGAGGGGAGTGAGGAGGAGATGAAAGAGGGAAACAAAGGTAGACCTGGGAAATATTGTGAGGGAGGGAGGGAGAATAGAAAGAGATGAAGTGATGGATCATCAAAGGATAAAC
Organism: Cheilinus undulatus; assembly: GCF_018320785.1. NCBI lineage: Eukaryota > Metazoa > Chordata > Actinopteri > Labriformes > Labridae > Cheilinus > Cheilinus undulatus. Next base: position 31,102,102 of record NC_054877.1, read on the forward strand.
GAGGGCATTGAAGGGACAGTTTGATCAAACCACACAAGTTTGTGTCCGTCCTCCCTCTCTCCCACTGAGAAAAGAGGAACATATCGCTTTTTATCCCTCTCTCTCTCCCTGCCACGCTCTGTCCTTGTTGCCTTTGTGGAGCTGTTAAATATCTGCAGCGATTGCTCAGTGTTGAGGCAACAGTGGAGCAGGTCTGAAACATGAAACAGATGCAAACATCAAACATTTAGTATGCTCTTTAGAGGACCGGCACCTGCCTGCACCGAGTCTTCTCTCAGCTGCAGAAGACCAGGATGAATATCTTAAAGCCCTATGTTGTCTGTATTATAGGTTGAGCTTAAGATAAATTGCTTTGCCTTCCCTTTTTTGTCAAAGATTTTTGAAGGTAAAGTTATACAAATAAGTATAGGTCATTATTATAAATATTATGAAAACATAAACCACATCAGCATCAACTAAAACAGGCAGCCCATCATCTTTGCAGTTTTTATGATGTCAAAAATTCTGTTGTGTTTGAAAGTGCTTCAAAGCAAACAACAGATAAAGAGATGTGATAAATAAAATTAATAAGAGGGAGAAACAATGAGAAGGGCCCAAAGGCTTCTTTTTCCTCTTGGAGCTTGTCCACCAACATCAGGAAGTGAGACAGGGCAGTTTGACTCACGTAGTCAACCGGGAGTGTCTTGCTTAACTTCCTTGGACATTCTCTCTGTAGCTCCATGATCCTGCTCCTGCACTTATTCCTGTCCTTCTCCTGGTGTCCTCCAAGGACAATTCAGGACATGGTGGGTCCTGGGACTCCCTCAAGTCGTCAATCAACATTTGGCTTCAAGACTTAGTGTCTGCAATGACCATGTACAATAACTGCAGCTACTGCTGCTGTCACTGACTTTTTCAGTAGTTAGAAGGATCTCTCACCTGTCATACCATTTGCGGCTGGATTCTAAGGCTCCCTGAAGTCCCTGTTCATTTTTTTACCAGGAGTCCTCAGTCTGGGTATGGCAGATGCCAAGAGAAGCTTACATGCTTGGCTGCATTGTGCTGACTATGAAGTTTGGTGTAGAAGGGATAATGTTCTGAGACTGTTTTTAAAGGTTTGGGCTAGGCTCCTTAACTCCAGTGAGGGGTAATTTAAATTTTTGGCATTGCTTTGCTTCCAAGTTTGTGGCAACAGTTTGGGGAAAGCACTTTTCTGTTCCAACATGACTTTGCTCCAGTAGAAAAAGCAAGGGGTATGAAGACATGGTTGATGAGTTTGGTGTGGACTAACTTGTTCCACAAGGCGCCCTGGCCTTAACCCCATCAAGCACCTTTGGGATGAACTGGAACTGAGATTGCAAGCCAGGCCTTCTTGTCTGACATCAGTGCCTGACCTCAAAAATGCTCCACAGAATGAATGGGCACAAATTCCCACAGAAACCCTCCAAAATCTTGTGGAAAGCCTGCCAAAAGTACATATGTTTAAATACAATGTCATAACAGTCCTTGTTGGTGTAATTGTCTGATGGCCAAATACTTTTGTCCATATAATGTATATATTCTAGGGTTTGGATTTTTTGTCAATATGTGACATGCTGATACTTCCAAACTCAAACTCAAACTCCTGCCTCTAACCTAAAACTCCACACACCTTATGTGTTTCTCTAGGGTGAATCAGGGATCAATGTTTTTTGAATATTGTCATTTAAAAAAAAAAAAAGAAAATCAAAGATTTCATGTGGCTGTCGTCCCAACTACATTTCAAAAATTATTTTACCATCCCCATGGTTATAATGTGGTACTACCACCCAATAGTGGCTGTAGCACATCAGACAGCTGTTTGCTAACTTCCATCAAATGACAGAAGAAAAATGTTGGTTACACATCTTACATGTTTAGAAAGTAACTTCACTTCTCTTAACTTAAAAGAGCTTATATTTTTCACAACATTTTTTGTAAATAATCAGTTAAATAATCAATTAAACTTATTGAATGTGAAAGTAAAACCAAGCAATGCTAAATCTGTTAGCCTATTATCCCATTATGTCTTTACATCAAGCTAACCAATCCTACTGTTCATCCAGGCCCATCTCTCAGTTTCAGTAATTTTTCATGTAAGTGATTTAATTTAAACTAGTTTTAATGCACAATACTTACATTTGATGTATATGGCCAGTATATAGTATAATAGATTTGCTCAACCAGTATTTTATAATCACACTGGGAGGATTTTGTGAAATGTCAGTGGAGGGTTCACATGTTGAAACTTACTTCTAGAACCTTAACAATCAGCATTTGTAACTGAGATGGTCTTATACATTTCTCCTTTGTTTTAGACACATTTCTGAGTTTTATGCCTTCTTTTACTCAGTGGAAACAAGAAATGATGTCTAGAAAAAGTTGCAATACTTTTAAAATGTATGCCAAGCCCACCCACTTACAGGTCCACTGTGTTTTGGAGTTGTAGGTTTGTCTGTGCAAGCTCTGCTCCTTAAACTACAGATCCTTCCATTCTTCTTCTGTTGCTGACAGTGTGTGTGTATTGATATCTCCTCTTTGCCTGAGGACATGAGGTTCAGTCCTATGCCTCCACAGTCATCTCTCAGTGTTTGCTCCCAGCAGGATGGATATAACCCCGCTTTTTCCTTCTCAGTCCCCTCAATCCTTTTTTCTGGTTCTCCCTCACCCTCGCAGACTCTGCCTCTCCTGCTCTTTTTCTAACTCCTCCGTCATCTCAGCAGATCCTCACTTGAACCTCGCTGGAATATGTTTTCTTGCTTGAGACGACAGGAGGAATTAAGTTTGTCACATTTTATTAATTTTGCTCTGACTTGACCTTTTGTCTGGCCCCTTTTCATCACTGTACAGAAGGGGAGATGCTTGCATAATATTTTCAAAATGTTAATCATTTTGAATAAAAGAAATCTAAATGTCAGAGCACAGTAGTTTTATTCCAAAATTGAGTACTGTATAATTCAAGTCGAGGCTGTCTCCCAAAATTAATTTTTCCATTAGTTTCTTCTGAAGATTTGTATTGGCTTCTGCCAGGTATTTCACCAAAAAGAGAGATTCATCAGAGAAGGCATAAGGGTGTACAGCACAGCAAAGCGCAGAAGCACAGGGACATACTCGCCTTTCCATTAGCTGTAATTTGCACCCTGTTTGGGGTCATGGGGGAAGCAGGAGCCAAACCTAGCTGTCATGGATCAGAGGTGGGGTAGAACCTGGACCAGTCTGCAGCCTAATACAGGTGTGTCATATATAGACACATAACCAGGCACAATCACATACAAGCCTATGGCAATCTTTAGTCATTAGTTAACCTAACAAGCAGGCTTTTGAAGGAGGCATGTGGAGAGAACATGTTAACTCAACATAGAAAGACTGTGTACGATCAGGCGTCTTCTTGATGTGAGGATTAGCCCAAAAACTGTACAGTCAGAGCCTCATGGCATGGGTTTCCATGGCTGGGCAGCTGCATGCAAGCCTCACATCACCTAGTACAATACCAACGCCAGATTGAGTGGTGTAAAGCACACTGACACTGGGCCGATTGGCAGTCGAATGCCAGGAGAATGTTACCTGCCTGAATGCAGCTGTGAAGTTTGGTGGAGGAGGGATAATGGTATGGGGCTTTTTCATGAGGGTTTGGGCTAGGCCCCTTATCTCCAGTGAAGGGCAATCTTAACACTTCAGCATACCAAGACATTTTGGACAATGCTAAGCTTCCAACTTTGTGGCAACAGTTTGAGGAAAGCCCTTTTGTATTCCAACATGTCTGTGCCCCAGTGCACAAAGCAAGGACTATAAAGACATGTTTGATGAGCCTGCACAGAGCCCTACACCTTTGTGATGAGATTGTACCCCAGGCCTTCTTGTCAGACATCACTGCCTGTCGTCATAAATGCTCTACAGGGCACATATTCCTACAGCAACATCCCCAAATCTTGTGGAAAGCCTTCTAAGAAGAGGGGAAGCTGTTATAGGTGCAATAGGGGGAACAACTCCATGTGTTTGCATACAGAGTCATTATAGTCTGAATAGTAGAATGGTCAGGCAACCAAACACTTATGTCCAAATAGTGTATAAGAGCCTGTCTTTTACTTGTCATCTGCATCTTCTGTTCATTTCTCTTTGCAGTTGAAGTAATTGCAGAATCTAAGATTTAGTTTGGTTGAGAACATTTAGTTAATTTTCAGCTTATGTCCATGCACAGTCTGTTCTTTTGAGCTTAGAAATCATAATGAAATCTCCTGTCTTTTATATCATAAAACAAGCAAAGCATCCCATCCTGCTGAGCTTGATCAACATAATATAAAACCCAAGATTAAACTGGATCATACTAGATAACTCATGTGTAGAAGTGTACTTAATCTTTGTATATCATTTTGTTGTTTTTATGGTTTTAATTGTTATTGTTCACCACAGCCTACAGTCTTCACTAAACCACCCCTTACACTCATCCTACCCCTCACATAGTTTGTCTTTGTCTATGTGTTCCTGTAAAGCGTCCTTGGGTTTCTTAAAAGGCGCTATATACATTCAAGATATTATTATTATTATTATTAATCATGAATATGATGTATATGGTTACAAGATTTTTGGAAATGTAATAACACAGCCATTTCAATTCAAAAACAGAAGAAATAGAGATATCTATTTCCTTTTCTTCTGTTGCTTTCTCAGAAATGTGTGGTTTTGCAGTCTATTCACCACAATTGGCATGACACTTATGTCATGTATGTGTTAGTATGACTTTGTTTATCCTGAGTATGCACGTTTTTTGTACATGACTGAAAAACTTTTTTTGGAGCTTTTATAGTCAACAGGAAGTAGTGGATTAATCTCACTCAATTCCCTTCAAAACCAATCTTCATTTTAAGAGGTTTTTTTTTCCTTTTGATCACAAACATAGCTTATGTATTTGTGGCCTTGAATATGTAACCATATCCCATCATTTTGAGTTCTGCATTTAAGTGGAATTTCTATCCAAATCTGTTACAAAATGTAAGGAAATATTTAGAAATTCTGCAAATTAATTAAATTAGTTACTAACTCATGCTATCTGCTGCTGTTGTGCAAGTATTACAAGTCAAATAGGTCCAGCAGTAGGTGGTTCTACTCATGAAAACATTGTGTAGGAAGACTTAACACCATGTTGCAATATGGTTTACCGCCCATTATTTTGGAAGCAAATAAAATGATAAACAAATCAAAGGAGGATGCTCAACTGAGAGCTTTGAAAAACCATTTCTAAACCTAATTGCTCTTGTAAAAGAACTAGCAATAGTACTTACTCTATTATGTTATTATCTATTCCAAAAACATTTCCACTGCAAAAGGTTGAATTTCTCTATTTTAATTAACCATCTTTTCTACCCTCACCAGGAGTACACATATTTTTATGATTTATCAAGTTTTCTCAAATTATGTAATGTCAAGGTTCTTTATGTGCAAACTGAATATGTGAAGGAAAAACTGGTGGATGAATACGCCGACTGAAACAACAGTGAAAAATAGTTGCTATGACCATGAGAAGGAATTTTTTCCAGCATCTCCAAGACACCAAAACATTTAAAATGTTTTAGAAACTGGCATTTATTGATGTTTTGCTCTGATTTAACCTTAACCAACTGAATTCTCACACAGTAAAAGAAACAATTTCCAGTTTCTAAAAAAGCAAACACTCTGGTATCATTCTGGTATTTCCTAGAACACTGATAAATGTTGAAATCCATTGATGCGATGGGAATCATCATTCCTCTGCTCTGTTGAGCCGAGCTAATTAGATCCAAATACAGTGAGATTTTCAGAGTAATTACATGTCCAGTAATGCTCCACTAGAGCTGTCATCCATGCATTGTCAAGCTGCTCACAGCTTCCAACAAGCTTTTAGCCTCTGATTGATTTAGTCCAGGACCCAGTCCTTTTCCCTATTACCCTGCTACACATTTGATCTGTTCTGCACCGCCCTCTGTCTCATTTTTGACACCATGTGATGATTTTCAATTACACAGATGCCCTATACCATCCTTTTTTCCATTTTGCTCCTAATGACCCAGGGCTTTTTGTGTCTGTTTGGGTTTCAGTGTCTCATCACTGAAACAGCACTTGTGATAAAAAGCTTTGTCATTTTTTGAGCATCTATTGACCTTTATCTCTGAGCAACCAAGGATAACACTGTTGTAACTGTTCAATGTGACTACCCTGTTTTCGTTTTTATAATGAACGTAGCCCTCTACATAAAAAAATCTTTCTGATGGGCTTGAATATTCAGGCTAATGCCAGCAGTGCTGTTTACTGTGGTCACTGAGAGCAGCATGCATATGTATTAGTTACAGTAAAAGAGATTTATCCCTAAGTCTTGCTTACCTCCTGAGAGACTGTATTACAATACCTGCTAATTGTGTTGCCAGAAATAAGTCTAGCAAGAAAGCTGTCAAGTTGAGTGTTGGTGAGTGTGTAGGAGGTGCCTGTGTGCAACGCTGCTTGGATAGATACGTTTGCTTTAATTGTTGAGTTGTTAATGACTCATAATATAAATGAACGCTAAGGAATGCAGCTGATTTTATCTGGTCATTACAGGTCATTGAGTGTAGTACGGCTTGTGTACTACCCAAAAGATATCAGCAAATACAGTGTTTTTCAAGGGTCTCTTACTAATGTAATATGGAGTCTGAACAACTGGAAATACTCGGTTTGGCTAATCTGTCTTTGCTTTGATATCACAACTCTAACATCAATGGCTTCTTTAAATGTCAACTCATTCTCTTTTGTGCTCCAGACTTTACCTGCTTTGTTTTCAGATCAGCTTATTCACACATTGTACTAACCTTGAGCTGATGTCAATGTTGTTTAATGCTTTGAAGAACTGTTTCAGGGCAGACATATTAAGGAGGGTAGTGCACATGTGAACAAGAAAGATGAGCATCCCAACAAGGGTATCACATACATTTTTCTTAAACATCTGCATTTAAAATACTAGGACTAAATCATTGTTTTCAGCAAGTTTTTTTTTTTCTGTTGTCACTGGGGCAGGATGCCGACTTCTGCCTGAGTAATTTATGTGAAATTGTAGCACTTTAGCTTGAAATCATGCATGATGAAGACCATCGTATAAAATACCCCTTTTTAACGTCTCAAGTGGAAACCCCAAATCAGCTGTATCAGCATTTACAGACAACTCAAAAAACTCAACTGACCTTTAGCTAGCTGGCTACATTGATCAAAATCTGTTTACAGCAGGTGGTAGTCTCAAACTAACAATTGAAGGCTGAGACTAAATATGAGGACATCTTTAGAAGAAAAGTGGTTTTCTCTGTCAGCTTTATGTGCCATGCTTAGCGGGTTGTCTATTGTCTGCATGCAGCTACAGTCCCTTTAAGAAGTCTTCGCTCCCTTGGATGCTTTTGACAAAAAATTACACAAAATACACTTAAATTTCGAAGTTAAAACAGATTTCTACTAAGTTAATGCCAGTTTAATAAAAATATGGAATGTCAAATAAGTTTCTGCATAAATATTCACCCCCTTTAAGTAGGTATTTTTGGTCTCATCAGACCAAAGAATTCTCTTCCACTTGACTCATGGAGGCTCCCACATGACCTTGGGTGAACTCTAGTCAAGATTTATCAACAGTGGCTTTCTCTTTGCCACTCTGCCATAAAGCATTACTGGTGAAGAACCTGGTCACAGTTATTGTATGCAGAGTCTCTCCCATCTCAGCTGCTGAAGCTTATAACTCCTTCAGAATAGTCATAGGTGTCTTGGGGGCCTCTGTCACCAGTCTTCCTCTTGCACGGTCACTCAGTTTATGAGGATGGCCTTTATCATATCCCTTCCATTTCTTGATAATGGATTTATCTGAACCCTGGGGCATACTCAGTGCCTTTAAAATTTATTTTTGTATGCCTCTCCTGACTTATACTTTCCAGTAACCTTTATTTTCTGAGTATTTGGAGTGTTCTTTAGTCCTCATGATGTAATGGTAGCAAGGAATACTGATGAACCAGTGACTGGACCTTCCAGACACAGGTGCCTTTATACTACATCCAGGAAGAAATCAGAAAAACATATAAAGACCTACAGACCTCACTTAACTCAGGTAAGGTAAGATCATGATGCAACAAGAGAAACATACTAGACTAAAATGGCATCCGTGGTAGAGCTCAAAGGCAAAAATCACTGCTGACCAAAAATAAAACCCCACAAAGGCTTGCCTCACCAGCAAGTCCACCTCTGAACAGCGTTGCCAAATATTAAAATTTATTTGATGATATGACAAATATGCCAAAAAATAAGAAATCAGGGAGGCAGCAAATACTTTTTTACAGCACTGTAGTGAGCCAGATAGAAGAGTGCTCAGTGAACTGTTGTGACATAATATGTTATTTCCCCAGATTTGTCACACCACAAGGATAGTTTGATACCCTTTTTTATACTCATGTTTCATATTTTAGTCTTTTCGACAGTTCATTTTGTAACTTCATGTCAGCGCATCTTTTCCCTAAATATTTCCTTGGAGATCTCTGATTTGACCTTTATTTTGTGTTTTTGGACTTCGCCTAGGGCCTTTAGCCTTCTGTTTTTGGCTTCCTTTGAGTGTGTGTTTTGACTCCAGTGTACCAAACCTTTTTTTCTGATTTTATTAACTTTGACTCTGCCTTTTGGGTTTTCAATCAATGTGTCAGTCTGATAAAAATATCAAAAAGTGAAGCTATCTCATCTTTCTCTATCTGTGACCACAAGTGTCATATTAATAGATAATTTACTGACTTTGTTTATATAACTCCCAAAAAAAGGAGACGTAGAGGTGAACTTTTATTTAAAACTTTATTTTGTCCTTCTTTCAGTATGTTTTATTATCTTGTCACCGCTACTGTATTCTGTTTTATTGGGTTAATAGTACAGTGAGGTCGTCAGTGAGTTTATGTGTACCTGAACGTTGTCAGTCTTTACCTGTGTCAGACACAGGAGGTTTTAGGTAGAGCGGTGAATAAAGAGCATTCTCTCTTTTCTGAAAATGACAGTTGAAAGAATCTGCTCTTGAAGAAAAGTGCACTGACCCATGGCGGGGATGTGAGCTGGAATGACTTAATGAAATGTGCAGTGAATGGCAGCTGAAAACGAATCCAGTAATTCTCTGTGTTCTCTCGCTCCCGCTCGCTCCCTCTCTGACAGTGGTTTGACAGGGCTTCAGCATCCTGACAGGCCAATTAGACAGCAATTTGCATATCCTCCTCACTCCATTTGCCCTGTTCATGTGAGCATAAAATAGGATAATCTGGCTTTTGAACCTGTGTTTGACATCAGAGTCTCACAGACTAACTTTATCCTTCATCATCCGTGACCCATCCACCTCCCCACCTCTCCTCTCCTTCATTGTTACTGACTCTGAGCTTCGCTGCAGCGTCACCTTTGACTCAAATATTTCACTTCATCTCAGCCTTAATACTAACCTTCCAACTTAATCTCCTCTCACATCTTTTTCATTATTCTAATTACAAAAGTAAACAAGACAGCAGTGCTCTTTGACTCATTAATTGTAGATGTCCTTTTCCCCCCGGTTACCTTTCAGTATTAATTAACAACAATTACATTTTCTGTCCATGGTATGACACATGACAGATTTTCAAAGATTGTCTTCAAACAATCTCAGGTAATTGTCCAGTTATGGTTAGGTGTTTTTTATGAAGATGTAACAGCCAATAGCTTCTTTGCAGATGACATCACGCAGCAGTGGAGAACTTCTACTGGGGCAGGTAGTGATTTCTGCATAGAGAAATGCATGTTTTGAGCTGTTTATGACTATGTCAAGCATTCAGTGTTGGAAAGAAACATTCTTAAGCTTCTTTTGTTTCATCTCTTTGTTTTCATTTTTTTCTACTCAGAGAAATGGCAGCAGGCAGGATTAAAAAAAAACAAACAATGGATGCAATGGATTAGCTCATTAAACACTGATCTTACCCATGTTTCCTCAGTTTATGTTTGCCCAGCCTTGCTTGTTGTGGCTGAAAAGTTGTCTTTTTTAAGGGATCCAGATGATTTGGCCCAGCTCAGTAGCACTAATTGTATGGCTCCTCTTCATTTGGTTACAGTTGGGCTGTGGATTAAATAACAGCAAAGGACGGAGGAAAGGAAACTGGTTCTCAAACGGGAGCTAGCTACCACAGCTAACATAAAAGATCTGTGAATGAATGGCTAATCGTCACTCAGTCTCCTACCCAGTAAGGTCTATTTGGTTGACAATACTGTTTGAAGTAATAGCATATTTGTGACAAAATGAGTATTTTTTTAATATGTTAAAGGGGCTCAGTTAGCCTCGTACAAGACTCTTGTCTCACTTTATCTGGCTAGATGATACTAAACACTAGCAGTCTGCAGAGCTTAGTAGTTTGTGATATTGATCGCCTCCACACCAGGTAAATCTGTTAAATCTATAGGGATCGTTTTCAATATATATAGAAACTCTCTGAGGATAATTGCGCTGTAGAGGTCTGTTTAGAGCTGTTAAGTACTAACCTTCCTCTGTTCTCATTCATTTCTCATGGCTGTCCCCTATTTCCTCACTCTCAACGGGCATTCAGGACTACATGATGGCAAACAACCTATACCAAGGAAAGTGAAGATGCCATGAGCCAACTTTGGTAACAGCAACAGTAATTGCTCATGAGTAATGCTCTGTAATTGAAGTCAAACTGATATGGCTTATGCTAATGCTTTTATAGCAACGAAATTAATTCCTTGTCACAGACAGTGTATTCTGTGTTATCTGTCATTTCATGGCAATGCAGAAACTATTAGCTTGTCTTTACTAAGTTTAAAGATGACTGATTCATGTAATTTGTATTCTCTGTCTAGCTCTTCATTAACTCTTAAATATGCACAGTTCAGTGCTGTACATGTACACTTAGTTGTCACACCAAGCGTAACTTAAAATAAACAGACATCCTTCTTGTCCTTGTTCCTACTGACATTCTCATGTCTGAGATGGTTCCAAACTGCCTTTACAAAACACAAGGTAACTCATAGACGAGATGCATTACAATTCAAGTGAAATAAGAAGCAAAAACACCTTGATTTGATCAGTTTTTCAAGTTAAAAACAGGCGATGTGTGCATTATAGTACTGATTGACTGACTGGACTTTGTTGTTAGACATAGACTTCCATTTTTCTTGCATTACAGCAGATCCTTTTTATCTATATATTTTTTTGTTAAAAATATTTTTTTGGATAAGACAGTTGGAAACCTGGAGAGAGAGAGAATAGAAGACATGCATCAAACATGTGCCAGGATCAGGACTCAAAGCAATGTGCCAAGGACTGCAGCCTCTATACATGGGCACCTTCTTTACCAACAGAGCTACCAAACAGAATCTTCATTTTCAATTTTAAAATTGAACATAAGTTACAAAGATACAAAACTACTTTTGACAAAACATTCAAGCACCAAATACTCAGGGGCCACTGACAAACTCCTGATGTAGGATTCAGCTCCACCTTTAGTTTTAGGGTTTTCTGGCATACATAGAGACTTTCAGGCAGGCTAAAGTTGGCAGTAATACTGTAATACTTCATCCAGGGGTATTTATAAATAGTGGTAAGCGTTTCTATACATTTCTTCATTGATACTGTATATGGTGGAACCTTTGTTAGAATCCCAATTTAATCACTTAAAAAACATTCAAAACACTTTATTTCAAAATGTGGTTGTTAATTTTTTCCATGGTGTATCTTACATCTTGACAAGTTGACCTTTGGTTTTAACAGTGGGTCACAGAACAGATTTAAAACAGGCTGTTTCAGTCTGATGGATGGCTCTGAGATTTTTGTCAAGGTTATAGAGACAAGCTGCCTTTTTATTCAGTGATGCTTCAGTATAAGAGACCTTGAGATTAACATCTGCGTTAGCAGAGAGTGAGAGAGAAAGAGAAAGAAGGGGGTCAAATGAGGACTGAAAAGAAGAGGAGGAATAATGAAGCGGTCACTTTGTGAACATTAGTTGTCTCAGGTATTTTCTTTCTTTTCCATTATGACTCCTAAGGCTGCCTACACACAAAACAATACAAAATCACAAAATGAAGAGAAGTATATGAATAAAATCCTGGCAGATAAGATTGTTATGTTTTGTTTATGGTTGTGGGCTGGAAAAGTATATCACATCTGGTTAATGATGCTCCTAAGTCTGTTTACTCTCTTTGGATTGTGGGTTTTTTGTTGGAGGCAGCCTAAGCTGAAATTATATACATCAAACATGTTTGAAATTTAGAATTCCAGATCAGGGAGGCTTTGACTTGATTGTCGCACAATTATTAAAGACAACACTTTGAAGCAGCTTTTGTCCCTCACTGTGTGAAACTGATAAGTGGAATGACAGCAGTGTCAGTTTAGTAAATATGTCTTAGAGCTCACCATAAAGATCGTGGCGCAGTTTTTGAAAACGCCAGGTGTTCTTTGAGCTCTGTCTAATGTAATTTACCTGTAGGACATCTTTTAATGTTTAAGTTGTAGCACTGGTACCGTATCCTTTGCTGCCAGGGCATCCGGATTATAAAACGCACATTCTAAGTTGCATTTGGTGCCTTCTCAAGTATTCTTTTCATGACCCCTGAGTTTATTCCTGTCATGGGGGCAGTGCCATCAATTGTGATATAGAGACACATGTCCTAGCCTAGGGCACCAAACTTAAATACAAGTCCATGACACTGAAAATGTCCTCTGCAGAGGTAGTAGTAGGGAGATCTCTTGTGCAGAGAACTGCTCCTGCAAATCCCCATCACACACATGTCTCACTTAAAAGAGTAAAACTAGTTTGTTTTTTTTTTTTGGGGGGGGGGGCATTTTTTTGCCTTTATTAGATAGAGGACAGTGGACAGAGTCGGAAACAGGGTCAAGAGTGAGGGAGAGACATGCGGTGGAGGGCCTCAGGCCAGATTCGAACCCGGGCCGCCCGCATACATGGGGAGCGCTTTTAACCCCTAGGCCACCTGCTCCCCAGAGGAAAAATAGTTTGTTATGTCCATATGTATCCAAAATCCAATAATGATATCCAGAATGGCCGGTTGCCTTAATATGAGCCATGGTTTGTTGTTTGATGTCATCCAACATGTCTTCAATTCAGCAATGTTTCAAAAATCATACTAAATTTGACTCTTTTATTAAATTTATAATTGCCAACTGAATTTATAGTTGCATTTGATTGCCTATAAAATTTGTCACCCAAGAGCACCCTTACCCCTTTTGAATAAATATTTGTTTCCCCAAATCATCATAATCTTCCTTACATGTTTTATTTACTCAGCATTTGTTTAGTCTCCCTTCTGCCCTCTCATGAAAGCTCCTCAGCCTCTCACCTCTCTAAAATTCCCCTTGTTTACTGCCAGTCAGCTGTTAGATTACTGCTGTTCAATAAATTAGATTTCATCCTCATAGTCCAATCTCCTCCTAATTAAGTGCCTCAAACACACAAACACACACATAACTTTAATGCTGTATTTGCGGGTGTATGTGTACTTCTGGACTTGGGTCTCCAGGGTCACTTATGGCAGTGTAACGATTGTAATTGGCTAATTTTCAGCCCATTACCCTATTTTATGTCTCATGCAGCAGGTTGTAATTTAGAGAAGGAGTGATGGCCGGTCTGGCTCCGGGTGATAGATGATAGTCGGCGTTAGAAAAGTGGAGCTCGGTCATTAATAGTGGCGAGGAATGAGCTGTCATGTCTGCAGGCCCACACAGAGGGACAGAGGAGGACAAGGCTGCCCTTGATGCAAGATATTTATTGTTTTTTGACCTACATGCTGACGTGGATGGATTCAAAACTCCTGAATGTCATCAACATATATTTAAAGACTTATGAGTAAGTATTATTCCAATGTTTCTTCCTGATAGAGTAGCTTAAATGCCCCTTAGCCCTGCAGCACTTACCTAGACTTTTCTCTAATGTACGTCCTAATTTCTTTGCCCCATGCTCACATATCTGTCGACCAATCAAAGTGCAGCGCCAAGAGATCAGCTCAGAAGTGCTCCCACAGTATCTGACAGCCTTGCAAGTGAAATAAGATTTTGTGCTTTTTACCTGCCACTATGCCTTCTCTCACCAATCTGAACAGAAAAGGAGGAGTGCTCACTTTCCCAAAAAGCGCCAGAATGTGTGAAAGGTAATTTCAAACGAGTTGACAGAGTAATAGATGAGGGCAGCGAGGGCCATCAGTCAAGTGCTGAACAGAGCTAAGTCAGAGTTCCAGCTAACATGTACTTACAGCCACTCTCCTGCTGCCACTGCTCTGACTTCAAATGACTCACTTTCTTCCTTCAGACAGAACAATGCAGCGGGAAATTACTCTGAAAAGTTCACAATTCACGTAGATGGTCTGAAGAAGATGTCTGTTACGTATTTTGACAAGGCTTTTACAGTGTCAGAGCGACACTGAAGGGGTTTCTGGAAGAACACTGTCTTCAACGTACACATCCATTTAAACAGAAATGTGACTAAATGAAGACTGAATCTGTTTATGCAAACAAGAACAATGGAGTGTAACGTAAGAATCTGATGATGGAACTTTAATGGAAAAAAAGAGTTCAATATTTCATCCATAATCTGAGCTGTGTTTTACCGCTGACTCCCTCATTTCCATGTCTGCTAATTATGAGAGAGTAACAGACAATAAAGGCAGAGAGAAAAGAATCAGGCGGGGGAACATGAGAATTTCCCCCCCTATATTCTCTACCAGCTCTCATGACACAAACAGATAAAGACAGTCTAATACCAAACCCCGCTTGCCCTTCTAAGACCTTTTCGTTGACCTTTTTGTGTCCTTTAACACAATCACACACGGGGATGTCGCTACGAGATGAGGATTTTGTCAGCTCACAGTCCATATGGGTGAGGGTGACAGAGTCTGGTGTAATGGAAGAACATCTCTTCAAAGATATTATGTTGTGTCTTGCATATTACAGTATTTCTTTAACTCTTGCATGATGATGGGGTGGAGGAAGGTTGCAGTGTCTGCACTTCAAACGACAAGCTGACTGTGAAAGAAAGGATGGCAGATTTAAAGTATAATAGGCGCATGATGATTGGTAAAACAAGTTTGTGGTAGAATCTGATTTACTAAAGTACTTAAGAGAGTGAACGCCCATGATCAGCTGATCACCGGAACAGGAAGGGAGAAAGAATGGAACAATGGAGAGATAAGACAGAGTGGTAACTAATGAAAGGATAGAAACAGTTTTCCTGCTTGAATTTTCACTTCATTAAAATACATAAATATGGGGCTTACTGAAAGTCACATAAGATCTCTGCACACTGAGTCTGTTGTTTTTTTGATGCCTTTTTGTCAGATCCATAATCTGAAAAAAAAAACATCACTCAGGCCTTGCACACTGAGTCTGTTGCGTTCTATTTGTATTCTCTGCAAAAATGTGTAGAATGTTGCAAATGTCTGTCACGCCTTTAAAATCACTCTGGATCAATCCATCTTGACAGAGAGTTTCATACATCACCCTCTCGTGTGTAATGGGGCTGTGCCAAATTGGAGAGATGGAGAGCAACTTTTTAAATTCAGTCTCTGTTATGACCTGTGAGCAGGCTATAAACTTCTGCCTTTATCTGTTATTTTCCATAATTGATATCCACATAAAACACAAGCAAATCCCGGTGTTTGAAGTGAGGTTATGGTGCGAGAGGGAGAGAGAGAGTGGAGGGGTTGGGCGAGGGTGAGTGAGAGTGAAAGAGAAGGAAGCAGTGGGCACTTATCTGAGTTATCAGTCATCCTTCTAAATGACTTGGACTGATGTGTAAATTCACACAAAATCGAACTTGTTCCAAAACAAATAATGATGGATAAAAATTTTGGCATCGGTGTTCAAACATGATAAGAAAGACATGAGCTTAATTTTCTTCTTTAACGTGTAAAAATTCAGACAAAAAAAAAAAACAGACTCAGTGTGCAAAGTCCTTAACAGTGAAAATGAAGACAATGGTGCGGATGTGACGGGGGGCAGTAAGTAAATGATGAACAGAAAAGGACCAAGCACTGAACCCTGGGGGTTACCTTGTGTCAGGGGAGCAATATAGGAGCAGTTAATGATGTGAATGAATTGTTGTCTGTCTGTGAGATATGGATGAATCCAGGAGAGTGTGGTGCCAGTGGGGCTGAACAAATTTCATACATCACACATAAAATT
The DNA here is from genome assembly GCF_018320785.1 of Cheilinus undulatus. Classification (NCBI taxonomy): domain Eukaryota; kingdom Metazoa; phylum Chordata; class Actinopteri; order Labriformes; family Labridae; genus Cheilinus; species Cheilinus undulatus. The sequence continues at coordinate 31,118,270 of NC_054877.1, forward strand.
CATGAAAGTGCAACCAGATCCAGTTTTTCTCAGTGAGTCATTTCATATCTAGGATATATTTTTTTTAATTAATCAGTGTGCTTTACCTTGATAAACCGTTAAGGAGAAAACTGATGCAAATTAAGGCCCACGATGTTGTAAATAACAGTTGATGTTCACAGTGCTTCTAGTTAGTCTATTACCTGGAAAAAGGTTATGGTCTAAGCTAATGGTTCTCAAATAGTGTGGCACTAGGGTGCCTTGAGGCAAGTCTTGGTGTGCCTTGGGAATTTGTACATCCATATGTTATTACTACAACTTTATGGCAAGTACTGTAACCAGGCTGGACCCCTGAAAAAACCCAGAGAATAGGTCCTCTCCAGTTGTGATTTATTGATGATATCGGTGCATGTGTTTTGGATCAGCATTAGTTCTAACATCCTGGCTAACAGTTACCTCATTTAGGGCTGAAAAGCATGGGAAGCTAATATTGGATTGAAATTGGTGTTGAAATTATTGATTTATGCTAACTTTAACCCAGTTAACCAATTTTTCTACCCATTTATGCCCCTTCTTTTGACACTTCTTTTTGCTACTTTAACCCATTTATGACATAGTTGGAACTTTTTCCCACATTTAATCCATTTTTACCACCTATTTGCCACATTTCACCAGTTTTTTCCTTTGTCTGGTCTCTTTTAGCCCAATTTTGCCACATTTTCATCACTTTTAACCCTTTTTTGCCACTTTCAACCCATTTGTCCCTCTTTTTACCCATTTTTGCAACTTTTTTGCCACCTTTTGCCCACTTTTGCTTAATTTAGCTACATTTTTAAGAAATCACTTTAGTCCATTCTTGCCAAATTTTTTCAAATTTTGTACCTTTTTCGTCCAATTTTGCACAAATTTGCCACATTAAAAAATCACTTTTAACCCATTTTTGCCACTCTTTGCCCCTTGTTGGCCACTTATCGCTGTATTTTGTCACGTGAACCCATTTGTTGTCTCTTTTCACAATTATTCAGTTTTTTTCAGTTAAAGTTGTCTTAGTTTCTGGCATCCTGATATTTCTGCACATTATGACCCAGCGATGAAGTTTACATTACTTTCCTAATCACTTAGTTCAGTGTCTCCATCAACATTGTTCACATTACCTATACAATATATTTATCTTTTAAGGGGATTATATTTTTAAGAAGGCTATATCTTACCAAAGCATATATAAATAAAACTTATTTGTTGCTGCATTGATAAGAGTGTTTATTACTTAGGTTAAATATATTGGGTATCACAGCTTAATTTAACATTGGGCCATGGTTTTGCTGACCTCCATGATCCCCAGTTGACTGGGCCCCAGAAAGCTCTCCCCCTTATCCCCCTTTATGGGCGGCCTTGGCTGTAACATTATTTAAAGAGTCTATTTTGAATCAATATGAATATGGTGTGCCTTGAGATTCTGGATTAACCTTTGGTGTGCCTTAAGCAGAAAAAAATTGAAAACCACAGGTCTAGGCTGTAGGTATATTTGATAATATATTATATAAATGCATAAAGTGTAAGTAAACCCCCAGCTCAAAGCTGACTCCACCCACTTCAGGATTTCAAAAAATGCACAGAAAGTGGGCAGTTTGGTACTGAGAGGAGGCAGGGGAAAGGACGTTTTTTCAGCAAAGATTTTTCAAGGCAGATGTCCGTTTGAGCTAATTAAAAGACGTAAAATGTAGATTTTTATCAGTTAACGAAAATGTTAGAAATGACACCAGCATTGAAGTGTTTTATAATAGTTCTGTCAAATACTCAAGTGTATAGCTAAAGAAAAAATGTTGAAGTGTTCACTAGTTCTTTGAGCTCTGAAACATGAGCAGATTGTTTCTTTTTAGTGACAGCCTCATGGGCACTAGGCCTGGAATTTAAGCTAGTTCCTCTTTTCCAGTTTCACACTGATTCCTGGCAGCAAATGGATACAGATGAAAGGAGCTGTACTTTAAAAAACAACACAAGACTTTCACATTTTCCTCACCTGAGGAGGTGACAAATGATCAGACATGACAGCGATACATGCCTGAGATGTTTCTGCCATATGTTATGACATACATCTCAGGCATGCAGAGATAAATAAAAGATGACAAATTAGGTAATCTTAACCTCAGCAGCATATCAAAACTACAGCGCTCATTACCTCTTCTCAAGATGTTTTCACTGAATTTACTTCCTGATGAATCCTGCGTGTGTTTGATCTCACAGTACACACCCTGCTGCTGCCCATGTGACTCACTAATTAGTCATGTCATTTTGATTATAAAGCATTAGAAGGTAAAAGGTCTCTTGGGTTCTCAAATAACACCTTTCAGACTTAGACAGACATAGATGTCAGGCTTGTTCAGAGTCATTCTTTAAGATGTGTAAGACATAATGTGATGATGACTTTGTAGCCTGTATTGGTTACAAATGAATATAAATTACTTGAGTAAAGGCAAAATACCAGAGTAAAACAATAAAAACAAAGTTGTTTAATGACAATGAATAGGATCATAAAGAATTTTGATGTTTTCTTCACAATAAATTTAGCTGTTTTGCCTTGTCAGCATTAAATGTGGAGATTAAACAGCCCCTCCACTCACTGACACCCAGAGTCCCTTCTGGCTTTGTGAGCTTATTTGCCACCGTACACCCAAACAGTGGCGGGTTTGGCAGGAGCAGGTGTTAGTGGAGCATCAGGTTACTTGTACTGGGCCGTCCAGAAGAGGCTAATGTTTTACTCTAGTTCTCTCCAGCACAGTGACTGGCAAGTTCACGTCGTTTTTATACAGAGACGAATGTCGCAGCCAGTGTTAGGTAGCGTTACTTTTGAATCTAAGTCGTTAGATTGCTGCATTACATACTGAGAAAAGTAACTTGTTACGTTACTGCGTTACCTACTTCTAAAAGTAAAGCGTTGGAGTACTTTTGCTTCACTAAATATTAAAACTCTTTAGCCACTTGTTCACTCAAACGCTGTGCGTAATAACAGTGCTCAATGGGAACGGCTGTTCAATGAAAGCAAATGGAGCTGTTAAACTTAATTTCACTGTGATGCTGTTCTTGTTACTTTTATCCAAAAATCCATCATAATGGGGATAATTCCACAGTGTCATGCTGTCCTCTCTGTCATCTCGTTGGCTCAACAAGTCGCGTAGTGGCACAGAATGTTTACTTTGCGCTGGTATGGCACTAAGTGCCAACGTGACTACAGGAAGAGAGAAGGACAAACAGAGCAGATGCTTCAAGGAGCTTCCTTTTTTCTTTCTCTTTTTTTAAAGCCACGGAAGAGAGAGGAAATTTGGTATTTTTCTTTCAGTAACGGATTACTTTTATGAAAATGTAACTAATAAAGGGATTACTTAAATTGTAAAACTAACGTGTAATGTTACTCAGTACATCAAACAGTAATCTGAGTACTCTAACGGATTACTTTGTAACATGTTACCCCCAACACTGGTTGTGCCACAGCAATGCATAGATGCTATCATGAATCATCCAGAAGAGCTGTAGGCTGTGGAGAGGAGAGGGGAGCACACTGGCTACTGTTGAGAAGTCTCAATACACTGGAAGCACTTAAACACTCAAAGCACTGTCCTGTATCATGTATAAATGCTAATGTGCAAGACACAAATATGTGCTGAAGTGATGTCGTGTTTCCTTTTCTTCTCAGTGAGCTACTGGGCTGACAGAGGTCACTGTCAGAGACACTCTGACATTTACAGCTCAGAGGCTCATGGAGGCTTCCTGCTGCACCTGACAATCTGTGATTATCTTAGATGTGTGCCATCCAACAGAGGGGTCCGGAGATAGAGAGAGATGATATAAATGCTACCAAAAAGAGGCTGAGGTCAGGATGGAAATTATAGATGGATGATGTTAGAAGTGTTAGAAAGCAGACTGACTTTAGAAAGTGGTCAAAGTGAGACTGAGTCATGGGGAAACAGAGCTTTTTTGTCCAAAAAAGGGCCTTTAAAGTGACAAAGTTGATGCAAGCACCAAGCAAGACTCAAAACAAACCTCAAATGGAAAGTCTGGAGCATTCTGATCCTGAGAGACTTTTCAAACGCTGTACCTGTAGTGTGTGTAGAAAGAAGGTAGGTGTAAAGCTGAAGTACTGGCTGTGGCTTGGGGATTTCTATGCTAATTATTATTATTATTATTTTTGTTTGATTGTTTTTGCTTAATGACTGATTTTATCATGAAAGGTTGTCCGGACATAAATGCTCCTGAAATCAAAGGATAACATCCTTTGATTTCAGGATTTATCAAGACCGACTCAAATTTGTATGGGACTGGCAACCTTAATGACTTCCTGTCTCATTTGTTAAAACCACCCTTAAAGAAAGATGGTTTATCCCACACAGACTAAAAAGATAATAGATAAGAAACCACCCCAATATTTAAACAATTGTCTCTGAAGCCTGTGTTAATAATGAGACCAAGAAATTATTCGAACTTATGAAAAAAACACAAAAGAAACAAAAAAAATACAATAAACTCTTGCCAATAAAGTTGTCACAATACCAGAGTTTAGCATTTGTATGTTATACTAAGTAAGGTCAGACTTTGTTGATAATTTTTTCCAAAACCACAGCAGTAAAGATAATAATCTCCTGGACACCCAAAAACGGGTAAATCTAGTTTTCTTACTTAAAGGCTGCATATACAGTAAGAAGGGTTCACTAATCACATACCAAAATTTGGCATACTTTCTGTAGTAATGAAAGGCAACATAAGATTTTTCAAAAATTAACTGACATGCAGTGTTTAATTTGGCAGCTGTTTTTAATTTTAGTCTTAGTCGTGGCTGAATCAGAGGAATATCACACAGTGTACACCCGTCTTAAGGCTGACACCAGTCTACAGGTCAGGATAAAAAGGAAAACTTTAAGGGACCAAGAGATGTTGCTTTTTTTCTCCTCTGCTCTCTGTCTGTCTGTTACAGACACTGACATCAATGTATGCAACTTTATAAGAGGCTGAAGAGACTTAATTAATCCAGGGGCAGATCAGTGGGCAGATCCAGCCAGCATGTCCATGTGGGCCCCATATGGGTCCCATGTGGGTTTGTCCATGGGTTCCATGTTGGCTCTATCTGTGATTGCCCATGTGAACTGCAAGTGTGGATCAGCCCATATGAATCCCATATAAGCCCCATCTTTATATCCTTGCAATTGCCCATGTTTATTACAAGCAGGATCTCTCTTGGCTCTCATATAACCCATATGGGGCACAGGTGGACAGAAAGAGGGACATCTTCATCATCAGTCCAGGAAGATCCTGAATCTTCCTTTATGCCTGCACAGAGATGTTAGCATGTTTTCTAACTTCTTTAGAGCTTAACTGCTGTAAAAAAACAAAGAGGAGATGAAATCTTATTTCTCTGTATCATCACTCTGTCTTAGTTACTGGCACTCGCTCTCGTTTAACTCCCTACCACTGCACATTCTCTCTCTCTCTCTACACTCATGGCATCTAGGGGTTTAAAATCCAATAATAAATGTATATTTTTCCTCTTCCAAAATGTTGGTACTTTTGAATTTATCATATACATATTGCAGATTTAATAGCAAAAAGTGAATGTAACCTGAAGGTCCTTTTTGACATACAAACACAGCAAAATGTTAACTCCTGCTTCTCCAGATGTACCTATATTCTCCAACAAAGACTGCAGCTACTGACTAATTCCCTTTTTATTTCAAAAACTTTTTACATTCTAAAGAGTCAGCTCTTCTTATAGTCACAAATGATATGATGGCCTCTGATGCAGGTGAATGCTCTGTTTTGGTGCTCCTGAGCTCTGCATTTGACACTGTGGATCACAGTGTCCTTACTGACTCACTCAGGCAGTGTTGTCACTGGGAGTGTTCTTCACTGGTTCTCCAGTACCTATCAGATACTAGTTTCTCAAAGTGTGTTGGTCCTTACCTAACTGAGTCTTGTACTCTGTCCTGTGTTGTGCCTTAAGCTTCTGTCCTGGGTCCAGTTTTATTTTCTATGCATATGATGCCACTAGGTCATGTAACAAGCAGATTTCAGGGATTATTGTACCATTTTATGCTGATGACATTCAGTGACACAGATCAGGTTAATGTACTGCTCAGCTGTCTGTGTGCTATCGAGGACTGGATGAATGGTCATTTTCTTCAGATGAGCACAAATAAAACAGACGTCCTTACTATTTTACTCAGACAGCATTGCATCCAAGGTTGTGTAAGTGTATTGGGCTCTTTCTTCTTCAGTCAAAGCAAATCTGAGAAATCTTGGAGTGATTTTCAACCAGACAGTGTTTATCAAATCATTAACCCGTTAATGTGGAAACATACCCAAATTAAAACCTGTTGTCTCAAAAGCTGAGTAAGAAATGTTAATTCATGCTTTTGCAGGCCTCATCTACTCCTCTTTACCTGCTTAAATAAGTCCTCTGTTGACAGTTCAAACAGAATGCTGCTACTAGACTTCTAACCAGGTAATGCAGATCAACTCACATGATGCTCATTTTATATTCTCCTCACTGGATTCCAGTAAAATTCAGAATTTACTTTAAGACCCTTGTTTTTGTTTATAGAGCCCTTCACAACCAGACAGCTAATTATATATCCAACCTGCTCCACTCCTACATCCCCACCAAGTACCCTCAGGTCTGCTGATCAGGGTCTACTTGTTGCCCCTCAGGTCCGAGAAAAAAACATAGGTGATGTCTTTAAATTGGCTTTTTACCCGATTGGTGTGATTTTGTACAGTTATGTTTTATTCTAGCTTATTTTATGAATTTTTGCTACTAATCAAATAATCTAAGATAAACAAAGTTCCAAAGCTGGACTATGTGGATATATTATGGAAGTCTAGATCCTGAACCATGATAATAGATCCCAACAATCTAAAAGATGTTGGAGGAACCCTGTATGGGCATACAAGAAGTTATGGGTGCAAATAAAAAAATATCTTTACCATGTGCCATATGTACTGTATGCCTGCCTTCTCTTCTCTCTACTCCCATTAATCCCCCTTTTCCTCCTCTGAGTGCAATGTGCACTCTGCTCAGGCAGAGTAAGGAAGGAGACCAGACAGGGGAGAGAGACAACAGGAGTAGTTTGGTAAATACAGTGATGGTCTAAGAGAGTTTTTGTCACACAAGCAGATTTGATTTGTTGATACATGACTTACATTATGCGCCGTCTCCCCCGTCAAATTTCTCGTTGCTTGGAAAACATCTTCGCTGACAAATATTTTATTTTCTCCTAACTTCAGTCTTTTCAAAAACTGTTAAAAATGTTGGTCCTGTCAGCTCTGTTTTCAGCAGTTTGACCCTGACCAGCACCTCTCAGCATGCCACTATTTCTCTTTTGTGTGCGTTTAAAATTGTGTACATCCATGTGTGTTGTGTGTTTGTGAGGGAGCAGCTACACATTCACACCTCCCGAAAGCGTAAATTTCCCTCTTGTTCAAGAAGCCATTTACCTGTCAACCAGTGACCCTCGAGGAGCATTGAACTGTCATCCATGGCGAGCAGCAGGTGACGGAGGAACAGAGGAGGAGGAGGGAGGTGAGAGAGCAGGGAGAGACGGGAGTGGGTGAGGCGTGTCGGGGGTATGGGAGGGCAAGGTTGAGCAGTGCATCTGAGTGCTGATGTTAAGAGCTGAATAATTGCTAGCCTTGGTGAAATCTGCAGCAGAGAGAGGGAGAAGTATCACAGGGAGAAGGTGATGAGGAGGAGGAGGAGGAGGAGGGGATCACGCTGAGATACTCGAGAGGTTGATAGTGCTATTTAAGCCCGAATAAGTTATCTCACATGAAGAAACTATCTCAATTTATCCTTTTTTTCTTTTACTTCTTTCCATGTCCCCTACAGCTTCACCTCCTCTCAACCACCTTTTTATTCCATCTCTTTGTATCGCTGAAATCTTTCATGCTGAATGTCACCAGAGTTGCCCTGAAACAGACGCCACTATCTGAGATGCTTCTAATACTGCCTAGAATGGAGGTTCACAAGCGTGTGCATTTAACATGTACTATAACTTCAAACCCTTTAAAATCTGCTTATTATCAAAGCACTTTGTAAACCTCTGTTTTTAAAGGTGCTATACAAATAAAGTTTATTATTATTATTATTATTATTATTATTTTAATAAAATAATCTAAATCATAGGAAACCATCTAATCTTTAAAGTGCAAATAAAGTAGCCTGTGCAACATGCTCTGTCGTGAATTGATATTCAAACATACTTTTTAACATCCTGGGTGCATTTTTTTTTTAAGATTTATTTTTGGGCTTTTTTTCGACAGTGGACAGAGTTGGAAACGGGAGAGATTATGGGGAAAGACATGCGGTAAAGGGCCACAGGCAGGATTCGAACCCAGCCGCCCGCATACATGGGCAGTGCATTAGACCACTAGGCCATCTGCACGCCCACTTCCTGGGTGCATTTTCAACAGCAGACACACAGCAAGTAATTTCCTCCATGTGTTGACTTACTCACCTGGTCCTGTTTTCCCCCAAAAAAGTTGTATATGTCTGAGTTCATATCATGTAGACACATTCACCTAGAGCAAAAATAAGACTGGTGTTACAGTTTAACGTGTGACCATGTTAACGCTTGACCACTCATTGAATGTGTCTTAAAGGACACTTTTTTAAAAAGTTTTTCATTAAATTTGTATCCATTTGGCATATATCATATAATGGAAAATGTTCAGTGTTTTAACAGTGTTGAAACGACACTTCTCTTTTGTCTGAGCCTTTTCACCTCTGGTAATACGCCTGAAGACTGCCGTTGGTTTTTGGGCCCTTGGGACATCCATAGCACACCCTAGGCCACTAGGCCATGTTTACTTGCATCATGTACCCCTTCTTTGCCCTAAAGCAGTGATCATCAACTGGAGGCCCGGGGGCCAAATCAGGCCCCCCAGGGCTTCCCATCTGGCCCCCTGGCAATTATTAAATTCGGAAATTTTGAGAAGGCAAAAATATGGCATAGTATTGTTTGACTTTTTTCTTGAAGTTTGAATAATACCTTGAACCTAGTTTTAGAGGCTTATCAGACAAGAAGCACACTAGTATTTCAGTGATTTGGCACACATACTTATTGTTATCTTGATTAAAGTTGAAGTTCTTTGCATCAATTTTCCATTGAGGCTCTTTGAGAGTGCAATTTCCCCCTCTGAGAATCTTTACAGAAGATCTTTTTCCTGCACCGAGTTTTTGGCCAATAATGACACAGCACGTTAGCATATATATATATATATATATATATATATATATATATATATATATATATATATATATTTAACCTTTATTTAACCAGATAAAAACCCACTGAGATCGAGGCCTCTTTTACAAGGGTGACCTGGCCAAGAGGTCAGTAGCACATGTCATAATAAATAATCATATTCAAGATTCAAGAAAAAAAAATAAATAAATAAAAAAAAAAATATATATATATATATATATATAATTTTTTTTTCTTTTACTTCTTTCTATTGGGGTTTTGTGTTTTGAAAATACAGAAAATGATATACAAGTGTATGGCTACACACATTCTATTATTTTGGGGAAAAAAAACAGTTATGTTGGGTTTTCTTTCCCATCGTCTTAGTCATGCCCTGACTCTGAAAGTCTTTCTAGTACTGTAAACAGCTGAAGGGCAATATCACACCTGCTTTGTGTACCTACTTTCTTCTAAATCTGCCAAATCTACACACACAATTTGCATAAAAACCCCGCTCCTGTCTCATTTACCATTTTTGTTCTTGCGTATCTTCACTGGAGAGATTTGAGGTTGAGCACCCAGCTAAGTGGAGTTATATCCCAGTCTGTCATGGCACTCAAACTCATGATCCTTGAGCCACAAGTAGCCTCTCTAAAAGCAGCAATTTGAACTATTCATAGTTGTGTCTGACTTCAGCGGTCAACACTCCACTTGGTATCGGCTGTAAACACTTAAACACAAATGCTTCTCGGCGCTCTCCTCTTCAGCATTTAAGTCACACAGCTACATCTTCACACAGTTCAATTAACAGGCAACACCGACAGTCACAGTTCATCTGATGAATTCTAATCCCACAACTTCAGAGGCTGCAATTAACACTAATTGCATTGCAGCCCACCAAAGCCCCTAGCAGAATGAGTGTGTATTGTCTTCAATATTGAATCCTCCACCCTCACATATTGTGTTGTCCAATGCATGCACAGTCCTGGGTGAAAAGATAGCCTGAAAGTTTGTGTGGGTGTGTTTGCATGTGTGAATATGCTCTCCCCCTCTGAGCAAGCTGTTGATTTGGTCACCCTGAGGTCAAGTGGATGGTGCGACAATCTCCCAAATGCAATTAGGAAGTGGCGGGCTATCTGAAGGAGCCCAGCGGGATTCTGATAAATTGCTCCTGCGTGTCTCTCTTTAACTGAACGGGAGCCCACTGAGGCTGCACTGGATAAACACGCAGACATACTTTGCAGTGAATTTCGAGTAAAAGTAGTCAGAGAGAGATATTGATTGAGATTTTGATTTCTTAGCAATGTAAATATAGATGTCTGTGCACATTTTAGTTACTGTCTTTTCCAAGCCTGAATTGTTCAAAAATGTTCCTATATACTTGTGGTTTATTTTGGTGCTCAAATGTGGGAGTTTATTCATAAAGAGAAGCTTTTTGTCAATACTATATGTATGTTTTAGTTCTCAATGTGTGGGTGACTATGTGGGTGTAATTGCAGATTTTTATACAATTGATACTTCTGAATATAACTTGATATTGGTGGGCAGCAATACGCCTTGGATGCGTCTAGTCTGCCAAAACCAAAGAAGAAGAAGAACTTGATATTGACCTCTTACTCTCATGTCAAGATTGTCTTATCGGTAAACTTCACTATTAGCAATATGCCCCCTTTCTCCAAATATTTTAAAATGTTAAACAGTGGAGTCATGCTTTAAGTTTAGATTTAACAAGCGAGTAGAAATGTCACGGAGTGACAAATCCAGAGATCCACCGCTAAAATTTCACAACTTTACCAAGAGTGATCTATATCAGCAGGAGTGATCTTTAAAACTGTTAGTCTGCAACTTTTTTTCCATGGGTTGTGACCAGAAGCTGATGGTCAGTACTAAAGCACTGGGCACTTCTGAAAATCCTACAGTCCCTGAGCAGCATGGTCATGGTCGGTATCCTTCTTTGTGACACCTTCATAGGAATACAAGGTCCAGGGCTGCATACTGGGTCACTGGAACCCCGATCCAGCAATCGTCAAGATCCAACTGTTGACAAAGTCAAGGAGCATTGAGGAGCTCTCATCTTGTTGTGATGACCAACAATACCTCATTGCCCTCCCTGTCAGTGCCAGTGGTAGCAGTAAAGTCCCTGAAATGACCAAGGCATGACTGCTGGGGGCCAAATCTACCACTGTGTTGAGTCTGGTGTAAAACACTTCTTCCACAGAGAGTTCAGTAGCCCCCGTTTAAGCATAGACTGTGATAAATGAGACCAAGCCCAAAGAATTGGTGAGTCTTGTGTGCAGTAAATGCTAATTGACAGGCTTTGCCTAAGATACCAAGTGGGCCAGTCGGCCGCCAGTGCCACCCCCTCAGTGTGGCATCCATCAGCGCGGCTACACCAATAGTAGATGTATCCACCCGCTCCAGTTTTGCCAGTGCCAGGGCGCCTCACCTCAGATAAAGCTGCAACGGTAGTCCTAAGCTTAGGACTCCCTTAACATTACATGTACAGTATGTAAGAATCCTCCTGAAGACAAGTCACCTTCCAGAAAGACTTCCTCAACTTGAGGCCAGACGGTTGAAGACCAGTTGGTGACACCTCAGCACCACCAGCAACGTTCAACCTATCTGATTGATGCTTGCTGCGTAGGTGTTTCCTCCTCATCTGGCAGCAAGGGTTCCAACGGCTTTGCCCCACTGCATTTATGTGACACACAGCTTGTCTAACAGCCACAGCCTTCAGGAGTACTACCCCTGCATGGATTTTTCATCTATAGGTGTTTTCACATGCAAAGTAGTTTGAGGGTGTGGGGTTTGCACCCCACAGCTTGGGAGGCAAGGGAAGCTGGCCCCCTTTCAGCTGCATTAGCAACTGCTGCACCCAACCAAGGCTATGACTAACTGAAAATAGATGATTAAAACAGTTACGAAAAGTAAGTTTAGTTTTGTCAAGAGTACTAAACCATTACGTGCTGTCTCTCTCCTTTGTTCTCTTGTCAGCAACACAACATGTATAGTGCTTACCAAATTTATTAGACCAGCTGTCATATTTGTCCCAGAGACCATCCAGCATCATGAAGTGCTTTAATGTGGACTCTTTCATTTTCAGTGAGCTCTCCACGTTTTACCGTTTTGAACAGGAATGAAGAATTTCAAACTGAATTCACCTGTTAATTTAGGGCAGCTGTGGCATAAACCTTACTTTGGTTAGGGTTAGGGTGGTCTAATAAATTTGTTAAGCACTCTATATATAGCTAATAGCTTATTGTCAACACCAGTAAATCTGCCATCCACTGTAGTGAATGACTTAAAGGGACAATGTGTAGAATTTGGCATTTTAGCGACATCTAGCATTCAGATTTCAGAATGAGCTGATCTGTTACCAAAACGTCACATCACTAGGCGACGAGAGCATGTGAAGACCAAAAAGGATCGTGAGCCGGACATCATTTACAACAGTGACGAGGTGAGGGTTTATTCATTCCTTTTTGTAACTCTTATTTTTATAGATTATAGGTCAGTCTTCTTCTCCACCTGCCTTCCAGGTAGCTTTCAGGACCGGCGGGCAGGTTCGTATTTAAAAATCGCGTTTTGCTCTTTCTGTACCCAAAACGTTGCCGTAGACAACATGGCGGTTCAATATGGCAGCCTCCGTGGGGGCGACCCGCGGTAATGTAAATTTATAAAGCTTTTTTCTAATTTTGTAAAAAGAAAACAAAAGTTTAAAGGGGATGATTGTGCACTTATTTTAACATACTTCACATAGATATATAAACATTATATCCCATGTACACCGTTTCTGTTTGGCGAAATGCAGCCAAATTCTACACATTGTACCTTTAATTTTAGTCCCATGACTGCAAGAGGCCTGTAGAGAAATACATATGACTCATTAAAAGATAACACACACTACATTAAAGAAAAATCACACAAGGAATAAGTACTCAGAAATAAAAGACAATTTAAAGAATGTCTCAAGTAGAGATTTAAAGCACGTACAATGTTACCAAACTACATTTTCACCAGGTAGGCTATTCCAAAGTTTGGGATCACAAAAGCTACAAAAGCTCTAAAAACCTTACCTTCAATCTCACCTGTGTACTAAAAAGGTACACACAGCATGTTAGTCTGCCTGAATTTTGAGGTTTATTTGCTGTCCATGTGCTTCCTGTTTGGGGCCAGCATTGATTTAGGATTGAGATAAATCTGTGCATGGGACTTTATTTTGAAATTAACAGGATGCTCTGAGTTTGTTTCTGTGTTTAGGAATCTGTGTGTGTTTCTGTGTTTGAGAATCCGATCTGTTGAATTTTTTGGGTGCTGGAAGTGGCTTCATCAATAACAGATTCAGCTTGTATCACCAGCAGAGCGAAATGGCAACTCTGGCACATGCCACTGAAAGATCATGACATGTGGTGTGGAAACACAAAGACTGACTAGAAAAGCCGCAATTTGCCCTGGAGCTTAGAAGCAGCTCTGCAGAGAGAGACTATGTGAAAATTATAGGTTAGTCTTTAAATGGGTTCAACCAGCAGAACCGCTGTCAGCTGATCTCGGGAGGGTGACCAGGTTCTCCAAATATATCTAGGAGCCTGGCACTTAAATATTGTATGAGTTAGAATTTGAAAATCAGTACAGTAATGGACAGGATGCCACTGCATGGAGGCCAGGTTTTGTGGTCGTGTTATCTTGAACTGGTGATAAGTCTGGCTGCAGTATTTTTGTCCAGTTGAAGGAGGTTTAGGGAAGCCTGAGCAATATCTGTGTGAAAGAGCATTTCTACACAGCAAAAACTGTAGTGTTGTAGTCCCAGTGTTCACATTTCAGAGTTGATTCTAACTCCTAAAGTGTCATTTTAACACCATTCTGCGTTAAATGGCTTTCAGTGTTGGCGTCATGTAACAGTGTTAATCATCAGTGTTAGTCTAACTCTGTAGAGAGTCAACTGATCTAAAGCTGTCCAATGACAATTCAAAAAGGAGCTGAATTTTCCCATCATGCCCTTGGGCAGAGTGGTTTCGATGTGTTTAGATGTTTCAGGTTGTACCGTGGTCACTGTATTATTGTTTTGTTTTCTATGTAAGGCACTCCTACACATTGAGTCAAGTTATCCACTGGGTTAGTCCCTTCCCACCTATAGTCTGCAGTAAAGGCTAGTGTACTGATTTTCAGGCATGTGACTCGGTCATAGGTGTTCGAAAAAAGGTGAAAATCTTTAAGCATTAGAAGTGCATTGCAATGTTTCAATGAGTAAAACTGAAAATACTTTACACCCATAGTAAAATAAAAACAACATATTTTTATGTTAAAAGTACATTCAGGGCTCTAATTTCGTGGCGCAGCGCAAGGTGGCGCAGGGTGGCAGAGCGTGGCGCACCCCGCGCAGTGGTAATTTCGTCCGGCGCACCACCGTGCGCAGTCAATTTGGCAATTTGGTAGACCGGGCTGCGCCGAGATGGGTGTGGCGGCGCACCGGGGAGAGTAGTCGACAGATTCAGCTTGGCGCAGTGACAATTTCGTGCCAAAACACTGCGCGGAAGGTGCGCTGAAAGCCCGCCATCTCCAACCTGGTCTATTCTCAGCACAAGTGAAGCCCGCCCGGTGTAGTGGTAATTTGACTGTCAGGTGCGCAGTGCACACACGTCACCAAAACCTCACAGGCAGGTTTCCAGAGTGTCAGGCACATTTCAATGCAATAAACAATCACAGCAACCACTATTTAATGTAACCGTCTGAACCAGCATATACATTTGTATCTATATAAATTGTCCCGTCACATCTGATGTCAGATCAAAGATGTTTGTCACGCGTAATTGAAACTCAACCTGATGGCAGCTGGGAGTGATAAAAACTAGCGAGTTCACATCTCTCAGCCAACCACAAACAGCCACGGCATCCGATACGGAGTATATATTCGGCTTCTCTCATCTCATGAAATTCAAAAGAAAAGAAAAACGAGAGAGAGACGCTCGCTGAATAAATGTAAGTCAGTCGGTGTCTTAAGGATTTACCTGTGATTGCCCATATTTCTCTGTTTTAATCTTTATTCTTAATGTGATATAAAAAGATGGAGTACATTATTGCAAGGAGGATGAGGAGGAGATACCGGGAGAGAATATATCACCAAAGGTTCTCCTATTTGGTGATGACAGAGCAGGAATGCAGGTGGATCACAAGCATGATGCCTGGATTAGCCTGCTGCTGTGTTTAAAGTAATTGTCACTTAATTTTGTACTCCTATTCATGACACAGGAACAGATTACATCTGTCCCGCGAGATGGTCCACACGGTGACGCGCATCATGGCCTCTGATGCGCAGCCAGGTGGCCACTGTGTGCCTTCTTTGCTCTGACAGCTTTTTTTTTGGCCCTTCTCCTTACATCATTGAACCGTTTTTTACATTGGGCAGCGGTTCTCAGAATATCTGGGCAAACTTGACTGACAATATTAGTAACTTCCTCCCAGGCAGTTTTTGCATCATCAGCCCGTGGAGGTCTGTTAGCACCACCATATATTCTGGTACTGTGAGCTTGGACCTCCACATCAGTTTCCTCCGGGGAGAAGTTTGGCCGCCTGGAGCTGCTGCTGCTGTCTTCGTCCATGGTGGTGGCGAGGTGAAATTGGCACTGCGCCTTGCCCGCAGCGCATTTAAAGGCGAGGAGAGGCGTCCATTTGATTGGTGAAGATTACACTCGGCTGTGTTAAACCCACTCACGCCTTCTCTCCTCCCTCTTTGCCACTTGCGCCTGTGGGAGGGACGGAGGCATGGGTGCGCCGCGCCGCACCGGACTGCGCCGTGCACGAAAATTGCAAAATGCCCTGGACACACCCCGTTGGCGCGGCGAAAATAGAGCCCTTAATGTGTTAAAAAAACAACCTGTGACTTTAAAAAATTGACAGTACAAGAGAGTTGAAATATTAACACTTGCCATAGTGTATATTTAACCAATGAGATTAATATAGACTCAGTGTTTAATTTAACATTATGGGAGTTGTTTTTACACTCTGGACTAAAATATGTATGTGATGCTCAAAAGCAATGAGTGAGTCAAATAAATGTGTCTCCTCCAGATGAACCTCTTCCTTTCTTGTCTTAATCTAATTGATTCAGGTTTTTGTGAACACATTCAGTTGGTTGACAAATTAACTACACACCTCTAAACCATCTTTGAAGGTTATCTCAATTTACAATGCTCATCATTATTATGATTCTTACGTAGTCTCTCCTAAAAATTCACAGTCATACTGAAACTTCAAAAAGAAGTTCATATGCTATTCCCAGGTTTAAGCTTTGTGTTGTGATAAAGGAGTGCAATTTAAAAAAGAGTTTTCAAAAACAGTCCCTCATTTGTAATTATAGACTGAAAAACAGTTTGGAGGCTTTGTGAATAAAGCTGATGAGTTTGTTTTCACAGAACAGCACACCGTGGTCACACAGAAACCCATTTATCATATTTGCTTTGTACAACACAATGCAATGTCCAATATGGTTCTCTCTGTGAAAATACTTCAGAAAGTCCCACAATAAAGACCAATGAAGTGTCCAGGGACTGCTGGTTGGGGTGATAGACAGGAGATTTATTGAGGAGTTCATGCTTTTAATAAAGTGGTAGACCAAAAGTCATTGTTAGCGAATTATTATTATCATATGCCAGATAGAAAAGGATATTACTCTTTAAACAGGAGAGGTGTGAAATAGGGCTTTTTTTGTGTTGGTGTGCATGTCAACATTCATGGTAATTGAGTGTGGAGTTCCCAGGCATCAATATTAGGCCAAGTATTAGTTCTAGTTTACATAAAGGACATTTGCTGGACAACAAAAATATTGACCTGTTTTAGTTTTGGTAATACAAATAAAAAATTTTTCTGGGCACAACTTAAAACAACTTTTGGAGGTAATACCAGCAGAAAAGACGAGATTAAAACTGGGATGTAACCTGGATGAATCAAAATTCCTTTTATATAAAACAAAGTTAGGGCCCTTTAAGGGTCCCTGAAGGTGTGAAAAAAATTACCTTGGCAAAGTATATAGTGTTTCTGACTGACCACTTTCTTCCACGGTAAAAAAAGAAGAACCATGGCTTCCATAGCAAAATTATCTTCATGCATGACAATGCACCATCTCATGCTGCAAAGAATTCCTCTTTGTCATTCTTTGCTGCTATGGGCATAAAAGGAGGGAAACTCATGGTGTGGCCTCATCCTCCCCTGACCTCAACCCTATTAAGAACCTTTGGACTATTTAGGAAAATCAGAGAAAAATATCATTTGCATTGTAATTTGGAACACAGTGTACTGAAATTTTGGTGCATATGAAGACACATTTTGATCATGAATCAAACCTTTATTGCCCCTAAGGCAATTTGTCTTGCACCAAGAGTATAATAACATGAACAAGAAAAGACATCAACGTCCAGGGGACAGCACATAAAACAAATTAAAATGTAAGTTAAATACATCACCAAAAATCATCCAAATGTATCACTAAAACAAATCATTTTTAAGGAACTGTATGTAACGTAAGGAATTTCAAGCAACAGGTTCAATAGAGGACAAAGTGCTTAATACTATGATGTACAAATGATGTGATGCCTCATCCATTTGTTTATTTCATGGATATGTTTAAAGTTAACATATCAATCCATTTATGATCAATTCATAATCCTGAGACTGTGTTTAGGTAGAATCAGACTGAAGTCAAAGTAGTCTAAGGTTGCTGTGACAGAAGAAATATATTCAGTTTGACTAAAAGCTTAAAATTTTGTCCAAACCTCTTTCTGACAGAGAAGTTATCAGGACAGCTGGAGCAAATAAAACTGCAGAACGAGAGAAGAATGATAACACATGCCCTTGTTTGCTCCGTCACATACAGCCATGTGTTCCATATGCCATCAGGAAAGTTAGAGCAAAGCTTTATTACAGTGAAAATAGAGATTCAGCCAGACTGATGCAACACCCAAAGATCATGTGTAATCCTGTGTATTGATAAGACAAATTATCAGTATTCTTTTTATGAACAACTCTCTCTTTTAGGATTAATCTATTTTTTGGGACAAGGGAGAGCAAGTGGGGAATTACATGGACCTAAACATTGGCCACCAGCTTTGAGGACAACAACCCTGTGATTATGGGGTGGCTCTACCTTAAATTGATATTTCGGTGTTTTTGGTGTTGGGTTGTTTAGGTACTTGGTAATAGTAGTGGCATTAGCCCCCAGTGATTTCAGTGAGCATTGCCCTTTCAAAGCAGGACGCCCTTGGGGAAGCTATATATAGTGTAACAAATGGGTGTAGTTTTTCTGCCTAACTTAGCAAGTTTAAGATAGAAATGGACCAAAAAAACAATGCTGGCCCAATTGTATGCTATATCAAACATTTTTGAAGTGTTTTTTTCACCCAGGAAGCCTCTGTTTTTGCAACATTTTGCCATGCTCTTTCGCCTTAGCTTATGTTAACCCCTTAAACCCCTTAACCCCTTCACCCCTGGTGAATTTCCCTTCGGGGATGAATAAGTTCTTGTATTGTATTGTATTAAAGTCTATTGTATACTATTTGGTACATACTTTTATGATACCTCTATCTTTTCAATATAATCAATAAGTTACTTAA
This sequence comes from Cheilinus undulatus, assembly GCF_018320785.1. Classification (NCBI taxonomy): domain Eukaryota; kingdom Metazoa; phylum Chordata; class Actinopteri; order Labriformes; family Labridae; genus Cheilinus; species Cheilinus undulatus. The sequence continues at coordinate 31,137,081 of NC_054877.1, forward strand.
AAACCTTTTAAATTCTGTCTGATAAAAGATAAAGAAAAAATGTCCTCAAGTGGGTTATCAGTTGCCAAAAATGTCTAATATATCAAAGGGGATAAAAAAATATATGTTAAATTTTGTGGAAATTTTTCTTTTTTTTTTTCTTTTTTTTTTTTCTTTATTTTTTGAGAATTTTCAGGATTTAAGGGGTTATCAACTGTTTGGGTCTACCGACTTTGTCAGATGAAACAACAAGAAGCTTAGCTAAAACAACACTAATATTAGTGATTTCAACTCGGATGACAGTGACATGTAATCTGCTGTGGATATGAGTGAGTACTTGTGAACCAGAGTACACAGAGGAGAGTACAGATCAAGACTCAGCTGAAAGAAAAAGGGAGGTGGGTCTTGGCTACAACACTTCTTCAGGGCATTTCTAATCGAGGTAAGCGGCTCAGCAGGCACCTGCAGCCTGCATCACTCTCCATCCAGAGTTCCCTTCCTTACTGAATGCTGGTGTTTCACAGAGCTTCTACAACTTTCTGAAGATAAATTAGAGAAACTGACTCGACCAGAAGAGCTAAAATGGAATATGTCATCCAAGAAATTTCATGGCTGTTGCTTTATTCCTCCAATAGCTTATAATTAGACATGCAACAGTTAGTATCATATGTTTACTTTATGAAAAAATGGCATCATCTGCTGAAGTGGAAAACTAAGTTGTAATAGTTCGTTTTAGAATAGTTACTTATTTTCTCTGACGACGCCCAAAGACCCAAACAGCTGTTCAGAAACACTTAGGCGGAAGAGCACGAAGCCAGTAGCCAGGGCTCACATTGCAAAACAGGGCAGAACATCTAGGTTTTCTGGGTGAAAAATAAAATGAATTTTAAATTTTTGATACAGTAAATTAGGCAGACAAACTGTACCCCTCTGCTACGCTGTATAGCCTAGCTTCTCCAAGCACATCCCATTTGAAGGGGCAATTATCACTGGAGGCTAATGCCATACCACACAACCACTCATACAACTCAACTTAAAAAAAAAAAAAACACTAAAATGTCCCTTTAACACTGCAAGCAAGCGTTAAACATGGAGCCAGCTTTTAACAGCTTATTATATGAAATTCCTCCATTAAAGCCAAAATGTGTTTACCTGTTTATCTGTGTCTCTGCTCTACCTCTCATCTTTTGTTATTGTTTTGATTGAGAGCCCCCCTGCCATTGCCATTTACATGGTGTGAGTTTAAATAGCTCTCATTTAGATTACAAGTGTGCTTATTGAGATTAATGTACAATATTTTTGTTTTTATTGAAGTGTGTGTACACTTAAAGGGTTATTGTGTATTGATGTGTTTGCGTGCATCTGTGAAAGTGTAATCTGGGGTGTGTCTGTGGGTCAGTAGTGAGATGAAGTGTAATCCAGTCATTAATTAAAAATTGAGAACATGGCTCACTGTGAGCTAAGCACTGAACACAGGACAGTGAAGGAATCCGGGCTTAAAAACGGCTCATAGTCCGTCTACCCAGAGGCTCACTTTAATCAAGGCCTTGCAGCCCACATAGACACTCGCAAACACACTGTCAAATCTGCGTAGTGAAGCTTATTCTTCTAATGCTCTTCATGGAGGAGACAAACAGGAACAGACACAGCAGATGGAGCCACAAGAGTGCTTGATTAAGAAGAGGATGTATTAACATGATTGAAGTTTCTGTTTAGGCTTTGTTGAGAGACATGGTTTACTCAAGATCTTCATTACTTTAGACAACATTTCTCTGAAACACAACAATTAGGGGTCAAAGCTGTGATGCAGTGACAAATCACTTTATCTGAGTACACTCCAGGTCCTAAATAACTCGAATGTAAAAACTGTTGTGATTGTTAAGTGTTCATTACAGACACTGGGCACTGCCAGAGATGCAATTTCTTCCATAGGGCTACTTATGTGTCCTATTACTGGACAACATAAAAGGCTTGTTCATTTTCATGCTGATGATACACATTTATACTTTTCTTTTAACAGAGGCAATTAAGCACCCTGTCTATTTTACATAATTGTCTTCATGACATCAGGGGGTGAATTGCACAAAAACCTGCAGCTGAAGGAAAAGCCAGAAATTAAAATCACAGGTCTTGACCCCAGTTTGTCTTTCATACTGTACACTGACTCAAACTTGCATTTTAATGAGCATACTGGTGTAGTTTTATTTTGCACCCCCTCATAATATGTAAAAAAGGTCACCTTTGTCTTTCCAAGACAGGTTTAGAGCTGTGAAAGAAAGCCACAGTTATATGTTGGAGTGTTTGTTTGTGTGTAGCTGCACAGAGGCTATTAAAATGAACAGAGCCATTATTATGTTATTAGTATCATCAGTGGTTTTCCTACTATGTTGAAATGACCTCTTAAAAAAAAAGTCTTATGGTTTTGTTTTCATAGTTATCTTTTTTGTTTAGGGCCTTATAAATGTTTTAATAGAGAGAAAGAACATCGCTCATGAGCTTAGCAAGAAGAGGGATGATTTTTCTATATTGTATTCATCAAAATTTAATTACTTATTGATCACTGCTAACATTGTTTAAATGTGATTTAATGCTATAAACAACATAGTTCACAACAGTCAATATAGCATCCTTAAAACCAACAATGTGTGAAGATTTCCAACAAAGGAAAGTACAGCTGATGCCTTGCTTTTTTCTTAGAATATAAGGCTTTGAAGAAGAAGAAAAAGCTTAATTTGTCGGCATAATAGTGCATGCACTGTCATGCATAAAACGTTTTAATAAAACATCTATGCAACTGTAAACGTGCTTGTTCTCGTTGTTTTCTTGTCTGCTTTTTGGGAGTAAAAATTAGTTTTTAATGAAATGAAAATTGCAATCAGTCAAACCAAGTTGTGAGAAAAAAAAATCCAGCTTACAGCATGCACCAGTATAAACAGTTGCACAAACTCATAACATCCTTCAGCACACTTTTGAAATAAAAATGACAACTTTTGAGTTCCAAAACAACGGAAATATAGTTTGGTAATTTAGATAGTGATCTGTTTTTACTTGCAGCAACTTTTCTTAGAACTATGGCTTAAAATTTTGAATTGTTCTGGATAATGTAAGGTACTTTTGATACAACCAGTTAAGGACACTGATAATGGACCTTGTTGACACAGTTATAGTCTGAGAAATAATTCATGATTATGTTACTTCAATTTCTGAATTCTAATGTATGAATTACATGAATATTGTGTAGTAATGCAATGTTTGTCAATGACTTTTGGAAACACAAATAACAGTGATCTGACATACACTTTAAAGTATTGGAAAAAACAAAAAGGCAATCTCTCCTTTTGGGTTTCACACGTTGTTATTTTATTTTTATTTGATTTTTTTATGACTTGTACTTTTTTATTTTATAATAACCAAATCAGTCATAAACACATACAACAAAACATATTAGTCTGTTACAAAAACAGCTTCCTACCCCCCCACCCACAAACCAAGAGGGATCAGCACTTTGTGTGGCTAAAAATATAAACAAATTAAATTACAAAAATAAACTCATAACAACGTTCTTTTTTCTCCTACCAAATCCATCAACCCACTGCTCATCCATTCTGTCTTCACTCTGGCCTGTTAATGGCATCAAGATACATGCCTCATTTCAGGAAGTATTTTTCTGTTCTGTCCTGAATCCTGTATGACATTCTTTCACAAGCAGCTACAACACCCAGCTCTGTTATCCAGTTCTGAAAAGGAGGCTTCTTCCAGTTCCTGAGAATGATCTGTCCACCAGTCATTATAGCAGTCTGTATCCAGAATATCAAAGGTTCATGAAAAGCAGAGTACACTTTACAGTCCCCAAGAACATACATCTTAGGACAGAGTACAAACTGACTTTTTATGACATTGGCAATGTAACCATGTATCTTTAACCAGTTCTGATGAATCATGGGACATAACCATAGTACATGTATCAGAGTACCCTCATCCACACAACATTTCCAGCAGGTAGCTGTATCTTTTAAGCCAAGTCTAAAAAGCCTGCTTGGAGTCCAATATAATCAGTACAGAATTTTTTAACTGAATAAGCCTCACCCTCAAATCCCTGGACATCATTCGTAAGTTTCCAACATTCTTTACCACTCTTGTTCATCATATACTACCCCCAAATCTCCTTCCCAAAGGAGTCAAAGGGCCGTGAGATCTCTGTTGCCTTCATAATCTATCAGCATCCTATAATATTTAGCCACCTTATGGCCTTCACCCAATGTCTGTATAATTTTATCTAGTTTTTCTGCTGACATAGGAAAGTGAAAACTAGATCCAAAAATCTTTATCAACAAGTGACGTAATTGGAGATACCTCCAAAATTGGGTTTGGAGTAAATCATACTGTTGTTTGAGATCATCAAAGGATTTAAGGGTGTTGCTACAATATAAACTCTCTAACCTAAGGACCCACCCATTAGTTTCATACATTGTTTATAAAATTAACATAGTGTGTTTTGGACTTAAAGTATTTTTACCTATATGAGTTGAGAATTTTACCTATGTTAATAATCTCAAGTGGTATTGTCATCATCCATCATATTTTCAAAATAATGTTAGTGAGTTAGTGAGTTAATCTAGTCTTATATATGGCCTGAGTATTGATCTTCATTCATTCTAAGATAAGAACATGTTTGGTGCAGCTTACCTGAACACTAAATGACATGAATTAAATCCTATGTTATAGTGCTGGACATCCTGTCCGACATCTTTCAGAGTACTGATCAGTCTTCCATCTATTCCACAACATTTAAGTACTTTTAACGCGATAAAAATATATAGGGAGTGATTGGTGGCCAGGAATTCTGAAAGAAAATTGCATACCTAAAGCTCTGTACAGCAAAAGTAGTTGAGCTTACTTAAAAAAGTACGGAAACTCATTGCCTCAAAAATAACAAGTAAACTACAGTTGACTTTTGTGAATTAAAAAACTGTGTTTATTTTTAGTGTTCAGTACTTGTTCTGTGTGAACTATTTAAGTATTCACTACTAGTTTAAAATCAGTCTTTTTAAGTGCTCAAACCTGAGATTCAAATGTTAATTTAAGTTTGCATGACTTTGGCTAAATCATCTACTTTGAGTGTGCAATACTTAATATTTTTAGTGCACTGTAAAGACCGGTAAATTCATAGCACTCAAAATATCATTGTCAACTGATTACTTTAACAATCAAATAGTACTCTCTGTAAACATTATCATTTCACCTAAGATGGACTAACTTGTGCCACCGTTTGCAACAATTGCTGTTGGTGACCCACTGAACCAGTAGTTGATAATTCATTAATGTCAGCATGCCATCCAACAGTCATAGACATTAATAACATAAACATCGACCCTATGTAATTGAGACAGCAACCTCACTTGTGGTGCATTTTGTTTATTTATTTTATTTAACCAGGAGAAAATTTCTTTGAGATTAAAAATTCCTTTTTAAAAGTGTCCTGGCCAAGACAGCAATAAACAGTGTGCATAAAGGTTTAGTGCCCAAAGGTGTTCTAGGACAGATTTGCAGATCTGCAGATTTGTTATAACTCAACTGATTTGAGTAATAACAAAAAATACTTTAATTGTTTGAGTTCTGTTCACTTAAAACTAAAATGAGTTCTATCAGCTCATAAAAATAGAGTTGAAATAGCTGTTTTGGATTTTTAAAATAAACACAACTCCATTTTACCCCCTTTTTACTTAATTTGTTTAAACCAAGTAAACTAAAGTAAATTGAGCCCTTTAGCTGTTATGACCAAGAAGTACAAGTAACTTGGTACAAAAAAACTGAGTTAATTCAACTCAATGTTTCTGAGTAAAATGGATGTTGCGTTTTACAGTGAACACTCTCCAAAAGTGAAATATTACTACTGTATTAACAGAAAAGACAAACACAAAAACCCCATTAGAAATAGTGGTAACACTGTATCAAAACACTTCCAGGAAGCACATCTCCAACACGTTTTGATTAAAAATAATGGTCTTAAGTAACTTAGACCAGATACTACAGGCTCTCACTTGCATTGTTGTGCCCTGTGCATATGTGCTTATGTTGTGTGAACAAAGCAATGCAATTGAATTATTTTCAGAAAGTCATTTTGTGGTAATTTATTTTTAAACATTCTAATCTCCCCCTTTGGTCAAAACATTTTTAAGTATGAAAATGCAGTGAAAGAAATGATTAGTTCTGAAAATAAGATTTATAAACCTGTCAGAAATTAAATGCTTTGTCAAGTACAGTTACTTATGGTAGAAATGCACAGATTTGTTTGGTTTCCTAATGACTCCGTGTAACTCTGTGAAGAATCATTTTATCATTTATTCTATCCATCCTGTCCGTCTCCATTACATTGACCATTTAACACCCCGTGAAACAACCGCTCTCTGACAGCTTGATATTTTCTGTCGATGCAGTGTACGCTGCTCAGCCTTTCTATGGAGTGCCATCTATTTGAGATGAATGTTATTATTGAACCGTTTTGCTGACTCCTCAACTTCACTCTCAATCTGCCATGGCAACCGGCCAACTCCCCGGAGCCAAAATCTATGATATTTACTTTGAAAAGCGACCCCCGTTCCCTCATGACGTATAGGCCAAAAGATTAGACTTCATTTCATCCGCGCGTCACAGCGGGGTGAAATTACAGTGTTCCCTCCGGTGGGGATGCTGAGAGAAAAGCTAAGTGGCAAGAAAGAAAGTGTGTGTGTGTGAAGTACACATTTGCTGACACAGGAGGGATCTGTCTGAAATTTCTGTCATTACCATTTACATATACATTGGCACATCAAATTCCTTCTCATCTCTCCGTCTCTTTCTCTCTCTCTCCATCATCTTCTGTTGCTCCCTCTATCTTAGCTCCCCTCCTTGTCTCTGTTTCATTTTCCCATAAAAATGTAATCCTAAATAAATGCATTTGCCACAAGAGATGGAGCATAAAATGGATTAGCATCCCACCCCAAACTTTTAAGTGGAGGTACCTTTCCTGCTCCTAAGCTCCAAACCAGCAAGTCAATGTTTATACATAAAGGATGCAGGAGCATACAGCAATCTAGTCATTGGTACTTTTATCATGTTCCTCTCTTTGGTCCTATCCAAAAGCACATGTGCTCAGTTTGTGTGTATGAATGTGTTTGTGCAGGCAGGATCAAGGCTGTGCTTATCAGCCTTATTCCATACCACCCGCTGGTTTCATTATTATTATTATTTTTCTATACATACAAACCACGTCCTGCTGCCGCTGTGGGCACCATTCCACTTCGACAACACCTCAAAGGGGACACTGCTAGCTCTGGGCTTCTTTGAAAATTGGTTGGGGATCAAACCTTGAGGCTGGCTGTGTTTGGCAGCGTTATTATTTCAACAAGAAAGGGGATTTGAAAAGTTGAATCAGGTTAAAAGGAAGTCAGAGAGAAAAAATAAGTGGAGAGACTTTGTGCATGATGGTGGGATATCACGACGATGCGAGCGGATGTGGAACGAAGCCAGTGTGAGAGGGAAATTTGTATTTGTCAGCAAGGTTTGAGAACGCGCGGCAGAATCCGAGCACAAGGTAGCTTTTTGTTTCCTCTGTGTGTCCCGCTGTATTCTCACAGATATCAGCCGGCACAGGGTTGGAGCGCTGCAGTTTTTTGTTCCCTCTGCAAGGAGATTTCCCAAATCCCTGAAATGAACACTTGTGCAGAGGATGAACTGTGCAGATGATACAAGACTCACAAACACATCTACCCACAAAATGCACACAAGCTGCAAATGTGGAATGCTTGGTGTGTGCGGTGGTACTCTTTTGTTGAGCTGGCACAAAGCAGAAGTTCCTTTTTTTTTTCAAAATCCTCTGAATATTTGGTCTAAAATTGTTATTTGTTTATTAATTTTTCTTAATTTGCACATATGATTAATATTTTTTCCCAAGACTTTGATACATCTTTCACAGGGGAAGAGAAAAAGACAAAAAAGACAGGATTGTGTTGGTGAGGTAGGAAACCCAAGGAGGACTTATAATTAAACCTCACCATAGTGTAATTTAGTCCTTGTAACAAAATGCAATTGGAAACAATTCATTGAAATGGTAGAGATGTAAACATGATGTCAAATTTGAATCTTATTTACATAGAATGCAAAAAAATCTAAGTAAAAATGCATGCAACTACTAATTGTTATGCAAATTCAATTTTAGTGTCATAAACATTCACTTTTTTGTTTTTCAATTAAACTCATGGATGGTATTGTGTCCCAGGGTTCTTTTGATCACTGAAATCAATCTCAGACACCCTCGATAATTAGTTTGCCAGGTGAGCCCAATTAAAGGAAAACTACTAAAGAAGGACGTTCCACATTATTAAGCAGGCCACAGTTTTCAAACAGTATGTGAATGAAAAAGGATCTCTCTGCTGCCGAAAAGTATCAAATGTGCAATGCCTTTGACAAAGTGTAAAAACATTAGATATTTAACAAAACTTAAAAATGATCATTGTACTGTAATGGGGAAGGTTTCTACCAGACAAATTCATCTGATCAAGAGAGCAGCTGCTAAAATGGTTGCTAAAATTCAAGCAGAAACTCTCCAAAAACTCACAAGTTCAATGGATGCAAGAATTGTGATGGTGATATCAAAGAAGGGCTCCTATGTTAACATGTAACTTGGCCTGTTAAGATGTTTTTGATTGAAATAGCTTTTGATTTCAATAAATATGACCTCCTAATGCTGCAAATTCAAAAAATAACCATTTTCACTTCTTTACAACTTAGAAAATGTTTGAAACTCTGTTGAACATAATAATTTGGAATGGTGCATTTTTTATTTTTGAAAAAATAGTTATCATTGGGAGGTTTGTTCAATAAAATTTGAATTATGCTCTAATGGTTGACTGTTTATCACATTCATTTTACCCTCTAACTTTACAAGCATTCATGGGCTGGCTGCTAATCTTGGCAGATTTACACATGTGTCATTTTCCTTCCATTTCTTGATGGATCTAGCTGATCTCTAGGGGATGTTTAGTTCCTTGGACACCCCAATTTATACTTTTCAGTAACATTTTCTCTGAGTTGCTTGGGGTGTTCTTTTGTCTTTATGGTGTAATGGTAGCAAGGAATATACAGATTAACCAGTGACTGGACCTTCTAAACACATGTGACTATATACTAGCACCAATTGACTGGACCTCTGTTGAATAAGGTCAGTCACTTTAAAGGAGGTGAATATTTATACAGTCACGTATTTTACCTTACATATTTTTGTTTGATTGAAATGACTTTGAACAAAATCTGTTTTCACTTTGACATTAAAGAGAGTACTCATATAGATTTACATGGCTTGAAAAACAAAGGATTTTCTTGTCTCTTAGTTGAGGGTTAGTTGCAGCTACGTACGTGGGCCAGACACAGTATAGTGCACTATAATCAACTTTTCTGTTTCTGACCAAACAAAGATTATCTAGTATTTCTGTAATAGTTGCAACATTTCCCCTATATGAAAAACCTAGAAAATATTACTAAAGCCTTGATTTTTATATTATGATAATAAGGGTTTTGATGGTGCACAAAAAAAATTAGTTCTTGATTTTAAAGTCACAGTTTGGTCTGCCTACATTACAAGTGACCTGCTAAGAATTACCAGCAAAAAGCTCTCAAAATGCCAATAAGAGCTGTATTTACTCTACAGTGTCTTTTTTTCTTAGCTGCAGTAATAATCACATGTGCACAGTGTCATCAAATCAAGTAAAATGTGAGCTTAATTGAATGTCACATTGACTGAGCCATGTTAAGTGTCATAATATAAATAATTCATGCAAACGCCACAGCAGCATTAGTAGCATTGACTGATAAATGAAGCTAATGCTCTGAGTGAAAAAGATGAACTGGTATGTTGTGATTTTTTTCCTGATTGGTTCCCAGAATTAATGTGTGCCATTTCCCAATAAAATACACTTCAGTGCACTCATTTCCAGAGTCTGGGTTGGGACCCACAGTTCCCCAAATGAGTTTTCAGACTACAGTATTACATATGTACCGTAATAAAACACAAAATAAGACTCTACCAGACACCAGAATGTAAAAGAACTTAACACATTGTTCCAGACCAGACAGACACTGAAGGCCTAAGGGGTCAAGCATGCATTGAAAGCCTATGTGACTGAGGTGAAGTGGCTTGTAACCAACAAGCAGAGGACAGCGCAGAAGGCAGACTTGATAAGCAAGAAAGCATAATAAAAAAGACTTACAATGGATGATTTGTGACAGTTAAAACATAGCAAGAAGGGATTCTTTGCCACACAAAGCTATTTATCAATGAGTACCTATCTCCTGTGAGTTTGAAATGGGACTGATATTCAAAGTGGAAGTCTTGTAAATAAAATCGCAACAGTGTTATACTTTACTTCACCAGCTACAGGAACTATCTGAGCTGGGGATGCTTGTTTAGTTTAGCAGGTGCTCATACCCAGAGGCTCAGTCCTCAGTCCCCAGGTTCAAATTCTGATCCTGGTGCAGCTTACACTCACAGTCTCTCTTCAGCTGTCCTGTCAAACAAAGGCAAAAAGCCCCAAAATTATCTTGAAAAAAATATCTTAGCTGTTTTTAAGATGCTGCTGTGTCTTGGAAAATAGGGGAGAACATTCAGATACAAATACAGAAAAACATAAAGATTTTAACAGCAGTGTGACGAAAAAAATAAATGAATGAACAAAATCTTTTTTTGCAATGCTTTCTAATGCGTTTGTACAAAGTATCTGAAGGAAATGAAGTGCACTTTCAGACTGTTGATTTCCTCTATATTAAGCTGTTAGTGTCCTCGGTGTCTGTCCACCGATGAGCCGCATGCTGAGCTACATTTTCAGCCTCTGCTGAGAAACAGACGGATTGACACATGTTGCGTCTCTGCAGTCACTCATTTAGTCCCTTTTTCCTCTTTAGAACTTGTCTGGGCTAAAGATTAGGCATATTCAAGATGTCCGACTGATAAACACAGTTTATCAGTTGTTCCAAAGTGATGGCTTTATTTTGCTCTTGATGTTTATCTTTTTCCCCACCCTATGACTGTCCTCATGCTGTTTTTGTTTGTCTGTCTGGATTCATGTCTTTCCTTGAAGGACATTTGTGTATTAAGGAGATCCAAAGTGTTGAATTAAATTTTGTCATTAGAAGAGGAAAAAGTTTTGTGCACTTTTGCTTAAATTGTCTACATCATTAGTGAAACTAACATCTACCAGTGTGTATTCATACAACTGTTTTTGTTGTTTTTCAGGGGAGATTTGTGCCTTCAAGGTGTATGGTCAGGATGTTCCGTTCGAGGCAGTGGTGTTGAATCGCACATCAGGAGAAGGAGTGGTACGGGCCAGCAGCCCTGTGGACTGTGAGAGTCAGAAAGAGTATACCTTCATCATCCAGGCCTACGATTGTGGGGCTGGGGCCAGCGGAGCCGACTGGAAGAAATCACACAAGTGAGTCGACTTACCCATGTTTGCTTATATGTCAAAGGTTGATTTGATTCAGTAGCTAATGAGGAAGAAGTTTTTTTTATCATGAGGCATAAGTATTTTTTCATACTGTGACCTTCCAGGTGTAGACACTGAGAATCTGAAAACTGTTTTGTTTTACTTTTGAATTTTCATGTGGACATTCATTACTGTGCAGAACTTTAAGACCTATTTGGGCAGGAGATTTAGGCTGAATTAAGTGTCACGCATCACATCAAACAAGAATGTACCTTAAACTGTCGGCTTCAGGAAAAAAGACCCTGCCTGTGAGGCAGGCATATCCCTCCCTTCAGCTGCTTCAGGACAGTTTTCTACTTCAGCTGCTCAGATAAATGCTGATAAATGCTCCAAAACTTTTAGCAAGTCCTGTTTGTTAATAATATTAATCCAGTGTAGAAATCTGGCAATCAGCAGAATTGAAGTGAATTAACGAACTTTAGGAGCTGAGGACGGAAAATATGATGCGTTCAGGAAACCTCAGAAGATTAGACCATTGTATTATGTATGTTATGATGTGTTCAAATGCCACATAAAAATGGGAAAAGATTTAGTTTTTGACGAGAAACTTTAATAAATACAGTTGTGAATATGAAGAATGTGTTTATATTTGAGGGATATAAAATAGATGTGGCCGACTGAATTATAGCTTTTTAACTCAAACACTACTCAGCTAAGACCACTCAAGTGGTCCATCCAAATGGGATTATTATCATATTTCTTGTAATTTTTGGTTCCTTTACATTGTTGATATATTATTTTGTTATGAGAGCATCCTAGAATGGAAATAAATTAAAATACAAGACCTATAAGGAGTGTTCATGTGATTTTACTTATTCATGGTAGTTTGAAATTAATGGATGCAAAAATAATCGTGATAATCTTAAAATCGCAACAATTTCTCTGACAGTAATCTCACCAAGAAAATCTGTAATTGTGACATCCCTAATTGTCACTTTGAAGGCCCTGTATTATCAATGCTGCCATTGTTGAAACAAGTGTGCTCTAATTAAACATATTAATTATTCTTTTAGCCAGCTCCACTGCAGTAATGACACTTAAGTTACTGTTCATTTTAATGTAATGTAAGCTGGCCAAAAATTTGGCGTTTATATATCAAAATAAGGCGTTGTAGTCCTAACTTTGACATTGTGGATGAATGTTTCATCTCATTTCACTTTATTTTTTAAGATCCTCTTCAGGATACAGGCAGACCAATAAACCTACTTGTCTGTAGGGAAATGGGCACTAAAATGCACAGATGATACAGTAACGGAATAACAGGTGAGCTTTAAGATATACGTAGCTACAAAGTTAATCATATGTTGTCAGTATTAATACATTCAGTGAGTTCTACCACAGGCTTGAGTGTTGCTGCACTTTTAATCTTGTCCGAGATTCTGAATGCTAAAAATACCCGTGCTTTGATGGAACTTGGGACTATGGGGTCCAATCTCTTCTTGGATTTTCAGTCTCTATTGTCTTTATACTTCCTAATCAGTCTGGAAGCAATAAATGAAACAGGTTTCAGAACCTGGATGTTTATAAGAATTTCAACCTGGAGCATAACAGTCTGACATGGCAACCACGCTCCATGCCTAAGCGTGACATTATAGGAACATGGCTGCAGTCGTAATATGGTCCATTCCTGATTGTCAAAGTCAGCGTCACCACAGAGAATGAAAAAGTTAGTAGAATAGACAACTCTGTGAACACATACAATCAGTGAGGAAACTTTCAATATCTACTGGAGCAATTTTTGTTTTTCCTTAGCAGTGTTGTATTTTCATTTGAAGAGTTTTACAATGAATTATTTTTCTCCAACAAACCACATGGGATCTTGACTTGAGGAAGTTAGTCTGGCAGAAAACTCAGAACTTCAAAATTTGAACTCAAGAAGCAGGACCATGTGTATGTTGTTAACAAAATAACATGAATATTTCACTGAGTATTTGAACAAAAAATCCTTCTGTTTAGAACTTTCAGTGTGTACTTTGTATTTAGATAATAAACAGGAAGGATTTTTTAAACTGTTCTATTTTCTCCATTCTTTTAAGCAACTGCCTTTTTAATCATTTTTTATTATCTCTTCATGTACCATGTGTCTGTTTTTGTCTCTTTGTGAATCTGTCTCTAAGCTGCCTACAAAAACAGTTATGAAACAGTGATTGTCAGAGCGTGTATTCAAGCTTTCACATACTGTTCATTATCATCCATCATGTCTTACTTGTTTAGCTGTCGCAGTAATTCACATTTAAAGTGGGCGGACAAAAGAACAATAGTAGAAAACTTACATATGAACAGAAGTGTGCTTTGGAAGTTTTATGAAAATAAGCAGCCACACAAATTACTGTATATTTCATTCTAATACAGAAAACCAGAAATATTTTGTCAGTAAATGCTTCCAGTTTTTGGAGGGTCCTGAAGATTATTTAGAAGCTGTGAGGGCTATTAAGAGTGATCTGATCTGCCCGGTTTATAAATGTGAGCCTTGTTTGTCGATGGTGTTTATAAAGGTTTTTTCCCACAGTCCAAAGACACACTCAGAGAGTTGACTGGTGACTCTAAATTGTCCTTAAGTGTAAATGTGAGTGTAACTGGTTGTTTGTCTCTGTGTGTTAGTCCTGTGATTGACTGGAAACCAGTCCAAGATGCCCTGCCTCTCGCTTGATGACAGCTGGATCAGCTTGATTTTTCAGCCAGTGTTATCTCTGCTGCTTTTTTTGAAATCCTTTTATATAAGGCATTTTGTGTGTCTTCTATTAGTATAAAGATAATCCTATATGGATCGGTTAACTTATCTTAACATCAGGTAAAGATGTAAGGTTCGAGTGCATTGGTCCACAGAGCCCTTGATCAATAAAAAAGAGGCATGAACCACTCTTTGGACCTGTTTTAACGTTGGAGGTCGGTTCACTGAGGCTCTGCTGCTTGTTTTCATAGCCAGTTCCGCCATGCTTTGGCTCACAGCTTTAATCTTGCACAACCCACGATGACTTTTTACCTTTAAGCGAGATTTCCGTTTGCCATAGGTGCTAGCTTGGTAGCTTGATGTGCTGCACCAGTCAATGCCAAAATGTCTTTCAGTTACAGTTCTGCACCTCAGAAATCAAGTCATGTCAACTTGATATGATGGAAGGATAACTTTCAAAATGTCTGCCTGTCTGTATGAAAAGGGATAAAGAACTATGGCAGCTCATAAATTTCACCTATTGAGATGGCGGAGCTAAAGTTTAGCTAAGATGCTAACGCCAAACGTAGCACAAACAGGCACAAAAATTAACACGTCTGAGTTTGAACCCGGGGGAGTCTTCAGTTATCACAGTCATACAGCCTGTTTTATTCACAGGGTTTACACCTGGGCATGTATGTGATGAAAACTTTCTTAAACATAATTTCAGAATGTTTGCAAAGGAGACCTGGGATTAAGTCTCTTTTATAAATAAGATCAAAATAAACTAAGATTATAATGAAATTATCTTGTTTTCCCCTTTTTTCAAAATTTTGTTAAAACAAAACGTTATTTTGATTCCATAATAAGTTTGTACCGGATGGGATCAGACCGAATCGTTCTGTATTTTAATGAATCGTTAATGAATCGAGATTTGAATTGAACATCTTGAGAAGGAAAAATTCACACCCCTAGTGTCTTCTATGTTTGCTTTTATGTGATTTACAATCCTAGTGACTGAGTCCTTCTATAGCACTTGGTTCATATTTCTTAGTGTGTATGGATAGAGAAAATGCCCAATACATGTTAAATAGTGTGGTCTATGTATCCTTTAGTCTCAGGATGCATGGTTTTGAGATGTGTGTGAAATGTTGTAAAAATGAGTGGCAATTTGATTTTTGTTTTAGAATAGAAAAATCAAAATTTTAATACAAGACAGGTTTGGGGTAAACTGACATGATCGTTTGCCATATCCTTTGCATGGGATAAAGTTCTCATCCATCTGAGCAACAAGCCATAGTCTTGTTTGGAAAAGGCAGCACCTTAAAAAATCTTGGAAGTGGATTGGACAAACTTTCTGTCTTTCTCATTCATTATAGGCCTATCAGACTGACAAAACATATGACACCGTAGGCATGCACAGTCACTACAGTGACTGTAACAAGTATTCACACCCTTGGATATTTTACCCTTTTACTGATTTTATAAATCAATTATGGTGTTTCTCTCAATAGCGAAGTTTAAGTATACTTTTTTTATTACTGTTGTCTCTGCTATTTTCTTTTTTCCCTGAGATTCCCTGTTAAAGCTGCAGTGATAGCTGAGATTTGTAGTACCTTTCTCAAGAAATGTCCCCCTAACGACCAGTCAACTCTATCATGTCTCCTCATCTGTTCATGTGCAACATTGCGATGTGAATAAGACTGACAGACAGGCAGATTGGCACGGACAGCAGCAAATCAAACCTGGTGCTGTTTCAGTCAGATACGAAGAGAAGCTAAAATAAGCTGCTGCAGCCTCGACACCAAAGGCAGAGAAGTTTATCAGCTTAGGGATCTGTGATGAATTTCACCAGAGGATGATGAATGAAGTGTGTGTGCTTGCGTGCATTTGTGTGTTTGTGTGTGTGACATTATCACTGCGTGACATTCTAAATAGGCCTCATTAAGCTAATGTCATTAATTAGCCAGATGTGCTTCTTCAGATACACTGCGACTTGTTGTCAGAGAAGGTCACCGGTGAGGAAAAACTTCATGATGCATCCGAATTATTGCTTCATTTTTACACTTAAGCGCACAAATGTAATCCTGATTGCCTTATTAATAGCTTCAGCAGCCAATCCCAGCTGATGATATGGTGTTTATGTGAATCAGACAGAGAGAAAAGGAGTTTGGATGTTGAAAAATGATCCTGCCTTATTTGCTGTGCTGCATTTAAGCCTGAGCCAGCACATATGCTTGTAAAATGCCACTTGTACAAAATATTAAACTCATATCACAAAGTAATAACAAAAAAAACAAGCTGTTACATGCGGTACCCTTTTTAATCAACTCTTTTCAGTCCCATTTATCAGGAATTAATCTTTTTTCCTCGAGCACAGGAGCTATTTTTCTCTTACTCCTCTGCCGTCAGCTAACCACTGTCTCTCAGATAAACAGCAAAAAATTCAAGTCACTAATTAATTTAAATCATCTCTAATGACTTAAAAAGATTTTTCTCTTTCCTCTCCTCTTCCCTCCCCCATCCATCTCTTCCTTCCCTGTGTCCTGACTTCTCCTTTTCGCCATCAATCATTTCCACCTCACTTTATTTTTGCATCCCTCTCTGCTTTTCTGCCTAATGTCCTTCCCTTTTTCTCTTCCTCCCCTCCCTCCCTCCTTGTCTTTCTTTCCTCCACACAGGGCGGTGGTTCATATCCAGGTGGATGACGTCAATGAGTTCAGCCCTGTGTTTCGGGAGTCACAGTACAAGGCATCAGTAACAGAAGGAAAGATCTATGACAGCATTTTACAGGTATGAATTTAAGAAAGAAAGAACAAAAGAGAGAGGAAGGAAGAGGGCACCCTAGTATCTTTGTGTTCAATATGGCACAGGTGTTCTTCTTACTTCCTACCCAACACAGCCGTCAGTTTTACATCCAGTGATGATGCTGCTTAACAAGAAAATGAATGTGTGCTCCTGTTTTTGCCCATGGCGGTCCGTGGAAGAATCTGTTCCTGCTTCTTAAAAGATGTACTAGAAAGGCATACATGATTTCCACTGAGCTTGTTCCACACACACACAGGCTGCACAACAGCAGAGGTGGAAAAAATACTCAAGTAAA
The DNA here is from genome assembly GCF_018320785.1 of Cheilinus undulatus. Classification (NCBI taxonomy): domain Eukaryota; kingdom Metazoa; phylum Chordata; class Actinopteri; order Labriformes; family Labridae; genus Cheilinus; species Cheilinus undulatus. Next base: position 31,154,329 of record NC_054877.1, read on the forward strand.
AATACAGTTACTCTGGTTAAAATTTATTTGAGTACAAATAAAAAGTATTTGATCTTTGAGTACTAAGCACTAGGTAGCCAATGAGGAGTTATACATAAAAGTATGATCCTTCCTGACTGGCAAGAACAACAAGAGAATAGATCTCCTACCAGGTTGTTCAGGTAAAGTTACACCTTTATAATAGATTGAATTACACAGAAAAATTGATAGTGCTAATTCAACTTAAATATAATTAAATTTAACACTTTAAAAGTGTCTGTATTGGTCCACACAACATATACTTAAACTACACTTTTGAAATTGTTAAACAGTTTACAATATGGCAGAGCTGCAGTCACTATTCAAACGAATCAACCTCATAGCAACACAGTGCATACTGATGAAGAATACACACTATGGATCCTTTAGAAGAATCTAAAGTAACAAAACAACAACAATTCACCAGAAACATTTAGCAAACGAACCCCAGCAGGGATCACTGTACGTCAGACAACATCAAAACAAAACTAAACAATCTGCCTAAGGACATGATGGCGAACCCCTTTCACAGATCCTCCAAGCTTTGAAATCGCAGTAGGCAGAGCTTAGATCAATTGACTCTTTATAGAGTTGAACTAACACTTTTGGATCAACACCACCAAATAACTCCAAAACTGAAGACCGTTTCACTCAAGATGAAGTTAAAATTAAAGTATGGAAGTCTAAATTAACTCTGAAATGTTTAACCCTTCAGTTTTGCAGTGTACATTGGCTTTTTTTGGATGTGATGTGGAATATTTCTCTCCTTATGTGCTTTTGTGTAGTCAACAGAGGTGAAATAGAAGGTATTGTACTCAAATGAAAGTAAAGTTACCCTGTTTAAGCACGCCTTCTTCACAGCTTGATATCAGTTCATTTGCCAAATTAAATTTAAACAAATACAACATTCAAATATAGTTTTTTTTAATAGGACAGATAATCAAGAGACAGAAACATTTTGTTGCTGTTTCTGTTCCTTTCCAAGCTCCTCCATACACACATGCTCCAGTGTTCATTTTATCACATAAAGAAGCACACACACACTCATATGCTCTCATGCAAGTGTGTTGGATTTATAATAAATCTTTCAAATAACTGTGAATGCCACCAACAATCAAGCCATCAGATACTTATAAAGCCTGTCTATTGTCCATTTCACATTTATTACAGATACAGGATTCAAGCAGAAGAAATAAGTAAATAACTTTATACAGCCGACTTTTGTTTAATGTTGAGCTCATATACTTTAATTTATTTGTCAGGGACAATACATAAGCATCACTGCATTTAAATACTGTGTAACTGATGCAATGTATACAAGACTTCTAGCCATGGCTAATTTGCAGTCCTTGTTCCTGGTTGGACTTTTAAGGAACGGCACACATGATAAAACAAAATAAAAGACAAGAAAAAGACTGACAGTTAAAACTGACATAGAAGGACAACCACACAGATGCATAAAAACAGCAACAGCAAGGCAGACATAGACAAGCAGCCACATACTGTACATAAAAGTTCACAGTAAAGAAGACAAAAACATGGAGACTACAGACTGGGATTTAAAATACAATTAAGATGAATTTGTATAAATACTGCCTGACCCTGCTGGAGTGTCTGCACTCTGTGACAATAATGAGGTTCCACTTTTGTGCCTCATGCTGAAATGTTCATCACATCTTTCCTGATTGTTTCTGATGTTAAGTGAAATCCCGCAGCAGAAGAAGATTTTAGATTTTTTTTGAATGTTTTTAGTGCTTTTTTAATGTGTTCAGAGGCAGAATGAAAGGAGAGAAGTTAAAGAGCATGCCTGAGTTTGTTCTGTTTAAGAATAAAAACTAAAATTGACAGTGTAAATACCAACAAACCAGCCTCCAGGCACACCTGGCTCTCAAAGGTAAGAGAGCTGGTGCACTGATTGATGTGATTGTTGTTCCTTACAGACCTCGCCTATGTATAATCAAGCCACTTATCCAACCTTTGTGCACTTAGCGCCTGGCTTTGTGCCCAGATTGTGATCTATGTAATAACATTTTGTAAACAGACAAACCACTAAGCACTTTGGACAGCATGCTTTATGACTCTTTAATAAGGCAATTTGTCTGACTTCTACCCCCCAACAGCAGTGCCAGGAATAAAAAAATTGTACTGTGATAGAAAAAGATAGTGTTGTTGATGATGGACTCAGTTGATTCGCTAGGTCATAGAGCGGTATCAATCCTTATAGCAGTGTTTTTCATAACCACATGAAAACTCCTTTCTAAGTAAGTAAATAAAGCGCTAAGTAAATGTAAAGCAGTGCTGCTAGTGTTACTCTCATTTTTAAGTTTAACTTAACTTTTGTTTGCCATCTTTGTTTTGTTTTATAATATCATATAAACCTAAAAAAGTGCAGTTAAACAAAGCTGTAAGAACTCATTCATCTAAAAGTGTTAGAATATTTTTATTGTACATTTTAACTACAACTGTTTGTTTTGCTGTTCCAGGTCGAGGCCTGGGACCAGGACTGTTCACCACAGTACAGCCAGATCTGCAACTACGAGATCGTCACTGCAGGAACTCCATTTGCAATAGACCGCAATGGTGAGTGTGTGGGTTTGTGTGTGTCTTGTCTGAATCAGTGACTGGACTGTAGTTATAATTGCTGATGTGATTAGGAGAGATGTACTACAAATCTGTGAAAGAGAAACTAGGATAACAGAGTTTGATTTCCTGCAGGCGCTGTTCGGCGGAAGTTTTTCATTCAATTTTCCTTCACTGAAGGGCCATTATTAACGTGATACTAATTAAAAATGGGAAGTAGGTCATGAGAACTTGATCACGCCTGTTTTTGAAATACAATAAAGAAGTATGAACAAAATTAAAAACCTCATAATGATCATAATCATGCTCAAATACACTCACTGAACTGTAGTCTAAATCGACCAAAAACTTGTATTCTTTGGCAAAAAAGGCTTCATATTTCAAAGACAAAGGTATGAAATTCTATCACACTTGTGAGGAAAAACATTCAGAGAGAGAGCAAAGTTTACTTTTTCTCTCTAAAATAGCTTTCATCTTTCATGAGTATTTGTCTAAGAGCAATAAAAGACGAAAAAAAATACGATCCCTGCTCTTGATTCTTTTCCCCTGCTTGAAAAAAAAATTCACATTTTAAACTAACATTGGTGAAAGCCCTTGAAGTTCCCTTCCAGAAAAATCTGAATTTAAACATCTACAGATACTTAATGGACCTTGTAGAGAGAATTTCTTCTCTGCTGAAACAAAAGAGGGTGATAAAAACCATCATTTTGAGGATCGTTTAGGATAAAACTCTTTTGAACCTGACTTCGGACATGTAGTAAATGTAAAGTAGTGCTGCTATCGCCACACTTAAACACAAACAGAATGGTTAATGTCCTGATGAAAGCAGAAAGCCATTCTGGGGCTAAATTTGCATACATTCTGTGTATGATCTGAACCAGATCAACCTTGTGTAAGCATGAACAAGTCTCTAAAGATAGACATGAAAGAGATGACTGCACCTAGAGATGAATAGTGGAGCAGGCAGTGAACAGAAACACTTTTGTCACAGTTTTCATATTTAGATACTTTTTGATTCTATGTGATTTAAAATGAGTCATCCTTACCAGTTTGATATCAAAAAGTATCAAGGCTTAAAAAAACAATGTTTAGATTTTTTTCTTATATTTTGACCAAAAGCTGCCATAAGTTAAAAAGAGAGAGCTGAGGTGATAAAGTGAAATACATAGGAAGTGAACGGAAGAATTAGAGAAATAACTTGTTACTTTTGGATTGTTTCACAGAACTCTAAACAGTGAATGACTAATAGCAAGGACAAAACATTTCTGCAGCCATGCAGAAAAGTGCAGAACTGTGTTTGTTTGCAGGGCAAGGCAAGTTTATTTATAAGACCCATTCATCCATAGAGCAATTCACAGTGCTTTAAAGTTAAACAGAACATGCAGAATATCAAAAGAAATGTGAGATCAAGCAAAACTGAGATATTAAATTACAAAATGTATCAAAGTATTTTAAAGAAATGCATATCATATTATATAAAAATGACCATATTATATTTTTTACAATAATTGTCGAATAATTAAAATTTCAAATTGCTGCTGGAAATTCACAGTGCTGTCAAACCAAATGCTAAGATTCCTTGCAGTTGCTGCCATGCAATCCATTCAAGGCCCAGAAGATGTCAGAATTTGTTTTCCTTCTGATGGGACCTGATTACCAGGACCTCCGTTTTATCCACATTTGAGTGCTGATTCAAATTCTCTGCCATCTAGTCTTTAATATCAGCTATATAGTCATTTAAAGCACTCAACTTCCCAGGGTCAGAGGCTTTAACAGGCAGGTAAAGCAGAGTGTTGTTAGCATTAAATGAAATAAAACACCATACATTTGCATTATGTGTCCAGGGGACAGCATGTACAGAGAGAATGAAAATGGTCCCAAAGCTGAACCCTGGGACACACCGTACATAACTAAAAAAGATGCCTCATGATCGATTGTGTCGTATGCAGCTCTGAGGTCCAGAAGTACCAAGACTGAGCACATACCACTGTCAGCCACCAATAAAAGACTGTCGGTCACCTTGGGCTTCTGGAAACCAGATTGAAATATGCTCCAGTGCTGCTAAAAACTGTGTGGACACTATTTTCTCTCAAATTGCTGGAGTCTCTGAGCCTCTGAGTTAATGACTGTATAAACAAGCTGAAGGAAGTTCCATCCTGTTAGTGTAAACACAGAGCTGAGAATAACAAACCCGGAGAGTTTGACTTTACCCTATTTTTAGAAAGTCATTACTCAACAATAGTTGGGGTATATTTACTTTAGATATGCTAAATTGATGTTTAAAATGTTTTATACCTTTGAGAGGGGAAATGACTGGCTGATTTCTAGCTCTATTTATTAATTTCTATCAGTGCAAACCTTAAAATGAGTTGACAAAGATATCTCACTTTGGAAGCCTCTTCTTTTTCTGTTCTCTCGCCTTTATTTGTTGCTTTACCCACATTGACTGGTGGAGAGCAGTAATGTGTTTGTGATTGATAGCTATTCTAAGCATATCTGCCTATATAACATGACAGAGTTGGGATTTGTGCTGCCTTCCACGTCCACACAGTGCTAATGATGTGAAAGCAGTGTAATCCAAACTGAAGGAGGGCTGCAGGGCTTTGCCAATAGATCAGACAGAGGAACACACTGCTTCCTTTATCTCTGGGGGGTGATATTTATTTGTTTGTTTGTTGCTTTTGGAGTGTAACCTCCTGCTCTTTCACTCACTGTATTTTACAGACTGGCTCATTTGATTTGATCTCCTCCAGGGCACAATAATATTGTTATGAGGAACTGAAGACACAGCACTTTCTTTAGATCTGCCTTACAGAAACATTCGAATTTCAAACAAGAGAAAGGACTGAAGGGTTGCTACTGCAGTCAGAAAAAGCTATATTATTACATCTCCTGGATTTTACTTGGCCATATTTTCTATTGACTTGTTTTGATACCCATCTCTGACATATTTCAGTCTAAAAATCAGTAAAATACAGATATTTTTTTCCTTTCTCCAAGCGGGGTTGCTCATTATAATGAAATCATGATAACTGTTTTAATTGCTTCACAATTTGCTGCCTGTGTAGCATCATCTGTGAAGTGTAGCTGATTCCCACAGATTTTCTCACATTTTTACTTCAAGAGGCATAATGTTTGCAGCTGAGATTTTTGGAACATAATAGTTTATATCTTGTTTGGACTAAATTGACTCCTGTGAACTATAAATTCTTCTTAAATCAATCTTGTATCTTCTTTTTCTTTTATTTCATTGTTATGTAAATTTTTTCCACTGCTCAAAGTATACAATTATTAAACTTAAATAGACGATCCATGTATTCCTCTTTCATTCCCCAACACAACCGATAAAATGTCAGTATCCCATTCAGAATAGATTCTTTGTTAACTTTAACAGTAACAACATAGGTTGGTCTTTATCTTAAAATAAAATATAGATATAGTAACAAGTCTTGAACTCTTAAACTGTGAAAGTGAATACAGATTTCTGCAAAGTAATGTCAATTAAATAGAAATATTTGATGCAAAATAAATGCCTGCATAAGCATTCACCCACTTCAAGTCAGTGTTTAGGAGATGCACCTTTGGCTGCAATCACAGCACTAAGTCTGTGTGGATATTGCTCAGTCAGGCTTGTGCATCTGGACACAACAATTTTACTCCATTCTTCTTTGCATAATTGCTTAAGCTCTGTCAGGTTGTACGGGGATCGGGTGTAAACAGCCTTTTTCAAGTCCAACGAAAAAATCTCAACTGGATTAAGGTCCAGAACATTCAGCTTGTTGACATTAATCCATATCTGTGTAGCCTTTGCTGTATGCTTCAGGTCATCATCTTGCAGAAAATAAATTCCCTCCCAAGCCATAGTTATCTTGCAGACTGAATAAGATTGTCTTTCAGGATTTTCTTATTTTTTCCGCATGCATTGTAACGTCTATCTTTACAAGCCTTCCAGGGCCAGCTGCCGAGAAGCATCCCCACAGCATGATGCTGCCACCACTGTGCTTCACAGTGGGGATGGTGTGTCTGCGCATTTCAGTATTTGGTGTCCGACACACATAGCATCTTGTCTGATGGTGAAAAAAAGCACCATTTTGGTTTCATTAGACCAAAGAACTTTCTTCCACTTGACCAAGGAGTCTCCCACACGTCTTTTGGTAAACTGTTTCTTCAGCAATTGCTTTCTTATTGTAACCCTCCCTTAAAGCTTGGTGAAGAACCCGGGCAACAAATGTTGTATGCAGAGTCTCTCCCATTTCAACTGCAGAAGCTTGTAACTCCTTTAGAGTAGTCACAGATGTCTCTCACTAGTCTCTTTCTTGCACGGTCACTCAGTTTGTGAGGACAGCCTGACGTAGGCAGATTTACGCATGTGCCATATACCTTCCATTTCTTGATGATGGATTTAACTGAACTCCAGGGGATGTTCAGTACCTTGGAAGTGTTTTTGTATCCATCCCATGACTTATATGTTTCAGTAACCTTTTCTCTGAGTTGCTTGGGGTGTTCTTTTGCCATTAAAGTGTAATGATAGCCAGGAATTCTGATTAACCTGTGACTGGAAATTCGAAGCACAGGTGTCTTTGTACTACATCACTTGAGACACATTCACTGCACTCAGGTGATCCCCATTTCACTAATTGTGAGACTAACAGCATCAATTAGCTGATCCTGTCTTGAGTTAGGTCAGTCACTCTAAAGCAGGGGAATATATGTGCAGTCACTTTTTTTACATTACATTTTTTTTTTCTAGTTGATATTACTTTGTAGAAAACTGTTTTCACTTTGACATTAAAGATTTTTTTCTGTGTTATTTTTGGTCAAAAAAAGCCAAATTATAGTGGCCCGGTTGAACCATAAAATCAATAAAAAGATATAGCATCCAAGGGGATTAATCTTTTTTTTATATACACTGTATGTTCCACTTTCTATTCATTAAAGTGCTTATAGGTGCATGTGCTTCTGTAAAAGCAGCAATTCCTTGCACTGGAGAGGTTAAATCCAGCAGATATATCATTATATAATAATATAATCATTTTTCAAAAGACCTGATAATGGTTGTTTTACTGACTTAGACTTGCAGCTCTTAACTCGTCCAAACTTTGAGTGGAAATTGATGTCTTTTTTCGAGTAGTTACAAAAGAGGCGAATCACCGATATCCAGCAGTTTCAGTGTTTCCTGTGCTTCTCACCAGCTGTGGATCAAACAGTCCCTGCAGGAGACTTTTGTTGGAAGAGTCTGCCTCTGACCTCAGCACCTTTCTTCCTCTGACATTTCCAGCCCTGCTCTGTTTTTCTCCTCTGCTGTGCTCTGAACTGATTCCTTCTGTGCCTCTCGTCTTCAATGCTCTCCCCTCTATTTTTTTCTTCCCCTTTCTCTCTTCTCTCTCTGACAGCCATCAAAGTGACAGCCTTTCATACAGTCGAGTCTTCAGACGCAAACAACAGAAATAGCTTCAGCTGTCTTCTTAGGTCCGAAGACAGGCTGTGATGGCAATGACTGATGTAGAAAAATATTAGACCAAATAGGAATATGACATTATTTGAAGGCAGTTGTTTATCTTCAGGAACATCTGTATTAAAGCCTCACTTATAAATAATGTGTTTAATCGTGGTCTTGAAAGGGTTTTTCTTTCTGCTTTGATGTTTTTTGAGATGTACAGCATCCTCTCTGCTGCATTGTTAACATTGAGATCAGTCAGTGCAGCAGCATACTGTAGGATTGTTGCACCAGTCTTCCTTGGATGTATTCCCTAGTGGCTCAATTTAGCCCTAATATTTTTTTCAACTTGCTAGTCTCCTGAAAACATGCAGATTTCTATCATTTTACACTTTTAACAACTGCCTGTATAGAGTCACTGTAAGCATACAGTGCTTTCTCTAAAGCTCGACCTCAGACCTCTCTGAAAAAGAATCTGATTAACTTATTTGACATCCTGATTTCTGCTGTCAGCGAAACTATAGGCATAACAGATGTTGTTAAAAAGATATATTTTATGGATAGATTTACTTAGGTCTCTGTGTGATCAGAGAGGTTTCATTGACATGCTGGTCATGGCTACAGTTCCTTATTAGGCATAACAGATGTTATATTGTTGCAGATGTTACCCCCATACTTGAGCATGTATTTGTGTATGCGTTAGGGCCTACTGTATATGTAATGCATATATATTTTGCTTTCATTTTTGCTCTTTAATCCTATATGTAAAGATTAAGATTTAAAAATGTATTCAACTGTCTCCTAACATGCCAATGTGCATTACACTTTTAGAATGCAACTTTTGAATCATTAGTTGAACAGATATTAGATTTAGCATATCCTTTCTGTATTTATCATTGAGGGGGGGAAAAGATTAAAGTCAAACTCCCTCTGGGTTTGTTGTTCTCAGCTCTGAATTCACACTCATGTAATAACACTTCCTTCAGCTTGTTTCTGTTTCACTCAGAGACTCGTTCCCATTCTTAATCGTTCCCACTCTTAATCTTTTCTTGCTTTATTCAAGGAGAGTCAACAAACCTATCAAATCAAAGAAGGTTTTGTTTGATCTAAAAAAAAAAATGAGGGTAACAAGAACTGAGTCAACTTTTGGCTGCAGTGAGATTGAGATAAGTCCTACAAAGGATTTCACTGAGTCAGAACACTGAAAGAGGGGTAGGAGAGGAGAGGTTGTTGTTGTAGCTTTGTTTAGGTCTGAGAGACTGCTGCACAAGGGCTACATCTACTGGACAAATATCCTGAAAGTACCTTTTCATAGCTTCAATGTACCCATACATCCTTATGTATATATAGATTATGGCTGTAAAATTATCAAACATTTTGATTATGATTAATCTACCCATTCTGAAATCCCCCCAGACCTGCTTCTTTTTAAAAAAAAAAAAAAAAAGAAAAAAAAAAAAAAGAAAGGAATTTCAGGGAAATCTAATTTTACAATCTGAACTAGGGGAACAGTAAAGGATATGTAAAGGTCTGACTGGAGACTGTACATTTCTGATGGCCACTCTCACACTCTGTTCATTTTAGATGCCTTATATCTCAGAAAAAAAAAGTGCCATAATTTGTTGGTACAACATATTTCCAGTTTTTTTTTTTTTAATTCAACTTTATTCATAAACAAAGTCTGGTAGTTATATTCATAAAATAACCACATGGCAAACATTGCAGACCATACAATAATTCATGAATGAAATGGAGAAAAAGGTCAGAGGTCTAATTTGGGATTAAATTACGTATAGCCCTTTTTCAGTAGTAATGCTAAAGTGTCTCGCTTTAGCTCCATTAGCTTTAGCTAACGCTAACATAGCTAAGCTGGCTATGTAATTGGCATTAATACTTAAGCCAATGTAGCTGAATTGCTGAATGTAGCTGTCTTGCCTTCTTAAATCGACGTGGCTTCAGGGAGATGTTGCAGTGGCTTTATTACTCGTGATTTTAAAAAATGCAGTAAGAAGGGACCTTGATCTATCATGATTAATGCTGACAGCCCTTGTGTGTGTATATATATACATTTATATATATATGTATATATATAATTACTGAGCAATTTATGTTATGCTTATATCTTAACGAAAAATAAATTGATCTTATTAAAGAAAGAAGAGGGTTTCATGAAAACGCTACTGACTCCAGATCCTTAATAATCTCGGTAACTGCAGAGCCATTCCTCTGTTAAATCCTCTGTTTGAACTGTCCTCTAAAGTTGGAGAAACATAAACTTAATTTATCTATAAATGTAGTTTAACTTCATTGCCTTTAACTGACTTCAAATATACAGCGATCTTGCACATACCTGGAGAAAAGTAAGACATTGCAAAGCTATAAAAGTCAATAAATCACTGCAAGCCTTACTTGAACACTGATAAATGTTGCAGCTCACTCCACAAATATTAATTTTTTCCTTAACAAGGTTGTGTCTGAGGAGTCCAATTCACAAAATGTCCAGTAATCAATGAAATACATCAGAGTGTTTTTCTCGCTCTCCATCTCTGCTCTATTTTCTTTTCTGAATGCGTCTGTCTGTTTGTGCTTGTTATCTACTTTTGATGAATATCCAATCACAAACTACATCGCTACAGTTGGGTACATCTTAATCCACCTGGGGCCACTCTCATTAGCAATCTTCTGCATTTGTTTTTTTTTTTTTTAAACAAACCTAACAATGACATGTAAAATAATTTGTGAAACAAACCTATATTCACACAGTAATCAGTTCTACAAAGCTCACCAATCAGTTTATAAACTTAGCACAAACAGTAAGGGAATATTAGTTTGGTAGATTATTTCTTGGTTGTAATAATGCTTCTTGGCAATAAATCTTATACCGTTGGAAAGCCTGTTTATTCCTCTTTTAAATGGTGCCACATTTGGAAGGAACATGCATTTCATTCATATTTGAGTACATATTATGAAAAATTATCAGTTTTAAGAAAAAAAATGTTACACAGTTCTACTCAATATTATTAGTGAGTTGACTATTCTACTCAAATAAATTGAGAAAGTGGGGAGGAAGTTAGTGAGTGATGTCATTCTCCAACAGTTCTGATTCAAACTGGTGCAGTTTTGGCGGGAACAGCTACTCTCAGTCTGACCAGACTTAGCACTACAACACGACTGCAAAATACTTTTAAACAATATTATATTTTTACATAGACAGCGGTTACAGAAGCAACACTTAAGCCCACTGTAAGAATGACCAGCTGGAGGTTGGCTATAAGAGCCTGCTAGGTATAACGTAGCGGGGCTTTTAATGCATCATTAGCCCGCGGAAGCCCGTACATTCCACCACACTGAAAGGCTGATTATCAAGAGCTATAAATTCAATGATTTTTCTCTTCAGCTCCTTACCTTGGGGTGATTGCTGCTGTATTTTTTAGCTTTGTCAAATGACTTCAGTAGAGGCTGTTGACAAGTTTTCCCTGGCACCAAGTTTTTTCATCTTAAGAAAGTCCTTGTAGTCATCAGGTGATGTTTTTTTAGATGCAAAATAAAGGCGTGTTGGTCGTGCTCCTCTTTGCATCACGTGTACTTTACAAGCAATGCAAACAGCTACTTTACTGTCTTGTTCCCACACCTCAAACTTCTCCTACACAGCCGACATGTGGAGTTTGTTGTTGGCGCATGTCTGGCGTCATCGTGTGCGCTTAATGATGATGTCATATTATCAGCCGTACAGATCGGCGTAAGTTTTATTATCTTAGCTATTATCAGCCGATACCGATATACTGCCAATAACATCGTGCATCCCTACTTACTGTGGTTTGTAGTCACTTAAATTGGACTATATTGGGAGGCAGTAATATTCAAGATTAAAGGATGTGATAGAAAAAAAGAGATAATTGTAGTTGATGTAGAACACATAGCTTTATGAAAAGTACCCAACATAACCCAACATAAACCTATGAGTAATTATTACTCAAAAAATCGATTTATACCACCCAAAAACTTTGGTGTAACCAGTTTCAACAAAAAAATTTGAGCAGTGTGTACTTAAGTTATTTGTGGTTCCTCTTTATTTTTTCTGTATGGTTTAAAAATATTTTGAGTACATTTACTCAATTTGATTTGTGTATTCTACTAACTAAATTTATGCAGACATCATTGAAATTTTAAGTTAGATTTACTTATTATTAATGATTTGTTTCACTTAATTACAAAGCTTTGAAATCTACTCTTTTTTTTGAGTATGAAATTGTTTCAATGATTTTATCAAAAATATTTTTTAGAGTGTATGTCATGTGTGGTAATGTCTTTTCTCATCCCTAATCCCCAATGCTTCACTCTTATTTCTCTGTTCAATTCTAATTGTATAACAGTGCCACACTTATCTCTCCTAATTCTTTCAAATCTTTTCATGTTTGTTCAGTCTATTATTGTGCTAATGTCTGGGATGCCTTTGTTGGCCTCGTGTCCAAATCTGATCTGTAAGGAATATTCCTAAGCATGAACATGACCCGAGGAAGCTGAGTCACTGAGGATTTCTTATGCTGCACAGTAAATTCACATATGATGTTTCACTCCAGTGCTTGAGAACATATTTTTACAGTGTTTCTGAAGTTAAAGCATTAGTCCATTCAAAGGAGCTAGCAGTCTGCTACAATTGTGTTTTCAGTATTTAACCTTGAGACTGTTCCTTTTGAATAATCACAGGTCTGTAGCATCTCTATCCATCACTGTTATAACTATTTTATCACACTCAGTACAGGTGAAGCTAATCCATTATTTCACATTCACACTGTCTGTTTACAAAACAGCTTGCATATTCAAAAGCAGCACAAGGTTAGTCAACCCTGAATTTGCACTAAAAGGCTTCTATGAACTAAAAGAATTTGTTTCTGTGGTGCTGTTTCTTTAATTCAAGTCATTCTCTATTACCACTTAATTAATTAACAACATTTCTTTCTTTACAGATGTAAAAGTTAGTTTAACAGTCTATATTTTTCCTGTGAATTTTTTTTTTCTCTTCTTTAGGTAATATCAGGAACACAGAGCGGCTGAGCTATGACAAGCAGCAGAGCTACAAGATCATGGTGACGGCCTTTGACTGCGGTCAGAAGAGAGCAAAGGAGGATGTGGCTGTGCATATTGATGTCAAGCCTGTGTGCAAACCCGGGTGGCAAGGTCAGACATAAAAAACAGACTCAGAAATGCTTTGACAGTTCCTTTTTTTGCACTGTTTGCATTGTAGGAAATGAGAGATTATTAATATGCTTCCATATGCTACCCTGACATATTGTTTTAAACGTTCTTAAATGCACAGCAATAGAATCAAAATTGGAGCAGGTGGTGCAGTGCACATCCTTTTCCTCGAGGGAATTCTATCTTGTTTTAGAACGAACATCTCTCGAGGAAATCAGAGGACCTGACAAAACCCTCCAGAGGGAAAGTAGACTATTTTTCTCCCGGTTCTTTAACACTCTAGCAGCTTGGCGTTGGAGCAAGTCTGTCTCCCCTGCTGTCTCACCTGTCAGCGCTGACAGCATCTTAGGAGTCAAGCTCACACAGGAATGAAAGACGAAGACAGACAGAGACAAGAGGGGAAAGGGAAAAGGAAGGAAGACAGAGATAAAGGAAGGAGGCAGGATGAAATGGAAACTCAAGGGAGGAAAGAGACAAACAAAGTTACATTAAAGGAAAGAGGGTATTTCTGCCCTATCAGAAAAAAACAGAACTAGTTGAAGACCCAATCAGAATATATCTTCATAAATGCTGCTATAAAAGTAAAACTATTTTACTGTATTATTTTGGGGCTTTAGAGCCATTATAAAGACAGGATAGCCAAAGAGAGGCAAGAAACATAGGGAGAGAGAGCAGTGGGAATACATGCACCAAACACTGCTGAGACCAGAAACCTATCCTGGAACCAGTGTGTTGAGGACTATAGCCTCTGTGTATGGGCTTCTGTTTTTTTCTGCTTCAGCTAAACCAGCGCCCAGCTGACTTTTTTTTTTTTACAGGCAATAGAAATACAGCCTGGCCAGACTTTGTTATAACCAAATTTTGCTGAGTAACATAAAAGTGATGACCAGAATCCTACATTCAACGCAATGTTTTCTGATATATACAGGAAACTGCTATAACTTTATTGAGGATTATAACAATATGTGAAAAATTAGCAGTAACAGCTATGAATGATAGAAAACAAAGCCATGCAGTATTAGCATTAGCAGCTAGGATGCTAATGAAATCTAGAGAACTATTGTTCTCTATTGTTAAAATAGTATAATAGTATATAAATATAGCAGTATGGCTCTTAGATATAATTTAGCTGCTCTAGTAATGGTTATAAAAGTAAGAAAGGTGTCAATAGATGAAGCAATGATCACCGTAATACTAGCATTAGCAAAAATAGTTGTGAAGAGAAAGATATATAAAATATAGATTCACTTGACAAAGCATTACTGTCTCTCTTGTGGTGTTTTTAGATGTGGTTAAGTTGCTAAAGAGACACTTCAGCATTAGCTGATACTTTAAATGGCAAACAATATCATCACTAAGGGTTTTCTTAGGCTTCTTTTACATTGAACACTTACAAACATGAAAATAAAACAAGAGCACATTGAATTTAGCGCTCTTCAGTTAAAGATAAAATACAGAATATTTGTGTTTGGAGTAGACACTACTGTTGGTAAGTCCACAGCTTTACTTCCATGTCCTCAGAGTATAAACTTAGATGGAATTACTTTTTGCTACCATAAAGCTACCTGGCACATACCCGACATTCTGCCCCATGTATTGCTGCTTTGTGTAATTTTGCTCTGAAATTAAAGAAAATAAAGATGCCGGAAAAATGCCAGGTCATCTTAACGTTAGAAGAGCTAAGAGCAAATAGAGTGCACAAAGAGAATGCTAAATGTTTGGGATCTAGGGATGTCACTGATGGAAAAGCCAATGCCCACCATGGAGGGGGGGAGGGGACAGGAAGAGAAAGTTGCTGCAAAGTGAAATTTTGTGTGAGAATTTTGTTTAAAAGCCATCTTCACACGCTGTCCAAGAGATTAAAAAAAAAAACAAAAACAAAAAATAAACAGACTGATAAAGTGAACAATGAACCATTTAGGACACTTCACCAGATGGATCTTCTTCTTACACACAGTGAATGAGCATCATTTTGCGCCTTTGATTTCATAGCTTTACTGACTCCCTGCATTGGCGTCAACAAAGCACACAGTTGCTTTCAAACCTTGCTAACATCCTCATCAATGTTGTATAATTCTTTGAGATTTGGCTCATAAAAGAGGCCGTGCTGCATAATCCTGCTGTAAAACCATTAACACACAGTGGCTTAAATCCATGAATAAAACATAATGCAATGATGCATTCAAACAGCAAGTCTTTTGTAAATGTAACCTTATTTATCTTCTGTGGATAAAGGTCAGCGGTGTTTCTGCAGCTCTGTTTTGAAGAAGGCCCCTGGCATAAATAAAGGCTAAATACGTCCTGCTCTATCTCACCTTACGCTCCTGCTCGCCCACCTGATCACACTTTGTTTCTTTCTTTCTTAGTGTTGGTCTCAGAGGACTTGATACCATTTTCTGTAGGCTAGGCAAGAGATGCCAGGTGTCCACCTACACACACACACACAAACACACCCACCCCCCCCCCCCCACACACACACACACACACTCACAATGATTTACACAACGATGTATTTGAATCCCTTCCACTGCTGGGGTTTTTGAGATTTTGTATGTTGAGGATAAAAATAACACCTGTGTAATGAAAATACAACACCTGGTAACAGAATCAACTGTAACAAGCAGGGCAGCAGCCCTTCATACCCACCTGTCATGTTACTGTTCCAACCAGTCTCATTATAAACTGGCAAAAGGCAGATTTAATGGAGAAAAGTTCATGTCCTGAAGTAGCTGCATTTAATGCCACAAAAGCTCAAACTAAAATCTCTTCTAGAATAGCTGAAGGACTGATTTCCTAAAATTTAGTAACCTGTCTAATAATCTTTCAATCTTACAAGACAAAACAACAAGATTTATTGCATTTGGGCCTTACAGTTAGCAAATTTTAATTAGATAAATCTTGTAAAATAGATGTGTTGTACACACATATTTTGGATAACTGGTTGAAAGGAGTTTAGAAGAAGAGATTTGTCTTAAATGAATCAGCATACACAAAATTTGAAATCTCTTTGTGGTGCAAAACTATGACTATTATTAAATAATGGTATTTGTATTGGCAATGGTTTAGGTGCAGGCAGTGGTAGTACTTGAGAGGAGAAGAAAGGCAGTCATACATGACACACCCTAGGTGGCAGCAATCCCCAAAACGGTTCGTTAACAGCTATTAAAGTACAAGAAGAAGACACAACAATACGCATTAAACTTGGGTTCACAGTGTGGGTTTTTTCCCCCAAAATTTTACCCATAGACTGTGAAAAGTTTTGGATGAGCCTGAATGGTGTCAGCTGTTGGTTACTATCATACTAAAAATATTGTGTCAAACTAGCTGTAGGTCAGCCTTGTAACAAAAAGGTGGAGCTGAGGTGGGTCTTAATCCTCCTGATAAATAGTTATGTCATGTTTGTTTTTGAACCATATTTATTGCTGATGTAAACAAAAGCTTGATTTTAAAGCCCCAGAAAAGTGATTAAAAAAATCTTTATTTTTGTTTCTAATGTGATAGGCAACTGTGTTAATGACCACCAGGTCACATTTTAGTCATGAAAAATCCTCTAAGTGATTAAAATTAAGCTCCATAATCATGAAAAATGAGGATGTAAAAAAGGCAGTAGAATCTGCTCCAGGATGGTATGGGTGTGTCAGTTGAATGAGCTGAAGCCACACCCACTTAGGAGAAATACGATCCTCTCAAATTTCTAAAAATACTTCTGATCAGAGCTCTGTGCCAGCAGCAAGACAGAACTTGGGAATTCAATATTCTGTTTTCTTTTTTTTAAATTTAAGATATATTTTTGGGCTTTATTGGACAGAGGAGGACAGTGGACAGAGCCAGAAATGGGATAAGAGTGGGGAGAGACATGCAGCAAGGGACCACAGGCCGGATTCAAACCCGGGCCACCCGTGTACATGGGTAGCGCATTCAACTGCTAGGCCATCTGTGCGCCCCCAATTTACTGTTTTCTGGCACAAATCTCTCTCCATAGGCCACCATGGCTGATAGATTTGGGAAATTTACCTCACATTGAACACACAGCCAGGCAGCATGTAACTGGCTGTTAACTTTTGGTGAAGGCAGTGACAACAGACTTGACTGAGATGAACTGCTTGGTGATGGGGGCAGTGTAAATCCCCGTCAAGGCTGGTGATGTCATGGATCCCTACATTTGCCCTACTCAAATAAAACTAAGCCAGGAAAGAGGTGAACAACTTTATAACAGTCTAAATCGAAAATTCTGTCACACATAGATCTCAGTGTTTTCACATTTTTACAGCAACATTATTCCAAAATGTCTAGTTTGTTAAGACACAAAGTTTGGATTTCACTTTACAGGGACTTTAACATGGGGTGTGTATGTGACTTCTAGTGCTTTTGCAGCCAGCCTCTGGTGGACACTCTTACTCAGTTTTTTACACTTCTGCACTGGCTTTATTTTTTTCAACACAGGGAGTTACTGCCTGTATCAAACACTTAAGAATTGTTCAAGGGAGCTACTGGGATATACTGTTTGAGTTTTCAGACCAAATATCATAGTTTTGGCCATTGAAACAGTTGTCCATTAGCTGTCAGGAACTGTTTCATGTATACAGGCTATAATGTATTGTAAAAAAAAATGACTGTATACTTACTACAAAACTAATGTGATGTGTACAGGTTGGAACAAGCGTGTGGATTATGAACCAGGGACTGGAAGCAAACAGCTGTTTCCTAAGATGCACTTGGAGACATGTGGAGGTCCCCTGTCTGGAGTAAAAGCTATGGTGGAGCTGCAGACGAGTCACATTGGGAAGGGCTGCGACCGAGAAACATACTCAGAGAAGTCTCTGCAAAAACTCTGTGGTAAGTAGTGAGAGAGAACATTTTTTTAAATGTATGTATCTGCAGTGGAGATGAGGAGTGAAAAAAACTGTTGAAATGAAAGAGTAATGGGCTATTATCAAATCGAGGACTTTGAAGAGCAAAGGGTAGCAATAATAATGAGTGACAAGGAAAAATTTAATTCAAAGCAGAAATTGCCTCTTTGACATCTTTGCCTCAGCAGTCTATTAATACATCAGCTCCAATACAATTTTCATACGGAAGAATATTTTGAAATATTTTCTTCTTTAATTAAATTTCCAAACTCCACTTTGACCTGTAACATGTGTTCATTATTTCCTTCTATTTATACCTCTGACACATGGCACTTCACTGTATACAGTATGCTTTTTGATCTTCATGCACATTGTGTATATCATGAGATGTGCTGAATACCTTATTCTAAATTTTCAACAGGCATATTCTTTTGTTATTTTTAGGGATAAGAGCTATAACACAACAAGTTCTTATAATAGAAGAAGAAAAAGGATTTATATCTGTTACTGTAATTGTTTGTTAATAAAATGGTCAGAATTTACACTGTTGAGCTTACAGATAACATATAAAGTATGGTTAAAAGTTGTTACATAAAAGAAGTCCCTGCTGCAGCTGATCATGGCTTATAATGTGGAAAATGGAGAATAGTAGTGTGATTTCTGAGGGCTCCTTGACCTGGAATTTATTCTGGATGGATTGAGGAGACTTTTTTTGAGGAGGTTTTTAACTTTTTTATTTTAGATATTTGTCTAATTTCTCCAGTGTGCATCACATTTTTCCCTCTGTAGTAGTAAACTGTAAGTCATATATGTTCCCTACACTGAATGGTTTCAATAATGTCTGCCCACTGATTAATGGTAGGTTGGCAGAGCCATTGCCTTGTTCTGACCTTTTTGCACACCATCATGAAATTTTTTAAGATGCCTGTCACTTTGAGATGGTTGTAGACCCATGTTCCCTAAGTAGGACGACAAGTGAGTTTAATATCATAACATAAGCGTTCTCTTACTGCACCATGGGCATCCTACAAGAAAGGTTTCAGAGTGGGGCAACTGTTTTACACCCCTTAAACCCTTTGGCCAGAAGAGGTGACAGAATCCAGAGGCTTAATCGTAGGGAAGCTTCCTAGACGTGTCGTCTGGATGCTTTGTCCTGTTTGAAAGAGGATTTAGACCTTTCATGTTTTTTTTAATGCATTTGTCATTTCTTGGTGTGTTTTTCATGTTTCTCACAGATCTATGCATTTGATGCTTTTGTATGTGTTTTTTGTATCTGGGGTATTGTTTGATATTCGTATTTACCCTTTTTCTTAATAATTTTGTTGTATTTTGTGTCTTTATTTGTTGCTTTTCAACTGGTTTTACCTGGCTTGTCTTTCTCTGAGTTGTGTTGCAACCTCTAATTGGTTGTCACTGTAATGGGAGAGGCTGCATTATAATGACTGATTTGTGAGACTCTCACCTGGATTCTTCTCTTTCTCTGATTCTTGTGACCAGGGGCATAGCAAGGGTTTTTTTGGCGCCCAGAAAGAATATTACATAGGGCCCTCTTAACCAGCTAGCCAAGCAACAAATATTGCCTCATTTTTAAAAATATCTATGCCTTTTAATGTTTTTGAACCATAATGTCCCTGTTTATGAGCAATATTTTTACTATGGTTAAAGTAAATTTACTTGCATTATTTCGCAGGGCTGGACTGCACCATTCTAACATTTTCAAAAGGATCAGCAGGGGCCCCCAAAATTGTATTTGATTCTATATGATACGAATCTTAGTCTGCTGACCAATTCATTTAGTCGCCTTTGATTCAATGATACACTTATTACTAAAGACAAACCAAATAAAAGCACTTTTCATTACAGGTTTCTCAAGGGCCCCTCCCTACTGTGGGCCCGGGTAATCAGTACCCTTTTTCTCCTGTGCTACGCCCATTCTTGTGACTGCCTGTCATTAGCCTTAGTTTACCCCCAAATGTCCGTCTATTAGCCCTGATTAAGACCTACGTAGTGGAAACATGTCGGCTTTTTAAATAATTTGGCCACCATAATAAAGGCTTTTTAGTATTTCCTTCCTCATTTCAGGTCTGTAAAGCCTAGTTTCCTCTTTTTATATTGCTTTGCATCAATATTAAGTTCAACAATGGGTAGCTAATAGAAATAGTGTTTTCTTAAATAGTTTGATTTTAAAAGGGAAGTCTGTCTTATAGTATTGCTCAAGAGAAAGTTATAAATGTCATAAAACATTTTTTTTCTTTACTAAAAGCCAGTTAAAAAGAAGCTTAAATGAGAGTTTTGTGTCCCAGAATTTCCTGTTTATTTTTATTTGGGGCTGAAATCCCCCCCCCCCCGATCTTACACACCATCTATATTTAACTTCCTCCTAAAGAAACTATTTGATGTTGCCAGTCTATGGAGTAACAGATGTGATTTATTGAAGTATCCTTACATAAACATCAAACAGATGTTAAGATTACTGTCAGATGTATCAATACGAGTGAAGGTAAGCTTTTCAAATCTGACATGGATCTATTTTTAACCACTTATTGTATGCATGTTGGCAATGCTTAGTAATGTAAATACACTTTTTTTTATAACTGGATGTTTATAACCTTGGCTGAGAAGTGTAAACATCAGAAAAGGCCAGGACAGCCTGTCTTAAACAAAAGAAGAGCCATTGCTAAACATCCTCTGTTGTACGGTGGTATATTTGTCCTTCCTCATTGGTACTCAGAGCTTCCCCTTTCAGTCATCTTGACAGTGTCATGTCTCCTGATTGGCACATCCAGGTGCAGCATCAGGCAGCACTGACCTCCTTCCTGCCCCGGGCCCATCCACAAACTGGACAGCGTCTCTGCTGACTGACAGCGGCCGAGAGAGCGACCTCATCTATCGATTTGACGGGCATCAGGCTGCTAATGTTCCAGATCACGTGGTACCCCAAAACCTGACGGACCAATTCACCATAGCAACTTGGATGAAACATGGGCCCAGTCCGGGACTCAGAGCTGAGAAGGAAACTTTACTGTGTAATTCTGATAAGACAGGTGAGGAAACTCTTTGACACATGCTGACACAGTTGTCATATCATTTGTATCTATATATTATCATAAATTCATCTTCGATAATATCTTTATCCTTTTGTCTCACAATTATAAGGGGTTATATATTCATTCTGGGAATACCTTTAGCATTGTACCTTCAAGCTGGTGTGGCTTCAGCCCTTAGATCAAATGATTCTTTTAAATGAACCTCACCTGTGTCAGTGTTTTGTTCACGCCCTGCTGAAGACCCTGTGTGGTCGAAACCGGTCGGCTTTTCATGTGATTTTTATTTTTTATTAGATATGCCCTGAAATAATAAAGGCTTTTTACTTAAATCCTTGACTCGAGTGAGTGTGCCTGTAGACTGCCCTGGTGGCTTCTCCCTGTTTTCGATATTTTTAAGCATCTTGTGGTAATACACAATACACAATGAGCATACATCCTTTCTAAATAACAATATAATTAAACCAGGACTGAAGCCCAGAGTGGTAATACCCTTTGAAATTTTCAGCTTATTCTCCATGGCATTTCTATATTGAGCCTCCTGAACTGTGTAATTAAAAGCACCATCTGCATGTTGCACGCTCTCACAATGCTCTTACAGATGGCTTATTAGCTCGAGAAAAAAGTAGCCTGATCTTGTAGTGTAAAGTACAGAGTCATCTGTGTCAGCCCATCGAAATCATATTAACTCATTTTTTTACTTGAAACTTCTGTAAGGATGTGAATAGTAGCAGAAGACTCAGTGTCTAAAGCTGGTTGAAGAACATGGTGCCTTGTATGATATCCCTTCATTCTTCTTGGGGAGAGCTAGGAGGGCACAGAAGGAAGATATGAACAAAATCATAGTGTAGCATGTAAAGCATCATATCTTAATAACATAGTGTTGGAAAAATAACCAAATTATTTTTAACCCTGTGTTAAAAATTTATAGACATAAGAAAGATATGACCCCACCAAAACCTAACCCATTACATAAAGAATGATGTAACAATGCTGTTTATGGATGATGATTTGGATGCATAATAAGATCAAGTATGTATAAGTATTTTGACCACACCTATCATCTGAGTGCTTGCTGGCCTATCGGTGTAAAAATCTATTGATATGGTTGCAGCCACAAATTTTTAAAAAAGAATACCTAAATTAGACAATTTGGTTGAAATATTGTGATTAAACTGACTTTGAAATGGCACCGATTAAGAGTGTGGAAGTTATTTCAAGTTATTATTATCAATCTAAATATAAGTATGGTAAATCTTCATTTGGAATAAACACAAGTTGTGCACTAATGAAAGGTTTAGGGAAGAGATCCCTAATCCCAATTATGCCCCTACTGTTATTTTCCATAACCTACCATATAGCTCTTAGTTGCTTTTAGTTGATTTTTACATAAACCACATCCTTGACAAGACAAAAACAATTATACTTGATGATTTTAGATGACACAAGGGCCCAGTTGTGCAAAAATAGTCCAAAAGAATTCAAGACAGTCTGGCTGTACATGGTTCATTTCTGACAGCCACTCTCAGACCTACATCAGAGATGCCGTATATGCATCAGAATAGAAGTGTTGTAATTTGCTGGTACAGCACATTCCCAGTTTTAGTTACGTTAGCTAAATCTAACATAGCTGTGCTGGCTTTGTAATTAATGTTACTACATCAGCCAGTGTTGCTTAGCTTTAGCATCATGGGCTTTTTCAAATGAAGCTAAAGCTACCATAGCTATGTTATAGACGTAGCTTATGCAGCTACATAAGCTACACTTGCTGCATTCCAATGTTGGAGGACGGGTGATTTTCCTGTAAGCAGACTTTTCACTTGGCTTTACTGAATGTTTTGTGTTCAGGTTTTGCAGGTCAGTTTTTATTAGATTTTAACTTTGAATATCCTAACCATTACTCTCACCTTAACCCTTGAACTGAAGTTTAATCTGATTTTATTTTAGAAGTTTTAGTTTGACTTCCATTCTGAACTGTACAGCGTCTGAGTTGAATAGTCTGTGAGAGTGGCCGTCAGAGATGTATGGTCTGCAGCTAGATCCTGCTCAAAGGGATAGAAATTCATCTTGAAATCAGTTCATTCAAAGAATACAGAGTTGCACGGCTGGATCAGATAATCCACTCATTTTAACTAGATGACACTTTCGGTCAAAACTGGTCAAACAACTCAACATTTCCATTGACATTTGTCTGAATGTATTTTTCACTAGAATGCTGATCATTCAAAATTAGAGGAGGTAAACATTAGGGTGGGAAACAATGAAGACTTTGTCCCCATGAAAAAAATCACCAAGAATGATCAAAATCTAATGATAAAATGTTTAACGTTGGGTGTGTGATGTTAGAAATGATTTAAAGCAGCTTTAAGGATCTCACAGTTATTGTGGATTTTGGAGCCTCCATGGGCAAATATTGTAAATCCAAAATTAAATCACTGAAAATTCTCTCTATCCCCTGCCTGTATCTGGTTAATAAAGACACTGGTATAAAGTCAATCCAGTCAAGTTTATCTTTGAAAGCTGGGAATAAACGTTAACTGGATTTCTTGATCTTTAGTGGAAGGAATTGATCAGTGAATTCTGATTTTTTATGGGGTTTTTTTTGTTTTTGTTTTTTTTTTCAGATTATCATCCACAGGATGTGGTTTATCTGATCTTAACGGGGGGGCCAGTGTCCCCCATTGATACCCCCTGGATATGCCCCTGATCTTTATGAGAGATTTTTGACAAAATCAAACAGTAGGAAAAGCCAGTATGAAAATTGATTGATGTGTTCCTTTTTAAAAACCTTTCTTTAAATCCAAATACCTCAAGTTTTCAAACGATTCCTTCATCCCGTTTGAATTAGTGTTTATACACCATGAAATGACAAACATCTCTGTGGCCACTTCAGCCATTTTTTACACAAGCAAATCAAAGTGCTCATACAAAAATACTCCAAAAATGCCTCTTAAAGGCAAGTACTCATCACTGTGTTTTTGAGTCATTTAGAGGAGAATCTGTTCTACAACCTACACCTCATCCAAGCTCAGGCGCACATATCAAAGCAGAGCAAGTGGGACTCGCCTTTCACTGCCTTTTTGCACAGACATCAGTCGATAATTTAACAAACAGAAACACAGACAGCTTGCACTCTGTGACTCACTGGACTCTTTGTGTCACGCTGACAGCTGTGTTTTGATGAGGAGAAGCCATTTGCATTCTTTGAAAAGAGTTTCACACGGCTGTACGGTTTCACAGTGTTTTGCTGTGTTGTAAACGGCTTCCTTACAAAAACCTAAAGCAGCAGGTCTGTCAGTGACTACCTCTTCAAATGTCACACTGATTGCTACACTTTGAAATGGAGAAATATGTTTAATTCTGTGGTTGCTGATTGTGTGTGTTTATGTCTTCCTGTTGCAGAAATGAACCGCCACCATTACTCCTTATACGTTCACAACTGTCGCCTGGTCTTTCTGCTCAGGAGGGATTTCACTTTGGTCGACACGTTCAGACCCGCTGAGTTCCACTGGAAACTGGAGCAGGTGAGGATTGTGTGTACATGAGCGTGTGTTTGTTCATGTGTGTGTCCTAGCATCGATTTAGGGTGATTTTCTACAGCAGGTGAAGGGCTATCATTATTTGTGTAGCGAGGGGAGAGGCTCTCCATTCTAATTACCGGAGGCCCTCCATCACTTTCTGCACGCTGGAGGAGATAAGAGGGCAGAAGACCCTGTTATCCTACACACACGCACTCTCACACGCACACATGCAAGTGGAAAGTCTGTTTGGTTATGGGTAATGGCTCACCTGCAGCAGATCACCATTATCTATCATGCTTCTTGAGAGCTGTTAAACTAATTTGAAGAGAGGCTTTCTGTTCCAGTTCTGCAGAAAGCCTTTGAAAGGGCATATTTACCCAGTAAGAAACATGCAGATTATAGGAATATTGTTCTGACAGTATGTTAGGGGCTTTTCTTTTTGGAATTATCCTGAAATGTGGGCTGTTTGCTTCTTTAAAAGCTTGATCTCCATGCAAAAGCCTTTTTTTCATACGTGCACTCCTGAAAATTTCTTGAGTGTTTTAGGACACTTTGCCACTCAAATCTCTTTGAGTTGCTTTTTCAAATTTTCAGAATGGGTCAGAGTCAGTCAGTATGTTTACATACAGTTAAAAAATGTTGAATTTATGTTTTATTCCTATTAAAACTGGACTAAAAATGTTATCGTGTTAGTCCAGCTTAACTCATAAATTTCTCAAAGTCAGACTAACTCTTGCTTTCTCTTGCATGTATGCACCTTAATTATAGTAATGTACAATTGTGGATTTTTGCCATTATCCAATAAAGCCATATTTTCACATCAAATTTAGCCAATACTGATACTGATATTTAAATGTAGGTCAGACCCAAAGCTTCAACCCTTAAAACACATAATCTGAAGTTTAAAGATGAACAAATTACCAAATGTAAGTCCTTAAAACACACTTTAAAGAGTACTGAAAGATAATGAATGATCTATTGGTACAGCCTAAAACTCTGGCTAAAACTGGCTCATTTGTTTGTGCGACAAATATTTATAAATTTCTATAGCCAAAATTTAGTTGTAAATTTCAGCAGAAATTTTTGTATCTGCCGATGTGAAATTCCCTTTAAAACTAATATCTGCTGATACTCATGCAGTTAATACTGTTCGTCCCTACTTAATCATTGTGCAGGCTCCATATCCTCAGTGCTCAGCTTTTACTTAGAAGTTAAACAGCGTAAATGCTAGGCATAGCAGGAGCTGGGTTGCTGTCAGCCTTTGGATACCAACAAAAGCTAGAGCACTGGTTCCTAAGTAGTGGGTCAGGATCCAAAAGTGGGTCGTAGAGTTTTTCCTGGTGTGTTGTGATTGTGTGGCTGGAAATAAATATGGAAATAGTCTTATGATGTATGGAAGCCCTGAGCAGATACATCTACACTTTAGTTTTGGTAATAGTTAACAGCTCACAGAAATAAAAAAAAAAAATCCACTACCTCAAAATATTCGAATATTGTGGAAAAGTCCTGAGCCTCATTCTCACTCTGGTTCAGCACACACAACTACAATCATGGGGAAGACTGCTGACTTAACTATTGTCCAGAAGACAATCACTGATACCCTCCACAAGCAGAGTAAGCCACAGAATGTCACTGCTGAAAGGATAGGCTGTTCTCAGAGGCTGTATCAAAGCATATTCAGGGAAAGTTGACCGGGAGCTTCACAAAGAGTGGACTGGAGTCAGTGTATTAAGATCCACCACACACACATGGATCCAGGGGATGGGCTACAAGTGTTTTGTTCCTATTGTCAAGCCAACCCTGACCACTGACGTCATAAGTGTCTCCCCTGGGCTCTTTATCATGAAACAAGGAGAAAAATACTTGACCTAGAGCCTTGTTAAGACAGCCAGACTATAGCAAAAGATGGTGTGTTGCAGATCAAAGTCATTCTGCATATAAGTGTATCAAACAAATAATAGACAGGGAACAAGTAAGACAGTAAAACAAGGATATTTTCCTTGTTTAGACCAGTCATGTTCTGTCTTTGTGTACGGGGGCTATAAAACATTTGTTTGTTCATCATAGAGAATGGCAAAACAAAAAAACAATACGATACTTTACTTACAATACTTTCTCAGATCTCAACAAATTTTACCCTTTTACACAAAGTTAACTGGCTTACCTTTTGGCTGAATTTGCATTTGTATGCGGCTCTCTGCAGACGACATGCAAATGATGCTAAATGGAAGATGTAATCGGTACAACAGTGTTCTTACGAGCTTATCAACCGGTGCGAAAATGTCCTAACAGTGGGATCCCTTTGGAGATGATATCTATTGCGCTGTAAATATTCACTCAAGCAGCCAGAAGAAGGAAAGATGTAAAGTTTAGTTAAAGTGATATCTGATTTTGCCCCCTTTCTCAAAAACATTAAAATTCATAGTGAGATGAGTGACAGTGGAGCAGGAAGGATTAAAGGTCCTGCTCAAGGACACCTCTGTAAAGCAGACCCTTGAATGAAAATGATCTGACTGAAGGGTTTGTGTAGTCACTCCACCTCAGCAGGCCGTCACTGTGCAGAGAAAATCCTTGGATCTTTAGCGTCAAAATGATTTTTTGTGATAAGCCAATAAACTCCCTCTGCAAGGGGAACTCCTCTCTCCAGACTTTGCCCTGTTCACTTTTAATGGATGGTAGATGTTAATGTAATCTAATCATTTACCCTTGGGCTACAGCACATATGCACCTCATACTGAAATTATTAGAAAATGCTTCATAATTACAGCAAAGTCTCCGAAACTTGTGCTCACTAAGCAGATTACCAGAGAGTCGTATTTGCTGTGTTCATGAGATTATGCATCATCATGTGCGTCTTTTCTGAAAACTACTTTTGTTTGTATTTGCAACTAAAATTAAAGGAAAGGGCTGAGTTGTTTTTTTGTTTTGTTTTGTTTTGTTTTTTTTTGAGCGCACAGACAGTGCAGTGTTGTCTTTTGAGTCTCTGCTGGTGTCGGTGTACCTTCTAACCAGGTGGTTGTTTTTTTTAGGTCAAAGGGAGATTGAGAGTTTTTTCTCAGTCTGGTGTTCTTATCTCAGGAGGCTCACAGAGACAGATGTGACAAAGAGAAGGGGCAGCCAAGGCAGACTGCTGAGTTTTCTTAGCAAACAACCCAAAGACTCAGCTTTTATTTAGTCTACTCAGCCTCTCTCACTGTCTTCTTTTTCTCTCAGTCTCTCCCACACATGAATACAGATCATACTGTAGAAAACGGAGATCCTATTTGCTCCTTTTGTTGGATCTTGAGAGGAAGCATGGAGAAAGCTTGTAGGACAGTCAAAAAGAATACGTGATGTGTTACTCACCAGTACAAATCACTCGAGCAGAGACCCTTATGAAAAATGAATAAAGACTGGTCTGAAATAGCAGAAGTTAACCAGAAAGAGGACATCATACTTAACACAGATGGACGACTTGAAGATATAAAAACCTGCAATATTTATAAACTGTGATTTTTAGCCTACTTCAGTGCTTGCCTTGGCTTAACCTGCTTTACCCACATGCTGTCTGTGCAATAAAGTATTTTCTTGAATTTAAAAGATAGCTTTATGAAAAATGTCTGGCGTTACAAAGGTGCAGAGCTGTGGTGGTACTGGTATGTGGATTGTTTTTGTGTGGATCTCTATTGTTAGGAAAGCGTCTCCTGTGGCTGGATTGCATTATTGATTAAAGGCTTCTGCCGAAGGAGAAACTTGTGTCTCTAACTTGTTTTACAATTGATTTTGGCGTGTTTGGTGGGTACAGAGCTGTGGGTCTAGAAAGAAACCACTGCTGTTTGAATCTGTGCATCTGAGACTCTGACATCTAAATGTGTGGCTTGAAGCAGCGCACGTATTTGATGTTAAATGGAGGGGGAGAAAAACATGTTTCTGAATACAGCTGCAAGTTTGCATTATTACAGAAATATATTTGGGTATCAACATTCGTAAAGCATCATGCTTGGCATTGCTTGTCATGGTTATGTGAAGCTTGCATGCAGCTGCTTGGAAGCACATTTAGGGCTCCAGACTAACTTTTTTTAACAGGAGCCCAGTGGCCCCTAACTTAAAATTTTAGGGGCGCAAGCAGAAAATTTAGGGCGCACACTGTAAATCGATTTGCAAAATAAATATTCATGTTTCCTCTCATTTTCACTGTATTACTGATAAAAAAAACATTTTATGTTTCCGACTGGCATTGTGTTTGCTCAAAGTGTCGTGTTTTAATTGTGTAGTGCATGTATTATCAGCAAATTTTGTGTTCCCCGCATGTTGTGTCTTCACACAGTGCAGCGCATGTTTACTGCATGTTACATTATAATAACAGTAAAAACAAATACATTGTGCCGCACAAATAACCATTCCTGTGAAACACAGCACGCCGTGCGCCACAGCGCGATGTCAAGCTTATACCACAGCATATATGGATACGTGATGGATTTAAGCAAAGCCTCGAGGCAGATAGTATGCCTTCTTCTTTTGGAGTTAATGTCGGTTGGCAAACCAGCTCATTTGTGCATTATCACCAACAACTGGGCCGAAGTGTGGAGCAGAAGTTTGTCAGCAACAAAAAAATATTTAATAATAATTTTAAAAATCAGAAAATTTACTGGTTGCACATGCGCAAGTAGATGAAAAATGTACTTGCACTGTCTCAAATTTTAGGGGCAAAATGCGACCATTTAGGGGCAGTCTGGAGCCCTGACATTGATGCACATTTTTTTATGGTTACATTTTGCCAGTGGAAGTCCAGAAATCTTCAGCTATGGAATCAGCAGCGCACTGGCAACTTTATACACCATGTGCATTAGCAATCGTTGACCCGCTCTGTGATTTTACCTGGTCGTCCGCGTCATGGTTGAGTTGCTGTTGTTCCTAAACGCTTCCACTTTGTAGTTATATCACTTACAGTTTAATATGGATTATCCAGAAGGGAGGAAATTTAATGAACTGTCTTATTGCAAAGGTGGCATCCATCACAGTACCACGCTTGAAGTCACTGAGCTCTTCAGAATGATCTATTTTGTATCATTAATGTTTGCAAATGGCGACTGCATGGCACCACTACACAACCATGTAGGCCATATACTTTATAGTGCCTGTTATTTGAATGAAATATTAAAAACATAGCCATGATCTCTTGTTAAAAATCATGTAAGTATAGAAACTGTTCCAGAGTCTTGTTGTGAATGAAAACAAGCTCACAGAGCAGCATAGACTGTGAAAAAAAGCACTGTGGTGGATTGAGGCCAGAAGGAGTGGAGGTGACTATGGGGTGTCACAGCTGCTTCTTACTGTCCTTGTTCCCCCAGCACTTAGAAAGGACACTCAATGGCTTCCGCGGCAACTCCATTTAGCTCTATTGATTTTGCAATTCTCAACTCAAGAGAGGAGGGGCAGAGGGGGATGAAAGAAAGCTGGCAGAGAGAGGGGGGGGCTTTAATTTTGCCCGTCGATCGAACACACCGAAGGAATGTCACATCTGACAGAAAGCTGTGCATGCATCCCTAAAAACTGACTTATCTGTAAGAGTAAATGCACAGACACACACAGGATAGCTATTTGCCTTCTTTTTCAGCCTCGGTAATGGACTAGAGGATGGATCACTCCTCTTTTCGCACATTAGTCACTCTGCCTAAGTCTAGAGGGAGTATCAGTTCAATCCAGCTGTTCAGAAGATACTCAGTCACAGTTAAAAGGTCCTGTGCAAACCAGTATTTATTTGTTTTATGCTGAATTTACTAAAAGGGTGTAGGAATGTTTAACATTCAAAAATAGGACAGATCAAGTAGAATGAACAGTCTTTAACTTTTCTCACCACGATTTTACATTACAGGGGTTTTTGCAATGAGATACTGAAATAAATCCTTTTAAATAAGGTGATGTTTACTTACAGGGGAAAATAGTGGAGAGAAAAAAACCCATAGAGGGTTAGAGTTTAAACAAATGCAGACTATTTTTCTCAGCTGAAGCCTGAGATTTTGAAAAGATAAGAGATTTATTTGTGTCTACAGCTGTTTCACATCAATCTGAGATAACTGTGCAATCGATCACATTTTTGTGTCACTGATAAACTTCACAGTTTCACCAATTACCCTGCTCCAAACAGCCACTGACACCCTGCATTAATCATTTATATCAGGGTTCGATTCTAAGGACTGGATGTAGGAGAAGAACAAAATCTCCCTCTTTGTTTGTCGATATGTTTCTACAATTATCTGCCTGATATAACCATGCTACCATGCTTTTTCTCTGTCCTGTGTTGACTTAAAGCCCTTTGTTGTTTCTAAAGAGAGTAATTGGATGTTAATGGAGTTGTGCATGTGTGCACTTATGCGTTTGTGTGCCTGTTTGTTGAAGATATTGGTAAAGACTGAAGTGTTGGTTCAGAGTGAGTTAGGTCCCTCCTAAACACTGGAGACAGAGGGCCTGATTCACAAAAGCTTCACAGCTGTTGTGCTAGCTAAACCTGTCATGAGTGTTTGTTTGGTTTATTTTTTTTAGCTTTTCATATTCAGTAGGTCTTTGTATTTCCTGTTTTCATTGTGTTGTTTTTTTTCCCTTCCTTGTATTTCCTGTGTTCCCTGAATGTTTTTGTACTATCTTCTCAGGTTTGGTGCCTTGTATTTCCACTGTTATTTTGTTTTTTTTCTCTCACAGTGTTCCTTTTGTATTTATTCCTGATTTTCGCTTGTTAAGTTGTTCTCTGTTTTATTAAGAATTTTTCTTCTTTTGTGTTTCAGCCTTTTATGTTTCCTGTGTTATGTAATTCTTTTCCTCTGTTCTACTTGTCTTATTTCCCCTCTTCACTTCTTTGATGATTAATTCTGCATGCTTGTTTTGTATAAGTGTGTTTTGTCTAGTTTTACTCCCATTTGTTTCCTTGCACCATAATGATAGTATGTAAACCAATATTTATACTGTCATCTGTAAAATTTCAGCCACAGAATGGATTTTTGCAACCACTTCAACTATTTTTTTTTTATTTACTTGACCTTTATCTAGCCAGCTTAGTGTCATTGAGATCAGGGATCTCTTTTTTAAAGGACCAAGAATGGCAGCAATACACATTTTTATCAACCAATACACTCAAACTCATACAGTAGACATGAAGTGATAGAAAACAGTTATATATCATCAGTTAAAATAGTGACATTTGGATAGTTTGGATTCAGAAGGCCTCACTACAGCTGTAAAAACATTCAGCCACCAAGTTTCGCAGCTTTGAAGCAAAAGGTGCTGAAAACCTAAAATCTTTCCTTCCCGACTCAGTTCGGACTCTGGGAACAAAAACAGCACAAAGTTCAGTGATCGTATGTCGTGTAATCCATCCTTCAGGATTAAAAAAGAGGAAAGAATCAAATATTGCCAAGCTTGGCTTCATAGATGAACACGCACCAATGTCCAAGACCACGTGTAATTTAAGAAGTCCAACTGACTTTAGAGTATAAAGTACAATGATGAGTAAGAAATCTACAGTTTGTGATAAATGTCAGAGCTCCATGATACACACTGTCCAACATATGCAGACTCTGAGTAAAGGCATTCATGTACAAAACATCACCATAATCAAGAAGAGGTTAGATCCAACCAGTCTCTTTTTGACCATAAAACAGACACATGACTGTGTTTCATAGTAAACAACAAGTAAAAACTTCAGCTCTTTAACAGCATAATAAATGTGCTCTTTAAAAGATGTTTTCATCAAGTAAGAACGCTAGATATCTAAAAGAGGGTACCAGCTCCATTTCTTGATCAGAATTAACAGCAGTCTTATCAGACAGTGTTGCTTTTGTTGCTCTTGAAGATGTTAAGAACATGAGTTTGGTTTTATCTGCATTTAGAACATGCTGCAGCTGGCTAAGCTGATTTCGGACTAAATCAAACACATGTTGAAGATAATGAGTTGGTAAAAAGATTGAAGAGTTGTTTGTATGTTGGTTGCAAAGACATTTGAGGATTTGTTTAAATAATTTAAGTTCATAATACAAAAGTGAGAAGTGGGTAGGGATATGTACGTTTTTCTTCTACCTACTCCTTTTCGGACACCACCAATTTTGTTTGTTCTGTTTTATGTTGTTTTTATTTTATCCAAAATAAAGTCGTTTATTCATTCAAGATTTCTAAAAGCTTGTGCAGGCATAGGTGCACAGCAGTAAAAAACTGTATCATCAGCATAACAGCATAGAATAAGCATTAGAATCATCTGTCCAAGGTATTTAATGTAAACAGTGAATGACAGTGGCCCCAAAACTGAACCTTAGGGTTCCCTCCATTTGGATTTGTAGTACCTCTGATGTGACACCCTCTGACTGAACAGCCTGGGTTCTGCCAATAAGAGTTTTCAAACCACCTGACAGCATGCTCTGAGAAACCAGTAACGTTAAGATGATCTAATAAGATACTGTGATCCAGAGTGTCAAAAGCCTTAGAAAAATCTATAAAAGAGACAGCCAACATTGTTTGTTGTCTAAAGACTCTAAGATAGCATTCATCACTTTCATAGCAGCAGTGGTAATGAGTGGTTTAAACGCATGTCCTTAGTTGTAGTTGTCATGACCTGGCTCAGGTGGTCACAACAAAGGATAGATACAATACCATGGCACAGTTTTAAACAAATCCTTGTTCAAATCAAATCAAATTAAACCAACTAAACATCTAAATCAAACAATTTCTCTAATTGAACCAAATTAGACCAAATTAAATCAAATCAGGCAGTTTACCATTTAACTGAATTAAACCAAACTAAAGAGTCTGAAAAGCCAAATTAGACCAAATTAAACCAAATTACTTAAAGTTACTTCAAATTAGAGCAAATTAAATATTTACAGCATGAAGTATGTAAGTCAGTAAAGTCAGTTGTGTGGGATGTGCATGAGTGAAGATAATGTGTGTAAATGCTGTAAAATGCGAACTTAACTAAAGCTCCACCTTATCTAACATAACTAAACCAAAGTGTGGTATACCTGTGGAGGCCAGTTCAGAGAGAGAGTGAATGTTTGACTGCAGGAGCTTAAATAACCTCAACGCACTGGACCCAGGTGTGTGCACTCACAGACACAGGCTGAACACACTCAATCTGACGAGACCAAACATCACATGATGTCATGGACACCCCCCCAAGACAAGGGCGCCAAAGGGATCACCTATACCAAAATTTCGAAATAGAGATACACAAAAAATACACTAAGCTAACTACAACTACAAAGAATAAAGGTAACTTTGGTAGCCAAACAGGGTACAATCAAAGATGCCTTAAGCCACTTATGGGGTGTGTGAAAAGGAATCTGCATGCAGCAATGTTTTGCTTGAGTTATACATCTTACATGTAAGCTAGAAAAACCTGGTACTACTGTTTGACCTCAAGCTGCCAGTAATTTTTTACTACTTTTTGACCTCCAGCTGCCAGTATTTTTTTTTCCTTTTTCTTTGCCAACCACTTATGCTGGGATACTAAACAGCCACCTTTCTGTCCAAACCCCCCCAGCTGGAGACACTCAGGCTGACAACACCAAACATCACAGGATGTCATGGACATCACATAGTGCACACAAGAGGCAAAACCATGTTGCTGAGTGATATGTGACAGTCAACAGCTCAGGCAGAGCCTGGTCATTCAGTATGTTTCCCTCTGACACTGAAAAGCAGGTAACAAGCCAAACGTTATCTGCAAGTGCAGTTGACCTGAAGCACAAGAATGAAAAGTGTGTGCTTTCCTTTCCTCTCCAAGTTTAATGTGTGTAATAACAACAACAAGTAGTGAGTGTGCCCACTTTTCACAGCATCTCTGTCAGTCCTTGTGGGGCTTTAACACATGTCCCTCACTGCAGTGGATCGGTTTGACTTAAGCCAGGCACTGCAGTGGTATAACAGCTTAAACAAATGTTTAAGGGCGTTTTTAACTGATGACTCACTTGTTTTAAGCCCATGATGATTCAAAGAAGCAGGCTGTGGTGTTAAATAAGGTCAGAGAAGCAACTATAAACACAGTAGCCCTGTGGCACTGCTACTAAAATTAACTTAAATCAATGGTAAACATGCAATTTCCAACAGGTTCTTGACCATAATGACTGGTTGTCAATAGCTGCTAAACACACCTCAGCAGGAGAGGAGTGAACCTTAAAACTACAGGTGCAGTTACAAAGAAGTGAACACAGCGAAACTTATGAAATTAATTTTCTGTGATCTTTTGCCCAGACATGAGTTGAGTATGATATCACTTGTTTTAGGGGGAGAAGAAGAATTGTAAAACTTATTATTTATATTATATTATATTATATTATATTATATTATATTATATTATATTATATTATATTATATTATATTATATTATATATAGCTTATTAATTTTATGTATAATTTTGTCATACTGTGATACAATAAAGCAGTATTATACAGCAAAGAGCAAGAAAAAGACATAAAATGAATCCTAAGTTCACTGTGACGCTTCGGTCTTGTTTGTGTCTTATTATCCTCATCCGTTTCACCTTTGCTGTAGTCTCAGTTGTCTCACCTGCATTTGATTACTCCAGTGTATTTGGCCTCTGTGTTCTTGTCCTTATGTGTCAGTTTGTTAAATGTCCTCCTGCTACTGGTGCCTGCCGCTCTGTCCCTTCTGATTTTTTCTTCTCTTGCTTTTGGGTTTTTTTTTAATGTTCATTGAATTTTGTTCATGGACAATGTCTAGTTTTTTTTAATCTTTAATTGAAATAAATAATTTCATTTCCTCTTCCTTTTCCCCATCTAATGTTAAAAATCCTGTGTACTTAAGTCAGAAATGGACCATCTAATTCACTAATTACACAGAAAAGGTTCAATACCACCCTACCTACGCTGCAGGGCAAAAATCATGTGCACTAGTCCTGCTTGTATATTAAATGAGCCATTATACAGTCATTTGGGGAAAAGTCGGCCCCTTTCTACACATGACAGTGCCAATGCATGAAGCATGTTGCTCTCAAGCGCTTAAGAGTCATGTTCAGTAAGAACAGAAACCAAATCTATGCAGAGAACTGGTGGTAACAGTGCCACAGTATTTCTAAAAGAGGTTACAAATATTTTTATGACCTGTGACAGTATGGTTATTAATTTAACCAGGTGTTCAATCAGTCCAGGCTAAGTGTTTGAACACTTCATCCACATGTGAGGTGGCAGTCTGGAGCTGTTAGGTATTGCGCGCCCATTCATTTTTTCTCGGATTTCAAAATTTTGAACACCATAGTAATCAATGGGAGCGTCAGTTCCTCGGTGGCGCTGCTTAGGTGTGGGTCTGCTACCTCAGACGGCCATTCTAGTTTTTATTGAGCTCTGCTCAGTATGAGCAAGATGCCGGTAACTTCTCTCCACATTCAGATGCAACACAAAAGCAAACCCTACTGAACAGGACAACTACTTTGTTGTGCTCATTGGTGTTAAATGCTTTTTGAATAAGACCTTGAGGAAGAGCAGATAAGAAGAGGAGATGATGTGCAGTTTTTGGTGCTATTAGCAGAAGAAATCCGTTCTTAGATGATCGACCCCATAGGTAAAGGACCTGTGAATTGTCTTTAATGTTTATAAAACTGGTTATTACAAATGCAGATCAGAGAACATTATTTCTACTAATCTTAAGTTTGTGTCAAAGGGTCAGAAATTAAAAAATTGCATATTTTTGTTGACACAAAAATTTTAAAACATCAGCAATGAACTTTTAATCCACTCAACATTTCTTAACTCATCCTCTCTAAAGCAGTTAGAATTGTGTTAAATTTCTACATTGCTTAAATCTTTGTCCCTGTGGTGTTCACTCACTTTTACTGAATTATTGTTTTCTTTGAATCACTGTAATTTCCATGACATCTTTTACTAGGGCACAGCATTCATTTAGCATCTTTAGCATAAAAGAAAAAATCTTGCAACGATGTAAGGCACATGTTTTACATTTTTAAAACAGAAGCAGAGAAAAAGAGTTACAGAAGCAATTGATTGACGCCTGTAGCATTTACATTTTCAGAGATTGTGTTTTATTTTCTGTCTGGCTTTAATGAACTTATCTGAGAGCTCAGCTGTGCACTGTCCCCTTTAGGCACTTCCTGTGTTACTCCTACAGTCTGCAGAGTCGATATCTACAGCGTGAATATGTGAGGGGTAGCAGGAACAACCCTGTGTGTATGGATTGTGTTTATAAAAGGAGGGGCATCTAATGCCAGTGTCTGGTACTTACAAACCACTCTGCAGGCATACTGAGTGCACTATAAGCACTCCACAAGCATTAAGTCAGCACACTAATGTATCGACAGTTTGTTTCTTCATCCATCGATGCTTTATTTTGACCTCCGTTACTCCCCCTTCTATCCGTGTGTCTCGTTGTACCACTTATACTATTTTTCTAACCCCTTCCTCTAGTTTGGACAGAACATTATTTTTCCAAGCTAACATCAAAAGTTCATATAAATGTATAACTACTTATTATTTATTATTATTATTTCACTACATTTTAAGTAAGAGTTGGTGAGATTTGAGACGAGACAGACAGATGATCAGACAAATAGATCTAAAAACTCTTGCAGGAAATCATCATTTCAAAGCAGACCTTTAGCTCAGTTCTTATTTAATCCCATCACTCACAGCTTTCTTTAATTTCTTTTCACTTTTGATAGCATCTCTTTGTTAACATACTTTGGTAAAACTTCTGAAAGTAGGCCCACATCCAGCCTCTTTTATTGCTACTTTTAAACTAACTCCCTAATCTTTTTACTATTGCATTGGGACTTTATTTATTAGTTATGAGTGTTGCAGAGTCTATAAAGCAGTGTACTACATCTTAATGCGCTACACAGCTTTACTCAGAAATAATCTGTTTTTGGATGCCGTAATTTGAATTCTTGTTTTCTTTCTTTCTTTCTTATCTTTTGCATTTTTTCCTTCTGTTTTACTTTTCTTTATATCACAATTCCTGTTGTTACCTACCACCAGAACACAGCCGCACCCAACTGCCTGGAATCAATCTTTCAGAGATTTAAAATGAGCAGAAGAAAAAGGAGAGGAATGAAAATAGGAACAAAGAACATGAGAAGAGAAAGAGAAGAGAGGTGTGCAATAGGAGGGAGCAATAAGAATGATGACAGTGGAGAGGAAAACAGACGAAAGATGTTCAAACAAAAGAGGAAAGATGAAACGGGAGGAGAGGCTGGGGGGCTAACTGCAAATCTTCTGATTCCAATAAATTATCTTTTCATATCTAAATTCATAGAAAGTTAATATGTTTGTAAAGGGATTACATGCAGATTGGTTCATGCACAAATTATCTTCAAACATTCTCTTTCACTGTTAAAGGTTCAATATGTAGAATTTAAACCCTGACATTTCTGCATTCATTTAAAAAATGACTTCCCCTTTGTTATATTTAGTTTCAGCTATGTACTATCATTGCCATAGATATTTCCACCAGTTTTCAAAGCCAAAGAAATTCTTAATTATTAAAGTAGTAATGATGTGTTCCTTTTATAGGCACAGCAAAAGGCATGACATGTTTACTGTTGACATGGGAAAACAGAAAAACATCAAATAGTGTTACATGAACTGCTGCAAGCTGCCATTCTGTTGCCGTATCTCATTTGTGTTTTGTGCTTCCTACCCATGAAGCACAACAATTAATCTTCACCATGGGCTGTGCGCTCTGCACCCCAAGTACCCCTGCATTGCATATTTCCACCTCCAGGCCCCGCAATATGTGGCCTCGTTAGACATTTATAAGTCTAGAGACCCTCTACTCAGCTCTGCCAATCTCCATGGCTTACTTCTTGTTTAGAAGTGAGGACTTTGCTCAATAAAAAAAAAGCTCTCTATATGGTGTATTTACTAAACATTTGACCATCATATTCATTTTGTGGATGATTTGACATTGTCAGGGAGAAAAGCTGCTTCAACCCTATAAGCCCTACGCTATTTCAAACCATTTTGTCTTGCCTGGACTTACTGTCTAAAAAAGTTTGTAAAACATCAACCTTTTGGTGCACAGTCATGCTCCAAACATCCTTTTTTCATGACAGCCTGGGTTGTAAGAAAATGTGTGCTGCAGCAATGTCCCTTAATTAAAAAAAAAAAAGTAGGTGTGTGACAATAAAAGCAAAAGAAATAAACTGAATGGAAATCAAAACTCAAAGATTTAGACTTGGACTTTTTTGTACAAACTTGTTCCTCCATCTCTTTGGGACCGAAAAGCGAATAAAAATCGTTCTGTGACAAAAAGTACTCAAAATATTCATGTATTTATATATTTTAAAAAATTATTGCGCTTCTTTTTGTTAGCTTCATTAATGCTATTATTCAAAGGTTTCTGTCCGCAGTGACGCAGAGGGACACATCACAGGCTCTGTCTCTCTTTCTCTCCATTATGAGCTATTCAGCCTGCGATGCGATGACTGAATGGCCTCCCATTGGTTGTCACAGTCCATGTGACAAAACAGTATGGTAACTAATGCTGAGCTAGTGGCACAAAGGGTCCAAAGTAGAATTAAACGGGGATTAAAAAAAAGACGTTCAGTGTTGGAGTAGCTGGTGTGGGTTGAAAGTTCCAGGCTTGCTATAGAAGCCTCCATAAGAGCTAAGAATTCATGGAAGGATAGTGTCATTAGAACGGCACAGTGGAAGGCTTCAAAACTAAAAAAATATGATGCTTTTTATAACCTGTGTCTCTTTTTGTAGTATACAGCCTTGTCTGGTTTGAACTGCAAGCTACTTATGGACCATTCTGGGATCACTCACAGCATTAACTAAGATGGCCAATTTTAACAGCTTTTCTTTCTCAATGTGTGAAATTCTTCAATAGAATGCAAAATAAAAGCAACAAAAGTGGTAGGAGGTTATTGTTATTGAATTTGCATTCGATAATGTTTGAAAATGTTCGGTGCTTCAGTACTTTTGAGTGCGTGGGTTTTTAAACAACACACAATTTGTATTTTCGTTTTACAGTGACATCAAAAAGTGCAAAACCTTTACAAAGACTCCAGCTAAAAGCAAAAAGACTTCTAAGCTATCAATATCTTAAGTCTTGTTTTTCCAGGGTAAACATGTCAGCTGAATGCTGGAGGCATTTTAGACATGCACTGGTTGAAATTAAGCGGTATGATTTAGCGCATTTCCAGAGCTGCAGTTTAAACCTAGAGTCTAGCTGAGCAGGCATGAACCCCCATCGTATGCCACACATTTTATCCTACATTGCACAAATATGCTGACTGTGTTTTGGTATTGAAACTTTGCCAATATATTTGTGCATTTGAGCCAGTGTGTAGGAAGTTGTTTGCATTTTTTGGTAACTGAAACATTAAATTACCCATAGTGAGTGTCTGACTTGATTTCTGTTGCAGTGGTATGGACACAGGCATCCAATATAATTGGCTTGACATTGTGTGTATTTATGTCAAAAATTAAATTGTTAATGTGTCTAATATTAAAGTTTATATTCTGGTATGATGATGACTAATCACTTAACCATGCAGAGTTCAAACTAATTTATTGTATTTATATAAAGAAGTCTCCTTCCAACCCCAATCTCTCCAGTGGATCAGAATATACTTGACCCCATTACAGGGCTCCTCCACAGCCAGCACAGCGTCCTCATTATTCTGCTTATGTCAGCGGGTTTAAAAGCCTCATGGCTATCTGTGAATAAAGGGGATATATTTGTTTTTCTCCATAGCTAGATACACAATCTGGATTATTACCTGAATTTCATAACCTATATTTGCTCAAGGCAAGTTTTTGGACTGTGCTCACCTTATTACTAGCAGGCAGAGTCTAATTGTTTGGCCAGAGATCCTTAAGGTGACTACTGAAATTCTGCCGTCAGACTCTGCAGTATTTTCTGGGTCCAATCTGCTCTTATCTTCTTTCTTTGTTCTGATGTAATAGGCTCTCGTAAATACGCTGTGGCAGATTTCCACAAGATAGACGGGCTTATCTCTGGTGTTTATTCTCAGCAATAAAACACTGCTATTGCACGGTTATATACTCAGCTAAGGGAAACGCGCTCAGTTGGAGTTAAGGTTTATGTCAGTAGCTGAATGTTTATAAATAAGGAGGAATTTATCTCAGTACAACTGTACAGACCTAAACCAAGTCTAGTACCTAACTTAAAGTTTTAGCAGTTAATGACCAAATTTTTATCATAGTTATTTAATTTCTAAAATAAAAGTTTGAACCTGTGTTTGTGTATTAGGTAAAACATACTCTTAAGCAGCTATGGAGTAGGTGGCATGTACTCTGGCATGCAATAAAAAGTCTAAAGGAAATGACTGTGCGTCATTATAGGATTATACTCAATCTAGAACAGTAGACAATGATAGCTGCTAATGTTAAGGGGGCTGATGGATGACAGGAGTGTGACATCACCTTACAGATGAATGCAGGAAGAGTGAAAAAGAGCAAGGTCTGGAGACAAACTATGGGAGGAAAATTTATGTTTGATGTAAATACTTTGCAGAATGGCCTATTCCTGAAGATGAAACAGTCATCATTTATCTCTAAAAGGTCTTACTTTTTGATTGAAGGCCATAAAAAATGTGTTTTTTATTGTGAGAAGGTCTTAAAATACAAAAGGACCTTAAACTGGATATGTCTGAATATCTTATTAAACTACACTTAGTATTTTTGGCTTTATTATTATTATTATTATTATTATTATTATTATTATTATTATTATTATTATCATCCTTTCTTTCTTTGCCTTAAGTATGTAGCACTTTTCATAGACATGTGTCACCAAGCGCTCTATAATAAGAACAGAAATTACAAATGATAACACTTTGGTCACACTTTCAAAAACCCAGAACAAAAGAGAGAAGAAAGACAAAGAAAATTCTGCTTCAAGATGAAAAACTGAGGGGAATAGTTGCCAGGTGTAAACAGTGATTATGATTCAGCTTACAAGAGGGGCTGCCAGGATACCAGAATTTTACATTTCCATGTGAAATTATTTTAATCCAAAGATATTGATTCCTTCTTTCATACCAGGGCAACAAAAATACAAGTCTTTGGCTCCAAGTATTGATATTTTTTTATTTTCAGTGATCAAATATTGTACACAAAGTTTTGCACACCATCTTATTTGCACAAATGGATGAACACATTTTAGTACCAAAACATTGCAAAGGTGACCTTCTTATGGAAAGGATCTATACTTTTCAATTCTATGGATTAAAATCAATTAAAAAATGAAAAGTATCATTTAAAACTTGCTTTAAAAAGTATCAAAACATTTCAGAATAACTACAGTCAGCAAACTAGAAGAAACAATGGTAAAGCATTGTTAAATCATTAGTTAATACTTGACTCATAACCAACAAAGCATTATTAATAGCTTTATGTCATTTATAAACACATCTATAATACTTTAATGATGTGTTAGTAAAATCTTAGTAGGCCCGACATTTCCTCTAACTCTGCCCCTACTTACGCTTTTTGAATCATTTATACTTTTGTTTATAAATGAAGTACTTATAAATTGCATGCAGCAGGCTTAGCAAGTCAACCCGGAAATCTCTCTCCCCAGCATCTCTTTCCAACTCCATCTGAGGGATCCTGAGGCGTTCCAAGTCCAGACAGGATACATATTCCCTCCAAAGGGAGGCACCCAGGAGGCATCCTGATCTGATGCCCAAACCACCTAAGCAGTAGCGTCTCTCCTCTTGGTTCTCTCTGGATGTCTGAACTCTTCACCCTGTCTCTAAGGCTGAGCCCAGCCACCCACTGGAAAAAATCTCATTTTGGTCTCTTGTATCTGCGATCTGTACATCAACTGGTAAATCAAGAGCTTCGCCTTTCAGCTCAGTTTCCTTGTCACCAGATGGGCTGGCACGACATCCTCAATACTGTTGACACTGCACCAGTCCACCTGTTAATCTCATGCTCCCTTTTACCCTCACCCAAGAACAAGACCCGGACATACTTGAACATCTTTACCTGACGACCAACTTCACATCCAAAAGAAGCAATCTGTTTCTGGCAGAGTGCCATGGCCTTGGACTTGGTGGTGCTGACCTTCATCCTGACCACTTTACATTTAGCTGCAAACCATCCCAGTGGCTGCTGGAGGTCCCCAGCTGAGGAAGCCCACAGAACCACATCATCTGCAGAAAGCAGAGATTGAATTCTGAGATCTCCAAACCGGAAACCCTCCTATCTGTCCATGAGATCCTGTCCATGAAAATCACAAACAGAGACAGTGATAAGCAGTGTTAGAAGTACCCATAACTAACACGTTACAGTAACTGTTAATTTTTACGGTAACTAGTGGTGTAACGCATTTCTTTTTAAAATCATGAATGCTGTTACAGTTACAGAGAATTGAAATCACTTGTTACTTGTTACTTTTATAGCCGACAATTCAATGATGACGTTTAGTAAACATCCGGTTTGGCGGACGACATGACAAGACCATAAGCACAGCAGCATCTTGGGAGAAAGAATCGCGCCGCTGCATAGACACACACAAACACACACTGAAACGCACACACACACTATGGCTGAGCACTCGAGCCTTAAGCTCTCTGTCTTGGAAATACCAGCATTACTTTTCCCTCCTCGGGATAAAGGAGTACAAAGAATAGGGAAGTAAACTTTTCCAAGTCAAAAATAGTTATTCTAACCTCACGAAGTACCGAGTTAAACAACACGCTTCAGCTAAACTAGTTTCCAGAGAGCCAGACGCTTCAAACAGCGCTTACCCAGGTTAGCACAGCAGACCAAGGAGGGGCCACTCCATTCAAACAACCAAGGCTGGATTTTAAATCACCGCCAGCTGCAGAGTGTATCACTAAGGAAGCACTAAACAGACTGGTAGCAAGGTATGTTGTTGAAGAAATGCTTATGATATAAGCTGTAGAGTCCACTGCCTTCAGAGAAATGATGAGAAAAAACAGATACAGCGAGATTTGACTGTCATGCAGAAGGACATTTAGACAGCAGCTGGGATTTAATCAGTACACAGTCGATAGAATACAGCTATTTTTAGTCTTCTTAAACAGTGTGAAAATACTTTGACAGTGTCAAAGTATTTTGAAACATTTCTACTGTCTTCTATTGTTTCACCACTTTCCAACATAATGATAATGGTTACAATGTTATATAAAATTTCAGTTATTTCCTCTCACACTGCTACAAGACAAATTAATGTGATGTGTACAATAATTAGGATTGAAGCAAAAAAAAGTAACACCTGAGTTACTTTTCAAGTAACTAGTTACTTTTACAATGCAGTAACTCAGTCACTAACTCAGCTACTTTTTGCAAGTGGTAACTAGTAACTGTAACTAGTTACTATTTTCCAGTAACTTGCCCAACACTGATGATAAGGGCCAGCACACGCCTGGAATGTGTCTGACTTTGTACTGAGAACACATGTAGATCATGAGTCATGAGTCAAGTATTAAACTTTACTGATGCTTTCCCACGCATCACTGAAGCATTTCTAGAATGATGAGCTAAGTATTTAACCATACATTATTAATCCTTTGCTACATCAGTAAAGTATGCATAGCTGTATTTATGGCATATCAATTAGTAAATAATTCTTTATAAATGATGGGTAAAGTATTTTCCTACAGTTACTAATGCTGGATAGTGTATCCTTATTATAAAGTGTTTCTAAAGTATATCTTTGTTTGGGTCTCTTAAGGGTCTTAAGAAGTGTTTAATGTGGTTTTAAAAGTGTGAAGCAACCCTGGGCAAGTACATAGAAGTTCTCTTATCTGTTTTTGTTTATACAAGATAAGAAAGAGGAAATTGTGTTAACAGTTGGCCTTTTGGAGTTCAAGTATTTAAAATTATCTGCCTCAGTAAAACTCTGGCTTATTATATTTTTTCCCAAATAGACCTTTCCACAGTGGACATGGACCTCTGAAAGCACAGATAAAGCAAAGTTTGTTAAAGGAGGCTCTTTTGCATTCAAAGCAGTACAGCTTGCATATAACACTCAAAACTGAGACTGCCTTACTTGAATATGAATGCAGTCTTTTTAAATGAAGAACAACTTCTTTTCTTTGGATGTAATGCCAAATGGTCTTCTTAAAAACATCTGTTAAGACATCAACCACACA
This sequence comes from Cheilinus undulatus, assembly GCF_018320785.1. Classification (NCBI taxonomy): domain Eukaryota; kingdom Metazoa; phylum Chordata; class Actinopteri; order Labriformes; family Labridae; genus Cheilinus; species Cheilinus undulatus. The sequence goes on from NC_054877.1 coordinate 31,199,068, forward strand.
GTATGACATGTCAAAATAGAAAAAAAGATCATTTGTGTAAGAAAATAGAAGGTTCTATTTACTTCATCAGCCTCGGGGTCTTGGTGTGTAACAACTTGACTTGGTTTTTGATTAGTCAGAATGCCTGTTGTGTTTAACGGCCTTAAAAGTGCAACGAAGTCCTTAGAAAGGTCATTCTGGAGCATCTGTGTGGGAGTGTTTTCGGATAAATCTTTGAGCACAAGTCGGGAAAGGGTTTTTCTTGCACTGGAGAGGTTGTCTGTTATTCACCTGAAATATTTCCATTCAATAATCCTTTCGGCATTTTCTGAAAAGCAGCTGCTCATTCTGTCATGAGTAGTCTGTTGATATGACAGATTTGCTCTGCCAGGGTGCAAAGCATCACTGTACTTCAGCATTCAGCTATAAAGGAAAATGTTGCCATTTTGCACACTTCTCTGCAGGCTTGCTATGTTTACCCTTCTGCTTCAAAGATGTGTTTTCCTTAAATATGTAACTGCCTTCCAGTCATTCAGCCACAGTGATTCATTCTATCAATAAAGAAGAAAACTTCTAAAGGGCTACAGCAGTATCATTATCCTTCCATGTAGTACATCCTGTGTCCTTCCATGAAATCCTTTTTAAAATATATCATTCATGGTGTTGGAAACAGCAGTTTGACAGTAGTGTAGAGTGTAAGGCGCAAAAACATGTATTTGAATGATTTTTTTGCAGCTGTTTCCCTGTCTCTCTCTGTTGTTGGACTGAGTTTGTTGAAAACAGGCCTGCAGCCTGCTCTAGGACATGCTCATTACAGTATTTCAGCATTCATTGTCTTGTTATGGTGATGCAGAGGAGAAATACTTTCAAATTCTCTCTGACTGATGTCCCTTCAGACATGCGATATGTGTGCAATCATGCCTCAGAAATTTTAAGCTTATGGTTCCACTAATGATAGTGTGTGTTTATGAGCTGGCATGTGTGTGCTTTTGTCAATGTGGAAGTAAAAACTGCCAAGTTCAGACAGTCAGGAACATAAACACATTGACTGCTGGATTGGATTCAGGGCTTTAACTACAGTAGTCACGTACAGTGTCTGTGCATAAATTACTCTGCAAGCCTCTCAATAAGATTAAATTCTAACAAGAGGGCTTTTTTTGCCAACAATGTTTAATATTTACAAGTTATTGTGTGCAACATAAAAATATGCATGGTATTTCTGTTCATTGTCTGGCTCTCAGTGCCTGGCAGATTGGCGCTGAGTGATCCATTCATCTTCTAACATTTATGCATTACATTTTAATGATGCTGCATCGAAATTTTTCCTGGTAAGGATTTTTATGCATGCATTTCTAAACAACCATATAGGCGTAGAGCTTTGTTTATGTCCTCTATTTCAGCTATTCAGTGAAGCACAAGTTATCAGTCAAAGATACAAACAGCGAAGAAATGAGAGACAAGATAAGAGATCAATCAGGCTGCCTGTGTGAGAGAAATAATGTAACTCTGTTTGTTGTTGTCATATTTGCATACTGCACCAACTCCATTTTAATCTTTCTTATAGGTTTGTGTGTGTGTTAGTAAAGCTGTTTGCTTTCTTCAATTCCCAGCCTTTAGGTGTATAGCTCATCTGTCTGGCTGCCTTGTCTGTCCAACAATCAGCCCATACCTCTCAGTGCATGCCATATATATTTTCACAGAGTCTCTACAATGGAATTTGTGCAGACAATCATGATCATCAGAGGATGATTCCCACTGAACTTTACTTGACAATCCTGTGTACTGCTCCATGTGTCCTCATACAAAAATATTTGGTAACTTTTTAAGTCCTCCAATAAAAGCACAGGGCTCGACTCCTCTCAAATGTATCATTCAAATTTTCCTAAAACTGTAACATTACAAATAAACGAGAGGCATCTGGTTGCAGACCTCGAGCAGACCTCTATGGTGGGGCGTTCAGCAGCAGACTTCTATGGTGGGGCATTCAGCAGCAGACCTCTATGGTGGGGCGTTCAGCAGCAGACTTCTATGGTGGGGCTTTCAGCAGCAGACTTCTATGGTGGGGCGTTCAGCAGAACGCTACACTGGGGCGATGACGTACAGTTGAAACCAGAAGTTTACATACACTATATAAAAAGGCACATAAACTTTTTTTTTCTCACTGTCTAACATTAAATCAGATTAAACTTTTCCTGCTTTTGGTCAATTAGGATTACCAAATTATTTCTATTTGCTAAATGGCAGAATAATGAGAGAGATCATTTTATAGACAATTTTTTATTATTTTCTTGAGAGTCAGAAGTTTACATACACTAAGATTACTATGCCTTTAAACAATTTGGAAAAGCCCAGATGATGATGTCATGTCTTTGGAAGCCTCTGATAGGTTTATTGACAACATTTGAGTTAATTAGAGGCACACCTGTGGATGTATTTTAAGGCACACCTGAAACACACTGCTTCTTTGTGTAACATCATGGGAAAATCAAAAGAAATCAGCCAAGATATCAGGAAGAGAATTGTGGACTTGCACAAGTCTGGTTCATCCTTGGGTGCAATTTCCAGATGCCTGAAGGAGTCACGTTCATCTGTTCAAACAATTATACGCAAGTATAAACACCATGGGAATGTCCAGCCATCATACCGCTCAGGAAGGAGACGGGTTCTGTGTCCCAGAGATGAACGTGCTTTGGTCTGAAAAATGCATCTCAACCCAAGAACAAAAGCAAAAGACCTTGTGAAGATGCTGGCTGAAGCTTGTAAGAGTGTGTCATTATCAACAGTCAAACGAGTCCTGTACTGACATGGGCTGAAAGGCCACTCTCCCAGGAAGAAGCCATTACTCCAAAAGAAACATAAAAAAGCCAGATTACAGTTTGCAAATGCACACAGGGACAAAGACCTTAATTTTTGGAGACATGTTCTGTGGTCTGACGAAACTAAAATTGAACTTTTTGGCCATAATGACCACAGTTACATTTGGAGAAAAAAGGGGGAAGCTTGCAAGCCTGAGAACACCATCCCAACTGTGAAACATGGGGGTGACAGCATCATGCTATGGGGTTGTTTTGCTGCAGGGACTGGTGCACTTCGCAAAATAGATGGCATCATGAGGAAAGAACATTATGTGGAAATACTGAAGCAACATCTCAAGACATCAGCCAGGAAGTTAAAGCTTGGATGCAAATGGGTTTTCCAAATGGACAATGACCCTAAGCATACTGCCAAACTGGTTACAAAGTGGCTTAAGGATAACAAAGTCAATGTTTTGGAGTGGCCATCACAAAGCCCTGATCTCAATCCCATTGAAAATTTATGGGCAGAGCTGAAAAGGCATGTGCAAGCAAGGTGGCCTACAAACTTGGCTCAGTTACACCAGTTCTGCCAGGAGGAATGGGCCAAAATTCCTGCAAACTATTGTGAGAAGCTTGCGGAAGCATATCCAAAACGTTTGACCCAAGTCATACAGTTTAAAAATGTAAATATAGTAAAAAATGATCTCTCTCATTTATCTGGCATTTAGCAAATAGAAATAATTTTGGTAATCCTAATTGACCAAAAACAGGAAAAGTTTAACCTGATTTAATGTTAGACGGTGAGAAAAAAAAGTTTATGTGCCTTTTTATATAGTGTATGTAAACTTCTGGTTTCAACTGTACATGCCTGAGCCGTGGACCTCTACACTGTAGCGATGACGGTTGCTGCTCTCAAACATGACAGACGAGCAAGAGGAGCACAGGAACGCATAAAAACTTTTTTAAAGCCTTCTTTTGTTGTATTTTTGTTTGTTGGTTTTAACCAAAGTATTTCATCTATAAAAAAATGTTAAGGATTCAGAACGGAGTAACTTGTTTTCCCCCTATGAGGATTACAAGACATGAGAACATCATCTTTATGCAAAAATAAGTCATGACACACACAACACTGTATACTGTTTTACCACTAAAGACAAAAAAACTAATCTATTAGTATTTTTTTTTTTTTTTGTGAAAATACGTTACATTTAGTATTAGTTTTCAGTGAATTTCTACTGTTAATTTCGATCCTCAGCCGTTGTCATGGAAATCTACAAGCTGTTTTGTTTTTTTGTTTTTTAAAAATTTAATTCAATTTTTGAAAAATACAAAATCTCGATGAGGAAATACAAACACCAGGAACAATTCAACTGGATAACAAAAAATAGATAAAGCAAATATGAAATCTCTGAGCCGTTTTTGCTTAACATTTTCACTGTGAGACGGCAATGACATCATTTCCCACAGCCGGAGCAGTGCCCGAAATCATTTTTTTGTTTTGCAGTTGAGTCCACTGTATAGTCCACTATATGCTGCTCACTATATAGTGGATAGGGAGTAGGGGATGAGTGTGTGGTCTCGGACACAGCCATGGCTATTTTACACAATGGCACAGTTTTATGAAATAAAAAGATCAAAATCTACCAAGTCTTGCAATTTTGGCTCGGGTAATATATGTCATCGCCCCACCAGAGCAGAGACTCTCAGCCCATGGCTCTCCAGTCACCTGTGGCCCTAAGTCTAAATGAAAACTTTTATTTAATTTGAATCCGTGTATTATTATCATTGGGTGCGTGTGACGGAGGAATGTGCATAAGAGAGCAGAGGAAGTCCATCTATGACTTTTTGAGTTATGTTGCTAACAAACTAACAAACCCACCAGATCACATAACCTCCTTGGTGGCGGTAATAAATTAATCAATCAAGCATTTCAAGGTGTGGAGAAAAAAAATTGGTACCTGCTATATGCCAAGCATCACCTGCAACCCTTGGGGCTAAGCCCCCGTCTTTCAATCCTAGTGAGGGCCCTGGGCAGCCCTTTTCCAAACATTCTAAGAAGATGATTGGACAAACACTCTGTCAGTCACATTTAATATGGGCCAATCAAAGCAACTGGACAAAATGACATAGTTGTTGTATGTGAATGGTGGAGCTTATCAGTGGCTATCAAGCTTATTGTTTAACCTGTCACTTTTGTACACCACATTCCACATTATTATGCAAATGACATTTTTCTCTTATTTTCCTAAATATTAATGCAAATGACAGAATATTCTTCAAGTCATCAGCTGTTAGAGCATAATTCAAATGTTTTTGAACAAACTTCATAAGGATAACCTTTTTTTTTTAAATAAAAACCTCAAAATGCACTGTTCCATATTATTAAGCGCAACAGAGTTTTAAAACATTTTATAGGTTGTAAAGACTGAAAATGGTCATTGTTGAATTTGCAGCATTAGGAGGTCATATTTTCTGAAATCAAAAGCTATTTCAATCAAAAACATCTTAACAGGCCAAGTTACATGCTAACACAGGAGCCTTTCTTTGATATCACCTTCACAATTCTTGCATCCGTTGAACTTGTGAGTTTTTGGAGAGTTTCTGCTTGAATTTCTTTGCAGGATGTCAGGATAGCTTCCCAGAGCTGCTGTTTTGATGTGAACTGCCTCCTGCCCTCATAGTTCTTTAGCTTGAGGATGCTCTAAGGGTTCTCAACAGGCTTGAGGTCAGGGAAGGATAGGGGCCACACCATGAGTTTCTCTCCTTTTATGCCCATAGCAGCCAATGACACAGAGGTATTCTTTGCAGCATGAGATGGAGCATTGTCATGCTTGAAGAAAATTTTGCTACAGAGGGCACTAGTCTTTTTTTTGTACAATGGAAGAAAGTGGTTGGTCAGAAACTCTGTATACTTTGCCAAGGTCATTTTCACACCTTCAGGGACCCTAAAGGGGCCCACCAACTCTCTCCTCTTGAATCCGGCCCAGAACATGACTCCGCCACCTCCTTGCTGACGTCACAGCCTTGTTGAGACATGGTGGCCATCCACCAACCATCCACTACTCCTCCATCTGGACCATCCAGGGTTGCACGGCACTCATCAGCAAACAAGACTGTTTGAAAATGAGTCTTCATGTATTTCTGGGCCCACTGCAACCGTTCCTGCTTGTGAGCATTGGTTAGGGGTGGGAATAGTAGGCTCTGGAGGATCCTACACCTTGAGGTTGGTGGGACTCCAGAGGCACCAGCAGCTTCAAATAACTGTTTGCTGCTTTGTAATGGTATTTTAGCAGCTGCTCTCTTAATCCAATGAATTTGTATATCAGAAACCTTTCTCATTATGCCTTTATCTGCAAACCTGTCTGTGCTCTGAATCAGCCACAAATGTCTTCAAAGTACGATGATCACACTTAATTTTTCGTGAAATATCAAATGTTTTCATTCCTCCTCACCAACATCACATGATGCTTGTCCTCTTCTCATATCTGTCTGTAGACAGTGCTTGTGGCTTTTGCCACACATAGCCTGGTATGAGAGGGAGACAGGCACCAGGCAGACCGAAATGTCCATGTGAACATAAAGGCGCTACTCTGAAATGACTCCTCTGACCAGTCTGTGACACAAACAGGTGAGCCAATCGGTGTGTTGTGGGGAGAGTTAACTCCTCTCAAAGCAAACCTCAGCTGTGCCCTTCTAATTATTATTGATAATATTTAACATAGAATGAATGAAAAGTCAGTCCCTTCTCTTAGCAAACTTGGTTGGCACAGTGAATGAAACTGTGAAACTAAACAGCACTGACCTCCTGGCTATACGCAAAAGTGCCATGACGCATGGACCAGAGAAGGGAGAGGGGAGAAACCTCATTTTTTCTTCCACTCCATCATATCTCACTGTTTATCAGAAGAACACACTGCAGACTTTTGCAGCATAATTTTTTTTAGAATGTGCTTAATATATTTGCAAAATCATGTCGCTCCTGATGTGCATAGAAAGCCGCAACAAAATTCAACCCTGAATTATTAGCATTTCCTGTCTTTTATTTGCATCGCCCTTAATGTGTAACTGCCTTAAGGCTCACAGCTCCTATACAACAAGAAGAAACACTGGAAAAAGCTCTCACTATCTCTGATGGTGAGACTAAGGCTCTGTCCGAAACTACTCACTCATTCCCTACTCCCTATCTACTATATAGTGAGCAGCATATAGTGGACTATATAGTGGACTGTAGCTGTAGCTGAAATTTACAGTTAGTTACTGTTTTTTAATAATACAGCTGTTGAAAAGATTAGCAGTTTTTTATTATTTATTTACACTTTTTCTTAAGAGGTATATTTGCAGATTTTTACTGTGAATTATAGCAAAATACTACAACTTACTGTGAATTCATTTCTTTCTAGCAAAACTGAAAAACTAAAAAAGTACTCAGAGAGCGCAGACCTCCGCCATTAGCCCTATCTCCCAATAGTGAAGAATCCCTTAATTCCTGAAAATTTCATCAAAATCCGTCCTCAACATTTTGAGTTAACAAACCTCCTTGGCAGAGGTAGTAATACATTAAATGAATTATCTGAATTCAATGTTTAGCAACTGTTAAGATCAAGCTAATGTTTGCTGGCAAAGAATTTACTCACTCTGTGTGTGCCTGTGGTGTTTGTGTGTCATGTCAAACTCTAACTAATGCTAATCTTACAAATGACCTCAAACTTAGTAAGTGATGGTTTTTGCCTATTCTAACTAGCAAAGCAGTAAGGCATTAACCTGTTTATTGTTAGGACAGAGTTGGATAACAATATGACTTCTAACTCCACTCTCCTTCCAAGCATGTGCTCTCACCTTCTTGTTACCAAAAATGCAATGTAAAAATACATGAAATTACTGTTTTCTTTCCTTGAAGCAGTAATAGTAACAGTAAAATACAGTTCTAAACAGTTATTATACAGGGTTTTCCTGTATTTAAGCATAACAGGATCTTACCGTTGAAATTTCCTGGTAAATTTACAGCAATTTGTCAGAGTGTAGTGAATACGGAGTGATTTCGGACACAGCCATTAAGTCATCAGAGCACTGCAGCCCAATATTATATATAAGCTTGGCCTTAATCGAGGCCAATCAGCCACACACCACCTGACTCTGCACTGAGCTGATTCCCCTCAACACCCTCAGTGAAATGCAATAGTGAGTACCTTCACAAAGATGGACTCAGACAACCTGAGCATGAGTAAAACCACTCTCTGTTCTTTAGAGCGTTTATTCCATAAGCCGACATGCCCATCTCTGCCCTGCACACTTTTATAATGAAATGCTGCTTGACCCACTTGAAGTTAGGTATTTTTGGAGCACCACTAGAATAAAGAGAGGGGTGATGTATTGAAAAAGTTCATATTGTCTGTAGTTTGTCATGCAGACACATGTTGTTTGGAGTTTTTGCTGAAGAACTCAGATTTGCTAACAGAATTAACTGTAATTGAAGTTGACATCTTTATTAACAGATCAGCGGATAACAAAGTTACATTTTTTATTACCTGTGCCTGCCTCTGCACTAGGTTACAGTGTACATCTGAGTTTATAGACAGGTCTCAATGGCCTGAAGGACCTCACCCAAGGGCCTGCTCTGGATCGAGCCCTGACTGGGAATTGAACCTCAGTCTCCTGTGCTAAAGTAAGTGATTCATACCACTATTTAACCAGAACAATGTTCTGTGCCACTCTCTCCTACTAGTCTGATACCAAAGTAAAGCTGTTTTAGCACCATTAAGCCTTGAACCTGAATTTTGCTTTCCAAGGACCTTAGCCACAGACAGGAGCATGTAAACATGTCTGTAATCATATTCTACAACGTCTTTAATAAGTGGCACTAAAGGCTGTCTTCTAAATACTATACTTGTACTTAAGGGTTTAAAGCAAGTCAAAGTGGTTCTGCTGGGGATAGAAGTAAAAAGGGGAATTATCTGTGAGAGCCTGCTGATTTTCTAGGAAGGGAAATGAAGGAGTGAGTGAAACAATACAGAACAGCTAGCATGGATTTATCAGTCTCTTGTATTTTACATTATGATAAAAAATTAGAAAATCTAATTCAAGCAGCATTTTGTGCTCCAAAAGGACCGAATAAAAATCTTAACCAAGAGGGCTGTCAAGGTCCTTTAAAGTTCAGATCAGATTCCCTGTATGTTTCTTGATTCTTATTTTCTCAGTATTGGAATGACCTCCTCAGTCAGCCAGCCAGCAGCTAAATGAAGTGGCAAATCACTCTCTCTGTCCAAATAAGTAGAAATACAAATCATTGGTGCCAGCTGATGAAACTAAATCTCACAGTCATTGTTAGTAACATTAAGTGAGCTAGATTATAGTTCAGCATGTTCCTGATGTGGACTGTTGAATACAAGCTTGAGAATGTGTGGTTCTTTTTTTTTGTTGTTGTTTTTTTGTTTTTTTTTTATTTTACAAGTTTAACAACAAAAGTAGTCAGATGATCCATTCAGTTTAGGTAAGGTGAGGGTTAGATGTGCTAGTTGTCGCATAAGGACACTGTATATAAAAGCATGATATCTATAGTTGTCCTATTTTTTTGCTGAAAAATGTGATTCAATGTGGGAGTGTCTGGCATTTCCAGTGGGAATTTCTGTCTCTTCACGCTCAAAGGGAGACTCTACACTCTAAATTGAACATCTCAGGGGATTCCTGGTTGCACCAACACAGGTCTCAACCCCATTAGTTCATATAAAAAGCTTGAATAAACCACCAATGTGCGTGTGCATGTGTTTGTGTGTGTTTGTGTGTGGCCACTGAGCCCGAGAGAGAAATCTCACAAAATGAAAATCTATCTGAATGTTGTATCCTCCCTGCTGTTCTCTGTGCATCTCAAATAAGCAGATTTTCTCCTCTTCAGTGCAAATAAATTGCTCACTGCTCATTTGAGCGAGCTTATTACAAAAAAACAGATGCTGACTGTAAGAGCAGGGACAATAAAGTGAGGACTTAAAAATCCTTTTAGACTTCTCTCAGGTGCTAAAGACATTAAAGCACATTTAAAGGAAGTACACTTGCAGTTTGAATGGATAATATAGGCACATATTCCTGTAGTTCAGATAGCAGGCACTGTGGCACAGGTGTTTTATTACACTGAGGTGTCGTTGCTTTCTGGACCCCATGCTGTGTTGTGGGTGTCATTCATCCTCAGGGCAGGTAAAATAGGTGGAAATGGGACTTATATCCACTTAGCTTTTTTTGCGGTGTATTACACCTTAAGTATAACAGCATTTCATCCCTGCAGCCCCCCTTGATGCTTTGAGTTAAACAGTTTCTTACCTTTTATCCATCATCTAAAATCCTGTTAATCCTTTTAGTGGGTATCAGTGGACTGCAGCCAAGCAATCTAAGCCTTTGGCTGGTTAACAGCCAATCTCCGGGTGAATGCTGCTTTCCAACATTATTAAAATAATTACCAGTTTACTTAGCTGTTTATTAGTATGTTCGATCATTTCCTTTCACAGCCAAGCTAATATCAAGACTGAAAGCCTTTGCACTATATCCTTTTTTCTTAAGAAATTGCACATTTAAAAAGAAAGACAATGTCATGCAGTATCACATTGATGCCAAAAGTTTCTTGCTTCCAAATTTTTTCCCAAACAGGTTTGAGTTTTTTTATTTGTTTTTTTGCATCCATCTAAGTCATTTATGGATGTTTGAATATTCAGAGCAGCGGCTAAGGCCATCATTCTCTCTCCTTAGCACTGAACTTTAAACACTGTGTCATGCCCATGCATTCTGTGGATTTGGGCATAGAATAATATAGATAAGGCGAATATGTACTCCCAACTATGTCAAACAAAAAAAAAGACTGAAAAGATACGCTCTTTTGCTCCAACAGACTTTTTAGTAGATGGCGCTGCACCGGGATGCACAAGCATGCACATATACAAAGGGTTCTTTCAGGTGTGGATAGACCGAGTGTTGTTTTTTTAGTTTTTCAAGGAATTAAAGAGCTACAAAATCATCTTCGCTGCTTTTTTTCCTTGCTTTTAAGACCATTTTCTCATCCTGCAAATTTTTGTGACTTGAAAATTAAACTTCTGATCTCAGATATCATGGAAAGACTGAATCAGTTTGCAAAGGTCCAAAGATTCTTGTTTAAAATTCTTTTGGTGTTTTCAGTTAGACAGAGAAATAGATGCAGATGCCCCAGTAAAGACTGATCAGATATGCCAAAATCTAGTGTTGAAGAATTATTTCAATTTCATCCTTCCACAAACGAGTGGGATTTTTTTACCTTAATAAATTGTCCTGTTCTAACAACATTCTGAATTCAAACATGTGGGACAGAGGCCTATACACATCTTTTGTCACTATGGTGGCTTTCACACTAGGGGCCCCACCCCCTATCCGAGTGCACTTGAGCCTGAAGTCTGGTTCATTTTGGTTAGTGTGAATGCAAAGGACCCATGCCCGGGCACTGGGCCCACTTGGGGTAGTGGTCTCGGGTGCGATTCAAGTGGCCTCTGGCACGGTTCGGATGAGATGTGAATGCAACCGCACCCCGATACGGGACAGAGCGTTGTATCAGCTTTATTAACCACAACTTCTTTCCACAGCACAGCAGTTTGTTCACATTCTATAAAGGGTGGAAATCATCAGAATCCAGTCAATAAATGGTCTGTTGTGACTCAGCTTACAGATGGACACAAGCTGGAGTCAGTGAGATGAGGTACAAAGGCAATAAAAGTCTCCTTACACCTCAAAAACCGCTGTATCTGCGCAGCGCGAGCCCATTTAATCCTCTGAGCTGCATGTAGATGTGCAGATTCAAAGAGCAACGTTGCTGGCATCTTAAACACTGATTTTCATCCATGGCTGCAGGATTGGACCTTTTGCCAGGTTAAAACAAAAACAATTTTCACTTAGGTCATGACCCAATTGGTTGCCATGGTAGCTTCTTCTCTCACCTCCTTGTTGGGGTTGTAAACCAGTTACGTACATACCGCCACCTGCTGTTTCAGACTGAGTACATGCGCAAGTGCGCCCGGGCACAGATCGATGTTGCTGGTGTGAAAGCAAGCCAGCGGGGAAAGGGGGAGGGGGAGGAATCACGCCACAGTGCAGTTCAAAACAACTGGGCCTAATGTGAAAGCACCCATAGAGTAAGATAAAAAGTCAATTAAAAGCTCATTTTTTCTGTGCATGTCTTTGTGCACTGTCCTCTCTGTCTTTCTGTATTACTTTAGATCTCTCTGTGTATTGAAAACAATGAAGACAATGAAGATGTCCAAAAGAACTGCAGTTCCTTGAGTGTCCTCATGAGGCTGGCTCCAAAAGCCAAGGAAAGCCCATCAGATGTTGTATTAAAATGTTTATTTTGGAAGTAGAAATAAATATGTTTACAGAGCAGCCCAAATGATATTTTGGTCTTAAAAGCTAATTTCTTTTTCACACATACTGTATAAGGGATAACATGGATTAATATACATCCATTTTAACAACTGATGGTACATAATCTCTTGTCTTGCTGGAAAATAAAACTTCCCCCATGCCTTAGTTCTCCTGCATACTGAATAAGATTGTCCTCCAGGTTTTTCCTGTATTTTGCCGTATTCATTTTACCCCTTTCCTTTACAAGCCGTCCAGGGCCAGCTGCGGAGAAGCATCCCCACAGCATGATGCTGCCACCACCATGCTTCACAGTGGTAATGGTTTGGTTGTTGTAATGTGCAGTATTTGGTGTCCACCAAACACAGCGTCTTACTGACGGCCGAAAAGCACCCTTTCAGGCCTATCAGACAAAAGAGCTTTCTTCTACTTGACCATGGATTCTCCAACATGACCTTTGGCGAACTCTTGTCGAAATTTAATGTGAGTTTTCTTCAACAATGGCTTTCTCTTAATTGCTCTCCCATAAAGCTTTGACTGGTGAAGAACCCAGGCAACAGTATGCAGTCTTTCCCATCAGATGCTGAAGCTTGTAACTCCTTCAGAGTAGTCATAGGTGGCCTCTCTCACTAGTTTCCTTCTTGCACAGTCACTCAGTTTGTGAGGACAGCCTGATCTTGGCAGAGTTACACATGTGCCATTTTCCTTCCATTTTTTGATGATGGATTCAACTGAACTCTGGGGGATGTTAAGTGCCTTGGAAATTTTTTTTTATCCATCCCCTGACTTAGACTTTTCAATAACCTTTTTACTGAGTTGCTTAGAGTATTATTTTGTCTTCATGATGTAATGGTAGCCAGGAATACTGATTAACTATTGACTGGGTCTGTGTCTGGAAGAAGAAAATTGATTTCAGTATCAGATCAATATAGTACAGGAAAGGCTTGGTGGTTTTTACAATTATAAAGGTGTATAGTAATCAGAAATCAATATTCGTATCGACTGAAATACAAGTGGAAATATCAAAATATCAAATTTTGGCAAAACTCCAAATCCTGCATTCCTACATCGAACACTTATCCACTTTCTTGACTATTGTACTCCAGATTTATTTGTATTTCTCTTACAGCTAATGCTCTTGTGCTACTCTTTTTGTGCTGAAATATCAGAGCAACCCGGCACAAGAAATTCCTTCAGGATTAAAAACAATAAAGTCTCATCTTATTGATTAACATTTTTAAATGAGAGAAAAATCTGTTCATTAACTGGAAAAAATAAAGATGTTAATTATAGCCCTACAAGTCATTTAAGCTAAGTAGCAAACATTTTTCTGACTTACTGCTGAGGCCATTGCGGAGGAGTGTGTGGGTGTGTGTTTGTGTTGGGTAAAAGGCCAGGGAGAAAAAAAACAAGAGAAAACAGGATGTGTGGCTACAAGCTCCAGGAATAATCAAAGAGACTGGGGTCCTCTATAGCTGTGTTTGTCACTCATCGTATGCCTTTAATGAACAGCTCATTAGACAGAAACCTCATTAGCCATCTGACGACAGGGAGCAAATGATGCAGAGATGAAAAGAGGAATTTGCAGCGTCTCTCATTGAAGGTGGAAACAGCAAGGAACGTTCAAGGATGTGCCTTCGGTCTCTGCTGCATGATTGGAGTAAACATCATCTTCATAACGACATAAACATAATCCTCTACGAGGAAAAAACGCTCCAAAACCTAAATAAGACCCTTGAAAAGAGACGTAGCTATCACAGTAATGTGTTTTTAAAGCAGCTCTATTTCTGTGTCTATGAAAACCAGGAATATTTCTCAGTTAAATGCATACTAAGTGCACACATTAAAGAAAGATCTGCAGCTTCATAGCACGGTAACTGTTCTCTCTCTCTCTCTCTGTCTCATTCACTCACAGATCTGTGACAAAGAATGGCACTATTATGTGATCAATGTGGAGTTTCCTGCAGTCACTCTGTTCGTGGATGGTGTGACCTATGAGCCCTACCTGGTGACGGATGACTGGCCGATCCACACCGCAAAGATTGATACGCAGCTGACTGTGGGTGCCTGCTGGCAAGGTCAGTGAGTCTGTGTGTGTGTGTTTGTGTGTCTATAAATACAAAGGAGCTTCAATGCTGATGTTCTTTGGAGGAATTAAAAGGGCCGAAACCAGACAGGAAAAGGGCGGACACAGCTGCTATCACATTTTGCTATCGGGCTTGTTTACAGCCGCACTATAAATTGATGCCTGTTTTATTCACAGCAGACTTTCAGCAGGGTTCAGGTTCTAGCTTCTATTTGCTCCAAATTAAACGACTCAAACAGTTTTTTATACATCTATTTTTAACAGAAGGAACAACATCAGCACATAATTTTTACCACCTCATTTCATCTAATGCAGCCTATTCTGTTAAACAGTTCATACTGACTGATTGTTTAAACTGCTTTAGTGATTGTAAACATGAGATAAAGGCTGTGTTCTATGAAAGAATGGTGCCCTAATTTGGCAAATATATGCCAAAAACATCTAGGCTGTGCAAGAGTTTTCAAAAGAGGCTTTGTGTAATTTGTTCTTAACCCTTTATGGGGCAAGGAACCATATGTGGTCATTTTGGTAGACTTCCTCCATGGCCTCTGCCTACTCTCTGTGATATAGAAGAACCAGAATGATTCCTCTTGGATTTTTCTCAGCCAGATCAGTCAACATCAAAGAAGAGGCATTACATCGTCCTACCAATTAGCAATGGCCAAGAGTGTCTCAAAATGCCTCAAAAAAAAAAATGCAGTTTTTCCCAAACAAATGGCTCTAACATCATAAATAACCATGATAAGCTGATAAAACTCACACATTTTAAAGGTGAATAGTAATGCTGAATGTCGTGATAGGTTTTGCTTGCAAAGGCTTTCTAGCAATAACTGAAATTCAAATTTTTTTGGAAACTAGGGTCGGAAGTTGTAGTAAAACAGACTAGTGGGTCCTGCGGCTGGACCAGTCGAGAGTCACTGCTCTATAGTGTAATTGAATGTTGCCATAGGTTTTAAAGAAATTAAAGAGCAATCCAGTGGTAAATTTTACTAATTCATATAATTTTTCAAGGTATTAATAGTAATAGTAATAGTAGGTGTTCTTTTTGTCATTTTTGTAAAACTCTTAACATTTTTTTTTAATACTTGTGTAGGTTAGTTGAGTGTTTATTTTTACTCTGAGCCTTTTTTCTGCTTAAGTTAAATCAGACACTGGATATTTGTGCTATTTCTTATGTTTCCTGGTGGAATTATAAAGACTAATAAGTGGTATAAATAGAAAAAAGATCCATGGATTCACCACCTCCTGTTTGGGCAGTAGTCATGACTGGGATACCCAGCAAAGCCTCAGGCAGGCTAGCGTATGTCCAAAACTCCGCAGCCATGGCTCTAACTCACATTAGGCTCTGGCAGCACATCGCCACTACTTTCAGCTTCACTGGCTCCACGTTAAATTCCACACCAAGTACATGATCCTTAACCTGGCACACCAGATGGATGTGTTTCACACATCCATCTGAAAAACCACACATACACAGCATTTTGGAAAGGGCGTAGCTGCCAACGAGCTACGCCCCTACCGAAGGAGTAGACTCCATAAGGACTACATAACGCGAACCATGGCTGTAGACATGTCAGTACACGACTTTTGTCGTTTTTGAAAAGAAAACAACTCAATGCTGTTCTTTGTTCTAATTTTGATGAAGAAATATCGTCAAGTTCTGATAAAACTGGGGCTTTAGCAGCATCCACGCTAAGCTCCTCCGCCATAATTGCAACGGTCTCTTGTTGCTCCTTGCATATGTCACAACTCTGCTGCACCTGAAGTACTGCGCCTTGTTGCTGATTGGTCCTGTCACTTTCTAATCGGGCCCAAATGGTTCAGATGTGAGGTTTGCAGGATGGATTCCCCAGTGAAAAACAAGTACTCAGGCGAATCCATCTGCTTTGCAAGGTTACATGATCCTCCTTCTCATTTACAAACCCCTCCATGCCTTTAACACCCAGTCAAGACCAAGAGAATCGAAGATGCAAGCAATCAAAAGAGACAGAAAAAAAATCAGACATAAAGCAATCACAATAGGTAAGTGCAATAAAGTGCTAATTATGCACAGTCATGGTATTATGTTTGTACAATCATGCCATTTTCTTTAAATTTTCGGAAGGGAAACAGGATGGAAATTAAAGCAACATATGGCAAAATTCATCCACAAAGAGGCTCAGTAGCCCCAAAAGCTGTGGAAAATTACATGTGAAGCACAAACAGAGAGAGAGAAAAAGCACAAGTCATACTGCTAAGATAAATAAAGAGATTAAGATTTATGCCCCCGGGCTGCCAGTATTTTTCTTTGAAATGTAGAGGAGCTAGCTGAGTGGGTATCAAACCGGAAATTTTCTGTGTCAGTTCCAGCGGCAGGGAGCGAGAGCGGGTATACAGATTACATTTGAATGAGTAAGAGCTACCCTGCTGCCATGTTTATGACTTGAATAATTACACAAAAAGTGCCTTATGGGAGGGCAGAATGAGGCAGAGAGTGATCCATTCTGCAGCTCGCTGAAATCACACTTCTAACACCCGCCAGCATCCTCCAAAGCTCCAATCCCGAGGACATTTTGCTTCCCGTTTAAGTTTCTTTTCATCCTGTGCCCGATTGCAAATTTCCTTTTTGTCGTCATCATTTTCTTCCTGTGCTTCGTGCAGCCCTCTCTTTCTGCCTCTTTCCATGAATCTGTGATTGTGAGAGAAAGCCCTGAAGGAGGGATTAGCCAGAGTGAATGGAGGACAAGTTTGCCAGCTATTACATCCCAATGAAGCCGCTTTAAGCTTCACTAAGCCGCAACTGATAACTTTGCAGGCCATTAGTGAGCAAGATTGCCTTTCAGCCTCTTATTTCTCCTACCCCTCCTTTTTTCCCCACAATCAACAACATAATGATGAGACATGGAATGAAAGACATTCAGACTGTACTTTCACTCCCCTGAAAGCCAAAAAAGAAGACGTTTGTTGTCGCCATACAGGGTTAACAAGAAACGCTTTGGTGGGGATTGTTGTGTTTTTGAGCTGTTTTCTGCATCAATAGGCTGTTCTTGAGGTTTGATGGACAATGTGTTTGTTCCATCTTTTTTCTGTGCAACAGGAAAGTGGGTGTGAAATTTCAAAGCAACCCTCACAGCGCAGTATACAAATACTTAACAAGCCAAGCACAGAGGAGGCAGAAAAGCTTCGGGTGATTTTATATTGATAGGGAAAGGTTCAGTCGACACTTATCATCAGTAGGTTTTAAGTAATATGCAGCTAAACTGGAAGCAAAAAGTACCACTCAGGTATTGTTTTAGCATAAATTGATGAGAAAAGTCAAGTTTTCTATCACAATGCACTGCAAGTGCAGAAAATTTTTCTTTTGTTTTTCTTGCTGCTTCCTGTCTTTTTAATATCTTAATATAAAATCATCAGACAACATGAGACCTCTCCCCTTCTTCTGCTTTTCTACTTTTATCCATGTCTCTCTTTAATGGATCTATAAAAATACATATACCAACTACACAGGCACTCTAAAAATATCCACCTGCACTTTGCCATTGAATCACAAAGATTGTCTTTTAATAACAGCGAAAAAATATTAACATGTGTAACAATGCATTACTCAGAGAGATGAAGGAAGAGACCAAAGGGCAAAACAATGGAAGGTTTTTCTACATCAAAAGAAAAAGGAGAGTCTAATGACATTTACTTGGAAGATTGTTCTCTCACTGCTCGCTTTCTAAAAGCTACAGTCATCACAAAAAGTTCTGCTGTGTAGTCCTTATGCATGGACAAGTATTGAAAATATGATTAAAAACAACCTATAATAGTAATGATCATTAGCACACAGCTCACAGCTGATTGACACAGTGTATGTATTTTTTATCTGTATATGAAACTAAAGAGCTTTCAGTCATCTTTTGTCATGTTATGTGCATAGGAGATTTTACCATTATGCAAAGGTAAGCAACTGCCTGGGGCCTCATGCTCCAAAGAGCCTCAAGGCATCATCCAAGGTATGCATCAGATATGAGGTATGCATCACAAATGATAACATTAATGAATATGTATATTTTAAATGTAAAGGAAGTATCCAGAGTGCTTAAAATAACACCAAAATAGAGTTTGATTGATCAGGAGAATCCATGTGAAGGACTCCTGATCCCCTACTGGGCTCAAACCCCTCAAATGTGATGATTTGCTGACAAAGACCCAGAAGCAGAGAATGAGCAAATGTTGAAGGTCAAGTTAAGTCAAGTCAAATTTATTTATATAGCACATTTAAAAACAGCATGAGCTGACCAAAGTACCTTACAGAGAAAGGCAAGATACAAATAACCGCACATAAAAAAACAGCAAAGCACAATAAACAAGAAATAAAAAGTGTGATAAGACTTTAATACCAGGGGTGTTGCTTTAACAGAAAGGGATCTGAGAGAAAAGTCTAATTTGAGTCAAAGACCAAAGAAAAAAGATGCAATTTTTAGCTGTGCTTTGAAGGAACACTAATGTGAGGGGGTAGCTGAATCCATAGACGAGGCCCCGCAACTGAAAAAGAACAGTCACCTCTGAGTTTCCTTAGAGTCTGAGGCAGGGGTGTCAAACTCAAGGCCCGGGGTCAGTTACCACTTAGGAAGCTGAAGACATACTCTGACGTCTGAAGTTTTAACATGACTTCTTGATTGCTTAAAGACTGGCTGCACCTGTGACACCTAACTAGTTGCAGCTGTGACTACCAGTGCTCTGGCCCTCCCCAACCAGCCTGTAGTGAGAGAGAAAAACATGCAGAGCCTCCTTTTCAGACGCTAAAAATAGTCAATCTAAAAAACATAGGCGATCAACCGTGACACAAAAGCTCTACTGTATCTTTAAAACAAGGAAGTTATTTCCACTGTAAAGACCTCTATGACCCACTTTTTGGTCCCAACCCACCAGTTGAGACCCACTGCTGTAGAAACTGGTCATGAAAAGTCCAAGTTAAAAAGCAGCTGAAAGCTAATTCTGATAAGCAAACATCAGCATTTATGTTCATTATTATACTGGGTTATTTTACAAATAAAATAAAAACCTACATTTAATCATAATTGCAAAACATTGTGCTTTATTTCAATTAATGACTTTTTCTGTTGAAGAAAATAAACTCTACATCAAAAGAGGTGCTTGTCCTTCATGCTTTTTCTTCATTTGTTTTAAAGGAATTCATGCCCATAATATTTCTGTTAATAATTTCTTTCAAACATTGCATATTCAAGTCAACAGAAATATCACAATACAACACATGATGTGAACCTTAAAAATGCATCTTAATATCCCTCCAGAACATAAAAATGTAGAACTGAAAGAAAGAGTTTTCAAAGCTTTTATCATGACCCTGTAACATTTTTGTATGTGTTAATGAAGGAAACAGTTACAAGTATGTATACTTTTGTCCGTGGGCCCTTTTTTGACGGTATGAAGAACACCGTCGTAAGTGCTAAGCGGTAATATCCATCCACATTTTGCTAGATGGTAGATCTTAATTATTCCTGGGTGTGCAGAGCATCAGCTCTCTTTTCCTTTATCATCCAGGTGCACATGCTGGCTTGCGTGTTGGTATGTATTTTTACATAGATTGAATTCCACCCAGCACTTTGAATTTGTCTCCTTTTATTGTGCCACTGAACATTAAGAAATGAAATACACCATGACTGAAATTATCTTTCACTTAAGCATTCCCACAGCATTAGAAATGAGAAATATTTCCTCATAGCCTCATTTGTGATTGAAATGTCAAGTGACTCAAACAGGATTAAACGACAACATGTATTTTATGTTGATGTTATTATCCATCTTTCTCTTTTGAATAGCCCTTTGACTGTCTTGGGTCTGAAGGATTAACCATTAGGGTACAGCAGATGGACATGGATGGACAAGTGCAGAGAAAGGAAATGCAACTCGGACCATGAGCACCCCTGCTTTCTCCCTTGCACTGCAGCCTGTTAAGTGCCACTGTATACTGGCCCTCCCAGCCCCAAAACAGACTAATAATCTTGGGAAAATCAGTTTTGTTGTCTAGTAAAATGAGATAAATAACTTGAAATCCTGAGAGTAAGACTCAAATTTTCTTTGTCATCACAAGTAAACGTAAAAAAAAAAGAATAGATCTGCATATCCTCTTCGGGCATATTTTTTCCTGGTATATACAGTCACGACCCACTGGAAACGGCTTTTTGACCAATTTTAGGGTCCCAACCAACCATTTGAGAACCACTGGACTAAGGCACAGTTGTTTTCTGCATCTTCAAGAGAGGAACGTGCCAGCTTTATGCCTGATCACTCCTAATTTAAGACAAAAACCCTTGAGTGCTAATGGGATATTTAAACAATGTGAGCTCTGGGCTTCAAAATGACATCTGCGTGGGGGGCAAAATAGAAAAGACACCTGCAATGCACACTAAGAATGAGAATAGGATCCCTTGTGTTGTCTGCATCAAATATACTTGACCTGAATTTCACTCCATGCATTGTAGAGATGCAAAAGCGGACCTAAAAGATCTATTCTAGATAGAGTCTTGTTAAAGACTGTGAAGATGAATCTGTATTTAGGTTTATTTTATGACAGGTCACTGTATTATGAACCCCTCAATCAAATTTCAGTTAACTAAAACATCTCTAAGGTTATGAAATTGAGCTTCAAAATCATGAAAAATGAAGCAGTAAAATCTGCTCCAGGATGGTGTGGGTGTGTCTCTTGAATGAGCTGAAGCCACGCCCACTCAGGAGTGGTGTATAGGTGTTTGTATGAACAGGTGTATAAAATCAGTCACCTAGGCATGCAGATTGTTTCTACAAACATTTGTGAAAGAATGGGTCGCTCTCAGGAGCTCAGTGAAATCCAGTGTGATACTGATAGGATGCCACCTGTGCAACAAGTCCAGTTGTGAAACTTCCTCGCTCCTAAATATTCCACAGTCAACAGTCAGTGGTGTTATAACAAAGTGAAAGTGATTGGGAATGACAGCAACTTAGCCACGAAGTGGTAGGCCACGTAAAATGACGGAGTGGGGTCAGCGGATGCTGAGGCGCATAGTGCGCAGAGGTCGCCAACTTTCTGTCAATCGCTACAGACCTCCAAACTTCATGTGGTCTTCAGATTAGCTTAAGAACAGTGCGTGGAGAGCTTCATGAAATGGGTCTCTGTGGCCAAGCATCTGAATCCAAACCATACATCACCAAGTGCAATGCAAAGCGTTGGATTCAGTGGTGTAAAGCACACCACCACTGGACTCTAGAGCAAAGGTGATGCATTCTCTGGAGTGGTGAATCGCGCTTTTCCATCTGGTAGACTGATGGACGAGCCTGGGTTTTAGTAGTTGCCAGGAGAACGGTACTTGTCTGACTGCATTGTGCCAAGTGTAAAGTTTGGTGGAGGGCAGATTATGGCATGCGGTTGTTTTTCAGGATCTGGGCTTGGCCCCTTAGTTCCAGTGAAAGGAACTCTGAATGCTTCAGCATACCAAGAGATTTTGGACAATTCCATGCTCCCAACTTTGTTGGAACAGTTTGGGGATGGCCCCTTCCTGTTCCAACATGACTGTGCACCAGTGCACAAAGCAAGGTCCATAAAGACATGGATGAGAGAGTTTGGCATGCATGAACTTGACTGGCCTACACAGAGTCCTGACTTCAACCCGACAGAACACCTTTGGGATGAATTGGAGCGGAGACTGATAGCTGCAAAGGGTGTACCGACATCATATTAAACCCTATGGATTAAGAATGGGGTGTCACTTAAGTTCATATGCCAATCAAAGCAGATGAGCAAATACTTTTGGCAATATAGTGTATCTAGTGTGCTGAGACAAAGATTGTGGATTTCACTTTTCAGGGTCTTTAAAACTGCAAATGAAAAGTGGTGTAAATGATTCACCAGGGAAATTCTGGTGCCATTTATATAAGAAAAGGATGTTCGGACTGAATTTGTGATGGAGCTGACCCCACAGACTGCAGTGCTGTCACACACACACATTTTTCTACTCAAGGTTTATTTATTTTATATAAAAGGTTTTTATGTTTTTCCTGCTCTCTGTGGCAGCTGCAGAACATTTTAGGTCAAACATGCATTACATCTGTCAAACTCATCCATCAAATCCAACGTGTAAAGCTGACAGGACGTGTTAAAATACCTGCAGTGGTGGCAGATATCGAAGTTTATCATGTAATATGTGTTGTAAACTGACTGAAATTCATGAGATGACACTTATTTATAGATATTTTTGACTTTATTCAATGGTATTACACACCAACTGCCCCCTTATCTTGAAAATATGGTTTGTCATGTTTATAAAGCATGTAAGCACTGCAAAAATCCTAATACAAACAGTGCTGGATGCAATGAAATTATGAAACCACAATCCTAGTGTCAGTGAGATTCAGTTACATTTATTTCTTGTCCTAACTGATGTTCAAACATGTTTCCATGCCCCATATCTGTTGTGAAGGTTGGGGAAATAACATCTAAATTCTTCATTGCATACCCTCCGTTGCATCGTGTAAGCTTTTTGTGTAGCAGATTCTCTGATGTTATTTTCAGCAAACTTTGTGCTTTTTCCCTTTAAACATTCATAATACATGTTGTTGTGTTTTTTTACCCTGCAAAGGCTCTGCTAAAAACAGGTTACATCTCCAAAGCACAACTTTTAGAGCAGGCCAGGAAAATCAAACAAATCCAGTTTACAGAAGGTCGAAAACAGGCAAAAGTCAGAACTGGCCATTCAGTAGAGGTGAAACTGGTCAAAAAGAGGATAAGCTTGAGAGAGGGGATACAAAAGGTAGGAAAGAGATCATTACAGGCAGTAAAAACCAGCTGGAAGATATAAAGCAGACAATCCTGCAGGTATGAATAGACCACTCTCATATCTCTCTTCTCCACACTGATACTCGTTTCTTTTCTTTTCTTCTCTCCCTTCAGGTGGTGAGGTCGGGACCCCAAGGTTCACTCAGTATTTTCACGGCAGCCTGTCAGGTCTGACAATCCGGCCAGGCCGTATCGAGACCCAGAAGGTTATCTCTTGTTTACAGGCGTGCAAAGAAGGTCTGGATATCAACTCACTGGAAAGCCTCGCTAAGGACATCAAGGTGTGTGGGGAGAATTACAGACAGAGTGCCTCATTCACCAGCCGTTCTCAGAAAGACACTTCCTTTGAAAAACAGTTTTCAAGAAGTTTCTGATTGTCACCACAGATTTCTTATCTTGAATTTGTCCTTAGCTCCATACAAAATTTACTAACACTCAAGTGCATTTATACAGATTTAAGCGCTGATAAGCCAGTGCAAAAGTATTGGTTACTGCATTTTCCTTAATTTTGCACATTACTATTATTAACTGAAATGTATGAAACACATAATTAACAGGAAGCACTTCCCCTGCCCTTCCATGAGCCTATGTGGAAAGCATCAAGCAGGAACAGCACATGTTCCTCCCTTTCCTGTGCCGATAAGAAAATCCTGAGACAGGGAGAGAGGCAGCAAGAAACCCTGAGCAGAGCAGGCATCATTGACAACAGAATGACACTGATTAAGTCAGAAGCAGAATAAAGGAGGAGCTGGGGTGGAGGAGGGTTGCAAAAAGTGGCTTTCAAAAGGGAGCAGCAAAGCGTAGCTAGGCTAAAGCAATTTTAAATATGCAGTATGAGTGCGACTACAATGTTACAGTGTCATTTAGCACAAAGCAATGTACATCTGAGAGTAAGTACAACACAAGAAAAGATCTAGACAAGAGGAAACGACATCAGTTAGCGCCACAAAGTGCTTAAAGTTCAATCAGATGCAGGTGCTTCCAGGTGTGCATTGCACTGTTAGAAGCAACGCACATAGTATATAGAAGGTTTTTTTTTTATAAACACCATAATTTGCGTGAGACCTCTCATCATCACCATCAATTAAGTTGCCTTCACCAACAAGTAACGACCAAAGTACCAAGTGCTGGGTCAGTCCCAGAGAACTGGGATTATCCAATAGCGAGCCAAGAACGTACCAGCTGGCCATCAATTGATGAGGGCTTGCATGAGATTAGCTGATCTCAATCATATGTCAGTGCTCGACTCCAAGGCCTCCCTGAATTAATGCTATATGCCTGATGTATATGTTTACGATATGGTCATTTGGTCAGTGTTTCACTTTTGTTTCTAGCGTTTTTATCTCTGGATATGAGATCAAATTTGATTTGGTGTCCATCCTTTTCTAAAGACGATCTTTTCTGGGTGAATATCTTAGAACATGTATGTTTTTCTGTTTATCGGACACGGCTAAATATAAATGAAAAATCTGTACGTTTCGGTGTCACATAAGTGCTCTTCAGAACCACTGTAGTTCTCTTATTTAGAGTCCAGTGTAAAGTCATTCTTAGGTTTGAATTTGGACATTCCTGATGCCTGCTGCTTCTCTTTTCAGCCCTGATTTCTGTGCATATGGTCTTGCAGTCTCATTCCCTTATATGAACATAAAAGACGTGGTTTTCTATGTTAAATGAGGTTTAATATTAGTCAATGAAAGTCATACACCCAACTAAAGTTCAAGCAAAGTGCCACAGATCTGTCTAAAACAGTTCTTAGAATCTTCTGAAGCACAAATTCAAGAAAAAAGAAGGATATTCATGACTAAGGCCAAGAGTTACAGGATTATGGTGGGGACCCTCTATCTTCCAACCCTGGTTAAGATTAAACATTTATTCCCATGTAATTAAATCTGCTTCACCACTGTAATAAGACAAAGGTAAGACATGCACTACATTCCAACTGTTGGCTTAAGAAAGGTTTTTCTAAACTTCTGTTCTTTGTATTTGGATCTCTATGGCACAAATTCATCTTACCAGCAGCAAAATTTACTGTCTTAAAATAAGATCAATGAAATTTCTGCCTGCTGCACTGGCAGCCATTTTACTTATTACCAGTAAAACAGGCCTTATTTTCTGCTTGTAACAAGATTTTATCTGAACTTATCTGATTAATGCAGCTTTCATTAACTGTATTGAGATATATTTGACTGCAAACTAGACATGTATTAGGTTAGGTTTCAGTTTTTGCAGTGATACTTAATGTTTTCTGTCTGCAGTTCCACTTTAATCCAGCTCAGTCTGTGCTGGTGGTGGAAGGAGAGGATGTGGACAGCATCAACACAGCCATGACCAAAGTGTCCTACATCAACTCTCGCCAGTTTCCCACTCCAGGACTCAGACGCCTGCACATCACTACCTCAGTGCAGTGAGTACACACAGTCCTGGTTGATGCATTTTGTACCCTTTGACTTTCTCTTTGATACCTTACCAACATATAAACTTTTCATATTTTCTGATCCTGTGATTTTTTTTTTATGTGCTACAAAGGGACTGAAGTTTTCCCATTAATGAAGTAGTTTGTTGCCATGAAACCAGTTGGTTACCATAGATACAGTATAGAAACATGTAGACTTTAATTTTACTCTTTCTACAAAAAAAAAAAAATAGAATGTTCATCCAAACTGATGAAAAAATAGGAATTCACAAGAAGTACATCTGTTAAATTTAATAAAAACCCATGAAATAAATTGAATATTGAGTCAGGTATTATTTTAGTACAACAAAATGACGATAGAAATAATCAATAGTTTCATAAAGTTTGTTATGTTGACTTTAAAGGTCATCCAGACTACCAGAGGATGCAATGAGGAGCCTGTTGTGGATAAAGCTGCTTCTTTTTTTTGTTGTTTTTTTGTTTTTTTAACCTGCACGACCAATCGATTGGTTCGTGTGTGGGTGTAATTTCGGTCGACCAAAATTTTCTTTGGTTCACTATAGCCCTATATTTGATTATATATAAACACATTTGTTAGCTTTGCTACCCTTTGTATGAACATTGTCTATGAGGAGCAAGATTATCTCTGTGTGTTGTTTTATGTGTTATCCTTGAGTCCGGGGGGTTCCATCATGTTCCTACATAATCATGCTTTAAGCAGATGGTCCAGTAAGCTACAAGAGCCTCAAGAGGGGTGGTCAAAACCTTAAAGTAAAGCTTTTTTGATGCGTTGTTTGTGTGTTTAGTGTTCAATCATCAAACCTCCCAGTGAGACAGCAAGATAGATATAATTAGTGCAAAACTATTAAACCACTTAAGAGTCCAGCTGGCCACTGAGGAAATTTAGTCCTCTGATGAATGCAAAACCCATCTTGAAAGTGTCTACATTTTTCACAGAGTTCTTTCTTTCACTTTTCATCTTATTTTCTAAATGTCTGTTTATAACTTTGGATTTAATAGATCCCAAAGCTGGTGATACAGTTCTGTCTGTTTTCCACCATTTATTCACATCAAAATATGTTTGGAGCAGCAAATTTAATGAAATCATTATATGTTAATATCATTATATGTTTTCAATCAAAAAATTAACAAAAATTGAAGAGTAGCGATGCAAAGCAGCTTGTTGACCTGGAAAAGACACAAGGAAAAGGTAGTGTTATTTTCGTTGACTAAAACTATGACTGTAACTATTCAAGGACAGCATTTTTTTCCGTGACAAAAACTAGACTAAGACTAACCAAAATAGATCTGTGATGACTGAAACTGACAAAATGAAGTTTAGTTTTCGTCAAAATGAAAAACTACACTAAAATGTAATTTAGTTTTCATCGGACAGTCAAAATCTGTTATATTATTATTACTATTATATTTCTCCAGGGTGCATTGAACACAATATCAAGATTTGGTACCAGATTTAGGCAAGAAAATAAATGCTTGGACTAAAAGTAAAGACTAATATGTGAGGACTTTTTATGGACTAAAACTAGACTGAAATTTTTTGAGTTTTCATCAACTAAAACTAGACTTAAACTAAAAAGGATAAAATGACTAAAATGTGACTAAAACCAAAAAAGTTTGAGGCAGAACTTTGCTTTGTTGATAATAACATACTGCTATAGCTACACTGGTGGAGTATCCTTCCCCTTACACCACTGCTAGGAGTCTAAAATCTTGAAAAGTTTTATGCATTTATTGTTTATTTGGGTCAATAATATTTCTTATTTCT
Source organism: Cheilinus undulatus (assembly GCF_018320785.1). NCBI lineage: Eukaryota > Metazoa > Chordata > Actinopteri > Labriformes > Labridae > Cheilinus > Cheilinus undulatus. The sequence continues at coordinate 31,226,287 of NC_054877.1, forward strand.
AATGTTTATGTATGCAGATATTGACCTATGGGTCTAAATAAAGTGTGACATAGGTAAGTAAGCAAAGCAGTGATTCTCCCATTTGGGTAGTGAAGGGAAAGAAATTCTAATCATCAAACTACAGGTGAGTTTTAATTAGGTAAAATTAGCTTTTTCAAGTTACTTGATGGTTATTTCAGGATCAGGCTGTCACTTCAGTCAGTGTTCTTCTGCTGTAATGTAGATTGATTTAACATTTGATTAATGTCTATTAAAAGACAGTTGTATTTTGATTAAATTGCCATGATATTTGATGTCAGGATAGGGAGAAGTCTGTTTATTGCTACTGTCTAATGTAACTTACAGAGACAGGAGAGCGTCTACCAGCATTAATCTGCTATCCCCTCCTCCCTGGGTTTTCTTTCTCAGATGGTTTTCAGACAAAGTATAACTGGGGCTTTTTTCCTCATCATTATATGACAAGAAAAGACACAGGTTATTAAAAGTTAAATAACTTTTAAGCCATAAATCGTAGCCTCTTACCTGTTAAAGTTAGCTGTTGTGCCATTCCAGTGATGCTATCCATGCCTTTGAAACCTTCACAGAAGCTTTTCTCGCAAGCCTGGAACTTTGGGCAAATTAACAGGGTATTTAAGATTAACTTAATACCAGTAAATCTGATATTGAAGACTTTTTATCCATTTTTTAATCCATTTTTGATTGTTCCTGCCAATCATTGAATGTTAACCACCATATTGTATCCCACAATGCTTTGTGATGATTCTACATTTCTACAATTCTACATTTAGTAGCTTCAAATAATACTCTGTGACCCACAACAACCTCTCTTAAAAAACAGCTCGATTGCCCTGATATTTGTATTAAATATTCAAAGGATTAATGCTGATCTTACTGGTGCCCCTTGATATTTCCTCTAGTGATACCTTCAGGCAAAAGTCCACATTAATAAATGGGAAATATGAAATTGTAATAGACTACGGTAATTATTGACAGACAGGCTCCAGCTGGCTTAACTCCATCTCACTGCATAAACAGGAACAGATAAATTTGTAACTTTATCTGTTCTCTGAAAGTGTTCAGGCCTCCTCATTTAACTTTAGTGCATGTGTGTGTTTGTGTGCCTGTACTTTATGTGTCTGCTGCCATCTCCACACTCAGCCAGAGTGTTCATTTGTCGAGCAGGCAGGTCAGATCGGCTTAGACGTGTGCGGGTCAATAAACTGAAGCGAGCTCGAGGAGGCTGTCTGACTCTGAACAACACTTCAGCGCTCTCCTCCAGATAAAGATGGATAGATCCACCTTTACACTCAGCAGATACGTTCAGCCTGCTGCTACTTAAGATACTAGTCATCTTACACATTGTTTATATTTTATACATTTATTTAACTGCTGTGTTGTTTAAAGCAGCTGATTGTAGAAGAATAAATTCAGTAATAATTGCCACTTGAGTCGTCATGCTGGGTCAGTGTCATTTAAGCAAGCCTGGGTTACACTGACATTTCTCTTTCATATCTCACTTATCTGAAAAAAATCTCACAGATTTACCTCTGTAAGAGAGAAAGCAGAGGTCAAGGTTTATCACTCTCTCCTCAGACTCTGAAGTGATGCTTCACTTATTTGCAGTATTTTTTTACTTAATTCATGGATTTATATTTGCTGAATTGATTAATTACATCTGTTTTGTGGGGGGTTGCGTTAGTTTTAAACACACTTCTCTGACTCATGAAGGAGAAGTTAACCTTCTGAAATACAGAAAAGAAAAGCTGAGAAGAAAACACTTACAGATATTACAATTTCTGTTATGAGATAACCGAACTGTATTCTGTATGTATCCTCCTCATAGAGAGGAATGAAGGTGAACACAAGATAATTTCAGGGTCCATTAAATAACATTCTCATCAGCATTTTCTCTGCATGACATAAAACAAGAGCATTGCTTTGGGCAAACTTTAGGAGAGATAATATTTAATAAAAGGATAATAATCTCATAGTCGGGACACTTTTGTTGATTGCACTTTATCCCTATACAATAAAAAATTTATGTTTTAAACATTTTGGACTCTCAGTTCATGACAAAGAATCCCCAAAGGGACAATAAAATGTCTTATATTATAGTATATTGTACTATATTGTATCCTTTTGCGTTGTCATTTTGTACCACCACATTGTATTGTGTCATATAATATTATGTCATAGCACAGCATATTCTTTCTTTTCTTATCGTGTTACATTGCAACAAATCATATTATATAATTTCATATTGAACTGTATCGTATCATACAGAATTGTATCATATCGTATCATAACGTATCATACAGTATCTTATTATATCATACTGTACCATATCATATTGCATCACACTGCAGTTATTCACAGAGGTATTTCCTTGGGGCTCCCTCTAGTGTATCTTAGTTACCCTCTAAAACTTACATGGGAAAACATCACCTTCATCCTGGAACCACTTGAAAACAGATGACAGATGACTGCCTTCAGTATGAGCAGTAGAGGTGACTTCAGTGATTGTTCTGTACTGAGAGCAAAGCCAAGCACAACACCCTGTTTATTAGTCTTGTTATAATGGAAATCACTGGTTCTGTATTCAGTGACCAAAAGCACAGAAAATTATATCTATGCAAGGTGGATATATGAAACAAAGAGTAACAAATAGCTCTGAGGCTTATTTGTCAGCTCCATAACACAAGCCTTGTAAGAATAGTGGAAATACACAAGCCATTGTGTACCAATAAGAGTTCCTATAATCTTCAAAAACATTGTCTTTGTATCATAACCTACAGGCCAAGCAATCAACTTAGCAATATTGAAGTATGAACCTGTGCCAGTATGTTTTTGGATTAAACTTTTTTGATATTCAGTTCAAAAGAATAGTAGACTCTGTAGCACAGAAGGTAAGGACTCAGAAGAGTTTCCTTCCATACTTGTCTGTGATACAAATAGTCAGTATTTGCTTTGCCACTGCCAATAAAATGTTGTAAAACCTGAGCTGTTTACTCCTGATGTCACAGTTTGTAGAGTTAGGCTTCAAAAAACATAACAGGGATGTTTCTGATAAAACATTGACTTGGCTTGCTTCTTACTTTGTCATGAATATTGTATCTTTTTGCTGAAATACTTTGAGACAAAGATTTGAATCCCTTGGGGGGATTTGAAACATTCTGTCTGTTCTCTTTGTTATTTCATCCTATTTTGTGTTGTAACAACATGATTCTCCTTTCAGAAAACTAAAATCTCGCAAACAAGAGTAGCATTTTTCACTTTTTATGATTGTTATTTGTATAAGAAAAACACCTCTTATAAATAAAAAATCTGAAGTGAAACTGGTACCAACAGATCAAGAGAGATCAGCAGTGAAGCAGTAACACCCGTGCTGTCCTGTCCTATAACCTTTCTTCATCTTCTCTGTCTGTGTGTGTCAGGTGTTTTGGGGAGGACACGTGTCTTTCCATCCCAGACATCAAGTCAGTCGTCATGGTCCTGCCGCCCAGTGAACCAAGAATCACCATTACAGGATCTAATCGACTCGTCAGGCCTGCTGGTGACCTGCGGGGTCCGCTGGGTGTGGCTCCCTTCAAGGAGCTTCACATCACCAGCACAGTGATGAAGGGAGACAGCTTCAGTGGCGGTAAGTGGATAAGCTGCCTCTGTTGTTTACATGCTCTCGTGTCAGATCAGCCCTCTAAAGTTTCAGTCTGTCAGAGAAATGTTGGTTCTCAAAGTCCCTTTAAGGTAAAAAGTTTCAAGATTTTTACCAGCTTATTTTAGCTTTTGGTGCAGCAAATATTTGTAAGTTTTGATTTCAGAATTTTAAAGGCTTTGTAACTCCATCCTCCCATCTAGTCCGCAGACCAGGTGTAATGGAGGTGATGCATAACCTTGACTACTGTGATGTGCTGGTAATTGGAGAAGAACTGAATCCAGACAGGGAGAGTTTGGAGATTCATCACAGCGCTCTGCTGGGAAAACACCTCGACGCCACTAACTCCACCTCTGGAATATCAATATATGGTTGGTGCTGCTAACAGTCTGATAAAAACAATCAAATGTATCACTCATTAAGGATCTTCACTTTATCTTTCAATCCCTGACACAGGATGACCTAGACATCATGGATTTTGAATACCCAACAGCTCAGCACTAACATTCTAGCCTCATTTTAGTTTTTTTGATAAGAATTTAACTTAACCTGGGCATACATTGTACGATTTTAAGCCACACAGTTATGTGGCTGCTGTATCACTCGTGTTTCCTGTGTCTAACAAGGTGTGGACTCGATGGCCCACTACGAGCAGGCGCTCAGACAGCTGCGCTATAGAAACTGGCGACCGGCCACCTTGAGCAACAGAAGATTCAGACTCACCTGTTCTGAACTCAACGGACGTTACACCAGCAACGAGTTCAACTTGGAGGTCAGATTGACGTCTTACAATACTGATTTTTTTTTTTTTTTTCATTTTTCTTCTCTTTTATGTCCTGCACTGTTTTTCTTCCCCCTGTGATCCACCGTCTTCTTTTGCTTCTTTTTTTCACCTGCTCTTACCTATTTTTTTCTATCCCATTCGAGAGTCTCCTCTCTTTTTTTTATACCAAAAAAAATTCTTCTTACTGTTGCAATTTTTAATCTTTTTTTTTTTTTTTTTGGTTTGACAAGTTATTTTCCGCATTCTTCCTCAAGAGGACTGAATATAGGGTGATTGTGTCATCTGTACAGGTCAGCGTTCTTCACCACTCAGCACCTGTGGAACACGTCAATCACATGGCTGCTCAGCCTCAGTACCTGAGACCCATCCATCACCCGCTCATGATTCACACTACGAACTTACACATGTCAGGTATGCATCCAGTTTAGCAAGAATATATTCTGTGTTCATAACATGGTGTTGTAAAGAAAGGGCAGACTGGTGGTTTTATTGGTTCAATTACATTAAAACTCTTGAGTTTACTTAGTATGGGTTAGGCTCTTGGTTCCCAACCTGGGGTCTGGGCTTAAAATTAAAATTAAGGTCACTCAAACTACCAAAATAATGATAAAACACATGAATTGTTCATACAACTCTTTTGGTGGTCACACGTGTGTTTTTGGCTCTTTTGTTTGGCTTAAAGTGATGAAAATAACTCAATTTGATGTTTGTTTTGACAGCAATATGTCACCCTCTTTTGTGTGTGGAACAGCTCTTCTTAGATATGTGAAGGGGGGCTCAGTGGAAAAAAAGTTGGGAACCACTGGGTTAGGCTTTCAAGGGCATGTGTAATATGACACAAAAACATGAAATGCTCAACTAAATCGTGTGATATTGCAAAAAAGGATATGAAGTGTTATAAATATTAAAGAGCTCTTCATGTTTTACACAATGCATGTGTGCGAACTGTCTCTCTTGAGTCCAAAATAAATCCCAAACACTTTTTTTTTTTTTTTAATCTCCACAGAGTTGATTGATAGCCCACTTGAGCTACATATAACTGAAACGGAATTGAGAGAAAGCCTGGTCTTTATTCTCAGGCATTTATCAAGTAGATAAAATGTGTGCCTGCCAAGTGAGAAAGCAGAGCTTTTCTTCATTTCTGGTGATGAATTCATGTTTTTGCCATGTTTACAGTGAATGTTCACACTGGGGTAGCGATGAAGCTTGGACCCACTGACCAACTTTGTTCTCACTGCATAATATTTGATTCTGTTTCTACTCTAATGCAGAAATGTGTGATATTGTAATGTGATATCTAGTTTTGTAATTTTTTTTTTGTTTCCTGTGTCAAATCAGGACCTTAGACAGGTTGTTAGAACTAAAGATTGTTGTATTGTTGAGTTGCCAGAGCTTAACAGTGAGAGATAAATGCAACCAGTGTTCAAAAGAATGATGGAAAAAACATACCAGAGAGATGAGCTGTAGTGATTGGCGTTTTCAGACAAGTGGAAGGCTGAAGGTTGAATTTCACACACAAAGGAGAAACAGTACATGTTACTGAGTGCAACTAAATTTAATTTTTTTATAGATGTTTTTCTCCAGCTGAGACTTGACACTGAAGTCAAGGGAAAATAACATCGATTGATATGTTAGAATGAAACTTTCTGCATTAATTTAACTGTTGTAAAGACAAAAAGGCATTGAAAGCAAATAATAATTTAGGGATGGGCAACTTTGGTTAATGAGAGGGCCACATAGTTTTCATTATTACTACCAGAGGACCAGTAAAGATTAATTGAGTTAATCGTGATTAATCAAGGTCCACGATTAGTGCACTTTTTAAAGAATGTGATTAATTGCATGCTTTATTGTCCTTTTCAGTACACTTTTGTTAAGGCATGTTAGTGTCTTAAGTTCCTTTTTCCACAGTTAAGTTCATGTTAGGATCTTCAATCTACCAATAAAAGTAGGTCTGTATCTAAACAGGAAGTCAATTACCAAGCAGTTTATAATGCAAAGTGGTGATTTTCTCTAAAGTGCAATAAAAAGGTTCTGTAGAATTACTGCAGAAACTCTGAGATTAAACGCGATTAAAAAATTTAATCTTGGATGGAAAGATGGATTTAAAAGACTGTCATATCCATGAAATGGATATTTAACAGATTACAAATATATAGCTTTCATCATGAAAATGCAAATAGTAATCCTTAAATTACCCGGCCACACGAAGATGAAAACAATATATTTCTATTTCATTTTGAAAACATTTTCCATAAACACTGGATCGTTTCAGAAAATACCAGTGTAAGCACAGAACCTCTGAAAACGCTGTAGTACATATGCCAAGCCTGTAACTGGCGCTGCCATGGAAATGCACCAAAAAGAGAGAAGAAGATTACAAAACATGCATATGAAGCACGAACACAACCCTGTAATCCACCATTGTTGTTTTGGCTTGACCTGTGCATGCAGCTTAAGTGGGCTATGATGTAATCTTTTCAAGAAAGATGCAATTGGCAAGGAGATGAAACAGCAGGGGCAACGGCTCTGGGTAGGCATATACAGATTTGTTCACTCTGGAACCCGGTTTCAAAAAGTAGCGTTCACGGCCTCCCAAAACACATTTTCCGTGTGGATGAACGCCGATATGCCAACATTTTTTGGCATATACTCCTGAATTTGTCTCCATGTGGAGTATATAATTTGACTAACATGTACTAGCAATCAAAGATAATTATAGAAACATGCTTATTTTTCATGTTTTCATGGCAGATTGTTTCATTTTTATAATTTCTAGATATTTGAAATTAACTTGAGGAGCTTTTGATTGACAAAGGTATCAGGGAAACTTTTCATTTGTTTGAGAAACAGAACTCTGTCAAGAAGACTGGTCCTGTATTTGTAGGAAGGTTCACAAGTGCTCTTATAATTTAAGGCTTAAACTAGCTCTGTTTGAAGTAACACAGGGTTTATTTTACTCTGGAGAAACTTGACAAGATGAACAGTGAGTTGACATTTCTCAGTTGGCATTGTAAGAAGACTGAATGAGGGGGAGGGCTGAATGTTGCACACCACCAGATGAAGTAGGAGTACAATGTGGATACATGGTTAACTGTTTGCTCCCCTTTTTCTTCTCCTCCAGGATCAGCACCTCCAGCAGCCACAGTAGTGATTGTAGTGTGTATTGCTGCCCTGGTGGTGATCGTAGTAATTGGCGTTTACAGGATCCATGCAACACATCAGGAGGTATCCAGAGAAGACGAGGATAGTGTCAAAGATCCTGAGGAAGACTGGGATAACTCTGCACTCACCATCACTGTCAATCCTATGGAGGTTTGAAGACATTTTAAGTTAATTTTTGTGTGTTTTTTGTATTAATATTTAATTTACATAAAGTCAGTGTTTCTGAGCATTGACAGTGGTTTATTACATTAGTCAGCTACATTTGTTTCCTTTGTAAACTGGACCTAGGTTCCTTGCTGAATCTTGTTTTGTTTTCTAGAACATACAAGGAGCTCAGGCACTCAAAGAAGAAGTAAAAGAAGAACGTGAGGAGGAGGCAGAAGAAGAAGAGGAGGAGGAGGAACAAGTGGGAGGAATGACAAGTGCTGAGTCAGACAACAGCGACGAAGATGAAGTGGAGGAAGAAGAGGAGATGAAAGAGAGAAAGCTGAGGGGAAAACTGGAGTGGGACAGTTCTTCCATAACATACTGACCACACAAAGACATAAACATTAACAAACACCTGCACATACAAACACTCTTTTCAAGTCTGTCTCTCCCTCTCTCTTTCAAACACACACAGACAAGCTCACCACAAAAACATAAGCACACCCACAGATCTAAAAAATATATAAATATATACAATCAGTTGCTGGAAAAAACACACTCTGAAAATGTCCACTTTGTCATCTTTAGTTAAATGTCTCCCTCTGCTGGACAAAGATCTAACTACAGAACCATCTTTAGTTCCCTAGTGCTGGAAACATTGTCTGTACATCCTTTATTTTTCACAGTCAGTTTAACTGAAGTTATGATGAAAAAGCACGGTTTTACTATAAATGCAGAATGGTCATGAGTGCAGAAGAGTTTAGTGATTAATTTAAATTCCCTAATTTCTCAGAAAAAAAATATCATATCATCAGATTACTTTTGCATTGTTTATTTTTTTACCAAATGGTTCGTCATATGAGGGGTTTAAACAAATATAGCAACTATAAACATATCTGTCAGTTAATGTATCCATGAATGAAATCTTCAGCCCATGAAGAAGGTGTAACGTAACTGTACTTTCACTCAGTGTGTCTCCTCTGTTGTCATCTCTCTCGTGCTGAGTTTCTCCAAATATTTCACAGTGCTGTATTTCTATGGTCTGGACACTAAAGAGATACATTAGATATGTTGTCGCTTTCCATAAACTTCCCACTTTAGATTTATGTATAAAAACAGTTGTATTAACCATGAAATATCGTTCATATTTTTGTTTCTTATAAGTATTTTAAAACTCAAATGATCATCGTTCCATCAGCCATCAAGCAAATGGAAAAAGCTCTCTGTAGACAAAGATACTTCTGGAAACATAATGTGTGTCTGTCTTGTGCATTGATCCATACTGTGGTCTAATATTGCCTGAGCTGTTTCAAGTCAGATTGGTTAGCATTTTTATTTCAAAGATTTTTTCTCTTATTTCCTTGTTTTGACAGAGTAAAGTGAGCCCTCTATGCAAATATGTGCTCAGTTTAAAATGAAATGAACTAGAACAGAGTTTTTTGGGGGTTTACCTGAACTTATTTAAAACTTACAAGTCAATCAAATTATAAGAGACATATTTAAGACAGGATTAAAGTTTTAACACAGGCGCCCGGTTGGCCTTGCAGTTATCTTATGCCCCCCCAAACACAGAGGCTGTTGTCCTAGAGTCTTGTATTCTTCGTTCTTTACTCTTTCCACTATGTTTCCACTATGCTATCTGCTAAATAAAGACATAGAAGCTCTAAAAAAAAGGGCAGAGATTTTAGTACTAAGTAAGGATGTAACGGTATCAAAATGTCATGGTACGATAATACGTTGGTAACAAGACTAGGTACAGTATTGGTTGCGGTATCAAAGAAAAAAACATAAATAACGACCTTGGGGGAAAAAAAGTGACATCACTTATTAAACAACAGTTGCACTTTGGATGTTACAGTATGTGACAAAAAGTGCCGTAGGAGAGCATTAGACTTAAAAATATATACTTCTACTTCAGCTCCAGTGTTTAGAAACTTTTAAAGCCTTTGTTTTCCTTCAGCTGAAAATGGCTGTAGGTCTTTGGCAATTTATACCCTGATACACCTTGTTATCTGTTGAGCCTGCCACTGTTGTGGTAAAGTGGGATTGGGAATGCTTCCTTAGAAGTCTTTTGGCCTGGCTGGATTCTGCTCCTTGCATATTTATGAATCTTTTCTTTGCCAGGTGGCTCCTCATATTACTTGTATTCCTGATCAAGTGTGTCACCACAGTCTGGCAGTGTCTGCATATTTTTTGTCTCTTACCTTTTCTCCTTTCTCATTCTGTGACACCGGGAAACCTAAATTCTCTCACACGTAAGGTTTATAAGTCACTGAGGCCTCCACAATCTCAGAAACTTTGTCCCTCGGTTCTCCGTCGCCACTTTGTGCAAGGTCGGATGGGTGACTGTTGTTCCCATGTCCTTTAACTCTGCGCCACTAAAAAACTGCTCTATTTGCCCTGAAGACCTATGGTTTAAAACTGTCACATCTTCATGACGACACCCAGACACTTCTGTCACTGTGATACCACTAAAATTACAGATACAGTTACATCTCTAGGTTAAGGTAATCAAACAAGTAAGCTCTGAATCTTACACAGCGGCATCCTCTTATACTGAAAAAAGCCTATGCTGAAATGCAAAAACTGCAGATCCTTAAGTTTCCACTAGAGGCTGTCTGCAGAAGCAGTGAAAGTCACATACACCAGTGTTCAAAAGCTGATTTTTACAGCAGAATTAAACGTTATTAAGGCCTGGTTCCAAAGATTTTTGTTGGAATGGTTCTTATCTTTATGTGAACACACTGCAAGGGGGTATTTTTTAACTTGTTTGTTTTCGTTTTAGCAGGATTTGAGTTATACATAACTAGGGGCTTGGCTGATATGATTTAAAGCCATATGGTCGTTGTCAGACCTGCCTCAGCTCCATCTTCTTTCTCTGTTTCTCCGCTGATCTAAAGTTAGATTGAGACAGCATTTTAATATTGCAATCACTGCAGACTGGCTGCAAAGGCCTCCCTAAGTAACCAAATGGTTGACATCACTCAGGCTTTGCCCAATATTTCCTACAGTCTGGGATCTTACACTTCTCCTAATGCAACTCAGCATTGTCCCTTCCTTGACAAAAAGCCTAAGAGCTGGTTACAGAAAGATTTGAACAGGCTGATCAAACTGACAGGCTACAGACAGCTGCACAAAGCAGTTTGATTCTCTATCGTCAGTTATTCCCTTTGAATTCTGGGTAGTCAAAGACTTACTTAAAGCTTCTCAGAGGAGGTTTTTTACTTGTTAAGAAACAGAGGGAATTTGGTATGGATGTCTTAGTATGACCTACAAAAGCACACTGGAGCATCAGTGACAGGATTTCTATATTATTAATAATGGATGAAGTGGCTGCAGCATGGTTGTGTCAGATAATGTTGGAACAGCCTTGTTTTGACATTTTACACAGCACAGACTGTCATTGAGGGATTAATGAAAAACTCATGCACAGCATGACATCAGCAAAGAACTGAAAGGTACCTCTTTTTCCCCAGGGGGTACCAAATTTGACAGCCCAAAAGTTCTTCATAGGAGCTTTAATATAAAACAGCACTCATGTAGTCAGTTCACTTCAAGAGAAAATTTTACAGCAACAATAACAAAAACTTTTCATGGGTAAAAAATAAACAAATAAACACCCCACATGCCATGGCTGCTGTATAGAGTACTTGCTCTTTTGAAAAGTAAACAGAAATTCCTACTCCCTCATTTGGTGGAATGACCCTTTAAAGTAAGGAAAACTTATAGATGCATGATGATGAAAAGAAGCAGAGTGATACTTCATTTTACTTGTTTACCAAGTCATCATTTTTACCCAAATCCACAAGAATTAATAGCAGAGATTGATAATCATTCATCAATACTGAATCAATCTTATACCATCAATGTTGTTAATTTGACTAAATGTCACTTCATGAGTTTTTAACCATTCAATGACCTTTATGTGACTCCAGATCCCTTTTCATGTTCCTGTTTTTACTCAAAGAAATCCACTCTCACACAAACCATCAGTGAGTGGTACACCGCCTCCTCACCTCCCCCTCCTCCTTGTTCCCCCTCTCCTCCCTCTGTCAACCTCTTGTGATCGTGATGTCATCATTGTGAAACAACTGCCTCATTTCCCACATCAACCTTTGTCATATTGTGCTTCAGAAAGATTCAAGAGAAAAAAAAGATTCTTTTACAAATAAAAACAAACCCTGTAAAAATGTTCAAGACAGTTATTTTATATATGCGTTTCTTTTTCTTTTTGTAAACGATACAGTCGGGATTTCTTGCTCTTTAGTGGTCATCCCACTGCTCTCTGTATATTGACCAATAAAGACTTGTTTTAGACTCTACTCAGGGATCGGTCTTCTTTCTGAACAAGTTTTCTAACTGTGTGAGAGACTTTTATTGCAGATGTAAAGAAAGTTGTAAATGTACTTGAGCATGTCCGGCTCTTTTGTAGCCTGACTACTCAAAAGGTTTCTACACTGCACGCAAAACCATTCACATCATATTCACACGTAAATGGCAGAAGTTGCTCTGTAAAGTTACCATCGGTATTAACTAACCACCATTCATACACTTTCACTGGGTGGACCCATTATCCATCCATTATCTACATTTATTGATAGAAGAGGGCAGTGGATAGAGTCAGAAACAGGGATGAGAGAGCGGGGAGTGACATCCAGGAAAGGGCTACAGGCCAGATTGGAACCCAGGCCGCCCACATACTTGGGGCGCGCCTTAAACCACAAGGCCATCTGCGCCCAGACTCAGATCACTGTTAACCTTGAACCAAACATTGATAATCTGTATTTGAACACAGATGATCTGGACCAGAACACTCATACTTTGTACCCAGACATTGATGATTTGGGCCCTAGAGAGTGAAGATTTGGAGCTGGACACTGATGAGCCGGACCCAGAAACTGTAGAGCTGGGCCTGGACACTGATGATCTGGACCCAGACATGAACAATCTAGACCTGGACACAAAATATCTGGGCCATAGACAATACTGATGGACTGGACACAGATGATCTGGACACAGAACACTGACACAAGTTTAAGTTTAAAATTCAAGTTCAAAATTTGCTTTAATGGCATGAATGGTTGACACCTTTGTTGCCAAAGCAAAAACAAATACTAATAATGACAATCACAATAATAATACTGATAATAATAAAATGCAAAAAAAAAAAAAAAAAAACTCCACAAAGTTATTGACTCTTCTAAAACTTATTAATATCTCTAATGTGGTGACAAAGTTTTTCAGTTTTTCCCAATTCGCAATGTTCACAAATTCTTTGGTCTCTAGGTTTCCAGTTTTTTTTATAATGATCTGTTTTAATCTCTAATTTACAGTCTCTGAGTCTGTACATTGTTAAAATTTTGTTTTGTTTGGGGTTTCTCACAGGCATAAGATATTCAGCTAAAGAGTACTCTCTTCCCAGTAGACAATAACGTTCTAATTTATTGTGGGATTTTATTTCATTTGCCAATATTTCATGTATTTAGATTTGTTTTCTTTGTCAGTAATTTTAATTTGTGTTCTGGAGAGATGATGAAGCCCTTGGTTGGTTCTTTAGCTGTTAATTTTCTTTCTTTCATTTTTAAGTTGGTCAGTCTCTGGGCAGAGGCTGTTGCTCAGAAAGGCCAGGACACTGATAATCTGGATCTAGACACTGATAATCTGGATCCAGACACTGATAATATGGACCTTGACACTGATGGTCTCTTCTCGAACAGTGATGATTCAGACCTGCATAGACGATCGGGAACCTGGACCCAGACAACAGGCGACTGGGGTGTAGGAGGGTCACGTAATAGACAAAGTGACAGCAGCAGAACTCATAACTAGATCTGGTTGGTTTTGGTCTAGAGCATATTTCCATGATATGTTCTTCACCACTGCAGGAGCTTCTTTTCTTAAACTAAAGTGTGTTTGTTTTCAATTGAAAACAGTAAAAATGGCAAGATTAGTTCTCAACACAGTCTGTGGGCGAGCATGAGAAATGTTAAAGGTATCTAAAGCAATCTAACAAAACAAAGAAAGGAAACATCAAGGAAAAAATATATAACCTCATATGACAAAACTCTTATTAAATATTTATTCTAGTTTATTGTTTTTGGAAATAAAAAAAAACTAACTTGAATAGATCTGCTCACTTAACATTACAACATCAAACCCTACAAAAGAGAATTTTGAGAACACTGATTTTTTTCTCACTGTTGTTTTTGTTTCAGATTAGACCAAAAACAGCTCCATCCTTGAGTCACAGAGGATGCTAATAAACCAGCAGAGAGCACAGTAAATGAAACAACTACTTAAATTATTCATTTCTCTTCATTCATATTTAACTCAGAGCTATAAACGATGTCTCTGCCAGACTGAGACAAGCGCAATACGCATAGAACATTTCCAAAAGCCATTCTTACAAATGAGAAAACTAATGATTATTTTTCCATCTGTAAGTGAAAGAATGGATCAGGTGGCATTGATTCATGAACATGCATGTGTTCAGTGATATACTCTGACCATTTCATGTGCCAACATTTTAAGATTATAATAAATGCAAGGACTGACATCCTGGGCACAAAGAAAGCAGGACTGGAAGAAAACAGCAACAGACCCGAGTGAAGACAAGCTCTCTCTAGTGTTTTTTACAAACTTGTGCAATACTGAAATAAATATCTCAGCGCATTTTCTGGTAAAACGTTGGATCTGTCGTGTTGGTAAAATACACCCTGACGCACATCTGATGATGTAACATGTTGCAACAATTTGGCCAACAGAGCCATGAAGAAAACAGTCATCTGTGGGAGTGTGGATCATTTATCAGAGGGATGTGGGTGCTGTGAGGATAACAATAAACATGGTGACTCAAATGAAGGTAATGATTAAAATATATATTTGAATATCAGGTTATCTAATGGTCGGTTGGACGAGCTTTAACAAGAACAAGTGAAAATAATCGGTCTTATTTTAAGATGCAGAATCATCAGTGGCAAGAATTACTCTAAAATTTTCCGATGATAAAACTTCTATGATAATGAAAAGATAAGACTACTGGTCTCACAATATCATCATCAGATTCATCTTTAGTTTCGTTAACCAAATCTGACTTATGTCAGAAAAAATATGTTGATTTTTCTTTTTTAAATAAATCTTGAAAACAGCCTCTTTTCACATTTTTAAAGATTAATTTTTTAAAGGCAGACTTTGGTTATTAAACTTTCTCTTTCTCTCTCTTGTAGCAGACAGGTGATTCTTGCTGCACAGCAGAGGAGTGAGAGAGAGGGGTGTGGTGCAGCAGAGGAGAGTGTGTTAATTGTAGACACCTGTGAGCTGAGTGAGGGGAAGAAGAGAGACAAGGGCTTTGTGGAGGGACTGTGAAAGAGAACAGAAGGAGTGCAGATATCAAAAAAATAGTAGAATGAAGAAGTGATATATCTGCCAAAAGCTGGAAAAGAGAGCACATAGGAAGTACAGAGTGGGTGAACAATAAGCCTTTTTACTTTGGAGCCTTCTAAATATGTGAACCTTGAAATCCTGGAGGAGTGTGAGATCTTTTGCCTGTGGTGGCACTGAAGTCTTCTGGTGGCCGGACTACCCTCCAGTCTTGGATTGTTAACCTCCTGATCCTGACTCAGCTGCTTCTAACCGCAAGTGTACCCCATTACCCTCTCTCCCACACCTATCTTTCACCTTTTATTTCCCATACACCCCTGAATTCTTTGACACACACACCATTTTGGTTTTGGCTGAAGAGGCCTTGACCGTTGAACTTTGGGTTTAAAATTCTGTTTGGACTTGGGGAATATTTCATTTGATTGTGCTTGAACTTTAAGGAGGGGGTTTGATTTATGGACTGTTTGCACTTGAGGAACGTTTGACTTATGGACTGGTGAACTTTGGGGAACACTGAAGTTGTTTTGTTTGTGCTGTGGGGCATTTGAATTCTATTGAACTGTTGGGACATTTGGGGCATTACCTGAGTGAACTGATTTCTGTTATAAATTGATGAAATGCATGGCGAAATTTGCCTTAATTGAAGAGTTTGGGTATCGGACTTGTTAATCACGTCCTTAAAGGATTAATGTGTTCTGTTACCCTGAATTTTGCTTAAAGGAAAGACAAAAAGAACATCACTGATTTTGGCCTTCATTACTTTTGTAGCGGAATTGTTGGTATTTTCTTTAGGCCTTAAATATCTTTTCTCCATCCTGAGATTTTAAATGATAGACTTAATTGTCTGTCTGGCACCCAGTTGAATTAAGATATTATACATATTTCTGGCCTTTAGTTATGCTACACTCTCTCTGTATGCATTCATATCATATTAATTCATGTCACTAACTGTGCACTTAATGTACCAGTTAAGTCAACAGCCTTAGTCTTCCCAGGAGCTCCTGGGCTTCCTTGTCTCGTCGGTTTCTGTGGATCACTGGTATGGATTAATTCAATTAGTAGAAACTTGAATATGCATGAACAATTATTTATTTTACAAATTTTGATGAAAGAAAATGTGCAATGTCTTTGTACTCCATGTACTTGAAGGGGTAGTGAGACAGATGGCAGGAATAGGACACCCCTCCGTTGGGTCTAGACACTGGTGGTTATGAAGGAAGCAGGATTAAATGAGGAGTAGAGTTCTGAAACGGACACAGCTGAGGCGGCTTGAAGGTGATGGAGGTATGCAGGATGAAATGTGCAGAAGACCTGTGAAGATCTGGACTAGAACTGATGAACTGGAATGGAGGTGGTTGGGGTGGAGGAAGGTTGTAACGACGGGCTGTCTGTGAAAGAGAGAACGACTGATTTGAAATATGACAGGTACATGTTGATTGGTCAAGCAAGGTTGTGGCAGAATCTGGTTGGTTTTCTTACTCAAGAAAGTGAACGCTCATTGTCAGCTGATCAACATAAAAGGAAGATAGAAAGAATGGAGAGTGGAGCAAGTGTTGATAAACGAACTTCCGCTGAGCTTCATTAGAATTTTTTGCCGAATATCAAACCTGCTCTTTACTGTCTATTCTATACGTACTGTATTGTTACCTTTATGACAGGCTGCACAGAGGGCAGCTCTGTTGCATCACAACCAAAAGGTACCTGGTTCTGATCCCAGGCAGAAAGAGGCTTACTGTGTGGAGTTTGCATGTTTTCATGCATGGGTTCTTTCTGGATACTTCACTTTTTCCCAGCAGTCCAAAGACATGCCTGTTAGGTTAAATGTGACAAAATTGCCCATAGGTGTGAGTGTGCCGGCTCATTTGTCTCTGTATGTCAGCACTGTGACTGCCTGGCATCCAGTCCATGCCCCGCCTCTCTCCAAATGACCACTGGGATTGGCTCCAGCCCTTTGTGGAACCAATGAGGGGCAGGAACAGGAAGAGTGGTATAGATAATAGATGGATGAATGGTGTTATAGGCTTTGCAGCCATATGATGGACTTATGGCTGGGACAGCCATATTTGATCTTGTTGCTCCGTTTGTTAGTCTCTACCGGTCTAGATCTTTCTGCATCCTCCTCTATTTCTCCAACAGTTTCAGCAGATGGCTGTTCTACATGAGTCTAGTTTCCCCCTGTTAAACAGTTTTTCCTTGGCACTGTAATGTTGCTGGATGTTGCCTTGTTCCTCTTAGACCAACTCTTTTTAATCAAGTGTTTTAGTATAACATCTGTTATGAATAGGTGCTGTACGTATAAAGATTGATTGGTAAAACAAAACACTTGACGACATTCAAAAAGGGCCTATCTTCAGTGTACAGACTACATGTTTTAACTACGTTATTTGAAAATATGAAATAATATTAAGCATCTTTATTTAAGTATTTTTACAAGCATGTCCTGTCTTACAATCATCCATTAAGAATATTTTCAGACAAAGGGGATATTAGAAAGCAGTTCCTTTATAAACCTTAGTTTGTGTGTTTTGAATGGATGGCATAAAGCCTTTAATTGGGCGTCTTTTACAGTGTGGTGTTTGTGCAGATAAAGTGTGTATCTGTTCTTCTCTGGCCTCCTGCGCTCACTCTGCTGACTCCTCATCCCTTCACTCAGACGTCCCTGAGGATGAAGAAATACAATCGGCTAATTAGTAGCTTAATGTTCCTTTTTAAGTGATGAGCTCCACATGTTCAATAACCCTCTAATGGAGCCACTGCACTAAACTAGACACACACCCACACACTGCCACAGATACCAGAGAGTCTTACTGAGTTTGTTCAACAAATTTTTGCTTAATGCCATGTGCTGTTGTAGTTTTTACAGTGTCTGGATTAGCTTTACAACATGAGAGAAGAAGAGTGGGATATTCATTTAAGCACAGATGTCAGAGACCTTGATGCTGACTTTCAGCATCAAGGTCACTATTCAGCTAAATCATGAACAAACGGGTAAATCTTTCAGTCAGCCCAGGAACAAACTGTTAACCTTCCAGATCTTTCTCCTGTTTCAGACCTTTGACTCTTAATGTTACAAATGTTATTTTCTAAAGGTAAAAAAGGTTCAGAGGATGAATGACAAAGATGATAATGTTTGTCTTTTAAAGAATGAATTCCTAAGCGTTTTAACATGGCTGCTAGAGACAATTACAGCCTTACATGTCCCTCTTATGTTTATTGCAGTAAGTGCCTTAAATGAGATTAGTATATAACATTAGAATTAAGTTTGCCTGTAAGAATATATTCAAGGACAGTGTATGAATATGAGGGCTTCTACACTTGAATTATTCCTAACATAAATAATGTGTTTCACACTGTAAACACAACCTTAATGTTAAAAATACACTATATGGACAAAAGTATTTAGATGCCTGACATCACACCGACAGGAACTGTAATGGGATTGTCCTCAAACACATTTTAACATAGACTTAGCCCCTCCTTTGCAGCTGTAACAGCCTTCATTCTTCTTGGAAGGCTTTGGAATGTTTCTGTGGGATTTTGTGTCCATTCTGTAGAGCATTTATGAAGTCAGGCACTGATGTTGGACAAGAAGGCCTGGCTTGCAATCTCTGTTCCAGTTCATCCCAAAGATGCTTGATGGGGTTGAAATCAGGGCTCTTTGCAGGCCAGTCAAATTCTTCCACACAAAACTCATCAAACCATGTCTTGCTTTGTGCACTGGAGCACAGTCATGCTGGAAAAGAAAAGGGCTTTCCCCAAACTGTTGCCACAAAGTTGGAGTCATAGTATCGTCTAAAATGTCTCGGCATGCTGAAGCATTAAGATTTCCCTTCACTAGGAGTTAAGAGACCAAGCCCAAACCCTTAAAACAGCCTCATACCATTATCCCTCCTACACCAAAGCTCACTGTTGAACTGTCTCCCAGTACCTGCCAACCAGACCATGGAACCACATTCACTGAAGCCTCTGCTTCAGCTACAGATTTTGTGATTACATTAATGCCAGTGGGAGTTAAGAACTCTTCAGCTATGGCATCAGCAGAGCATTGGCGACTCTTATGCACCATGTGCCTTAGCAGTCACTGACCCCACTCTGATTTTACATGTTTTTGCTTTGTGGCTGAGGTGCTGTTGATCTTAAATGCTTCCACTTTCTAAAAATACTTAGTCTACTATCATCATGAGTCATCAGACCAAAAAAAAAAAACAAAAAAAAAAAACACACACACAAAGTTCCAAATCAAATTTTGCTGCCTTTTCAAAGCTTACCTTCCAGGACCACATACAGGTTTTGTGTAAGTTTGTGATTTATGATAAACTGACATTTCTCTCTCATCCAGGGTGTTGTAGCTCAGTTGCAGGCGTCCCATGCAGGCTATAGTCCTCAACAGTTGCAGCTTTGACTCTCAATCCTGACACTGTTAGGTGCATGTCTCCCCCAGTCTCTCATTCATTCATTCTTCTGTCCTGTTAAAGATTTAAAAAATAATCTTTATTCAAAGTATGTGTGTTAAGTAGAGATGCACTGGTTAAACTGTGAGTGTTGGCTCCATCTCAGCAGGGTCATTAGAGATGCAGGAGCTCATTAAACGGTCCGTCTGCTATCGATCTCTGACACATCACTCCTGTGAGTGTGTGAGTGTGTATGTGTGTGTGGGGGTGTGTGTGTGTGTGTGTGTGTGTTTGGACCTGATGAGTGTGATCCCTCATTGTGCAGAGGAAACCAGACCCCTGCATCCTCCACCTCCTCTGATGTCTGTTTCTCCTCTCTGCGGTACCCTGCAGTATTTCCTCGTAGTCTTTGAGCTTGTCTATGCCTCCCTGGCTGAGAGCGAGCGTGAACTGTATTTACAGCTGCAGGAGCTGATGAGCAGAGCAATAGCACTTTATTTTCTCAACTGCAAAGTGTACTCTTGACAATCAGGAGAGCTTACAGCCAGATACTTTACAGCCCAATTTTCTTGCCACAGCGTCCCTCGGTAGATTAAAAGCTCCTCAGGCACATTGAAACAAGCTGAAAAAAAAGATAACAGCGCAGTTCAATTATCAGGTTCTTCTGCATCTTTCTGACTTCTTTCAGACTGCTTTTTCAAAATTGTCAGATGTGTTTTAAAAGTCAGTTGTGTTGTGTTCTTATTTAGCATACAGGAAGGGGAAGACACAGAAACAGAACACGCTGCAGAGACATTTCCAAATTCACTTGGCTTTTATTCACATTTCATCTCAACTGCACCGTCTGTGAGTACATTCTACTATTTCATTTTCTCTCCATCCTAACTGATGAAAACAGGGGGTTAGAACACCACCATCACAAATAATAATAACATTAACAATAATTATAATAAAATAATGTAATAATAATAATAATAATAATAAAAGCAGCATTAAAGAAACAATTTGATTTCTCCCTCCTTTCATTGCCAGCATCTTTGTATCAAATTTACCTGAATGTAACCGTCAATGATCGTTCAAACAAATGGGCACAGAACTAACCTGTGATAAATAATCATCATCATCATTGTCATCCTTCCATCATCAGACCCCACACTCATAATAAGAATTATAACCATAATATAAAATACCAACTCAGAAGTTTAAAAAGTGACTCAAGAAAATATGATTGGTCAATAGAGAGAGTGTGTGTTTATGTATGTGTGTGTGATCTGCATCCTGTTCTCAGTCTGAGACACATCTGTCCTAGCAGATGTTTCTGCCTGTAATCCAAATCCAGTGACACTCAATCTGCTCTGGTCCTCTTTGTTTGTTTGTTTGTTTGAGTCGTTAAGACAGGTGTGCATGAGCAGACAGATACTCAGTACGTTTACATGCATAGTAAAGCAAAGCTACAGTTAGAGCTCCATCAGGCAACTTAACTGGACTACTGTCCTTGTCCACCTCTACTACAGCTAATGGCAGTGAGCCCTCCTGCAGATAGTTGGTACCATGCCCACAAGTTAGCTAGCAGCCAACTGGTTTTATGTCAAACGGTGAGCTTTTTCACTTCATTTTTGGCACTAATGCGACGTCTGTCCCTCTATTGTAGTGATATCTGAAGGCAGACAGCATGACTAAAGCCTGGCACACCACCAGATTTCAAAATATGAACCCTTTTATAATTGTGAGAGGTCAGTTTATTTCAAGGTTAACAGATTTTTGATTTGAAATGAGAAATCAAAACATGGAAATAACACATCCCAGGCTCTTTCAGGCAGTTCTTTTTTTTAAGATATATGTTTTCAGCTTTTTATGCCTTTATTATAGAGAAGGACAAGGGATTGAGGGGGAAACAGGGATGAGAGAGTGGGGGAGAGACATGCAGAAAAGTAGCCACAGGCTGGACTTCATCCGGGCGCGTACATGGGGGCGCACCTTTAAACCACCAGGCCATCTGTGGCCCCAGGTAGTTCACATTAAATTGGGAATCAAAAAACAGAGCACAAAAAAAAAAACAACCTTATTTTCCAATTTAGTGGGGTGAAGATAAAAGTACAGAACGACCTGCGTATCATTCGTTCAGTTGATGTTTGATTAATAATTAAATAATGTGATTCTCTGGATGCTTTTCTGAGCGCAACACTGACTTACACAAATGAATAATGAACTCAAACTTACTGCTTGAGGCTGTTTTGTTCATTATTTGATTCCAACATTGACATTAAAAATCAAAAAGCAAATTGTTTCTCGTTTATTTGAATTCGTTTCAGAAATGAAAATGAGAAAATGAACTGTTTTTTTTCAGCATTAGATTTGGTTTAAGAAATAGATAAATGAAAAACATCTCGTTTTTTTATATTTCTTATTCAATTATCTATCAAATGCACAAACAATACATGGATTCAGAACACTGGTTATGTAACATTTCCTCTGTAAAAAAAAAAATAAAAATAAAAAAAGAAGAATTGTTCATTTTTCTCTGTTTTTTGATTCCCAACTCATTATGAACTGTCTGAAAGGGCAAAGGACATGCTATTTCCATGTTTAGTTACCTATTTTTCAAACTGAAATTGGGAAACAGTTTGTTTTTGGATTTCTGATTTCAAATAAAAATCCATTGGCTGTAAAATACACTTATTGTGAGAGACCCACAGCAACATCTGAGTCTCCACTCTCAATGGCAGTCTTAAACCACTCCTCTCTTTCTCAGCTAGACTGTGATATGTTTTACAGGACATCTTGTATTAACACTCTTGTTTTGCCACAAATCACCAAGTTGCTCCTCCATTTCTGATGTCCATTCAACTCCATGCTCAATGTTTATTGTTGCCATAGCTGTATTTGTTGTGCTTCCTCCTTCTGTCAGCTTTCTTTCTAAACTGGCTATTTTAACAATCCTACTCAAGCCTTCTCAGCTGTCCTTGATGCTCACCCCACACAACAGGATGGTAAAAATAAAATTAAAAACACACAGAAAAATGTATTTCTTGGTGTGTGTGTGCCAGGCTTTATGCTATGTTTAACATCTATGCTCATGGACTTCAAGGTCAAAAACCATTGTGGGAACTGTGGAGCATGTGCAAAACTTCTGGTCTTGTTCGTTTCTGAGTGACGTGTATATATATAAAGGAATTAATTGACTTCATTATTTAGTGTTTTAGTCCAACTTTGAGGAATTTGATTTAGTACATTTTATCTTACATGTATTTAAGAGTCCAGATTGAGACAGACTAGTACAATATCCTGGCCTTTTTTCCAACTGCATGTAAACGTACTGACTGCCTGGTTCTAATGAGCTACAGCAGGGTGCTACAGCAGCAGGTCAGGCTCCTCTTAGAGCCAACAGTATGTTAGCACTGGTTTCACTGAGACGGGCCACACTCTCACACACTTTGGTCCACTGACATCTAAACCCACGTCTTCTGTCCTGTGAGGAATGTTACACAGTAGCTTCTACTCAGTGTAAAAAAGCTTTGAGCCTCTACATAAACACCTTTTCACACATGAAGGTTGCTACCTTAAAGTCATGATGGGGAGGAAAACGTTTCCACAAGTCTTCCCACACAGCGCAGGTTTAATTGAATCTAATCCCATTAACATTAAGGCTGCAGCAGTTTAAAGCGTGCACATTAAAGGATTAAACGCTTTAGTTTATTCTTAAAGGCCCTCAGAAAGACCTTTCTCATTTAGCTTTTTACTTCAAGTATTGAGGGCTTCATATAATTAAATAAGTCATAAAAGTTTGGCATCACAACAACTTGGATTTTGTTGTTTCACTGACACCTCTCCAATAATGATAGCATTTTCACAATTATTTAGTGTACTGGAAAGAGCTGAATGAATAAATGAATGAAACTTTTTGCTGTCATCAATTCAAAGATTATTGGGAAATTTTATGTACTTCTCTGGCATGTCAAACCTCCTCGGGGCACTTTAGGTGGTAAGAAATAGAGAGAAAAGGGAGGGAGGAATGTTAGAGCTAAGGGAAGAAGAGGGTTAGGTTTGACATTCCAGGAAAAACTAGAAGTGTGATCCTGCTACTGAAATTTTAGGCATCATTGGTGCTAAGTGATCAGTGTGCTGCTCACTTCCATTTATTCCCCCACTAATTAGGATTCAGCAAAACAGAAACAAAAATCTAAGCAGAACTGGTCTTTCAGGTGCTTCAGTGTTGAGTAAGGAATGGAGAAATAAATAACTCAAGTTCAAGTAAGCCTCAAGGGCAAGAAAACTAATTATGATAACCAGATTTACTTAATTCCTGTTAATTGAATTCAGTTTCAACTGACTCACTTTACAATACAATATCCAACATAATACTAGGTTCATGCTACAATTTTACTATAATTTTATATGATTCTGTGATTTTTATAACCTTGCAAAGCAGATGGATGCCCGTTTCCGTGTTTCTCACTGGCGAATTCATCTTACAAAGCTCCCATCTGAACTGTTTGGGCCTGGTTAGAAAGTGACAAGACCAATCAGCATCGAGGGGCAGTACTTTTGGGTGCGGCGGAGTCGTGACGTAAGCAAGCAGCAACAAGAGGCCGGTGCAGATATGGTGGAAGATAGTAGCGTGGATGCTGCTAAAGCGTAAGTTTTATCAGAACTTGAAGACATTTCTTCGTTAAAAAAAAACACAAAGAACAGAACTGAGTTGTTTTCTTTTTAAAAAATTACATAAGTCGTGTACTGACATGTCTACAGTCGCCATGGTTCGCGTTACGCAGTTCTCTATGGAGCTTACTCTTCAATAGGGGCTCACCTTGCTAGCGGCCACGTCACGTGTTTTGTTGCTCTGATTGGCCTGTAAAGATGTGACAGACAGAATGTTCATCCAACCACACTCCTACTTTTTTTCAAAGGCTCTGCCCTTTCCCAAACGCTGTGTATCAGTGGTTTAGCAGATGGATGTGTGAAACACATCCATCTGGCATGTCAGGTTATGATTTTATAGACATGGGAGTGAAATCAATTTATGAAAAGCTATTCTTACTTTATTTACTTTTTCTTTTTAAAATTTTTTCCTTGTTTTTTTTAATCAATAATTATTAAAAGGCATATTTTTCAGTTTATAAAACCATGTCACATTTTGTTAAGAAAAAAAAGAGGCTCCTTCTACTCAACTTCAGCTACTGTCATGAAGAGAAGTTTTAAAGCAGATAGCGCCCTCTGCTGGTTAGACAAGAATCTAAATGTCAAATTGTTAAAAATGTCCAGATTTGTATTGTGAGGTATAATTATAGTTCATGTGAAGATGTCTAACCAGCAGCATTTACATCAGACATATTATAATCCTGCACTCATTCATTGTTGGACATTAGTCTTAAACACATGGCACTAAAATAATAGATAACCAAGAAAAAAACAAGTATTTAATGCTGAAACTGATGAATGGAGAGTGATGTTGAGGTCTATGCCTAATGGCATTGGTTAAGTGATTGAGACTTTAAAGGCCTTTTATGATACATAGCTAACAAATGTTTCTGACTTCATCAAACTGTCGTCACTTTTACTGGGACATGTGCTCCTTCTCACACACCATGAATCATCAGTTCATATGAAAAATATGACATTTTCATGTCTGAAAAGGGCTTTACCACCACTGCATGAAGATTGTAAAGAAGTTTCCCTGCAGCCATGTTTTCATACTGTGTGAAATGTGAGCGGGGAGTGAGCGGGGAGTCAGGCCACAGTCAACCAGATAAAACCACAATCAGTGCTAAAATACTGCTGTAGCCTGTCACCTGTGCCAAAAGGAGACCATGAATACACTCTAAAGTATCCAACAGCATTGATATGACTGAGTGTCAGAAAGGCCTCCATGGAAGGATTTAGTGTGCTTTCTTGCCACAGTTCTTACTCTCGCCACCAGGTGGCACTGTTCATCCATGTCTGTCACCTCCTAACTACACTGTGCCATCACCGGATGGGTTTTCTTTCAGGATGAGTGAGACACTGATAGGATACCAGCATCAATGATTTATTTTAAGTCAAAACTGAAGAAAAAGCAGCTGGAGATCAAAAAGAAGCTGGTGCTGTCCTGCTCTTATTTTGAAAGCCTGGACCCTCTCCGACAGTTCTTCCTCTCCATCTTTTCATTAGTTCATCTGTTGTAGAGCAACAGCACTCTTCTTCTTTCATCCAGCATCCATTCTGTCTCTACGCTTTCTTCATCTCATTCTTTTCATCAGACTTGCAGGTGGTCTGTTGTGTGTCCTTGTGTTCCCAGTATGATCTGCTGGTGTCAGTCACTGGTATTGGAGGTAATTTTTAAGGGACTGGGGAAGAGGGAGGCTCTGGATCTCCTGAAGACGCTCCCGACCCAACGCCAGACGGGCTGCACGCCGACACAGGTCCATGAGAGGGAGAGGCTCAGCTGCAGAGAGAAAAAAGAGAGAATAAGTTAGGTTAACATTTTAATGTGCACAAAAGACGAATGAATGAATAAAGCAAACAGAAGCAGAAAGTGATGGTGCACACTTTTAAATAATTTAAATTCCTCTCACACAAACTGCACCTGTTTGTGACTACTACTACGTTTTGATCCTCTAAACCATTAAAAATTTGTAAAACCAGTGGGGAGAAAAATCTGTTTTTTGTGTAACATGCTCTCTTTGACCTTCATACACTAGGTTTAAGGAGGAAACCGATACTTGACGCTGTGGTCAGAGCTGCAGGACACTCAAGACTCAAGACTGTGTATACATATGGACATATATACAGATATACAACAGATTATCTGCTATGCAAAATAAAAGCCAAAATAAGCTCTCACAGACACTGGCATGTTACAATTGGAGCAAAGACACAGAGCAGAGAGCTGGTAGAGCTGGGATGTAGAGCTCATGTCATGAAACCATGAAATCTCAGCAGCTCCTTTCAGCGATACATATTTGATTAAAAACAAAAAACTATCCAAAAAGTGAACACTTGGACACAAAGCAGCATGGTGGACAGTAGCAAAAAAGACAGGAACCATTTTTTATCAATATCATTATTGTTATTAATATTATTAGACCTGTATAATTTATTTTTCAAGTTTGCCCTTAGAAAAAAACCAGAGGTCTAACCCCACATTAAATTATTTGTAGACCACTTTTAGGAGTAGTTACAGGAACAGTAGCTTACTATAGCTTGGTAAGCTTTAGCTAAAGATAACAAAGTTGTGCTAGCTTAAGTAGTTAAAGCTACTACTTAAGCCACTGTAGCTTTGTTAGCTTTAGCTAAAGCTGACAAAGCTACAGCAAGCAACCATTAACATAACTACTTCTAAAATGGATCTAGCTATAGCAGACAGCACAATCTAATGCAGTGTTGCTTGCTTTAGCTTTGTTTACTTTAGATTTATTTACGTAGCTATACAACCAGAGATTAGAGTTTATGTAGATTTATAAAGTTTAGATTTAGCTACATGGCTATGTAACATATGGAGCTAACATAGCTTTGTTTACTTTAGATTTAACAACATAGCTATGTAACCTACACAGCTAACACAGCTTTGTTAACTTTATATTAAGCTATTGAGCTATATAACCTACAGAGGTAACACAGCTTTGTTAACTTTATATTTAGCTATTTAGCTATATAACCTACAGAGGTAACACAGCTTTGTTAACTGTATATTCAGCTATGTAGCTATGTAACCTATGGAGCTAACACAGCTTTGTTAACTTTATATTTAGCTATTTAGCTATATAACCTACAGAGGTAACACAGCTTTGTTAACTTTATATTTAGCTATGTAGCTATATAATCTATGGAGCTAACATAGTTTTGCTAACTTTAGATTTAGCTATGTAGCTATGTAACCTATGCAGCTAACACAGCTTTGTTAACTTTAGATTCAGCTATTTAGCTTTATAAACTACAGAGGAAACACAGCTTTGTTAACTTTATATTTAGCTATGTAGCTATATAATCTATGGAGCTAACATAGTTTTGTTAACTTTAGATTTAGCTATGTAGCTATGTAACCTATGCAGCTAACACAGCTTTGGTAACTTTATATTTAGCTATGTAGCTATATAATCTATGGAGCTAACATAGTTTTGCTAACTTTAGATTTAGCTATGTAGCTATGTAACCTATGCAGCTAACACAGCTTTGTTAACTTTATATTTAGCTATGTAGCTATATAATCTATGGAGCTAACATAGTTTTGCTAACTTTAGATTTAGCTATGTAGCTATGTAACCTATGCAGCTAACACAGCTTTGTTAACTTTATATTTAGCTATGTAGCTATATAATCTATGGAGCTAACATAGTTTTGCTAACTTTAGATTTAGCTATGTAGCTATGTAACCTATGCAGCTAACATAGCTTTGGTAACTTTATATTTAGCTATGTAGCTGTATAATCTATGGAGCTAACATAGTTTTGCTAACTTTAGATTCAGCTCTGTAACTGCTTTATTTATGTAGCTAACATAACTTCATTAGCTCCATTGTAGTGTTTTCATGAAGGAAAAGCTTTTTTCTCCTGTAAACAGACTGTTTACTTGGCTTATTAAATTTTTTTAAATTAGGTTATTTAGGTCAGGTTTTTTTTACTTTTAACTTTTCGTAGCCTTACCCTAACCCTAACCCTACCCGGAAGCATAACCTAAAATCTGAGGGCGTCAGCAGCCAGACCATCTTGAATAAATCTCTTCATATTTAAGCATTGAATATACTATGACATAAATGTTTTTTGGATGAAGGCATTTAGAGGATTTCTCAACAAAGCTTTTTTTGAGCCACAAATCTCCCTCCCATTTGACCCCAAACAGACTAAACATCCAAACAAAAGAACAAAGCATGTCAAACTCACTCTTATGTCAGTAAAGATCCACTTCCACCACTATTTCCTTGGTAGTCTAGTACAGATGGCAGTTTAGCAAGGTAATTCAAGCCAGTCTGGCCCCTGTGACTTTCATGTATCTGAACCATTTTGACCCCAGTCCCTAAAATTTATCTGAAACTTTCTTAAAAAAAATATTAGGGTCTCCATAATGCTGATTTGATTTGGTTTTTTAAACAAATATTCTAGTGTTAGAGCATGCTTATTTTCTATCTCAGAAAATATAGAGCCAAATGATGAAGTCAGGCTGATTAAGCTATCATAGAAATAAAAACAGGTTTGCCAGTGCTTTTTGTGTCTGTTTTTAGAAAAACAAAAAGACTTGATTCTCTAAGCTTTCATGCGAACATGCCACTCATAAATGATTCTTTGAAATGAAAAATCCTTGTTCAAGCTTTGCTTGCTTTTAAACGCTAAATTACATTTAAATAACAGCTCAAAGAAAGTTTGGGCTATCTCCTGTCTCTTATTTCTCATCTATGGGGAAAAATTAATCTCAAACAGTGACAAAACTCAGTTAGTTTCTCAAAAAGACAAACAGAGTGATGTTTTATTTGCTACGGAAATGCTCTTTCTGATCCCCTCATGTCACTTTCAGAGGAATGTCACCCATCCCATCACATCATGTCTTAAAAGTTGCATTCAAGCTTTCAGCATTCGTAAGTGTACTGGAGTTGCTATTCCATGGTGTCACATTTAATTAACATTTTAAATTTCCTTCTGTTGCTCGTCTCATGTGAGATGAGTTTGGAGCATTAATTAGACTGCCACTCAGAGTTTCAGCTCCTGTCAACAAAACCAGATTACAGATCTGTAACATGTCAAGAAAATCTCAATTAAACT
This sequence comes from Cheilinus undulatus, assembly GCF_018320785.1. Classification (NCBI taxonomy): domain Eukaryota; kingdom Metazoa; phylum Chordata; class Actinopteri; order Labriformes; family Labridae; genus Cheilinus; species Cheilinus undulatus. The sequence continues at coordinate 31,255,534 of NC_054877.1, forward strand.
TAACGAGGGATTTAAGAGGATTCAGCTTAGATTGAACGGGCTTTAGCTATACTTTGATTTTTCAGGATTGTCATAGGGCTTTAACAAGAAAGCAGCTCAATATAACCTTGAAATAATGTCCCCATTGAATCCTAAAATCATACCTGTTGCGTATCTCAAAACGTGCACTTTTAAGCTGGTAAAATTAAATCAATACTGATGCTTTTGATAAGGATGATAGACGCAGTTACTGTACTGATTGGCAACAGCTTTATAGTTTCTTTTAATGCCTGTAGATAAATTTAGTACAAGTCTCTGGTCCAAATTGTTTTTCATGGTCAGACAGGATGTGCAATCAACCATAAAATGTTAATGTTTCATCATCAGCAAAGTTAAAAAATAATCTCGTCTTCACCTTTAAAACTTCAGAAGAGGAAGAAGATATGTCAGGAAATGTGTTAAATATACATTAAGGAGTATTCAGTAACTCTTTTGGTAACTGGAAGGAAGTGTGTGGTTGATTTCTTCCTATGTTGGATCGACCCTGACAAGTTTTTACAGTCAACTCGAGTACAGAAACAATAAACCAAACTTAAAATGTAAACAAAGCAGCCCATTTCAAGCCAGTTATCTCCTTTGTGTCCTTCCAGCTTGACTGAGTGTGAACAACTTGGCCTCATGACCTCCTTCATTACATTTTATAGTATCATTAGTATCAATTAATGGTAACGACCATGTCTGATTGGCCTAATTACCCAGTCCAGCACAGTGGGAGGGGTCTGAAAGCACCTGATATGTCACGTAATGAACTACATGATCTATGACCCCTCCAAAAATCTCCATACATGAAAGAACAGTCCCACCATCAGGAACATACCACGCTCAGCTCACTGAACTGCACTTTATATGCAAAAGCTGCAGAACCCTGTGAACCCTCACCCACACAAAGACATCCAATCAGCAAAGCAGCGAGCAGGAGAAACGGCAGGGTGAGCGAGGCAGAACAACAACAATGGAGGAGGTCACTGAGATGGAAGAGAGGAGAACAGTCAATGTCAGACAGGAGCAGAGACGTGTAAAATTTAGAGAAGGACAACCATATGAGGAGACATCCTTCAACATAAAGCTGTTAAAACACATGAATTTATCAGACTAATTAATCTGAATAAAAATCAAATGCCAATACATGTTCTACATTTATAGACGTGTGTTTGTGTCATGCCTTCTGTGCACATTTTCGATAGTCTTTAATTTAAAAAATCTGCCTCTTATTACTATTCTTTTTTTAACTTTTGTTCCATCATTGCTGATATTTTGTTTGTCTTGCTAAAGCCTTCTTATAATTTCAATGCTTTTACTTAATTTGCCTCTTTTGAAATATAATTCTATTTCCTAAAACACTTTTGTTGAATCTTTTTTATTCCATCCCCTGAAATCACTTTTATTTCTCATATATTTTCAATATTATTTTGCTTTTCTTAATTATTTTATTATTTAGATTTAATTTTTTTCTCTTGTATTTCCTTTACAATTTGCACCTCTTTTTCCATTCCTTTTATTGCATTTTCATGTGTTCTTTGATCACTTCTATTTCTTTCATACTTATCTTTCTGTTGCTTCTTTTTATAACTTTATATTGTATGTATTTTATTGCTTTTATATTTAAGAAAATATTTTAGTGTTTTCTGTCTTTTTCATTGCTTTAACTTCTACAGCTTTAATTTTTATTACTTATTTTTGTATTTCCTTTATTTCTTACTCATCATATTTCTCTAAGTTTTTTCTTTATTTTAAATTGTCTTCATCTTTAAATTATTTTTATTGCTTTAATTTTTATTTCTATTTATTTATTTTTGTATTTCTTTTTTTTACTTATTTAATTTCTCTAAATTCATACATCACTTTTATTACCTTATACCCTCTAATTCTTTTTATTGCTTTTACCTTTTTCTAGTTTTATTGTTTTTATTTCCTTCATTTTTTTACTGATTATATTTCTCTTCCTTCATCATTTCAGTTCCTTCATCTCTTTTATTTCATTTTACCCTTTATACTTTTTTCTTTGTTTTAAATTTGTATTTCTATCTAATTTTGTTTTTCCGTTATCTTTTACTGATTATACTTCTCTAAGTTCCTTCATTACTTTTATTACCTTTAACCATTTAACTTCTTTTTATTGCTTTTATTTCTGCTAGGTCCATTCGTTTTCTTTTACAGATTTTAACTGCTTCTCTCCCCTTTCTTTGTCTATCTCTATCTTTTTGCTTTCTTGTTGTGTCTGCCATGTTGTTTGGGTTCTGTTGTTGCCTACTGAGTTTTGTGAACTGAATCTTCTCTTTTTATTAAAGATGTGCTGCTGTTCTTTGTTGTTTTCTTAGGTAAAAGACTCGTAATGCAAATGTGTCAATAAATCATAAAAAAGAATAATTTGCTACATATTCACAGTATCTAAACATTTGCTTACTACAGTATTTAACAAACTTTAATTTGAGTTGTGGATCTAATTTTAAAGGTGTGATTCTTTGTGAAGACCCTGAGTGACATCATCCGTCTGTCTGTCCCTGCTGTTCTTGTTTTGGATAAAAACCCCCACCTTCATCACCTGTTAGCATTCTGGACGTCCTCCACCACCTGCTCCTGTGGCTGCGCCACTGTCTGTGTCTATGCTCAAGGTTAAACCAACAGGATAAAAGACAGCCCTGCCTCTATACACACACTTACACTCCAGTCCAACATGTGTGTGTCCTTGAAGTGTGACTGTCACATTAATGCTCGTCCACGCTCACAGAAAAACACAATCAGTTTTTCACTCACAATGAAGCGTTTTCACCTCTGCTTGACTCTCAATTATTCCTCCATTCTGAGAGCTGCTCTCATCACATTAAATGGAAATATACAGAGGATGAATGCTGCTGTACAGAGGAAGAGTGCTACAAACAAAAGGAGCAGATGAGTGATTCACACGGGCTCCTTTTAGTGCTCAAAAGACTAAAGTAAACATATTCATTAATAACCTTTTGATACAAAGAGAGACTGTTTTTATATTTATATATTAGTATAACCTGACAGCACTCCGACTGGTAAAGCATTAAAGGTTCAATTATTTCCTGTGTTGACACACACATAGAAACAGACAGAGCCTTCTGTCAGGCCAGTCAGACTGTATCACATCGCCGTGACATAGGATGTAGTTCACATCAATCCTGGCAACACCCTATGGATGGTGTTTGGGAAAGACAAGACCTTTCATAAGAAAAAACACAAAAACTCAGAGGGTGACTGGACTAACAATGTGTCTGTTACAGTGCCTGTGTTAGTTTTTAACAAAAAAGAAAAGGGGATCACCAGATAGCAGTGAATGTGTCTCAGCTGATTGTAGTATAAAGACACCTGTGTCTGGAAGGTCCAGCCACTGGTTAATCAGTTTCCCTGGCTACTATTACACCATGAAGACAAAAGAACTTTTCAAGCAATCAGAGGAAGTTGGGAGATAATCTGCATACATCAACGGTTGCCTGGGTTCTTCACCAGTCAAAGCTTTATGGGAGATTGGCAGCGAGAAAGCCACTATTGTGGGAGACTCCATGGTCAAGTGGAAGAAAGTTTTTGGTCTGATGAGACCAAAATGGTGCTTTTTGGCACCATAAGATGCTATGTTTCGCAGACACCAATCATTTCACATCACCACAAATACACCGTCCCCAGTGTGAAGCCTGGTGGCGGCAGCATCATGCTGTGGGGATGCCTCTCGGTAGCCGACCCTGAACAGCTTGTAAAAGTAGAGGGGGGAAATGAACGCGGCAAAATATAGGAAAATCCCGGAAATCCTGTCACAGGGCTGTTCTCGATCCACCTGATGACGGACATGAAATCCATCAGCTTTGCAAGGCAACAAGCTGTCTGAAAATTCACAGATACGGATCAAATGTTGCAGTAGACAGCAATCATGGGGTAATGTGAAGCAGTGGAGCCAACAGTTTAAGCCAGAGAGGTAGAAAAAAACAAAGAAAAACACTTTGGACAATGACTGAACTTTCTAAGGAAATATTGACAAGTATTAAATGAGCTGATTGGGAATGTGGAACATACATGATGTTAGCCAGCCTGGGCTGAGGCACAGCAGAACAGCTGTGAGATCATGATGTCTACTAGATTCTTTTTTTAATGGCCATCCTATTATAACAGTAGATTTATTTAAGGCCTAAATAAATGTTTAACAGAGTTTAACAAAGTGTTGCCTGATGGCTGATTTTGAGTATTCATTTACTTTAAGAATCAAAACTTGCCACGAATAGTAAGGATTAAATACTATAGGTGAGAAAAAAAAGGGGTATAAACACAAGCAGCGTACTTTTTCATCTTTGGCCTCATTAGCTACTTGCCTGAATGGAGGAAAAAGCAGCTATGTGACTGAAGAGTTTACTAAAAACCCCAGCAGACTTTCTGTGTTCAAGTCAATTCAAGGTTATTGTGGCTCATGTCATTTCTGCAAGAGAGTAATCTGAGTGTGGACTTGTGACTGTGCGTGTTGTTTGCCAGTTTCCATCAAAAGGGAGCAATTTTGCGGCAAATCACATTAATTTGAGCACGCTCACTGGCTCTCTGGTGCTCAGTTATGTGGGGACAATTTGCTCTTGCTGATTGGAGGGAGCTTCTGTCATCTCTCTGAGTTTCTCTTTTTCTTTGTTCTCTATCCCTTTCAGTAAAAAAAGAGAAAAAAAAAATCAAGGAGTAGACTGACTGGAAAAATCACTGGCTGTATGCAAAAAGGAAGCTAAATGAGGCTCTCAGAGTAAAATAACACAATGGAATCAGTGTGAACAGTTTCAAAGGGCACCGCTCTGTCTCTGCACTCTACTACAATACCAGGAATACTTTCCTATGAGACCATATGTATAATGCATTACTAAAATATTTATAATGTGTTTTAATGATCTTGTAAGGTATTACAGGTTCTCTAGCCCTTTAATGTAAAGCATTTAGATATACCAACCATGCAATATGTTTGAAGAGCTGCATTAACTGAAATTCAGACACATTTGAAGGAAAGTGGAGACAGGGTGTGTGACAAGTTTTGGCGCTGTGTTTAGAGTCACCTCAAGGATGGAAATCCAACATTCACTCTCTTTTAGCTCTAGTTTGGTCTCCACCAGCAGTTCAGTGAAATACCTTCCTCTTCAATTGAAAAGTGCTTAATTATGTTAGATGACTGTTACGAGAGCTACAAGACTGGACTGTTAGATAAAATCCATGTGATCAAATTTTCAAGCCTGTTAAATGTGCAGTATATAAAATTCCACCACAATGGGGCTCTCAATCAAATCAATAGCAAAAATAGACATAGAGACATACTGTACAGTTCTGCCCACCTCTACTACTACTCGTTATTTTGAACCAAGGGTTAAAAAAAAATCTTCCTCAAGGTGTTTTTGAGAACAGCAATTTTTGGTTTGTGGATAATTCTCTCATAATGAGGGAGAAAAGCTGTTTAAAGTTGCCTTCTGGGTTAACACTGCAAGCTATTAGCAAATCATTCTGGGATTGCAAGTATTGTGATCCAGGAAAGTCACTGCTCAAAGTGACTTTCCTGGAGTTTTTGTTGAAAAAACTCTTCATAACAGCAGAGCTGAGCAGCATGTCTCTACACAGCCTGAAAATGTCTAGTGGGGTCACACCTGTGGTTTTGTGGGGGCGGATGATGAAGTTCTGCATTACTCTAAGTCAGAGGATACCTAAATGCATGGTGCAAGTGAGTGAAGTTAAGTTAGGGAGTTGATTTGATTCTGCAAAGAGAGTATCATACTCAAGTAAAAGCACAACTACTCTGCTTAAATGTATTAAAGTAGAAGTTGAAGTACTGATTTCAAAATGTACTCAAAAAAGTGCACGTAGCCAAAAATGCTACCCAATTACAGTCATTTGAGTAAATGTAATTAGTTAATTTCCCGCCTGGTTAACTGAGCTTTGCGAGCACTCAAGTACTGAAAATACAGTTAAATCTCATCCCTATTTCTGATTTTGCAGTCTTGAAGTAACATCTGGTGTATCCATGGCAACAATAAACATATCACATACTGTAATGGCAGCGTCCAAAATAAGACACAGCCCATTTCCATCCATTTAAGTTGAAGAATTTCTCTGGCTTTGAAACCTGTTGAAATATTTGAGATATTGTAAGTGCTTAAGTAAAAATATACTGACAGGAGCAGTCAGTTTTTAATTAATCTAGACATTTCAGTGCAAAAGTTGACCTATTACCTATAAATGCCACTTGATGCATTAGTAGAGCTTTAACCACCACTTATTCATGCAAACAGCTGTGTTGAAGTGTTTGCAGATCTTATGCCTCATAGTGTGGGCCCCAGGGAAGTACTACTTCATTCTCTTCTACTTTATTATCATAGCTCAAGGTTAATCAGTGCAATTTTGTATAGGTTATGACCATTTATACATCCGTTTCCCTCCAGATAACTGTCTTTCATTGCATTACACCAATAATTAGCCGGGCTTAACACTCCCTATTGCAATACTCAGTGCATTAACTATTAGATGTATTCTTAACAGCACATTTCTATCATGTTTCACCCTCTAAACATCTTCTCTGGAGGTGTGAGTAAGATGCTAATGAGAAGAGAGCATGAGGAAGATCAGCAGCAGGTCATTAACCCCAGCATCATTACACATGCAGTGCATTAAGAAGAATAACATTCAAAATGCTGCTGTAGGACAGAATATCATTGATGTGAGGGAATCTTTACCTCCAGACTACCAATGAGATAAAACAAGCTGAAGCTGGGATCAATCTGTTTCTGGCATTTCCCTTGACCAACACTTTTCACGGGTCAGATTATTTCTTTTTAGTTTTCAAGAAAGGCTGTTATTGATCTCTCTAGAGCTGAATGTAATTTGTCAGCTTGACTATGAGAGGAATCCTAAATGGCCCCTGAGGAAGAGCTGGGCAGAAAAAGATTATGAAGAAGAAGAATGTTTAGTGATTCCCTTTTTGTAGCTTTTGATCCTTTTTTGCAGCTCTGGGATTTAAACCTGCAACCTTCAGCAACTCATGCACAGTCTGCTGTTTTTATGCACACATTACTGTGCATGCAGGTGGCAGATGTTGCTGCTGTAAATCTTGTTAGAAGGTTTTACACATTGACGAGGGCAACACCAGATTGATACCACATGTAAAGCGTTCCCAGTGAGCGCAGAAGTTTCCTGATGAGACGTTTTATATGGATATGAGGCGTGACCCGGGGTCTGCTGCGACAGGAACGAGCAGTAACAGGGACACACGATGTGACATGATGCCTGTAATGAGATACAGCACACAGCAGAGTGGAGCAGAGCAGGATTTATAGTCTCCAGACACTGATAATGTAAGAGAGGGTGAAAATGGCAACGGCAGCATCACTTTCATGATGGATGTAAAAAGTGACCTGTGAGGAGGGCAGGGAGCTAAATAAAGCCTGACAGATGATAAAAGAGTTTCAGAGAAAAAGGAGAGAAAGATTGGAGAAGAGAGGAGAAACTAAAGTCAAACATATAGACTGTAAAAGTTTTGTTAAACAATGTTTAAAACTGTCGAAGCTCCCCTTGTCTGACACGAGAGTTAGCAAACACACCGTTAAACCTTATGTCGTAGCATTGTAAAGCCTATCACTTTTAAAAGACCATAAATCCTCTTTTTAACAGGCCTTTTGGCAACAACTTTTTACTGTTAGCAACTCTGAAGCTGTCAAACCCTTGTGATTTTGTAGAACTAGTCAAGTTTTAATTGATTGTAAAATAAAAGGAGCTAGCAAGCTAAGCTAACTAGCTTCCATGCAGACAGGGGATCTTTCTTAATAAAATTAGTAGGCTACCTAGCTCACTAACGTTATATATACTTTCCCTATAGGCAAACTGCTGTTCATCTCAGTGTTATGTTTCTTCTATTTTAAATATGGGGATTTAGGGAGCTATGATAACAGTAAACTATACAATAGTAGTATTTGTAAAACTAGTAAAACTAGTAATACTAGTAATAGTATTACTGTTTCTGCAGCTGCATGCAGTATTTTCTCATCCTTAGACAAATTATATTAAAGAGAGACCTGAATTCAAAACAAGAAGGAGGTCGTGGAGGTGGCAGGTGCTGAGTAGTGCTAGTCTTAACTTGCTAATGCAGAGTTTTGGGGGATCCATGTTACAGAGGTGAATTTTGGCTATTGAACTCACAACCTATGGCAGCCACCATGACAATACATGCCTTGTTAAAATTAAAAAAGGAAGAATTTCTATTTTTTTTTTAAATAGATAGCTAATATTTGAGAAACTGTGTAAGACCTACAGTCATGGACGGAAGTATTGGCATCCCTGGAGTTTTTCCAGAAAATACACCATTTCTCCCGGAAATTGTTGCAATTACAAATGTTTTTGGTATTCACATGTTGATTTCCTTTATGTGCATTGGAACAACACAAAAAATCTGAAGAAAAAAGACAAAATTGACATGATTTTACACAAAACTCAAAAAATGGGCTGGACAAAATTATTTTAAAACTGTGGGTAAATCATTTTATTCCAAACATGTGATGCTCATTTAAACTCACCTGGGGCAGTAACAGGTGCTGGCAATCTAGAAATCACACCTGAAGCCAGTCAGAATGTCTAAAAGTTGACTCAGCCTTTGTGTTGTGTGCCTGTGTGTGTCACACCAAGCATGGAGAAGAGAACTGAGGACTTAAGAAGCAAAATTGTAGAAAAATATGAACAATCTCAAGGTTTCAAGACCATCTCCAGAGATCTTGAAATTCCTTTGTTCACTGCATATATGTAATATACTGTAATATAATCAAGAAGTTTATAACCCATGGAACTGTGGCTAATCTCTCTGGATGTGGACGGAAGAGAAAAATTGACAAATGAATGCAACGCAGGATAGTTGGAATGGTGGATAAACATCCTCAGTCAACTTCCACACTAATTCAGGCTGTCCTGCAGACTCGGGGTGCAAAAGTGTCAGCTTGGACCATACATCGTCATCTGAATGAGATGAAGCGCTATGGCAGGGGACCGAGGAGAACCCCACTGCTGACAAAGAGACATAAAAAAAAGCAAGACTGGAGTTTGCAAAAATGTACCTGAGCAAGCCTCAATCCCTCTGGGAGAACATTTTGTGGACAGATGAGACTAAGGTAGAGCTTTTGGGAAAAGCACGTCATTCCACTGTTTACAGAAAATGGAATGAAGCCTACATAGAAAAGAACACAGTACCTACAGTCAAACATGGTGGAGGTTCAAAGATGTTTTGGGGTTATCTTGTTGCCTCTGGCACTGGGTGCCTTGACTGTGTGCAAGGAATCATGAAATCTGGAGACTATCAAAAAATTTTGGGCCGCAATGTAGGGCCTAGTGTCAGAAAGCTGGGTCTGCATCAGAGGTCATGGGTGTTCCAGCAGGACAATGACCTGAAACATACCCCAAAAAGCACCAAGAAATGGCTGGAGACAAAGCTGGAGGGTTCTGAAGTGGCCAGCAATGAGTCCGGATCTAAAACCCATTGAGCACCTATGGAGAGATCTTAAAACTGCTGATGCAAGAAGCACCCTTCAAATCTGAGAGACCTGGAGCAGTTTGCAAAAAAATAGTGCTCCAAAAATCCAGTTGAGAGGTGTAAGAAGCTTGTTGATGGTTATAGGAAGTGATTGGTTTCAGTTATTTTTTTCCAAGGGTGCGAAACCAAATATTAAGTTGAGGGTGCCAATAATTTTGTCCAGCCCATTTTTTGAGTTTTGTGTAAAATTATGTCAATTTAGTCTTTTTTCTTCAGATTTTTTGTGTTGCTCCAATGCACATAAAGGCAATAAACACATGTATACCAAAGACATTTGTAATTGCAACAATTTCTGGGGGAAATGGTGTATTTTCTGGAAAAATTCCAGGGGTGCCAATACTTTCGTCCATGACTGTAAATCAAAATACAAACAAGACAGAAAAAGCAACTTTTTAAATTAATAGGTATTTCAACATATTTTGCATAGTTTATCTTCAAAGATACATGTATCAGGAATACATGCTAAAAAGTGGTGCTGAAAAGAATCATGTAAAAGTACATTAAAAAGATAAGGAGACAAAGGTAGGAGTAGTTTTTTGATGTGACATTATGTGGTTAAAGCAATATGGCACATAATAATAAATGTAAATATATTTATCATGTAACAGATCTAAAAACAGCCTGAAATAAACTTTTGATGTTTGGCCTTCACTATGAAAACTGCTGAAATGTAATGAGGTGATAAAGTTGGAGCCAGCTGGGGGAGTGCAGTGTTGTGCATGCAGAATTAATACCGTGCTGTGGTCTCTCATGCTTCTGCAAATGTGTAATGCAGCCACAGCATCACTTCAAGCTTAGTGTCCATTTAGCATCTCCTGTAGACAGTGTAATAGCTTTAATCTCCCTCTAGTGTTATGGTAATAATGTGTTCTGATGAAAAATCTTGTCCTTCTTTTTGAAAAAGTCAAACCCATCACTCACTGCGAGGTTTATGTGGTGGAAACTGGCTTGTTGCCCCCCCCCCCGGCATGTATGTAAAGCATTAATTCTTCTAACCAATGATGCTTTATAAGGTCATAAAGATGCATCATGCCAGTCTATTTTATATTTTTCCTCACTGGAGCTTTAAATTTAGACCAAACAAGCACACAAACTAACCAATCCCATAAAAATTTATTATTTCTTGTCCGTTATGCCTGTGAGTGCATTAACCTGAGAATGATAGCATAGAAAGTACACAGGTTATAGGGCTGAGATGGTTCAGGGGAACATGATCCTCTCCTCTTCTCTTGTAAGTCTTCCTCCCTGCTTTATCCATGGCTCCATCTCTAGAGTAACCCTACACCTCTCTACTCTTTCTCTTTCTTCCTGCTACGCCAGCAAAGAAGAAACCTGCCCTCTGTCACTCCACCACTTTTCCTCCATTCCTTCTTCCTATATTCATCTTTCAAAAATCTAGTCTCCTTTTCATTTCTGCCAACAAAAGAGTGTCAGGCAATTAGAAGTCATAGCTGTATCATCTTTAAAATGACAACAAGAGACAGAGAACAGGTGTGTGTTTAGCTTGATGTCAATGTACTTTCATCCTGCTGGATTTGGAAGTGTTTCTAAGCCCCAGAGGTAGACGAATTCAGAGGAGCATGTAATCCTTTAATCCTTTAATTAAAGTCAATATAATAAGGAAATGAACAAAACTGTTAAAACAAGGCTTTCACAAGAAAACAGTGATAAAATGTTCCACCTCATAAGCATGTGTACAAGAACAGAATTAATCAGTTAAAGGTTAAAAACACCAATGACCTTATGTTTGTTTCACAGCTAACCTGACCTTTTTCTCTCCAATCTGTTGCTATGCTATTGACCCACTGCTGAGTTTTCTTGTAAACGCTTTACAGCTCAAACATTTACAGAAAGGAAATCCACAAACACGTTTCATTTGCATGAATAACAGATGCAGACATGCAAGGTCGCAAATACAGGAAATCCAACTGACAAACACAAATATCAACGAATCAATCAGGACCAAAAACAAAAAACCTCTACAGCTGTGGAATAGAAAAGAAACAAAAGCTCTGAGCTAAGTCAAGGGCAAACAAGCCTGGAAAAGTCAGAAGTAAGCCTCACCACTGCCACACCACAAAGTTCAGACTGAAAAGCTTTTTCTACTTTTTTGGGAGGGTGTTGTGAGACCCTGTGTGCTCTGACCATGTCAAAATTTGAAGTAAATGTATGTATGTGACGTTTTTGAATGAAAATAAATCATGTTTGTACAAAGGGCAACCTCTAAAGCTAAAGATTTGTTTGATTTGTTGATTTTAGAGAAAAAACATTTTTAACGTTTTAACATTTGTTTTGAAAATGTATATTATATTTAACATTATTAAGTTTGATATTTATAAGAAAACAAAATCAGAATTTCAGAGTTTAAGAAAGTTGAAAATATACAAGAAAAAACTTCAAATTTCCAAGTTTATGAAGTCTTTCATATTGGCATTAGAAACTTAAAGGGATATTTCAATATTTTGGCAAATTCATCAATTGCCATAATCCCTATAGTCTTAGTAATAGGTTTGTTACCTTCAGTTGTTGGTGCAAGCTGTTTTTAGATGGGCCTCTGCCGAGTTCGGACCTGCTGTGCCAGCTCAATGTAAGCAGACGGTATTTGTCATGCTGTGGATGTCAGGGGTCTATAAAAAATGCCGGTGGTCTTAGGGTTCATCACCAGGGGTGAACTGGTCTGGACTAAAGAAATGCTGTTGATCTTGATCTTGGCTGCCAGGCGACAGACACGTGTGTCAACATTCTTCGAGTTTGACTCTGGCCAATTCTTAGCACCATGTCTCAAACTTACGCACATAACTACAGATATACAGCACTTCATTTCATCTGTATATTTATGTTACAATAAAGGTTTAAGCAATCATTTTTCCTCTTATAATCTCTAAAATCCTCTCTTCCTGCCACAGCTGGCTTTATGGCTTACCTTGTTGCAATGCTGCAATTTTGTATGTAACAGTGTTTTCTTTTTTTTTTTTTTTAGCCTATTTCTAACACTGTTGTCCAAGAGCTTCAGTCAGAGTTCAGTGTGATCTCTAACATCATTTAGTCCTTTCAGAAGACACTTTCATCTGTCTCAGGAAATTAGGAGAATGTTTGAATATTTTCCAGGACAGCAAAAGACTGTCCTTGACATGTTACTTTTTCTCTTATATTCCATGACGATCATCTGTGTTGCTGGTTGCATCTAAACACTGTAACAGAAATTAAATAAAACAGGCTTCAACTCTGACTCTTATTTTGAAATATAGTGAAGTCTTTGACTAGACTGCGTGACTGAACTTGGGTTCAGTGGTTTGGCCTTACTGCGTAATGATCCATTATGATTTTTTATGACTGTAAGGAGCAATAGAAAGATGATCAAGGACAATACTGCAGTATAAAATGTGTGTATGAGGTTTCAAATGGCATATATTCTATTCTGAACTGAAATAGTCCCATCAGGACCACAATACTGGGCTTTTGATGATGTTATGACAAAGAGAAAATCTATACAAAATAGTACACAATCTCACTTTCCACTAGTAGATAAAAACCAACACAACAAAGTCCAGGCTCAGCAGGGTAAGTAGCCTTCCTCTTTCAGTAGTGTCCTCCTGTTTTTAAAAAGCCTGAACTCTCCCAAACACCACAGTAGCATAAAACCACTTAAAGTAGTTTGTGTTGCCTGTAAGTGATGTGCCTCTGCTGTTGTACTGTCTCCTCTCCCCTCCATGTTGTTAAACACTTCCACTTTATAGCACAATCACACTCCAAAGACACTGAAGCAGCGAGTTGTGCAGAACTAATGCCGCTACAATCCAGTGAGGATTTGTTAGAAAACCCTTTTGTGCTAAAAACGGCTGCAGCCACAGGGTGGGAGGACTAATGGCTACAAACACAGTTGTACTGAGTCCGTCCCACACAGATTTCAGAGAGGAGGGTGTGAAAATCCTTTTCTATGAAGTCCTCCCTGAGCAATTTTAAGATATTTGGCCAAAGCTAACTTTTTTCTTTCAGATCCTGTGGTATGAGTCATATCTCAGCGGCCACATTAGTGTCACGCAGAAAAGATGGGAGCTGTGGGAAGAAACTGGCTGGTAGAGAGGAGTTGGTGGTAATACAAGCCGTGCCAGAGTTTCTTTTTAAAGCCCTGCTCTCTCTCTTTACCGTCCCGCTTTACTGTAAATCCGCTGCTCACCGTCTCCTCCGGGAAGAGAGGCAAAGTGATAAGAGAAACAGGAGGAGGCAAGATGTGAGAGAGAGAAAGCAAAGGCAAAGGGAGGTAGAAAAGGGGGCAAAAAGGAGAAAAAAGATGACGTGGAGAAAGATGGAAGAGGTCATGAGATGAGAGGATGGACACAAAGAGGAGGAAGGATGATGATGAATAGAAGAGGAGGAGAGTGCAGCCAGTCCGTTTGACCCTCATGCATCCTTGACAGTCACAAACTGCTGGGAGGCGGCCTTTGATCATAAAAATGTCAATATTCAAGGAAATCGGTGGGTATAATTTATTAAGTACACCTTCAATTAATATTCCTGCTTGCATGCAAGTTTTAAACACAATAAAATATCCTCCATCACAGTGTAATCTGCAGGGAAAAGTGCTGATGTGGATAAAATGCTGCATTCAGGTCTTAGCTGTGGTGACAAAGTCACAGAGCTATTATTGTATGCTGCAGCTCTCCTGAGCTCCTGGCTCTATTTAAGCTTTTTTGTTGTTGTTTTGGGGCTGTTTTGGTTCACTTAGATAACTCCTATTGGCCTTTTTTAGAAGCAGCAATACATGAGAGCTAGCTGATCAATTAAAGTTTAATTAAAGGCACTTACTAACATTATAACAAAAATTATTAGCCTCAAGAGACTTCAGTTTGTGTTTCCGCCTTGCAGAAGAGCATGCCTATGGGTACTGGTAAGCAAGGCCGCCTATAAAGGGGGATAAACGAGAGTGCTTGCTGGGGCCCAACCAAATGGGGGACCCATGAAGATCAGGAAAATCATGGTCCATTGTAAAGATAATCTGTGATAACATATATTATTATATTAATTAATAATGTATTATATATTTACCCTGAATAATAGCACAAAAACACAAACACATATTATTTATTCATGCTGTAGTACAATGTAGCCATATGAAATTTTAAACCCAGTTTCTTGAAATAGAATTATTTATTTTCATTGTTAACAGTGTGGATGGGCACACTGACTAAACCATTTATAAAATAATGTCAGAGCTAAGCCATAATATGCACAACTATAAAATGCCCCCCCCCCAAAAAAAAAAACAAAAAAACATTAAGTAAAAGGAACTGAAATAACTTTGGGGAACAATAATTTAACAGTTGCAAAATGAAGGTGAAAATTGACAAAATGGGTTAAAAATGGCAGAAATAGGCAGAAACATGGTGAAGAGTGGCTCAAAAGTGGCAAAAATGGGTCAAAAGTAAAAAATAAAAGGTTAAAAGAGGCAAAAATGGGACTGAAGCAACAATAATGAGTTAAGAGAGGAATCAAGTGGCAAAAATGGTAAAAAGTTATTAAAAAAAGTGGCAAAAATTGGTTAAAAGTGGCAAAAAAGGGGCAGAAATAATTGGTGAAAAGTGGTTAGAGTGGCAAAACTAGGTTAAAATTGCCAAAAGAAGTTTAAAAGAGGCAAAAATGGGATAAAGCAGCAAATATGGATAAGAGGGAATAAAAGTGGTGAAATGGGGTGGTGAAAAGAGGCAGAAATGACTGGTCCTCCACCCCAGCTCCTCCTTTATTCTGCTTCTGACTTAATCAGTGTCATTCTGTCATTGTCACCGATGTCTGCTCTGCTCTGAGGTTTTTCATTGCTTCTATCCCTGCCTCAGGCTTTTTTTGTAGGCACAGGAAATGCATGAATGGTGCTGTTCCTACTTGATGCTTTCCAGGTAGGCTTGTGAAGGGCTAGGGGATCTCAGAACAGCCACACCTCCAAATTAGTAACAGCTATAAGTGCAAATTAATAACTGCAAATAAAGTAAAACATTTACAGTACAACACAAAAGACCAACAGGTTGAGATGTGACTGACGGCATTATCTAAGGTCATCTCATTATAATGATAGCCAAAGCTTACTGTGCAGTTGTGTTTGTGTCAGAAGAACTAAGGCAGAGGTAAAGTCAGCTGAGGTGATGAAGATCCAGAGAAGAGAGGGTAGAAAAGATCAGAGTAAAGATCAAAACAGAACAAAGAGAAGCACTCAAAGAGAGTAAAGACAAGATGGAGGTGAAGGAAAGGAGACACATGGAGGAACCTTCACTCCTGCTGCTGCAGCCTCAGTGGATTATGAGTGGCCTAAATGAAGGTCAGAAACACACACACGTGCATTAACACGTATAAAGGCACGAGATCTCACACGTTCACTCGCATGCTCACGAGGGCTCTCACTGCTGACCTGCGCGAGCCAGACTGAGATAAGAACCCAGTTGATCCTTTACTGGCTTCACCTGCCAGGTCAGTGTTTATCTGAGTGCATGTCTGCCCACACACACACACACACACACACACACCCACCAACACAAACACACATTCTGATGCAGCAGTAGAAGATCAGACTACAGAAAGTGAGAGCGATGCAAAAGTGGATAGAGCTAAGCGATACCTCAGTAACTTTTCACTGGTGTGTACATTTTAAATGATAAATAAAGCAACTTTTTACAAGAGTTAAAATATTTTCTTCAGAGTAGTAAAACTCGAATTAATTGTCAAGACCAGCAAACAAATTCAACCATCTGCCTGTTTCTGATTCAAACAAAAGCCCATACAGCTTCCCATTTTAACCCATAGAAGGGTTTTAGGCTATTTTACAGATTTTTATGTAATTTAATGTTTTTTTTTTTAAATTATTATTATTTTAAGCATGCTAGTGCCAACAACATACACTTTAAAGGGTACATCTTATTTTTTCAAATAGAGTTTTGAAATCTTAACATCAAAACCTGTAATAAGTCCATAATAAGCACTGTATACTTTTTGTGTATACTCAGGCTGTTCATGACCAAAAATGACACCCATTGAAACCCATTAAAACCACTATTTTTATTTCCCAGCCACTGCAACAAAAAACATGAATTTAATGAGACTAGGCTTTTTATTCTGGAGTCATTGCCTCAAATTTGAAGTTTTTTCCCCATTTGTCACCAAATGTCAGCCATTTCCACATAATTGTCATGAGTGGAAAATGCATGCTTTTTCTGGTTTCTAATTGTCACAATTCATTGTAACAATACATTTTTCCATTGGAAAAAACATTGTTTTTTAATGAAAACTGGCATTTAAGGGGCTAAATTCCTTTGATTAAAAACTAATGGAAAAAAGGATTTTTTAATGTATAGTATTTCTATTGCTTTTTATGTATGACATCCATTATTGGCCACTTGTAACAATTTATGAAATCTTAAAATAATTAAAATAAAAATCTGTTCGAATCTGGCCATTAAGCCCTTTACCGCATGTCTCTCCCCCGCTCTCATCCCTGTTTCTGAGTCTATCCACTGTCCTCCTCTATCAAATAAAGGCACAAAAATGCCCAATAAACCTTTGAAAAAAAAAAAAAAAAAAAGTCAATGTGATAATCCCCTTCAGGGAAATCCAAATTGCATGTAGTTTATGAAAAATGTGTACTTTTGTGTTTTGTACATGAAAAAAATCAGTGGTTTTTTTTGTATCTTAACCAGCATTTAAAGGGTTAAAACATCAAACAAACAAACAAAAAAAAATCATTTACTCATTTTGTCTCATTTGCTATTTATGTTCAGACCTTGATTAAAAATTGAATACGAAAAAATGAGGATTGAAAAATGGTACAGTAGTTCTACCCCTTTTTACAATATGGCATCCACTTTTGGCCACTTACACCCTGAGTGAAACAATTCATGAAGTCTTAATATCGGAGCAAAAATAATGCTTAAAAATCAAAGTTGTTGCTCATTATTAACATATTCAAGGCTTTGATAATCTCATGTAAGGAAATCCAAATTGCATGTAGTATATGAAAAATAATGATTGTTTTTTGTGTTATCAATATTAGAAAAATCTGATATTTCTTTTATATTCGTGCTTGACAAACATGGAAAGGACCATAACTAAATTGGCTTAAGCATTGTTTAATGTTTATGTTCTGTAAAGTAGTATAACTTTTGCACATACCCAAATGCAAATAGGTTGATACTGACATATTTCTGATAATCTCATATTGGACTGCTATAGGGGCCTCAAAGGTTGAGCTCTAATCTTTGCACCAACTCTTCTAACACCAGACACAGAAGACACTGATTCAATAGAAGAACAGTCACAACTGTTGCTGCAGAAGCTAGGATATCTTTGTCAGTACTGTATCGAGCTTAAAATAAAGTGGATCTCATGCTTAAAGAAGTCTGCAGCAAAAACAACATAGTGCACACAAACTTTGGCGTTAAACTGTAATCTGTGAAGCACGAGATCAGATGGAAGCTGCAGATCATGTGGAAGAGTCTTCATGTTGTAAAACGTGAGAGGTCCACTGCTCTAAAAAAGTTAAAATAAGGCTGTTACGGCAGCTGTAAAACAATGAGGGTGAGGGTAAACAAGCTGCAGGAGGTCAGGGCGGACAATAAGGATTTCAACACGAGAGAGACATAAACATTCAGTCAGGTGACGCTTTGGTTTTACTGGATCCCAACATTTTGTCAAAATAATCAAATTTTAAAGCAGTCATTCTGCACATATTTGGGTTTTCTGGATATCATTTTTGTACCTGATAATGTTCTTGTCAAAGCTCACTCACTAGCAAGCACACTTTTGTGCAGGTGTGCTAAATAAGGTATGATTTCTTTCTTTTTTTATGACAAAAGATGGATGAAATTCTAGCCTCAAGGCTTTAAAGACAGGTGCCTACAAACACCTGGCTGATGTTGTAGTGGCTACATCCACTTCTTATCCACAGTCTATGATGAATATGTTAAAGCAATGCAGAGGCATGAGCCAAAGTATCGAAATATGCTCCACAAATTGCATATCTTATTTTCTATTTGTTATCAAAGTATGTTGATATCTGTGCTATCGTGTTACGGTACACTAAATCAATTCCTGTCTACAGTAAAATTGTGCAATGTGAGATTCTGGTTGGTTATTGAGAATAAAAATAGCATTATGTTTACTGTAGTGTCACAGTGAACCAGGAAAGACATAAAACACTATTCAATCCTTTGGATGGTTTTATGATTCTAAAGAACGCAGAGTCGCTGATAAAACATGGGAGGAGCTTCCGGGCAGGCTTCGATAAGAGGGAACTACGTCGTCCATGAGTCAGACGAGAAGAAAGCAGAGCCAGACAAACTTTACTCACAAACTTAGCCGGTTGTTTGCTCTGTAAAAGTGTTTTCAAGGATCCCTGAAGACCGTCACCATGGGGAGCTGGAACCCACCAGGAACTATTGGTATGGCGTTTTTCCAAACTCTGTTTTGGTTTGTAAAATGCAGCTAAGCTATTGTTTAATGCAAACCATGCAAGAGGAAGATTTTTTTTGCAAATGCTTTTAACATAAACCCATAATTTCTGATTTACTTCCACAATCTTAGCAGCTCCAAAATACAATGTAAAATTTGCTTGCTGCCTCTTTTTTTTGCCTTTAATATCTTGAAGTAAGATGTTAAACTGAACTTTTTAGATCCTTCAAAGATGTGAAATGACATATATTTTTGACAGGGAATAAGACAAATATGCTTGCTCAGAGTTTTTGCATTTGCATTGAAACCTATGCTTACTATCAGGGGCACAGCCAGGAGAGTTACAGTGCTTTCAGAAACAGATTTGTTCATGAAAATGCAGAAAAAGTTCCAATTTAGTGCAATGTTAGGTAGCCGTTACTCTGCAGTTTGTGTATAAGGGGTTAAAGGTTAATCTGGCAACAAGAATGGGATTTTCATGTTGTGGCCTGCAAGGCACACTTTTTTTTATCATCTATTTTCTCTCTCTGTTCATCATAACACTGATCAGATAAATACTTTTTACTGACTTAAAAGATTTGAGGCTTCTGAGAAAACACACAAAACAGATATGAAAATATCTGCCAATATTTACCACTGATATATCATCAGTAAATATCACTGTATGTACATTAATGTTTGTGGAGTTTTGGAGTCCAAAAGACCTACGTCAGCTGAAGTCCTATTCTTGTTCATCCTCAGTTGTTTTGAGGGCTAAAGTTTTTAGTCTGAACTACATTTATACATCATCACAGCCATTACACGTGGACTAAAATCCTCTTCTCTCTCCTCCAGTTTCACATGAACTAAATATTCTGCTGGTTGGTCCCAGGCGTACTGGCAAGAGCTCTACTGGTAACACCCTACTGGGCCAGGGATCGGTTTTTGACACCAGAGGAGGCGTGGCCAGCACAGCTGCCAGCGCCATAACCGCTGGCCATCAAGTGACTGTCATCGATGCACAAGGCTGGGGCTCCTCTCAGGAAAGTGTCCCCCGAGATGAGAAAATTGAACTGATGCGAGCGCTGTCTCTTTGTGGACTAGGAGGTCCTCATGCTATTCTGTTAGTGATCCCTCTGCTGGACTTCACTGAGCCTGAGAGGAGGGCAGTGGAAAGGAGAATGGAGCTTTTGACCCCATCAGTGTGGAGACACACCATGGTGTTGTTCACATGTGGAGACCTGCTCAGGGGGAAAGGGCTGAGTGCAGAGGAGAGGATCCGATCAGGAGGCCCTGCTTTGCAGTGGCTGATGGAGAAATGCCGCTACAGATACCATGTGTTTAATAACAAAGCATCTGTCAGTGGTGAGAAGGATGGGAAAAAAGCAGGAGGAAAGCAGGAGCAGGTGATAGAGCTGCTGGGTAAAGTGGAAGACCTGCTGCAGGAGAACGGAGGATGGCACTTCTCCCTGCACATGTACCAGAGGATGGAGGAGGAGTGGTGCCGCAGAGAGCAGAGGCTGAGAGCTCAACTGCAGGCGGAGACAGCTGTGGGAGGTGTAAGGACAAATCAAACGACAGCAGAGACCAAGATAAACATGGAGCAAAGGTCAGAGACTGAAGAAGAAGACGAGGAGGAGGAGGGAGACTGCCCAAGAAAAGGGCAAGCAAAGGTGGAGGAGAGGAATCGTGGGGAGGATGAAGAGGAGGGAGAGAGGATGGAGCTGAGCAGTCTGAGCAGTGAGGAGGAAGAGTGGGACGTGAGTTCAGACAGTGGAGGGGAGAGAGAGGAGAGTGATGACGTAAAAACAGGACTGATGGCTCCATTTCGGTCTAATGGGGGTCTGAGGTTAGCCTTGAGTCCAATCAGAAGGCCTGAAGCAACGAAGGACAGAAAGACTGTTTTCAATGCAGCCAGAGTAAACTGACTCTGGACATGAGTGACACGAGCTGGGAGAAAAATTGTTTTAATTGGACAATCAACTTGTTAAAAACTGAGAAAAACTGGAAAATTCACACCACACATGTTTTGATACAATTTGGACTAATTAACCTGCTTTGACTGGGTTTTTGCAGTGAAGGTTACACATAAATAAATATCACATTTTTATTGATGTTAAGACTCCAGGAAGTCTATCATATAATCACTTTTAAAAGTGTAAACATCACGTGCAATATTTTTTAACAACTTATTATTAACCAAATAAGGTGTGGCATGTCAATGAGTAAGCTGGATAGATAGTGAAGGGAGGAAGGTAAGCATGTGCCATTTGGTCTTTGGATTTTCATTTTAAACTTGTTCATTGAGGAGCACTCTCATCATAGTTTAACCATTTTATTGCAAAATTAATAGACAGTTTTACTTGGTAGAGAAGGCTCTTTTCATAAGATGCTCCCTGGGTGTACTGTCAGAAACCCCAATATGGATAGATACATTAATGACAATGCATATTGAGTAAAATAAATTAAGCTATGAATCCACAGTAGCATGAATCTGAATGAGGGTGTCACAAGCTTTATGCCATAAAGGAGGAGGCTAAAAGGGTCAAAACGTATCATCAAAAGCTTAAAAAAAGTTTGTTTTGCTTTTTTGCAACAGCCCTAGCTATTAGGTTCTTAAATCTGTGAATGCACTGTGAATGGTCTGTCTGTGGTGTCGACCTTTGCTGTCGTACAGAGCGGCGAGGACTGGAAGAGGGAGCCTATTGGGTTGGTCTGCTTTGATTTTTGATTATGAAAAAATAAAATGGTCAAACAACAAAGAAGTAAGTTTTTTCATCATCTGAGACCTGATGTATCCACCTATGATGAGAAAAGCCAATGACCAAAAGATACAGAGGTATTTTGTTTTTCAATAAGGAGCTCAGCTATTTCTTCTTTCGGCCCCAGCTTAAACATTTTCATAAAAACGAGAGAGGATTTGATTTCCTCCTCTAGCTCTTAAACAGAGGTTTATTTCCTAAATTTAAAAACTTGCTGTAATGTGCAGAAAGAATACTTATTACAGCTTTCCTGTGTTTTTAAAGTTTTCATTAAGTTTATATGTACAGATACTTCCCAAAAACTAGGAAGACTTATAAAATGTGTAAATATATGATATTACGTTTAAACAGTGTGCATTAAAATCTAATGTCATGTTTGTAAAGCTAAAATGTAAATAAAAGAGGCTGTTACTGTTGAAAAAGTTGTGCATAAACTGTAATAAAAACTCTTGCTGAACATTGACTTTGTCTTTATTATGCTTTTATATGTTTGCTTTTTCAATCTGCAGCAATGAGGCAATCATTGCCGCTGCATGCAGGTTTTTATGATGACAAAACAGAAGGGGCGTGCAGTCGACCAACCGTTTCATTACATCTCAACAAATTGTCCATCGGCTTCAGGGAACTGTCTGTGCCTCTCCTCTGCTGACACACACAGTTAATCCTCATCTCTGCTTCACAGTCATGATGCCAAGCAAGGTCAGCCGTGTTGTAACCATCGAGGTCAGTTCTCCGCATTTCAAATGCATAAAAGCAGATTTAACTATAACGCTGTCCCTCAACCTGGAATTGGCTTAATTTGTTTAATTACGAAAAGCTACTTAAGACTTTCACAGCTTCAAGGTTTGAGCTTTCTGATTATTCAGAGCAAAACAAAGACTTCCAACACCATTAAAATGTCAGGTTGGAGTGAAGAAAGCGTGAACACAATATATTATTTAAAAGGTTCCTTTAATTAGACATAGAAGCTGTCGTGGCTCAAATTCATGTAGAGCAGTCTCACACACATGATCCGCTGAACTACAAACTAAGAGGGATTCATTGTAGTCAAGCACGTCGGCAGATACCATCAGTCTTTATACTGTGTAAGCTAGTGCTGATTTTATTTCTAAGTGTGTCTGCCTGAGATCAAAGTCTGATGCTCATACAAGTACCATGTGATTTTATTTAAGGGTTGTTGTGGAGCTGGAGCCTGCTGGCCACTCTAAAAATCCTGTGTGAAAGGTCCAAAACATATTCACAATACAGTTGAAGTTATTCTGCAGTGTTGAAGTCAGTTTTCAGACAACGGTGAGGTCTACTCATCTGGTTAGTAAAGTTGTATAAACCCTTTTGGGCCCACAGGGTCCTGCTTTTGATAAATTTATCATTTGGGGCTGTAGTCAAAGTCTTCAAATCAAAACAAGGAGGTTAACCTTTTAAGTCTGTCAATTATATCAGTTTTAAGGCTGTATAAAGACAACATTAGCCAATACTAATTGGTGAAGTGTTGAACTTGGGTGGATTTTTCCCTGTGGTGGTGGGGGTTGGGCAGCTTAGGCCGTGATATAACTTGTTGTTAACTGTGCATACCCATGTTCTGTACATGCATAATGTCTGCCAAGTGTCCCCTTCATTAGTTTGGTGAATCAGCTGTATATATCATCATGAGTTAAGGTGGCACAGATAAAATATACAGTATGCCCATAGAATGACAAAGGATGTTTGACAGTGCAAAAACAGCCACTGCAACAACAATGGATAAATGTTTCAAACTGGCAAAAATAACAATTATCCACATCTGTCTGATGTGTCATTTTCACTGTGACAAACCATCCATAAAACTAGCTGCTAGCAGGTTGCTGTTTAAAGCAGTAAAAATATTGTAAATAACATCAGTGTTTCAGTTCAACCCATGATCAGTGTATAAAATCAAGTACCTAGCCAAGCAGTCTCCATTCCCAAACATTTGGGATAAAAAATGGGTTGTTCTGCAGAGCTCAGTGACTTCAAGAGGGGTTCTATGATGGATGTCCCCTTCTGCAATGACAAGGTTCATGAAATCTCCTCCCTGCTGGATATTCCACTTCCATATACAACTGTGAGTTTATTAGAAAGTGAAAGTGTTTAGGAACAACAGCAACTAAGCCACAAAGCAGAGGACTGTGTAAACTTACAGAGTGAGGTCAATGACGGCTTCCACTGTAGCGGAAACACGTTTTGTGGATTGAAAAATCACGCTTCTTTGTTTAGCAGTCATATGAGCCTGTCTAGGTTTGGTGGATGCTTAGAAAAAGATACCTGCCTGACTGCATTGTGACAACTGTGAAGTTTGGTGGAGCAGGGATAATAATATGGGGCTGGTTTTCAGGGTTTGGGCTAGGCCCCTCTTAATGCTTCAGCATACTACAACATTTTCTACAATGCTATGCTTCCAACTTTGTGGCAACCCTCTTCTATTCAAACATGACTGTGTCCCAGCACACAAAGCAAGGACTACAAACACATGGTTTGATGAGTTTGGTCTGGAAGAACTTGGCTGGCCCACACAGAGCCCTGACCTCCACCCCATCAGGCACCTTTGCGATAAACTGGAACTGAGATTGCAGCCAGACCTTCAGTCATACTCTCAGCTTAACACAGAAGTGTAGTTTTTCCACTATACTGGCACTATGAATCAGCTCCCATGTGATATCATGCTGTCATTTTTATAAGGTTTCACTTCACAGATCAAATCTGAACAATGTTGTGTAGATCCTTGTTTTCAATGTCACGATGGAGAAGTTTAAACTTACGTCACACAGGGAAAAAAATGTTTTATATGATACACAATGTTTTATAAGTCATCTAGGCTTGGCCAGCAGAATGACATGCTTATCATCAAGGTGTCTTCATATCAAAGATCACTGCACATCAGAAGTCCACGTCTATAAAAATTCTGGAGGCAAGCAGGTAAAAGTCAACATATTAAATAATGAGATTACCTACTATACATTATTATTTTCTGTTCAGGCAGTGACTTCCCTCAAAGGAAGTCCTGACATGGAGCTAAAAAAACTCTCGCCCTGTGATCCAGAGGCTCCTTTTATCTCTCTGGCAGCGATGTACCAGCTGTTAGTGGGAGGATCTGTCATGGCTGAGACAGCAGACAGCCTGTTAGTGAAGCCATCTTTAGCTAAAAGCTGGAGATTTTAACTTTCAGGGCTGAGTGATTTCTGAGTGCAAGAAATGTTTTCTGCTCAGAGGAGCAACAGGATGCACATCAGAAAAGACTTTACATGAAAAAAGGAACAATACAGAAGCTGGTGGTCTAAAATTATGAAATGAAGCTGCTGCTTTTTTCTTGTTTAGAAAAGTGTATTTATCTGATGATTTCTGCATTTCTGTACAATATTAATTATCACTGAATGCTCAAGGAGAGTTGAAATGGAGTGATTAAATACTTGATGATTTTGCAGAGCAACATTATATCCACTCTATCATAAACCTCGATGATAGAGTTATGTAGATGGAGATTTACAGACTCCTGAACCAGATCAGTTTCTGATATTGCGTAACATACACTCTTACAGCTTAGGTAATAAGATCAAAGGTTTCAGAACAAATCAGGGACGTTGGTATAAATGGGCTGATAGGGCTAAGCCCTCCCTCGTTATGCAAAGATGATAAAATTATTTAACGGATAATTTATAACAGATTGCTTTAAATTTTGGTAGAACCTACCTAATAGTTTATACTCCTTGTGTCTATATGCGTATTTTATACACATAGCTTCCTTTCCCATTTACTGCTGTGACCTACATGATTGACAGGTGTCAAGGCCTGACACACCACTAGGTGATTTAGGCTGAATTCATTCAAATCTCGGTCCAGTGACTCTTGGCCAATGACACAACTTTAGTGCTACAGACAGCAAGGATAAAAAGAAAGTAACTTACCATCTCCACATTTAAGGAATGATCTATTTTACCTAAAGTACCTAAAGTATACTGTAAGTGTCATTAAGAGGTTAATGCATCACCTGACACTGGAACTACTATTTCAAATGAGCAAGTACGAATATCATTAAGTCAACTGCAGAGTAAACAAACCTAAAGTTGAAAACAAAAGCTGAGTATCAATGCCATAATAGTTTTTTTTAACATGCTGGTTAGTGTTAAGCTGATGATGATTGCTCAGACATTTCTGCCCCTGGTGGAACTAATGAAGTAAAAACAGCCATTTAAACAAGTCTGGAGGACTGATTTCATATGTGCACTCCTGAATTTTCTAGGATTTTTATTTTATTTGGAGGTTCTAGGAGGGTCTAAAAAAAATCAGGGCTTTACACCCCCAAAATGTTAAATCCTAGAAAACAGGAAAAGCAGATCCATGCAATATACAGTTGATTTTTTTGTGTATACATCCATACTAAATCTGACTCAGCATACTCACATTATCAATCAATGAGTGGAAAAGAATCAACTGGCAAGTAGAAAAGACAATAAACAAGTTTTTATGTGTGCAAGAAGATTGTGATATTAACTGGTGACATGATAAAAACAGCATCCCTCCTCTTGCTCTTATGTGTTGATTTTCCTGAATGTTTCCTGCCTTGTCTCACACTGACCACCTCTACTTCCTGTGGAAAATTAAGTAAACTGTTGCAAGGAAAAGATCTGGGTAAATTTGGTGTGAAAATGTATCTACTTGAGTTCACACATGCAAAAAACTAAAATAGTCAACCTTGGTCCTGTACTGCTCTGGCCTCTGCCAGACCCATACCCCATCTCTCCAGTTATCTTCCCAGCCAACCCCACCATGACACACCCTGGCGTCTGGACCAGCCTGCCAGGTCCTGGGTCCCGAGTATATGTTGAGCTGGATCAGGATGGGAAATCATGCCAGGTTCCTGTGGCGCAGCTGCCGTCCCCATTTTAAGCAGCTGACTCCTCCCATCCTCGCTCTCCTGAGCATGATAACATCAAACACACAGTCTTCCCTACGATACCCAAAAATATACTGAAGAGAAGTTGTCACAAAGGAGTCAGCACCTCTGGCCATCAGTGAATGTCCAGGCCTCACAAGACTATAGTAAGACAGGGAGGACCTAGGACTGGAAAGACTTGATTTTTGTCTGCATGCACAGTTATCAGGAATGCCACACCGTCTTGCTCAGCGAACCCATCACCCCATGTGGGAGTCTGAGTCTGCGGTCGATCACAGCCTTGCAGTAAGCAGATCCATCAGTTGACATTCACTGGTGTTCCTCCACCCCAGCTCCTCCTTTATTCTGCTTCTGAGTTAATCAATGTCATTCTGTTGTCACTGATGCCTGCTCTGCTCCGGGGTTTTTGCTGCTTCTCTCCCTGCCTCAGGCTTTCTTTGTAGGCACAGGAAAAGGCAGAACCATGTACTGTGCTCCCATTGTCAAATGTAAATAACAGAAATAAGTGCAAATGAATAACTGCTAATAAAGCAAAATGTTACTGGGCAAATCATGTCCTTCCTAAAAAAGTTGTCCTGACTAAACTGGGTTTTTCTGTTTCTATTTGTGAAGCTACCAGTTGTAGACGATGTTTGCTTCATTCTCTGTGATGTAAATGCCGGAGTAGAATCGATTTTTGAGAAGACAAAATGGTACGTAAACTTAATTTTACTGAATGCTGATAAACATTCTTGCCCTTCGGTTTCCCAGTAATTCCTTAAATTCCATAAATTTTGCATTAACAAATTTGAAATTGATAAAAACTTAAAATATTCATGATGTGCTCACAGGAGTTCACCTCATGGTGATGTCATCTGTTCAATTTGTTTCTGAGTAAGTGGCCTAGCTCCAGGATGCTGACGACAGTTATTGTGAACATTTGCATGACAGCGTGACTTATTGACCCTGTAAACCAGGCCAGTTAGACCACTATAAACTTTAACTGTTTGAACTAGACACAAAGGTTGAAGTGTTCTTTTTAGTACACAAACAGCTGCAGCTAAAACAAGCACTGCTTTCAGAGGGGAGGGGGCCGACATAAAGATAATCTTTGATAGTTTAAGTAACATCAACATCTCATCTTATTAACAGAAATAATAAGCTAACAAAAGTGGATGTTAAACTTGCTCAGTTTGTTTCTGAATATGTTGGAAGTTACTCTGTGTGAGGTTAAAAAGACAACGCATCTTTTAGGAATTTGTTTGACATAACTCATTTATTGACTATCATTTTCTGCCTGTAAGCTCATAAACAACTCAACATTATATAAGCCCCTACAATGCAGCGACTCGGTCTTTAATGATTCACTGCAAGGTGACTTCCTCTACTCTTTTTATTCTAGAACAATCCACAATCAGTGTCCCTAACAGTCATCCATTACACACTCCAGATCTAAGCAGGTAGATAGGGCTTTGTTACAGCCAATTCCTATTGAAGGTGAATCACCATAAAATCAAAGTACACGGGAAAAGAATGACTGAGGCAGAGTCACAAGTTCATAAATCAAAGTAAGACTACACAGAAAAAAGTCTTAAATAAGGTAAACATGTATCTACACCACAGTAACTCTGACTTATGTTTGTGACAGAAGACGAAGCAGTAGTGTGTTTGGTCTGCAGCAGAACATCAAGGAGAGTTACAGTAGCAGCCTGGGAACTCTGCCCAACAGAGGGTGAGAGGACGAAGGGCCAATGTGAATTAGATAGAGAGACGGAGATAAAGTGATGGATAACTAGAGGCAGAATGACAGGGTGCATAAAACAGAGGACATACGGCAGTAGGGGAGGGACACACTGCAGGGGGCGACAGAGTAAAGGGAGGGCAAAACGCAGACAGGAGAGAGTCGTGACTTAAACTTCAGAGATCAACACAGAAAAAGATGTAAAGTGAAACAGCATCCAGTGGATTCTACAGAACACCAAACACTGAGAAACAAACACAAAGAGGAGCACTTTATCTGCAACTATAGACTATTTACAATATTAAAGTTCCCTGCTTTTAGCTCCACCTTGTGGGAATTTAAGGCTTCCCTTTCAAATGCATTTCTATTTTTATATCTGGAGTGAAAAGAGCAGTAATTCAGATTTAAAAAGGGCATGTAGATAAATATAAAATGTTGATACATGTTTCTTATTAATTTATGTCAACACAGCTACAATATTGTAGCTACTTTTAGACGTTCCCTCTGTCAGGATGGATTACTCGCTAAAGCTTTGAAAATAAAACCAGGTCAAAACTCTAGTTAGAGTTAGGGTTAGGGTTAAAGTAAATGTGATGACACCACATGTTTAGAGTGAATAATCTGACCTGAAAACCCTAAGTACAAAATGTTTAATAAAGCAGGGTACACAAAGCTTGTCCTCCATGAAATTACTAGCAGCTAAAGTAGCTAAGGCTAATGCTAACAAAGCTACATTAGCTATATAAATAACATAGCTATAAGCCAATGAAGCTAAAGTATAAGTTTACTAAGTTATGTTAGTAGCATAAGCTTATGCTATGTTTGCTAAGGCTAACATTATTATGTAGCTTAATTAGCTTCATAGCTTAATTAGCTTTAGCTATGTTTCCCAAGGCATACATTGATTAAGCTAAAGCTAATGCAGCTACACTGGTTTACGTAGTATTGTCAACTATGTAGCTAGTGAAGCTACATTAGCTAATGAAAGAGGGCCTTTTTTGACCTTTCATTCTGTTTTACTCATGAAATTTAGCTTAGAAATGTGGATATTACATGAATGTAACTGGCAGACATTGTTTATAAATACAGTTGAGTAAAAAAAACAAAAAAATCTATAACAGGAAATGCCTTGTAACTGCAAATAGTAACATCACTTTGCAGGTGATACACAAACTCGTGCAAATTACATCAATATATGAAGAGCTCTGTTAGGAGTGGATAGACAAAAGTGCATTAATTTATTTTTATTTTAAGGAGTGACAAAGCCACAAAATCACCTTAGCTTCTTTTTGCCTTTGCAGTATGAGATAATTTTGTCTAAATATGTGAATTTACACTATAAAAAGAAGAATAAATATCAAACTCAGCGTGCAAGGTCTATGTGCAGACTTAATTTACTCAATGTGAAAACACCTTAACTCTTTTCAGGGTGTGCATGTATGACAGGTTTTATATGACGTAGTTTACTAGCGCACAGAGATGTTAATAAGATGTTATGGAGGACATTTATATCTGCTGTGATGTGCACTTTCAGGGCAGATGGGACATTAACCTTTAACTATTTTGACTTCAATGATGATAACACCTATCTGTAACATGTTAAAGCAGATTCCATAATGTTAAAACTACCTTTATATCAGTCATTTTTTATCATAATGGGAAACTAACTAGCCATTAATCTTCAAAATCAGTGCTAAGATCTATATTAAAGCAGACAATGGTAATAAACTATCAAATGCTGATTTCCTACAATACCAACATTCACAGATTTGTCTTGTTGAATAGGAAATAAAAACCAAAATTGTACAAAATGTGACACTGGTATAAAATCAAAATACAATTGCCTTGCATTATTAATGACAGCATTGTGTCATGTGTGAAAGGAGACACAAAGGAAAAGGGTCAGTCAAGAAGAAAACATCTGCCCTCTGCTGTCCGACTCTCACTCTAACATCCTATCACATCAAACCAAAGGTGACAGAGTATTTGAAAAGGTAGTAGTGATCACTTTGAGTGCTTCTTCCTTTAATCTTAACTATTGCTTACAGGATTTCTAGAAAGGAGCTCAGAATAAGTGTCCAAGTCTGAGTTGACCTTTGGACCACATCAGGTTTCTCAATAAACGTGGGTTATAGAAAATGTTGACCTAAAAACACTTCCCCAATGTTTCACAGATTGTGAAAGAACTAAAACACAAATAAAAACTGTGTGCTCTGAACAGGAAGTGTTCATGTGCTGTTTTTGCATCATTAGTTCTACAAGGCCAGAAGATCAAATGTGACACACAAATGTGACAAACAAATGTGACGGAGGCCAGATTCAGACCTTCTGATCTTCATGATTAAGACATGCAAAACAGCTGTTAGAATATACCAAGCCACACAGACACTAATTATACATCAGTACAGAGAAGTCCTGTGAGCCTGGTGCCAGCTCAGTGAGCTTAAAAACATACTTATAACAATGTGTGAGCTGTAAATGTTCACCAGCTGCACACTGAGTCATAGATGGTCTGATTTTATTCAGTATTAATGATCCACATCACATCCTGTTTTCATTTGGGTTTACAACATCCACATGTGGACAGCAGGTTAGTGTGAGTCAGCTCAGGTCAAACAAGACCAGGAATAAAAACAATGACATGAACTCTTATGGGAAAATAAAGAACATCTCCCTGAGGATTTGGGTTTACAGATGGGAGAGCTCTCACTGTATTAATATTAACTTAAAGCTTCAGCGAGGTGTTTTAAGTGGTTATGTAACAGTCTGAAATTAATATTAATGCATCTTTTGGAGACACAAAAGAAAACCAAACCTCATGTAAGACAGAATATCTTATAGTTATTCTCAATGTCTGTTATTACTGCCAGGAGGAAGGTGTCACAGAAGTGGTTAACATGGAGAATTCTGCTTCTATGACATAGATTTTCCTGATGAGGGATATTTAGGATTGTTAAAAAAAAGCAGCATAGGAAATTTGGTTTAATTTACTTTCAAGTGTAAACGGGGTGGGAGGCAAATTTTAAACAAACTGGAAAGTTTCTCACAGTAGCTTTAAACAAACATGTTTTTGAAAACAGCGTTAGTAAACTGATTTCTAAAGTGCCTGTTTTTTCTCTTACACTATAATATCAGAGGTCTAACATTCCCTGATTAAGTTGCAAAAAGTGCCTCATGTGCTCCAGTTTCTTCATGGGATTTGCCTGTAAGATAGAATCTGTTGAACCCCAAATCCCCGCAGACACAGTGTTACTTATCTTCTCATTGCTGATTTTGACAAAAACATGTGTAAGTGATATTACTTTTTAAAAAAAATCCCCCCCTTTCTAAACAGCTGGAATGACACTAACTGTGATTATATTAAGGGAAAATGTAAAAAAAGCACACTGATTATCATCTTGTCTACCCTGTAGTAGCAAGAACAGACACTACTATCACAATATAGACAAAGTTAATCTTGCCACTAGTGATCTGATTTGCTCTTTTGGGTCTTAAAAAGTATTACAAATACACCATAAAAATGATTCATGGGGTTAGTAAATCAGGCTTAAAATAAACATGTTTTAAATGTAAAAAATTATGTTCAAAAAAATTTAGTTTGTAACTTGTACTTATTTTAGTCAGTTTACAACATATTTAAAGGAGTATGTCAAACTTGAAATATAAGAGCGTTGACTCGCCTTAGTACATAAATTCCTCTTCAGAAGATATCAAGTTCAGGCAACTTATCAACCCAGTTTTGACTACATGCATCATTTCAAAGTCTGTCTTTGCCCAGACTTCTGCTGGCACATGGCACCAAGCACACGAGAGAAGAGGGAGAAGCGGTTTTTCTGAGCAAATATTAATGGTGAGTACCAGTTTCCTCTTTCTTATTTCATCATTTCTACAAACTGTGTCGGTACAAAGTTTGAAAAACTGTTTTAGCACAATCCTCAGCATTGACATTAACATTAACATTAACATTTAGCACTGACATGTGTTTAGGACTGCATTTTAAGCTCACTAACTGTCTTCAATAACGTCCATTTTTGTTTTTTTGTTTTTCCCATGGCAGATGGATGTCCTAAATCAGTCGGAAACTTGAATATCTCCAGTTGTAACACTGCAGACGTTAGTGGCTAAGTGTTTTATTAAGTTATGGATCTCAGTTAGTATTGGGTTGAGTGAAGTTCAGTCACCTACAGCTACATGTAGCAGCACTTTGATATTCTATAGTAGTTCATCCTGAGAAAAATGTAAGTTATTAGAGTTATTCTTAGATTGAAATCAATGCTATATTCAAGGCAGGACATTTAAATTATTTTTGTGTATAAATATTTTGAGCTATTTGTTTAATATTTTAAGAATTTTGATATTTTTACCTTGATCAAATTTTGCTTTTTTTTTTTTTTTACTTTGTTTTGGAAAGAAAAGTTTAATTGTTCTTTTGGCCTTATTTAAATGGCAATTTTCAATCAATTTTGGTGAACTTTTACAAAGTTCTCTTGTGTTTTTTCCTTCTTTTGGTTCAGGATCCTATCTGTAGCCTGGTAGTGTTTCTCAGAGAGGAGGATCTCGTCAGATAACATTTAGTAAGTAAATCCAATGTAAACACAGTAGTTAAGAAACAGTATACTTACTTTACTTTTGTTAAAATATGATGGTTAAGGAAACTAACATTTAACTTTAAATTCTACATTCTAGGATGAAGTGTGGATACTGATGATCTGATGAAGATTGTTGTCTCTGGAGGGGCTTTAATGTCTGAACCAGCCAGCCCAAAGATTGTGATCAAGGAGGGAAATCTGGACTGGGTGTTATAAATAAACTGTTCAACCTAAAAATGTCTCTTTGTTCTTTTTTTCTGACTTAAGTGAATTAGGTTACTAAAACTCAAAAAGGGACAATGCAAAAAATTTACCTTCTTTTTATTTAGTAGGATAAACATAAAATAAAGAAGTCAGGATAACTTAAATGAAATAAATTCTCAACTTACTAAAACTGAGTTGGTTCAACTTGTGGAAAGAAATCATGCTGTTTGTAGTCAAATATTAAGTCAGTCTACCAATAAAAGCCTTGTAAGATTTATTCAACTATTGGAGATGGAAGTACTTAAAAAGAAGCATGGGAAATTGTAAAGTAGAGCCAAGATGTATTTTTTAGAGTTTAATTTTAGTCTGTTTCATTACTGGTTTAAACTCCCCACAGGAGCTTCAATGAGCAATGTAATTAAAAAGACAGTTGGAAAGAAGTGTTGCTCTCGAAGTTGTCTGTCCAGAGCCACTCTGAAGGTACAAACTATAGACTGGTGGTACAAACTAATCAATGATATGACTGCTTCTCTTTCAGACTCCTGTGTGCTGAGGCAAACCCTGAGAAGCACTTTGAAAAAAGAAATACAAAAACAACTTAAGTAGGACTTAACTCTCTCAACTGCGACAGTTGAGTCTAACTGAACTTCAGTACAAAACAAAAACAAAACTGAGGGAATACATTTAATTAAAACAAGCACAGAGTGAGTGGAGAGCTGAAG
This sequence comes from Cheilinus undulatus, assembly GCF_018320785.1. Taxonomy (NCBI): domain Eukaryota; kingdom Metazoa; phylum Chordata; class Actinopteri; order Labriformes; family Labridae; genus Cheilinus; species Cheilinus undulatus. Next base: position 31,289,419 of record NC_054877.1, read on the forward strand.
GGAAGGTAACAGTTAAATTAAGTGGAAGAGTTTCCTTCACTGAAAAGAGAGATGCCAAAGCGAGAGAGTGGGCCGAGAGACCTTAAAATAGAACTGGATCTACGGGTGCACAAAGGCGAGCAGCCCGTCCGTGGATTGGAAATGTCACAAGGCCAAATTGAAGTGTTGATTAGCGGCGAGTGTGCAGCTTCCTGAACAAAGAGCCAAGGAGACGGAGATTGGGGAGGATTATCGTGCTCTCATTCATTACTGCTCTCATTCATTACAGAGACACAACGTGATTGGATCGCCCTGTTAACGATACTCAACCTGTGTGTGTGTCTGCGTGAGGGATTTAATCAATGAAACAATGACGATCTAATTCAGAGGTCAGCAGTGGTTTGGTATCATGTTTTTTTTTGTTTTTGTATTTTTCACTTTTACATTCTTTCCTGGAAATCATCAGATTATATTTTTGTTGGGTGTCACAAATAAGAGGAGCCGTACAAGACATAATTCATTCTGGGCCTCTTACACGTCATTTACTCAGCAGCTTCCTGTCACCATTTCAGTTTAAATTTAAATTTTGATTAGGAGAAAACAGGGAAACTATTTATTATAATATTTATTTCATTTTTCTTAACTCAAGCCTTTTCATTCTAAGATGCCTTTTCTCAATCAATCAATCTGTTTTGAATACAAACCTTATTTTCCTTGAAATAAAATATTTACTGTAAATTTTTGGGTTATTCTATTAAAGTACAAATCTGATAATACACTACAACTGATGTTATCTTTTTTTCTTTGGTTTGACAGTCAGATGTAAACTGCCCATCACCGTTCAAGCAGCTACTCCAATCCTTTAAATGTACAGTGCTGAATTGTATCACAAAGTAGATGTAATGATGTTACAATTTTAGATCTGTGCTTGTGGAATTATTCTGAACAAGATTTTTACTAAATTTTATACAAAAATCTCTGCTTGATTGTCTCAGCCAGGTAAAGCTTACGATAAGATACAAGTAGAGAAGATGGGCCTAGTTATGGTACATTTGCAGCAACTTTATAAGAGCATCAGGTACTGTTATCAAAATATTAGCTTTGTATGAAATATGAATAATTAAATCTTTAAGGCACAGAATCTTTTTGCCTCTAAATCAAGCCTGCTTCATATAAGGGCCTGGTGCCTTCTTCAGTGGAATTAAAATGAAGATTATCAAAAATATTTAAAAACAATTCCTCTGGGCTCTATCACTGACTTCAACATTGTAGATTACTGAACGTATGTTGCTATCCGAGTGCTAGCAGTATACTAAGAGGCTGCTGGAGGTGTCCCAGTGCGTCAGTAACAGAGGGCTACAGTGCGTCGGCATGTTTCAAATTTTGAAATCTTGCAGAGAGAACATTGCAGACTGTAGACATGCTATCATAAATGGTGGCTTTTAGATTGACAAATACTTTGTTTAAATGGATTATTTTGCTTGCATTTGAGTCAGATAGACGCAGAATAAAGGAGGAGCTGGGGTGGAGGAGGGTTGCAAAAAGCGCAGGGGGAGCAGCAAAGCATGGCCAGGTTAGTTCGAATATGGAGTGCGAATAGACAATAGCATGCTTGGAAGGGAAACAGCGCGCTGTCAGCTGATGAGGGCTTGCTGAGATCAGCTGATCTCAATGGCCTGCTTGAACTAATGCTATACGCTTGATTGTGAAAAGGGTGCTTTTTAAGAGTGTAAAGGTACCAGGTGTATTCGTACCAGATCGATTCGGTACAGGCAGGTGAATGCTATGGAAAGAGTAATCTTTCATTTCCATATTTAACATAATAAAGAGAAAACTGAAATGCTTTTAAAAAAGTATGATTGAATTTTACTACCCTGCTAAAAAAAAAACAGACAGCAAAAAAATGCAGCACGACCTCTGAACTGTATGAAAGTGTCTGATTAGCAATCCCAGTCTAGTCTGTGTCAGCGTTTAATGAGAGATTTATGGGTTCTAAAAAGAAGACGGCATTTTTAAACTGATTTCAGCACCCTGGCTTTTCCAGCTTGCATACATTTCTTTTTCAATCTGATGGCTGGGAGGCAAAAGTGATGCATCAAAGGCTTTTATTGTTGTTTAAAGTGTATTTTTGGACATTAATTGGATTCAAATGAGTCTCACACAGTCAGCACTGCCCCTGAAAAAGGCACAGCAGTAAAGTTTCTTACAGTTAAAGTCCTATCTTTCTTCAATATTTATGTCTGCAGCATTGAACACACACATACACACACAGAGGAAGATGAGGGGATAAGTATTGGTCCTGACACAGAACTGGGATAAATTGGGAGATAATCAGGTGTGAAATCACTCTGGTTTTTCTTTCTGCAGTAATTCAGTCGGTTTCTCATCTTCTCTGTGTCTCCCATCGCACCCAGCCATTTCTGTTTAACACAAAAACCAATAATCTCCCCGGGCTTTTAACATACGCTGGAGTTGCAGTGGGGGGATGCTAGCCGGTCAGCTCCCGCAGGTATAAAACTACTCACCCACAGCGTCAGCATTCAGGATTTAAAGCTTTTTTAACAGTGATTTCTCCCTTGGTAGCTTTTACTCCTACTGTATATCTTTCCCTTTGAGCTTTGTTTTGTTCCCTCAGTTATTGTCCATCTCTCTTTGCTCTGTTCTCTTTGCACCTTCTTTGTGCACTGCTTTTATAAATGCACCTTAAAGTGAATTGGCTGTGTTTAAATAGACACTAGATTAAAGTTAAACAACAAATTCTAACATAAAGTAATGATGTTATGTATGGATAGCTTTGTCACGATGCAGGGTTTCTGAAATTTCTATTTTTCATTCATCAATCCAAATTTTGGATAAAAATATTCACTTGACAGTTGGTAACTAAGCTGGCGTGCCTGCCACTATCTCGTTGTTTGCTGGCAGCCTGGCAGAAAGCAAACAGCAGATTTGGTTTTGCACATGGACTCCTTTGAGAGTTGGAGCTGAGGGTTTGCATAAAGAGACAAACAAAAACACACACGGTACATCTGAAGAAGTCTGCTGCTGCAAAGGAATAGATTTTAATTGATTGGATTTGCAATGTTTTATACATTGTATTTCTTTGCCTACTGTTGAAGAAAAGGGGGACTGAAAAGGCTGTAATAGGTAACACTGATTCTTAAAAGGCAAGCTTATGTTCATTTGAATTATTCCTAATCCATGACAAAGACCAGAACTTTCTACAGGGCTAGTGTGCTTTGCAATGAGCTGGACTAGACCGGAATTCACCCGTCTACTGAGATGACACCCTGCCCAAGAGTTCCAAGACAACTTTTGAGGGCAATTACTAATGTATTGTCCATTTTAAAGGCAACCTGGAGAAATTGTAATTTATTGTCTAAATAGGGCACTTAAAGGGCACTAGGTCAACTTTTTCTATTAAGACGGCACTTGAGGGGTAACTTAGACAAATTTTGTAGACTTAGAGGGAACATGATCTAAATTTGTCCATTGAGGGCACTTCAAAGGGCACTAAGCCCAATTTTATCCACAACGAGGGCACTCAGAAGGGTACTTTATCAAATTTTGTTTATTCAGAGGGCACTTAGTTGAATCGTGTGCAAATAGTCGGCACTATAAAATGCACTTTGTCGATTTTTGTTTACTCAGAGGACACTTAAGGGGGAACTTCAACAAATTTTGTCCATAAAGGGGACTTAAAATGACACTAAGCCCATTTTTATCCACACAGAGGGCACTTTGTAAAATGTTGTCAACTTCAAGGGCACTTTGTCTACAAGGGCACTTAAGAGGGCACTAGGTCACATTTTATCCACAAAGAGGGCACTTAGAAGGGCACTTTGTCAATTTTTGTTTATTCAGAGGGCACTTGGTCAAGTTTTGTTCACACATTTTTTTTACTCAGAGAGCACCAGGTTGGGCACTTTATCGTTTTTACCTAACATAGGGGCATACAACAGGGCACTTTTTCTGTAATTGGTTAACATTAGGGCAACAAGCAAGGTGTTCACCTCCCCTGCCCCACCTCTGATTCCACTAGTGCTATTTATCAATCATTGTAAAAAAAAAAAAAAGGCTGGCTGTAGGGCCCTTTTTCTAATGTTAATAGTTTTTAATGGCTTTTTTCCGAGGTACTAGTGGGACTTTTAAATGGTAAGTATCATCTCTATTAAGTCCATCCCGAAAACATCCAAGGTAGTAATCATTTCAAAATAAATATCATAATTTTATCCAAAAAAAAATTCTAATTAAAAAAAAAATTTGTTATCGTTAAACTTTCAATAAGCTTTTCATTTCACTTTCATATGCATGCAGCATCCTAAAACCAGCTGTCAGTATCCTGACAAAGTAAACCACAGGCAACACCATCAACTGGACTGATCTGGGCTGTAACAGCTCACACAGCTGCAAACTCTAAAACTATCTCCTTACACTGGAAATCTTTGGTCTGAACTAGGATTCATAGAGTTTCTTTTATGGCAGCTATATCATAGTTTGATTTATAAAAAGAATGCAATACATATCCAATTCTTATGTATTGACTTATTATTTTGAAGATCCTTTCATACCAGCACAAAATCCTGAATCAAATGTCAACAATGACTAGTACTGATCTATCTAATCTGAAGTGAGTGATTATGTGTCCCAAACATTTATTCATACAGTAGCTCTCTGATCTTAACTGCAGGCCATCATTAACGTTGGTTTTCTCCTCTTTCCCTCCCCTCTAAGCTTCCTTTCATTCCTTCATCACTTGTCACTTCATCTGATCTCCACAGAGCCGACACTCGTCACTTGACACGACTTTCAATTTGGCCCTCGCTCAGTCTTTACACTTCTCATCCTATCGTCTCTAATGTCTCTCCTTTCTTTCTCTGTCTTTTATCATCCTGTCTCAGTCACTATTCAGTCTGCCTTCCACTGTTTGATCTGTGATGGCTCCGTTTTCTTTTTACACCCCCATGCTCTTCTTTTGTCAGTATTAGTCTTCCCTTTCATTGTCATTATCTTCACTTTTTAGGCCTTTATAATTTACACACTTTTCTATTTGTTTTTCTTTCATTTGTCGCCAATTCCTTGCTGTAACTCTGTTCTTTCTCTGTCTTCTGTTAGTTTCTCATGTATTTCTTTGCCTTTTTTTCCTCTCTTCTCATCTCTGCTGTTAAATATTTGATTATCAGTGCACTGACATGACACCGCTGCTCCCTGACGGAGCTGAGGGCGTTTAGATCTCAAAGCAGAGGATGAAGAAAGAAACACAGGGCTCTTTCATACGTACATCTGAGCTTTTTCTCTGTTAAAAACCTTGTTGTGCAGAGGCAAAAAGACGTTTTAGTTAGACTGTATAGAAAAGAAGCCTCAGAACTTGGACTCTTAGGATAAAGGAATTAATCACAGAAGCTTCATATAAGGGTTGAATATTTTTAAATTCATATTCAACCAAGATATGTGAAGAAGCCACTAAAGGACTGTAAAACACCAACTATAAGAAGAAGCACAATTTTCATTTATAGTGTGTTTTGTGGGGTTTACATGTTTGATGGCTCTCAAAATCAGATCCAGAGAGAAAAAAAACACACCAAAGACTTGTTTGTGCATCTGCATGAAAAATAAGTTCTACAGAAAGGTTTAAATGGCTCGTTTTAATGAAATGAAAACAGAAACAGAGACAAACATGCACATGTGACAGTAAGAGCAGAGGAAGACAGATCAGGGAAGCAGAAAAAGCAGCATGCACACCATCATGCCTGCAGCGAGCGGCTAAGTTAAAGCTAAAGCGCTAACCCACTGACCCACATATCACTCAGATAGCAGTAAGCTGGGAAGCTGTGAGAGCTGGCGTGCTAAAAACCAGCCCCCCACTAGAAGGCTAAGTCACTGAATCCAGCAGGATGATTTATAATTCAAAGAGTGATGAACAAACGTGTCATAGAATAGAGGGAAACTGAAGAGCACCAGGCTGGGCAGCACTTGGGCAAACCGGACCTGAAACATGGATAACAACATACGCTGTTCATATAAGAACAGTTTCAGACTGACTTCAAATGAGGTTAGTCACGAGTGTAGGGAATCAGAGTGGAGTTTTGAGACACTACAACACATTGGAAGCAGCAGCCTTGAAGATATCTAAAAACCTCAGCAGACAAAACCAAAACCACCAGTATAACTGAATATCACAACTGAAATTGAAAAAAATCCCCCAAGCCTTTGTGTCAGATCCTTTTAGTTAGCCAATATCTATGCATCTACTTCATTGTCATCTTATGAGTCTGTAGAAAGAGTAACATATGTCCAAACAATAGTGCAATTTCTATGAAAAATGACTGAAGAGACTGATTGGTCAATTAATTCTTACACCTTAAATGGCACAGCATTGGACATGCTCTGTCCACACTGATACTATTAAATGTTAAGGATGCCTTGTTGAATATTGGTAAAGGGACTTCAACCTGTATAGTGCTTTCCATCAGTATTAGCTTGTCCCTTTCATGCCCATCCATACACACCACTGACAAAGCAGCAGGAGCAAATTGGGGTCAAGTGTCTTGCTCAAGTATTCTGTATCTGTAAACAGTTTGACATAAAGCACTTCTACAAAAGATAAGATACTTTGTATTGACTATCTTTGAGTCGAATAGTTTTTTTTCTCAGTTAACACACGGTGTTTTACAGCATTTCAAATTTGAAATGTGTATTATTAATACACCACTATCTTTACTTTATAATACAAGCTAATAAACACTGCTGAGTGGGAAAGAAAATCAAGAAATATTCCAGTAGGACACTCTTCAAAGCTTTTTCAGTCTCCTTTGTTCCTTTATCCTCACCCATGTCAACGCCAGCATCACAGAAAATAGAAACTGTTGGACAATATAGCCAAAAAGATTATTAAAAAAACAGAATCTTAAATCAATATATGATAATGATAAAACAACAACACTGGACTCTGTTTTCATACCACAGCAAACAGAATAACTATCCTTGGCATCCAATACTGTGTGTGTTATGTGTTTAATTACTAAAACTTGCAGAAATCTTCTTTTAAATGAGTGAAATTGCAAAAAAAAATTAAAAAAAAATAAAAAAATACACTGGCAACATATTGGTTCACACTTCTGAGCAGTAAAGACATAGAGCAGTGCTCTATGTCTTTAACTAACGACAGCTGTGGTATGAAAATATGACTAAGGATCTGTAGTTTTTTTCTAAACTTTTGTACTTTTGAATTCTATCAGCCATTTAAATGAAAGACACTGTATCATTTAAAAGACCTGATATCAAAACATACTGAGGTCGTAAACATTTTGGCAATCATACTAACTTTAATTTTATAAGTTTATTAACATGTTATTGTAGCGATGATATGTAAAGTCATGTCATCAAGTTTTAGGCCTGTAGAGTGCAACAGCATTCATCACGAGGCCTGATGTGCCACAACCTGGGCTGGGGGGGGTTTGCCAGAGTCAGGCTAGACACATGTTGACACGTGTGTCACTCAGCCAAGATCAAGCTTGATGGCATTTCTTTTATCTGCACCCCCGATAATACACCTGGAGACCGCCAGTGTATTTTGGCTCTTGGGGCATCCACAGCATGACCAGGGGCTCGTGGCAACCCTACTACCTCTCTGGATGCTAAGCCGCGCTTATTTGCCACATCCACCCCTCACTATGCCCTAAAGGTCTGGACTTTGCTATTTTCTCAACAGATACTTTTCTCATGCCCCTGGTAATATGCAAAGACATCCAGAGCATGACCAGGGCTGTGTCAGTTCTACTTCCTGCGCAATGGTGCCCTCAGGCAGGCTTACTCACCATTACACACCTTACTTCAGCCTCAGTTTCTGGCCCAAACATGTTTAAAAATTCTGCACAGTGCTGTATCCGTTGACTGTAACTGTGCAGGCCAAGCCTTTACACTGCATAGAGTCTAATCATGTAAAAGCAAAAGTATTATTGCCAACATATAAAGTAGATGATCTCAGTTTTCTCTAACGCTGCATCAGCAGTATAGGTGACAGGTTTATGGCTGTAGTTTTTAAGCTCATGTGATATAAACTGATCCATAATAGTAGCTAGAGGAGGCTGGTCACAGTGCTAGAATGGCTTAAGGTGTATGTCACGTCTTGTTGACATACTGCAAGAATGTGGTGTCTGAATAAACCTGTGATGCCGTAATTATGAAGTATGAGTAAATTTCTGCTGGGAAAAGGACAGAGGTCGAAGCCCAGAGTGGCTTTTTGTGTTTCTCACAGTAAAATAGACTGAAGATGAGGGTGCTGTATGTTGTAATGCAGTTTTGAAACTTCTTTGAAAACAGGACATATTTTGTCTCAAGTCAGCTTAACATGATGATGAGTGGTTGTCACGCTTGTATCATCCCAAACAACTTTATAGCTCTGTTAGTTCTCTGAATTCTGCCACCTGTAGGAGGTCCTAGTTCACTACATGGCTAAATAGAATGACCAACATGGAGGTGAAGTACAGGGTACATGCTGGTATGTTCACTTTTTAGTTACTCTCAATAGACTAGACCTACTAAAAATCCCTTTTGATGTACATCATTCAGTTGTATCCTGCAATCTTGTCCTTAAAGGCAAAATCTGCTTCACTCTTCCTCTGACCTGCTAACATAGCATGTTCCCTTTTGGTTGAGTAGGAATATCAAATCAAGCCAATCAGAGGTAGAGTAGGCTGGGTCATAGTTTGCCAGTACCATCCTCTGGGATATCTAATGGCCAAGATTGTATGAAGTAAGCCAGCTGTGTAAATAGTGGTAGCAGGATGAATACTGGGGATAGATCATGAGTTTACTTCTCCAGGCACAACTATGCCACTGCGTATAAAAATCTGATAATGTCAGTGATTGTAAATGCTTGGTTTTTCCGTGGTGTTTTCTGCAAAGTGCTTGGGTGAGAGGAGAGGAAAGAAAGAACAAATGAAAAAGTGGAAAGGGCACAAGTGAGGTCTAAAGCTAAAGACAGCTCCCATTGTACTGAATCAAAGCGTCGCTAACTGCTATAATTATAGAGACAATTATAGAGACTTACAGCTACAGAGCTGTAAGTGTGAAAGAGAGAGAGAGAGAAAAACACTCTAATATTTGACAGGAACAGATATATTTGCTTCGAGGTAGAAAAATAAATTAGTTACACGTGTTTTTGTAATTTAGCATCAATTAAGTGAAAAATATACACATCTGGCAGAGAGAGATGTGCTCACTTCTCCACGCAAGAGGGGATATTCTTTGAAGTCGTAGCACTGGGAGGATGAATAATTTACATCACATTTACAGGATAATGCAGTGAAAGCCTGGCTCAGCATTTCTTTGCAATAAAGCTTATATTACACGTACTTATCTGACCCTGATTACTCTGTGCCAGTTTAAAAACTACCAATAGTCTGGAGGTCTGTTGGTTTTATGTCTCTGTGGTTTTACTGCAGGAATGGGAGCAGTGATGTAAGGTGGAGCAAAGTGATGATCAACAGCTCGTGATGCAGAGGGGTCTGAAGCCGGAGTGATGAGAAAAACAAACAGTTTGTGGTGAGCCGACGCCGCGCCAATAAATCTCTTTTTAATACCCCGCAGTCGTGTTGCTTCCCATCTTGAGGATAATTCACAAACAATCCAATAGTGGCTTCTCATGGGAAAGCCTGTTAGATTAAGTCATTACAGATCTACCCGGAGGATTTTTCATGACCAGACGCATACTCAAATGCAGAAAAGATATGTCAGCCTCTAAGGTTTATATTCATACATAAATATTTCTCACACATGATTAATAAGAAAGCACAAAAAGACAACGATGCTGTAACAAAACATCTGTTGTCTATCTGACCGATGCTGGTTTCCCTCACAGACAGCAATTATGACTTCATTCTCACTATGCGAGTCATCTCCAGAGCAGACAAGCCGATTCAACCAAAACAGATACTGTCTGTGCTGCTACACAGACTGTAATCATATCCTTGTTGCACCCCAAGGCTTTCTGCTTCACCTTTAGTAACATCCTGTGATATGAAGGTTATTACAGTCTTTATTTCAGAACAATCGTAGCTCTAAAAGCTCCCAGAAAAGGAAATCTTAGTTATAATGTGAGCAAACAAACTAAAAGTAAGCTATTGCTTTGAAATTGTCTGAGTGGATTTCCCCTACTGGAGGCTCAGCTCTTGGGTGACTTTTTCACTTTGCAGAAACACACACATAAAATCACACTTTTTCCTTTATTTTGTGTTAGACTTTTTTATTATTAGTGCATAAAATGCACCCTCTGGAGTATTCTTTATCAAAAGTTAGTCTATAAAGGACTGGTAATAATTGTTTTAAGTTACACAATTGTGTATACTGTTTATAATTATTGCATTATGAAGAATAAATAAATACTACTACTAACATATAAGCATGGGCCTCACAGTTTGTATTTGCTCGTTTAATATGGCTCAGATCAGCATTTCCCAGTGAGAAATGAAAAGTTGGCACTTGAAGTGTGTGCAAAAAAGCAGCATGTTCATTACCTGGTACTTTTCACATGAGGCTAACTCTCCTGGAGCTTTTCAGAAAATGCTGACTTCCTTTTGGACAGTAATGACACTTAGCCCAGCTGATGCTAGGTAACAGGTGCTGATAAGCTGGACTAGTTAAGTAAAAGGAGTATACCAACACTGAATGACACATGTCACCTCTGCATGATTAAGAAATAAATGGTGATAAATGATATGTAAATAGGGACTGAAAATATTACTTTGACATTGCTATTACTAAGCCATAACCAGGAGTTAAATCAGTCTGAAGCTCTTGGTGGTTTTTGTTTTGTTTTGTTTTGTTTTGTTTTTTATCAATGTGTGGCACCGTTACACTTGACAGGGATGTGGTAGTTTTCTTAGGGTTTCCTTCATTCAGAGGAAACTTTATAAGGTGGTGCTTAAGTGAACATATCAATATTGCCTTTAATGAAACACACTGTCTGTTATTCTGAATATTCAAAGAACTACATGCCTTGAGGGATTTAATGACTAAGTACAGAAAGTAGAAAGTAAGTCAGCAGTATGATTTTAAAATGCTCCAGTGAGCTCTACATAACAAACTTAAAAGAAGTAAACACTTTACTTCAACTGAAAATCCATTAAAAACCAGGGGTCAAGTTAATGAACAGTCTCAGAGAGCTGCTGTGATTTTCTAGCATTGTGTTAAGTTCCTATCTTGCTTCCACTGTAGCAGTAAGCTAATGAACAACCTGCCGAGTCAGCATATTTGAGGCAAACATTTTGATTAATTTTTCTTTTTTACATTTTAAATAATTTTTTGTCTGTTTCTTAAATACATAACCCCCTTCTTGGGGGGCTTTTCTTCCACCTCCTCCATCTTTTCCTTTTCCATACGACACACCTATCAGGATGATCCTTTCAACCTTCACTCTCCCCCCTGCATTAAGCTGTGCACATTTTCTACAGTCAAACTTCATTTCACAGCATGACGGCTGTGGGCTTGTAGCAGTGAGGGCTTTGAACAGACCCATATTCTCCTAGGTGGCCCATCACACAGACGAATTCGCCATGAAATCCTGCAGATGGCTCCATGAATGGAAAACGGCTGAGGCTAGGTGCTTTCAACAGCCAAAGTATGTACTTTGAACTAAGCCTGAGAGTGAGAGATTACCAGACATCACGCAAAACAGTCAGGCTGGACTTAAACAGGAGGTTAAGAAATTTAAAGCTTAACATTCTGCCAAGCGCTTTGTGTTTCCTTCTGATTCATATTCTATTTGACCACACCAAAACATCCAATTTAAAACCAGGATAAGACTCATGACCTCTTTTAAAGGAGAGAAAACACGCTCCTGAAGCTGTGTTGACCACTGAGAGCTGAAAACTTTAAGAAAAATTTGAGGAATTTGAGCAGATTGGATAAAAATGGAATCTGATGTAACAAACTAGAGAGAGGGATGGGCTTTCTCTCAGCTCTGAGCCACATAACAGACAAAAACACACCCTGTTGTGACATCAAATAAGACCCATGGGGTTGTGCATAGGGGGGCGGCTAGTGTCAGATCATAAGCCTGTTTTCATAACACACTTTCGCTTCCTGAAAGGTGTGTGTGTAGGTGTTCATGATGTGTGTCTAAGAGCTCTTCTAACAGGCAGTTCAAAGAGTCAGTGTTTAGACTGCGATGAGGAGGGAGAGCCTGTCTCCTCTCTCTCATATAACTCAAACATGGAGACAGACAGTGGGAGTCAAACCAAAGGCAGAGTCTCAAGAGAACAAAACATACCAAACTCAAATACCTGAATCTGCTCATCTCACTCTTAAAGTACTGAAAAACACAGCTGTGTTACACATATTTAGACATTTCTACAGTATAATAGAGTGCTGATATAATCAGGAACATTTCAATGCAAAGCAAATAAGCCACAATAAAACCCCAAAACAAGGTATTAAACGGAAATTGAAATGATATAGCACTGATACTAGGCATGAAAATACATCTTCTTGTCCTTTTTGTAGCTGCTTGTAAAAATCAGGAGGAATAATCCAAGAAAGAAGCTCCAATAGGGAATGAGAATTTTAACTGACATCCACAAAGCTGAGTTTGAATCTAAAAAAAACATTAACTCAAAGCAAAGGGTCTGCCATCGCAAGCGTGTAACCCTCCTCTCTCCTTTTCCAAAAGGTGAGCATCATGTCTGTGAACGTCCATCATAAAGACTTAAACATTTAGTGGAAAAATAATTCCTTTTCATACTAAACTTAGCAGAGAACCAACACTCAGAAGGATAAATAAACTCATTTTCTTATCTTTGATGTTCAGCTGGACAGAAAGCATTGGCCTCATGAAGCCTTCTGTAAAAAATATCCATACATGCAGAAAGATGATGACTCTTCATGAGTAGTATAACTACTGTATCATGACATCTGTAATACCCTTGAATACTAAAATACAAGTGGACTGTCTGTTTTGCCATTATTGCCAAACTTACTTTCACTGGGTCTGTGTGCGTCAGATGCCTGACCTCTGAGTTTACATGAGTTACGCAACAAAATGAAAAGCTTAACACACCCAAGGCTACTGTTTGAGATGTTCCAACACCAGTTCCTCCACTCAAACACCTATTACAATATCAAGTCTATAGTCTACAGCATTACATTTTACCTAGTACACCTCTGATAACCAGCAGAAAACTTCTTTTTGAAAGATTTCTAAAATATCTATGTTTTCTCGTTTTTATGACAGGTGATCTAATAAATTTGTTAAGCACTGTATATATATAAAATACTAGAGATTAAATGGTTTTATTTATATCGTGGTGATAGAAGCGTCTAAATACTGTCATGGACCTGTGACAGTTTCAAATGATCGGTCTTCAGAGCAAAAGGTGTCAATTTTTTGTGGAGCAGAGCGAATCGGTAAATATATCCCCGGTGACCTACAGCCATTTTCAGTGGTGGACGGCGGAGGTTTGAGCAGGTTAGAAAACACTTAAAGAGAACAATTATGGTGCAATTGTTTAATAAATGCCAACAAAACCATTTCTTTCCAAGTCTTCATTTGTTGTTGTGGGTTTTTTTTATACCACAGTAGATAACATACCGAGGATCAAGGAGATTTCCATACCGATACATCCCTCTCAAATACTGAAAAATTCCTGGCAGTATTCGAGGCAAAACCCAAATCTGGTATGAAAACAACTCCAACACTGCAAACAAGCCACCCAGCTGTGGCTCTGACTTGTATGACGATGATTCAATAGACTATTCTTCTATTAAAGAACAACTCCACTAATTTTAAACTCCTTTATACACAGGTATCATGAAATATCAGTGTTAATCACTTTCTTTCATGCCTCAGCCATGCCCACAGAGTGCTACTGTAGTTGAATTTAGTACTTACGATCCAGGCCATTGATGTACTTCATGGTTATCTCACAATGTCCCCACACGGCGCTAACGACAGGATACAGCTTCTTGCCTTTAAGTCCTCTAAAAGCAACTCCAAGATACTGCCCGTCCACCATGAAGCTCAGTGTTCCCTCGTCCATGTCCAGAATAACTAACAGAGAGTCCGGCAGGGTGAACGACTCCTCCGGCTCCAGGAAACATGGATATGACGGTAGCGAGCTGTGCGCTCTGTTCTTACTGTCATGGTAGAGCCTGTTGCGTCCCAGATCCCAGCCCCAGGACTCACAGTCTGAACCCACTAAAGCCGTGTATCCTACAGAATGTAAAGGAGCTTCTGCAGTGGCCACCCCAACGACGGCATGGGTGCCGCGCTGCCGGGAAGGCCAATGGATTTTCCAAACATGAAGACCCCGTGTGTATCCAACTCGCCCCCTGATGCAGTCCGTGCTTTGAGCAACTGGGTGACGGTGAAATGTCAATTTATCATCTTCTTTGATAAAGATATTAAGAGAGCGATCATCAGGGTTCCACGCATGTCTGAGCTGAGTCTCCAGTCCAGCACAAGGCATGTCCAGTAGGAGATCCAACCGTGGAGGTTTGGAGAAATCCAGGTCTCTCAGTTCTGGGTGCTGCCGCCGGTGAGCCAAGGGCCGATACGACGGGGAGCCACCGGTTTCCCCACGACTGTCCACTGATTTAATCCCGCTGGAGATCTTCTGTCCCATGGCTGTGAAGGGCAGGGTCGGGGGAGGAAAAGGGAGAAGTGAAAAAGGTGTCTGTGCAGGTGGGTGCCGCTTGACGTTACCTCATCAATGCGGTGGAGCTGAGGTGAGAGTCCCTGGCCAGAGATAGGAGAAGGGTGATGAAGGAGGAAGAGGAAGTGATGAAGAACAGACGTAGGTGGTCTGATTTCATGCCAAAAACATCCTCAGAAAGACAGAGCTGCTACTGCCAAACCTGTAGAGATACAAGAAAAAAAAAATTTATCAGCTCTATTTATAATTAAACACAAAAGCACTAGTTTTGGTAGTTTCAGACAAATCCACAAGGTTACTAGCTCCTCTGACACATTTTTTATGGCACCTCTAAAATAATGTTATCCACATACCTTTCTATTAAGGCAGGTCCTCCTTATTTCAAAGATTTGTTCTACTAAACTTACAATAAAATAAATGAACAACAAATGCGCTTACTGACACATGCTTTCTCTGAGTCATCCTGCATCCTCCAAACAAAAGTCACATGCTAAAATTTACACGGGTACGCAATACAGCAAACATTCCCCGATTGTGCAAGTCTGCTCGGATCTGCACAATCTCATTTAGGTGATGTAATTTTAATGAGTGTTGGCTGAGTCTGCAACAATATGAACACACTGGGGAGAGGAGGAGAGCAGGAACAGCAAGTTATGATTTATATCCACTCCTTGATGAGAAAGTTGAAAAAGTCAACCTGACTAATGGTTAACTTTCAAAATAAGGCTTTTATAGTATGTGATATCACAGAACAACAGCAGGCAGGTTTGTGTTTTATCTAAACTAGACTTATCTGAAACGTGGAGAGAAGTTTCAGTTATTATTTTTCTTTTTTCTGTGAAATTTCTTCTTTAATGGGCTCAATTCCAGTTGGGTTAGGGGAAATTTCATGATTATGCAATGTATTATCTTTTAGTCTCATGTGATACTACTATCAAATCACTGACTTGATCAAATTTCCCTTTAAATTTGACTCATTTCATCCCCACCTCTTGACTCCGTGAATGAGTGAAGGAAGCATTAACAGAAGTAAATTGGCTGAAGGAGAGGTAGCAGGAGAAAAAGAGGTAGAATATAATGTGAGATAGTGTAAGATAACAATGAAATACTGTTAAAAAGATGAAGCAGGATCAGATTTGAAACTGGTGATAAATGGCAGTTTTGGGAGCATTTTTTAATTTTTCCGCTAGTCACATATAATGATATCACATTACATTAACATCTTTGAATAGCCATTGGAATTGCAGTTTGTTCATTTGACTAAGTTTATATGGATGTAATGGCAGGGACGAGGAATCTGAACCAGAGTCTGAGGTTGTAACAGAGGTGTTACAAAGGCTAAAACAGGATCAGCTAAGCCAGCATGGGAGCACAGTGGTGTGTGAGCACGTCTGACTGTGTGGGTATGTGGAGCTCCTGTGGTGTTGTTTCTTCTCACACACCTGGAAAGCTAAAACCCGTTGTGAAGTGACTGATGGGATACTTTTTCACAGCATCTTTAAATCTTTGAAGCTGTTGTTCCAGAAATACAATGTGAAAACATCTGTCATGTTTGCAGGAAGAGACCAAAAAGTTTTTTAAATGAATGTTGATTGTGCCTCATCACTATTTAATACACAAGTGACACAATTATTTAAACCCTAACAACTATCTAGATTAGAGGAGTGTGATTTCTGTGGTAAGTTAATTTTTCATTATAATGTGGAGCCATATAGATAAATAAACCCTGTACGACTCTTTGTCTGTAAATAGTAAAGCCTTTATTGTATACAGCCTGAACCCCTCTTCAAGCTTTGAAGTCACAACAACTATTATCTTACAAACACAGACGCAAGCAGAAATAGTTGTGTGTGGTAAAACTGACGTGGTAATCTCTTCCAGGAATCGCATCTGCTGCTTCCTGTTCACAGGAAAAGCAGTCAGTCACACCTCAGGCAGACAGGGAAGTGGATGACACAACTCTGTGTGTATGTATGTGCGTGTGTCTCATCTATCAGCTGCCTGTCTTTGCATCGCTGCAACAAGCCGCAGAGCACCAATTTATTTTTCTGTGTACGCTGAGATGACGCTTCTTCTGGTTAGAGCGTCTCGCACCTCAAGAAGAGAGATGAACAGCTTATTTATGTCTCAGCAGAACAAGTGTAAAGCATAGATACAGAGGTATCATGTGAACTCCTGTCATTTCTTTACGTTTACTTTGGATTTCTGTACTGTCCTAAAGTAAGGGTAACTGACTTCATGAATGATAACATCTATGTAGCCCACATAGCTGCTTTGAGAGCATATCTGTAGCTATGTTAGCTACATTAACTACGTAAGCCACAAAGCTCCATAATCCATAGCTTAGCTAGCTTTAGAAACATGAGCTGTAGCAAATGTAGCTAAAGCTAATTTAGCTACATAGGTAATGTAGAAATATAACTTACGTAGCTGCTTTGTGAGCTTAGGTTTACCTATGTGAGCTACATAGCTCTACTATCTGCATAGGTTACAAAGCTAACAGAGCTACATAAGCTATGTTTGCTGCTTTGGAGTGTTTTCATGGAGGACAAGTTTTTTTCCTGTAATCAGACTGTTTACCTGGCTATATTAGACGTTTTGTAATCAGTTTTTGCAGGTCAGGCTTTTAACTTTTGGTATCCTAACCACTACCTTTACCCTAACCCTAAACGAAGGTTTAATTTTATTTTATTTTGAAAGTTTTACGGGGTCTCAGATGAACCGTCTGTGAGAGGGGCCATCAGAGGTAAATGGTCTGCAGCCAGACTTTTATTGTTAAGGCTGTTTTTGTGCCATTTCAGGTTTTTTTTACTGTCTCAAAGTTAGCATGGATGCAAACCTGCTTATATGAAGATCAAAGATTATGACATGAACTTAACTACAGAAAAAGAACTTGTTATGAATTGAATAGGCCTTAACGGAATAGAAAAAAGGTAAATGTTTGATAACTTAAGGTGGAGATGACTTTTGACTTGTCCATTAGGCTGTGTGAGAGGTTTTTATAAAGTGAAATAACACACCTTGACCTTAATCTTGACATACCTATATATGACAACAGCTTTATTGCACACAGCATGCAGGGCTATCAAGCCATGGTAACACAGCAGAATAGAAATAATGTATGGGCTGTTGTTTGCATAAGAGGCGGGAAAGTGAGTTCTGATTGCAGGTCGTATCATTTGTGCATAGTGTGACTGAACATACAACGTGCATTCATCTTGGTATCCTATCGCCCAAATTGGATGGTTAATGTAGAGAGTAAATGGGGTCTATGACACAAGCAGAAATATTCCCACCAAGCCAATCTGCCCACACACTGTGGAGTGAGGTCATGGTGTAATTCTGTGTGAAATTCCTATGCCCTCCACACACAAACAGCTCCATCTCATTTTGGCCACTTGTATTTTCTCATTCTGTCCGTCTCTCTGCCTGTGAATGAGGTCATGGCAGCTGGCAGCCAATGTTTGCCACCACTCAGTTCACTCCTCAGCATGAGAGGGTTCAATGCTCGGACACACGCTCACACACACACGGATTGGCACTAACGTGTACACACAGACAGCTGCCTCAGCGTGTGTCATAACGTCTGGCAGGTGGGTCCAGGGTGGACGAAGATTTCAAAGTCGTCTCCTCCTAACCTTAGCCAAAAACACACACTTTAACACTGCATTAATTCTCAATTTGTGTGTGTGTGCTGTCTGGGACAGCATGTGGTCGAAAATCTGGCATTATGAGCCGTCATCAAGGAGGCACTCGACCTCTGAACCTGTGTCGTCACGGTCACCGTTGCATAGTAACCTCTCAGGAGGCTGGTGGAGGGCTGGCACAGCGTCTGCTGCTGCCAATAGAGGCAACATGTTTCAGCCATCTGTTGCTTACTCTCCCTCCCTCACTCCCTCTGTCTCTCTCTTTTTTCTGCAGCCAACTCATTCAGGCAAACGACACACTTGTTCCCCCCCTCCCTTCATCTTCACTTCAGCTGGGTTAGACAGGTACAGAGATGACACAGGATCACCTGGCACTACTCACTGGAAAAGACACACTCACACAAATGTGAAATTCTGATAGCGCAATGATTTTGGTCAAAGCAAATTAATCTGTTTTATGTTTTTAATCTACTTTTTATAGTTTCAATATCATCTGTTAATAATGTGGAGAGGAATGTTGTCCCATTCTTGTCTAATGTAGGATTCAGTCTTGTTTCTTCTTTGCCAAATTTTTGTTTACGGTGCGCCAAATGTTTTTTAATGGTGAAAAGTCTAGACTGCAGATAGCAAGTTCAGCAAACGGACTCTGACTGTGAAGTCATGCAGTCGTGATGATGCGGTATGTGGTTTAGCATTGTCTTGCTGAAATTTGCAAGGCCTTTCCTGAAAATTACGTTGTCTGGATGGGAGCATACACTATATTGCCAAAAGTATTTACTCACCCAACCAAATATTTGAAATCAGGTGTTTCAATCACTTCCATGGCCACAGGTGTCTAAAATCAAGCACCTAGACATGCAGACTGTTTCTACAAAGATTTGTGAAAGAATGGGTCGCTCTCAGGAGCTCAGTGAATTCCAGCGTGGTACTGTGATAGGATACCACCTGTGCAACAAGTCCAGTCGTGAAATTTCCTCGCTCCTAAATATTCCACAGTCAACTGTCAGTGGAATTATAACAAAGTGGAAGCGATTGGGAACGAAAGCAACTTAGCCACCAAATGGTAGGCCACGTAAAATGACGGAGTGGGGTCAGCGGATGCTGAGGCGCATGGTGGGACGGTCAAAAATTCTCATATGCACACTTCCCAGCCTTCCCAGAAGAGTTGAAGCTGTTATAGCTGCAAAGGGTGGACCGATGTCATATTAAGCCTTATGGATTAAGAATGGGATGTCACTTAAGTTGATATGCAGGTCAAGGCAGGTGAGCGAATACTTTTGGCAATATAGTGTATGATGGTCTAAAACCTCTATATACTTTTCAACATTGAAAATGCCCTAGCCATATGCACTAATTTAACATCAGAGATGTAGGCTTTGAACTGTGCACTGATAACAACCTGGATTGTCCCTCTCCTTTGTTGTCCGCAGCACATAGCATCCACAGTTTCCAAGAAGAACTTATCATTTTGATTAATCTGACAATAGAACAGTTTTCCATTTTGCCTCAGTCCATTTTAAATGAGCTTTGGCCCAGAGAAGACGGCAGCGTTACTGGATTGTGTTTACATACTACTTCTTTTTTGCATTATACAGCTTCAACTTGCATGATGGACTGTGTTGACAGACAATGATATCTGTTCCTAAGTTCATGCAGTGATTTCTAGTACAGACTCATGCTTGTTTTTAATGCAGTGCTGCTCCAGGGCCCAAAGATCCTGAGCATCCAGTTTGACCTCCGCCTTGTCCCTTGCACACAGAGATTTCTCCAGATTCTCGGAATCTCTTGATAATATTATGCACTGTAGGTCGTGGGATATTCAAAGTCTTCACAACTTAATGTCAATAAACACTTGTTTCACAATTTTGAAACCATTTTTGCAGACTGGTGAACCCCCCATGTTTTCTTCTGCTGCCATTAAATTCAAATGAGCTTCTATTTTACACAAAATGGTAAAATGGCCTCAGTATCAGCATCCAGTGTTTCCAGTTCTATTGTGGATAAAATATGGGTTTATGATTTGCAAATGTTTGCATTCTGCTTGTATTTACATTTTACACGGTGCCCCAACTTTTTTAGAATTTGGGTTTTTTATATCACAGTTTGTGCATATATTGTTATACAGTACGGCAGCATTGTTTGTGATCATCAATAGCTGACATTCAATGTTAGCAGGCGCAATACACATTGCTATGTTTTCAGCGGGCTCCTCCAGTCAAAGGGTTAGCCGTCATACTCTAAGACTGTCGGTACTGTAATTTTTTTGGCTAAGATTGTCAATACATAAAATTTTTTGTCTTAGAACAAGGTTAATATCATACAACGTATGTCTCCCACATCAATGCATACTCGGGTAGCTCAGGTAGAGAGAACTGCAGCTTAAAGGTTAGAGTAGCCAGTAGGGAAGTAATGAACTTCCATTATAACATCATACTGACTACATCATACAATTTTATTATGATTCTTTAAAATGTCATACTTTCTGAGATTGTGGGTGACTTAGGGATAAATCTGATCCTTCTACAGTATTTAAATTATCTGAAGAAATAAATAAAAAAGTTCATTTTTGTATTTTTGTAACTGCCCATATCAATCAATTTAAACTGATAGATGCCTATATGTAAAGCTAATAGACTTTTAACTGTATTGGGATGCATTTTTACATCCTTGTTATGCAACCATAGAAATAAAAGGGAAAATATCCAAAAGCCTAGTCAAAAACCTGATACTGGATGAGAGGAGATGGACAGTGGAACCTGGTGTGTGGGCTGTCTTCTCCTGCTGTACCACTAACAAGCTCCAGTCTCTAAAAAGCATGAATGTGTGGCTCATAGTGTTTTCATTTAAAACCATCCAAAAAACTCTGACTGCAGACGGACTTTGAAGCCTCACAGTAACAGGGAGTGGAACCTCTCACTCATCCTGCACCACCCTCAGTGGCCAGACTGATTACGTTTGTATGTCTGGGCTTTTCCACAGAAAGACTCTCCCTCCAGAGGATCTAAATCTGTATGTCTGAGCAAAAATGTATGAGTAACAATGTGAGTTTTCAAAGTTTGTTAAATACAGGAGGATGTGAGTATGATGGTTGTTGAGTCTGAGAGCATCAAGAAAGGACGACTAGTTACCTCTAAGGTCATGATTAAAACACTAGACAGTTACTCAGCCTTCCTGTTTCTGTGTTCATGCATTCATGTCTGGCCTGGGGATGTGTGTCCGTGTACGCTTGAATGTGTAGACAACATCCTATATCAGCTGGTCTGCCAGTTTTCACCACAACCACCTGCAGACTCTGTGACATCAGGAGAAACAGCTGTTTTCTCAAGGCACAAATGAAACAGTGGATTTGTCTTAGCAAGTCATGTTCGGGAGAAGTTTAAGTTTTTAAGCCGTTTTTCACTGATTTTCTGAATCCAGATGCGAAGATTGATAGAATTTTCAGATTCCTCTCTGCCCAATATAACGCTCAAACAAGCTGCCAGTTATCTTAGCTTAGCATGAAGACTGGAGACAGGGAGGATCAGCCGGACCCGGCTCCGTTTGACTCATGGGGAGGGAGTTGAATTAGAGTATTTCCAATTATGTCAAACTGCCCTTGAAAGAAATTTACATTCTTTTTACAGCAAAAGTTACAACAGACACCAAAGAAGAACTCCTGAAGCATTGAAACATGAGGGACATTCATCCGGAGAGACAGTCCACTTAATATTTAACATTTAATGAGCTGCGCTAAAGCATTTCATGCGTCTGTTTCTGTTTCACATGATAAATTCAGCAGCTTTCTCCTAAAATATGAAGTTTTCCTTTAATCTTAGCGAACGGCGGGGATTCTTTATTAAATATGTGTCAGCAAAATTAACTACTTGATTTATTTTCAAGGGTCGGTGAACTCGATTTACTCCAGTCCTTCTGAATTCAGATTTAAGCACAGAATTAGTTGGTGTGCTAATTTCAAACCGCCATATCAAATTTTATCATTATTTCATGACTTTAAAACCACAATGACCTTATTTAAACCTTTACTGTCACACAGATTTACACTGACTTTGCCTCATTCCCGTGATGCTAAAAAAATGAATCACAAAGTGGCCATTTCTTCTACTTTCCACTGCTGGGGGGGACATATGGGCACCACAGTGAACAAAAAACAGAGCTGGCATGCAAACCCAAACACAGAGATAAAAACAGACACCCACATTTATATTATAACTCCTCATAGCAACTGCTGTACCCAGTAGATCAAACAAACTACCATTCACTCTGCATTGCTTGCATTCATTCCTACTGAGGGAATCCCTGTGAGTGTGGAGATGCCAGAGGTAGACATAAACTGTAGCGTCTGGCTGCTAACAGGATGTCAAAATACAGACCAAAAACTTTAAACTTATCTTGCAAGTGATGAGAAACAGCAGTGTGGTACAGAACGGCAAGGAAGACAGAAACACAAACGGTTAGAAAGAGCACACATGGAAAGGGAAGGTGTTCTCTCAACAGTATTTCCATGTTTGACTGGTCTTTAACATTTAAAGAGTAAGCTTGAGGAGCTAAAACATCTTTTTAGAGCAGAAATGGGTTTTTATGTGCATTTTATTTTGAAAATTTGTCATCAATCAGAACCAAAAATTAAAGATACTGCTAGGAAAGTGTGTTAAACATGTGAAGGAAAATGTCGATCACAACCAATGGCGGGATGACTTGACAATTCTTTTTTTTTTTCTTTGGACGGGGTACCATGTCGGATATGACAAAAACTTGTTGCTGTGCATTTTTACCATTCATGTTAAAGGTATTTTATAGCAGTGTGTGTTTTTATAACAGATATTGCATTTTAAAAGCAAATTTTCCTTTCTCTCTTGCTTTGATGTGGTTACTGCTACTGACAACATCACAATTTCTTGATCTATGTGTTCACAAAAAAAAAACCCTTGAACAAAATAAAACAGATTTTATTGTGAGGAACATGTTGGAAATAGTGTGTTTATCAGTTCTTCGGCTGTGCTTTAGCAGAGGTGTAGGGAGCTACCTTGTTTTCAGCTGCTTCTCCGAACCTGTCTGACACCATAGCCTCCTTCTCTGAATCATCATGGGCTTAGAACAAGCAATGACGCTATGCAAAGCAACCACACTCGCTGTATGTTGCTGTTATTACGGACATTAAACTTGAAAAAAAACTTGTTTTACTTCATTACAGTGCATCATGTTAATTTCCGAGAAAAAAGGGGGACATGTGGCTTGTTATCTGGCTGCCAGTCTTCAGAAAACATTCTGATGACTGGACTTTGACTGAGTTGTTTTCTGTCATATATCACTCTGCTACTCTGATGCCAGTATCAGTTATGCCTTGTATGTGCACTACAACACAGTGTATGCATTTAAACTGGTGATGACCGTTTTCAAAAATCCATTTCATGGCTGAAATTTTGAAAGTTCTTACATTGATCTTATACTGATACTGGTTTACTGATCTACTTGGCCAACAGACTGGCAGCACTGCAAGTGTGATCCTGATAGATGATCGCATTAGGGATGCAACGATTCTTCGCCTTTTTTCATGCAGCATGTTGGTATAGTGTTTGAAAAACATTGTTCTCTCAAGCTGAGATGCTTGGGAGTGAGCCATCTGTCATTCGTACTATCCCTGTCGAGAGTTGCACAAGCTCAAAAGTGATCAACAGGAAAAGAAAAACAGAGAGAAATGGCTGTGCCTGATGTAACATCTGCACATCCTAAAATTTCAAAAGTCTGGGAATATTTCACTCTCTATGGTTAAAAAAAAGATTTCTCGTAAAATATGTAAAGTAGATCTTACACATCACAGAGCACATCGGCAATACACAAGCATTTGAAGAAATGGCACGTGATGCAGCAAGCTCAGCCAGGTAACATTTTGCTTTCTATGCTGGCCAATGTTGGTCATCCACTGGCGATGTCATCCTGGCTTTTAACATTAATGTAACACTACAGTGCTGCTGACATAACCCAACAGCTTCCCCTTTTTACTTCTAACTCAATAGTATAAAGTCACGGTGGAATTTTTTCCCAATCACATTTTCTACCTCTGATGGTATCACGTTACATAGAGAGTAATGTACAGTACTGTATTACAGTATACTAACAGAAGTATGCAATTTGAGACACACTGTAGCTGATAGATTCTAGATTGTGATGCTAACTTATGGTGGTAACCATGGCAACTAGTGGAATTAAATAAAACGCATATCTGTTATATAGTCACTTCTATGGTACTGTAGAAACATGCGAGATTCCAGAATAAAAGATGGCAGAGTCCATAGAGGGCACCCTCCTTATGTACAAATAAAAGGCTTATTCTGAGTTAATGACCATAAAACAATTTTATATATTCAGGTGAATAGACAGTGATTTAGATTGGCCTTCTTATAAATGTATGGTCAATTTTTTACTAAGTTTCTTCTGCTTAATACAACAAGACTTCATATAACACACATCACCTTTAAAGTGGTGTGCATTAGTTGTCTTTGTGTACCATTTTCGTGTCTTCCAACACCCTTACCTTTTTTAATAAACTTTCTATCTACTTTATGCTCATTTTTTCTCTTTTATCTTCAATTTTTTCCCCTCCATTTATCTCCATCCCTGCCTCTCTCTGTCATACTGTACCAATAAATTCATGGAGACGGCAGCAGAGCTGACAACACCTCAATTGGTACAAATTATCCTGGGCCTGCAACCAAATGCCCCAGCGTCCACCATGCAGCAATCAATGTGAGCTCAGCTTGGTGGAAAAACACGCTCTGTAAAACACCAAACACAAGTAAATTCACACACAGCTGCATACCAGAGCACAGAGACTGACATGCACAAAATTCCTGTCTCTAACAAATTTGGAGTTGATTATCCATGTGTGGTAGAAGATGTGACCTTCATCTCTGTGTTTATTGAGTTTCCCTGATGTATCACTTTAACTGTATTCCACTCAGTCTGTGCCTTTTCTGTCTTACGCAAGAGTCTGTGCTCTTTACCAAGGAACTTCAGTCATTGTCTCCCTGATGAATCATGTTCCCTTTCCCACAACGTCTTCTCTGCTCACGTTAATCTACTCTTATAGAAACAAGAAAGAAACCTCCAAAATTCCCTTGATTTTCTTACATTCCCATTTGACATCACTTTTTATCTAGGAAATGAAACTAAAAGTTCTCTTCAAGAAATAAAGTATGTTATGTTTAGAAAGATTTAAAAACAAAGATGTATGAACACGCACAAATACACACAAATAATCACACTCTTACTTTGTCTTCTTTTTTGCAGCTCTGACACCTTAAAATCCATGATACCCTCAAGGAAGACCGTTGGTGCTACAGTGATTGAGCACTCCTTTACAGACACCTACACACAGCCTATTCATCTCTCTAACACACACACACAACATATGGATACACACGCGCGCATGCATGCACACAAACACGCACAATAAAGCCTTGGCGGTACCATCCATAAAGCTCTGCAGGGTAGCGCTGGATTCAGGTGGCAGATTCACAACCCCAGCAGTAATGAAACTGAGTCAAAGTGTGCCTGAATATGACGCACTGCTGCTGCCACTTTGCTCGTTTAACATCAAAACTGCTTGCTCAACAGTGTGATGAAACGTGACACACCCCCATGAGCCACACACAACACAGGAATTTTTTCTTTTAATTGTCAGAAACTGTGATGAAGGAATAACATATAGAGCAAAAGCTAATTTTAATATTTTTAACTGGTTAGATTCAAACACAAGAGGAGATTTAGGATCTAGTATTTCTTTGTTGATTAATATTCCTTTCGCTCTTTTACACTAAAATCTGTTAAATATTTAAAAAAATCTACAGAACTAGTACTCCTAAGCTGTTTTATTTTTATTTATATTCATGAAGCTATAGCCATGCCAGAAGCTTTGTGAGGCTGTACAAAACAGAGCAGATACTAGGAGTTCAATACTAACATTAGCATCCTCACATTCTCACTGGCTCTATCAAAATTTTTACTTCTAATTTACTTTTTTTCCCCCTCTATTTAAGGATGGCTTTAAAAAGAAGTTCAAAGTAACCCTCTTGTTTTCCACTTAGCCATTTTTAGTATAAAATTAACAACTGCTTTTTTGTTATTTCGATGTAAGAATAGTGTGTGGTTGGCAGCTGTTTGCTGTAGGACTGCTCCAATATAAACGGAGCATTGTGGGATACTCTGAATCAACTGTAAAAAGCTCTGTATTTTTATACAGGATTACAAAATGCATAAGTCTCTATACAGTTAGTTGTTTACAATTTGGAGCTTGCAGAATTGAATAGTGCTAACATGCTAATATTTAGCACCTATACGTCACATTGTTGTCAATGTTGTCGCATTAGCTCTGTGCATTAGCATGACATTTTTATATATTTAGCACAAAAAAAGGTAAAGAAATGTCATACACAGGAACAGCTCCAACAAATAGGTAAGTAAGACTAAACCCTCCCTTTCTTACGCTACTGAGGTGATCATAATAGATTGTTTCGAACTTGGAGGAGCCTAGTGTAGAAATAAGGTGACCAGATTTCTGAAGTGAAAACTGGAGGCGTATACCAAGTAGGGACACTTAAAGTTTCATGTATTTTGACAAAAGTGTTGCAAGAGGCATCAAACAAGCAACAGCCTTCTGGCACATATATTCTGAGACTATACAGAACGGTGCAGTCATGCCGTGATTTTGTAGGCAAAACCCGGAAATTTGCGAAACATGGGTCCCCTTAGTGACGAGCCTTTGAGATTTTTCAAAGGGTTTTTGGTTCACTGCTGGAAATAAGATGAGTCTAATAAAAGTTTATGAAACTTGCATATATTGTATATAAAGATAATCCTAAATTAATAATATAAGCCTCATATTTGGTTCATAGATATAATTCATGAAATCAAAAAGCTAATGTGATGCTATATTGAACTACAACACAGTTGACTGAAGCAGGAGTGTACTATTTTTACATCTCTGTGGCCTGCTTGCATGAAAACACTGCAGTGGCTTAACCAATGTGTGCTAAAAAGGACAATAAAGCAGGTGACCGTGATTTAAAAATACTCTAATTATGGAGCTCAATTAGGCGCAATTAATGCAAATAGATTGTTTCATTAGTTAAAATAACTATGGCTGTGATGTTATTCTGTTAAAGACTATTTCCACAATGGGTTAGCATCAAGCTGACAAACTAGAATGTGCATCCCTGTCCACTGCCTCAATGATGCATTGAGAGTAACGCTCTGCTCGTTTTCCCAGTTATTTGGTTTTAAATTAAACTTAACATTTTTGTCCATGATGAAAAACCTGTACAATATTTCATGTTAATCCATACTATAGTTGTTGAGATATTTCAGGCTGAACCAAAGAGGCAATCTGGAAAACAATGCAATCTCCTGGGCCACATTGCTGTTAAAAATAGTAAACACTATCTGTTTCCAGTTCTCACATGGGAAATCTTACTGCTTTACTCTGGTTTGATATTGTAATGAGGTGGATACAGTTATCATAACCACAAAGACTGATATGATGATGCCACTGTTGAAACTGGCAGCATTTCACTATCATCTGATATTTTACAGACTGATTCCTTCTTCATTTCATCAAACAATGATGGGCCAGTAATGGAAATGACAGCACCCTTAGCCCTATCTCACATATACATTCACTGGCACATGTTTAATGGTCAGGCACTCGTCTCTCTCACCATGGTGCTCTCCAAAATTGCTCTGTGCAAAATGAACGAGGGCGTGCTGTGCCAGGACATTTGACAGGGGAAAGAACATCCGCACACACACACAGACACACAAAACAATGAGACACTGAGAAAGCTCCCCCACTGCTCTCAAATTGCAACCAAAGAGATGCCAAACAAAGGAAGAAAAAGGATGAACATTAAAAATAGTGCAGAAAAAGAGTGATTATTTAAATGGAAGGTCAGACTATAAAACACAGGCAGATGCTGCAGTTATGGAAGGTTGTAGTTGTAGAAATTACTCTGAAATAAAAGAGAACACAAACAATAGCAGAGACATGGACAGAGAGAAGAGAAACAGAGGTCAGCAGCTGACAAAACAAAGGATGAAGTCAAAAAGGAGAGCTGCTATCTCTCTGTCCCAGGAAGGACCACACAAATACACCTTCCCACTCCCTCCCTGAGACCAAACACTCACACTGAGAGAAATGCTACTGCTGGCAGCACTGGGCGAGCTGTCAGATTAGAGGGGTGTTTGTTACATATAGACCAACAGTATGTTTAAAAATAGAAAGCAGGATCTATCCTATTATTGTATGTGAGCGGGGGCAATCCCCGTTTAGCTTATCCCACAACTCTTACTGCTCTATCTCACCCCAACAAAAGCACACACACACACAGAGGGGTATCCCATCTGGCCAGCTGGGGCCTCGGGACCATTAAGGGAATTAAAGGCGACAGGAGATAAGTAAGGAAAAGAGGAGGGAGGGAGGAGAGGCTGAGAGCACAGTAGCATCAATGAAAAAAAGGTTGTAAAGGCAAACAGCAAAAGAAGAAAATTTGCTGTTCTTTATTTAAATTAATAGAAATGACAACTTATTGAACTACTTCAAAGTAAGCTTGTCACAACACTAGATTTTTAAACTATGATGTGATACCATTAAAAATAAAACAATATGGATGCCTATTTTGATACCATAGCATCATAATTAAAGTCATAGGCACACACTGGCCCTGCATACTAAGCTCAGCTATCAATTGCTAACTGCTAATTAGTCTGTTTTTTTTGTTATGTGTAGATGGAGGTTGGTGTTGTTGTAGTGTTTTACCTTGTTTTTTTGCATTGCTTACATATTGCATGACTTAAGCCCAACTCCTAACTTTCTGGTGGTTGAAGAAACTCAAAGTATTCCAGTATCTTTGCGTTCTGTGTTGCTGACAGCTGATAGGCTTTCTTGTTGATGATAGCAGTGTACACGGGTAGCTTGTTTTGATCTGAGGAAAGTGCTTCATTGTGTTGACTAGCACCTGCTGCCACCAATTTTTTTCCACTTAGAGCCACATATAGACAAACACAAATTATGAGACCACTTTCATATACTTAACCTTCAGGATATTAAAGTCAGGTTAAGATATGCTTAGTGTTGTACATGCTTAAATGGCTAGTAAGTGGCTGACAAGGCAAATAGCTAATTCTTTTTAAGGATTTTGGAGAGGCCACACAGCTTTCAGAGGGGCCCTGGCTCTGCCCCTATTCAGGATGAGAATGATGCTCTGTGCAGTAGAGTGGGGAGATGCTAACATCTCATCTCCACAAACTGCACAAAGGTGCCAAACCCTTTAGAAGAGCTGGTGTCTGAAGACAATTAGCATGATATGATTTGTAAACTTTGAGATGGAGCAGATAGTGGCCACGCTTACTGGCCGTTCAACTGAGAGAATATCTCAGAATGGAACTGCAGCTATTTGCCAGTACAACGTTTTTCCAGTTTTAGATTTTTTTAAACTCAACTTAGTTCTTACACAAAGTCTATCAGTTACCATCATGAAATAGCCTCATAGTAAAAATGATAGAGTAAGCAACATTTCATAAATAAAATGAAAAATAAGGTCAGGGGACTAATCCTGGTTTAAATTATGAATAGACCTGTTTTGGAATAAGTTCAACGAATAATGGATCACTTTAGCTTTGTTAGCTTTAGATATAGCTAACATAGCTACGCTATCTATGTAATAAACATTACTACATAAGCTAATAT
Source organism: Cheilinus undulatus (assembly GCF_018320785.1). NCBI lineage: Eukaryota > Metazoa > Chordata > Actinopteri > Labriformes > Labridae > Cheilinus > Cheilinus undulatus. The sequence goes on from NC_054877.1 coordinate 31,319,433, forward strand.
AGCAAAGTTAGCTTAAGCAAAAATCCACATGCGCTAAAGCCACATGCACTGTAGCAACATGCGCTTAAGAAGCGTGCCCTTTGGTAAACATATAGCAAAAGCTAGCTTAGAAACATATTGTCAATATGTAGCTGCTTTGTGAGTGTACCTTTAGCTACATTAGCTATGTTAGCTACATAGTTATGTCAGCTACATAGCTTATGCAGCTGATGGTGCGACATGGCTATGTTTGCAATAACATTAACATGTTTTTGTGGAGGACAAGCTTTTCTCCTTTAAGTGGACTGTTTGCTTTATTAAACTTTTTGTAAACTGGTTTTGCATGTCAGATTTTTAACTTATATCCTAACAGTTACCTTAACCCTTAGCCCTAACTCTAGCTCTAAATTGGAATAAACAGAAGTTTATTCCAATTTTTATTTTGAAAGTTGTGGTGTGTATTTCTGTTCTGAGATATACAGTGTCTCAGATTAATGGTCTGTGAGAGTTGGGGTCAGAGATGTAAGGTCTGTAGCTAGACTGTATTGGATGGTGGAGCAAGGGAGTCCATGCTACTCCTACGTACCGCCATAATCCATCAGGGTGTTATAAATAAAAATACTGTTATGATTTTGGATGTCTTGTTTAACAGCATAAGCAACTATAGGATAAGAGAACCAAAGAAAACCGATCACTCTGATCACAGGGGGCGCCAAATTTGACACACCAAAACTTCTCACAGGAGCTTTAATGTTGAGTAGTGTGTAGTGTTATGGGAGTTACTGCACAGAGATGTTTAAACTTTGACACAATACTGGAAAAAATCTAACAATACTGCAGCATGTGTCACCAGGGCCAAATTAATAAGAGGCAACTTACCAGCAAGGGTAACAAACGTTGCCGACGTCTTTGTTGATTTTAGCTCTGCTTTCTGCTCTTGTTGCAGCTTCATGTTAAAAATGAGCCTGAAGTTTTGTACACCCCTTCATATCTATCCATAGAAACGCAGACTGTATCGTTCTAAAGCCCTGAATCATCAGAAATGTTGCCAACCACATACTGAATATCTACATGAATTCTTGGAAGGAGTCACTCTTTCTATTAACAAATACACACATCAGCATGCCTGAAATAGCATCGATCTCCACGCACGCTCTCTCCACGCTCCACCTTGTATACAACGCAACAAATCAAGCTCCTTACAGTGAGGCTCCACTGGCTCTTCTCATGGCTCGCCGCGTGTTGCCGTCCAGCCTGAGTCCATGTTCGCATCCAGACAAAACAAATATAAACTCCTCCGGTCAACGAGAGAAAACCCCGGACAGAAAGAGAGCAGCGGCCGGTAACTCTGTCTGAAGAGAAAGCGACTCCCTCTCTCCTCTGTGAGCTGCTCACCTCTCCCTCCCCACCTCTCCTTGTTCCCTCCCTCTTTTATTTTCCTTTCCCCGGAGCTTATGTGTCCCGAGGCTATCACTTCTTCGCTATCTCACCTTCCTCTGCCCAAAGCAAGTCAGTCGCGCGCTCCAACTCCAAACAGTGTTTCCGAGGCAGCCGCGTCACTACAGACTTTGAGCCGCACTCTAGTTTCAGTTCCACTTCTGCCTTTCCGAGAGAGAGAGAGAGATGAAACACTGAAAGCCGATCCCCCTCTGATCTCATCAAGCAAAGTTACCAACAGCAACCAGACCAGCAGGCAGCTGAAAGGAACACCCACCTCACCCCCTCCCTACCTCACCGTCCTGACTCCCCCCTTACTTACAAAGAGCTCAACTAACGCCCGCCTCCCCCCTGCTGTTAACAGCACACACCGACACACATGTTAACGTACACACACACCTACACGTGCCACAATCATGGCACGAGTGCGGCATGTGCACGTTAAAGAGATCAAGCCGAGTCATGCCAGTCTAGTGAGGTTAACCATGAGTTTATGTGAGGTAAAGTACCTGGAGTAAACTATTAAAAAAGTGCTTTTTAAGACTGAAAGTGTTCCTCAGTGTTATTTTTCTTGCGTCACATTTGTTCTGTAAACGCGTCACATGCCTGGCTGTCTGGGTGATGATCTGTTCCGTTTTGTTCTGTCCTGTCGTCATGTTGTATTTCTGCCCGCATTACTGCATAATTTGGCTCTGGGGTCAAGTGATGAGTAAGTTCGCTTAGCAGCCTTTTCCCACATCCACTCTTCATCAGTCATTCACAAAGTCCGGGAAGTGAGGAGGAGTTTAGAGAAGCACATTCTGCTCACACTTTTAAAATGCATGCAGCTGCCTTTTTCTTCACTACTTCTCCATGTGACATTAAACACAAACAAGCCCTTACACTCCTAACATTTTTGTAATGCTCTTTGTTTGCGTGCATGCACGTGCACATTTACTGTTTTTCTATACATACTGACATGTAAAGTGGAAAGGCGGACCACAGTGTTCACAGTCATGCAGCACAGAGGCCCAGCCAGCTCACTTCCTGTATAGACTTCCTTTTCCCAGAGCTGCAGTGACCACAAGGGAACCAAACTCCCCTCAACACCACCACTCCCACCATATATGGTGACCTTATCATTACATCACATGTCTGCAGAGGCGTTCAAATGCAACTCACAGCAGTAGAACACTTGTTTTATCTGACTTTTCTTCCTCAGATATCTTCAGTGTAAAAGAAAATACATGTAATAAGGCTTTGGTTTAATAGACGGAAATATAGCTGACTATGTAACACATGCATAAAACATTTTTTGGCAGCTATAGTCTGATATTTTCCCTTTATACAATTGCATACAAGTAGGGATAAAGAAAAAATATCAACAAAACAATGTGGACCTGAACTATATATCATGTTTCTAATGTGATGGCAATGTGCACATTTGCAATATTTTGCAAGGATGTGTGATGTTTTTGGATTTTAGCCAAAATCTACATTAAAAAAAAGAAACAAATAAAATGAACAAACTAAAAAAAATGGAATAAAATAAATAAATAAAATTGAAATTAAGGTAAGGTAAGGTAATGCATTTTTTCACATTTTTTTAAACATGAAAAACTAAAATCAAATTACATTAAAATAAATTAAAAATACATAAAAAACCAGAAATAAATACAAATAAAATAAACTCTATAAAAATGTGATCAATCAAAATAAATTCAAATTTTTTATCAAATAAAAAACTAATTAAAAGAATTCACCACATACTAGTAGTGAAAGACTTTAGGAGAAATTTTTGTTTTTGTGGCAGATTTTGTCCTTTTTTTTTTAAGTTTCTAATTTATTGGTGAAATTGACTTGAGGGGGCTGCATTGAGCGAGGGGGAGAGCCGAATGCCTTCCCAGGTGCCTTCCCCTGATCTAAAAGTATCATGTTCAATGCAAAAATGACAAAAGAATTCGGTTTCTTAACATTTTCCTCCTATTTATTTGATTTTACTCATTTGTTAAGGAACTTTTTCAATGTCAAAAAAAATAAGGGCATGTTTAAAAAAACTCTGCTATTCTATGTTTGAACAAACAAAGTTATTACAATTCAGCAAAAAGTGGTCACACACATTCAGGAACACACACATGCACAAGAGCACACACCTTTAACCCCGTCAATTGGCTTCATTCAGACCAAGAGCTGGAAAAAGGAAACGTGCTGATCCGTAAAAACACACACGGGCGGCTATGGATCACCTAATGCAGACATATGCGTGAGACACTTTACCTTTGCCCCACACACAGACACACACATAGTTCATATATACATGTGCCACCACACCAACCTGAACCTATAACTGGGCCGCTGTTATTCCAGACAGCAGCCGATGTAGGTCAGTGGTTTTGAATGTAAGCAGTCAGTGTAGGCTTAACATAATACACACAGGTAGAGGAGGGGAGGGGGCTTTGAAGTGAGGTCAGAAGGCAGAGAGAGAGAGAGTGAACCACCAGAGTCACATGGTGGAGCCAAGTTGAGGTTCTGCAAATAATGATTTTCCCTTGTAAAGTACAGATTTTCTTATTGGAGCCAGTTCTATTCATATAAAAATGCGTTATATTCATTGATGTTGTTGTGTATAGTAATTGCGGTAATCCCATTGGTTCTATTCTGTAATCCTGTTGACTGAAAGAGCATATCAGCTGTTCCAAAAGGCCAATTAAGTGCAGTAATATCACGACCTGGAGATGCTGTAGTGATATTAAAAGATCAGCAGAGTCTATGTTTAAAGGCTGGGCTCATTATTTCACCGCTGCTAATTTACAGTTTAATTTGCATTTAAAATATAAAACCCACAGAGTCAGCCCCCTAATTCTACTGGATTAGAGGCTTTTCTGGGTTTTAGTTTTGAGAGGCTTTGCTTCAAACCAGTGATCACCAAAATTAAAGTGTTGTCCATTTAAAATTGTAAATGTCCCTTGCAGGCATATGTCAGCTGATACACAAAACTGATTTAGGTGGTTTTTCATATTTTCTAAGCTGCTGTTGTCTGCATCTTAATGTCACTGTTCATGTGTGTTTTGTGTGTCTGTGATGCAAGTGTAATCACTAAGTTTCCACATTTTTCAGCTAATAAAGGGATTTAGACTTACTTCTGTCACCCTGAGCAGAGTAACAAAGATTCGGTTTGACGTTAAAGCTTCAAACAGAGGGCTGTCTTTTCCCCTTCTTCTCTGGACCCTGCCATTAATTGCCCCCTGATTTTCTGCCTCAAGGCACATTCACACTTAAGGGACCCCATGGGGCCTTTGTGAGTGTGTGCATGTGTATGTGTGAAGGAGAGAGAGTTAATCTGCAGAACAATACGGGCCTGTCCTCACCCCACACACTCAAAATTAGGGCTAGAGGCCTGACAGCTGAGCAGCTTCCTGACAATAGAAACTGAAGGTGTGTGTGCCTGCGATTGTATGTGTGTGTGGACTGCTCTCTGCCAACACGCGTGTCAAACATAAAGCCATCCAACTGTCCACACGGCCCAAGGGAGAGAGAGAGACAGAGGGAAGGAGGGGTATGGATGGATGGATGGGTGAGGAAGTGGGAGGGACGGGGGTCTGAATGGTGCAGCCTTGGGGTGAAGGGTGAGGACAGTGTGGGAGTGAAAAGAGAAACAGTGAAGGGTAGAATTACTGTGTGCAGATGGCTGAGAGAAAGAGCGACAGGAGCATGGCCTGTTTGGACGAGGTGATAGTCAAAGAGAGATGATGGAGGCACAGATGCAGGGTTTGATCAGGTGTTGTTTTTTCACAACTTTAGACACAAATAACCTAAATATTTATATCCCTATTTTCTAACATTTACCAAAAATTCTAGCTTATAATTTCATTGAAGAAGCACTTTAAAAATGTTATTTTTTAAGATGTGACGGATGTAATAGCTCTGGTTTCTTCACTGTCCTCTCTTCTTTCATCAAATTTCTTTCTGTGTGCATTGTATCTACAATGCACAGTATGTTCCTTCTGCCGCCAGGGAGATCTCCATCTGTGCAGCTTCTCCCATCTCAGTGGCTTACTTCTTGTTTTGAAACAGCATTCCCTAGTGTATTTACTAAACAGTAAAACACATAACACAAAATTCATACTGGGGGAGAAAAGCTGTAAAAAGTACCCTTTTCTAAGATGTATTTTTGGGCTTTTTCATGCCCTTATTAAAGAGAGAGGACAGTGAATAGAGTCGGAAACAGGGAGAGACATGCAGGGGATGGTGCCACGGGCTGGATTCGAACCCGGGTCGCCTGCGTACATGTTGCGTGCCTTAACCACTTGACTACCAGTGTGCCCCAAAGTACCCTTTTTACAGGTCACAGAATGCCTTGGGAGTAGTCTGCAGTACAACCAGTGGTTGACGTAATAGTAAATAACCTGTATGAAGGGAAGTTTTTCTTGAATTGGGTCCTCAGTTTAAAAAATAGGAGTAAGCAGCAGAGTTGGGCTGAGCAGTGCCTCTCTGTTTGACTTGGAAATGTTTAGCAGGGAGTTATGGGAACAAGGGGACGGGGGTGAAGTTATATGTTACTAGCAGCTGATGGCAGAGAATATAATATATGGGCAAAAGTGTTCGGCCACCCATTACACCAACAGGGCCTGTAATGGCTTTGTATTCAAATTCATCACTCCACAGAACATGTTTCCAACTGCTCCACAGTCCAGTGTCACTGTGCTTTACACCACTCTGTCTTGGCATTGGACTTGCATGTAGCTGCTCGGCCATTGAAACAATTCCATGAAGTTCCCACTGTTCCGTTTTTGTGCCTACATTCTCATATTACTAACATTATCGGCAGATATTAGCTAAAAAGGCAAACATTAGTATCAGTAAGACACCAACATTTCTGCCAATATTTATATCTGATATTTTGGCTGTAAATATCAACATATATCGACTGTAAATTTTGGCCATATGTACTAATAAATTAGGGGCGTTTTAGGCTGGACCAACAGACCTATGTAAGTCAATGTCTTTCTTTATTCATCCTCATTGTTTTAACTTTTTTAAGTATGTTTTTGGGACTAAAGTTTGTTTCTTTATTCATGACACCCTAAAGTGTCAAAGGATTTAATTTTTAGGTCTGAAAAACACATTTAAATATGGATATCGGTTAAAGTGAATCTGTAAATATCAGCATATTGGATATGCATCCCTAATCACATACACAAGCAACCACAAAACATGAATGAGATACAGCAACAGTAACACGTCCTTTGGTAATAGTCTTTGAATAAAACATTTGGTGTCCATGGCAACTATAAACATGTCATGTCTTTCATGGTCACACTGTCATAGTGGCCACCATTACAAGACATGGACCATTAAAACTCTGAAAATGAAGAATTTCTATGTCCATGAGACATTTGAGGTTATGGAAATACACCACTAAAACAATACACATTAATGAATGGTCTTTTTTAATTTATATACACATTTCAGTATTAAAATGCTATAAACCACACATTTAACTAACCCTAAAGCCAAACTGCCAGGACAGCTGCCTATCTACTCCAGTTAAAGTATTTTTATATGAAAAAAAAAAAAAAAAAAAAAAAATATATATATATATATATATATATATATATATATATATATATATGAGGCTTGAACTAGGACTTTCAGCATAAACTTAGAAATAATGATTAATTAGGGTCCATAATAATAGATTTTTTAATCAAATTCAGTCACATGCTTTATTGCCCCTACTGTTAAGTATACTACTGTTCCTTAATGTCTATTTCAGTTTAATGAACTCACAAACAGCTCACTGGAAAAGTCAAAAGTCATCTGCACCTTTTTACAATTCTCTTAGTTCCTTTCCAGTCCATTACAGGTTCCTTTTTCCATGATTTTCAATCAACCAACGTTCTATATAGTCTTTCAAAATAAAGCAGATCTGAATGAGGGCTAAACGATTTGCAAAGAAAATATTATTGCAAAATTTTCCCCTTATACTGTGATTGCACTTTAATCTGTGATTATTTTTAGGTTCCTCATCTTGTGTTTTAGTCAATAAACGCAAACAAAAAAATCATTCCATATTATAACCAGCATATTAGATAAATTAGCCTAGAGATGAAAGATTTTGAAAACATCTCTAAATGGGATTGTTTTGGCTCATATTACAAATTTGATATCAGATGCTATTTTGAAGGGGACGATCATTTCTATGTCATTCTTGTTTGATGAAAAACAAATACAAGAAACATGGGATTTTACACTACTCCTAAAAAGCCCCTTGAATGTGTGCATTATGCATAGAGCATAAAATCTCTGCTGCAAAAAAATGGCATTAAACAGGCATTTTGACACATTTCAAGTTAAAAATATATTGTACTGTCTGTGATTTAAAAATTGCAGCAGAAAATATTGTAATTCAATCTAATTTTCCATCAATTTTCTAGTCCTAATCTGAATCCAACAGGATCCCAATTAGTCTTATTCTAAGATAGTACAAAAAAACGAAAAACCGTTTAAAATGTAAAATAGTTGCATTTCATATTGCTACAAAAGGGTGAATTTAACCGCAATTGACTAAAGAAATTCTAACAAGAATCACAATTGATAATTGCAATCATTTGCCTAGTTAGACCTAAGTTTAATTCAAAAGTAATGAAATCTAAATATATCTTTTAACTTTACATTCCTCACCACCAGAAGCTCTGAAAGGAACAACACCTGCTCTTACACCCTATCAGGAGGCTGTCCTCATCTTCCTCTGAGGACATCTATAAGAAGACAAGGACACAACATTCAGCCGTCATTCTGTGTAAACACAAAAGAAAGGCTGAGAGAAACACTCGAGGCTCCATACCCTCTCACACACATCGATACAGATGCCAGCCATCTGAGTACAGCAGGTATGCATTAATTCAGCCTGGCTGCACAATCAATGATGGTAAATGGAGGCAGCAGGAGGGACAGACAGACAGGGATCTGCTACTTTCGTTTCCCACTCTCTCTCCCTCTCTCTCCATCAGAACACAACCTTTCTATGTCTTGTTTCATTAGAGGAAAGCTTCCTGAGTGAGTCACTGTCTCACTTAGCACAGCACAAAGCACACATGCCGTGTTCCCTTCCCTTTCAGACTCTTCGATTACACTGTCAGTGGGTATCATGTCTACCCCCCACTCTTCATTTAAAACACACATTTCTCTCCCTCTCTCTTTATAAAAGGATGTGCCTCCACTAAAGCAGATACACTTGAAAGACTTGATTTAAATGAGCAAAGTCTCTCCATCTGTTTAACTATTTTCTGATTTTTAAAGTCCACAGTTAACTCTTAAACTTCCCAAAGCCTTTTTTAGAAACTCCAGAAATTTTCAGGACAGGCTACAGGACTGGTAAATAAAACAACAGCATCCTATAACCATAATGAGCAGAAAAGAGCACACTGATGATAATTCAGCAGGTCACATGATTTAAATGTCACCAACCCTGCCCGTCTACTGACGGTCAATTTTCCTGAACAGTCCTGCACTCACACATCGACTTCTCTCAACTTTCACAACTTTTTCTTGGAGCCACAAAGGAAAAAAAAGGTTGGCTGTTGGCATTAAAACATGCAGCTCACCCATTTTCAGGAGTTTTGTGCATGTGTGAAAAACACCATTACTCATCGTAAGTCCACTTAAAGCTGCTGTGAGGAACTTTCTGTTTGTGTTGACTGTGGCGCCCCCTGTGGACAAGCTGTGCATCTCCTCCCTTCACTTATCTTGCACTGTACATTCAAAGTCATTTTTGTAGTTTAATTTTCCTTTTATGAAAAGTGAATTGTATTTGGGACAGGTTTAGGTCAGTTGTCAGAGCAGACACTCATGTGCGCAGGCTGCAGTCCTCAACGCCCTGCACGCAAGTTCAAATCTCTTTCCGGGCCCTGTTTGGTTTTCTGAAGTCATGTTTTATTGCAGGGTGAAGGAACCCATTTAACTGTTGTTTCAAGTAAAGTCAACTTAAAGTTAATGTTTAACATCTAAGGGCTGAGCTGCCAATTTGCTGACTCACACCACTGTCCTGTAGGTGGTGGTAACCAGGTTTAAGTAACACACAAACAAGCATTAAAGGAGAAGAAATATTACAGTTTGAGCTGTCTTATCATCTGCTTGAGCCAAGTTTGTCTGCCCTGACATTTTTGCACCATGAGTGAAGTTACTGACTCAGTTAGACAAGTCCCACCTGTTTGGAGCAACCACAAAAACAATGGAGGGTATTCTTAGCATGGTGGACGGGGACTTCCTGGTTCTGTGTAGTGAAGACCACACTATCCGAGACCAAGACTTGCCTGAGACCAGAGTGCACAGAGACCAAGACAAGACCAAGACCATAAAAATCAATTTAAAAAACATAAGGTTGAACAGTTAAAGAGCATTCTCTCTTTAATTTTTGTTTTCTTTTTAATAAATCTGAAAGATAAAAACAAGGTTTCTGCAACTCTTTCAAAGAATAACATGCAAGAATCTCAAATTCTAACAAATTTGTTCAACTAACTTCTTGTAAAAAATAAATTCTTGTATGTATTTAAAAGCAACTGAAGCAAGTCTGGGGTTATTTCAAATAGCTGAAAATGAAATGTTTATCTACATTTATCTACATACTTAGCTGCAGGACAAAAAGATATAGAAGATCTTTTATACCATCAGCGAAAAGACTATATAATTCTACCATAAACAGATGAGACTCCAGACAAATGAATTTCCCTTTGGGGATTAATAAAGTTATTGTATTGTATTGTATTGTATTGTATATTTGTCAGGTGAATGAGGCCTAAAGTAAGTGTCCAGAGGTATTTCTGACTCAAAATAAGATGGACTGATGTCCAAGTTTTTTCAGTTGTAGCTATTTGTTGTTGTAGCAGGTGCTTTTCCTTATTGTTACATTGATAAAATCGAAGAATAGCAGATCAGTGCTGGTCTTGACCAGTCTTGATGGAAAATCCCAAGTCCGGCCAGTCTGGGACTGAGACAAGACTGAGTAAAAACGCTCTCGAGTCCGAGACAAGACCAAGACATTCAAAATGTGGTCTTGAGACCGGTCTCAAGACCAAGACCATTCTCGAGTACAACAACACTAGTTCTGTGTGCCCCTTACTTATACTAATTTTACTGAAATTGCCTACTACTCTGAAATGGGTATTACCTATGCTCATCATTTCTTTTGGTCATCTGCACACCTTAATTAATTTATTGAGTAAACTTAAGATACAAATTTACTTAAACTCTAGTGAAATTGCACAACACTAAAAAAGCTTCTGTAAATGCAAAACAAAATGTCTACTTTACTTTACTGAGGCCAAAAAGTTACTTTTATGTAGCTTTTCTAAGGCAATTGGTTTGCATGATTTTTTTAATGGAGGGTTGACTAATTGGGTGTTAAAGCAATCCCTGCTTGACAACAAATTTAGACATTGAAAGTAGCTGCATAGAATCAGTCAGCCTTGTTGCTGATTTCTTTGTTTGCTTTTGTAGCTTCCACAAGCTTTAGGCAGCTTTTCACCATCCTGTATTTCACAATGTTTGAACGGCTGTCCACTTTTTTTAACATGAAGTGTGTCAGGAAGTTAAATTTTTAAAAGATTAATCACATGACAGCAGTATGTCAGCATGGTCATGTATGACATTTGGTCATTCTCTGTTCAGATATATCTGGTCTTTGGCCTGAGCTATGACAGTGTATTCCACTGATAGCAACTATACAAAAATACATTTAATTTGTGATAAATGATTGCTGACATTTTGCTATCGCAGCAAAACTTCACTCTTTTTGCCAACTCTGCAAGCTGTTGTGTCTTATCATCATTATGTTACTGGATCGGTGCACTGACAGGCATACTAATCGATACCAGAAACCACATTTTGACAACTTTATTTACACTTGATCAGTCCTTCATATCATCTCTGAACTGTGTCCAGCTGATGTTTACATTTATTTCAGCTGAATTTATGTCTCTCTTTTGCTCTTTTACAGCTGCCACATGGATTCTGCCTCCCCCTCTCATCTCTGCCTCTCTCTCTCCCTCCCTTTCTTTTTACTCCCCATCTCCTCTATCTCTGCTCATCCATCCATCATTTCAGCACCTCCCTCACCACTCCACTCCTCCCACAATTTTTTTCCACTGACAGTCCCTCTCTTCCTTGAGTCTCCTCTCCACCTCCTCCCCCTCTGTCTCCCTCTCCTCCCCCCTTTTCTCCAACATCTGCTAGTCTGCGTCTGTCGCTGCTGACCTCTCGCTGCCACGTGCCACGTCCTCCCTTTAGTGTCCCACAGAGACCCTAAATCATTAATACACACAGACACCGGCTTGTAATAGGTGGCTGTCCCCTCACACAGATGGGGAGAAAAGCACATAAATTTAACCTCTGATTGCAGACTCTTACTGCATCGCTGTATAATTTGTCAATTAAATGTCGTATAAAGAGCAAATCCTTCAATTAAAGGGGCCTGGGCCACATGTGCAGGGAATCCCAGCAGATTTAAGGTCATCACTCTTAAGCCTTGATTACATTACAATAACACACATATCAGCTGTGACACCACCAGCATGTAGATGTTTACACCAAATATCACACTACCTGAGAGTTTGAGCTGTGCAGAAATTCAAAATAAATCGTACACTAAAAATCTCAAACAACTATAGAACCTTGAATAAAAGTGGATGCAGCCTTGGTGCCTTAAAACTGCATCCCTCCTGGGGCAACTGCTGTGGTTGCATAAACACGTCTGTATACAATCTTAAGACAAAAGTTGCCTACCTACCTATCACTTGATATATAACTTGTGATGGACCACGCTCTGGATGCTTGACCCATCAAACATGCCCAGTTGGTTTGTTTAGCATCAGACCCCCAGACCATACTCAAGCACAGTACCCACCCTGGCCCTGGCACGGATGGAAGAAGTGCACTTCAGGATAGTAAAGCTACTCAAAACAGAATGAAGTATAATTGATGCAAATAATGCACCACCTTCCACGATAGAGAACCTTCATGATAGAGAATCAGAGAACCATATTTGACCAAAACAACAAAAAATAAGCCGCAAAGTGAGTAATGTTGCTAATTTGGCAAATTTGATTCCTCATTGTCATCAGGCAGATTCATCTTGTAAAGCTTTAATCGGAAACATTTATTGCTGGTCAGAGAATGACAGGACACATCTGTGTCATTTAACAAGGACAAGGCAGTAGCTACAGGCGGGGTTTAGTTGTATTACAAGCTTGTAAATAATTGCTGCTGGTGAAGAGATAAGCCCAGATGCAGCTATAGAGGCCTTTTTATTAGTACTGGACAACATTTCTTTATCAAAACAACAGCAAAAAGTGGAAGCCACTAGGGCTGTCTTCAGGCACACTCACTTAAATCATGGATTAAGTTAAAAGGCCTTTAATAGCTTATCTAATAAAAAATCCATAAAAATCAAAGGAAACAGACCGGTTTCATTGGACATAGGGTTTTCATCAGGGCTTGGTGGTAACAAGACACAGACACAGGTGAGGTTCATTTAAAAGAATCAGTGGCCAAGGGGCTATAACAACAATGGCATATGTAACTACTATAATCAGTGGCATGTCTGTCTGTCGGTCCGTCTGTGTCAATTTGCACACTACACCGTTGCTCCAATTGTCCTTTATACCACTTAGAAGACTTCTTGGGTGTACTGGTTCGAAACTGGTGCCAGGTGCACAGATCAAGGTTATAATAGTTAACTAAATAACGAAAACTAAAATGTAAAAATAATTTAATTTAACTGAAACTCAATAAAAACAAGGCTTTACAAATAAAACAAAACCTAACTAAAATTGTATTGTGTGCTTACAAAACTAACTCAAATGAAATAGAATTAGGGACAAAATCTCCTTCTTTAAGCCCTTGACTAGCATACTGACTGACATGAACACCCAAGCAAGGAGAGAGTAAAATTGCCTGATTTGATTGAAGACAACTTCACACAATTATAATTTTAGGTACTGAGTTGCATACAGACATTAAAATTGAATAATTAAAATGAAAAGTGAAGAGCCCTTTTGGGTCTTGCCCCTGACAGGCATCCTATATTGCAGAAAAAAACTAAAACTAACACTAAATCTAATAAAAACTAAACTAAAATGAAGCATTTTTGCAAAATAAAAACTAAACTAAATTTAAAAAAATTTAAAATGTATCTAAAATGTAGCAGTAAAAACGAATTAAAACTACACAAAAAATTAAAACAAAAGGTGAAAACTAAATAAAAATGAAAACTAATGAAAAATCCAAAACTATTATAAGCTTGGTACAGATTTTCTATAAAATCCCAAATGTTATTTGAAAGGTAAATATAAAGGCATGGATGGATGGATGGTGGATGGATGGAGGGACGGACAGACCACGGTCACCTCTGGATGAAACAAAACCAGACAGTGACAGCCAAAATGTCAAACTTGGTGCTTGGGATTGGTAATCCTGAAAATAAATGATTGCATCACAGTTGCATCTTGTCATTTGCTAAAAGCCAATGTTGAGGGTTCAGCATCTTTATCAGTATTACGTCGATTTTACTGATCAACCTGCAAGGCCAGAGGTCGTAAGTGTCACCTGCAAGCACCATTTCAAATTTAGCTTGCAGTCTGACTGCTGCAATAACAACATCACTGCCATATTGCAATATACTGCAGTTCACCACAGGGATTAAAAAATGCATGGTCCACAAATTGCTTCTATCACACTGCAGCCCCTCACATATATGCTGTGTGCCATGAGGATTCAATACATCACTCTTTTTATTGCATGTATGAGTGTTTCATTCTGTGTGCATTCAGCTTATCTTTCATTCTACTCCACGAGCTGTGGAAAATTGGACCCTACAAACAACTGTGACACATTTCCTCACATCAGTCAAGCGTACACTCATCTGTGCTTCTGTTTCATGTGAACCTCTGACGTCACACGTTTGACTGAAGCCTGCAGTGAACATGGATGTGGCTGATGTCAAATCTGTGTTTGCACTCACAGCTTTTAATACAGAATCAAGCACTGTTTCAAAAGAAGAAATCAGGTCAGAGTCAGGCAGACAGACAATCAGATAGAGAAATAGCGTCAGAGACGGAGGTAATCAGTTGAGACACAGTTATATTTTATCTACACACATGAACAAGCAGCTGGACACACAAGTGAAGGGGAAGGCACGAAGGCTTTAAGGCATATCTGTGACTTATCACACTAAAGCAGCAGAATAGATTTACTCTTACCTCATGTAAAACACTGATAAATGTTGTCATGTAGGATAAAAACAAATGTGACCACTCATCAGTGGGAAATCTTCTGCACAGAAAAGTTGAGGTTCATTTGTGAGGTTAAAATAAAAAATGGTTGCATGGATCAGTCACTTGTAGGGATTTACTAATTAATGGTGTTACAATATGATTTTATCCAATTTTAACCATTTTATAATTTTTTTGAAGAATGAAATGTTTCTTGTTTTTTCTTTATAAAGACAGACAACACTTTAAATTTTGAGGCTGTATGTGGAGTAATAAATGTCTTTTTTTCTGTATAAAAATTGATACTGATGGCAGCTGGTAGAGCGCCCATCAGCTGGAACTTGGTTCTGTTTGATTCATGTTTTCCCTCAATCTCTCCCCGTATTTTCAGTCTGTCTTCAGCTGTCCTTTCAGAATAAAACATCATGAATAAAACACGGCCTTTATTTAGATTATTTTAGATTTTCTTAAAAAAAAAAAACAACAGTCATGTTGGTTGTGTTATTTTAGTGTTGTTCATCAGTCTCTTTAAATATTTTCATTGTGTTTGTTTTCTGCTCACCTCATGTTTGTCGAGGAAACATTCACAACCATAAATTCTTCACTTGCTTCTGCCAGTATGCACATCTATTAGCTCTCTGAGCTACTGACATCGAAAAAGAGAAACCAAGAACAGATAGAGTGCATTCAGAAAGTATTCAGACCCCTCCACTTAACTGGTGTTATAGTTGTTTAAATTATTTTTTTTCTCATGAATCTACACTCAGTACCCAAAGCTGACAAAGTAAAAAAAAAAATAACAGAATTTTAAAAATCATTTTAAATTAATTAAAAAATTTTAAAAATGAAATATCACATTGACCTAAGTATTCAGAACCTTTGCAAAAACACTTGAAATGTAGCTCAGGTTCCTCCCAAATTCTCTTGATCTTTGCTGAGATGTTTCTACACCTTGTTTACAGTCCACCTATGGTAAACTATGTCAGAACAAAAAATCAAGCCATGAGGTCAAATGAACTGTCTGCAGAGCTCAAGGCTACAAAAAAATCCTGCAGCATTGAAGGTTCCCAAGAACACAGTGGCCTTCACAATGCTCAAAAGGAAGAAGTTTGGCACAACCAAGACTCTTCCAAAAACTGGTAGTCCAGCCAGACTGAGCTATCTAAGGAGAAGGGCCTTAGTAAGAGAGGTGACCGAGAACCTGATGGTCACTATGACTTAGCTCCAGAGATCCTGTGTGGAGATGGGCGAATTTCCAGAAGGACAACTGTCACTGCAGCCCTCCACTGATCTGGGCTTTATGACAGAATGGCTACATGGAAGCCTATCCTCAGTGCAAAACTCATGAAAGCCTGCTTGGAGTCTGCAAAAAACTCTACAGCCCATGCCCATGACCTCTAAAATAAGACACCAGGGACCAGGCATTCTTCTGTCTCCTGAGGTGGTATAAGCACCTCCATATTTTAAGCAGTTTTTGTAAACATTACTTACATTTAAGCACAAATATCACTTAATAACCATGGCTTTATTTTTATACAAAAAAATGAGAAAATATGGCACTTTAAATTATTTCAACCCCTACCACTGGATGTAAACTCTGCTCTACCATTCTTAGTTTCATCCTTCACTGTTCATTTAACCTCTTAGCACAGTGGGCTAACTGGCTTCTTTTTAGCTGAAGACTGGTGTGTGACCTAGTGCCACTAAGCTGCATACGCCTCTCACCTCTCACAAAAGAACCGAAGAACACGCTGAAGGAACAGAGAGCTACAAACAGGCAACCGGGGTGCTCTGTAAAATTGGGACACACACCAATCTGCTTGTTAAAGTTATGTAATGTAATATTGACTACAAACCTACTGGAGAAATTAGATCTTAATGCCTTAATTGTCTATATTTGTATTAATTTTTTAATGTATTGTATGGTAGGGTTACATCCCTCGTCAGTAAGTTAAAACTCTATCCAGCTGTTGTACTTTAAACATTTTGCAGTGATGTAAAAGACTGAAATTCTGCAGAAATGTTGCTCAAAGTTCACCTTACCCAGAGTTCAGTCTACACCGACATGTCTTTATCCTGTGTCCGTCCAGTCAGAGCTGAGGATGAAAGGTCAGTTGAATACGAAGACTTCAGGGTTTCCTGTCAACAAGCAGACACACAGATAGAGTCATCAACTGCAATCAGTAAATACATAAACACATGTAGACACACATGGACTCCTGGACTTAGACAACACACACCTTTAGTTTATTTCATGCCCTCTCTTTCATATTTGCATTGTTGTGCACTCAAAACCGTGTCGCAGTGGGTCATTAAATCTGTCAGCTAAAGCACACCTTAAGTTCCCATCATCCCACAGTTTCACATTTTCCATTTACCGGCTGTCTTGTTGTGCAAAGAGACCTTTTACAAAATGGGATATTAGCCTTGTCACACTCTGTGACATGCACTCTGTCGTCTTGTCAAACTGTGTGATGACGGTGCTGCCGGGGCCCACAGAGAGGCCTTTTCTTCCCTTCAGGTGTGACGTGTGTTGTTTTCATCTGTCACTCTCACAGAGTAACATTTCTACACCTCTGTGTGCAAGAAAAAAGACAAGGTGTAAGGAGAGGTGTAATGCAGCCATTACAAATTAAATATGTCCCCATAGGTCTGAGGTGAAGCACCAGCAGCATGTCTCTTCTTGTGAAACTCAAATGGCGACCTGCGGGCCACTTTCAGCCCACCAGCAGGTGTCATTTGTCCTCTGAGACATTTGGGAAAAAGATGGAAATTTTTAAGAATATATTCATTGTCAATATTTACCGCCTTAGGTGTTTAAAATACAATTTTTCACTAATTTATCGTGATCCTTCTATAATTATGCTATAACTTCTATAATTATTACCCTGCTCTATACTATTGTTCCTCACCAAACAGATCATAAATAATCAGAAGATCACAATAAGGAGAAAAACTGTGGAAGGTTTTAAAACTATAACCACATACAGTAGTGGCTTGTATGTTTCATTTACAACAAACTGTGTGCATCTCAAGGTTTTAATAGTTAACTAAAACTAACTGAATAACTAAAACTAAAATTCAAAAATCAATTTAGTTAACTGAAACAAAATAAAAACTAAGCTTTACCAAAAAACTAAAACCAACTAAAACTGTATAGTGCACTTACAAAACTAACTAAAATAAAATAAATATGGAGACAAAATATCATTAGTTTTAGTCTTTGTAACAACCATACTGACTGGCACCTACACCCAAGTCTGGGGAGTGTAAGATTTCCTGATCTGATTGGTTAAGACTTCACACAGTAGTAGTTTTATGTCTGAAGTTGTATTCAAACATCATTATTAAATAAATACACAAGTGAAGAGTAGCCTGTTTTAATATGTTTTAAAAATGTATGACACTCACTCAACCCCGACATCTATCCATAAAAAAACTAAAACTAACACTAAAACTAATAAATTGAAATTGAACACAGAAAGTGAAAACGAAATAAAAATAGAAACTAATGAAAAATCCAAAACTATTATAACCTGGGTGCATCTCCAAGGTCTAATATTTCAACAGATGAAATACTATTGACAACAAAGTTTGCTTGCTTGTTGTCTTTTTGTTCCTAGCCTTCAAGGGTGCTTTGCCTATAACCTGCATGATGGGCACAAATCTCAGCCGGTGTACTTCCCTACAGAGTTCATATTGACAGCACTTTTTAAATCAGTTTTAGTGATAGCCTTTTGCGAAAAATATCTTTTAGTTTTAGTCATAATTTAGTCATCTAAATTGTTTTAGTTTTAGTCTAGTTTTAGTTGACAAAACTTCCCAACATTTTAGTCGACGAAATTTACAGTAAATTTAGTCGACTGATTGGATCTCTCCCCAACTTACCCTGCCACCACGCAGCAAAAGTAGTTGTGATTGGATCTCCCTCGTATCTCATCCCACCTTTCCACACAGCTGAAGTAGCTGTGATTGGATATGCCTAACTTGCCCCTACTTTCTACATGACGAAATTAAGTCTGACTGGATAAAGTCTCTGTCAAACATTTTCATCTCGTTTTTAATTTGTTGACTAAAGTGTCAATTAATTTCATTTTAGTTTTTGTCCATGTGCATTTTTTTTTTATATTAGTTACTGTCTCGTTTTCGTCAGGGGAAAAAAGGCTATTAACGAAAACTATAGCGAAAATAATTGGTCAACCAAATGAACACTGCTTCTCTATGAGCCTACTCTCAGAAATGTGTGCGACGAGTGGTCATGGACTCCATATGGCACCTTTAATGTTCCAAACTGTCTAATCTAATCTTATTATCATTAAAACCCACAATTATTATTGTTCATTTTTTATTTCACATTTTAATGTTTAGAATATGGATTTGCGTTTTTTTCAAAAATCTAATTTAGTACCACTAGCTTGAATGCTAATAGCCATGTTGTTTTCCCAGAATGCTTTATGAGGGGCTGTCAATTCTGACTATTCCGTCACAACATGTCACGCTGTGTCAAAATGTGCATACTTAAACACACAGATCACTATGGAGACAGCCTGAATAGAGGAGAATGGAGATAAGGAGCCTGTGATGTGGCCCTCTGTCTCAGTATTAGTTTAATATCTAGCAGTAAAACTCACAATAATCTGCAGGAAAGCAACTTTAAGTGTCAATTAGAGGCTGAACATTATAATTCTATTTTTTGCACTATGTTCTGAGTTCACTGTGGGGCTAACTGTGCCAGTTTTCCTCGGCACAGTTGGTCCAGAAAGTTTACACCTATCATTATTGGTAGAGAAGAGATGCTATTGGAACACTTCTTATGTAAATGTTGCAGGCTGGATGTTTAATCTATCCAAAGACAGTACAGCAGTATGTTAGTGTGTTGAATACAGCTGTACTTTATTGACCTCCTCAGCTCTTACACTAACTCCAGGACCCTCAGATCCTCAGACATGGGCCTCCTGGCTGTCCCTCATTCTCATCATAAACTTTTCTAGTAAAGGCCACTCAACCTTGGAACATTTAGGATGTTTCCTGGCTGGCAAAAATTCCAGATAAAGTCCAGGCCAGCTGATGTGTGAACACCTCATCAAACATTTTTTGAAAAATGTGTTGCGAGCAGACGGACAGGATTGATCAAATTAACACAATGTGACTATCGGTCAGGGCTGGGCAATTGATCACAATTGAGATTAAGTTGCAATATGGCATGATGCTATTTACAAATCGCAGACATTGCAATATTGCTTTGACTTGAAATATGCCAAAAGTTTAATAGTTTATTAAATTATTTTTTGCAGCAGCAGCAGCAGAGATTTTATGCACATTTTTGCAAACATTCAAGTGTCATGTTTTAATAAAATGGTTTACAAAAATTGTCCTTTTTGTGTTTTATGTACATTTTTCTTAATTAAAAAGAGTGACATAAAAACAGTAATCCCCATTCAATAAAGTAATTGATATTAAATTTGCAATATAAGCAACAATAATTGAGATTAGATAGATTTTTCTAATCGTTCAGCCCTGGTTCATTCTTTCTAATATTGATGAAGCTTAGCGTTTGCTCACACAAGTCATACTCCTAGCCACAATTGACTGGTAGCCAGGGGACATCAGCTCCCACAGCCAATCACAGCTCTTTCACCCAACACAGCGGCCCATTTAAAGATGACGTACTGCTCACTAATCCCTGGTTGCACAACCATGCATCACGCTGCCGCTGGCAAAGCTTCACCTCCTCCACCCCAGCCTCCTCCTTCATAGCATAAAGCTTGTTGCACCCTCCTATTCAGATTCTACTAGTATGGAATCATTGCTTCTGAATAATTTCATTGTTTTCAATGCACACTGTCATAAATGCATCTATCCATATGGGGGTTTCTAGCTAGGCCCTCCCTGGAAAGTAAAAGCATGCTGCTTGACAAAATGTAGGTTGTATTATAGAGTGATTTATTGCTTGAATTGGTTGAAAAATATACAAGATGAGGTACCTAATGATAATCACATAACAAATCGCAATCTCATAGATTATTTTTGCAAATCATTCAGCCATACTATAGGTGCAGTCTTCTTGCATGTAATGAAGCTGATACAACATTCTTTGTCTTGTATGTTCCTTTCTGCTCATTCATTAATACTGTGAATACATGAAGTTACATGCAGCCTTGATTAAAGGCAGAGACTGCCCAGACCCACCCTGGATACGTTGCAAACATTACAAAAAAGAGATGACCCTACAAATTAAAGGCTTGTTCAGTAACTCGGTGAAACAAACAAAAGCAGCAAAGACCAGGATGACAGTAGCCACACATGCAAAGAATCTGCTGGACAGCACGTCAGATCAGAGTGGGTTAAGAGACACTTGGAGAAGACAGTCAGGTCAAAAAGGACCAGAGGAGCTCGGAGAAGAGCTAAATGATATCGAGCAGCCCTCTCACACAGCCAGCATTTTCTAGACCCGCAGCAACTCAGCAGCTTATAGCAGCTCCATTTCCTGCAGACACACCAGGAGGCAGCATCGGTCTGTTACCGTAATCTACTTTACTGCGGGATTAGCAGCCCTCAGCAGGTGTCAATCTCTGCCCGTCAGCCTGTCTGTGCAGATCTGCGTTGACCTCTCCAGCTCTCTGTCTTTACAACTCATTCACAGAGAGCTGCTCTAAAGCTTTTATAAATTTACAATCAGACAAATTCTCAAAGTCATGTAAAATCTTCTATATTTAAACAACTATAGATGCATAGTTTACCTTGATTACTTCTAAATACGTACGCTGTACTCCTACCATGATAAGGATATGCAGGCTGTTATCATATCCCTTGATGACCCAAAAGGCATTTGATAAAACTGTGGAAAAGCCCCGGAAATTACTTTAAAGTTATTAGTTCTGCTGTTCCATTTATTGTTAGATAGCTGTTAAGTTTCCTTAGTATAGCAGGGTTATCGAGGAAAGAGCTCCCCCTGCTGGCTACCAGCAAATATCAGGAAAATAAGCAGTGTAGTGCAGAGTGCCATGCGGTCAGTGTGCTGTGGATTGACTCTATCAGAGGTTCACTGTGCGTGAATGAGAGGAGTAAGTACTGATGTGCTGTGATAAATGTGATAATGAGACCCATGCTGTGTTAATTCTATGTTCGCTAACATTGTTCTGTAAAGTGTAGTAAAGTTTGTGTTTAGATGTTAGCTCCATGCTAATTAGCCAGCATTGCAGCACTGGCATGTTTATTAATAGTTTCCCCAGCTAACATGATGTGACTTTATGTTTAAAAGCCTGTGATAGCTTCCTTATTTACTCTATATTATTTCTGTTGCCATAAGATGATGCATACTTACACATAGTTCTGTGTTATGCTCTGTCCTTATAGAAACCACAGCTAAGCCACAGCTAAAACACAGAAAACCCACAGCTAGTCCACAGCTAAACCTACAGCTAACCCACAGCAAGAACTCAGCCAGACCCAAATGCAAAGTTGGACTGCATGATCGCTGGCAGATTGTACATGTTACTGTGATGGAAAGGAAGTAAACATCCATAATCAAATCTCAACACTCATTATTGTCTACTCTGGAATATTCTGGCTTTAAGTGGTGTTCTGGCCAACACACCTGAGTGAATCCAGTGAAATATCCTACCAGTGTCCTAACCAAACCAATCCTTATTTCTCCACTACACAAATTGAATGGCCTTTTATGTTTGAGGCATTAAAACAATTTGGTTTTGGAGAGAAGTTTATCAAGTGGGTTCAGATAATATACTCTAACCTAGTGGTGGGTGGCGCATAAAGTCCTGCTCAATCAATTCTAGATACAGATTAATCCAATTTAAAATTATCCACAGGTTGCAATATTCTAAAGTAAAGCTGAGTAAAATATTTGAATCAATCTCCCCCGTGCGACGAGTATGGCACTGCAGAAGGTTCACTAGTGCATCTGTTCTGGTAGTGTCCAGTGCTCAGTAAATTCTGGTCTGACATATTCAACTGGTTCTTTAACAGTATCAAATGACCATTCAGCCAGACATCCTCTTAGCAACATTTGGCTGCTCTGACGGGACAAAATCTCTTCCATCTAATCAAAAACAAGCTCTAAGCACCGGCATGGTGGTTGCAAAAAAAATAGAATTGGAAGTCTCCAACACCCCCATGTTTCAAAAGGTGGCTTAGTGAGATGCTTTCTGCTGCTAGATGGAACAGATCTGTGAAAGCAGATCAAACTCCCACAGCTATTTTTTAAAGGTGAGGAAACCTTTTCTGATGTTGCTAGACAAGACTTAACCGTAAGAATCATGGTGTATATGGCAGGACCCCACTCAAATGTGTTGTTTTTTTTTTGTTTGTTTTCTTGCTTTGTTTTGTTCTTTTGATCGTGTGTTTGCTTTTCTTTGTGTTGTATTTTGTTTTCCACCCAAGTTCTTATGGTCAAGTGGCTGTTTTCCTTTAATTTTTGCTGACACCTGTCAGTTTTGAACTGCATGTGACATCTCACTTCTGCCCCCTATTGGTTGTTTTTCTTTTATATATTCTTGTGACACCACTGGGTCCTCTTGTCCTTGTACCTGCCTGTTTGGTTATACTGAAAAAATAATAAAATGTTTTTAAAAAAGTCCATCCAAACTTAATAAGAGAGCCCTTTTTAGTGGCTGTTTAATGAACACATTGTGGATAATAGTTTGACCTTTTATTCACATTTCTAAGGAAGTAATTTAACCATTGATGAGGTCTGACTGCCAACTCCTTTGACACACACACACAGTTAACTATGTTCCAGTGATGTTTGTCTGAGAATAGGTTTGAGTTGTGAAATCTTGTAATTTTTTATATCTATAAATGAAAATGAAACTCTCCCTCTGAAAACAAAAAACCTCATCTTACCATAACTCCACTGGAAACATCCTCATATGCTGATGTTGCCATGACAACTAAAGACAGCAACATACCCATGACGGCAGACAGACAGGTGAGGATGTTGGCCTCAGCAGTTATGTATAAGTGAGGTGGATACGGAGAGACAGAAATAGCAACACATTAATGAGCTTCTTATCATCCACCCCATCGTTTCCATCTCTCCATCTCACTGCCATCCATCGTCTCCTCCTCTTCCTCCTCGTATGGACCAAATATTTCCCCAGGGCCACTGTCCCGTACAAAGAGATATATTACACCAGGAATTTACGATAAGGTGACAGCAGCAGACTTTTTCTCTGAAGGAAAAAAAGGGAAAAATGTACTGTGCTTGCAGGATATTGGACAATTTCCTCCCTGTAAGCACACAATACTTCTGAGTGTCACATCATGTTGGTTCATGGATTTATTCTGCAATAAGATCAGCAGTGTAGTTGTTCAATATTGTAACTTAAAGCTATGGCTAACCATGTAATGCCATATTTTCTACCGTTGGGTTTTAAATGGACTGTAACCCCTGGAAAGAAATAAAATGCACTTTGCTTATAGTTGTTTATACTCAGAGTAAAAAGTTTTGAACTGGCTATGACTAACTGTATGACTGTATGAGGAGAAGTTGACACCCCCCCCCCCCCACCCCCCCCCACCCCCTCCCCCCCCCCCATCCTTGCAATTAGGGGGAATTTTTGCAAACATTTTTAAGAGCTTTATGGTAAATTTTCCTGGGAATTTGTGGGGAAAGCTTCCTGAAATTTGGGCAATGTACCCAGGAGTAATGAGGGGGGGTTGGGGTCAGGAATTTTTCTGATAATTTCCAGGGCATAATAGGGAATTTAGTTTGAACTTTCCCAGAAATATTCAAAAGTCTTTGGCTGGTATTTTCAGGTTTTTTTCTGTTGGATATATTAAGGCATTTCAGCTGAAAACTTCTGACATACTTCCGGAAAAATTAAGTTGTCAAGAATTTGTCAGAAATTTAAGCAAGATCTCTTGGAAAAAAATTTTGCGGTTTCAAAAATGTTCAAAAATTTGTCCAGGGTTTGTTTGAATATATTAAAAAATAAACAATTAATAAACAAACTGTTATAATGCACATTCAGTAGGAAACATACTGTAGCTTTGATACAACTGGAAACATCTGTATCTCTCATCACTAAACCTTGGAACCTTATCACAACTATTTTGTTTAGTTCATCTGGAATTTGAGGTTTTACCTGTTTTTCCAAAAAGTCTCAGACCTCTAAGTACCTGAACAGGTCTCAGTTCTCCAAATTAAGGAAAACCTACCGCTGTCAAAAATGTGTAAATGAGAAACTCCAGGAGCTGCCCGCCCCGAAACTCTTCTGACTTTAGCTGAATGCAATCTGAACTCCCACCATCTCTACCTCCCTGCTCCACACACACTGTAATCTGGATGTACAGTCTCTCCAGTTTCACGGTTTCCTGTTTCTTTAATTAATTCACAGCGGTCGCTCAGATCTGTTACAGACTCACCGTCTGAAGCCCTGAAGCAAAGTGACGCCACTGCAAACATGTCAACATGCCACACACTATCCACATCTGTCATCTGAAGGGAAACACCTGTTTGTTTCTGCTGAGGGAGAGGAAGAGGAAGATGAAGAACAGCTGGCTTACATCTGTCTGTTTTTCTGAGTGCCCGTCTGTCCTCATATATCTGCCCCTGTGTCCTCTCCAGCATCTGTTCACAGAGCAGCCAAAAAGCTCATCTGCCCGTCTGAGCAGCTGTCCTTGTCCTTATTTCTGCCTCACATACTCCTCTAACCCAGACCCTCACTCAATGAGAAACAAAACAATGAATGAATAAATAATGTGGGTGGGGTGGTCTCTACTTTACACAAACCTGATGTCCTTTCTATTTCTTCTGATCCCTCTTCTTCTAACTCTCTTTTTCTACATGCAAACACACACTCAAGCATCTTTTGATTGACATACATCTGCTTGACATTTTATAATCCTTTTCACAAGGTCATACATGTTTCCTTCTTTCTCTGACTCTCAAACACACAGAAACAGACTTGTTTCAGTACTCAAAGCATAAAGTGCTGAGTGGTTCACATGAGGAGTTCTCTAAATCTCCAGAGTGTTTCAAGCATTTAGGGAGTTTTTCATCAAATATTTTTGGGAATTTTCATGGACATTTTGGGGAATTTGTCTATAAAGTCTTATTTTTAGGATTTTTCTTGGGGAAATTCTTCATGAGCATTAATTAGTAAAATTTGTTTACATGGATCTCGCATTTAAGTTTTTGGAGATTTTCACAGGAATTTTACAATGTTTTTCATGCAACTTTGACAATTTTTCATTAATGTTTTTGTTGAAATTGCATTACAATTTTTAAGAATTTCATGAAACTTTAATGAAAATCATGATGACCTAATATTTAAAGATCTTTGAGGAAAATATTTTGGAAATACTTTTTGGACCTTTTCAGAATTTTTCCAAAACTCTTGTGGAAATTTTTCTGGAATTTTCTGTATATCCAATAATAAAGAGCCGGAGAATCAAACTGTCTTTCTGTGGTTTTCGTTCTGTCTGAGTTTGCAAAATCAGTGGAGAGATCTGTTTGATACGCAGGTCTGAGCAGAAGTCATACCAAAACAAGTTTAAGTACCCTGCAGCACAGGGGCCGTCCCTGTTGCTGTGCACTGATGATATTAGTTAGATAAACTCATGTTGTATGAGGTTTATGCCCTAATTATACAAAATACACTTTACTTATATAAGGACTAAAACATATGAACAACAAGGATAGTAATACAACAGTGATGAAGACAATTATAGATAATCATGAGATGGGGGGGGGCTGTCGACCCTATTACTCCTTTAAGTTTATAAAGACATTATGACGCCGTCTATTTGCAAAAGACTTCACAGTTGTACTATGACCTGTACAAAAGGAGAACAATCTGGGCCACCTTCTGGGGAACTTCTGAACTAAAAAAATAACTCAATAAAACACTTTTAGGCACAAAGGTGCAAATATTAACCAGCAGGCCGACATCAGCACTACGATCCAACATACAGTACATGTTTTGGTACTAATAAATCACATTTGAGAAGGGCCTGCTGACAGGGCTGTTCAGGGGTCCAGCTATATCTGTGGTCAGGCAACACAAAAACTCCTGTTCACACAGAATCAATTCAGTACTCAGAGCATAAAGTGCTGACTGTGACTGACCAATGTACTTTTAAAATTAAATATATAAGTGTCTTGCTCATAGACTGTTGAATGTACAGCTGGGATAGCATGTCACATTGGAGATCTTTGCTCTCACCCAGTGATTAATAAATGTATGAACAAGATGATGTTGGAAATAACTGAGGGCCAAATCCTAAACAAACACAATACATGCGCCTGGTCTGCAGATTTCAAAACAAAAATAAATATTAACCTTTTCATTTTGGCTGAAAAATGGGGCCTGGGTATTCTATCAATATTATGCACAAAAAACTAACCATATAATGTTCCACACTAACCATGGAAATCAATGAAAATTCTTCTTTGCAGTAGCCTACACAGTAACTCATTCACTTCTGCCCCCAGAGAGAAGTGCCCCCTAAAACTGCTCTCTAAAGCGGTGAAGAATATTAGTTCAGCGTGTTTCTGATGATGCCCTCTCAGACAAAGTGCTCCTGAGGGGCTGAGTGCATTTAGCAACTAGCTGGTGAACACGGTGAAGCATTTAGCAACTGAAGAGCCGCATATTCCCCAAGAGAATATGAGACCTAAACTAAATGTGGTGAGTATTGGACATTTACACATCAGAGGGACATCAACACAGCTCTAAAGGAGAAGTGACTCAGTGGATGAGTCACTGGTCATGACATACCAGGCCAGCATCCTAAAATAATCCTTCAGTATTAATTGAAAAGGTGCAAAAGTACAAGGGGCATTTTTAAAAGAGGGATATTTTGGTATTTTGGTTGGGTTGCATAAGGGAACACATAGCTAAAGCTTGCACTGCAAAAAAAAGTGCCAAACACAGAGGCTTCCTGGGTGAAACATATCAAAAACATCAATAAAGAGTACAATTATGCAGAGCAACTTTACTAGTCTGTAGTGCTGTACAGCCTCACTTTCCCAGTATTCATCCATCCTCCTCTTATCCGGGGCTGAGTCGTGATGCCAGCAGCCAAAGCAAGTCCACCCAGACATCTCTCTCTGCAGCAACATTTCCAGCTCTACTGGGAGATTTCCGAGGCATTCCAGGGCAAATGAGATACATAATCTCTCCAGCGAGTCCTTGGTCTACCCCGGGGTCTCCATCCAATTGGATGCACCTGGTAGACATCCACAGGGAGGCGACCAGGAGGAACCCTAATCAGATTCCTGAACCACCTCAGCTGGCTCCCTTCGAGACCCAGGAGCTAGTGGCCCTTCTTCTTCCTCACCTCAGCTCCCTCTTCACTACAGCAGTCCAGTACAACGTCTGCAATACTGCCGATGCCGTACCAATCTGCTTGTCAACCTCGAGGTCCATTGTACCCTCACTTGTGAACAAGAACCTAAGATACTTAACTCCTTCACTTGGGCCAAAGACACCTTCCCCACCTGAAGGGAGCAATCTGCCGTTTTCCAGCAGAGAATCATGGCCTCAAACTTGGAGGTGTCAACCACTTGGCACTCAGCTACAAACCACCCCAGTGCACACTGGAGGCTTGCCCAGTGTGCCCTGCTTAAAGGGGCAATACACACTAACATTTCTGGAGGCCAGTACTACAACTATCGCCAAGTACCTGCTACGGAAACACTCCTTGATAGGTTGTATGGCATGGCTGTCAAACTTGATGGAGGCGGGCCTTCCTGCTCTCACAGCTGGCAGCTGATGAGAGGCGGGGGACCACTGTCTTGATTAAGCTGAGGCGGGCAGGTGTGTGAGGGAGGAGTGTGGAACAATGCAATGCCAAGAGCTACCTCGTAGAGAAAGTTTGGAGCAAACAATAGACTGTTTCCCTGGTTTAATTAATGTTTCCAAGTATCTTTGAGTTTTGTCACGTTTATGTTATAAAACAATGAACTGTCATCTGTTACCACTCTGAGGAGGAAAGTGTGAGGTCTGAAGCGGAGCGAGCTGGTCGAGGCAGAGTCGCATTGTGGCAGAGGTTACACTGTAACAGGTAAGGTCCGTCTCCCTTTCCTTGAGCTTGGCAGCCACATGCTAGTATGGCATGGGCAGCAGTCACCTGGAAGCCCTAGACTAACGTCACGTTGCCCAGGGTCATGTTTGCCGTGACATACCTAAAACAACCCATTTTCAAAAACACTAAAATATCCCTTTAAACACGAGTGTTGGTGGATTCTCAGACATTCAGGAAGTTAGACTGGAAGATGTATAACTCTCGAAGTCACATGAAACTGATGAAAACTGATTGTACAATTGTTTATCTAGTAAACATGAAAAAGATGACATGCAGAGCCAACATTAACTGTATATTTATGAATAATATTCAGTAATAATTATTTTTATTGCCCACCATTGCGCTCCACAGGCAGTTAAACATACAAGCATAAATATTCAACACACAGCTGCTGAGTAACTCAATGAGGCAGTCATGAATGTCTGAAGACAGAAGATGAACAGTGATTGTCATTGTGTGATTAAGTGATTACAAACCAATTATCGCTCAGACAAATACACACAAACAAAAACACTCCTCACAGGCACACCTCATCAAACTGTGGTCTGCTCTAAGTGGTTCAGAGTCTGTGCCTCTCTGAGTGTCTGCCCGCCTGTGTTCATAATCATACCAGCGTCTGTGCGTTAGTGTTTGTGTCAGAGAGGAGGCATGCCTTCACAGTATGAGCTGGTCTTTTGGTTTCCGCTCACAAGGCTGTGAAGTGGCCTGATGAAAGCTCACACATGGCGGTGGTGAGACGAGTCTGATCTCCTGTCGTGACCACAGCGCTCAAATAGCTGAAAGAACTTCCCGCTCTGACACGGATATTTAACAGTGACAGAGCAGTTAGTAAAAAGTTTGATCATGCTGAAATGAAGGCGCTGGTTTAGCTAAGACCTTGTGATTGTTCCTGGACCCTCAAAATTTCCTGCACTCTTCTCACTTAATGGTTCCCAACATTCTGCACCGTCCTATTCAAATAAAGGTGAATAATAAAGCCTGGCATTGGTTCATGCAGAGCACAGCAGTCATACACCAAGCCGTGATCAGCTGACAGCAAGCTGATCCTAATTATCACCACTCAGTTTCCACAGCCAATCACGCCTCTTACTCTCAACACAGTGGTATATTTAAATATGTCGCACTTCTTACTAACCCCCGCTTGCATTCATGCTGATGAACCAGGCTGCTGCTGCTGCTGCTGGCAAAGCTTAGCCTCCTCCACCCCAGCCCCCTCCTTTAAAGTATAAAGCATGTTACACCTCTAATTCAGATTCATGCGACTATGGATTAATTGCTTTTCAACTAATTTTATTGTATTCTATATGCATTGTCAAAAATCTATCCATATGTGGGGTTTCCCTGGAAAGTCAAAGCATGCTGCCTGACGAACCCAGGGAGCATCTTTTGAGCAGAACACACAATTCCCAGGATCCAGTTGGCGCTAAAGCTGTGCAGTGCATGTCTTCCTCTGCTCTTTCCCCATGGCCCCCGGATAAATGAAAAAAATATATATAAATAAAGGAGAAAATGACAGAAAAATATTCCAAAGGTTAAAGGATGATTTCCTATTTTTTTGAAACTTTATTTAAAACAGTGTCTTGAAGACTTGCAGGCATCATCCAGGAATATTTCAAGAATTTATGGAAAAATCCTGGAATATTTAGAAAAGTTTTTTTTTTTTTTTTTTAAACTTTAGTGGAGGTTTTCAGCTATTTAAATAGAATTCTTTTCTTGTTTTAAAACTTTGGGGTATTTTAGTTTTTTGTAAATAATCCTACATTTTTTTGAAGAATTTGTGCAACAATTTTGATGGAATTTTTGGGAACCTGAAATTATATTCTGAAGAAATGTTCATGAAATTTGTGGGGGATTTTTTAGACACTTTCTAGATATTCTCTTAACTGTTAAGAAAATTTGCAGGGAAATTTACAGAATTTTTGTGGAAGCGTTAATGTCAATTTAAAAAACAACATGGCAGTTAAAATGACATTATATTTTAAAATGTTTTTTATGATATATTTTGGGGGGTATTATGCCTTTATTTACAGAGAAAGACAGTGGCTAGATCAGAAACAGGGATGAGAGAGCGGAGTAGAGACTTGTGGGAAAGGAGCCAAAGGCCGGACTTGAACCCCCCCACCCAACAGGCCATCTGTGCACCCCAACTTTATAGATGTTTTTCCTATTTTTGGTTGTTATTTTTAAAAACTTAATAAGGGCCACTCAAGAAGCAAGACATGACTTAAAAGATGCTGTTGGAATCCAAGATGGCAGATGAGGCAACAGAGTCTGACACATAAGTCAGTTTTTTCCTTCATACATGCTAAATATGATGGCATATACTTTTTGAAATGCCTGATCATCATCAATCCCTTTCTTTTAATCCTGAATATCATCCTCTACATCAAACATCTCCTTACTCCAGCTTTGCAGTTCACCTTGATTTTTTTGTCTAATTCTTGAGTTTTGTGCAAAGGTAATGCTTGCTCAAATGTCGGGGTATAAATGCTTTTCAGTGGGTGCTGGTTTGGCCTGGCTGATGGAGCAGGTATCCATGTATGGTGGCTGGAATCCTCAACGCATTGGTCGATTCAGTGCTTTTGGTGCACATCTCCCCCTGCAGTCTCTCTCCATGTTTCTGTCTCTCTTTAGCTGGAGACCAGAAAACCTCTGTCACAAAAATATGTCTCTCACCTTTCAACAGATTAATAAAACCCAACAGGCTGAATATGAACCCCCTCTGTTCATGACACCTCTTTCCCCCCTCTGAACTCAGCGATCATATAACTTTGTCCAACTGGCATTTAAATTAGCTTTGATACATATTAATAAATGCTAATGTAAACGTAGCCTAAGGGACGACTTTTAACCCTTGATCTCAACATCAGTACATGTACATTATGAATTTATAAAACACAGTATGTACACCTCACTGTAGCCATGAATCATTTATATCATCATCAGATTTTCTATTCTGGGACTAAACATGTTGCATATAAATTAACCGCCCTCGCTTCCCACCTTTACACACACATCATCACCATCTGCAGTGACATGATACACTCCTAGCCTTTTCCTCCTCCTTCTTTGCGGCATCCTTCTCCCACGTGTCCTTACACCTCTCTTGTTGCTCTCTCTTCTCACCATCACCTCCATCCATACTTCAGCAGCCTCCTGTATCACAATAAAAGCCTCCTTTATAATGCAAACCTCTTCTTCTCTCACCTCCCTGTCTCTCGTTTGCTTCTTTCTCGCCTCCTTTTCACCCATCTTCTTTCCCTCTCACATATAATGTCCTATTATTCCACCATTCACTATGTTTCTAAAGCCTTGTTTATACTTTGACATTGAATTTATCTGTAGAGGCCGTTGTGAGCACTATATGGACAAAAGTATTTGGTCACAGCTGTTAATTACTGAATTCAGGTGTTTCAATCAGACCTGTTGCCACAGGTGTATACAATCAAGCACATAGCCATGCAAAACATCCGTGATATAAGATGGGTTGTTCTGAAGAGCTCAGTGACTTCAACAGTGGTACTGTGATGGATACCTTTGCAATGACCCGGTCCATGAAATCTCACCCCTGCTGTTTATTCCATAGTCAACTGTAAGTGATATTATTAGAAAATGGAAGCGTTTAGGAACAACAGCAACTCAGCTACAAAGCAGAAGACCACAAAAAATCAATGATTTTTGCACCTAAACAGGTTCTCTTAATGCACCTCTTCCTTTCTCTTCAGTTTTCTGCAGACAAAGAGCATGATGCTCCATCTTGCCTCCCTTCGACTCATTTCAGTCAGAGAGGCAGTGACACACAGTTCTGTTCATCCCTGCCATGACTGTGCATTACATGACATCAAATATGCACACACCTTAACTAATCTGCCCTGTCCATGTCTTTCCTCTGTTTACTACATGACAACAGGGAGCAGAGAGAAGCAGCTGCCACCCACAAACCTTTGTGCATGTGTGCCAAATTGTTCAGACTGCTTACAACTCAGTTTAATATGAACTTCTCCCAAATTGGAAGCTTTTGATCATTCTCTGGCCTCACTCCCACATTTAAAATAAAAGTGTGTGTGGAGGCCTATCTCCATAATTAGGGCAGACCAGCCACACACATGGGTCTCCCCTGACACTTCCCCTCTAAGATCTAAATATTCATGAGACTCTAAATGCTTTCATGAGCGCTGCAATTACGGCCGAAAAAATAGACAGAGAGAGACAAAGAGAGAAAAAGAAAATGAGAGTGGGCAGAGGCAGTGGGTGAAAATGCCCTCACACTTTTTAAACTGTCTCATAGTGTTAATACTATCAGTGGTGTTGTTCAGTTCTGCCACTAGAAAATGTCGGGGTTATTTTCTTATTAAAAAAAAAAAGTTGTCCCTTTTTTTTGTATTTGCCAGAAATAGTTGCTTAACTAAACCCCACAGGTTTCCGCTGAGGTTTATCAAAAATGTATCGACAGTGACGGGGCTGCAATAGGGAGGGGTACGGCACACCCTTTTACCTCCAATTTCCATATACAGCGACCGCACTGCGATCCACCAGCAAATCGTACTGCGGAGCAAACCACTTCCTCTATAGTCTATCAGAGCAGTTCCAGTGCCCACACTCTAGTCCGGCAGCGACACGTCCCTGGAGCGCCACCCCGCTCCACTTCATTCAAGATACGCTGGTCTATTTTCAGTGCTGGCCGCTGCCAAACACTGTCAATTCTTGTCAATCAGAAAGCTCCAAACAGGAAGTCACAGGCATAGAATATCCAGTTCTTTCAAAATAGAACACAATGCACGGACTCCCAGCTGTCACTATATCAACATTACGTCTCATCCTGTAGTGAGAGCAAAGCGTCACAGAGCTACAACGGCGCCGTTGACGAGAAAAAGTTAACTTTTGAGGATTTTTAGCCAAAGAATTTTAGATAAAGCCACAGATCTTTTAAGAAAACATCAACCTTTGAACTTCCTAATGTACTCACCCAATGGGGGAAGCAATAATATCATGGACTTATTATGGAAAGGATGATAAATTCACCCCAAAAAGTAAAATAGTCTGCTGAACTCATAGTTCTCCCGTGATCTCTACAATATCATGCAGTCTATGCTACTTTTGCAGATCTGATTGACTGAGTGTGAAACAAAGGCTATGTTCACTGAAGTTTAAAAAAACAGATTCAGGTCGCTTTGGCCACATTAACACTTCTCTTGATGCTCAGTTCTGATCTTTTCTCAGATGATTTTTTTTGTTTTGCTGTTCACACTGCAGTCAAATTCCAAAGGATCAGCAATATATCTGATTTAAGACAACATACTAAATTGGCCTGAATCTGATTCAAAAAGATCAGGTTCAATGTGACTTGTGCCGTTCACACTGTCATGAAAAATCAGACTTTAGTCAGTTTTAACAGCAGTGAGAATGTAGCTTCTCATAGGTGGTACTTAATCAGATACATATCTGATCCTATGGCATTTAGTTGCAGTTAGAACAGCCAAACAAAACAAAAATTAGATTTGAGCAAAAGATCAGATGTCAATTATTCTCAGCTTGTAAAAATGACTAATGCTTTCAACACAATAATTTGAATAGTATAATTTATGATTCCCTCCCACTAGTATTCATCAGAAACACCTGTAACAATGCTTGCAAAGAAAGAATCTGCATTTGTTTCCACACCTTCTCGAGTTTCCCACATCACAGGAATTATCAGAGAATAGTTACATGTTTGACAACAAATGCAAGACAGGCAGTCAAACTCATTTTCAGGAAGTATTCTTTTCACTCATGTTGCAAAAGTGTTGACCATCAAAACAACAACCCATCAGAACGATGCACAAAGGAATCCCAGCAGTAATCTCTGTACAACATACAACATCTAAACTCACCTGATCACATTTAAACACATCTAAACACATATAAACACTCTGCCCCAGGGCATCATGGGAAACATCTGCCTACATACCCCCAGATTTGTTTCCCACCAATCTGATCTGTCATCACTACCATGTCTTAAGTTAGCAGTTCATCTATTCCTGATTGTTAGAAAAGCCATTTATCTCTCCATCACAGGGGACATTTATTCATGGATAATGTAGTATTTTGTAGTTCTGACACACAGAACGAAACTGAGTAAAGGTAACAAAGTCAGGCTTAGTTATGTGGATTGACTTTGGAATTTTGGCTAACATTACCTAAATTATTCTTGTTTAGGAAAAAATTCACCTGTCTTGTATTTTTAACAAAAGAAACCAACTATGACATTAGGTGTACTTATGTAAAGCTAGAAACTTGGATTTTTACTGTTGCTATCACAGATTAAATTAAGTTAAATTAACTTCTGCCAAGATTCCTTTTTCTCAGTGTGGTCATGTGCTCCAGTGTGGTTCTTACACTGAGGGAAATGTATCTGAGCAAAAGTACATTTAACTTTAGTTGTGATATCAACAATAAAAATCCAAGTTTTGAGCTTTACATAAATACACCTAATTAATTTAGTTAAAAACACAGGATATTGTGAATTTTTCCTAAATAAGAATAATTAAGGTAATGTAAGCCAATCTTCCTGAGTTCATCCATATAACTAAACCTAAACTCGCCACTTTACTCAGTTCTGTTCTGTATTTCAGAACTACAAAAAACAGCATTACCCATGAATCATCGTGGTGCATTGTGGGCATTTCCAAATTAGTGATGAATAGCTTTTCAAACAATCAGGAAGAGCTGAAGTGTTGACTGAGGACATAGCAGTGACGGTGGATAAGACTGGTGGATTTCAAATCTGGGGATATGTAGGCACAATTTTCCCATGGTGCCCTTGTGCAGAGTGTTTACACTGTATGTGTTTAAATGTGTTCAGTAAGTTTATATGTCTCCTGTTGTACAGAGATCACTGCTGGGATTCCTTATGCTCATGTTTCTGGTGGATTATTGTTGTTTTTGATCCTCAACACTTTTGCACCATGAGTGAAGAAAGCACTTCCCGACAATAAGTTTGTCTGTCTCATTCTTGCAAACCAAAACTTAACCCTTCTTTGATATCACCCAGTTATGAGGTTATTTTGTTCACTCTACTAAAAAAAATGTGAGTTAATGTTACTTCTTCTTTGCGTTTCTGTAACAGTGTTAAACACAAAGGAAAGAGCAAGATATTAAAGGTGAATAATGACAATGCTACCCCATCACACTAGCATTGTTGACAAACTTGGTGGGATGGCTGTGGATGTCAAGGTACAGATTGGTATGGCAATGGCAGCTTTAACGTGTGGGGATCCTCTGAGTTGCCGATGAACACCAAGATCAGGATTTTCGATATCATGGTGAAGCTTGTATATGGAGCAAGGACCTGGAGAACAGCTGTAACCACCACGAAAAGAATCCATTTATCAACACCTGCCTCAGACGACTCCTTAGAATATGCTGGCAAGCTTCATCCGTATCAGGGGCATGGATCAGGGGCAGCGAACAGGACAGCAGCCTGCAGAAGCAGAGATACTCAAAATAGGCTGGAGATGGATTAGCCACACCCCTCACAAACCTGCACCTAACATCACAAGACATGCCCTCTTCTGGAATCCACAAGGGAAAAGGAAAAGAGGCAGACCAAGAAAAACCTGGCACCGTGACCTATGCAGATGTGAGGAGGTCTGGCCACACATGGGGACAGCTGGAGAGATTGGCCCAGGACGGTGAGGCCTGGAGAGTTCTTGTTCATGGTCTATGCCCAAAGCTGGGCAGTAGGTGTAAGTAAGTAAGGTTACTTCACTCTTTTTGTTCTTGAACAAAAATAAACTAGTATTTTAATCTGGTTAATCTACATACAAAGTTATCTAGGTTTTTCTAAGTAGATCTGTTTTTTTTTATCAACTGGTCTAGCCTAAAGACCCACCTACACCTCTCTGAAAGAGCAATCGTGACCCAAATTTCTGAAAAAATTCAACAACTTAAATTAATTAACAGAGAATATTAAGTTGATAATATACGGAACAACACATGACTGAACAAAGAGACAGAACAAGCAAACCGCTACAGAACTTCCTTCTTTATTCTATGATCAATTTTGGGGGCTTTTTTAGTCTTTATTCATAGAGTAGGACAGTGGATGGATCAGAAACAGTGATTAGAGAGTGGGGGAGAGAGCCACAGGCCAGACTTGAACCCAGGCCACCTGCGTACATTGAGCGCTCCTTCAACCACTAGGCGATCTGTGCCCCCATACCGTTATAGAAACCCTAAACTGGCACGCATGAATACACTGCATTTGATTCCATTTCCCATTTATGAGTAAATGTTGTTTGTTTTCTTGATATTTTCAGAAATTAACTCATTAAATGAGAAAAACCTGTATTATTTTCCCCTCAGAAAAACAAACAATACTAATTTTCAGGAAAAATCAGAGTAAAATAAAATGTATGGATGTATGTCAGCTCACAACTTCTGTCCATCATGGACCATACTACCGTTTTTTCCAAGCACACCCTTCCCAACCATGAGAAACAGCAACACAATGCTCCACTGTGTAATTTAAGATTTTACTGAATGTACTGACAGGAAATGATTTATGAAAGGAGATGGAATAACAAAGTGCCAATTCTCCTTGACAGCTGTGGAAAGAAATCCCTGAGACTCCCTTAGACTCAACAGGCTGAAGAGTTAGAATCAATAATCTGTTATATCTGGTTTTGTGGGGCCTATAAAGACAGAACCAATGAGTCTATTCCCATTTGGCCAAAGAGTATCTGCCAAGTAGGATAAGGTAGTAGCTGGGAGAAAAACAAAACTGTTCCATCTAAATCCAGCCTATGCTGACTGATCTAATTTTGCTCCAGCAGGTTAGTTGGCTAAAAGCTTTTCCTTTTGTAATGTAGAGAACAGTATGCTTAAAAAAGCTACAGCAACCTGTCTTCAGGCCGTCATGTTGTTCATATTTGTCTTGCTTTGCTCTCCATCCATGCTAAAAAAGGAAAAATGCCAAAGATCTTAGTATGTTTCAAACACACCATGTTCTAGTGTGTCTTCTAACAAAGTCTAAAAGTAGAAGCACACCTCCAGAAGACTGTACCTGAGTACCTACTGTTGAACTGGAACTCAGCATATGAAGTCATTCAACAATAACTGCTGCATTTACCAGCACTGAAGAGAAACTTGCAACCAGTCCCAGAGGCTTATAAGGTCATTTAGACGGTGATAGCCTGCTGAAGAATTCTGAAATTGGTTGGTAGCTCGCTGTGGCATACTGGCTGTCGCACAAAGCTAAAACTTGAGCAATTATTGCCAGTCTCTGTCAGTTCAAGGTGAGACTATTATGTGTTATTCTGCCATGCTTTCTGTTAACACGGTAGAATGGTGGGGTGTAGTCGTACCACTGCTGAGCTGGAACAGCATGCATGGATTACATCCACACAACATGTGGGCTGTTGTTTGCTTTCTTTTATTTACCACTACTACTACAGAGGCAACTAAACGTATGCTGCACTTGGGGTCTAAGACAAATTCCCTAAAGGGACCCCATTAAATCAAACTCAACTGTACTGTATCTTATCGTATCATACCTGATACAAACTGTAGGTCCTGATAACTTTTTTTCTGATAAAATACCAACATTTTGGTGCTTTTCAGTACTTTTTACTCAAAGCGGTACATTATCAGAGTTTCCTAGCGTTCTGAACCCCTCGTTAGTCAAATATGGCTCTGATGCTCATTAAGCAGACTGGGAGACTTATGAAGTTTTATGAGAATGTAAGGCTGGGAAATTAATCAAAATTTTGACTGAATTGCAATATGACCTGCAATTTTTAACCTGCAGATGCTGCAATATTTTCTCAACCTGAAATGTGTACGGAAAACCAGTGTAACACAACTTTTTTGCAGCGGAAATGTTATGCTCTACACATCATGCAAATATACAAGCATCAATTTCTTTCTAGAGTAGTTTGCAAAAATTCCTCTTTTCTTACTTTTGTATGTTTTTCTCATTAAATAAAGGAATGACATAAACATGATAATTCCCTTCAATACAAAACCTTACAGTGCAAATGCAATATGAGTCTAAGAAGTGGTTTATTGCCTGTGTTTGTTGAAATAATGAGTTAGAAAAGGAACTTAAAAATACATGTTGAATCACAATCACAGTATTAGATTAGATTAGATTTTTTCCTCACATCATTCAGCCCTTCATGAATGTCCACCAGATGGCAGTGTTAGCGAGGCAGGCAGACAGGTAGATGACTCGCCATTACTTCAGTTTTAATTAACTTCAGCCTCAAGAGGAAGTGTGTCCGCTACTAACAATGACTAAAACACCATAATACCTTCGTGTGCACAGGTGAACAGATGTCCACGCCCCCCACACAGAGACGCTGAACCAACCCACTGATGAGCCTGATCACCAAATGAGCCACCAAACAGCCATAACAGCACAGTTACAAGATCACCAAGCACCTCAGTGACAAACGACCTGTCTGAGGATCACAAAAGGCTAGCACAGAAACTAGCTGGCTGGTCTAGCTACTAGTAGGAAGATGATGGGCAGCTAAATTATGTTAAAAGACAAACAAAGCTTCAGGAAATCACGTCACACCCATCCAGCAGCATAAAATGCCTGCCAGCCTGACAGGAAAACATGAATCCTAAAACAACAAATTTATAATATGAACCTATCAGATGCGATCATCCTTATCTTACTTCTGATCTAGCAGGTATGAAGTATTGAACTAGTATCACCAAATATAGCTTTAGTGCCAAGTATCACGATATCAAACTTGATATCAGTATCAAAGTTAAAAGTTTGGTATTGTGACAGCACTACTACCTACAATTGCTTTATTCTTCCTTCACTTTCAGTTTTATTATTAATCAATGTGAAAACTACTAAGCAGCCTTACGGCTTTGCCACTTGACAAAAATGTGTCATTTTCTGGGTTTTCCACAAGCATCTTGGCACAGATTTCTTTCCACTCCCTCTGAAGCCTGAGGACAAATCTAATATCACATCTAATTTTAGTGCAAATATGATGTGTGGTAACCGGGCCGCTGAGTGCTGTCTGCTCTATTTTTGGATTGATAAGTAAATATCTGGAGATGAGAGGCAGGATTCCTGTTACAAAAACACAAAGGGATGTGAAATGTGAGAACATTTCAAGGCTTCCAGAGAGATGCTCTGGCAGGAAATGCTTTAGTTTTCCTTCTTTGGCAGACTAAAATTAAGCAACATCCAGGCAGCAGGACATGAGCAGCCCATGGTGGATTTTCACCCCTGTGAGTTATCATCTCATCATGTTTCCTCACTATTCACAAAAGCAGCAAGACAATGACACGCCTGCTTTACATTCCAGGATGAGTCAGTGATTTTATCAACAGGAAAGTCATCAGAAAGTCTCCAGGAAGAAACAAAATCACAGTCAGACAGCTGATTCAGAGCTCATTGTCCTGATATAGGAATAAGACAAAGCACTGATAAATGGGAAATATCGAACAGGTCTGGTATTTAGGATTCCAGCAATAAACAATGAGAGCAGAGGTTTCTTTTTTCTTCTGAAGTCACGCTTGATCTCATGAGTTTATGTGACATTTCATGTCTGTTAAATCTCCACTGTGAAATCATTACTACTCAAAAACATGTCCATTTTTATTGGATAACAACTCAGTAAAATGTCTAAAAATGATAAATTCAGTGTTCTATTTAAAAGACCAGTGTTGATTATGCTCCACATGCCGTATGAGGGACTGTCACTGTCACTCTCTTCCCCCTCCCTCATCTTTATTTGACCCTCAGTGACTCTGCTCACGCCCTCTGACCCGGCTGCAGACTAGGGAGAGAGCAAGCGGTACCTGACTCTGAGTAAAGGCTGAATGGTTTTGAAAAAAATATCTAATTGTGAATATTTTGACTGAAATTGCAAACACAATGTGAATTGTCACATTGAAGGGATTGAGAATTATGTCATTCTCATTCTTAATAAGAAAAAAATAGTGCCAAGAAATTTAGGATTTTAACCCTTTACCTACTGAGTCTAAAAATGGCGATTTGGACATATTTTGTTATTATGGCTGTAAAATAGACAGGAAATGCCCTAAGTCTGAGAGCTTTGGTCCCTTTTCCCAGGAGTACTTGAACTTGACTTTTCAACATCTGGTTAACGATTATTGCACATTATATGGAATTGTCAGCAGTTTAAAAGAAGAAGAACACAAAAATTGATTTTTTTTCATGGCTTTTATGAGAAGAAATGTTGTTATTGCTCATGAAGTTTTAATTTGACATTTGAAATGTGAACCTATACGTAGGTGAAAATTAGTGCAAATAAAGGCGGAAAAATGCATTCTCAACATTCTCAAGTAACACATTGTTACTGCACATGACAGACACACACAAATGCCATCTATCTATCAATCAACGCAGTTTTTTAAAAACAAAACACCACTCTCGCTCGCTCTCCTTTTACTCTCTTCCTTCACTCTCCTTTTCTCATTGGTCTTCTGCCAAAGCTGCCGTTTTCGCGGTGCTGTTCAACATTACTGTAATATATATACCACACATCATATATTGCCAGAAAGCACAGATTCTCAGCTCTCTGTCAGCAATGGAATTTTTAGGTTGAGCAAACTTTCGAGGAGTTACAGTGTTGAGAATCCATGTAGCAGTCTTGCAATACTTCTGGTGTTTGGCTATGGTGTTTTGCTATGAATGCCCACGTCTTATGGTTGTGAGTACTGTAATGAACCATATATGTGTGCATGTCCACAGTTCTCAGCTTTCCAACACCATTGGAATTTTTCTGATTAGACAAACTTTGACAGAGTTACAGTAATAATACTCTGGACATATAAAACACAGTGCTGGCAATGGGTCAGTAGGTAAAGGGTTAAAAAACTCTTCTAGAAAAAATGACACCTTTATGTTATCATGTGGGTAGAGCACAACAGCTCTGTTGCAAAAAAAAAAAAGTATCAAACTGGGATTTCAACACACATTCAGGTTAAAGAAATACTACACCCTTGATTATAAAATCGCACTACACTGTAAAACTGAAAAAGTTGAAAATACAAAGTCATTCAGAGAAAGCTGCAGATTACTGGATAATTGTCAAATAGTTTGAGTAAAAAAAAACTTTGTGATCGAGTATTGCTTGCTTGAAACTAAAAATGTAGCTATTAGCTAATAGCTATTACGGATTTTTAAGTTAACTCTTTTTTAACAACCTTTAATTGTTTGTTCTTACAGTGTAGGCCTTATTACGATTTGATGAAATGTTTAATGAGCTGCCCAGCCTTACTCTGAGTGACACTAAAACTGGCATTGTCCATAATGTCATAGCATAGAAGTCAGCCCAGGCTCATATAGCCAAATAACTTTTTTCTGAGAAAATCTTTTAGCTCTACAGTTAACCTTAGCTGGGTCACTTCACATACTCTATTTGACTTTTATACTTTTATTTGACCTCCTTTTCTCAAACATTTATTTTCCTTTCTGTTTTTCCTCAAACTAAATATCAGAGCACTGATTTATAATAGCCTGAAAATAAGTTTTGGATTAACACAAAATTAAAATCATACTGTTATACATTTAAAGGACATGTAAATGTCCAACTAAAGGAAAGCCTACAAAATACAAAAGTCATGGGGATTTTTTCCCAACTTTTAATATTAAGATGTTAGGGCTGGGCAGTTATGGCAAAAATCAAAATCACGATTAATCGAACTTTTTACCTCGATTACAGTCAATGAATGATTATTCCACCCCCAACTTCCGACTCTGTTTGTTCTGTAAATATTTGTATAATTTTAAAACAAACAACTAAAAGGATCGGGCACTGATGAACAATTTATGGTTATTCATTGAAACATTTGAAATCAAAACCGACATCAACTGAAAAGAAAATGGTTCTTCATAAAAAAAAAAAAAATCACATTTTTCCAAGAAAAGGGGGAGAAATTGAAATAATTGACATGGCAGGTTTACGTCGGTTAGAGGCTCTAAACGTCGGTTTCGATTATTTTTCGATTAATTGCCCAGCCCTAGTAGATGTTATGGTAAAACCTGCTATAGTTTTGGAAGTTTGGGTTCCAAAGAGAGCACAGACTTCTCATATGAGTCTGGTACGTAGCCAACCTTTATGCAGGGAAGTGCCTTTAGTGTGTGAGGCTGAGAATGTGCATATGCTTGAGGTGACATTTTACTCCTTGAGAAGAGCTGCAATATGTGTATAATCTCTGATTTTAGT
Source organism: Cheilinus undulatus (assembly GCF_018320785.1). Lineage (NCBI taxonomy): Eukaryota > Metazoa > Chordata > Actinopteri > Labriformes > Labridae > Cheilinus > Cheilinus undulatus. Next base: position 31,362,352 of record NC_054877.1, read on the forward strand.
GGGGCTGTCATGGAATCAGAATTGTAAACCTCCATATGATACAAGAAAAATAAAATGATATTAATAAATGCTTGGAAATCACAGAAACAAAAATAGAAGTCCTAGTCACACAATGTTTGCTAATGTCTTGTTCTCAATTATAAAAAAAAAAATCAACACAAGCATACACACACTAATTCAACCTGAAAATAGACAAGAGCATTTTACCTCAGAGACTGTTGCTGTTTAAATGTAAATGAGTCCACAGAGACCCTCCTCATTCAGCCTGCCTTAATCTCCAGAAGTAAAAAAAACAAAACAAACTCTCGTCAGATCAGAGGAAATGTCACACAAGGTGATTCTGTAACGCTTGAAAGCCAAATGAGTCATGACAAGATGGGACATGAGAAGGTGACATAACAAAGGTCTGTTTGTCACAACCCTAATGATTTCATGTTCCCTGTTGTCTCAGCCAACGGCCTCAGCTCAACTCATCGCCGCAATCCTTTCTAAAAAAAAAAAAAAAAAAAGGGGGGGGGGGCCTGATGCATGTCACGAAGGATGACAGCATGGTAGCAAGCAGCTCTGAAAAACTGAACAGGAGTAAACCTGAATATGGCAGCCCAATGTCCTCAACCCAAGAAACGTGCCTCTATTTCTATAAAGAACACTTTTGTGCGAGTGTGTCAGTGGAGCCACAGCACTACCTGCTCTCACATATATTGCACAGCGTACTGAGACACTGAGCATCAGTGAAGGGCAGGAGGAGGAACACATGCTCTTCCTGTTCTCTGCAGAAGCTGATGTCATTGACTGGAGGGCGCAGCAGAGCATGAGAGCGCCGCTTTCCTTGAGTGACATCTGCATTTAAGTGTGTATGTGTGAGTGTGACCCTGAATGTGTCTGTGTGTATTTCTGTCAGCTCAGCAGTCTATCACTGACTTACAAAAGGCTGCTGAATATAAATCCATCCAGTTCCTTCTGTCAGTCAAAGACATGTATTTGCATGGCCGCCTAAAGACAGAAATATATAAACGACCGAGGGTGGGCTACAGAGATAAACAGACAAAGAGGCAAATAGGACTTACATGCAGGCTAATAGCTTTCTATCTATACGTTATATTAAAAAACACTAAATGAACCCAGAGTTAGCTTAAATGTTACCTGCTTTGAAAGGCTAAATTAAGAGTTTCTAAACCTTGCAACAATCATGTTGGCCATTCAGATAGCAGGTTGTCAGAATTTAGTGTTTGTTTCAGTCTTTAGTGTGTTGACCTGCATTCTGCTAGTTCTCTAACGTGTAGCTAATTAACCCTGTATGCTATTTGCATACTTTCTTACAAAGGCAAATGAAAACTAATCGGAACCAGATCATGCCTCCTGAACACAGCATCCTCTGCTGAGTTGTTAGCTGGCGATTAACACAAATAATACACTGAAGTATGCAGACTCAGCAGATTAACATAAACCGTTGATGCCTCATTTCCACTCATCTATGCGACTGATGTCTATACATTTGTAAATGTACTGATGATGCCTCCTGGTGTCCAGCACAAAGAAGATCACTTCTTTCAGATTGACAGAGAGCTGATAGAAACTACCTGTAGCCATGGGGATGAAATAATATTGTCAAACTTTCACCATCCAGTAGTTTGGAATATGTGGTTGGAGAATTTAAAGCAGGATTGATATTGCAGGTCAAGACATAAGTAAAAAAGGTTGCCAGCCAGGAATGCAGCATATTTTGAGAAATGCCATTAAAAAGTCCTATGACAAGCCGAATGAGCCGAGCTAAAGTAACTTGTTAAGCTATTTAAGTTTTATTTGTATGTAAACAATCCTGTTTTTATCAAATTATGTCCTCTACATTTTTGCTAAAAATGGTATATTTCAACTCCCTAGACAATCCTACAACACGTCAAATGATTACTCATTCTGTATTTCACATCAAACTGATAAATAAAGACCTTGTTGTAGTCGTAGCCTGTCCACTAGTTATCAGCCTGTTTGCTAACCTAGCACATTGCCATATGTCTCTCAGAAATCCACTGCAAAAGTTAAATTTCTCAATGATCTCGACACATCCAGCCAAAAATATTAAGGGGTTAACATGACTCATTGCTGTCAACTTTAAAACTGGCTTGGATCAAGCTCAGCAAAAAGGAAAGCTTGTATGCTTGATAACTAAAAGTGTGTCACATACACAGGTCTGTAGATTTCACCTCTTTATGTTGGAGTTTATGAATAAATCCAGAAGAATCATCACAGGTAAATTTGCCCCCAGGCTCATTATCAAGACGTGTTAGTGTAACATGTCAACACGTGTGTAATGCTCAGAAGCCAAGGTTAAGCTCGACGGCATCTCTTTTGTTCAGGCCTTTAATCCCTGGTGATACACCTAAAGACCACTGGCAGTTTTCGGGCCCTCTGGACATCCACAGCCCAACCAGGGGCTTGTGGCAACCCTCCAATCCGCTTGGACGCTAACCTTGGCTGTGCTTACGCTTCACATCCACCTCTTACTCCACCCTAATGGTGTGGACTTTTTTTTTATTTTTTCAAGAAATTATATTCCCATGCCTCTGGATATATGTAAGGACATCCAGAGCACAACTGGGGTCGTGTATGTACACAACAAAAAGACGTTTTTCGTACATGAAGGCCTTAACATACTGAGTATTTGGTAAGACAAACGTTCAGTGGTGTGAGCTTAAAAATGAAAGGATACGCAGCCTAACATAATAAAATAGTTAATATCTTTGGGTGTTGGACTCTTGTTCAGATCAAAAATGGAAAGGCTAAATTATTTATGATTATTCATTAATGAAAATAACAGCAAGTGACACCTCTTAAAAGATACACAGATCAAATGCATTTAAAGCAGCTTTACACTCTGCTAATGCTTGCCAAAGTGCAGCTCACAACATTAGAGACACAACACTGCGAGATCTTTTCTGTGCTTTTATTTAGTCTAATTTAAGGCTTCACAGGTTGAAACCTCTGAGCCTGCTTCCTGTAGGACTCTGTTTCTGTTCTGTGGTTCTCTGCTGCGGTGCACAACAAGCACAGTGGGGGAGGCGGAGAAATAGAGTCATTAAAAATAATGATGGCTGATTCAAAGCAGCTCTTACTGACTTCAAAACATTCTGTCTTATCACCAGATCGCCTTGTGGGTTTGTAAGTGATGAGGACAGTGACACAAAGCACTCCGATGAGCAATATGACGACCCAAAATCTTGTTGAAAATTCTCAGTGATGTTTATTAATCAATGCCTGATAACAGAGAAATCTCCTGGGAGATTGCCGCCATAAAAAGTCACTTATCTCTGCAGTAAATTCCGACATCAGTGGCATTCATTTGTACAGGGATTACTTCAACACGCTCCCAACTGAACTTCCACTATCACAGTTTAAGGATTTTAACCACTTCATACATAATGCCAGGCAGTATCTGTTCAATTGAAGCAGCAGTGACAGGGTGTGATAAGACACAGCCAAGTAAAAAACCCTTATCTGGCCTACGAGCTCAATCCCATCTGCTACTCCTCACACTGACTCATGATGCTTCTTATTAGTCCCTCTGAAGGGATAAAGGGAACAAGATGGAATATTTTTTTAAAAGGAAGGGGAAAAGCTCCAAATAAGATGGAGAAGAAGGGATGTAGAGATGAGCAGGAGAGAGAAAACAAAAAACTGTAGGCTATTTCTAGAATGGGAAAATGCTCAAATTTGAATTTGTGTTCAATTTAGCAGAATATTCAGGGAACTAATGGATGAGATTGTTTTCTCAAATACTGTTATTTCAAGTGAAAGAGCCTGTAACAGCTGAAGTTGTATCATGCCGGGTAGAATATCAACAACAAATTTACAACCTGTTTGCACTTGTAATTTTCCCTTATTTCACTGCAGACAGGATATCTCCATCGTAGACCAGGTTTTTAGGCTGGCTACACACTCAAGATGTTCACAGCCATCTATTTCTCATTCGGCTAAATGTTCATTTAAATTTTGTTTAACACACTAGTATAAAGAGGAGAAAATACTTATCACAGGGTCATCGTGTCGTTGTGATATGAGCCTGATATATTCTGTACAGCGTGGCTAACATTAACAGCTAGCTCTGCCAGTCTCCATTCCCTCATATCATGTTTTGATTTATGACCTCTTCTCATTTTGCTTGATTAGGCCGGCCACACACTAGACGATTTTTTAATCTGAAACGATTTTAAAACCGTGGGAGACCACAGACTTCAGGACAATTTCTAAAGATTTTTCATCTTTAATCCTCTGAACGCACACACTAGACAACTCAGCCAGATTGTCAGATCACTGGAGACCCAGACTTGCCGACCTGCCTACGACCTCTCGTGATCACGTGACTTCAGAAAAAAAAACAACAAAAAAAAACACAGATGTCTGTCGATACCGTCTTGTTGTCTCTCCACAACAGAGTGTCCTGGTGTGTGTTACAGGTGCAGCAACAATCATAACACATGGGAAAGACTCAGGACGAAATCCTGGCTGGAATTAAGGTACAGTCGTGTTTATGGTTGTGAGCGGTGAAAGTACGTATGTTTAGTCTGGTGACGCTACCTGGTGTGCTCGCTCTCATTGGTTGTTGTGGGTACTCCGTCAGCGGCACTACGACCTAGAATCGTAAATATCAAACAGGGTTTAGGAGGCTACGATGCGATTTGGAGCAGTAAATTAATTGTGTTGACACCACACACATGCAGACTACTCAGACAAATAATCGTTTGCGGCGAGGCTCCAGTCGGTATACGCCCCCACGATCATCGGGGGAGGCAAATCTTGTCCCAAATCGGGCTTAAAATCCTGTAGTGCGTGGCCAGCCTTAGTTACATGGTTTCAACCTTTGACAGCCTACATACCACTTTATTTTCATTTACTACTTAAAAAAACTGTCATAATGGGCTGTTCCAACTACACGCTAACTGCTAAGCTTCTCATGTTTACATCTGGTGAAGTGCCAGGGAAAGCTCAGACAGAAGGCAGTGGCCATTAACTGAAGCTACAGTAGCCTCTGAAGCTAGAAGGTCATTATAGTTTAAAAGGGCATTATAGACCAGGATTTCATTTCATTAATAAAAATGATAGGTAGTTAGTTTAATTATTTTTAAGTATCTTAACCAATTTCAAAAACATGGTAGACCAAAGACACTGATATTTCATATCAAATTCCTCTGAACACACACCGAATGATTCAGTTTAAAGCCAAGGATCCCACAGAAGTCAAACATGACAGAAGAAGAAAAACAAATATGGAAGATGACTGGCATGGTCAGCTGGTTGTCAGTCCTATTGTGGTCTGCCTTACATGAGATATTGAAGTCACACTCATGCTGCAGCCATTATTCCACAAGCTGGTGTTCTTTTCTAATATTCTATTTCCCTCAGAGCTCACTTCTGTTTATGCCTGCTGCCTAACAATGGGAAAACAATCTGGTGGTTAGCATTCAAGGTAGCAGTGGGTCCTTTGGTTCTTCTTCGCTGCTCTAAAAACGGTAGCCTGGCATGGCTAAACAAAGCAAAATATAAAGCTAAACCAAACGGTGTCCGGTCGGTGCATAAACTTGTGTACTCGCAAATACCAATACTTACATTTTAAGCTGTATCTGATGTATTTCCGATACTGGTATAGGAATTGGACCAAGCCTATTGACATTTAAAAAAAAGTGCAGGCTTCCAGGGGAAAAAAATAAGTAGCTACGATCTATGGTTCAAAGCTTACACATTTTTTATAACCTGTGTCACTTCTTGTTGTATATGACAACGCTGGTCTCAGATGGGTAAAATAGTTTTTATAAAATATAGCATTTGTTGCATGAAGTGGTGTGTGCAGCATATTTAACATCGTTTTGTGGAAAGTGTTTGAAGAAAAACATGGTATTTGTAGCTTAATTCTAAGTTTGTGGTATTATGTTAAACTACTAAGGTGAATTTTTATGTCTCAAATAACTGCTGAAATTAAAAATAACATTCAGAGACCAAAGAGTTAAAGAGTGTTGAACTGAACTTAGCTGAAACAACAAAGACTAAAGTTGAAGTTGCTGATAGTTCAGCAGAAGTGCAAAGTAAAGAAAAGTTGAAGTGTCACTCAGAATGTAAAGAGTAAAAGCTGTTAAAATGTCAGCGTCTGAGCTGTCTTTTAAAATGTTGTCAGTGACATGTGGAGGCTAAAGAAGCGGGTTTTCCTTTAAAGTTCAAGCATCAGGGATAGTTCAAGTGTGGGCAATAAACATAATTAAAGTGTCAGAAAGTTCAAGCACTGAAGAGGCAGGAGGGTAGAAGAGGCACAGCCACGGTGAGGAGGACAGACCTGCTGTGGCGGTAGAGAGCAGCCAGGGAAAGATGTCTGAAACATAATGTGCATTCAATGTGAAGGAGAAAAGTGTTGTGGAGGAAGTTAAAGGACAATTAGGAAGCAAAAGGAAACAATAAAGAGACACAGACGGTGAGCAGCCTGATCTCCTGGAGTGAGCAGCTGGTCAGATCCAGCAGACAGATAAATGACCCTCTGTCAGCAGTGTATACTCCACCTCCTCCTCCTGCTTCTCCCTATCCCTACATCTCTCCACCTCCTCCCTCATCGAGACAGGTCATCCATCATGCTGCAGACTCTACATAACCTGCTCCACACACAAACACACACACGTTTTTGTCAGTTACTAGTTAGCAAACCAAATGAGGCGATGCTGCACCTGGTACATGTGAGGAGGGTGCGAGTTCCCTCTGTGTGCAACCTTTCTCTCCTCTTATGATCTCACCCTTCTCTGCTCTTCTTTCCTATCCACCATCACTGCTCTTATAGCCACCTGCTCTCTGTCACCTAACCCATCTGAGCTGAGTAAATGTCAAGGTGATGCCTTAGAGAGAGCTGATCTCTGCCAGGTAAGTTTCCTTTATAAAAATGATTTCCAGTCAGGTATTTATACACCCTGACATCCACAACTTTTACAAAATGAACACTTGGTTAAACTTTATGTACATCATCTGTCAGCAAATTAGCCATGTTTACAGTGTAAGAGTCAGTTACAATGAAACATCCAGGCTGAGAGACTGTTTTTACCCAAGAGCAACTGCTGCCAGTGACATCATATCACACAACATATAACTGACAGCATGAACATATAAAAAGGGCAATGATGTGCAATGTCATTTATTAAGCAGCATTTTTCTAACATGCAAAGCCATCTTTATAATGTACAACAGTATCTAGGAGATTATACACTGCTTACAACGTAAAATATCCCATTTTATTAACATATTACTTACTTGATGTCAATTATTAAAGGTATTTTAACCTACTTTTTAACCTACTTTATCCTATTCTTTTCTTAATCTCCATCACTGGGGTTCAAAATGTCATGGGATGTTCAAATTACAATTTGAGAGGCTATGATGTGGTCATATTTGGCTTTTTCCAAAATCTATTATTTAGAAACAGGGGAGACCAGGGGCGATTGTAACACTGTTTCGTGTTTTTCATCATAACTCAAAGACTATTTACATTATTTGATGTATGAAACATACACTATATGGACAAAAGTATTCAGCCACACCTGTCAATTATCGAATTCAGGTGTTTCAATCAGACTCATTGCCACAAGTGTATAAAATCAAACACACAGCCATGCAGTCTCCATTTGCAAACATTTGTGATATAAAAAGGCTCGTTCTGAGGTCTGATTATATTTGAAAGGTGAACCTTTACATTACTAACCTTGCAAAGCAGATGGATATGATCCATCTAGTAAAGCTCCCATCTGAACCCGTTTGAGCTCGGTTAGAAAGTGGCAGGATCAATCAGCAACAAGGGGCAGTACTTTTGGCGCAGCAGAGTCGTGACGTTAATAATCAGCAGCAAGAGCTGGTGCAGTTATGGAGGAAGAGATTAGTGTGGATGCTGCTAAAGTGCCGGTTTTAACAGAACTTGACGAGATTTCTTTGTTAAAGAAGAACAAAGAACAGCAGTGAGTTGTTTTCTTTTCGAAAACAACAAAAGTCAAGTACTTACATGTCTATAGTCGCCATGTTTCGCGTTATTCCTCAGTAGCTGCACATGTGCAGCTCAATAGCGGCTAAGTCACATGTTTAGTTGCTCTGATTGGCCCATAGAGATGTGACAGACAGAACGATCATCCAATCACACTCCAAGTTTCTTTCAAAGCCTCTGCCTTTCTCAAACGTTTCCTATTAAAGCTTTCCCAGATCCATCTGGCGTGTCAGGTTATTAGATTACAGGAATATGGTCTATTTTTCAAAGGTTGTTTGCTTTTCATTTTTGCACTTTTTTGTTTGTGAGTTCATCCAACTTAAAAAAAATCTGACATTTTAAGACCATCCGCTGACATGGAGAACACATTTTAAGGGATAAAGCTGCTTTTATGACCTGTTGAATCCTGACTGTATGATGATGAACTTTAACCTATTTAGTCTTTCTCTTAGTCACTGTGTGTGGCAACAGCATGTTTCTATTTTATTGGTGTCAATTCATTATCAATTTAAGTCTTGTAAAATTATTCAGGTTGCTGAAACTTTTTGAAAAATACGCTGCAATCAAGACATCAGTGTGCTGAATTTGAATGATTTATAATTAAATGTATCAGGTGGGCACGTGGAAGAGAGAGAGAGAAAGAGAAAGCACCAAAACTGGACGTGAATCATGAAGCCTGACAGGGTTCTGTGAAACTGTCAGGTCAATCAGAGAAGTTTATGAATTTCCCTGAAGTCTCACACCAGCAAGTCATGCAGGTGAGATTAACCCGGGGATCTGCGTAGGTTCACCGGTGCATGCATAGTGCCATATTTGCAATGAAGCCGTGACCAGTGGATGCGTAAAAACGCAGGGTGAGTGCTTGTCAACATCACTGCATCAACTTCTCTTCCCTCATAATTTTCACACCACACATCATGCATGTTACGTTATAGTAACAGCAAAAACAAGTTCATTGTGTCACACAAATAGCTGTCCGAGCAAAACACGGCATGCCGTGCAACACACAGTGGGCAATGTCCAGGCTACAGCATGGATGTATATGGATACATGACTGATTTAAGCGAAGCCTAGAGGCAGATAATTGCCTCGAGGAATTTTTTGATTCGAATCACCCAAACAATTCGAGGAATTGTTTCAGCCCTACTTTGCTGATTCCATAGCTGAAGAGTTCTAAATTTCCACTTGCATTAAGCACAACAGCTACGCCGTAGGAGCTTCATGGAATGGGTTTCCACTGCTGAGCAGCTGCATGCAAGCCTCACATCACCAAGTCTAATGACGAGTGTCGGATGAAGCATCAGATAGATTTTGACCACTCTTTTCTAGTGAAGGGAAATCTTAATGCTTTAGCATACCAAGACATTTTGGACAAGGCTATGCTTCCAACTTTTGGCAACAGTTTGGGGATGGCTCTTTTCTATTCCAACATGACTGTTTCCCAGTGCACAAAGCAAAGCCTATGAAGACATGGTTTGAAGAGTTTGGCACTGGAGAACGTGTCTTGCCCGCACAGAGCTGCCCTGACCTTAGCCACATCAAGCAACTTGGAGATGACCTGGACAAGCCAGGCCTTCTCATTCAACATCAGTGCCTGACCTCATAAATACTCTACGGAATGAATGGGCACAAATTCCCACAAAAATCTCCAAAATCTTGTGGAAAGCCGTCCAAGTAGAGTGGAGGCTGTTAAAGCTGCAGAAGGGGGGCCAGCTCCATTTTTACATACATGTATTTGAGAACAATATCATTACAGTCCCTGTTGGTGTAATGGCCAAATACTTTTGTCCATATAGTGTGTGCTAGGTGGATTAGAGCTATTTCTACATTTAATAATGTTATGAAAAGAAGTATTACACCTGCCTCCACCAAGCGGGAAACTGAAGCACTCAGTATAGTATGGTAAAGTTGGGTTATGGCTGTGGACTAGGTCATTTAAATGGACAGTCTTTCTCTCAGTATTCAATCATCAAGAGAGAAACAATAAGAAGGGATTCATATGTAGTGAGCAAAGATATTTATAACTAATTCTAACTAATATCCCTCATGTTTTTCAAAAAACAAAGAACTATTCTGACTTTATAACTGTTACTATAGTTACCTTTATAATAATGCAGCTCGTTAATGTATTTAAGTAGCAACCACTGCACCATACTTTAAAATACCTCAGGACAACAGCATGGACAGCTAGACCAAACAGTGCTTCTTCTTCTGGCTGAATAAAACAATGCTTCCTGAAGCACAGCTATTTGACGTCATCGACTCAAAACACCGCGTCATCAGCTCTAAACACGCCCTCAAACAGGGAGCTCAGCTGGGATAGAAAAGAAAAAATGCAGAGTCAAACCAAGTAGATGCTTAGATAGATATTTCTGTAATTTGAAGTTCTGATTTCATGTAAATGTATGAACACAGCAAATTCCCAGAGTGAAAAAATTGGGAGTTAAACAAAAAAGAGTGAAAGAGTTAGATTTTCAGAGTACATTCACGCACTTAGGCTCCAGCTAGTGTCCAGTGATGCTCCTGAGCAGTGTTGAAAAAAGTAGTTCATTCACACGGTGTTGAGGGTAGTGAATCAACACTGTTCCTGAGTTCATTCCCAACAGCTTTGTTGCCACGCCCCTATTGCCACTTCAAATCTAGGGAGTAGAGTTTTCCCATCATGCATTGTGTGTTTAGATGTATTTAAGATGTTTTTAGATGTTTTTATATGTGTTTAGATGTTGCCTGTTGTACAGTTACTATTGTTGTTTTTAATTTGCTCATGTTTCTGGTGAATTGTTGTTGATTTGATGTTAGATACATCTGCACCATAAGTGACACTGTCCACTGAGTTATACACTTCCCACATATGGCTATGACTTGGCTGTTGAAAGGGATCGCAAGTTGTCTGTCACTTTGTTCATCCTGATGAGAGCACAGCAGCTTGGCCACAATGACCAATGAAAATTGGTAAATTTTAGTGGCATGGTAGATTTCCATCTGGTGATGTTTAAAGTTATCTGAAATATAACCTCTGTACAAGAAAATATATCTGTAAAATACTAACCAAAAACACTGAGAATGAGTTCATGTAACTCAAGGTGGGAGTTAATTTTACTCTTTGTGAGAGTAGTATTTTAACTCCCATAAGAGTTTATTTTAACTCCTGATAAGAGTTAAGAATCAACTCCCAGAAAAGAGTTACTTTAACCTGGCTCTAGAGTTTATTTGATGGTCTCACATGTACACTCAGATTGAGTTGATTTTAACTCACACAGAGTTTATTCCAGTGACCTGAATTTGCTGTGAACTCTGACTTTTGAGAACTGATCCTGCTCATTTTCCGTGGGCAGAGAGAGAAATCCTACTGAGCGTGTGCTAAGTGCAATCATTTATGTATTATTGTAGATAATGATTGAGTGTGTTACATTTGTCCCCTGTCTCCCCTACTGAAGAGTTTACCCTTTTAAAGTCTCAAAACTCCAAAATCTGACAATGTATGAACATAGTTCTTGTAGCAGTACTCCCATCTTGCACATCATAAAACTTAAGGCTTTTAAAAAAGACATAAAAGATTTTAAGAACTGGAATTACATTTATGGATTGATAACTAGTTCCATTATGCATATACCTGTCTCATTTCTCATCAATAATACATCCTTACACACACACCAAAGCATATTTATATAAGTCAAACATACAGATTAGATCAACTTTAACTCCCATACTGTATGATGAGAGATGAGAGGGCATCAGCATGATAGGACACATCATGCATCACACAGGTACACCTCTAACTCACTACTTCACGTGGTACCTCAGCTCACATGTAATCAAATAAGTTGAAATGACAGTCGTTTTTCTCGTCAAAAATTGAATGATTATATTGTCCACCAACAGCCAAATGTGAATTGAATATACTTTTTTAAGGAAAACACCGATTTATCCATGTAGCCTACATATAACCCAGTGCTCCAGATCCCGTGGTCATCTCATCTGGTGTAAACACAGAAAACACTCACCGAACACAAAGTCACCTCGCTTCCAAACTCCACTTTTCTCTGAGGATTTATCGACGAGGTAAGAAGAAACGAGGCCTGTCCTCCTTTCAGCAACTGTAAGCGGTGTTATCCCAGCGGTGTTGCATCTGTTTTAACGATGTAACGACGATTTTCTTTGTTGCAATAAACAGCATCTCGATACATCCAGGCAACAAAACGAGGAGACGATGCTGAGTGTCCATTTACTCCGCACACTGAGCGCGGATTGGTCGCTTCTACCACAACACAGCGTTCGGCTCTGACGTGATTGGCTCAGGCTCGGACGGTGCGTTCGTGACTACTCGTGAATTACAAAATTGAAACAAATGTAAAAGTTTAGACGAAGAAAGTGAACTTCTATCAATAGTTAGTGATTGGTCTGTACATTTATTACTACTGTCAGTTCCACTGGTTGAATACTACCTCTAAAAATAGTGATAATCTTAACCTCAAGAAAAAAATGGCCAATCAATCAGTCAGTGTTTGTACAGTGGTTTTACAATTTTATGAATTAACTTTTATTTTCTTAAATTACTATAAATTAAACATGCATAATATCCTACTCCATGTGATGGTACTTTAACTTATCTTCTGTTTAATTAAATTTGTTATCCTCTTAATAATATTTTGTTTTTGTTTTTTGTTTGTTTTTTTTTTGGGGGGGGGGGGCTTTTATGACAGGGGTGAGTACATGAAGACTTAAAATTGTATAAAAAGTAAGTAATGGGATGTACTATCATTATATCACATGACCTGAAAGCAAGATGTGTCTTTGAATAATAAGAAAAAAGCCTGCCCTGTGTATTTGTATATCTTCATTATAGTATATTGGAGCACATTATAAAAACAAAAATAACAAAAAAAAAACATGATGCTTTATATATATGAATATTTAGCTGAAAATCCAAGTGACTCCACATAACCACAATAATAATAAACTAGCAAATTTTACTAAGTCTTTCTGTCTTTCTGATCTAATTCAATACTGCTTTAATATGGCCAATGTTTATTTACATTTAGGGGAGGGAAGCTGGCAGGATGATCATGTTCTTCTAGTAGCCAAGCTTGCAATGAACTGTGCAGTCCCGCTAGAAACTTCTAAAGAAAACTTTGCAGAAACAGACTGACAGTTTATAAATGCTGGAGTCCTCATACACATGATGATTACACTGTGGGACAGCACCAAACACTCACACACTTAGTAAGATTTAAACTTAAAGCCTGTGAGTGTAGAGTTTGACCAACAAGATCAACAAGCAGTCACACTCACATATATGGGCAATTTGGAGTCACCAATCAACCAAAGACGATGTATTATAACCCACCATGAACAGACACCAAACAGAAAGGCTCTGCCTGATTGGGGACTTGAACCAGAAACCATCTCGCTGTGGGGTAACAGCGCTAACCACTGCGCCACTGTGCAGCCCTATGCAACATACTGTACTCTGCTGAACTTTCAGGCATGCTTGGGCCAAAACTTGAGGCTGCAGTAATGAGTGTAATAGTGAGTAAGTTCACCCGGGGGCACCATCATGCGGGAAGGGGAATCGACACAACCCAGGTCATGCTCTGGGTGTCCTTGCATATCAAAGGGGGCATGGGAAAACAGACAAAGTCCACACCTTTAGGGCAGAGTCAGCACGTGGCATGTAAGAACGGCCTAGAGAACTGTCCAGGCAAATAGTCAGGTTGCCAGGAGCCCCTGTTAGAAAAAAAACAACAACAACAACAAAAAACCTGTATTTTTCAAACAATTTAACACTGAATGGTCATAGCATTATGCTTGACATTTTTTATTGTTTTAAAACATGTAAAACCCACTTACAGATATAAAGGATAATTGATAGCACTGATTTATGAAAACAATTAAAACCATGAAAAATGGAGCTAGGAGGTTTTGCCTGTAGCCACCATTATCTCAAGATAACAACACTGCTTTACAAACTAATCTCTCAACATCTAAAAAAAACTTCAATGAACTTTTCACAAGAAAACAAGTCTTGATATAGCAAAATAGAGAAATATACCATCTGAGATCCATCCATCCATTTTCTATACCCCTTATTCCGTTCCGGGTCGGGTGTGGGCTGGAGCCTATCCCAGCTGTCATTGGGCGAGAGGCAGGGTGCACCCTGGACTGGTTGCCAGTCAATTGCAGGGCTGACATATAGAGACAGACAACCAGGCATGCTCACATTCACGCCTATGGCAAATTTAGAGTGATCAATTAACCTAATGAGCATGTTTTTGGTGGTGGGAGGTAGCCAGAGTACCCGGAGAGAACCCACGCGAGCACAGGGAGAACATGCAAACTCCACACAGAAAGGCCCTGTTTGGGAAGCGAACCAGCCACCTTCTTGCTGTGAGGCAACAGCGCTAAACACTGCGCCGCCGTGCTGGCCCTTGTACAAATGTAGTTGATCAGCAGTAAAGATCTGATTTAGAAAGAATGATGGTCTTTAATGAGAATGTGAATGCAGAAAAACATTTATTGACAGAATTTCAACCAATCATACAAACTCTGTCTTTGCCTTAACTTATGATCATGCTTCACGTGTCAACAACTAAACTTCTCAAAGAGAAACAAACTATTTCTGTTTCTCTACAGAAACTTTTCTTATAACAACTTTCATTTTTGTTTTTCATTTCTCATAACTAGTTTCTATCTGCAAAAACTGTCTTTTTCTAACATCTTTCAGTACATTAGTCACAGAGTTTTGAATTAAAGTTCAGCTTAAAGCAAATTTAATTTCTGACAGAAAATCTTGCACTTCCTTGTTGTGTTGTATTTACTGCTGATATTATGTTTGGAATATACCAGACGTGTTTTTATTTCTTTCCCAGCAAGATGAAACTATCTCACTACATTAGTAAAGCAAGTCTCCCTCTATTTTAGTGCGTTTTTAGTCGGATGCTGAAGTCTATCCTTGGTTTCCGACCGTCTTTGAAGGCATCATTACCTCCATGCCTTGTTCCCTTTTCTCAACATCTTAGATTAAGATACTAAACAGATTATCTACCAGAGAACATGGCAAGTAGGTATCAAGTGGAAGTCAATCAAAATACACAAAAATGTGGGTATACATGATCAGAAGCAATTATGTGAAATTCAGAATGAATTAAGTGGGTTGGGTTGGATTAATATATCTAGTTGTAACAAGGTCAATGTGGGCGATGTGCGCAGTTTGAGCTTAACAGCCCCTACAGCAGAACTACATAATCATTACAAACTAATGACTTCTGAACATTTATCAAACATGTTACCTCTACGACGTGTCAGATGATGGATTATTTTAATTTTAGTCAGCCCACATCCATTAACTGAATCTGCTGCAGGTATGATGTGTGCATTAGAGTCCAATCAATACTTTTATTGGTCTGTAACAGGATGCAGATATTTGAGTTTCTTTGTGCTATCCTATCGAATAAGCTGTTTTTAATAATCAGTCATTTTAATGAGTGCTATTTAGTCCCATGGACACAGGTATAGGGGAATCCAGAAATATTAATTTGTGCTTCGTTAAATTCTGTAAACGGATGTTTGGCTCCACCTGGCGGCAGCAGTAGGTAGGTGTTTGAACCTCTTGCTATATAAACTCCACACATCTTGT
This sequence comes from Cheilinus undulatus, assembly GCF_018320785.1. Lineage (NCBI taxonomy): Eukaryota > Metazoa > Chordata > Actinopteri > Labriformes > Labridae > Cheilinus > Cheilinus undulatus. The sequence goes on from NC_054877.1 coordinate 31,377,984, forward strand.
TTAAAAGGACGCTCATGTTTCTAAACCTATTTATTGGAGACCTATACAAAAAAGCCCCTTGGACCCATACCAAAACCCCAACAGGAAGTATACCAGCTTCACCTTAGTTTCAAAATAAGTTTTTTTATGGTACTACATGACATTAACCTGTCATATCTTTTGGAAAGATTATTCTGTATTCAAAATTTTCTGTCTAGCCAACAGCATGACAATAAACACGCTTACTTACAAACCATTCTTCAAAGCGTCCTATATTGTGAACAGGAAGTGAAACAAATGCAATTTATTAATCCCTCTTACTCTGTTGAAATGATCAGGCTCAGGTTTTGATTTGATGTCTTCAATATTTGTCCACGGCACTGACATGTTTCATTGAAGGATGCCTCACTGCTGATGGCAAGCAGCTCGATGTGTTGCCAATTTCACAGGAAGTCAGTGCAACTCTCATTTATAACAGTTGATTTGTTTCAAATCTCACTTGTATGATCAAGGCCTGCCCTTCTAAACTTTCAAACATCAACATTTAAGTTTTGCTGTAGCACCACCTACTGTAAGGAGCAAGTAACACACCTAACATAAAATGTCCCATCATCTTTTAATTTTACGGGATCACAGTCACTGGCATGTAAGCATCTCTATTTTACAATCTTGCTTTGTCATACTGCCCCCTACTGTTGAAGGCCAGTGTTACATCATATACAAAGTGCAATCGCCTTTATTGTTGAATCAATTACAGTCCTGGGAGGATTTACGTGGTCTCCGCTATGCTGCCGCACACAGCATGGGTTGATAACACCCAATTATTACTTGACACCCACAGCTGTAACAAATCCCAACATGCACCAGGGTGCTAGGGCCCTTTTGCGCTGGTTGCAGCCATAGTTTTGATTGCTGTTTTTCCTTTATTCTAATCTGGACTAGTTTCTACTTTTTAAACCTCGGGGTGATAAACAAAAACAGGTTCAAACAAAACACAAAAATAAATGTAAAAGGGCTGAAATTTTTAGTCACAAGTAGATTTTTATTAACTTTGTTTAAAAAAAAAAACAAAAAAATACAGACAATTGAGCTGGCAATCAAACAATCTCCCAGGTTTCATTCTCCCTGCTTGAGGCTGCATCCAACCCAAGCTTACAGGTTCAAATGCTGAATTGCATACAGACACTGAAATAAAAGGTAGTGGATCAAGTTTGTACTGTTTTGTCCAGTTGTCTGATGATGTCACTTTTTGTTATTTCAACCTCAAGGGTAACTAAAATGAAGGCAAAGACACAAAGCTATTAGTGTTATACACGGACGTTAAATTGAGTCAGCTAATTCTTTTGAAGCACCAACAGCAAATCAGTGCTAGTAATGTAGATCAATAACCATTAAAAAGATACAACACAAGGCTTAATGTGCCTTTTAAATGCAACAAGGGGAAAAATGAGTGTTTAAGAACATCATCGCACTTGAACCCACCAGAAATATCTTAATCAGTGAAATAATAAACTGTTTTAAACAGTGAAACTGTGAAAAATCTCTTTTCTATCCCCATGTGAGACATGACAGTAGCTGGGTCTGAGTATGCAGAATAAGGGCCACTTTTGTTACACAGACTATTCAGTGTTACATGCTGCATTACTAGTCAAATGGAAAATAAAATAAGGTGCCTGGATGCAAAGTTGCACATGTTTAAGTTTTTCCAAAATTAATATGCATCTTTTATGAAAATTTGAAAACTGCAACAAAGCGGAACTACTTCTTTAAAACAACCCTCCTCGGTAACAGATCAGTTAGCAAATGCTCAATTATTTAAATTTAAACAGACCCAGCTTGCTGTCTAGCTTGCAAAAGTGTTGTAGAAAGATGATTCCAGTTCTTGAACTCACATTAAAAATACTTTCATTTGATATTTTGAGAACCAATGTAAACAATAGTAATGACAAAAACATTCAAACTTCACAAAGCCATAATATGACTTACAAATGCTCCAAGGCAAAATAAATTTGTCCTGCAGCATTTGAAAGCTTTCATGAATGCACAAATGACTGCATGACAGCTTATAGCAACATACAAAAAAAATGCACACACACACACACACACACATACCAAGTTATACTGGATCAAAACAAAAACGTCATGTCAACAGTCATGTCAAAATGATGTCAAATTGCACAAAAAGGAAAAATTGCAGACGCAAACTACAGCATGATGATAAATGGGCCTAAAAAAAACAACAAACCAAAAAAAGAAGCGATATGCATACACAGTATCTATATTATTTACACACACAGACATCCTTCAGGACTACAGAGAACTCTAAACTGTACAATATATCAGCTTTATGAACAGTTTGCGCAAAATACCATTTTGATATACAGTAATACTTTTGTTTTTCTTTTACAATTTACAAGTTCAAACTGTCCACACAGTAAAATGCAAAGCACAAGCCCCAAAAAGGCCACAAAAGTGCATGTTATCAGGTCGATGGAAGCCACTGGAAGAAAAGGACAGTCAAGAGAGTGAGGAATGAAAGCTGCAGGGAGCTTTTCCACACTCACAAACCGCAGCCTCTTTAAAGATTCATCGTTAGCGGAGGGAAATCTGGAGTAGATATGAATTATACATGTAGGATCACATGACTGCAGACACACAAAAGCAAACATTCCTGGACATTGGCCATCACAGTTAAAGAGATCAACATGTTTGACATACACTCTCACACACACGCAAAAAAAAAAAAAAAAAAAAAAAAAGGTTATGAGCCGATGATGAAATTCCATCAGCATCCTCCCACTGCATCACATTATATTCAAGTAGTGGCACTCCAAAAGAAGATACTTATTCTTGGTACCTTTTTGGACAATCACACCCTTCACATCTCAAAAAAAAACAAACAAAAAAAAAAACATGTTGGTCTAATGTTTTCACAAAAAACTTTGAAGTCCTGAGCAGTGACTAGCAGGCAAACGCTGGCCTTGTTTATGAGAGCAACTGCTAACACTGAAGGCCAACTTCAGCTAAAGCAAGTCACAGCCAGGCATAGGGTTTTAGACGGTTAAAACACTGAATACAAGTCGGCCCATCAACTTGTTAGGTAGTTTATGTGGCTTGTTTTTACCTCAGTTTTGTCTTTTTGTGTGTTTGGACAGCCAGCTCAAAGCTGCGTGAACTTCTGGCCATCCAGAGGGTTAACTGCAGTGTTTAGAGGGGAATGCTTGAAGATACTTCTGCAGTGCAAAGATTGAGGGTTCAAATGAAACATGTTGATGTCTTAGATTGCAATTCAAACTTCCTACAGACATTCTACTTTAAAACATTCTTCAGCCTTCATTAACTCATCCAACAGTGTGACCTAGAGGTACTTGGATTAACAAAATTGACCTATATATTTTTATTTCTTCCCTAATTAAGCGATCTCCAAGCATTCCCCTTTCAAATCATCATCTACATCTGAGTGAAAAAGGCAACTTTTCAACCTCTGTTAAAAAAGGATGCAACTTAAATCTCTCTGATAAGGCCACTGAATTGTGCTCAAAATTTCTGTCTTCACTGTCCCAACTTTCTGTGTCTCTCCTGTCAGTGCCTTCTTTCTCATCTCTCCTGTAAACTGCAGCGCCCTCCACCTGCTACAGCAATCTGATAAAGGGAGCTGGAGGTGATGATGCTAAAATGGTAATGACCAGTGGCGTCCTCTTTTCTTCTGGTCCCCTTGAGTTTCTTCGGTTTTCCTTTGGTCTTCATTTGGATAATTGTCCCCAATCTTTGTCATCAAAAGGAACTCCTTCTCAGTCATCTGCTGAAAGTCTTTCTTTATCAAACAGGAGAGGGACAGACCTAACGGCCCAGCAGGTAGACCACCACCTCATAGGTGCACATCATGATGGCCGTGTTGGGGATCTGTCTGACGAGATGGGTGGTGAGGCCGCGGTACAGCGCCCCGTATCCCTCCTCCCTGGGGACTGCCAGCAAAGTTTGGAAAAAGGAGCGATACTTGCTGCCTTCTTCTCGTAGCCGTGTACGAATCACTTCTGCAAATTAAGAAGAGAGGAAGAAATCAAATAGGTTAATAAAAGCTATGTGGCAACTATCTGTTAGTCTCATCTAGCTTCTAAGGCCTTAATTTACTCTCATGTTAGATAAGTGACAAATGCCTTGTAGCGATGCATAGTTTAGTAAACTATCTGTCCCTTAATCTGCCGGTTTCTCTGATTCTACAGTATGTCTACAAATTAATCCATATGTGCCAAACACAAGGTACCTTAACTGTTGCTAAGTAACTAACTTGCTGTAAAATCTGCATGTAGATAACACTAAGGTGGATCGCCAAGGTTTATTCATCACTACTGGAAGTATACCTGCAAAAACTTTTTTAATGACTGTTGCCATTGCATAGTGAGAGATGTCTGCTGGTAGGTCCCTACAGTAAATTAACTGATTGAGTTGTGGTGTCTCATATAAAAACTGAATCCTCTTATGCCTTAATTTTTAACATTTTCTGCAGATGCCTGCTGCCGATGCACCCTGCTTTCGCAGTTTAGGATGGTCATTTAATACACAGGTAAACGCAGGTAATGTTATTCAAGAAACTTTAACTTAGTCCATACCAGAATCTTGAATCTAAATATGTTACTAGTCAAAATCAAAAAAAATATAAAGATCTATTTCAGTATCACTGCAACAAAAATGAACTTCTTGTTACCCAACACTGGTGAGTTCAGTTTAATTTTTTTGAATGTCTAACCTGCACAAGGGCCACTGAACAGTGAACATACTAAAATTTGACATATCGTTTCTAGAAATAAAAGGCAACACATGTACGTTTTCCTAAAAAATGTATAAGGCTTACCTAAAATCAAATATTTACTAAGAGTTGTCACTAATAAACCAGAAGAAGTGTCTACAGTGACTCTGCTCTCTGTATTTTCTATATTATTTTTTTATTTAGGTAATTTTATATGTATCAGTATTTGTGCAGGAATGAGAAGCAGTTATCATTCTGCAATTCTGCATGTAAAGGAGAACCACAAATTTGCCGACCAGTGACTCAAACAGTCAGAGGATACAGGCTGTGGGAGAGGGCAGAAGGAAAAGGCATGTTGCGTATACAGAGAGCAACATCTTTGGCATCATTCAAACAAAATTCTGAATCTTCATGGCTGTACAGAGATATCGATGTGCTTCTGACTTCTTTAGAGCGAATGGAGTGAGGTGGGGTGTTACAAGAAGCTGTGACACATTGGGCCATTATTCTGTATTCAAAGAAAACAGTAGAAGGCCTGGTTTGATGAGAAGACTCCTCAATTAAAAACAAGTGACCAACTTGACTTGAAGCAAATTGGTTGCAGGCTGTGGGTCCATACTTCACAACTATTTATGTTACAGCAGGTTAAGGGTTTATCCATCTAGCTAGTGAGCTACATAGTTAGCAAGAAAACTAAGGTGCAATGAGTTTAAAATGTGAATGGGTTCTTAAAAAAAAAATGCATTCAACTCAAAAAATGCATAAAAATCACTCTTGACAATGTTCCTTATTACAAACATTCTTGCATCTTCATGTCATAATCAGATAATGCATTGATAAAAATCCTAAAATGAAAATAGACGTTTGTTTTTCATGTGTTTGATTTTGACTTATTAGCCTTATTGATGGAAGAAACTTACCATGAGGGTAGGCGAGGGAGGTGGCACAGGTCTTAGAGGTGGCTGCTGCGAGCATCATGCCCACAAAGTCCGAAGCGTCTTTGACAGATTCCTCGTCCTCGTCCATGCTGGCATGGGCTTTGGCCTCCATCAGTTTTCGTTTGATGCTCTCATAGATGACAAAGTGGATGACGGTCTCAGAGATACCAGCGTATGAGGCGGACATGCCCCTGTAGAAACCTCGAAGGCCATCCATCTGGTACACCCGCTGTATGCACTCAAATGCATTCATTCGCCGCTCACCCCTTTTCCTGTAATTACAAGGAAAATTTTAATCAAATTTCTACTCACTATGCTTTTCATACTCATCAATGTAATCCTTTAAAACTTCAGACAAAAGGTTTAAGGTTCCTCACCTGGTTTCCAGCTGCAGGCGGGTCTTGATCAGCCAGATGGGGTTGGTGGCTGTGATGGCGGTGAACCCTGGAAATTGAGAAGACGTCAGAGGTTCAGACAGAAGTAGAGACATTTTTAAGAACACAATCTAATCAGATATACTATACAGTACAAGAACAGTGAGGAAGCAGTTCACTAAACAGGATCAACTCACATCAATGGGTTATTTGACTATTTTAAGACAATTAAAGAAAATTATTGTGCAGAAGAATTAAAATCAAGTCATTTAAAGTAATCAGTTACAGTTAATCATTTCTTGAGACCAGACAAAAAAATGAGGCACATTTCTGATCCTCTTGATGTGAAATTCTACACTTGTGAATAAAACAGCAGTTCTGTTCTTGAAATAAAGTAATTTCACTAACAGCAGGGTGCATGAGAACAACAGCTGTTATTAGATTTATCTAGCATCTTAAAATGATATGTAAATGTTAACAGTGGCAGCTGATCAATCTCAGGCCTGACTGTGGCACATTGTTGTAAAAGTGCAGTCTGATCTATTTCTTAAAAATGCTAATGAGATGTCTTTATTTCTTACACATCTCAAAAACACTTAACGCATGAGCTCATCTTAAAGAGTATATAGAGAGGTTGTTTTATTTAAAAGAAATCACACATTTAATTTGTTTGAAAATCAAGCAAAATTGGCTGTTCAACAACACAGGTGGTTTGATTTTTAAACATTGCTCTTAATTTCTCTCATCGTTGTTTTATTGATTAAAACTTTTTTGATCAGTAAATAACTTAAATTCTCTGTGTAATATTTTATGTTTATTCTGTGACAAAAACATTTGTGAGCTTCAGACTTGTTAGCTATTACAGACACACAATTGGTCTGATAAAAGAAAAAACATAGATCATGGGGAATTTTCAATATTTTGAATATTGTTCATACCCTCACAAGTGTCCTCAAAAGTGAGCTAGCCAATGTGCAATCCTACTTTTTTCTATTTCAAGGGCCCTTTGGTGATGCACATATTTAGGATGAAAAAGAATGGTTACTGGGGTTACAGTACATGGTTTCTTAAAAAGGCTAAGCTTAAGAGATGTCAAATTTTTAAGGAAGTATTTCATGCTTGTTATCAGAATAATTAAGAAAAACTTTCAGTTTTCCTGCACTTGAATACTAGCCCACACAAGAAGGACTACAGCAGAAACAAAAAGATTATTCAGCAGGACTTAAGAGTAAAGTCACCGAAGCAGGATCAACAGCAGATGTATTGGTGGGTGATATTATATATCTTTTCAACATCTGTATAAGCCAATATATAAGGGCCCGACCGATTAAACTGCTGGCTGATTTAATCAGCCCATCAAAAATAATTGGTAACCCGCCAAAAAATTTTCATGTCACACGCTCCATATTTACCTCTTTACAGCAGAGAGACCAGAGCTCAGAGCAGCTTAGCTGAGCATCAAATTTTTTGAAAAGCACGGTTCCTCAGTGGTTCCTAGTTTCAGGAATTAACAGTAAAGGTCTTTGAACACTGAGTCTTTCATTAACCCACTTGTCCATGAGTTGTGACATGCCTACTTGTGTCATTCATGTTTATCTTTAGCAAGCTAAAGTTAGGATAACCTAGCTCAACATTAGTTGGCTTTAAACTTTAGCCAGGTCAGTAATGACACAGTGAACATAACAGTGTAATATCTCACAGTAATATTACGGTCAGCTGCATGCTGCTAGATAAGATCAGAGCAATTAAAGAGTTACAACCAGTGGTGGGGGGTGGGGTGGGGGTGTTCTGGTCTGAGTTTGATTCATAATGGCTTCAAGGTTTAGAAAGAAATAGGAGTAAATTTAGACAGCATCAGAGAGGCGCATTTCAAATCGTGTTTTACCAGTGACTTATGAAAGTACATCCACTACTACAGATAATAATATATGTAAGAACATTTTTTTAAAACACATGTATATAAATTTGTCAGCTGTAAATACACTCACTGACCACTTCTTTGGGCACATCTGTGTAATGTAATGCAAATCAATAACATCTCTATTTTCCAGAGGTTACTGCATTTTTGCACAGCATTTTGTTCATGATAGTTGTTATTTTGACAGTAAAAGTTTTTGAAAATAGTAAAAATTTTCTGCCTTTAATTTATATCTTTGCAACAAGTTTGAGGTATATTAAAGGGAGCATTTTTCAAATTCATTAATTAATCAAAGAATTTTATGTATTAATTTTTTTGGCCAATATATCAGCTATCAGAATTTTTTATTCCCTAATATTAGTATCAGTATGGCCCCCAAAATCCATATTGCTCAGGCCCTACAATATATAGCTATTTTGACAAACATGGTCCATCTGCAGTAAGGTGGGAAAGAACCAATGTCAGTAGTAGATGTTTTTTGCATTTAGTACACCCAACAGCTGATTCAGAGAAAAGATTCATTACCAGGAGGCAGATGGGATCTGATATACACTCGTGGTCAAACATGAGACAAAATGTCATTATTGTTGGAGTTTTATACACTAAAAAAAGAAACTAGAAAACATCAGCCATAGCCTAGCAATTTCAAACATCGGTATTGGCATCTGCCCTGATTTTTACAATTGGTGCATCTCTATACATTATATGCATGTCCATTTGTTTTATAAACCTAAAGTTAATCATAAACTATATTCAGTCAGTAATGGGTTCAGCACAGAATTATGTGCAAAGCAGACAAGAGTGTGTGCTTGCTATTTTAGAGCAGTATTTATAAATGAATGTTTTTAACATTATGTGTCAGAAACACAAGACAATATATGATGACATATGAATAAATGTAAAGTTTAATATTTTGGGTGTAATGAGACATTTTAAAAATGTATCATTATGACATGAGAAAGTGCTTTTAAAATTTTCTGATACTAAAGATGAGAAAGAGGAATAAGACATGGCCATTTGCAGTGAACACTAAGATGAGGACAAGTCTCTGTGTCACATCTAGGAGATAAATGCAACACAGCCCTACATTAAGGCAACTGCGTGAAGAAGAAAGGATGACACAGGTCTGTTGAAAAGAAGGAGAGAAGGACAAAAAGAGGAAGTAAAAGGAAGTAGTGTCTATGGCGTGTACTCACGAGGGAGGGGCAAAGCTCCTCCAGCTCCTCCCCGCTGCAGCTAGTAGCCTGCAGATATGGGGGGCTCAGATGGCGGGGGTCTCCCACCCAATCACGCAGGGGTGAAAGCTTTACAGTAAAGCCCTAAAATAGACACAGGCTTTTCTGTACCACAGTCACACACAAGCAGCAGTCACATCCAACCCAAACCCCAAAAACCACCCACACCAACCCACCGTGCTACACTGGTAGGTGGAGGAAAGATGGGAGGTGAAGGGTTGACCCCCTCCTCCATCTTTCCCCAACTCTTATCCCAACCCTTAACCCACCCCCTTGAATTTGAAATGCTGAATTTAATTTAAACATTTCTACAGCCATGAATTTATTCCAATTTATCCCTCCTTCGAGTTATATAATCAACTTGAATAAAGTAAATGTTGGCTGAATAGAAACCAGCCCAATCAATAACTGTTGTACCCTCTCACTAGAGTGAGTTTTAGTACAAATAACAAGGTAGATAAACAAAATTAAAAGGTCTTCTTGACAATAAGTGTGCCATTATCAATTTATAATCCACAGATTTCAGAGATTTAAAAAAAAATATTCTTACTGAGCTAAGGCAAAAAACATAGAAGCAAGGGGAAATGCTAACCTTGTCGTTTTGGATAACAGACACAAGACTCCAGACAATGGAGATGAAATGATACTGTCTTATGAATATGTAATGATGTAAAAATGGCGTGATAATAAAGTGAGTTAAATCAACAAGGTGGAACAACCTCACAAGCCCAAATTGCTCAAGACCAAACTGGTCGTCAGTTAAATGCCATAAAAAGGACAGGAGCAACCTCTTTTAAACTGCAACTCTTCATGGGTGAATCTTTTCTATTGTTTTTTTTTTTTTTTTTTTAGCTAATGTTGATTACATTTGAAAAATGTCAAATTTCCAATGTTTCTACAGATTGTGGAGTATGATGTGCTATCAAATAGCTGCTATGTTTTAACCCTACAGAACACAAATTAAACTGTTGTTAATATAAAAATGCCACATATAAAATATCCAGTTCTTTAACTAGTCCTTGATTTTTTTTCCCAAACAGGTTTACATGTCCTTAAGATGAACCTCTTTAGAGCTGCATCTACACACATGCTACTGCATGCCGTTCATAATGAGCCCTCTATAGGCACGTTACACTCGTGCCATTCCTCCAGAGGAGTTTGACCTATATTCAGTAGAGGCAAACATGCTTTAGATTAACCACTAGAGGAGAAAATAAGTGCCTGAGTTCACCTCCCCTCCATTGAAGGAAAGCCCACAATTCCCAGAAGGAAGGCCACCAGAGGCAGTGACTGCACAAAGTTACTGCATGAACTGGAAGTAATTATAGAGACAGACAAGTCAAATTTGGATGCTTTCAGCCACAAGAAATGTGCTTATCTCTTTGAATATAGATAGCTAGATGCTTCATTTGAGAAATGTAAGACACATACATATTTCAAATATAAACACATTTGTATTCTGCTCTTTTAATAGTGTCACGTGTGTAAACATGCCTTTCTCCAGTTACATGTTGGCATGTCTATTGCTTGTCCATATACAGTTTGGGTCTAACTATCTATTAATGTATTTAGCAGTTTGAAGAACAAGAAAAACAAGTTGAGTAAATCTAATTAGAGAAAGTAATGTAAAGTGGATGATAGAGACGTTCTGGCACTACTGATACAGATTTTCTTTGAAAAGAAAATGACAAAGCCACTGATGGTGCTGATGGATGAAGACAAATGATAAAATGTACCACATAGATTACAACCTTCTGTAGCAATGACAAGGTTAGCATTTCTTCAGAGATGACAACAGAAATGATTTGGTTGCAAATGTCTCTGTTTTACCTTTACTATGTGGATTGAGGTGTAAAACAGGCTAAGGGAAGGGAGGGTTGTGTCAAGACTTAGCAATAAAAAAAATCTAAAACCACAAACCAGCAGCAAACATACACTGCCATAATCAATGGTATTATCATTACAAATGAATAACCAATAACAACTGTAGTATTAAAAAAATCACCATGGTTTTTATCATACCAGTGTAAAGAAATGGGGTGCTACCTGACGTGTCCGCCTGAGTGCCAGGGGCCCCGGTTGACCTTTGGGGGCTGTGCTCCCTCCTCTATACACACAGAGCAAAGAAGGGGGCCCAGACCACACTGTTTAAGTGACAACTGGGATGTTAAACCATTTACAGAGTCCTCTGGAGAGGTCTCAAAATAAAAGCATAACAAGGGGAACAAATGGGGCGAAGAGGAGAAATCAAATGGAGGACATGAGGTAGAAAGGGGCTCAGAGAGGAGGAAAGCACAACCTAAACTTTGAGGACCAAGTTGTTTTCCTGTTTTCTTCAAACTGTGTCAAGTATATGTACAGCACAGTCAAAAAGTAAACACCATCAGTGGACCATTTTAGCTTATGAAATGAGAGCTGTGACTCCATCGGTTTTAGAGCATAAAAGTCTTTGAATGTTGATATAAAGATTTATATTCTTTATGGTATGTGGGCTGAAAGGCCACTGTGAAGAAACTGCAATATGAGAGTACATGCCTGTCAATACTGAGAGTGCTCATAAAAAGAGAGCAAGAAGAGAACATGATGTGTGACTGGCATGCTTTCACATATTAACCAATATTTCTTAAACGCCGATTATGTACTCATTAGTTCATATTAACTTAATTTTTGAAATAGCATTGCTTGTACCATAGCGAGGTTATCTCTAAATTCTTGTTTCAAAGCGAACTAAGCAGGGCTGTTTTTTCTACAATCATCAAGGTCAGTTTGATCCTGAGAGTCAAATTGTGCTTTCTGAACAACCCCCTAAGTTTATTATTAGTTTATACACATGAAATATAAATAAAAACCTTCTTTTAAAAAGGTACTACAAGTTAGCTTTAGCATTCTTTGATAATTCAAAAGTTTTTAAATGTTGATGAGATCCCATCACTCTATACATGTAAATGGAAAGGAAGAGGAGTAAGGAGGGGAGGGGGAGAAGTGAAACTTTGGGATATCTTAAATGGTGACAAATAAACAAAAAAGGACAAAAAAATCTGTCTTATAAGACAAACTAGATAATCCTTTTTGGATTTTTTTTAAAGAGAACCCAGTGATAAACACTGTTCAGGCAGACAGAAAGAAAGACAGTGTGACAGGTATGACTGTCAGCGAGAGACTGAGACAAACAGACAGAAGGGAAAGGGAGAAAGAGCCGGCATTACCTGCCATCCCAGCAGACACCATGTGCACCTGGGTCGAATCTGGCTCAAACACTCCATTCAGCTTCTCCTTGGCTGTCGAATAGGCTGCAAAGTAGATCGCCCTGTGACAAACACATAAATAAAGAGAGGTTGGTTAGAAATTCATGTCACCAATTAAGTTGCAAAGTAAAAAAAAGGGCACACATCCCAATATCCAAGTTAAGAGGACAAAACACAAACATTTCACTGGTTTATTTTGCTCATATCACAATAACGAAAAACCCTTCCTCTGACCAATGATTAGTCATCAAAACCAGTTAAGTTGACGGATGAATAATAAACTAAAGCACCACTAACCAGAGGAGGAGAATTAGGAGCTTTTTAGGATGAACACATTAGAGCTAAATGATCATAAACTAAAAGATGGTATGAACACTCAAGATTAAAATTTAAAAAATCATAAAATTGTGTTGTGGGTTTGGTGCGCTATACAAGAACACGGACAATATGTATGATAACATTATTTCAATAAAGGTCAGTAAGACCCTAAATTTAGGGAACGTTAGGACACTGTTTGGAATGTAAATAAAAAAGAATGTCAGTAAAACAATTTAAAATCTCACATTTGATTGAAAATATCAGGAAGACAATGCATCAAATGTTTAGAATTAAGATTTTGTTTTTGGAATAAATAGATTTGATGTACAATGAGTAGCATCTCAACTTCATTAAATTTGAGCCTGTATTAATCCAACAGTAATAAGTATTTTTTTAAACCCTCGACATAAGGGCATGCAGTAAAGCTGAGCTATGCTAATATGCAGGCTGAAAGCAGGCCACTAAAAGGTTATCTGTGCCTCTGTGTGTGCATGCATGCATGCAAGTGTATCAGTGTGTTTGTGTCTGTGTGTGTCTCAAGCACACAGCACACTTTAGTAGCAGATTTATCCCTCATGACTCGATCAGCTCCTCACTAACTAAACTCACAGGATTTAGTCTACAATTCTGCTGAGTGGAATTAAACTACTGACCTTCCCTTCCTGCCCTCCGTCTGTGCCGAGTGCACGCACATCAGCATCACACTGTCGAGGAGAGATGAATGCTGTGCATGTTTTGTGTTGTTTTATGTATGCTATCATGTAATGAGTGCTGCTGGGAGCAGGCTGTTCTCTATGCATGTGAAATGTTCCTGTGTTCCTAATGACTGCTAGAAGCATGCCTAGTGGACCAAACACTTATTAGCACAAGGTTTTTTTTTTTTTAGAGCTTTCCAGTGGAAGAGCACCGTTTACTAATTATAACTTGAGAGACAGATGCTGTCACCCAGCAACCCCAACCATCTCTAGTAGTTCGAGTAATAAAGCTGTTGTTATTCTATAAATTTTTTGCTTCAGGAGCTTAAATGTTACCCAATTTGGAATGTGATTAAATGGAGTGGAAATAGTGCATGTTGCAATTCAAACCCTTAGCTTGTGCTGTGTTTATGACAAGATGTTAAGACATGTATGCCACTATAACCAATCAACCCACAGTAATTTGAAAGCCTTTGAGGATGTATTTCTGCAAGAGAAATTTTGATTTTCCAGCCCAGTTGATAAAATTGGCTGCTCTGAGTAAAGAGCAAGGATGCAAGTACTGCACATGACTACCAAAGTACTGTAATTCTTTGCAAATCAATTAGCTTTACCTCACCTAATCCTCAAATAAAAATAGGATTTAGTATCCAAGTGTTTATCTCATGTCCCTTCATTTCAAGCTCAATGAGACCTGTAACACACATGCAACAATAAAACATTTTCCTTCCAAGGTTGTTGAAATGTTTTAATATCTAAATATGCATATATCAATGCCACATATAATAGTACATATTCTGTTTTTTTTTCTTTTTCTTTTTTTTTTTGGGGTATTTGGATAGGCAAGCCAAAGTGGAACAGGAATTGGTGACAAAAAGTTGGGGAAGATTTGCACCAGACAGTGTAGATACCGGGAGTCAATCCCGCAACCAAAGACCACAGCCCCTGCACACAGGCGCCCACTGCACCAACAGAACCAAACCAGTGCCTAGTATTTTACTGATTGTGTCTGTACAAAAATTAAAATAACTATACATTTCAACAGCACACAAAGTTTACCACCAACTTTTGCTTCTTTAAAAGAAAGAAATTACCCAATACTGGGTGTTTAGTACTTCAACATTTGTCACCATAGTGTTGAAGGCACAGGTACAAGTATGATTTTTCTGGCATCACATACCGAAGTAAAGATTTCTGGTGACAATCGTGGTGGAGGGAATTTGGGTGGAAAAACTCGATGCGATTCCTTGTTACACCTCAAGTAAAAAAACACATAATCTAATACACACCAGTATTGTTGGAGACAGTGTGGACAGGGGAATGCCAGTCACTCTCATATATTTTGGTTCAGTGTAAAACTAAAAATATTCTGGGATACTGGGATTCAAACTCTTGAGATTTTTTGCTACTAGATTCCTAAGGATCCACAGACTCTATACCTTGGCCTGATTTCCAGGGATAAAATACAAAACAAAGATATTTATCTCTTTAAAATTTTTATACTTGCCTGTAAAAAGGCCACTGCAAGAAATTGGTGTAGAAGTAACCATCCCCCAACCCCAAGCTTAACACAATGGCTTGTAGAAGAGAATTACTCTATGAAGAAAATGACCCATTCTTTGAGGGGCAATTTAAGGACTCTCAATCAGGGTTGGAGTAAATGGACTATGTTTCAGAAAAAAGGGGATAGCTTAAGGTATTTACGAAGTAAAGACTGCTGAAGTAAGAATCTACAAGAGGGCGCTCCCTAAAAATTGCTACTATTGTTGTTACATGAGTTTCTTTCATGTTTGTGTGTTCTTTGTTGTACTTGTACAGAAAACACAAATAAAGAGTTTAAAAAAATCTATCAAATAACCTGAAAATCTTTTCCTTACATTTATATATTTCAATATGCTACCAGAGTTAGCTGATTATTTCCTACCAGAGTTAGCTGATTATAAACTACCCTTTCATACTGGAAAACACCAGTATTTAAATTTTAGCAGCACCAAAGACAGCAGGAAAAATGGATGCAAGCATGAATCCATTAAGTATCAATATTGGCCAATACTGGCTCCGTTAACAGACATCAATTGCTCAGCAAATACTGTAGCATGTACTGATGTGTATATTTTGTGCTGCATCAATTTAATCCTGCCATCTAATAAACCTAACAGCTGATGAAGAGTGGGGGATTTTTACTGGGCAGAGGAAGTCACCTGTTGACAAGCTGAGCTGATTTGTTTTTACAGACAAACATGATATAGCATGTAAGTAGTGCAGGAGTCTTACGATCTTTGCACACTGAGTCTATTATTTTCTGTCATACACTCAAACCTTGCACACTGCAAAGTAAATTACTGCAATAAAATGCCTCATCTCACATGCACATTTGCACTGATAGATTTTGCTAACTGTAATTTAACTTACTGTGGTAAAATACCTCATCCCACATGCACACTTGCACTAATAGATTATACTAACTGTAATTTCACTTACTGTGGTAAAATACCTCATCCCACATGCACACTTGCACTAATAGATTATACTAACTGTAATTTAAATTACTGGGGTAAAATGCCTCATCTCATATGCGTGTTGGCACCAATTAATCTATTACCATACTAATTACTAATTTCATTTATTAACTGAATGCAGATTTAAAGTAATAAATCATTTCACTGTTACTTTAATACTGTTGAAGGCTTCCTCACCTCATATGCACATTTTGCACTAATCAACTGTGTTAAATGATCATATCTCATGTAAAGCTGCCCACGCCCTTACATATTTTATACTTCTGGTCATGTCAAGCTAGCATCCTTCACCCTTTATATATGTTGCAACCATACTATCAATAAACACAGACCTGTATACACTAAAAAACACAGTAACAGTTGTTACACGTTTGTATGGTCCATATTTGAATCATATTTCTTCTCTTTTAAACAGTGCTATGTAGCTGTAACTTTTTGCCTTTTTTCCTCTTATCGGTGAAGGAGGACTGGGAAAAAGCTGAACATCTGGCCCACCGAGCAGGAGAGGCAGAAGCAGACAGAGAAGCCAAGGCTAAGCTAGGCTATGTTGTTAAAGAGGAAAAGGAGGCTAAGAAAAAAAGCAGCAAAACCACAAGGGGGCTTGTTAACTATATGTATGCCTGAATGCACAACAGCTATAAAACAGTAGTGATTAGAAGTAGAAAGAGTAAAAAATGTAACTGTAACTCGATCAACGATTAGAGAAACACAACAACAGAGCAACCAAACAAAGAGGAAGTGACCCCATAAGCTCGCCCTACATCAGCACTTCAACCGTATTGGTGGATGGGGACGCAAGGGGAGGAAACTGAAGCAAAAAACAGCATTTTTAGATTTTAGAAAAAAATCTATACATAATTATGATTTTGCCATGGTTCCAGTTTCAAACCAGTATATCCAAGAAGTCCTCAGAGAGGTATGAATGACAACTGGAATGACAGGGAGGTTTGCAAAGCAGGACATACAAACAGATAGACAGCTCTCAAATTATAGTAGTAAGATTACAATTACATTCAAAATTCAAACCTGCTCTGAAAGGAAGAGATAGAAGACAGTGCAAATGTGATCAACACAACACAAGATCTTTTTTTTTTAACACTGAAAATTGAACATTTAAGATGAAAAAAAAAACAGACTCAGTGTGCAAAGATCTTTACAACATTTTTCCTGCTGCTCATTTTGATTTCAGATTTAGAGTTTTTAAAAGAAATGAAAGAAAAAAAACACTGGAATCTGAACTAGCTGTTTTTCATACATCTGTACAATCCCTGATTTTCCCAACCAATGGATCCCTAGCAGAGAGATTATACATGGGCATAGGGTTCATCAGGTTCTCCTCTTATGTAATACAATCTTCTTACAGCACAGCTTGCTATAGCTTTGCCACCAGGAAACAAGCCACCATTTTCACAGCTGTACAACTAGCCCACAGGACAGGCACGCACTCAAGGGCACCCCCTCTCACCCAGGACTCTGAGCCCGACAGACAGCACAGTGAAGGAGCTGGGGACAATCTCCAATTAATGTTGGTAAAGAATTAAACACGTGCTATAAGAGAGGCTGAAGATAAGAGTGTTCAATGGATGAGTCAGATCGAGGGACAGAGACCACAATGAACCAATAATAAGAGGTGGACAATTGTCATGTGATGCAGCAGTAGCTAGGGAAACCTAAACAGGCTTGGGGGGGGGTTAGACAAAACACAACTGGTTCTATATAGGACCTCCATTGTGTTAACACCAACAGTCACATGACAACTGTCACAGCTGGTTTGTTGCTGTTTCATACAGACTCTAGTTGACTCAGCTCAGGCGGTTACACAACCCCAATGAACCAAGCCAAGACACAGAAACCTGCTCATTTCCTCTTGGATTGAGGAACAGATTTCCACTGAATTTCTTCAAGATTTAACTCTATTCATGTCAGTATTAGCAACTTCAAATTATTGCTGCCAACAAAATCCCTGAATAAGAGTTTAATAAAAAAAGCTTAGAAGAGCTAGCATATGCAAATCCTCCATAAATGTCTTCCCAGACAGGGTAAATGACGCAGAATATTGTTTTCGCTGATAACAAGTCAAGCTAACCCTGATAACAGTGGTTCATTCTGAAGTCTTACTGTGGGCATTAAAGATTTGGCTGACCTACTCTACTGTCCTGGTTATCAGATATTTAAGGAGAGTGTTTCTTCCTTTTGGCTTTGTTCAATATACACGTGTGGTATTGCTTCATGCATCAAAAAGTTTAGGTCAGCAGACACAGATATGAAACACTACCAGAATACTTCAGGCGATGCTTAACATACCTGGAAGGTGCTACACCCACAAGGTTAGGTCCAAGTCCTCTGAAGAGCGAGCGGGGTCCCTCTCTCTCTAAAATCAACCTGTAAACAGAGATTAAAAGTCATTTTTAATTCCTTCAATTTACACGTATACAGTCCATGTAGTAATGATGATGTGTGGTTTGATCTCAGTTTCACAAGAACTCAGTTTTATTATTACTACTATTATAACAACAGGGTAATTGCATAAAAATCCACCTGGTTGTGTTTGTGAGTTTTTAATTTTTTAATCGTAATTATTTTTTTTATTTTATAAATCTATTTTTTGCAATACTCTCACAGAAAAAAAGTTTTGATTCTGTGGTTGCTTGCTTTTCTGTAGAGAGAAAAAACGGATATCAATTAAACTATCTTTAAACTTATAATCGAGCTAGCATCAGCACCTCATAGCTTAGCTCTGCACACTGCCTGCTAACAGTGGAAAACCACTAACTTGTCTCTGTGCTAAAACTGCTGCAAGCTTTAATATCAGTTTTGTCATGCATAGCCACAAAACACAAAAAATAGATCTATTCCAAAAAACATGAGAATATTACTAGAACACCACTATGACGACTAAGAAAAAGGAGAAGAAGAAGAAGAAGGAGAAAGGCGTGAAGTTACAATCCTCTGTATTAATTTTCCACACATTTTGCAGACCCTTGTGTGCAGAGAATACTTCCCATGCAGCATTCTAACAAATACGGTTAGCTAATACTTTACATCAATGTTTTAGGTGCCAAGGGGATAGTAAAAAGCCTTGCTGTCAAACCCCAGAAACTGCATGCCATTGCCCAACATCTATCTCTATTTGAAGCTACATTTTTGAGTCCTCTGGGGATGGACTAGATAACTGAAGTTTTGGGCAACAAGCCCTGACCTGAAACTCAATACAGTGTGACATTATAAATAGGGCCACTGTCGGGATACCGAGTGACCTGAAAAATATTTAATGGCAGGTGTCCTCGCTCCGGTGGTGTTTATAGTGGTGATATCATCTTGGCTCACGTGTATATTTTCCGTTGTCATTGGGGTTCAAAGATTGTTCACGTGTCTGTAAACTAACCCAGTAACCTCATTCATTTTGGGTACGGCCCAAAGTTAACCTTCAACAGTGCAAGTTGTTAATAAAGCTGACGTGCTAAATATTTCAAATTGAAAAAAGAGGCAAAAGAAAAAGTGATTCTTCTCAAGTCTTCATTTCTGTGTCATTCTGTGAACTTGAACACTCCCCAAATTTTAACCAGACAAGCTGAGGTATTTCTCTAAACAGATCTGTAGCTGCATTTTGTCCAGCTTGTGGGGGGGCTGGTTGAGAATTCCTTGTCTCACTGTGAGGTTTCGGCTTCTTCTCACAAAACTATTTACATTATCCCACACCTTTAAATGAATACAAAGCAATTCTTAAATGAAGGTTTTAGCTGGGACAATGCTCCCCACACAACCCACAAATCATGACTCGACACATACTCTGCTCAAAAATAGGACAATGCTCGCACTCCACTGCATGTTGACCTACTTTTGACTTGTGAGGGTTTTTTTCCCTTTCCTAACCATACAGCTGTTCCCTCTTCTGCACTGCTCCACTCTGTGTCATGTAACACTGGTGTGCAGTTTTTGCAGAAGTTTTGTATCTCAAAAATAATGAGAAGCAGTTAAATTCTGCACAAGACTCATGTTGAGCTGAAAACAATGCCCTGATTAAATGCAATCCAAACAGAGCCTTCGTGAAATGTGTTTCAACAAAAAACAAGAAGCCAGCATTGTTAATGACCTTGTTAAGGCAGGCAAGTAATACATTCCAAAGTATTGCAACAGCTAGTGGAAACAAATCAGCTTTCTTGACTAGCAAATGTTAGAAAAATGATTGTAGTTGACTGCTGTAGTGGCAGATAGGATCTTCCATTTAAGTGGATGAATGCAAGATTAACATTTCCCTTTATACCTTGGCAAATCTGACTTTCATGTTTAAAGCATTACTTCATCTTGAGGTCAATTGTTGAAGAAAAGGTTTGTGCAACATTACAAATTTATAACAAAATCTTTGCATTTTGCAGTTATACGTTTTGCAGTCAAAAATTCTTCCAAAAGCAGCTTGAGCCTTGTACAATACATCTGAAAGCGTGAAAATAAAGTGGCTGCTAGAGGTTGAGAGCAAATGTTGAATATTTACTTAAACATTGTTAACATTGTTGTCCTTCATCAACTAACAATTATTGCCTTCAGCATCAGCCTGAATAAACACCAGAGTAAGATGATCCCACACTATCCCATTCCAATCTTTCTGTTAAATGCCCAATCAATGTCCATTGACAAGAGGACACACACCATTTTGATTATTAAAAGAATTTTAGTTGTAGGCTTTGCACTATTTGTCTGCAGAACCTCAGGTAGGGTTTAAGGTCAAATTGAGGAGTGTCATTTTCTTTTGTGTGCATCAATATCACTAGATAAAGACAACAAAAAAGGCAGAACATATTTAAGACTGGACTTTATATCTAACGCACTGCTTTTTAACAACTAGAAACATACGGCACTTTGCAGAAACAGAAACTTCCAAGCAATCCTACAAATAATTTTTCCAGTCTGCAGTGGTAAGATGTCTGGTTTCACCTTTCTTTATCCCATACAGCACACTAGTTGGATAATAGGATAATTATGCGCTTTATAGGCTTTACAATAGACTGAAAATTTTAACAGCGTGAGTATCTATTCTTATTCAGAACAGATTTCAGTATTATATGATGCAACTTAAAATACCCTTGAAAATGTAAGGGTCCATTTTGTTAAATAAGTGGTATCCTCATCTTAAGGCTTTGTTATCAAAAGCAGCAGAAAAAGAGCTCTAACAAATTCACAGGAAAAGACAGAGCTGGAGGAAATACACACAACTTGTTTATTGTCAGCATGGGGTAACTTTAGATTTCCATATAGTAAGTCAATGCCTTTTGCTCATAAAGAGCCAAAAGACAACTGAAATACTAAGAAATTTTGTTCGCATTTCTCTGACTTATTTTTCTGCAGCCCAAGAAAACTATTTTTTGTGGGCTGACACTATTTCTGTTGGGTTTTTTTTCAGATGTGCCAATGTCTGATTTGTGCTTCAGACTTGCTTCTGTTTACCTTCATTCACGTTCCCTTTAAACTGGCTATAAAGTTGTACATAGTAAGCATACCCTAAGGCTTACCCTTGAGCCAGCCCTTTCCTTACCCACCATACTGGCATTCCAACATTCAGAGTAACAGTCACTACATCTATAGAAATGATAAAATTATACTACATTATTGTTTGCTATTTCTTTAGAGTAACTTGCTCTCCTTACTTGAGACAGTGTAGGGGTCCTGGTGGAGCGACGCGGGCTACACTGGCTCCATTGACGGTGCTGAGCTGGACTTCAGAGATGTACAGACTAATGGAAGAGGACTGCAGTCTGGTCTTCACAACTTCAAGAGGACAAGTCAAAATAGCGCCCACTGTGCCACCACATCTAGAGGGAGGTAGGGAATGGGATGAAAAAGAAAGGGACAGAAAAGGGTATTGATTACAAGGAAAAAAACAACTGTATTTAATACTGCAATTTAATACTTGCTTAGGTATTTTTATAATGTTTAGACTATCCATAAAAATGAAATGTTATTTGATTTTCATCTTGATTTAACCTATTTATTCTGCTGGTTTTCTACTCGAACACCAAACAATAATTCTGAGCTTGGCAGTCACAGGTAACACAATCTGTTATTCCTGAATCTCAAGTGTATTTAGAGCAGGCACCCTTCCATAAACCATGACCTAGTATTGTGACATGCATGACGCTGCAATGCGTGAGCTGTCAGTCAACAGTTTATGACTAGGGTGTGAATTCAGTTCACTGGCACATGAACGTGACAAGACCAGCACTGACTTTTATCTTAGATGATGAGCACAATGAGGTGTCATGATAATTCACCTGCTGTTAGCCTTGATGCACCCAATTTCATTAAAAAAAAAAAAACTATTACAAATTAACATGGTTAAACATGGACCTCTACTCTGACAACAACCATTGTGCAGAAATGCAGAAAATTACCTGTAATCTGCAATCAGTTTTGCCCCCATTATGACAACACAATGTACTGGCTATTCTATTACCTATTTAAGTATAATAGTTCAAATCACTTTTTTTATATTCTAACCTCAAGGCAACAGGGCGTCATCTAGAGAATTTTTTGGTACCATGCCACATGTGCATGTTTGTTGATCCTCTCTGTCACCACCCTAATGCATTTCACAATAGGACTTGTATAAACAAAGCTTCACAATCAACCGTCACAATACTGGAAAGTGAAGACTATGGTTGTCATTAACCACGTGAATACTAGCTGTGGAGCACTCTGACATCTTGGCTGATGGTCGTGAATTCCACTCATGGCAGTCTCTTTTGACTAGCACCAGCTATATTTACCTTGCAAAAGACCGACCCACATTCATGCAGCAGTGACCCTTGGCCTACTTTGAGCTCTACACTGTGTATGCATCTAACGATGGATGTGAGAGGAAGCAAGGGTTTCAGGGGCTACCAGCTAAGGTTTTATGAGGAACCCAAATCTAATTTTGTTTACTTAAGAAAGTGATGTGCTTTGTGTTGTCCTCAATTCTGAATACTCAATAAGAGTGATAACAGAGGAGTTTTGATGTGATGAGATTACCATGTTTAAATGTAAATTGTTTTTTGTGCAGAGATGAGAAGCATAGGTCGCATATACAGAAAAACAGAAGAGAATTGTTACACAGAGGACAGACACACTATACCTGCTAAACCTCACATTGGTGTTAACATTTTCTTTGATAAGATGTTAAGCCTATCTTCTGTAAATGTAAATTGTTAACACCTTCTGTATGGGTAACCAATTAAACCTGAGGGGGTCACACTCGTTGACCCCTGCTTTTCAGCCTTTTTAAAAGTCTGAAAATAAGTTTATTAAGAACAAATCAAAATCTGTGAATATTTGCATGGTGATGCTCGTTTGCTATATTTAATAGGCTATCAAAAATGTGTGAAAACTCATGTTTATCTCTAAATACTGAAATCAAGAGGAACTGAGATGTCAGCAGTTATTGTCATCACATAAAGTATGCACATGATATGGCTTATGAAATTACACTAGGACTGTCATTTTTGACTCTTTTCTTAGATCCAAAGAAAATAGTTTCTTTTTCACATCTCTGGCAAAAAGCTACTGAACAGATCATAACGGTGTGTTAATACCCTAAATGCACAAACGTATTAGTACCAGTAAGACACTAAGTAGGAATTCATCTGCTTCTTCTGGTAATTAAAAAAACCGAAATCTCCCCTTAAGGGGTACCTTTGACTTTGTCTTTATGTTGGCATGGAGTGAAGACAGGAATCGATACGTTTGGTTGTTTTTATACAATTCGTATGATGTGACAACTCTACTGTCGACCCCATGTGCACGCATATATACATAAAATTTCGTTTAATTAATCTCAAAAATCGCTTTATTCTTAACAACTACCTCGCTGTGGCCGCTGCAGGAATTTGTCAAGTTAACAAGAGCAAGCAGCAAAGTGCCCGGAATTAAAATAAACGTGCCTTCCAAATAAAAGCGGTTTATTTTAAAGTACATAAAACTTAAATTATTATTTCAACTATTTAACAAGTAAATTAAGCAATAATTTTAAGTTTCACATCTCAAGCTACATTTAACCTAAAGAACATTTTCTGAGTCATATTTATACTGATACTGTACATCTGAAAAGGTATATTTTGAAAGTTGAAAGGAAGTGCGCACACTGATGCAACTGACGTGCACACGACTGACAGGGTTCTCGCACGTGCACGCGCCGTCTAAAACACGACCGTTGATAGCTAGTAAAAACAGACGACGGCGATTGTTTTACTCATTTGTTGTTTGTTTTCTTCTTGTTTACTGTGAAAATTGAAATTCATGACTTATATCTTCATGGTATGTATTCTCAAGTCTTCACGTTTTACTCACCCTCCAGCGAACAAATGAACCAGAGTGTCCCTTTGGCTCATTATTTAGCATGCTCTGCCAAGCAGCGCACCTCGGGGCTGCGGCAGAGGATCGACCACGGGCTCGGTTCCCGTCCCTTCCCGTTGCTTTCTGCCCTCGTGAGGATGTGCACGTCGATGCTCAAACGACGTCGTTGATCAACCAGCGGTGGGGCGAGTCTCCAGTGATTCACACCGCAGTGGGCCGACCGACAATCCCCCTCAGTCGTCTTCAGGATTCACCTTTCTCAGAGATAGCTTCTTTTCTTCGACTAAACTACCTGAGAGATGCGAACTCACCGAGCTGTCTGTTCACAGGGTTAGCGCTCAGCTCAAATGCACGGTTTTTATAGCACATCCACGGGCTTGTCTTGATTTATTCCAGCGCTTTCATCGCTGCAGTGAGGACGAAGAAGGCAGAGCTCATAGTATTTACTGTACCATCATAGGCTGGAAAAACAGACGCTGCTATTGGTCGGCTAGGCGGATGACGTCACTTGATCTCCGCCCTGATCATGCACTGTTCACATGCACAATATTGAGTGAATCACTAGCATTATGTATACAAGCACGACTAACAGGCCTTCCTCTTACATATGAAGTGATAACGTTTAAAAAAAAGTTTGATTTTTTTGTGCTTATTGTTTGTTTTGGTTGTCTTCTAGACCAACAACATTTCGCCTAAATATAGGCAGGAGAAAAATATTTTTTAATGTTATTAAAACAGTTCCCATTACATTTGTAATATACATACATATATTTGCATTAAGATTGATACGTATTGTGAGTAATAGCCCATTTTTGCAGGATATTTAAGATTTTAGTGATTATGGCATTGGAAAAATTCAGTGTGCCATTGTCCCAAATGGCACATTTTTTTAATCTTAAGACAGAAATCGAAACTTAAGACCTTTGACCAAAATAGTCATCATCCTGACATTATGCTACATGTTCATATAGAGAAAATAACTAATCTAGGACGTCCTTGTCCCTAGACTCATTTTTTATAACAATTTCAGGCTGCCAACGTTTTCACAACTAAATCTTTAATAACCAAAATGTGGATCCACAGGTCAGACTTGCATGGCAGGGATCGCACAGCAAATTCCTTTTTACAAAAAACTGATTTTTTTCCCCCTCTGAGATTCGCCACACAATCACCTGACTAAACACATTTGAAATAGTTAGTTCTTGATTCAATAACAGCTGATCCAATCTGCTCTGTGTTGTAATTAGGATCACAGTAAGTCAAGTAGGAATCATGTGCATCGTTTCACTGTTCAAATTTGCAAAGTCAAAACCAGTAATGTCATGTCCTGAATTAGAGAGGTTGTGTAGGTCTCATGACCAAGGATGGAGACTGATAGAGTAATTCCAGGTCAACAGAAAGGCAATGGCATGACTTGTATTCTTTAAGAAATAAAAGAAACAGTTACAGTATGTGTGCCAGATTCAAAATTTAGTAAAAATATATTCATCTATTTAAAGTGAGCAATAGTTTTTCCAAGCAAACATCAGTTTTTGTCAGTTTAAAGCTCAACGAGGAGCTCCTGGTTTGTGTTACGTTTGGTGCCCCCTATATAACCTTGTAAGGCCAATAGATTACCTTGCAAAGCTCAAGCTCGATCGTTTCTTCTGGACCAATCAGTATCATTTGAGTAGAAAAGAGTCAATACAAGTGTGGTTTAGTTGTACTCCCAGCCTGTAAACATGGCGGTCAGTAAAGCCATAATTGTGGATGCAGCTAAAGCAGCAGTTTAATTATTTCTTAGTTGAAAAAAGAGCAAAGGACTTCACTGAAAGCTGTCCTTGGTGGAAAAGATGTTTTGGGCCCTCTCAACTGGCTTTTGCTCATTGAATGTCTCTTCTAAAAAAGACTCATAGAAAGCTCTGTTTTTTATTTTAGATTTTTTTCCAGGTTTTTTGCTTTTACTGGACAGGACAGCTGAAGAGAGACCGGAAACATGGGGAGAGAAAGAAACAGAGAGAGTGGGGAGGCATGTTTGTAAGGGCCCCCTTGAAAATGAGATGATGCATCTCAAGGGGCTATCCTTGAAATAAACAAACAAACAAACATGTGCCAGGAACGCGAATCAAACCCACAATTTGTGCATTGTGGATTACAGCCTCATATACGTGCCTACTCTACCAACTGAGCTAAACTGTGGTTTACATTTAATGCACTTTTTGTGTAGGACTGTTCATATTTTCAAATCAATATGGTGCATATCAAAGTCCAAACATTCAAAAATAAACACGCTAACAGGTCAATACACTCAGACAAATGCTCAGAATAGTCTAAAGGAAATTCTTTGAAAATTCAATGTAATTTGGATTGTCAGGCAAGATAGTAGTTATCACATTTTAGTTAACATTTTTATATCAAAATAGAAAAAAGATTCGAAGACATTTCAGCTCAATATTATCAATCAATCAAACTTTATTTATAAAGTGTTTTTCATACATAACATGTAACTCAAAGTGCTTTACATAGACAAATAAAAGCAATCCCTCAAACCCACCCACCCACCCTCACCTTTTGCTTAACATAGACAATTAAAGACATTCCCACACACCCGCAACCACCCTATCCCACTATTAACCACCCCACAGACAACAGTTACATGTACACCTACTCACACACATGACTGAGTTTACACAATATGTACAGAAGAGTTTATCATGTGTTCATGTTCATATGTGTTGAGTTGTCTAATTGTCACCAAAGTTGCCATACTGAACAGTTGATAGCTAAATGAAGTTTTTTAGTGTGAGAAAGGAAGCATTGAACAGAAAATGGTCTTAACCAAAGGACAAGAGTGCATGCAGAGAAACTAAATGATTATCTTCCACTGGAGCTCATGAGGACTGCTGCTTACAGCTCAAAGCATCACGAGATGAAACTGCAGCAATCCAGTTAGACTGTTATTGAAAGCCAAACGTTAAGAATAAGTTATGTAATCTGTCTGTCTTCACTTATCTATCTCACTGTTCATTTCTGACAGTGGCATTCAATATAGTAGTTTAAGTATGCATGCTACTATTGTGTATGTGTTTAACCACATTTCTACCAATATAGATGATTTCATGATTGTGTATAATTTTCTTAATTTGGTTTCAGTGATTTAAATTTGCAGTAATCTATATGGCAGGAAATTTTCAGTGTTAAGTATGTTATGAGTAAGCCTCTTTTATGTTCATACAGGCAGTCCAGGTGAAGCAGGGTTTCACAGAGGCCGAGTGAGGTCATTTTCAGGTGTCATAAAAAAGTTTATCAGGATTTTTATCTTATTCTCGCAAGCGTCATGCTGGTCCCAAAACAAATACAAATTCTCTCTGCAGTAGTCTAAAAACCTGACACATCGACCATGTGCGAAAACAATGCCACAACAAAACACATTGTAACAACATCATGAACAACTGCTTTGTCATCCACACCAAGTTGAGACCTTGCCTATCAGTCTCAGACACTTCTTTCTATGAGCAAACATGGAATATGTAACACTTTAAAAAAAAAGGTATTGTATTGTATAGTACCCTATTGCATTGCATCACATTGTTTCATATCATTCTAAACTGTAACATTTCATTTCTGAAAAGAAAGTATTTTATCTTATTGTATCATATTATATTGTATCATACTATAATTTATCATAGCGTATGACATCGTATCATATGAAATTATATTGTACTGTGTCCTAACCCACCATGCCATATTGTATCTTATTAAGGCTTAAACAATCCTATCCTATCTAACATGTTACCCAACATTTACATACAGAACCATACAATACCATACCCTTCTACGGTGAACTTTTATCCTGCCATATCTTATCCTGCCATACCCTAACCTGCTGTCAGTGTTAATTTCGTCAACTGAAACTATGACTAAAAATGTTCATCGACAGCCTTTTTTCCATGACAAAAATTAGACTAAGACTAACAAAAATAGATCTGTGATGACTAAAACTGACAAAAACTAAGTTTAGTTTTCATCAAGATGACTAAAAATAGACTAAAATATGATGTAGTTTTCGTCGGGCATTCAAAATCTGTGATATTTATCCACTGTAGGTAAATCTGTCTAAAAACAATGAATCTGTAATGATTCTGCCTCTCAGCTGTAGAAAGCAAGGGCCCTGGGTTTAGCAGAGTGCATAGAACACACTACCATGACTTGGTACCAGATTTAGGCAAGAAAATAAACGCTTGGACTAAAAGATGAGACTGAAATGAGAGGACTTTTTATGGAATAAAAATAGACTAAAATGTTTTGAGTTTTTGTTGACTAAAACTAGACTAAAACGTAAAAGGGAAGAAATGACTAAAATGTGACTAAAACTAAAAGGCATGTAATCAAAAGATTAAGACTAAGACTAAAATCAAAAATTGCTGCCAAAATTAACACTGCCTGCTGTACCATCCTATCCTAGTGTTCCATACCCTATCATAATTCACTGTAGCTTAACAATATTTCACTCTGTTGCATATTATCGAATCATATCATATTGTATTGTTCCATAGCATATGATTCTATCGTATCATATCATTCCGTATCGTATCGCATGGTATAATATCATATTCTGTATTACATTGTATGGCTCTGTATCTTATAAGATAAGATAAGATAAAATAAGATGAGATAAGATATATTTTATTGTCCTCGAGGGGAAATTTGCCTTGGGCAGCAGTGCAACGTACACGGCTCAAACATACACTGATGTACAAACATCAAGATTAGGAATAAAATACAGTCTGTAACACTATATAAAGTGCCTGAGAGCATCCAACATCATAAGAATTCATACAATAAATACTGACAAATTATCGTATTATTCTGTATCATACCATATATCGTATAGTTCTGTATCGTATCATTTCATATCATATCATATCATTTCATGTCGTGTCATATAGTATTGTATTGGTCCATGTCATATCATTCCATAGTATCATCTCATTCCATATTGTATAACATGGTATCATATCATTTTCTGTATCATATCCATGTCATATCATATCCATATCATATCCATATCCTCCAAGGAAAAATGGTTGGGAAACACTGCCTAACTATATTGTATAGCAGCATTTGTATCATATCTGTCATATTGCATCACATTAAATCAAGTTCTGCTACTGCTGTTACTTGATGTTTTGGGATTGTGGTATCATGTACATTTCATTTTTATTTTCATGTGGTGCTAGCTTCTGAAACATCTGCAGTGTTTGATGAGTAAATGAATGACTTGCACATTTGTGTGTCTGTCAGTGTTAAAGTCCACTAACACATGTCTCATGATATCCCACACATACGGGGAGGTAGTGCCTCATGATTTCTGTTGGACTTTAACCAGTGGAGGGTTGAGACTGTAAACTAGAAACATGCTCAGCGATTTGTGCATGTGTGTCTGTGTGAATAAAGACCACTCTTCTCAGTTATGTGGTTAGACCATTAGTGCCGGCCTCCTTTTTAAATCGGTATTTGGGTCTAAAGGTAAAAAAAGATGTAGGGGTCGAGGGGAAGATAAGACTAATGTCAAAAATAGCTGTTGTTTAACTAATGGTTAAAAAATTACCTGGGAAGGTTAATATGTTAGGTCAAACTAAAGGGACATTTCAGAATTCACAACAGGAATATCTTAAAAATGTCTGAATTATCAAAAGCATTCTTAAATATAAATATAAATGTTATCGACTATACCTGACCATTATACGCTTTTGGCCTCCAAAGGACTTAACCATTATATTGCAATGAGCTGGCCAAAATAGAACTGTGACAATAAGAGCATTGCAGTTTGTCAAGATATAGGTTGAGCATGCTGTTCAAAATGTTTGCTTTTCCCAGAGTTTGACTTTGCTTTTTGGTTGGTGACACCAAAAGACATTTTATCAAGTCATTGAGCAGGTTCATCAAAATCAATAGTCATGAACTCTAGAGATAAACTGCTATTTGCAGTAGGTCTATACGAAGATGACTAATGAAGAGAATAATGACTGGGAAGAAGGCTCCATGAGTGAAGAAGGTTAGTTAGAAGCTCATCAACTTTGTGTTGGAGAGGGAGAGGTTGTGGGATGAGTCAGTCACTGAGAACTGGGATAATTGGTGACCCCCACACATTTCCAGGACACCTAAAATGGCAGAAATTCTTGGATGATATAATGCCTATAAAAACCATTTACCACCTTGCATGTTTTACCCTTTATTGATTTTATAATTCAGTTTTGGTCAATATAATATGGCTTTTTAAAATGTATTTATTAATTCATTTATTTTACCCCCCCAAAAAAGAACCTCTAGTGTCAATACAAAAACATAATTCTACATAATAATGTCAATAAAAAAATATGGAATGTAAAATGAGTAACTGTATAAATATTCACCCCATTTAAAGTGCCTGACCTAATTCAACAGAGGTCCAGTCAGGGCCAGTGATAATAGTAGTCCCACAGTTAGTGAAATGGGGATCACCTGAGTGCAGTGAATGTGTCTCAAGGGAAAGTAGTATAAAGACACCTGTGTCTGGAAGGTTCAGTCACTGGTTAATCAGTATTCCTGACAACCATTACACCATAAAGACACAAGAACACTCCAAGCAACTCAGAGAAAATGTTATTGAAAGGTATAAGTCAAGGGATGGATTAAAAACAAAAAGGCGCTGAACATCTCCTGGAGTTCAATTAAAGTAGAGTTCATGAGAAAATAGTGAGACAGACCACCAAGACACCTATGACAACTCTGCTTTATGTGAGAGTGGCAAAGAGAAAGCCACTGCTGACGAAAACTCAGATAACACTAGAGTATCTGCTAGAGTTTGTTGAAAGTTATGTGGTACAGTCCGTGGCCAAGGGGAAAAAGGTCTTTGGTCTGATGAGACCAAAACATGGCTTTTTGGTCATCATACATGACCGCAAATCACCACAAATATACCATCCCACTGTGAAGCACAGTGGTGGCAGAATCATGCTGTGGGGATGCTTTTTGACAGCTGGCCTTGGAAGGCTTGTAAAGGTGGGGGATATTGTGAATGTGGCAAAAAAATATCCTGGAGAGCAATTGTATTCAGTCTGCAAGAGAACTATGGCTTGGGAGAGGATTTATTTTCCAGGAAGACAATAATAATAATAATAATAATAACTTTATTTGTATAGCACCTTTAAAAACAGAGGTTTGCAAAGTGCTTTGACAATAAGCAGAAACACAATAAAACAGAGCATCATCATAACACAAGTAAAAACATAAAGACAAAACCACAACAACAGGGAACCCGTGAAAGATAAGGCCAGCAATGTAACATCATTATCGTCCTAGTAGACCCATTACAAAGTCCAGAAACATGACGAGCTGAAAATACACAATGAATTCTTGATATATAAAATTCCACTCTGGAATTAAAGACAAAGAATAAAAATATAACTGAAACTAAAAACCCAGAAACTAAAAACCCAGAATAACCTAGATGAATCCAGGCAACACAGGAACCCAGCTAAAAGAGACCTAAAAGGAGACCTAAGGACCAGAACTGTAAGAGCAATAAAATAAAATAATAGATGGGAAAAAAGGAATATGAATCAGAGCAGTAAGAAGTAGAATAAAAGCAATTAAAATGTGTAAAGATAGTGAGTCATGATACAAAAATTTGAAAGCTAGTGGTGGTAAAATACTGTTCATGATAAAATAATAACAACAATATTAATCAGTTATAAGGACAAGGCCGCATAAAGAGGTCAGGAGAATAAAGAAGAGGAGGGGGTAAGAGCTCTGAAAATAAAAGGGAGAGGAGAGGAGATACAGTAGCAATAAGAAACAAGCAAGGTAACAATAAGAAGCAGAGAGGAGCAGACATAGAAGCATTAAGGTAAAATTTCAGAAAGCAGGGGGAAATTTAAAGAGAAAACTGATAGAAGGAAGGAAGACATGGTAAAAGACTTTAAAAGACATTAGACGACATCACATAAAAGCAAGTCCTGAAACATACAACAAAAGATACATGGTTTAAAGACAACAAGGTGAAGTTCTGGAGTGGCCGAGTCAAAGTCCAGACATCAATCCAAGTGAGATTTTGTGGCAGGACTTAAAAAGTATTGTTATCTGTGCAACCTGACAGAGCTTGAGAAGTTTTGCAAGAAGATTTAAGTAAAATTGTAGTGTCCAGAAGTGCAAGCCTTATTGAGACCTATCCACACACACTTAGCGCTGTGTGTTCAGCCAATGGTGCATCAACTCAAGGGTGGAAAGTAACCAATTACATTTACTCAGATTACTGTGATTAAGTTGCTTTTTTGTGTACTTGTACTTTTTGGAGTAATTTTTAAAATCACTACTTTCACTCAAGTATATTTTAAGTGAAGTATTGCACTTGATTGCATTTTAAAAAGTATCAGGTACTGAGTAAAAATATAGTGAGAGGATGATTTCATATTTCCTCCCAAAACAGCAATGAACTTTAGGTTAGGTCAAACCTTATAATTAATAACCTGGTTGGAGGTCCATATTTTCTTGTTGTTATTGCAGCTATTTACTAGCTACTTAGTACTCAGTACCTCAGTACTCAGTAAATGACTTACTTTTACAGTAAAAGTTTTACTTGAATGGATATTTAGCCCAAGTAAATTCTATCTAGAGTAACTGTAGAGTAAATACAGCACTTGATGGTTTTAGAGTATATATTTTGGCTGTGTTGTCTAATTAGTCAGTC
This sequence comes from Cheilinus undulatus, assembly GCF_018320785.1. Lineage (NCBI taxonomy): Eukaryota > Metazoa > Chordata > Actinopteri > Labriformes > Labridae > Cheilinus > Cheilinus undulatus. Next base: position 31,410,987 of record NC_054877.1, read on the forward strand.
ACTGGGGGTCTTCAGTTAATTAGAAATGGTGTCAGACATTAAAAGAGGTGTAGTAGAGTAATTTGTCTGGTTATTGAGAATGGACCACAAGGACTTTTTATGAATAAAATTTCCAATAAAAGCTCTGAATTCCTTGGAGATCTTCCTTTGCAAAATAAATAAATTCCCTTAAAAATGTGAAAATTCTGAGACATTTTTTGAATTATCCCATGCAAAGAGCCCAAATTTTTTTTTAAGATTCCCAAATGTTACATATATATCACAGTAATAAAAAATCTCAAAAAATTCCATGAAATTCCAGAAAATTTAAAGCAAATTCCTGTAAAATTTCATATCAAATTCCCAAAATGTACAACTCCATGAAAACAAATGTCCTGAAATTTACAAATAAATTTCCAGAATTTTAATAAAAATACATAAAATTCAAATTTTCCCAAACATGAAAATCCTAAATTCCCATAAAAGTGCCCCCCATCAAAAAGAATTAAAAAATTTCAAATCAGACTTTTCCCAGAAAGAGCAAAAATGTAAGTCCTCACGGGTACATGCAGGGTCTTAGGGGGATAAATCAATGCTCTGACTGTATTAATCTGGCTAAATGAAGTCAATTACAAGCAGATATTAATCACAATATTCAGATAAATCATGACCATTAATAGCACTACATTTATCATTACGTTTGAATAAAGATATCCTCTATTTGTATACAAATGTAGCCTACTAATATCAGTTAAAATAGGACTTACGACAAGGTTGTAACACGAATGGCAATATTATCACTAATGTCATAATGTATATGCAGCTTTGATGTAGATAGTTCATGGAAACGAGCCCCCCCTCTTTTGTAGCTTAAAACAGATGTTCCTTTATAGGCCTATATTGTGGCAGGAAATCCTTGTACCCATAGCAGCTAATATACAATTGTGTATCTTGACATTGTACTATTTTATTTTATTTTATTTTATTTTTTTGATAAATACAAAGAAAATCAGACCTGTGTGTTTTTCCATGAACACCGCAATTTCTCATTCTTTAAGTTCCCTTGTTATATCAATGAAACTGTCCCGACCCTACATACTGCAACACCCTGAGAAGGTCAACTATATGCTGCCACCTGGTGGCTTTTTTACGGCTACATAACTTATCAATGATAACGGATAACGTTCATTTCTTCGTTAAAATCCCATTTAAGCCGTTATCTGAAGTTAACGATGATTGTAACCCCGGGAAATACCTCGTAAATAGACACAATCTGACGTTTTACTGCCATTGTTTGTACTTTATGATGCATTCATGTCTCCTCGTAAACTGCTATACTAACGTTTTGAGATGGCACTTGTGATCATCCATGATCGAAATCACAACGCTAGAAGTGCATGCAGTCATACTTTACCAGGTCATGTTTGATAGCTGATTTGTTTTTTACTTTATAGCTTGTTAGTGCAATGTTCTATACACGAAATCATCGGGAAAAAATTATTCATGACAAACTAACCTTGTCAAAAAAATGACTAGACTTATTTATCAACCCATTGAACAACACGTCTTCAAACGCAGCATCACTAATAGTACGTACATATGATATGATCCAGTTCAACTCCTTAATAACTGATTTAAGCGTGTGAAGCTTGCTTTGTTACTATTTACGTACGACTGTGAAAGCAGCGTTGAGTCACGTGGCCAGTGCACAGCTGAGGGATGCTGAAGTGGCTTGCCTGCTGCTGTTAGCCTGTTAGCCACCTTAGCTGCGCCTGGTAATCCTGGCAGACACAATCCGTTTCTCCTCATCCTCTCAAGCAAAATCACCCGAGGGAGACAGACTACACGCCATGGAGAGGACACAGCGCATGTGGTCGTCGTTTGTATTCCCTCTTTTGTCCAGCTTTTGGTTAGATGGCAGTATTATAGTTTATAGCTAAGGCTGTACAGTTAGCTTTGGTAGCCCGTGTCTGGTTAGCGCAGGGCCAAGGCCAAGGCCAAGCGAGAAAAGGGAGGCCATCGTCGGGTGAGTACATTTATACTAATGTTTGTTTTTACCTTGTTCATTGGGTTTTTATATACTTAATTCGCTTATAAACTGCTGTCCAACCGCCTCGCCGCGGGTTTTTTCTTGTAAACAGAGAATTTATGCCTTTGTTGGTGGTTGTAATGTTGCAATAAGGACAGACTGTCAATAATAGACATATTTGCCAACACAGGCTGTGGAAATTAAACTGTTAACCGTCGAATCAAGGTGGCAGAAACAGTAGTAGACAATGAAACGTTAGACTGGCAGTCTCCACACAGTCTGGGGATTTATTTTCCTTTCATGAAACAGGACATACTCCTTTATCAGTAGAAATGGCATTTAACTGGTCTGGGGTAAGTTTCTTGTATTGTGTTACTCTAAACACACTTCTAAGCTATTGCTCTAAAATTTCTCAAGATGTTTTTTTTTCTTTTTTAATGAAATAAGTTATTTCACAGGTGTGAATTATGGGAGGTCTGAAGGCAAGCAATGTGCTTCATACTGTATTTAACACCCCTACACTATTTATGGAATGCTTATCAACGTAATTTAGAGTTTTTTATATGGTCTGTGGTAATGTTGCCATGTTTACTTAGTTCCTTTTGGTGTTTGTAGTGTCTTACCTTATGCATAGTGTCTTTGAGTACATGGAAAGCACTTCATAGTATATGAAATATGTTCTTGTCTCAACCAAATGTGTTATTACTTTTATTGAGGGGAAGATAAAGTGTATTTCTAAATGGCTTCATTATTTTCCCAAGTTTAATCCTAACATGTCTTGTGCCTGTGTTTTCGAGGACTTATTCGCAGCCAAACATATTTGGCATTCTTAGCAGCTGTGACATCTCAATTTTTAACTAATAGCTGTAGGGTCTGAGCTTCATAACATGTCTTTGTACTGATAGACCCACTTGGTTAATAAGGAATTTGCCTTGCCTCAGGACCTTTGAAGGTTTTTGGTCTTGTTTATTTCCAACAAACTAACATTTCCAGCCCCTTTAAAGTTTAGACCTTATTTTTGTTTAATTCTGAGGAGAGATCACTGAAGAGAGCAATAAACCTCATATTGTCTATTCGTCATTGTTTTCTGTTCATGTTCTTGTTGTAATCCACCAGGATCTGTTCTGTAGGTGGGCAGAAGACAAGAGGAGTGGGACATCAGATTTGTTCCAGACTCTTCTTTGAAGACGCCTCCACCATCATCTAAGTCACTGTCACCCTCTGCTGAGACATGTCTTCATCAGGGTGCTGCCACCTACCCGGCTCCCTTTGTGATTACTCAGGGAACGCTGAATCCGATGCCTCCAAGGACTCAGAGGAGTCTGATTCCACCACACAAGCCCAATATATTGCCAAAGTGACGGCGAAAGATGGCCGCCCACTCTCCACCGTTGTCAAAGCGGTGAGCCTGCAGAGGTAAGAGGGGGAGGAACTCTCATGTGGCGCTCATGAATACGCTGTCATCCTGTTATCTTTGGTTGATCATTACTTTGTCCCTATACCTTGCTCAACAGCGATGTGGGAATGTGTCGGATTTGCCATGAGGGAGCCGGAGGGGAGACTCTGCTCTCGCCCTGTGACTGCACTGGTACGCTGGGTAAAGTGCACAAGAGCTGCTTGGAGAAGTGGCTGTCTTCCTCCAACACCAGCTACTGTGAACTCTGCCACACAGAATTCACTATTGAGCGACGACCACAACCACTCACACAGGTGAGAGGGCTCTTTATTTTCAGAAAAAGGCTTTAAATAACTGGTATTTGTTGGACAAATGAGTGGGAAATGAGCAGGATGGATTTGTTGAAAGCAAAGGAAATTATATATTCTTACTGTTGCTGAAGCAAGTGGATTTTAAGAGTTTTTGAGCTTCATTTAAAGCTATTTAGAGAGTGATCATCTTTATTTTAGAAGGTTTGGCTAATAGTAAAAAGAGGGTTTGCTGACCTTGTTACAGGTCTCTATTAATGTGTTTTATTCACATTATTCAGGAAATTTTCACCTTGTTGATTCTGCTTTACTTGGCAGACTCATGATGTTTTAGTCCTTGGAAAAAAAAGATGCCAATCAAATTAACACTGAATAAGGGAAGTTATATAAAAATGATCTCTACTGACAGATTCTCTGTGTGAAACTAAAGTGTTATGATACCAGAATTTTAATATTATTAAAAATTAAATGATACTCTTGTGTTTTGTTACTGTAGCAAGAAAATTACCTCCTGGGCATCCAAAACTGGTTAATGTAGTTAATTTGATTTCCAACCTGCACATTATAAAGGGTCACTGAATGTACTAAAATTATTTGTGATATTTTAAAGGCTTCAGACATTATGTCGTGACACCAAGCTCATTTGTAAACAGCCTGCAGGTTAGAACTTTGATAAAAGCTTGTAGGGACCAAGTGATATTGCTGTCCCTCTCCTCTGCTTTTGTGCATTGTTTTAAGATAAGTGAACTTTACAAAACAGAAACAGGGGGCAGAGCAGAGGGACAGATGCAGCAGGTAGGAAAAAGTGTGAGTTCTAACCTCTTTAAAATGGTTAGAAAATGTCTTACTCCTCTGAATCACTGCTGAGTTAGTAACTAGTGCTTAGGCCTCTCTCTGCTTATCTCAATGTTGATGTCTTTGCTGTGCACGTCTGTTTTTTTCCATAACTTTGATACTTTCAGTTCTATTGAACATAAAAATAGCAGATATTGATTGCTTAAAGCACATGATATTAAACATGTATTCAATTTTTGAAATTTTGAAAATTGTAGTGTGACATAGGGTGGCAGGGTAGAGGTTGTCTCCAGAATCAAACAAAATTTTTCATCTTTCTGAATGTTTGTGCAGAGATGTTGACATGTAAAATCAGTCATGGTCAATATAATTTGGCCTTTTTTGACAAAAAGAAACACAGAAAAACCCTTCAATGTCAAAGTGAAAACAGATTTCTACAAACTAAAGGAAAGTTAAAAAAAAATCTGTCATGTAAAATAAGTAACTGCATAAATATTCACCCCCTTCAGTTAGTATTTAGTAGATAGACTTTGGCTGCAATTACAGCACTGAGTCTGTGTGGATAGGTCTCAATCAGGCTTGCAAATCTGGACACGGCAATTTTAATCCATTCTACTGTTCCAAACTGCTCTAGCTCTGTCAGGTTGTAAGGGGATTGAACATGAAAACACCTTTTCAAGCCACAAATTCTCTTTTGGATTGAGGTCTGGGCTTTTACTTGGCCACTCCAAAACTTAACCTTGTTCTCTTTGAACCATTTCTGTGTGGCTTTCGCTGTATGCTTCAGGTCATTGTCGTGCTGGAAAATAAATCCTCTTCCAAGCTGGCATTCTCTTGCAGACTGAATAAGAATGTCCTCTAGGATTTTCCTATATTTTGCGGCATTCATTTTACTCCTATCTTTGCAAGCCTTTCCAGCAGCTGAGAAGCATCCCCACAGCATGATGCTGCCACCACTGTGCTTCACAGTGGGAATGGTGTGTTTGTGGTGATGTGCAGTGTTTGGTGTCCACCAAACATACCATCTTGTCTGATGGCCAAAAATCACCATTTTGGTCTCATCAGACTAAGTAACTTTCTCCCACACACCTTTTGGCTAAATGTAGTCTAGATTTAATCTGAGTTTTCTTCAACAGTGGTTTTCTCTTTGCTTCTCTCCCATAAAGCTTGGACTGGTTTAGAACCTGGCAACAGTTGCTGTATGCAGAGTCTCTCCTATCTCAGTTGCTGAAGCTTGTAACTCCTTTTAGAGTTGTCATAGGTGACTTGTTGGCCTCTCTCACTGGTCTCTCCTCTCTACATGGTCACTAAGTTTATGAGGAAAGCCTGATCCAGCCAGATTTACACATGTGTCATATTCCTTCCATGTTTTGAAGATTGTTACGTGTGCCTGGCTCTGCATGTTTCCTCTCTCCCTACTCTCTCTGGTCTCCCTCCTCCCCCTACCTGTGTGGCTTCAGCACACCTGTGTGCTGTTAGCACTCAAGGTGGAGGAGGGGCAGTATTAGAGGGGCAGGGGAGAGGAGCAGAGCAGAGCTGAGCCAGACACTGTGGCACACTCACGGACAAGCACATGAGGAGGTTTGTTTGATTTGGTTAACCTTCTTATTTTCGTTGATTATTAATTAAGCGTTTCGGTTTCCCGTTCTTTTCTTTTCCCCTAGGCATGTTTAGATTGCTGGGTTTTGTTGTTTTAGTTTGGCTGTAGTCGTCAGTAGTCCTATTTTCTCGTTGTTTTCTTTTCTTGATTAATAGGTAGTTTCTTTTTGGTTAGGTAGTTCTAGTTGGGGTGGTGGCTGGTCCAATGGCCCATTGCGTGGTTAGCCATGTCCACCACCCCTCTTTTGTTTTTTTTGGCTGGCGGCTGCAGCCCTTTTTATTTCATTGATTTGTTTACTGTTTAATTAATTAATTGACTATTGCTAATCAAAAATAAAGCTTTGATTATTTGTTGAAACTCAAACCCTTTGTCAGTGTCCATTCATATGTTATGGTCTCTTTTGTACGAGCCTTATTCTCATTGTTTAAACTAATCATTTTTAAGAGGCCGTAACAAGATGAATTAAACTGAACTCAGAGTTTTTTTGCATTCATCCCTTGACTTATTCTCTTCAATAATCTTTTCTCTGAGTTGCTTAGTGTTCCTGTGTCTTCATGGTGTAATGGTAGCCAGGAATACTGATTAACCATTGAGTGGACCTTACAGACACAGGTGTCTTTATTCTACTATCCCTTGAGACACACTCACTGCACACAGTTGATCCGTATTTCACTAACTGTGAGACTACTAGCACCAAGTTGCCAGACCTCTTTTAAATCTGGTCTGTCACTTTATTTACACCTTTTTACCTTACATATTTATGTTTAATTGACAGTGATTGTGTGGTTTTAGAAGCTTTGTCCTCAAATGTAGTGAAATCCTGGATCCATTTTGTGTGCATTTGATAAAAACAGTTTTTGTTTTTTTGTTTTCAAATTTCAAAATGGAATTCTGCATTAGTTACAGCTAAAATTCAGGCCTCGGCCATCTTGAAGCTTTTTCTTAAATGTTCTCTGTCAAGAGCTGATGGATTCTTAGACTGATATAAACCAGCGACATCTTCCTTCTCCTCAGTGGCTGAAAGACCCTGGGCCTCGAAGTGAGAAGCGCACGCTGCTCTGCGACATGGCCTGCTTCCTGCTCATCACACCGCTTGCAGCCATCTCTGGCTGGCTGTGTCTGAGGGGAGCCCAGGACCACCTGCAGCTGAAGAGCAGACTGGAGGCTGTGGGCCTCATTGCCCTCACCATCGCCCTCTTCACCATCTACATCCTCTGGACACTGGTAACTAATGGATTTCTTTAGTGTTTTTACTGTAATGACATGGAGTTTTCTTATAAAAGTTATGCTAATGTTCATGTCTTCATAAGCATGTGTAGAGCTGGCGTAGAGTTAAGCTTTTCTGTCCTTACTCGTAAGTGTTGGTTTTGAAATTGTTGAGTCCAAAATACACCTGGACTTCAAATATGAATTGGCACAGATATAATAAAAAGAACCAAATACACACATCAGTTTTATGCTGTTTATTATGTATTAACAGTGTAGGAATTAGGGCTATAGTCAACCAAAGAAAAACTTGGTCGAATAAAATCACACCAGATCATCAATTAATCAATTGGTTGTGGGTTGGACCAAAACAAAAAAAACCTTCATGTTATTTCTATATCAAACTTATCACTGACAGTGTAGTCAGTGCATGTAGGTGATAATTAAAATTCATAATGAACCCAAAATGAAGTAAATTAAGTGAATAATATTTGAATAGTTTTTTTTTTTTTTTGTAAATTATATTCTATTTCATGTCACCAAGAATTGAAAGTGGGATCTTGATTGTTGACGTTTGAACGAAGCATTGTTTATTAATCCTGAGGCGCATTCACTTCCAGCTCTCATCAGATGGTTAAAATTGCTCTTGTCAAAGTAAAAAAAAACAAAAAACTTTTAACTGAACATTTAATCCTGCTCTGGACACATGAGAGCTTGTTTGGTGCATCAGGCATCCAGGATTACGCTGAGAAAAGGCACAGTTCGTGGCCCATAAAGGTAAACTCTCCACTATGAACCGCTTTTTCTCTCTCTCCTCACTTGGCTCTGTATAGTTAATGTAGCTTATTCCAGGTCAGGGGAAACAATTCTGGTGTCAGATCAGATATCGTATAAATCTGTTGCTATTTTACGGCTTTAAAAACAACACTTAAGCATACTGAGTCATCAATGGTGGGTGCTTTGTGTAATGACGTCGACGCTTGACGTAGCCGTGCCCAGGCCTGGATGCGTTGAGCAGTGTGAGTGCGGGCCAAAGGGGGGACAGGGGAGGGGGTCAAATGAGCTTCTGCACGGTTAGAATATGGCACGGTACGGATGGCCTAGTGTGAGTGCGCCCTAAGGTCCTCTTCCTCTATCCACTTCCCTGGCCCACCTGCTGGCTTGACCACCATTGGATCTAGAGCCTTTAGCTGCTCTGCTCCCCGTTTCTATAAGTCCCGCCCAATCAGACAACTCCTCATTTCAACCTGTCTCAGAATCTTTTCAATTTTGAATATTTGGTCTGGTTGATCTCTTTGTTCCAACCTACATACTGTTTTATTCAATGTTTTAATTCATTTCTAACTTATGTATGTTTGTTTACTTATTTATATGTCCTGTTTTAAAAATTTTCCTTGTAAGATGATCTTGAGGCTCCTATAGATACAATGCATTATTATTATTATCATTATTATTATCAATTTAGTCCATTTCTGAGGGTTCCCCTCCTTTATACCAGAGAACTGGTCTGAATTTAAATTTGCGTTTAGTCAACTTTGAATACAGTTGCCAAACAACATGTCTAAATGAGTTTCACTGTTTTTGGGGCAAATCTGACCTTGAGTTCTGCATAAACAAAGCAACAAGAGTAAGGGGGATGATAATCTGAGGGAGCAGTGTTTTATGGAAATTTATCCTGATGTCTCATGAATGTATACACAACTCAATAAGGTGGCTTTTACTCTTGAATAACAGTAAGCATCTTTTTTCCAACTCAGTAGTATTTTTTTTAGAATGAGATGTATTGTAAAGCGCATACTAAGGCTGGGCAATTGATTACAGCTAGATACTTACAGGATATGAGTACTGGCAATAAACTCATTGCTTAAATCCAACTTAATCTCATATAAATACTTTTGTACCATTTATGATGCCGGTAGGTGAAGCTCAAGCGTGCCATCAGCTGCACAGATCTGATTGGTTGATGTCGATGTATTTGTGGGAAAATCATTTTTGGATTTATTTTTGGAGTCAGTAGGGACATATTTCCAGCAGAATTATCGTTTAAACTTTAAGAAAAGCAGGTTGACTTAAAACTGAGTTATACTCATAATGCACTCTTTAATATATTATCTCATTTCATATGGTCATTGCAGTATTACATGTTGTATTTTTACCCCTAATTTCTAACCGATCCCTCCTCAGAAACTCCGTTCTTTAATCTTCAGACTAGATTAGACTTTTAGCTTGTCACCATTGAGCTGTTACACTGCTGCTTCTGTCCTGTGTTTGTACTACTCTGTCTCAAATGTCTTGCTGTCTGTTGTATTAATGCTCATCTTTTCCTCTGCTCCTGTCTGACCCCCCTCCCACTCTTCTTTCTCTAATCTCAGGTGTCGTTTCGGTATCACTGTCAGTTGTACTCAGAGTGGAGGAGGACCAATCAGAAAGTGCGTCTGCTCATGCCCGACATGAAAGGGGCGCACACCACACAACGATCTGTGCCGACCAAGTCGACCAAGAAAATGACTGACGAGACCATCGTATGAGTGTGGAGCAGTGCAGAGAGGAATATTTAAAATAATGCCCACTGAAGCACTCTCTAAAAAAACAAAAAACAATATTAATCATATTAATGAACTTTTGCACTTCATATGGACCATTTGGAGAGGAGAGGGCTGTTTTCTCCTTCTCTTGTCTTTTAACGAAGCACTTGATGTTAACTGTGATGGTATTTGCTGACCACAGAGCGTGGTTTTGGGAGGAACTCATTCTGGAGTCACAGTTGATGTTGAAACAGACAGTGAGTGCTGGGATGTGTGAACGACTGAAAACATGGAGAACGGACTAACCAGCCCAACTGTGTGCCCATGACACAAACTTATGAAATACTAAGACACAAGCTAATGTAGCAGGATATAACTGATTCAGCATGCTACTACAGTATAATATGAAACATACTCACTACCTATAATTCCCTTATGCCCCTTCACAATGTATTTAGCAGATTTTGAACAAAGGGCAGTCATGAGCCCGGCAGAGGATTATAATCTACATACATGATTGACAAAGTCTATCTGTGAATATACTTTACTGACAAGCAGAGGGCGACAGTCGCTCATACCAATGACCTTGTCTTTAATCTGAAACCTTTGAAGTTTCTTGGTGGGGCTTTATCATTGCAGCCTGAACAGTGGAAATTAAGTAATTTTCCTGTTTAGTCATCAGCCAAGGCGTCATATATTTATCACACTTTTAACGGGGTGAGTGAAGACTGAAGTATATAGAACAGCACCAGCTGCAGCCGTTAAACGGCACAACAGTAATGTTTATAGTATTGAAGGTATGGAAAAGTGTTAACAATTGGATGATGTCTCAACTATTGTCATAAAAGTGCATTACAGCCCTGCTCCACTTGTAAATGCACCATTCATTGACTGAGCTGCCTAGCAGTGACCAGTAGTTTCTCCTACATCACTTTAAATAGAAGAGATCCAGTGTTCTGAAAGGCGAGATGACAGACTTTTGTCCAATATAAAACCACACAGAGAGGTATCAGAGCAGACTGGTACTCTGTAAAGGTGCAAATGTGTTCTGAGATGTCAATCAATGTATGCAGCGTATGCTTAACAAAGTATTTGTGTCATTGTAGTCTTCCTGCTGCATCCCCTGGAAAAGTTGGGTTATTGTGCAATAAAACACGAGGGACTCCTGGACTAAATCAATGTGAAATGTGACTTGTCTGGTGGTTTGAGGTCATTCAGCTTCTAATGATTTTCATGTGGTATTTGGAAATAACTTTTTATTTAATAATCAATCACTACGGAGTCATGGCCAAGACCAGTTATCCTGTTTGAATACCAAAAACGTTTTTCATGTAGTATATTTGTGCTGAGAACCTTTTAATGTTCAAATTACATTATTTAACAGAGATGATTCTTTTTACAGTTACCTTCAAACAGAGTCAAAGGGAGCAACGCATGTTCAAACATGTTGTCTTTATTTAATTGTCTTCTACAAGTATAAAGAAATGTAGATTTCTACATTTTGGAGAAAAGTTAAAAAACAGATTCACCTTTAGACTGCAATTGTTGTGCAATGCTTTCTGGGTAATGATGCCACTGGGCTGCGTTGTTTTTCCCACATCTTGCACTCGCCTTAATTTACATTAGTGACTTCTTCCTCTATGCCCTCTTTGCTAAAACTGCACTTGGCTTTAAAATTAAAAGGTTTTCAGGATGAACCTCATATAGGAAGAGGAACAATGCAGCAGGATAACTGGGCTACATAGGAAAATATTTATTTTTAATTTTCTCCAAAATATAAAACCAAATGTTCTCTTTATACAACGCAAATATAGAAGATGGTAATGTGAATTAGATATAGGCAGAATGTCTGAACATGTAGGGTGTCCTTTGAGGTCACATTACACTTTGAGTATTTCCTTGTGAAACAGTTTCATGCTTCTGTCCAACCACATTTCACAGGCTAAACACTACTGAACATTCTTTATAGAAAGTTCTGTTTACGAGGGATGTACGATTTTGGATTTTTGCCAAGGTCCATTATGCCAATTTGAGCAAATTCATAGTAGCTCATTTGAAGTTTAGAAATGGTGAAAGAAACAAACTTTAGTCCCATAACACACTTAAACACTAAAACCACCAACAGGTGAAATTTCCCCCAAGGCTGTCCTTTAATTTTGTCAAACTTTGCATTGATAAAATTGAAAAGCCTGTTAATTAATGACTTTTTCTACCAGTTTGTTATGTTGCACCAGGTGTCATAAACATGTTTGCATAACTCCAAATATTATAAATGGCCATAAATACCTAGATACACGTAAAATTTACCCCATAAGCAGCCTTTAATTTTCCATCTGTTTTACCTGACTCTAGCAGAGTCTGTCTGTTTCTTCTCTGCATAATTTGGAGTCGAAGATTAACTTTCAACATGGATAACACAGGGACAAAAAAAATTATTACTGAAAAATTTCTGTATCTGCTCAGTGCTTTAAGTGCTGTTGGTAGGGAAATTTCTGGACTGAGTGATCAGTCCTGTGACAATTTTTGATGTGACTGATCATCATCCACTAGTAATCTAGGTGTTGTTCATTGTCTCTGGTTAAATAATTGTTTTAAACAGTGCTATTAATGCACTCCAATGAAGGTAAATTTTACCTGCTGTCTGTTTTAGGTATATAGATCCCTGGTGTTGAAACTGAAAGAATGAGGATGAACACAGAAAGACTTCAGCTGATGTATGTCTGCTGGTCCTGTACAAAACTCCACAAACTTATCTGTGTATATGACCGATATTTACAGTGGACACACTAATTGCACAAGAATTCCTTATTTGCCGATACTGAAATCATGCCAAGAACATTATGCATCCCTACCACTTTTTAGATTGATTACAGAGATTAATGAATTACTATATTTTTCTAATCCCTTTAGTCCCTTTGAAAAAAGGGTCTGCTCTTTGTCATATTTAATATGTAGTAACCAGCTCCATCTTAGAGTGGTTTCCTTTTTAAGCTTTTTTCATTTAATAATATGAACATTTTTGGCATAGAAATGTAAATATATATATATATATATATATAATTTTCACACTGAAAGATTGTGTTTGATATCCAAAAGCTTAATACAAAGTCATTTAACAAAGCGTTCTCCATTTCACATCTGAACCAAGCAATCCTGCTACCTTTTACCCATACCTGACCCCTACATTAGCAACCGTTAGCTAAAAAAAAAAAAGTTTAATTTTTATGAAAATACTCCAATTTGGTGCCATCTTAAGGAAGCTCTTAGCAGATATGCATCCATACATTTTATTGACTTAGATTTCTTTTGATAATAACTTAATTTCAGTTGTTGTCGTGAGATCTCAACTTATTTTTCTCATCTCAGGATATCAAAAATGTTCAAAAAACAAATGAAATAATTTTGCAGTTTATCTGATTGCAGATACCAATGTTTTTACTTCTTTTTGTGTTAGACTCATGTTATCAACATTTCCTCTCATGTTGGACCACAAAAACAGATCAGAGTTCATCCACCAGAGGACTTCCTCTACCCAATAAATACTCTTTGTGAATTTGTAGTTACATGTACTATCTGCCAGCATTAAATTAATACATCACATGTGAACATTATCTACTAATACTGGTTAATAACGCATTTTGAAATGATGGATCTATGTCTGTTAAGAGGTCCAACTCTGATGTTAAGGTGATGTACTGCTGCATCTCTGTTTTCTGGCAACCTAGAAAAGTAAGTAGTGATCCAGTGAGGTCATTCAAGCCTTTGGCTCTGCTGGTTTTGTTCTGTTACAACCCTTAGTATACAAAGCAAACAAGTCAGAATCTCAAGAAAGGAAAATATCAGTTATGTTGGGAGATTGGTGTTAATAAAATGTTTGGATACAGGCCCATGAAAAGTTTTCACCCCTTTATTGATTTTATAAATCAATCGTAGTCAACATAATTTGGCTTTTTTTGGCCAAAAAATTACAAAAAATGTTATTTAATGTAAAATTAAAACAAATTATTTACAAAGTCATGTCAATTAAGCAAACATATGTGATATAAAATGAGTGATTGCATAAATATTCAACCTCCTTAAAGTGGCTGACCTATTCCAACAGAGGTCCAGCCAATGGGTGCAAGTAGTCTCACAGCAATCAAGTGATTGCAGTATAAAGAAGCCTGTGTCTGGAAGGTCCAGTCACTGTTTGATCATTATTCCTGGCAACCATTACATCATGAAGACAAAAGAACATTCAGAGAAAATTTTATTGAAAAGTATGAGTTAGGGGATAGATACAAATGTGCCTTGATCAGGCCATCCTCACTAAGAGTGACCGTGAAAGAAGGAGACTAGTGAGAGAGGACACCAAGACAACTATGACTACTCTGAAGAAATTACAAGCTTCAGCAGCTGAGATGGGAGAGACTCTGTATACAACTGTTGCCTGGGTTCTTCACCAGTCAAAGCTTTATAGGAGAGTGGCAAAGAGAAAGCCACTGTTGAAGAAAACTCATTAAATCTGGTAGAGTTTGCCAAAAGGCATGCGGGAGACTCCATGGTCAAGTGGAAGAAAGCTCTTTGGTCTGATGAGACTAAGATGGTGCTTTTTGGCCGTCAGACAAGATGCTATGTTTGGTGGACACCAAACACTGCACATCACTATAAACAAACCATCTCTACTGACTAGCACGGTGGTGCCAGCATCATGCTGTGGGACCCTGGACGGCTTTTAAAGGTAGAGGGTAAAATAAACGAGGCAAAATAAAGGAAATCCTACAGCACGGGAGAAGATTCATATTCCAGCAAGACAATGTCTATATTGATTATAATTGATGTATAAAATCAATGTAAAGGTAAAACATCCAAGCGGTGATTACTGTTATTTAGGCACTGTAAATTTCTGCTTTGTACCATCTTGATGTAGGTTAACAATTAATTGCAGCTTCTGCATTGAACAAGCTAGTTTGTGTCATATGATGTAACTTTGTGTTGTAGCTAAAATGAGGACACAGAAATGTAATATTGTAAAATTTAATTTCATGGCATTAATATAATGTATGTGAGCAGACAAGCTATCAAAATCAAAACAAAAAAAGAATATATTTTACACAAAATGAAATAAGCATTAGCAGCGTCACAACCACTTTTGAGATGATGACTGGAGAAGGAGGGACAAAAACAGGACTGCTGGTAAGACTAAAACTAGCAGAATTCAAAGCCAGGCCTCCAACACGTGGCAATAACTGTCTATTACGGACATGTCTATGCTTACAAGGTCTCAGGCAAAGTTTATCTGCTCCTCTAGCATGGGGTAACTGTGGTACCATCAGTCATGTTTTTGCACTTGGATATAGCAGACTGTTCCTGGGTCAGATTAAAATTTGAAATCTGTTCAAACTTTATGGGATTGATCATTTGTGGCACAATATTACCGACTGCACTGATCCAAAAAGTGCAGATTCAGACAACATTGCACGCCAGGCAGATGGAAGCATACCAACACTGAGAATTTCAATTAATAATTGACCCAGGTGGAAGAGGGACGGTTGCCGGGGGTTACAGGTTCTGACAGCACTGCAGTTTGCTCCCCCTCTGGCCGTCCGTGGTGGGGGGCACGCTAATGTCCACCACGTTGTTTCCTGGGGACTCGTCATGGGCAGACCGCTCAGCGATCTGTTTCTGCGAAACGATGCGGTAGATTTCTGAAAAAATTAAAGAGAAAAGATCAAAACATATTTAAATGTTTTTAGAGGAAAAGGACACATAAAACGATGAAGTTCATATGGGGTTCCTGCTGTTGGCACAGCAGTACAGAAATAGAAGTCACTGAGACCCAGAGATGACAAGCTGTTAGAAAGTGTCAAGTTTTGGAGCAATAAATAGAATAACTTAACTCTTTGGTTATCTTGCCCTGTCCATATGCAGAAGTGTTTCCTAACCAAAAGTTAGCTTTATTCTTTATTAAAAATGTATAAAGTGAAACTAAAAACAGGGACACAGGAATTAGGGCTCCTGTGGGTGCTGCAGCACCTATGTATATATATGTGTGTGTATATATATATGTATATATATATATATTTATATATATATATATATATACAGTGCTTAACAAATTTATAAGACCACCTGTCCTAAAAACGAGAAAACAAATATTTTAGAAATCTTTCAAAAACTTGTTAAAAACTAAAATGCTATTGTTATTTATTTTTCAAATAACAAACTGAAACAACTAATTAGTCCTTTTTCACACATAATAACCAAAAACTTCATATTTTGTATGGCCTCCTCTGGCCTTGATAACAGCTTGCATTATTTTTATGTACTTTTCCACAGTCTCTTTTGTTATTGGGTTCCAAATAGTTTCTAGTTGTTCCCACAGACTTGCTTTAGATGAAACTTTTGTGCCATCAATCTTTGAATCTACTAAATCCTAAATTTGTTCAATAGGATTCAAATCTGGACTTTGACTTGGCCAGTCCATCAGTTCCAGTACTCCAGATTCCTTTTTCTTGGTCAAATAGTCTCTGCACAGCTTTGAAGTATGCTTGGGGTCATTGTCTTGTTGGTATATGAACCCACCACCAATCAGATTCAGTCCAGAAGGGATTCCATGATGCACTAAGATGTTGTGGTAGACATTCTTGTTCATGACACCATCCATTTTCACTCATTTGCCCACGCCGTGTCCACAAATGGAACCCTCATACTGTAACTGAATCTCCACTGTGTTTCACTGTGGGTGCAATGCATCTGGCATCAAAACGTTCTCCAGCTTTTCTGCGGACATAAACACGACCATGCTGACCGAAGAGTTCAAACTTGGACTCGTCCATCCAGAGAACCTTCTTCCAGTCATCAACAGTCCAAATCTGAGGCGTTTCTGGATGTTTGCAGGCCTCAATAACAGCTTCTTAGCAGATATTCTTCCCTTTAAGCTTTGTTCCGTCAGTCGTCTGCTTATTTTCATTCTGGAAACTTTCTCAGACTCTGATCTAGAAGCATTCATCTCTGCCTGAAGATCAGCAGTGGTCTTCCCTCTGTCTCTAGTACTTCAAATCTTGAGGTGTCTGACATCTGCTTCAGTTATCGTTGGCTTCCTGCCTCTTCCTTGGCACATTTTGTAAGTACCAGTCTCGGCAATTGACTCCAAAGCATACTTGACCACACTGTGAGAACACTTTATGTCTTTCCCTATTTGTCTCAGAGATCATCCAGCATCATGAAGTGCTTTAATGCAGACTCTTTCATTTTCAGTGAGCTCTCCACGTTTTACCCTTTTGAACAGGAGTGAGGAATTTCAAACTGAATTCACCTTTTTATACCCAAATTTCAACTTCAAACTTCTTCTCTGAGAAGTCAGAAATGAATCAAGCATAACATTCAACCACTAAAACTAATTTTTCTGTCCAGGAATGCAAGTAAATACTTAGAATTTGACATATTAATCAAGAAATAATAATGTGCTTTACAATTTTTTAGTTTTTTTTAAATCAGTAAATTTGAAAATTCATGGATAACAATAATAATTCTATTTTAGTATTAAAAATATCATTTCGGTTAAAGAGCTTCTATTGGTCTATTGGCGTATTAACCATTGCAGAAACATAAAAATGATTTTGGTAATTACCAATGCTGTTAATTTAGGGCAGCTGTGGCATAAACCTTACTTTGGGTGGTGGTCTAATAAATTTGTTAAGCACTGTATATACACATATATATGTAATTTTCACAACTTTATACTTTATATATACACTATATATTGTGTATATATAAAGTTGTAAAAAATAGGTTAAAAGAAAATGTGGAAAATGTGGAAAATGTTGCAAAAAGTGGTGAAAATTGATTTAAATGCAATAAATGTTGAAAATGTGTTAAAAATGTCAAAACGTGGTGAAAATGGGTTTCAATGAAAAAGAGGAAAAAAGGTCAAAAGTGGCAAAAATGCATTAGAAGCCCCAAGAAAGAGGTAAACATGGGTTAACGTGAAAAAAAAAAGGTAGAAAATGGGATAAAACTGGCAATAACTGGCAAAAATGGGTTTAAAGTGGCAAAGACTGGGGGCAATGGGTTAAAATAGAAAAAAAGTAAAAATAGGGCGTAAAGTCACAAAAAAATTGCAAAAACAGGTTAAAAATGACATTAGGATGTCAAAAGTGGCCCAAAACAACAAATGTGGTAAAATAGGTTGCGAAAGGCAAAAATGGGTTGCAAGTGGTGAAAACATGGTTAAAACTAGGAGTAAACATTTTCAACATCAGACCTAAAAACAGCTTCACACACCTTTCATCTCCATAATGAGGTAACTTTTTGCCAGGATGCTAGCACCAATGCTACTGGTCCTACACACATGTACTGGCATTGTAAATAAATCAAAACTGGGAAGGGCCCATTCACTGGAGTTTTCAGGGGCCCAGCCAAATCCGGAGACAGGCCTGTGTAGATGCAGAACGTTGCTATGTCTGATTGCTATTTTTGTCAATTCACTGTAATAGCAGCATGTAACTTGTTTCTAATACTTCCTGCAGAGTGATTCAACTCACATCAGGCCAGGGCTTTTGTATCCTTGCACACACATAAATAATCTTTCAAGTTGAAGTCTGATCACTAAATAGCTGGGAATTGGGAGTTTGTCTATTATTCCTCCTATAAATTTAGAGAAACTTCTGAGGTGTAGAGCTACTACACAAATCCATTTGCCTAGCGGTGCAATGTCCAGCTCCACTGCTCAATTAATGAGTTTTTTTGTAAAACCAGTACTGCATGAGGCTTATTTACCAAACAGTGAATCATTATTTCCTTCAAATGTATTTTTTTGACATAATGTGAGGAAAAAACAGGTAAAAAACAGTGGCCGCCAGCCTGGTCTGTGAGCACACAGTGATAAGGTGGAGTGGTTCACACTGTGAGAGGGAGAGAGAGCTCATTTGGATGAATGAGAGCGACAAAGAGTGCAATTTTACACATTGATGGAGGAACAAGAAACAAGAACTTCCACTGATTATCCGTCATAACTTAGTTTACCAGTGAGGTGTTTGATCAACACTGTAGTCTGCAGTCCCTGTTAACAGACTGATGACCTCAGAACAGGAGAGTGTGCATGTTTGTCTGCACATCCACCAGTCAGCCTCACTTCCTTATTATAAACTACGAACTCTTCCTGGGCCATGTTTGAAATTACATTGTGACTTTGCCATGTTTGTAGTATAAATGTTGGTAAGTTATTGTAAGCCACTGTTAATAGTCAAAACTTTAATAATTCTGACCTTTGAAGTTAATTATTAACACATGAATTAGCATAGAGTTTGACGTCATTATAAAGAAAGACTAAAAATGGATCTTGGGTTTGGAAAAAGTTTAGCAGCAGCATGATATTAACCACTTCATCTGACACTGCCCTCCCAACAGGCATGAGAGCAAAACAAAATATTTACATATCTGTCTAGAAACTAATGGTCTGAATTGCTTTTGTAGCTGATTTAGAGTTACCAGCCTTCATATCAGTGTGTTTCATAAGCAGCTGAAAACTCCTCACAGGAGCTTTAACATGTCCACTGTTCAGTCACGCTTTTACACAAGACAAATAGAACTCTACACATGAAAAGGAAGTTACAAATGTACATGCACTGTTTAACTGCTGCTGTTTTTTCTTTGAGGGGTGGGGGTTTATTGTGACTTAATTTGGCTTTTTATCTCATATATCTACTTAAAGAACTCAATTATAACATAGTATCACATAAATTTCAACATTTTATCTCATAATTAAGAATTTATGTCTCAGTTTTGCATTTTTATTGTATAATTGTGTCAAAGGATCTCATTATTTTGACGTAGTATCTCATAGTGATGATTATCTTATAATTATGACTTTTAATCTCAGTAATAACTAAGTATCTCATTGCCCAAACTTATTTTGACATATTTATGACTCTATATCTAAATTTTGACTTTGAATGTCATAATTGTGACTCTGTGTTTCATAATAATGGCTTACTATCCAATGATCATCTCACAATAATGACTTGGCATGATAGTATATAAAAGACATCAGCTTTTTCAGAACTTTCCTGGTTTAATTTAATTTTAATACTTATATGCATATACTTTATATATATATATATATATATATATATATATATATATATATATATATATATATATATATATATATACACATACATTTTTTGGTAGGGGGGATTCAAACGGTCTTTCCCAGTAAAAGTTTGTGCCCTCAGATAGTTGAGAGCCCTGAGTAGTGGTATGTTATAAGAACAAGTTGTAGGATTCCTTTACATAAAGACAAATCTAATTGAACACACTTTTATTCCTTTAATGTAAATACAGTAATTTTGAAGTTGCTCTCTTTTATAATCAGTTTTTGAAATCATACCTGTAAGAATATTCTTAAAGGCTTCTTCAACGTTTGTTGAGTCCAAGGCAGAAGTTTCTATGAATGACAGATTGTTCTTCTCTGAGGATGAAGAAACAAAACAAAGAACAGTAACAGAAGCAGATCCTTCATTTAAAACACAAAAAAACAGACATAAGCAACTGCATTTTCAGAAGTATTTTTCCCTCTCCCTCTTACAAAAAAATGAACACAGTATAAATATCTGCAAGAAAGTCTGGCTGCAGACTGTAGATCTCAGGCACCCCCTCTTCCTTACAGACCACTACAGTGAGAGCATTTATCAGAACAGAAATACACGCTAAAACTTTCTAAATAAAATTGGATTTAACTTCTAATCAGGGTTATGGTAAGGGTTGAGGTAATGTTAGGATACCAGAGGTCAAAAACCCGACCTGCAAAACTTGACTACAAAGCGTCTAATAGAGCTAACTAAACAGTCTGTTTACAGGAAAAAAAAAACTTGTCCTCCATGAAAACACTATTACACAGCTAATGTAGCTAATTCTGTAGCTAATAAAGCTACATAAACTACATAGGTAACATAGCTATGTAGCTTAATCTAAAGATTGAAGCTAAAGCAAACAACGCTGTTAGCTAAATTAGCTTTGAGCCCAAACTAGAGAGGGTTATAGCAGTCAAATGTCGGACCTTTGCTGTACTTTAAACTAGTGATTGTTCTGTAACAACACAAGCTGTTGTCTGCTAACCTATAAACAGATATTTTCACACATTCACTGGTATATTAATGATGTTTTAAAAGTTGAGAATCAACCCATTAACAAGGCTCAAATAAATGCCTACATAAAGTCACAAGATGGGTTCTTTTTGTCCATTGTGACTGAGTCTGAACAGAAACCCCTATACATCTTTGTTTGTTTTAAAATTCCAATCCATATATATATATATATATATTTTTTTTTTTTTCTTTCCTTTTTTTATTTTCTTTCCTTTTTTTTTTTTACTTTCTGCATTTTTTTTAAGTTTTATTTTGAAATGTTTCTTGGTCTGTAATGTTTTCAATGTGGTTATTTCATGAATATAACAGTTAGACTTGTTTATGAATACAGTAAAAAAAATAAATAAAAAAAAACAATAACTTTGTACTTATGTCCCTTTCATTCTGACAGAGGCAGCGTCTCACAGTAGTGGTAGTGGAAGAGGTCTGAGATATCAGGTCCACAGCCAGACCCTACTCAAAATCTAAGACAATGATGACTTCTCATTATTACTGCACAGGTGATATCAAATGTCTGAATACATGGTCAATTATGATTAAAAATACATATAAAAACCAACAAAATAGTTATTTAATATGATAAATAAAATAGAGTAATGCAAATATTTCTTCCCTTTTCTACCATTTACAGTTAAGTGTTGGTACCTGCAAAAGCGCGGGCCTCGTCCGTGGGCACAGCCCTGAGGTGGCGCAGGTCACTCTTGTTTCCCACCAGCATGATGACGATGTTGTTGTCGGCGTGGTCCCTCAGCTCCTTCAGCCAGCGCTCCACGTTCTCATAGGTCAGGTGTTTGGCTATGTCGTACACTAAGAGCGCTCCCACCGCTCCTCTGTAGTATCTGTAACATGACGCCAGTGCGGAGACACAAAGGTTACATCAGCAGATCCTTAAAAAAATCTGTTTTTATGGTCTAGTCCTGAGAACCACTCTGAGAAGTCTTATTGTGAGAGGTTTTAATGACTAATGCTTTTCTTCTGTGGGGTGTTCACATACACCCCTATATTAATAAGTCTGTGAAATACACTTTCCATCTGACTTTATATAATGTAAAGTTTCTGTAAGAAGATTTTTAACACATTGAAATTAATACTTGTGCTTCTATACCACCATCAAGGCCATCAGCTGCAACCTCATTTCACCAATCATCATGCACCTGTCATATTTTAAATCTTTCATCCTCTCTTCCACAGTAAGCCTGTCATTTCAGTGTGGATGCTGCAACCCTCCTCCACCCCAGCCACCTCCATTCAGTTTATCAGCATCTAGTCCAGATCCTCACAGGTCTTCTGCTCATCTTATAATGCATACCTCCATCTCCTCCTCCAAGCCACCTTATTGGTGTCCTGGTCCAGCTTCTCAGAAGTCTACTCCTCATCTGATCCTGCAGACCTTATCAACACCACCACCAGTGTCTAGACTCCATAGGGGCATCCTATTCCTGCACCTTTAAGTACATGAAGTTTCTTTTTTTTTATTAAAATTTGTAAAGTAATAATTGTTTACTCATATTTAGGTCTCTCCTGGTTGAAACAGTGATAGGATTTCACCGATAAATCTTTTACTATTTCAGCTACGGTACTGAAGTATTTCCTCATGCTTAGGTTAAATCTCTGGACTTACGCTGAGGTGATGGCTCTGTAGCGCTCCTGTCCCGCTGTATCCCAGATCTGAGCCTTTATCGTCTTGCCGTCCACCTGGATGCTGCGCGTGGCAAACTCCACCCCAATGGTGCTTTTACTCTCTAGGTTGAACTCATTTCGTGTGAATCGAGAGAGCAGGTTGCTCTTCCCTACGCCCGAGTCCCCGATTAACACAACTGTAGAGGGAGAGAGAGGAGAGAGGGGGAAAAGATGAGGCAAGTGTGTTAAAGTGTGTGATGGGAGAGGAGCTTAGCTGTATGTATTAAAAGATGAAAAAAGGGCTTATGTTGCATAAAGCAGTGCCACAAAACGCTGGTTCCAACTAAATTATACGGACATGATTTATGGGGTATAAAAAACATTTTCTATAAGGAGAAAAGTAAAATTCATAAATGGATGGCTAAAAAATTATTGCATGAAAATGAGTCTTTTCTGGTAATTTTCTCAGGATCTAGATTTATGTTGTAACCTCAATAAAACAATAGTTTTTTTTTTTACAAAACCCAATCAATTTCTTAAAATCTCCCCCCGAAAGAAGAGTGATATTAACAAATTTTCATTGGAAAACAAGCATTGTGATCTCTTTATGTAAACAGAAAATTAAATCTTGAAAAAATAAAATAAATAAAACCAAAGTTTAATTATAGCAAAAAAACTGAGTGAAATAAATGCAAGGATGTACAGTGCTTAACAAATTTATAAGACCACCTGTCATAAAAATGAGAAAACATAAATATTTTAGAAATCTTTCAAAAACTTGTTAAAAACTAAAATGCTATTGTTATTTATTTTTCAAATAACAAACTGAAACAACTAATTAGTCCCTTTTCACACATAATAACCAAAAACTTCATATTTTGTATGGCCTCCTCTGGCCTTGATAACAGCTTGCATTATTTTTATGTACTTTTCCACAGTCTCTTTTGTTATTGGGTTCCAAATAGTTTCTAGTTGTTCCCACAGACTCGCTTTAGATGAAACTTTTGTGCCATCAATCTTTGAATCTACTAAATCCTAAATTTGTTCAATAGGATTCAAATCTGGACTTTGACTTGGCCAGTCCATCAGTTCCAGTACTCCAGATTCCTTTTTCTTGGTCAAATAGTCTCTGCACAGCTTTGAAGTATGCTTGGGGTCATTGTCTTGTTGGTATATGAACCCACCACCAATCAGATTCAGTCCAGAAGGGATTCCATGATGCACTAAGATGTTGTGGTAGACGTTCTTGTTCATGACACCGTCCATTTTCACTCATTTGCCCACGCCGTATCCACAAATGGAACCCCATACCATTACTGAATCTCCACTGTGTTTCACTGTGGGTGCAATGCATCTGGCATCAAAACGTTCTCCAGCTTTTCTGCAGACATAAACACGACCATGCTGACAGAAGAGTTCAAACTTGGACTTGTCCATCCAGAGTACCTTCTTCCAGTCATCAACAGTCCAGTGTTTGTGCTCCCTGGTAAATCTGAGGTGTTTCTGGATGTTTGCAGGCCTCAATAATGGCTTCTTAGCAGATATTCTTCCCTTTAAGCCTTGTTCCGTCAGTCAACTACTTATGGTCATTCTGGAGACTTTCTCAGACTCTGATCTAGAAGCATTCACCTCTGCCTGAAGATCAGCAGTGGTCTTCCCTCTGTCTCTAGTACTTCAAATCTTGAGGTGTCTGACATCTGCTTCAGTTATCGTTGGCTTCCTGCCTCTTCCTTGGCACATTTTGTAAGTACCAGTCTCAGCAATTGACTCCAAAGCATACTTGACCACACTGTGAGAACACTTTATGTCTCTCCCTGTTTGTCTCAGAGACCATCCAGCATCATGAAGTGCATTAATACGAACTCTTCATTTTCAGTGAGTGCTCCACATTTTACCATTTTGAACAGGAATGAGGAATTTCAAACTGAATTCACCTTTTTATACCCAAATTTGAGCCGGCTCACTGGGCTTCTCTGAGAAGTCAGAAGTGAATCAAGCAAAACTATTAACCACTAAAACTAATTTTTCTGTCCAGGAATGCAAGTAAATAACTAGAGTTTAACATATTAATCAAGAAATAATAATGTGCTTTACTATTTTTCAGTTTTTTTGTAAATCAGTAAATTTGAAAATTCATGGATAACAATAATAATTATATTTTAACATTAAAAATATCATTTGGGTTAAAGAGCTTCTACATATTGGTGTATTAACCATTGCAGAAACATAAAAAAATGATTTTGGTAATTACCAATGCTGTTAATTAAGGGCAGCTGTGGCATAAACCTTACTTTGGGTGGCGGTCTAATAAATTTGTTAAGCACTGTATGTCCTTACAAGCCTTCCATAATTTTCCACCAGTTTCTCAGCATCATTTATCATAAAGACAGAAGAATGAATAAATAGTAAATCAGAAAGAACAGTTGACATGGTGACAAAGAGCAGCCACAGCACAGCAACGTTTATCAGACTGAACCAAATCTGTGATGAATTGTTTAATAATCCTTCTGTCTTTGTGTGGAACAATGTAATGCAAGAGCCTTTTTTCTGATAGTAACATTTCAACACAAGTTTTCGACATATTAACTTGTGTAGTGACACCTTAAGTATCACTAGAGAAAATAACTTAAAGTTCTCCAGCCTTGAGACAATGACAAGAAACTGTCAATTTATTCCATCAAGTATGCCTGAAAAATAATCCACTAAATAAAGAGGAGCTTAAGTCACAATGGGTCTCTGCAGCGAAGAGAAAAAGTGAAAGTTTAAGACAACAAGGGAGGATTTGTGGGCCACAATAACCATACCACAATACAACAACATGAAAACGATGCAATATTATACGATATCATAAACAATATGATACGATGCTATACAATACAATACACGATTTGATACAATATTACCATATACATGATATGATACCACAAAATGCAATGCTCTATAATGCAATACAATATTCTGTTTTCTTAGGATACATACGATACATTGTGCTATGATACCACACAACATAATATGCTATGATACAAAACATGATACAAAAACTGTACCACAATACAGAGATTCTGCAAAAATTTATAAATATAAATTGATAAAAAAATGTTTTAAATTTTCGGCCAACCTCGAGATTACAAAATGGGAATGGTGCAGGTAACAGGACTACACATGACACCATACCATATTTTATCATAGGATACAATACATTAGGGTACATTACAGTTTGATATGTTACATTACGATACGATACAATGTGATATGATGTGTTGTGATGCTAAACACTATGATATTATATGATATGATACAGTATGATATGATAAGTTGTGCTATGAAAAAACATGACACAAAATGCTACGATACAATACATGTTATGTGGCCCACAATAATCGGACCCCAATACAGTTATTCTGTAAAAATTGATTATTATATATTGATAAAATTTGTTGAAAATGTTTAGTCTTCCCCTGAGATTATGAGAAGAACAGGAATGGTTTAAGTCACAGGACCATACACAATACAATATGATATGATACATTACACGATACGTTACGATTCAATACGATACATCAAAATGCAATGCTATACAATATGATATTATACAATTTGATATGTATGATATGATAATTTGTGCTACTATACAGTGTTAATTTTGACAGCTATTTTAAATTTTTGTCTTAGTTTTTTGATCACATGTAGTTTTATTTTGGTCACATTTTAGTTATTCCTACCCTTTTTAGTTTTAGTCGACGAAAATTTTAAAACATTTTAGTCTAGTTTTAGTCCATAAAAAGTCCTCACATTTTAGTCTTTTAGTCCAAGCATTTATTCTCTTGCCTAAATCCAGTACCAAATCATGGTAGTGTGTTCTCTGCACTCTGTCAAACCTGGGTCCCTGCTTTCTACAGCTGAGAGGCAGAATTGCTACAGATGCATTGTTTTTGACAGATTTACCCACAACAGAGAAATATCAGATTTTGAATGTCCAACGAAAACTAAATTACGTTTTAGTCTCGTTTTAGTCATCTTGACGGAAACTAAGCTGACTTTTTGTAAGTTTTAGTCATCATAGATCTATTTTTTATAGTCTAAGTCCAGTTTTTGTTATGGAAAAGAAAGGCGATGACGAACTTTTTTACTCATAGTTTTAGTTGACGAAATTAACACTGCTACGATATGACATGAACAATATGCTTAAAATACAATACATGATTTGTGGCCCACAATACAAAATACAAAAACTTATCTATATGAATATTGAGAAACTTCATTTAAGAAACTCTACGCCTGAGATTCCAAAGAAGATCGAGAATTGCAGAGCAACTCACAACATGATTTATTATGCTATGCTATGATACTATACACAGTATGTAAACTCTATTTAAATTTAAAGCTCATGAATAGGTTAGGTCAGCGAATTCCCAACTTTTTCTGCCCTGGATCTCGTTTTGCCAGATGGAAATGTTTTCAAGCCCCCCAGCTTTCCCCATACACATCAGTATATAATTGATATATGCTGAAAAACCCATTTCATACTGGTAGGATGTGGTGAAAGTATGGAGTGTGGCTCTCTTTAGCAATTGTTGTGTAGACACAACAAGTGGTAAAGAGATGTCTGGAGATTTATTGTTAGCCCTACATTAACCTGGAGGATGCACATGATGTTTTTATTTAGCCTTGCTGAGCCCATCCTCGTCATCACTCCGCACCCCCCTAGGGGCCACAGGCCCTAACTTGGGGTATCACATTGGGTAGGTAATAGCAGGGCAACAAATAATACAGCAGATATGATATGATAAAATACAATACAGCTAAAATACAGAATGCGACGGCTATTTCACAATAACTGATATATAGAGAAATTGTACAATGATACATTACAATGACGTCACAAAACAGTACAATTCCCTCCCAAAAGTGCAGAATTAATGTATTTATCCACTGCAGTATGGTTCACTCTACCTCTTACATCTGTCTTATTTTTCTGATGTCCTACTGCAAACTTTCTCTCGAGCTAAATGAACTTCTGAGTGTTGTGATCATACATGTCATAAGCACCTCTATGAGAAGTCATGTAGTAGAAGTGAGTTGATGTTTTAAATTAAAATATTGGTCTTTGGCACCAGCAATTTGTTTTTTATGTCACACCAGTCAGGACAACAATACTTGTATGTAATGTAACATCAACACTGCAGCATATGAAAGCTGAACTTTACATGGAAACATCTGGAAGAGGCATTAAGTTTACAGTGGAGCAGCAGCTCTGGGTGTGAATAAGCCATTAGCATCTTCAGTAAAAAGTATTGATTAATAGCAGGACTCTGGTGTCTGATGAGACATCAGAGGAGAGTGATTGATTGATTAGGCTCCTCCGGGTCTAAGTCAGTGTCAGGAGGAGCTGGCTGCTGTTCTCAGCACAGCAGCAGAGGTGGAGCCCCTTTTGTTTTCTCCCTCCCTCCGCGAGAGGAAATAGACCCGAACTCTGTCCTCTGTCGACATCGCACTGGTCCGGGCTGCAGGAAGCTGATAACAAGCTTCATCAAAACCTGAATCGACAGTTTCAGGCCGCCTTGCCCTTCCTGTTTCGGCCGGGTACACAGACGATGGCTCGTCCATGGAGGGAGACAGGAGGGAGGGAGGGAGAGAGAGGGAGCCCTCGCCTCCGGCAGATGCCCCATTCATCCCACAGAGGATACTTTGTTACATCTAAATGGCCCTTTGGCTTCTGCAGGCCCAGGATGTTAATGTGGCACAGGAGCTGATATCGGGATCAAAGGGAGCCATTCTGGATCCAAATGAAGATCAACATGGACCTGAGTCTTGTACCGTTTCTATCTCAACCGATCAGGCCTACATACTGTCTTTATTAAGATAACACACAAAGTTACAAGTATGAAGCATTTCATAAAGCTAGGTGTGTGTTTACCCTGATGTGAGGAATGATTGATGAGGAGAGGAAGAGGCTAACAGGCCTTCAAACAACCTCATGAGGTGGGATAAGCACCAAACATCAGATGTCAATCAATAAATAAAGTAACAAACAATCCAGCTTTATGAGTTGATGAAAGTTGTACACAAAGGCTGAGCGCGGATAGGGTGTTGCATCCTTTACCTATAAATATAGCTGTAGGCGTTGTAATGTTACAATGACAGCATTATGTTATAATAACAGCAACCGATTATCATGCGGGCAGCTTCTAACAAAACATGACTCATTTCTCTCACAACATGCAGATATAAGTCAACAAACTATTCAACATTCATAGATTAAGAGCTGTTAATATAGCATAGCTTCGTCGGTGAGTAAAGGGGAATGCAGTCATCTCCCTCTCTCTCCTTTTTTTTTTTTTTTTTTTTTTTTTTTTTTTACCTTTGAACAAGAAATCGTATTCATCGTCTCGGTTCCCCATTCTAGACGAGGCCGCTCCAGCGCTTGTCTCCGGAAGAGGATGTGTAAAAAGTATAAGTATGAATTGTCGTTTTGTTTCAGAAAAGAAGAATGGTTGAGGTTTGAGCTGAGACTCTGCGCCAGTTTTGGCTGTCAAGGCGAGCTGCTGCTGCTGGCCGCAGAAGAGCACAGCTCCAAACTCTGCAGAGGGAGGGGAGGAGTCCCTGCGCTGCACATAGCTACCACACGGGGGCGCTCTTTACTGGCATGCCTGCAGAAAGCATCCTCTGTCAGACTCAAAGGAAGTCATTTCATTCTGAATGAGAAGAATAACAGGGTAGTTTTATAAAGCGTGGTTGTCTAGATGAATTCTGAGTGTAAAAAGCATTACAGATTCATTGTGTGTTCCAAAAACAAAAGACGAATAAATATAAGATTTTGTCTGGGGCGAAACATTCAATACAAGTAAGGAGGGAGCATGTTGTATAAAACCATGACTGGTATAACATGCCTCATTGGTTTGCCTAATTATTATTAGAGACTGTTAATTTCCATCACTCGTATATCTACAGCTGTATTTCTAATCTACCTTCTCTTAAGTTATCAATATTTATTAATGTATATTTGTGTTTTGTATTTTATTTTCCTAAAGGTTTAGGTCTATCTAATGATCAGTATAGTGGCCTGGAAGTGCGATACAAAATTACAGCATCTGAAACACTTACAAAAAAGCATGAAACACTCCCATATCAACAAAAACAACTTTACATTTCATTAAAAAAATTTACATCAGCGAAACACCTTTACAAATGATAAAAAAAAAATTAAAAACTGTACAAAAAGTCCAATACTAAATAACAAAGTGTAAAACTATTTGACAAAACTTGAACCAATAAATCAAGTCCGATGCAAAAATAAGTAAGTCTGAAACACTTTCATGGAATAAAAAAAAAAAAATGACACATTTTAATAAAAGAAAATACATATGTCTGGCCCCCAAGAGCACCCAAGAGTACCTTGAACACTTATACAAAACTTAAAACTAATTTAAAAGTCCTAAACAAAATAAATAAATCTTAGACACTTTTTGTAAACCTGATGGTGATTTACAAAGTCCAGTACAAAATCATGTGGCCTGAAACACAGAATTTAAAAAGTCAGATTTAAAAAATGCAAAGTCTGTAACTCTTTTACCAAACGTTAAACAAACTTAATAAAATGTCTGATACAAAATTTAGAAAAGTCTGAGACACTTTCACAAAACTTAAAGTTTACAAAAAATTTACAAAGTCCAATACAAATTAATAAGTCGGACTATTTTTTTTTAAAATAACTTGAGACAAATTTACAGTGTTCAGTACAAAATTAATTGGTCTGAAATGCTTTTACAAAGATTGAAATTAGTTAACAAAGTCTGATATAAGAAATATTAAGTCTGAAAAAAACTAACAAAAACCTGACACAAATTTAAAATCTGGTACAAAACATCATACATATGAAACACTTGCATGAGAAGTACAGAACTAAACTGATAACTAATGACTTTTTGTTTTGTAAATTTGTGATGTAAACTAAAATTTACAAAAATAAAAATGTTTTTATTGAAATTTATCTGACTTTGTACATTTTTATCATACTTTTTGTACATTTGTTTTGTAAAATGTAAATTTGTTTTGTCATTTGCAAAAGTCAATTTCAGATGTTAATTTGTTTATAAAAGACAAATATGTTTTGGTCAATGTACATTTTTCAGGCTTTTAAAAGTGTTTAAGACTTATTATTTTGCATTACACGTGCAGGCCACCGTACAATCAAAGATTGACATAGTGTTTTATAAAGATCACAGCAAAAGAAAGATACTCTCAAGAAAGAGAGTAGAGAGTATTTTCATTGGATTGGAAGTAGACCTGTGCCTTGAGATTGTATTCTTCTGATTAGTACTATTTTCAGTATTCATATAAATATGAATGAATATCTAATTTGAAGTTTTAAATTCTTTATTTCTTGTCTTTTCTTAGTATTTTATTATTATTATTAATATTTTCAAGTGAATGAGTGAAGAATGAATTGAGAAATCGAATGGCGAGTTCACATTTTTATGGTAGAAGCACCTGCGTTCAGGTAGCAGCCCAGTGAAAGTGCAGCTCTCTCTTTTTTGGGTGTGTTATCCCTTTAAGTCGTTCTGACAGCTGGGCCCGCCCCCGGTCTGCAGGCTCTACTCCTATTGGCCAATAGGCGGGCCAGCTGCGCCAGCAACGATGCACGTGCTGCTCCGCGCATTTCAATATCAAGATGGCAGCCTCCGTGTGTCGGTGCTATGAAGTAAGTCGATCATTCATGTCCTTCATTGAGACTTCGAAGACCACAGCACAGAATTATGAAAAGGAAATACGTGTAAATTAATGTGTGATTATTTTATTCATGTCTGGGCATGTTAAGTGTATAACAGGGGGCGTTTTTGATGCATCTAGTGCGCGAGATGTCCATTAAAGGCCTTGTTACACCCGACGGACGTTGGAGATCAGAATGTTCTTGTTTGCTCTTCACTTTATGAGATGAAAAAAATGTATTTTGAGATTTGTTGCTGGGATGGTTGCTTCTTATAAGGGGTTTAAAATTGGTAAATGTTGGTCAGAAATGCTATTCTTACGCATGTTGCCTTGTACCGACGCAGCCTTTCACTGACTATTCGTTATAAAACATGCAGGCCTATGTGTCATTTAAGGTATGACACTTTATGATGAAAAAAAGAGTAAAATAGATGTTACGCTAAATACTGTGAGTCATCTTATATGGGTACCTGGCTGGATAATCAGGTAATCTTCTTAGTGCCAATGGTCTTATCGCAGTTATCCCAAAACATCATTGACAGCGGTTACTAAAATGGAACCTATGGTATTAACACACTTTTAGGACCCTAATCCTGATCATATAGATTATGTAATCTTTAATCTGTGACAGCTCACATCCTGGTTGAAAAGAGGCAATAAGATTGATCAAATATTGCCTGATGGAACTTTTCTAAATACTGTACATTGGGGGATGTTATTTAAAGAGTAGAGTGTGGTGTTACAGTAGAATTAGAGTTACATTAACTCTGCGAATCATATTTATTTACAAAATATTTACATGAAACACTGTTTGCAATTAGACGTCATCATACATTAGCTCTAGCCAGCTTTTGTCGTGACTTGTGCCACTGAGATGAATACCATATACTGAGCTGGGCCATTGGTAGTTGGATTATTGGATTTATCATGTTTGCCATTGCTCGCTGAGAGATCTTTAATTGTTTTTGAACTTTCATCTTGGTCCAAGCTACAGAGTCACCTAAAACTGGAGCATATCATTAGTTTCTCTTTTAAAAAAAATACAACAAATCACATGGGGATCATGTGATCAGTATACACATCTTACTTAATAACACTGCAAATTTATTTCCTGGCATGATTTTTATTTGTTGTGGTCTGTTAATTATTTGTGTGAAACGTTGTATTTATGCTGCTGTCTCAATTAGGACTTCCTGGTAAAAGATAATTATATTTCATCGGTAAAATTCCTGAGGAAATAGAAAAATTTTTAAAAATCTCAGGACTCAGCACATCATGATGGAGGTCTAATGAGTGCCTTTCAAAGCATATGATCAACTACTGATGGTAGTATTAGGCAGGATCCCTGCAGTTCATGCTTAGTCCTGTAGTAAAATTACTGACTATATTTCAGCAGGGAGTGGTGAAACTTTCCCCTGTGTTTTTCTTCTTAAAACCATCTGTGCTTTCTGTGATAAAAAACATGCATGTAATCTGGAAAATGGCTCTGACAGTCAGAAGGGTTCCTGATGGTGGAATCACACGGTAGGATTCATGTGGTTTCACTTTTTCTATTTAACATCCTTTCTCCTTGCTCTGTGGGAAAGACTCATTAACTATTGACCCTCTATTTTCCATCCACTGCAGTGTTGGCAGAGTTCGTGTTTGTTACTGACAGTGACTTTCTCTCCACTGCAGCTGGTCGGCAGACGTGCTTTGGCTCTCTACTCTCGGCCTCTGGTGTCTTCAGTGTGGAGAGGAGATGTCTACAGGATACATTACAGCCCTGCAGCAGCTGTGCAGGTACACACTAACAGCTTACACTTACTGCCACATAACCACTAGTTTATTTATTTTAATTATTGTCTCAGTTAGCTGCAGCATTATTGTTCATATCAACCTTTACTTTGTGACTGTGTTTTGGCATCTTACAATCGACACTTAACATTGGTTAATATATAAATAGCAGATGTAACTGTTATAAACTGTGATGATTGATGATCATAAGGATTTATGTAAAAGTTGTTTTTCTCCTTTGTGATTTACTTCAGAAAGCTAAATTTCCTTAAACTCTAGATTAATCTCATACAAAGTGAAACATTGTAAGACTTTTTGTCATTGCTTTAATCCTGACGATTACAGCTTACAGCTCATGAAAACCCTAAATCCACTCAAGATATTAGAATAATGTGGGAAAAGTTCCATTTGCCAAGGTTTCCCGAGCCTTCATTTCCTCACTCTAGTTCAGTGACTTGACTATTATCCAGACAGCAATCACTGACACCCTTAAGCCACAGGGTGTTCTCAGAGGCTGTACCAAAGCATATTCATGGAAAGTTGACTAGAAGAGAAAAGTGTGGTAAGAAAAGGTACACAAGCAACAGGGATGAGCTCAGCGTCAGAGGGTTGTCAAACAAAGCAGATTCAAGAACTTAGGGAAGCTTCACAAGAGTATACTGAGGCTGGAGTCAGTGGATCAAGGGACACCACACACAGACAGGTCTAGGAAATAGGCTATAAGTGTTTGTGTTCTTAGTGTCGAGCCACTCCTGATCCAAAGACAACATTATAAGTATCTCCCCTGGGCTAAGGAGAAAAAAATGGACCGTTGCTCAGTGATCCAAAGTCCTGTTTTCAGAAGAAATGAAATTTTGCATTTCATTTGGAAATGAAGGCCCCGGAGTCTGGATGAAGATCAGAGAGGCACATAATGCAAGGTGCTTGAAGTCCAGTGTTTTCAGTTTCCACAGTCAGTGATGGTTTGGGGTGCCATGTCATCTGCTGCTGTTGGTCCATCCATTGTGCTTTATCAAGGACTTAGCACCTGCCCAAAGTGAAACCAAAACTACCAGAAGCTGTTTTTCTGACCATGGTATTACTGTGTTTGAGTGGCCAGCCAACTGGCCTGAACTAAACCTCACAGAGAATCCTTGGGGAAATGTAGGAAGATGAGAGACACCAGACTCAACAATACAGACAAGATGAAGGCTTCATAACACCCCAGCAGTGCCACAGACTGATTGGCCCATTGCCACATTCAACAGATGTAGTAATTTGTACAAAAAGAGCTCCAACCAATTAATAAGTGTATAAATGGGCACAATTTTCCAGACTATTGTTTTTGCAATATTCTAATATGTTGAGATGGTGAATTTTAGATTTTTGTAGGCCGTAATCATCAAGATAATATAAAAAGTTGAAAGTTTCACTTTTTGAATTAAGTCAAAGAAAAAATTTACTTTTTCATGATGTTTAAATTTTTTGGAGGTTCACCTGTGTGCTCATGTGTGTTTTGGTTGCAGAATGATCTTTTCCACCTAATAAAGCCTGAACATTGATTTATTCTGTATTTCAGTGTCAGGAATAGATACAAAAGGTTTTTCTGTTGAAATGAATAAAAAAAAATCTTCTTGTTAAGTCTAACTTCTTCCTTTTTCCTTCTTGTGTTGGTCATATTAGGTGCGGTATTCTTCCGGCCGTAAAGGTTTCCTTGGAGAATTTGTTGACAACCTGCGTCAGGAGTTCGGTAAGAATCAGGAGATGAAAGAAAACATAAAGAAGTTCAGAGAAGAAGCCAAGAGGCTCGAGGAGTCTGATGCTCTCCAACAAGCCCGCAGAAAATATGTGAGAAAGCTATTTTCCTCCTATATTCATGTGTTTATTTGTATTGCGTTAAAATGCAGTTGAAGTGTTTGTTTTAAACATGCATCCAGAAGTTTCTTTTCTTGTTGTCATCATTAGAAATCCATAGAGGCTGAGACTGTGAAGACCTCAGAGGTGTTTAAGAAAACATTTGGCTCTCTGTCAGACACCGTCAAGGAGGTAACATTTCAGCACGTATTCCTATTCACCAATTTATAAATATGAATATATGACATA
This sequence comes from Cheilinus undulatus, assembly GCF_018320785.1. Classification (NCBI taxonomy): domain Eukaryota; kingdom Metazoa; phylum Chordata; class Actinopteri; order Labriformes; family Labridae; genus Cheilinus; species Cheilinus undulatus. The sequence goes on from NC_054877.1 coordinate 31,446,141, forward strand.
TGAATCTAATCTAAATCTAAGTAAAAATACTGATGTCTTCCTGGTTTTTGAGTAAAATGCAACACCATACCTTAGACTTACTCATTTTTATTAATAAATGTCCATTTTGTGTCTTTGCTTGTGTTTATATTCTGTCCACAGGGTCTAGAGGAAGTGAGTCGCACTGACATTGGAAAGAAGATAAAGGAAGGAGTGGAGGAGGCAGCGAGGACTGCTATGCAGTCAGCTGAGTCTGTTTCTAAAGGAGGAGAGAAACTGGGCAAAACTGGTGCATTCAGGGCCATCTCACAGGTCAGGAGGAAAATATTATACTTATAACTTATTATGCTGTTTTTGTGGGGGTTTTGTTGTTGTTTTTTGTTGTTCTCTACCAGGATTCATTGTGGTTCTCTCTGTGACTTGATGTCATAAATGTTTTTTTAAATAATACAGTGGAGACCAAGTGAGTATTAATTAGTCTTCAGTCTAGTTGTCCAAATTAAACTGGTATGTGCATTTTTCAGTGTGTTTCCATTTAAAGAAAAAAGTCAGTGAAATTCTTCTGGCACTCTCTCTCCCCATTTTTCCTATCTCTCTAGCTGTCCCATCAAAATTAAGACAAAATGCCCTAAAACTGATCCTGGGAAAAAACAACACACTTCAAAAATATAGCCCTCCATTGTTCATATTGTATAAATAGAATTTAACATATTGTGTTTTATTGTACATGAAAATTGCCCCAACTTTCTCATAAGATATCCTCATGTAGGCCTTTCATTTGCAGAAAAGGACAACCACTCAAAATTTTGAATCTGTGAATTATTTCCAGGCACGGTATAATGTAAAAAAAGAGCTCATGTTTATCTTTAGGAGTGTTTAGAAGTACAAAACCTAAATGTTTTTATTTGAAAGTTGAAAGAATCTAACCTGACACGCCAAATGAATTTGTTTCACACATCCATCTGGTAAACCTTCCATAGACATTTGGGAAAGGGCAGAGCCTTTGAAAAAAAAAAAAACTTGGAGGGTGATTGGATGAACGTTCTGTCTGTCACATCTTTACGGGCCAATCGGAGCAACGAAACACATGACATAGTTGCTAAAGAGGGTCGCCGCTACTGAGGAGTAAACTCCATAGAGAACTGCATAACCATGGCGACTGTGGACACGTCAGTACATGACTTTTGTCATTTTAGAAAAGAAAACAACTCAATACTGTTCTTTGTGCTTCTTTTAATGAAGAAATGTTGTCAAGTTCTGATAAAACTGGCGCTTTAGCAGCATCCACGCTAATCTCTCACGCCATAATTGCACCGGCCTCTTGTTGCTTCTTGCCCTTCGTCATGACTCCGCCGCGCCTGAAAGTACTGCCCCTTACTTCTGATTGGTCCTGTCACTTTCTAACCGAGCCAGTGAGAAACACGAAAACAGGCGTATCCATCTGCTTTGCAAAGTTAGAAAGAAACATTGTATACAACAAATGTATAAATAAAACTCTCAATTCAGGTTCAACAGCGAGACTTGACTGAAAATACTCAGTTTTTACAGTTTTTACCTCACTAGTAATAAATGTGTGTCTTTTTTCTGTAGAGTGTGGAGACCATGAAGAAGGAGATAGATGTTGGTGATGCTGGCCCCTACAGAGCTCCTTCTCAGCTGAGAAAGAGAAGCGATTTCTCCTCAAAGGGAGCCGACAGCGATTCCAGAGTGTTTGAGGCCAACGAGTGAGTAATTATAGAAGCCCCTACTCAGTTAAAACTCCTTTTAAGCCATATTTACACTAGAAAAGTACAGGGTTTGTATTGGTGCTTGGAATCCTCAAAAGTGCTTGAAAATTTTATGTTGTGTTTTCAAGATTTGAAAAGCTCTTAAATTGTGTTTTTTTTTTGTCCGTTGATAAAAACAAAAGCTGCCTGTGAGAACAGTTCACCTATTAGATGGAGAAGTATAATAAGCTGTAGGGTCTCTCATGTTAAGAATAACAAAATAATTGATAAAATGATATCAGGAGAAACACAGTTTCTTTTAGAAGAATATCAAACAGTAACAAAGTAAACAAAGTAAACTTAACGTGGCAGATATTAATTTTGATGTGCCATCACATTCATATTTTCTTTAAAATTTATTGTGAAGGAATGCTGTTTATTGAAGGCAAATGTTTAACAATTACTACGTAGTGTTTACCTTTAATTTATGATCTCGTCTATAGCACCTATATACGGAAGAGGGTTAGTGCCAAAGGTGAAGGAAAAGTAATGCTCTACACATCAAAATTAAAGTCAAAATTATGAAAAAAATTTGAAATGTAAAGAATAAAGTGGAAAATTTGAGAATAAAGTTGATATAGTGTTTCAAGATTCAGGTTGAAATGTTGAGAAAGAAGTCGAAATGCCTAAAATGAAGTTTACATTAACAAAAAAGTAAAACCGTATTTGACCATAACAGACAACAGAAAACCATACAACTGTGTTTGTGAGATAAAAGACAACTAATTTATTTTCTTGTTAAAGGCAATTCTGAAGTATCAACTCTTGCCTTCACCTCTGGCCCTAATCCTCTTCCAAACCTATAGGATGCTATTACCAAACATAATTTTGGCTGTTTTGGCATAATTTGTGTTTTTGATTGAAAAGAAAGTGAAATAATATTTCACCTATGTCACCTATGTCAGGTGCTGGAAAAGCTCAAAAATGCACCTTGAAAAGTGCTTGAATTTGAACTGAGAAAAGGTTTATCAAGTGTTACCTGAAGAACTCTAGTAAATGTGATTGACCTCCCAACATCTGTATTTAGTCCATTTCACAGTATTCACACTGGATAAGCAAAGTCTGTTGTTTAAGTCAGATTTACAGACATTTCTGTAAATTTGTCACATCCACCATGTTTCACAGCATCACACTGTAGAGCCAGCTAGAAATTTATAAAGATTAGACATCTAGGAAAAAAAAGAAAATGTTCAAAGCCACTCACACATCTAAATGCTCTTAAGCCCTTGGTTCTTCAAATTTCAGTGTGCGCCTTCTGTAAATAGGTCTCCATGCTGTGCAGCAGAGTGGGAAATTAGCACCCCCCACCAGCCAAATGTGGGTATTTTTGAGCAGTGTCAGGTGAATCTGCTTAACTTAAAAGCCACCTGGGTAGGTAAATAAAAGTAGCCTAACCTAACAGAGTGATTTTGTTGGAGTAAACAGCATGAATGAAACCCATCTTTTCCACTTGTTCCTGCTGTGTGCAAAGCTGAGCGGACCTACATGCTCACTGACTACAAAACCTTCCTCCTCCCCGCTGTGTCAGAGCTAATGTCAAGTGTTTACAGACAGCTGTGTGCTGGGACAATTTGACTCAATATCACATGAGAATAGTTCTTCATGCACCTAGTATATCAGCTAAAGGTGTGTTTGAACCGATGGGTTGCTTGTCACAAGTCAAAAAAGTTGAACAAAACCTGAGTTTTGGCTTCAGACTGCAGAAAATGTGCAGAAACTATTAAATTCTATCAAGTCTAAAACTTATAATGCAGGAAAATGCCTGTGAATTTACAGTGACAGTTCAGCTTATTTGTGCAGCAACTTTCATCTATTAAATAGCTTCTAACTTGAATACTTTAAGCCTTGATTTTTATATTATACCTAATTATATAATGCTGCTTGTCAAAACAGAGTAGGTGGTTAAAACATTTTGTGGCTGGTAAGTATTTGCATCCACCAGACACATTGGCAGGTGGATAGAAAAGTTAAATCCCAAAGCTGCTGTGCACTGAAATGAGCAGGCTAAATTTATACCCAAAATATCATCAAAAACTTTAACCATTTCCAAAGCAGTCTTCATTATTGTTGACCAGAAAAGGAAGAAAAAGCTTCATAAAGAAAATACCATCCCACATTAGTGGAAGAGGATTTCTGTGTTTGCCAAGATATGGTCATTTATTTCTGTGGATTTTTTTTACTTAACAAATTACAGACACAGTCAATTCACAATGGCAATTCCAAAGACAATTTACAATATAATATATATCAAAAACACAAGTACTCTGATATTGATGTATTTTTAGAAGTTCCCAGTTTATACTAATCCTATGCAAATTAGGCTTTATTTAGACTGTAAATTTTTTCCTATTTAAACTATGACCTCTCTATTTGTAAAAACCTCTTAAAAGTGGAAGTTATTCTAGATTTTTAAAATGTATTTTTATTTTTTATGCAGAGAGGCTATGGGTGTCGTTCTCCACAAGGATTCTAAGTGGTTCCAGCAGTGGAAGGACTTCAAGGACAACAATGTTGTTTTTAACAGTAAGTAATTTCTCTGCAATCATCGGTTTATTTACTGTGAAATTAGCATTATGTAATTGATCACCTCCAGAATTCACACACATTACTCTCTTAATAGCCAGCAGAGGGCACCAGATTCTGTTCAGTGGCATCTTGATCTTGCCCTCATCTCTCTAACTTCTGTCCTCAGTTATGATGATAAAGTCTAGTATTTTTGTCAGTCTACTTCACTTATCCTGTATTGTTTTATTCAGGGTTTTTTGAGATGAAGATGAAGTATGATGAAAGTGATAACGCCCTCATCAGAGCGTCCAGAGCTGTGACTGACAGAGTCACTGACTTCCTAGGTAATGTGAAATCACACCTGGTGTTAATTTTGCATTATTGTCTTTCACTTCATTCTAAAGCAGTGGTTCTCAAGTGATGTAGACCCACTGTCCCCTCCTAAATGACAAGTCATGACACAGATTTCTGGAAAAAAATTTAATTCATACATTTCCAATGATAGAATGCTTTTTTTTGTTTTGTTTTGTTTTCTAAAGGTCTCAAGATATTTCCACACAATCATATAAAAACAGCTTTTTTTCCCAGACACACCTGTTGAGAACCACCTTTAAAGGCTAAAGAGTTTCAAATAATAACAAAAAGAAATCTGTAGCATGAAGCTCAGGAACCCAAGAAAGTGTTCCTGTCTACTGATGCCTTTTTTATATATAAAATAAACTGAAATCTTGTGTGATTTTTCTACATATGCCTCATCTTGTGGCCAAAGCCTGCTCATAAACATAAAAATATGCTTTGTGCCCTTCAAGCACAAACTTAGTTCTTGTTTTTTGTTTTCCAGGTGGTCTTTTCTCAAAGACAGAAATGTCCGAGGTGCTCACGGAGATTGTTAAAGCAGACCCAACCTTCGACAAAGACTCTTTTCTCAAACAGTGTGAGAAAGATATCATCCCTAACATACTAGAGGTAAAACTTCTCTGCTCAAATATAAATGCTTCATTGATCTATCAGGGTGTTTCACTAAGGAGGCAATGAATCGACTTCTTGATGAAATTCTTGTTTCATTCTGTGCAACTCTTTATTCCGGTCTAGATCACAGTTAGTAACTGACTAAATCTGGCTCCTGCCATCAGACTTTAATTTCAGAACAGCTATTAAAGTAACGGATGGCATGTTGCATCTGCTATCATGTTGTGTCCTTTCTGCTTATGAAGCAAGAGCTTCGACAAAAAAGAGAAACACTATCAGATATGCACCTTTAATAGCTAATTTCTATGTTTTTGCAATTAATTTGAATCATTATTTGTAAAAAATGAAGGATTACACCGTAAGCGTATGACACAGAACTGAAAATCAAACAGTCCAAGAGCAAACAAAGTGAGATAGCAACATGTAAAATCCAAATTTCAAACATTTTACAACACGCATTGCATTTAACAAATCCTCTCAAAGCTATCTCTGATATGACATCTCCTTAACCTTTTTACCCTCTTCCTGTCAGGAGCTAAAAGTATGATACACACTGCACACATAACTCTGCACTTTCAGAATTTTCACCCCTCAGTTTGGAAATCACTCAGTATGTTTATTTAAGTGCAGCTATGGTTGGAGCTCTGTTGGGCAAACTGGACTACTGTCCCTGTCCCAGTAAACATGCACAGTGGGTGAATCGATTTATTGACAAGAGCATGTCTGACTCCACATGTCTGTCTGGTTTCTCCTGTTGACATTGCTAACAAGTTAGCAAGCCTTAAACTGACTGTATGTAGAACTGGGGAAAAACTGCACAACTTAAAAGTTCGGTGCACTTTGTGCAAACTCTACACTCACTTTTGGCCAAAATGAAATCATGTTATCCTTCCTGACCTGGGTCTGGGCGCCAAAGATTTCAGGGTAAGGTTGTCACATTTAGATTTGCAGATAACTAAAAACTTCATACCTTGCTTACTGGAAGGTTTAAACAAAGATCTCTTTTTAAGAACCAGGGTGTGTAGGCCCATGCTGTTGGGATTTTATCAATGACAGCTGTTAAAGTGTTTTTTATTTTGACAATTATAAATTGCTTTTTTGTCTAGGTTCTTAAGGGGCTCTGTTTGTCTTAAGTACCATTCACACAGGACTAGATTACCCATAAACCTCTAATAACTCTGTTGATGTGTGAATTACCCCTGATGTCAGTGTTTGGTGCAGTTCGCATGAGATAAGTGAAGTCTGTAATGCACTTGAATTTACTGACATTTCTGAAAGAAAACATAAGGCTGACAGTGAGTTTTATTTCTAAAGTTCATATAAAAATGCAAAGATCATGTTCTGCAGGTTATGTCTTCATGTGTCCTATACAAACTGATTAGAGTTTACAATAGATAACCTGCTGAAGTGTTTTTTTTTCTCTATTTAATATATATATATTCATCATTTTTACATCTGTAACAAGCTGTCCGTGACTAGTGAATAATCTCCCCTCTTCTTCCATTACGCTTCGAGGTCACGTAACCCCCATTCCCCTGTGCATATCTGCTGCTGATAAACAGAAGAAGAGGGAGAGGACGAAAATCAAGCATCCCTCCTGTTAATGTATGAGAGAGCAAGGTGTCTCCTGTTGAATATGAAGCTCCCCTTTTCTTTTTAGTGTTTTTTATACAGGGGATGCTGTGATTATTATTCTGCACTCTATTAATTTGGGATCGTTACGCACCCACAACAACCCTCCTCGCACAGATCAGCTGCTGTAGTCTCATCACAGAATGCTGAGGGACACATTTCAAAATCCTAAATTGTGTTTTTCATGAAATGTAGGGTTAAATAATACTGACATAGACAAGATCAGGAATGTAAAGAGAAGCTGTAGAAGGAAAAGCCGAAGCACTGTGCATATTAAGAGAACAGCGATGCGCACATGTACACTTGGACAGTAGAGTTTAAATAAGTTGAGTGGAATAAAGTCATTTGTGAACATACACTGAAATTAACTTAAAGAAAGGTACTTTAATAACCTATTTGTGTCAAAACTTCACAGTCTCCTACACTGCCTCTGTTAATTTTTCTGAATAGAAAAAGAAGAAGAAAAATCCTCACGGACCATAAAAACATAATTACCAGCCTAAGTTACAGATCTTTGGACCCCTGTGTGTGCTGAAATATGGTCGGTAATGTTCTGGAATTTTTACTCAACAAATTACAGACATGGTAGATTCCCACAGAATTAAAAAAAAACACACACACACATCCTGCGCGATTATTAAAAATTACTAAAGGTCCCTAAGTAATCCTAATCCCTAGTGAAGAGAACTTAGATTCAAGAAGGGAGCTCAAAGGAAAACGGTTTGGTACCACTGTTCTAACTTACAGTGATATTCTTATTGACCTCTCTTATGCTAAGGATTTATGCTCACTGACTTCTGAACCAAAACCTGTACTCAGACAAACACACTTAGATGTATAGTAAAAATTCAGTTGTGGTCCTTCTTACACAACAATTTTACTTTTTCAAGCTGATTGCAAATACACTGACTGATTTAAATGATGAGATTTAGGCTCAAAACAAGTTCTGACTTAGGCTGTATGGTAAAATAGTTCCTGTTCACTCATTTAAGACTGTTTTTGATGTGGTTTAATTAAAGCAAAGCTGCATTTGTATTCTACTGTTATATATTCATTTAAGGGTTAAAAATAAATACAAGACTAATTTCTTTATGTAAACCACTTGTTGAAAAGTCTTCTGTTTAAATTATACTTTAACAATCACAGTTTCTCTGTCATCTTTGCAGGCTATTATCCGTGGAGAGCTGGATGTGTTGAAAGACTGGTGTTATGAAGCCGTAAGTTCAAGCTGCTCTTAAGAAAATTTCACACTTAGCCAGTTTTATATACTTTATATGCAGCACAAAGATGAAGATTTCTTATCTTTATTATTTCCCTGTATCCTTAAACAACTTGTTATATAAACACCCATGATAAATGCTGCAAGAGACAAGCTGGAGCTTTTTCCATGCCTGTGTACAAACATCATTATCAATCTTTTCATAAATAGAAGCTATTATAGAGGTTCTATTAGTCCGTCATCTTAAAGGGATAGTTAGGGGTCATTTATAGATGGCTTGTATGTTGTATTTATCAACAATAAATGTACTACATACAGACAACAGAAGTGTTTGTGAAGCATCATTGTGATATCAGTTGTGTTTTCTTGTGTCTGTCCTCAGACGTACAGTCAACTGGCTCACCCAATCCAGCAGGCCAGAGCACTCGGGCTGCTCTTCCAGTCCAAAATCCTCGACATTGACAACATAGATGTGAGTTTTTCACACTTTCACAGCAGAGATCACACATGAAGTGTTGCATAGCTCTGTGTTTTGACATTCCAGTTTTAACATAGCCTTTTTTCTGCAAGACTTGCCCCTTTATTCTTCTCCTTTTTAATTAACACTCACTTAATCTGAATGTATGCAAGCAGACTAAATTTTATTGTTTGATTCCATAATCAGGTTGCTGCAGAAAGTGACATCAACTGCTTTAATTTCCTTCCTCTGATCTAATTTGTTTCTCTGTTTTGTTGTACTCGTAGCTCGCAATGGGTAAGATGATGGACCAGGGTCCTGTCCTCATCATCACTTTCCAGGCTCAGGTTGTCATGGTGATTCGCAGCCCCAAAGGAGACATAGTGGAGGGAGATCCGGTCAGTAAATTCATAATCACTGCACCAGCAAAGTGAATCTGATTTAATCTGAGTTATTTTAAGGAAGTCAACAGCTCAAATGGTTAAATTAGATCAGCTCCCATCCATCCGTCTTTATTACTTATATACTTACAACATATAGATCCTCCTCATAAGCTTAAACCTTTCTTCTCTTCTCTTCCTCTGTCAGGGTAAGGTGATGAGGATGATGTATGTTTGGGCATTGTGTCGTGACCAGGAGGAGCTGAACCCCAATGCAGCCTGGAGACTCCTGGATATCTCCGCCTCCAGCACTGAGCAGGCCCTCTAGGTGGTGGAGGTGGAGGCAGGCAGAAAGGATAATATGGGACTTATAAACTGTGAAGAAGAGGAGAAGATACAAGGATGTGCTGGGAATGCCTGCACATACTGACTCACAGCGGTCATGTATATAGGTTTGAATATATACATGAACATAGAGATAAACTAACAGAATATGATATATCCATTCAAAACTGTGCATCCAACAGTGTGAGTGTGTAGCCTCCTGCAATGGTTAGCAAAGTGTTTGGGTTTCCAGTACTTGCACATTAACTTTGAAATGAATGGAACCATTTCAAAGGAACAACAGATGCCATGTTCCTCCTTTTCTTCTAACTTTGAAGTCTATCACTGCATTGACAACATGGACTTAGCAGTGGTGATATGTATGATGGTAATTGTAAATGTTGCAGCAACCAAGAAAGCTAGTGGGACAGCCAAACAGATGTTGCAGATCAAGGCAAATAATCCAAGGCTTTGGCTCATTTAGATTATTAATATATTGCGAAGAGCACTATATGGTGGCACAGTGGTTAGCTCTGTTGCCTCACAGCAAGAAGCTTCCTGGTTGTACAGGGGCCCTTCTGTGTAGAGTTTGCATGTTCTCCCTCTCCATCAGGGCTTCTTTCCAGGTACTCCTTCCACCGTCCAAAAAAATGCTGGTTAGATTAATTGGTGACTCTAAAATTCTCTGGGGGGTGAGTTGGAGCATGCCTGGTTGTTTGTTTCTATAGGTCAGCCCTGGGATTGACTGGCAACCAGTACAGGGTCCACCTCTTGCCCAGTGACAGCTGGGATCAGGTCCAGCCCCCCAGTTACTTGGGGACAAGCAGTATGGACAGTGAAACCATTTCAATGGCTTCTTTGATTTAAAGTCCATCCATCCATCTTCTTCTGCTCATTCGAGGTTGAGTCACGGTGGCAGCAAGTGAAGTACGTCAACTAAGACGTCCCACTCCTCAGTAACTTTTTCGAGTTCCTCCTGAGGGATTCTGAGTCACTTCCAGGCCAGATGGGATATACAGTTCCTCCAGCAAGTTCTGGGTATGCCCGAGGTCTTCTCCCAGTTGGACGTGCCTGGAAGACCTCCACAAGAAGAAATTTTGATCAGATGCCAGAATCACCTCAACTTGCTCCTTTCAGTGTTTCAGTCATTAACTTTGTGTAACCGAAATAATGGGATTGCGGGCTCAAGTAGTCAAAATGAGACTTCTCTGGAGGGTGTCTGGGCTCAGCCTTAGAGATAACCATGAGAAGAGTAGAGCCACTGCTCCCTCACATTGAAAGGAGCCACTTGAGTTGATTTAAAGTGGAGCTGTCTTAAAGTTGGAGGAGGCAACTTTTTTAAAAAAAGGAAAACAACATTTGGTGAGAATCTTGAAATTTTAAACAAGAGTAATGTTGAGTCAATCCCTCCAAACACACAAACATTTATGCCTCACTTTCTGCCATTCTTGTATAACTAGCTTGTTAATGTTAGCTTCTGGAAGTCTCAACATTTTCATTTCTACATGTGTAGGCGGGTGAGTGGTTGGTAAGTTGGCCATAAAGCAGCCCTACAATCATTTAAACATATCAGAGCAACAAAAGAAACCTTAGAAAATATTACCTTGTTTGTATTTTCATCAGGTAATACAAGCAGTATATGTTCTCTCAAGCTTCATTGAGCTTCCAGGAACTGTACAAACCTGTACTGTAAGAAGAAATGTATCTAAACTTTTGTAAATATATTAAGTGTTATGTTAAGTGTCTTAATAAGCTTGGGTGGGACCACATGTCATCATGGCAGCTTTTTTTTTTGTTAAAAGATCATCTACAACATCATGTTGTACATTCTTCATCTGTTGTACTAAAATGTTTGTTCACATTTCTGTATGTTGCTTTACAAGGACTAAATGCAGAGGATGGAAACTTCAATGAATGACTTCTATAAATGTGAATGTTGTGTTGGGTTTTATTGATATTTATTCTGTGAGACCACAAGCTGAAAGGCCAAAAGATTGAACACATTTTTGTTTATGTTCATTATTTTTGAGCAACAAAAACGTCAGTACCTGTGAGGAATAATAGGGCCCTGTAGAATATCAGAAGTGCCCAAACTTTGAGAAATTTTTTTGAAGAATTAAATTTGTATAATTACAGAAGTAGTCTAAGCATGTAATGAGACTAAGTCTATTGCTGATCAGAAATTATCACTAGCCAGAGTTCATATATCATGTTTGTTAAGTTTTTGGCCACACCTGTTCATTACTGAATTAAGTGTTTCAATCAGACACATTGCCAAAGGTGTATAAAATCAAGAATCTAGCCATGCAGTCTCTATTTGCAAACATTTATGATACAAAATGGGTCGGTGAGCTCAGTGACTTCAAGCGTGGTACTGTGATGGATGCCACCTTTGCAATAAGACAGTTTGTGAAATTTCATTCCTACTGGATATTCCACAGTCAGCAGTAAATGATATTAGAAAGTGGAAACATTTAGGAACAACAGCAACTCAGCCACAAAGCAGAGGGCCACATCAAATCACAGAGTGGGGTCAGTGACCACTAAGGCGCATGGTGTGTAAATGTCACTAACAAGCACAAAAGCTGTGTATCAGGAGCTTCATGAAATGAGTTTTCATGGGCAGCTGCATGCAAGCTTCACATCACCAAGTCCAATGTCAGATGGACTGGTGTAGGCAAGCCAACACTGGATTGGGTGGTAGTGGAGTGGTGAATCATTCTTATCTTGGCAGTTTGGTGGGCGAATCTGAGTTTGGCAAATGCTGGGAGAACGTTACTGCCTGACTACATTGGGCCAGCTGTGAAGTTTGGTAGAGGAGGGATATTGGTATAGGGCTGTTTTTCAGGTTTGGGCTATGCCTGTTATCTCCAGTGAAGGGCAGTCTTAATGCTTCAGCATACCAAGACATTTTGGACAATGCTACTTCCAACCTATTAGCAGCAATTTTTTAAAAGGCCTATTCTATTTCAACACGACTGTGCCCCAATGCACAATGGAAGGACTATAAAGACATGGTTTGATAAGTTTGGTGTGGAAGAACTTGACTGGCCCCCAAGAGCCCTGACCTCAACCCCCATCAAGCACCTTTAGGATGAAGTGGAACAGAAATTGCAAGCCAGGCCTTCACAACCAAGATCAGTTCTCACCTCATAAATGCTCTACAGAATGAGCAGCCACAAATTCCCACTTAAACACCTCAGAATACTGTGGGAATCCTTTCAAGAAGAGTGCATAGCTGTTATAGCAAAAAGGGGTAAACCAGATATTAAAGTGCAATGTTAGTGGAATGGTCAGGCATCCAAATACTTTTGTCTATTTACTGCATTTTAAAGCTTATGAACAATTTGATCCAGATAAACGATCCAGATTTGGTGCAATAACCGTTCTTCTGCCAAAAATCATACGTTTGTATCTATGCATGCCATTTTACCACAAATAATGCTGATCATTGTGTGTCACAGCCTCATGATTTTAATTATGGTATCACACAAGGAAGCATTCTTGGACCCATTTTATTCTCACTTTACATGTTACCACTCAGAAATATCATCACACAACATAATATCAACTATCATTTATATACCGATGACACCCAGTTACATCTCTCTGTTTCCCCTGATGACCCCTCTTCTTTGTGCTCTCTCATTGCCTGTATCTCTGACATTAATGTATGGATGAGCAAGAACTTTTTAAAACTAAATGACAACAAAAGTGAAATTCTTTTAATTGGACCCAAAGAAAAACAAGAGCAACTACAAACACAACTCAGAGGTTTTAACAGTTACATTCAAACAAGCGCCACAAACTTGGGAGTGGTTTTAGATTCAGATTTAAGTCTTAACCCACATTTTAATAAGGTCATAAGTACAACTTTCTTCCATCTAAGAGACATCGCCAAAGTGAGACCTTTTTAACACAAAAAGATGCTGAAATTTTAATTCATGCTTTTATTAGCAGCCGTTTAAATCATTCTAACTCTCTTTTTACTGTATTACCCCAAAAGTCAATAAAAAATCTACAGCTTATTCAGAATTGTGCTGCAAGAATTTTAACCACAAAGAAGAGAGTTGAGCATATTACCCCTCTTTTAAAAACCCTGCTTTGGCTTCCTGTTTCTTTAAGAATCGATTTTAAAGTTCTTTTAATTGTTTTTAAAGCTGTACATGGCCTTGCTCCTCCATACATCACAGACCTCCTTTCTTTTTATGTCCCTAATAGATCCCTTAGGTCCTCGACTGCTTCACTTTTAAATGTCCCACGTGTGACCCGCACAAGCACCGGGGAGAGAGCGTTCTGTTTTTACGCCCCAAAACTCTGGAATTCAATCCCCCTGGACTTTAGACTATCCAGCTCCACTGATGTTTTCAAAAGAAAACTGAAGACACACCTTTTTAATTTGGCTTTTAACATGCGATAATTTTTATTTTTTAATGTTCTTATATATTTTTACCTTAGTATTATCATTTTTTAATCAATGGTTTTGTATTCTATTGCCTTGTTATTTATTTTTTGTCTCTCCACTGTATTGATTTTACTTCCTCATTTTGTCTTATTCTATTCCTTGCTATATTTTGTTCTCTTTGTCTTTTCTTGATCTTTGCTGTCTGCCTGTTCCTTGTAAAGCACTTTGGGCTACATGTCTTATGTATGAAAGGTGCTATACAAATAAATAAAGTTGAGTTGAGTTAATATGTCTGTAGGGATCTATAACTATAATTTGCTTTATGTAGACATTTTGGGGCTTTCTGAGGGGCCTGAGCCTTGCTGTTGGGACCAAGGGACTTTTTTGGATTATCATTAGAGTAGTGATAGTTTTAAACGTAATTATTGTTGCATACCTGATGAGTATATCTTGAGGCCAAGGCAATTGCCTTCCCTTGCCTAATGGTAAAACTGCCTAGGCTCATGGGTGCAAATAACTGCCAGCAGTAATTCTAGTTCTTGTTAATTTCTTGTAACATTATGGCCCAACTCTGAAACTTGGGGGCTTTTTTATCCTAACCTTGACCTAAAAGTTACTCGAAAATTATTCAGTAACCTGGGAATTATCACTTAACTTATATAGAAAATTATCATCTTATTTCTTAAAAGTACTTAGTAAAATACCCCTTAATTACAGAGAACTGCCACGATATAACAAGGAATCACTTGATAATTAATACATTAATACTAGATAAATACTTACTCAATATTGGCATATTTCCAAGTTTTTTCTTGTGAAATGGCAACTTATTACAAGGCCATTACCACCTTATTCTCGAGAAATTACCAGATAAAATACCAGATAATTAGATTTATTACTTTATAATTACTTATAAAGTAACTAAGGCCCACTAAAATAATAAATAAAGTGCAATCCAAAATTTTAAGGTGCCAGAGAGTTCAAGGTTGTAAATTTTACTCTACTGCTAGCTGCAATCTTAAGCAAAATTTCCCCCTAGGAAAGTCTAGATCCAATCATGATGCAGCTGAGGTGAATCACAGTTTAATAGCTCATTCCTATCTGTAAAAGTTCAAGGTAATTTGATTTAATGTAGGATTTATTCAAACAGTCATTTAGAGAGGAATACATTGGGTTACAGCCAGCTAAAACCAAATTTCAGCATTTCTAACGAGTACTAACAATCTATTACAACATTAGATTGGGGAATGACAAATTTAGCTTGAAAAAGAGTGAATTATTGATACATTTTCTAACCATAATGACTAAGTCCCCATGATGTATTATACACTTTCCCAATATCATCCTTCAACTTTCCTCTATAATTTTATTTGAGTTGACAAAAGAGCCATATATTCATGAGTTTATCTTTTTTTATCCAGTAATGTCTTTGTGAGGAATAGAAAGAGCTGTGTTATGATTTGTTTCACCCAGACTTCCTGGAGTCAGCAGCTTTGTATGTGCTGTGTGTGTTTGAGCTCACAAGAGAAAATTAAACTCTGCTCGTTGTTCCTTTATGTGTGTGTGTCCTTTGTTTTCTCATTTCAAAAGCTGACATGTGTTGATAGATGTCCATGGATCTGGCCATTGACATTGGTTGATAAACCTATGGACTTGATGGTATAGGGATGATAGATCAGGCTTTAAATAACACATGCCTGTAGATTCACACACAGGGCCAATAAATAGGAGACCTCATCCCACAGCTGTCTGTAGTGATGAATGACTGGAGACATCCTTATACTAACTAACCTCCTTCACTCCGCACGAGTCCACTCACTCCTCTTAAAGCCTGCTGGGAGTCTGTGTGGACAAACAGAAACTCTACAGAAAAGTCCAATATTGCTAGTTGATGGTACTCCTAAGGACATCCATAAGCATAGGTTAAAAGAAAAACATTAATATAATGGGCTTAAGTAAAAGCACCCTCCTGGAAAATGTCCATGTTTCCCCCCTGAGCAATGAGTGCTCTTATTATACCAGAATAAAAGAGGTTGAATGCATCAACACAACAGACTGTAAGCAGAAAAAGCCTCAGAGGCAGTGCAGTTCCTCCCTCTATGTACTTCTTTAAGTATGTTCTTAGTGGTACGCTATATAAGCAGTGCTCTAACCTACATCATAAAAAGGAGTATGGTGACTGCATTAATGTCAGACCATGACGTGAGCATTAGTGTCATTATTCATTGCTGAAATGCCATAAAATGCATTGCTTATTTTGTTTTTACTCTAATCTTTGTTCTGGTTTTTGTTCCTCTCTAAGTTTCAGAGGGAAAATAGTTAAAGATTACAGTTTGACTGAAAAACTTCACAAAAACATTGCAAAATATTGGAGGAAGGGACATATAAATGGATATTCTGTCAAGGAAGTAAACAAAGTAAACCCCTGGAATCACTCCTTTTTTGCACTTGCCAAGGGAAAGTTGCTATGTAAATTATAATTTATTCATGCATTCATTCAACTTAATCCCAGAGGGAAAATTCAGGGTTTACAGTCTGGTACTGAGCATGCTAGACACACAAAGGCCAGGAATACATGTGCATGAACAAACATGATACGCTCATGCACTAATGGAGAGATAAGAGAGGGAGGAGCCTTCCATGAAAGGCACCCGAGCAGCTGGGGTTCAACTCTCACTAAAGGGCATCTCAGCGGTGTGTGGACAGTGAAGTGGCTGCTCTCCAGCCACCAGCAAGGCCGCTCATAAGGGGGGATAACGGGGAGAACTTTGTGGGGCCCAAGGAGGTCAGCAAAATCATGGTATATTGTAAAGTTAATCTGTGATAACTATATTTTATTAGTTTATTTTTAACCACTCTTATCAAAGCAACAAATATTAATTTTATTTATGTAGTAGTACGTTTTTATAGCATTTTTCAAAATTTTAACACCTTTTCTTCAAAACAGAATGAGTTTTTTTGGTAATGATAACAACATGGATGTGCACTTTGGCTAGACCTTTTGGAAAGTAATGTCAGACTTCATAGCTAAGCCATGCTGTTCCCAAACATCACCTCAATAACTTTTAGTAAAAATAATTTAAAAAATGCAAAAAGAGGCAAAAAAAAAAAAAGTGAAAATTTACTCAAATTAGTTAAAAGTGGCAAACAATGTGTAAAAAAGTGGGGAGAAGTGATCACAGAGTAGAAAAAATGTGTTCAAAGAGGCAAAAATAGGTTAAGACAGGCACAGAAGGGTCAAGAATGGGGCGTAAAATGGTGAAAGTGGCAAAAAAATGGGCAGCTAAGGTAGTGAGGAGGCATTAAAATAGCAGAAATAGGTAGAAAGTGTTTAAAAGGGTTTAAAGAGGCAAAAATGCATTGAAAGTGGAAAAAATGTCGAAAATAATCGGGCAGTAACAGTGAAGAAAAAGGGTTTGAAAGCGGAACAAATAATTTTTTTTGAACAAGAGAACCCAAATTAGTTTCTTACACTTTTTAGCTCCAAAATGAGGTAAACATTAGCCAGGATGCTAACACCAATGCTACTGATCCAGCCATAGACTGTAGAAAGAATTGGACAAACCCTGTGTGACGTCAGCTGTCTGCTTACAATAGGCGGACTCAAACAGCTCTTGAAGCCAATGCGTGGAGGCTTCTATATTGAAATGGCGGTCTCAACCAAACTTTGGATCAAACTAAAGGCCCTCCCACTAAGCGCGACTTCCTGTCAGCTAGCTAGCTAGCATTCTGGTTGACAGATACGTAGCCTCTGCCTCTCGAGCTATCTGTCAATCAAATGAGACGCGCCAATCACCACGAAGTGAGGTTTACCCTAAATATAATCTAAATGATTGTGGTACAAAAACATTCACCCCCAATGCAGTGAGAGCACATAAGACACTAGCTAATCAGACACGTTTGGTATTTTGAACCAGGCTGTAAAACAGTTTATTTCTAGTGTAAAAATCGGCTGTTTAACAGGTGTCCAGACGGGACTTCCGGTGTTCCTGCAGCCAGCCTCAAGCGGACACTCGCAGTACTGCATTTTTGTGCACTTCCGCATTGGCTTCATTTTTCAGGACTGGAGGTTGCCGCTTGGATTCAACACACATTGAAACTGTGTCATCAAAAAGTCTCAACTGGGGAGGGCCCATTCACTGTGCTGGTCAGGGGTCCTGCCAATTCTTTGGGCGAGCCTGGCCACCAGAACTGTTTCAAGACTTTGGTCTACACCAATGACTGAAACCCATGACCCTTCAGTTCCCAACCCCACATTAATCACAGGGAAAGAAGCAGTTGTCAAAGTTTTAGGACAAATGCTTGGAGAGTGAGGCAAAGTGTTTCAGTCTGTACAACCATTTTGAATGGATGGTAACAGAGGAAAGTTAGTACTTTACAGCTCTAAATGGACTTTTGGCCTGCAGTTATTAGAAAATGTCTACATGCATTGAGTATGATCTGTACACTTTACTAAAAATGATTTTTGTCACAGTTTAACAGATTTATCTGGCACAGAGGCAATCAATATCACAAATTACTCAGTACTGCAGAACTTCTAGAGTCGAGTGTCATCTAGTCAGATTAAAGGAGACATGAGCCTATAGTGGTCTTGCATTGAGCTAAGAGGCTAGCTCAGCTCCTTTAACATATAAAAAAAGAATCCTAATTTTGTCACAAACATGCTTTTAATTGAAACAGTGATATATACTCTTTAATGTGAGCTGCTGAAGTTAGCTCCCATTTGAGTGCCAGTTTCCTTTCCTCCATCCCTTTGTCATTGTTTCATCCACATTTAAAAAGCCAAACTGTGACAAAATGAAGAGCCGTTTGGGAGCAAAACAACTAGCTCTACTGAGCCGAGCCAAATGATCCAGATCTTTAAAAAGAAATGGAATTCTCACCACAATGAGCCAGCCTGGACCGACATTAGCCACTGAAACACAGGTCAGATCAGAGTTGAGTGTGCTAAACTGTACTGAACCAAACCAGACCACCTTGTGGAAATGGACTCTGGTCCATGATTGAGAAGTAGTCTTTTATAATTCCTGCCTCCTGCTGTTTGTTTGAGGTTTTTTAAAAACGTAAAAAAGCCTGAGTATTTCACTACTTTCCAGGCACAAAAGTAGCTTAAGGATTAAGAATGTTTTTATTTTTACACTTGCTAGTGTACTCTTACTAGTGTTTTTCAATGCAGAAATCCCTTCTTGCCCCCCAAAGGAGAGTTCTTTGCTGCTTGACATTATCTGCAAAGAAGCTACGCTAATTTGAGCAAAGATCAAGTTAGCTTTTGGTCAGTTGTATCAGGTATTTTACTGTTGTCTGTCTTGTGAGTCTTTTAAGTTTAACAGAAAAAACTAAGCAAAGGTGAACTAAGCTATGCAGATTTTAGCCACGAAAACTAAGCTTCTATAAATAACATCTGGAAAGCATTAGGCTGGGTGTTTCACTCTGTTTTCACTCTTTGTGTGAAAGCCACGAAAAGTTGCCCACTTAATGTAATTAACAATATAAACGCACCCAGACAAACTTTCAGACAGTAAGGCTAGGTGTTTGTCTCTGTTTAGTCTGTATGCAAAGCCAAGTAAAGATATACAGTTAAAGGGCAATTTCTGTGTTTTTGAAGTTGGAAATGTATAAAGTACCTTGTAATAGTAGTGGCACTAGCCTCCAGTAATTTCAGAGCGCATTACCCCCTTTGAACAGAATGCTCTTGGGAAAGCTAGGCTATACAGCATAGCAGATGGCTGCCCTGTATAGCAAGTTTAAGGTAAAAATGGGCCATTGTTGGCTCAACTGTACGCCAAATCAAAAATTGCTGAAGCGTTTAATTTGTCACCCAGAAAGCTTCTGTGTTTGGCACTATTTTGCAATGCAAAATGTGTAGTCTGACCTCTGCTAAAGGGACTGTCATCAGACAGTCCATAAACTTTTGGAAGAACTCCAGAATAGCTCTGAAATATCTGAATTTAGCCTGCCAGACACTTACTTCCATGTACACCCCAATGAACTTCAATGAAGTTGTCTACATCAAGAAAAGTTTGGGGTTTTGACTGTGGCTAGGATAAGACTGTACCTGGTAAAGTAGGTGACTTATGCCTCTTGGTTCTGCCTGTAGGGAAGGTCTTAAACAAAGACTTAAGTACACAACAAGACCTCATATGGCTTCATATGGTAAAGTAACCTCATAGCCGACATCCTGTTGTGTTGACCTGTGTCTGCTCCCTGAGCCGCAGCTTGACCTCCCCCTGAACCATCTGTAACCACACAGAAAACACCGGAAATGTTAGCTTTCATAACCTCATATGTTGGAAACATTTATCAATTATAAGCCCAGTGGGCATCCTGCAGGAGCTCTGCTGGCTATGATTTGATTATGAGCCCTGTCAGGACAGCGTAGCAGTGCTCTGACTATTAATTAAACCTATGGGGAGACCCTAGGAAGCTCCAGGCAGGGGAGATGTGAATGTGTATGGACTACAGTCTGCCTCAGTGTTTGTACACTTTTAATTGTGTCAATTAATTTACTTCTCACAGTGAGTGTTTGAGATTTAGCTGCAGGCGCAAATCAGGTCGCTCCACTTGATTTGATCTACATCTTGATCATGTAATGCTTCTGCAGGTCAGCAAAACTTACAACAAAGTATCGATAAAAAACAGCCATTACATTGCACACATTTTACAGTATAATGAAATATCTCCTTGTAGAATCTATGAGATTTAATAAAACAAACGTCTTAGTAATTTACTATGGGACAACAACAAAAATAATAATTTTGACCTATTCTTTCGTCACATATCTTTTTTTATTTATTTGTTTTAAACATGCTGATTTTTGGTCAAGCAAAGCCATCAATTTGCTGAGATCCCTTGACTTGTGTGGCTTTCCAAACTCTATGTGCTGATCGGAAATCATGTTTTATGTTGTTAAAAGAACCTTTGAGAGTGTTATAATTTGCACTCTACTGTGAATATGCTAGTACAGCAGCTTGTCCTAAAAATGGGCCTAATTTTAGTCCAGTTTTATTAAAAAAAAAAAAAAAAAAAAAAAATTTCTTTCTGTGATATTTTTCATGCCTCTACACCAGCGACAGCCAAGGCCAGGGGCGTTATGTTCTCAATCTGTCCCTACAAGCCATTCTTGTGAATGCACTATCTCAAGAACCCTTTGAGGGTTCTTCTTCAGTGAGAACTCAAGGAAAATCTGATTAGATCTTGAACTTCATAAGTTTATAATCAAGGTCATTAAGACTGATGTTCATCCTTTGCTTATGAACGTGATATCTTACAAACACTAAGAGGAATTTCCTTCAAAGCTTGCACAAATGTGCATAATGACTCAAGGATTATCTGATTAGGTTTTAAAGGTTAAAGGTCACGGTTAAAAGTCGTAAAAGTGTTCTACAACTTATAAATTTGTCTCGGCTCATGTGAAAGTGTTTTAGCCTCTGTAATTTAGTTTTAAAATCTAAATTTTAAAATTTAAATGAAGTTTTACACGTTTTACATCTGTTTCATGAAATATAAAAATGTTTCGGTGAAAAGTGTTTGCTCTTGTTGCTCTTTTTGTACATTTGTTCCATAGATAGAATTTGAGTTGTCATTTTTTTAAAAAGTGTTTTTCTAATGTCAATTTGTTTTATGAAATATAAAAATGCTTTGTTGTTTGAGAAATTTTGTTCAAACTTTGCACAAATTCTCATTATGACCAATGGATTAAAGGTTAGATTTTGAAGGACAGAGTCCTTGGGCCTCATGTTCACTCCTTGTGCATGAGACAAAAACACTTTAATAACCTGACTGTTTCAGTACACCTTAACTCCTCCAATAATTTTCAAAAAGTCATGGTGAAGTGCTTCTTTTCTGCCTCTTCTTTCAGTGCTGTTCTTTCAAGTAAAGAAATGTGGTCCAAATCTGATAAAACTGCAGCTATACAAGAGCTACATCCAAGGTAATTGCTTTGCTGGCAGCAGCCATTACTACCAGCTCCCTGTACAACCCCACCATGCCCTTCTGTACTGCCTTATTTATAAAGTTTATTTGATAGCCTGTTACAAACAAGTTATAAGTATTCTTCTCACTGATTTGTCTGGTCTGTTATCACATGCACTATTGTTTCAGATTAGAGTTTTGCAAAATGGATCTGCCTGATCACAGACCTGGAACCTGCCCAGTCAATCCGCTTTGCAGTGTTAAGACTAGAGGAGATTTTCTTCAAACTTTGCACACATTTTCACTGTGACTAACTGGCAAACTGATTAGATTTTGGAGGTCAAAGGTCAGGTATTCGTGTCATCCCTGCTTGCTTAAATGACTCAAGGATGGACTCATTAGGTTTTGGAGGTCAAAGTTATGAGGCATCAAAGAATTTTAGACAAACTTTAAAAAAATTTCAACTCCAAGGATTCAGATTAGTAGAGATAGTAGAGGCATTGGAGAAGTAGCAGGGGTTGAAGTGGCATTCAGGATGTCTTAACAGGTGAAAATTTCTTTTATCAGATGGAAAAAACCATTACAACTGGGGCTGTATGTGGTTTTCTTTCAATTGAATCATTAAAAAATCATCAACTTAAATTTAAACACCACCAAATTACAGATGAGTCAGAATGTCTTTAATTTACATTACAGCCCGTAAGTAGATTGCATTAGTCTTTCCAAGACACTTACAAAGAAATTTAACTGGCTTAAAAGGAGTGACCATATATCGAAGGAGCTCTGAATATCCAAAAGACAAACACTGTAGTTGAGTTTAGCTGTGTTTTCAACCTCCTTTTAAATAAATGAACTCTTCTGTAAGTCATCAGTTTCATTGATGCCAGCAGAAGCCATCTACAATGCAGTTAAAGTGGTCCCTTTACATTTTACCTTTAAGTAACTCCAGCGCTGCTGGATTAAAAGATTTGAGGATTAAGTTAAGTTAACTGTCTCAGATGGGCCTGACATTTGTCAAACATATGTCGTCCCTCCTTCTCTCTTTAGAGAAGAAAAATGGTCCAAAAACCAAAGTTTTGAAGTAAAAAGTATTCCATGTAAGAAAGCACTTGTCCTGTTCACATGTTAACTAGATTGAGTCTATATACAGAGGTGGATACTAATTTGCATAAGGAAAATGTTTGGGTTTTGTTAAATGTGCTCCAGTAAACAACAACAATAAAAGTGAGTGAAACTCATGTGCACTTTATGTGTGCCATACTGGCTGCCTCACACAGACCTCTTACATAATGCAGAAAACACACGCTACTCTGTACGCTTCACTCTTCCAAACGAAAAGATTATGTGTTCACTCCATACAGGGACAGTCCGGAGTGGACACGGGAGGGGGGGTGGAGAGAGGGAGGCAGGGCGGATCCGTATGCTGAACAGACTTAAAGGTCCTGACAAAGCGGAGGAGGTGCTTCAGGATGTGACAGAGTTCAGACCTGCAGCTCCGCGTGCAGCTGAGCGAGCCTGGAGCTGTCCGAGGTGCTGAACAGCTGCTGCTGCTGCAGGATCAGCATCATCTTCATCATCATCATCATCATCATCATCATCTGATTATGCATCCTCACCTGTGACTCCAGCCAGGAGGTAAGTTCTCTAATCTGGCCATTCACGTGTTTGTTTATCTCTGTGGTGTTTGTTATAATTGAGCTGCGATGTGTAGAAGTGTGTAGAGCTGTGGAGGTCATCTCGTGCGTGGTTTCTCACATGTCACACGTTTACAAGTTGTGTTGTGGAGGATGCAACTTTTTTTGATGTTGTGCAACTTTGTGTCACCTTGGAATGATGTTGACTGTCTGTGTTTGAAAAAAAATCAGACAAACTAGTGTTTTATTAAACAGAAAAATATGAAATTTAACTTGACAGTCAGGTGGTACAATGCCCTTCATCACAAAAAAATGTATGTTGGCACTTATTTCATGTTTACCAGTTTTCTAAGTGATAAGGCTCTAATTTTTCATCTTTGCATTGTTAGTTATCTGTTTGTTAAGAAACTCTTCAGATTGATAAGGCAGTATTATGTTTTGAATCAGAATCAGATCTAATGAGACATGAGTGCTTTAGTGTTTATCTTACGTCATTTATTATGTATTTGTCATGATCTAAAGATTGAAAATAGTACAATTGCTTTTTTCTTTATTTTAAAAGCTGTTATTGGATTCTTTTTATATCATTTTGAATCTTCACTATCATTTCCCTGATTTCAGGAAGTTAATAAATTTTTTGTCATCAGTTTGAACTAATAAGATGAGAGAAAGTCTTAAAGAGATAAAAAATCTGTCATCCACATATGCTGAGATGACAGAAAAAAGGAGGGAGCAGTTTTTTTTGTGTCACTTGGTTATTCCTTAAATGATTTTAAAAACAATAAAATCAGAGTTGTATCTTGATTCAGAGAGTGCACTGAATTTTTTTGATTATTTTGTTATTTTATAGTAAATTACAATTACTTTTACGATATTACAGTACACAATTTCACCCTTTTTATTGACAGAAGTCCTTGACATTTTCAAAGCTCCTGTCATAATCCACAGGTATAAACGGGAGGTATTACAGGTATTACTGCCACGAGGAACGCCATATGTCGCTGCATGTGCTCTGTCGTCAGAGCACACTGGCAAGGCTGCTTTGAACTTACGAAAGATATTCTTTAAAACTTTATTAAAATGCATTTTTCTAAATCTGACTTGAAAGACAGTATATTTTTCACTGAATATGTAAATCACATGCTGAAGCACCACAGTGTGATTTATCTGCTGCTCAGGAACCAAAGCAGGTCCCTCAATGAGGATCGATGGGCCGTGAAATTGATGCTGCTCCTTCTTTTATTTCTAAAGCTGTGTTTGTTTTCCATCCTCCTGTTGTGCATTAATATAACCTTGAATAACCTCTAAATACACCCCATCTTCACCTGACTCACACATCTGCTGAGTTTGCCCATTTATGAGGAAAAACCTGACAGGTTTGTCACATCAAAAGCATTTTTGCTATACTTCCTGGCTTGTAAAGAAGATAAAGGATTGGGGGAAAATAAAAGTTAGGGGTTAACTTATACAACACTATCCTACCATTGAATATTCTGCAAGTGTGCATAAAATAAACTGTCAAGTAAAGTTGCAGTGGTAGGCAAAATGTTGGTTGGTGCTGCAAAACTCTCTGTATCTGTTGACTGGGCAGAACCTCAAAAGGATTAAAGAGGGGGAAAACATTAGATAACTTTAACATTTGCTTTCAAGTTTTCTGGCAGCTGATAAAGCAATACACATCATAAAAGTCTCCTCTAGATGGAGAAGTTATTAAAGAACACAAAATGTGCCATTGCTACTTTCTAATTTTTCTGATTTAAATGGTTTGCACTCGTTCTGACTGATGTGCTGTCCTGTTCTTGTGTGTAAACTTCACGTCTGTTTTAAGACTCTCCATTGACTATTTAATGTCCTCTACCTGGACAGTCCAGTCCATTTGATAATGGATTCTGATGCAGGCGGTTTCTTTCATTACGTTTTCAAGTCGCCTATTAAATCGTCACTCAGCCCTTTAGCCCCATCAACCCCAGAGCAGAGGGAGCTATCAGCGAGTGTTTGCGAGGGGTCTGTGAGGGGTTTGTAGAGGAAGAAGACGGAGTCTCCTGGAATAGATTCTGCTGACAGGGAGGGAGTGCACCTTACAGTAGAGCAGGAAATGTCTCTATGCTCCTTGGCCCATTAAAGAGGCTATGGAGAGTGTTTCTGTGCAAGAGTGCAGGAACTCTCCAAGGAGTTCTCCACATTTTTTCCCTCTTTCCTCATCAGTGTCTGATTTATTTATTTTGTACGTGGATGTACCTGAGTTCAAGAAAGGAGTAGTGCTTACAGCATGTGTCAGTGTTTTTTAAACCTTAAAACAAAGAAAACATTTTTTGATGTCTTCTTTTTCTAAATATTTATAGTCAAAAATGTCCCATTACTCTCATTTGTGCCACTTTATCTTAATAAGTCCAGATAACAACTTACCTCAAGATATAAGAAGCCCAAAATAAGGCCAGAATTGCTTGCAATAATTGGAAATATGCACCAGTACTAGATGATTTGTATAAAGATACTTAATTTCTGAAACATTTACCTGGCCAAATTTGCATTCTTACATTGACAGATATTTTATTCCAAGCTTTTCAAGCCCTGTTGTTCAACCCTAAAATAAGATGTTTATCTGGACTTTTAAGAGAATATGTCTTCTAATGAGTGTGAAGGGATTTCGACAATAAATAAGACAAAAACACTGTTTAAGATTTGATTTTTGCAGTCTTTTTGTTGGGGAGGGAGGGGTGCAGTGTTGCATGGTGGAAGTAAGAATCTATAACCTTTGGCATGTTTCAAAGGCTCCTGTCGCGTTCTCAGCCCCCTGAATCAATCAGCGTTTTCCCTCCATTCAGCACCTTTCTGCGCTGAAAACTCACTCATGCCATATCCTTTCTTTGCTTTTTTTTCTTAGGTATATTGATGAGCAAACTACCCAATAAAGATGTTCCCGGTGACTCAGGAAGGAGAAGAAGGTCCAAAAAATAGAAGCTACAGGTCACCGCCGCATGGTCAAACGGCCCTGTGACTGACTGCAAAAACAGGAATCATTTACAGCCTCTGATTGATCTACGGGCCATCTTCAGCCACTCGTTTGAGATTTATACTTCACTTTGTAATCACAAGAAATGCCCCTCTAGGGCTGCTATTGGATGACACTTAAAGTATTGACGGATGAGCCGAGGACGAGTGCAGATGATTGGGAGTTGAAGTCTGTGAGTAGGTCTTTGTGGGAGAGGGGAAAACCTCAGTAGGTTAGATTTAATTACTGAGCGTGCCTGGGCTTGTCTCTGGTTCACCAGAGGGCTTATTAATTTTCACCACTGATTTCCCTGTGTTATTTCTACTGGAACATTTTTTTCTTTCTTTTACCTTGCGGCTGGTTGAGTTAAATGTGTTGACATCTGCCAGATGTCACAATGCCACGTCCCTCTGGCTTCAAAAATCACACTCACTAACAAAGAGCAATGCAACTCCTCATAGCTCTTGACTGCTGAATAAAACTCCCACAATAAAACATTAAACTCCTCACCTTTTCTTCCAACATGGGTGACACAAACTACTGGGTGGTGGATTATGAGTTCTCCTCTCCTGCTCCGCCCGGGTTCCCCAGGGGCCCCACGCAGCTGCAGCCCGTGGCGGGGCACCCCGAGCAGGGAACAGCCCTGTGTTTTGTCGGCCTCCTTGTGCTGCTGCTGCTGTTTCTGGTTGTTCGCTGCGTCCGGATTTTGTTGGACCCATACAGCAGCATGCCGGCGTCGTCATGGTCAGACCACAAGGAGGGGCTGGACAGAGGACAGTTTGATTACGCGCTGGTGTGAGGACGAGATCAGAAGATGATGGATGGATGTGACGGCTCATTTGATGGATGATGGTGTTAAAAAGTTCCTGAAAATGAAAGGAAAAGCAGATTGTTACTTGATGTGTTTTGGTTGTGATAGGAAAGTTTTGAGGATTAAATGTGTTAGAGGATGTAGGAAAGAAGCAGAAGACCTGCATCTGTCTTGATTTACAGTATGCCATGTTTTACTTGAGATTCATGGTGTGTTTAATGTTATACTGCAGGAACACTACGATCTGTTCCCCTGCATTATGTGTACCATGTCATTTTTAATCCTATAAAGTTTTACAAACCCCAGAGCTGATCATAAAAACAGAGTAGATCTGCTGCTAGAGAGGTCCTGATTGAGTTAAAGAGAAATCAAATAAGTTTAGATAAGGTAAGGAAGTCCTCAAAGCTGGGTTAGAGTAACACAATTATACAATATTAGTGAGGATACAGGGACAAGACTGCAAACTGTTGATTTTAGGGTTAAAATGACACTTTTATATCTCTGCAGCATTTATTTAAGCTTTTTTTAAAGGTGAGCAAAATTTAAAAGATGTCATTTTTTAAAAAGTGAACCATGCTGGATAATCTGAGGCATTTTAAACATCCTCTATGACGGTCCTCAGGTAGCACCAATCTCTAATCCACCAAAGCCATTTTGAAAGTACACCTCTGAAATTGAGCTCAAACAGGTATTGGTATCTATTTTCTGTTGATGTATTCGAGTTTAAAAGCTGTAGTTTATAATACATTGCAGTTATTACAGCGTATTTTATTCTGGGTTGTTCTATTCAAAGTCGCCGTCCCTTTAAGAGGCTTAAAAGGTTCAGTGTGGAGGGTCACAGCCCCGGCTGAATGTGTGTCATATAAAGTTTTGATTATGAAATGCATGTACGCTAATTTCCTCCGCCTAATCCTTTCTGCCTTTAGGCCCCGTCCAGTGCACCAGCCAAATCTGTTCAACAGTGCCTGTAGGAATATAAGAAAATATCTATTTCATACTAATGATGTTACTGCTCCTTTTGCCACTTGTTTTATAACTTTGTTTCTGCCCTTCATATTCTCCTTTGAAGTGTGTCAATGAAAGGCTATTTTTAAAGTGATTTTAGTATTCATATTTTACTGATTTGTAAAAAGTTCTATCCTTATTGAAGACCAAAATGCTGTACATTAATACCAAACTACTGTATGCAGTCTAACTTCCTGGATGTAGACTTGTTTAAGAATTAGATATTTTCCTAATGTTTCTTTAAAGTGGCATCAATTCTTTTTTTTTAACAAAATAAAGCTTTTGTCTTGTCTTGATTATAGAAAGTGTCATTATTTCATAGTACACAAACACAAACTTTTCCTTAGCAAAAGCCATCCTCTCTGCTGCCTACAAATCAATACAGCTAAGATTTAGGGCAACTGAAATCAATCACATAATCAATCGGAGGCTCGTAAAGAGACACAGTCAGTTAATTTACGAGGATCCAGAGGCAGATCACCCCACCCTTATAAATTACATCCCTACACTGAGTGAGTTAGACCCTCATCACAGCAAACTGCATATGTGGATGACAGATACAAACATGCATGAGAAAAACTTCTCTTGAAAGAAATTCATGAGAGTCTGAAAAAGTTGAATGAATGAAGAGATCAATGACAAGTATCAAGAATCACTGCTGTATATCCACTCTGGTAGTGTTTCCTGTGGTGCTTCAGTCTGCTAACAAGCTGTGACCTCCTCTGGATACTTTAAGAATTACAACTGAGCACACTCGTCAAACTATGCTTGAACCAGAAATGTGCATGTTTTTTTTTTTATTTTAATTTTCTTGTGAAATCTACTAAAATTTATTATTTTCATTATTTTGGAGAAAGATATAGTGCTCATCAATCTTTAATCAAAAGCCAATATGCAGGAAGGATGCCATTCTCTTCCACAGTCTGTCAAATCTAAGCACGGTCACACTAGATGGACAAAAGTATTTGGCCACACCTGTTAATTACTGAATCCAGGTGTTTCCGTCAGGCCCATTTGCACAGGTGTATAAAATCAAGCATCTAGCCATGCAGTCTCCGTCTGCAAACATTTCTGAAACAAAATAAGTCGTTCTGGAGAGCTCAGTGATTTTAAGCGTGGTACCGTAATGGATGCAACCTTTGCAATAAGAAGGTTTGTGAAATTTAATCCCTGCTCGATACTTTACAGTCAACTCTAAGTGATATGATAAGAAAGTGGAAACGTTTAGGAACAACAGCAACTCAGCCATGAAGCAGAAGACCATGTAAATCCACAGAGACAGGTTAACGACTGCTAAAAAGCATGGTGCATAAATGACACTCTGCTGATTCCATAGCTGGGCCTTCTCATCCAACATTAGTGCTTGACCTAATAAATGCTCTACTGCATGAATGGCCACAAATTCCCACAAAACACTTCAAAATCTTGTTGAAAGCCCTCCAAGAAGAGTGGAGGCTGTTATAGCCACAAAAAGGAAGGCAACTCCATAAAAGAAATAAAGTTGAATACAATGTCACAACAGTCCTTGTTGGTGTAGGTTCAGTGTCTAAATACTTTTGTCCACATAGTGTATGACCCACTGATAATCTCTTCAATATTTATGATCTTTTTTGTTCATTTTGAAGCAGTTTGGTATGAAGTATTTGTCAGATACCCTTTATTTTCTTGATTTTCAGCACATAAGTTATGATTACAACAGTTTATAGCTTGTAACCCTTTGCAAAACATCAGAAAGTGGTTGTCATGTGAATATGGACAATACCCACACAAGCCTAACAAAGTTTAAAAAGAATATTAGGCTTCCAGCGCTGCATCTATATTTATACAATGAATATACTGAGCAAAGAATTTAGACCAAGCAGACTGTAATGCTACTTTTCTCTTTAAAAAAAACCAATTCTATTCATAGATTGTGATGTTTTTACTATGTTTAGCATTGTAGTTTTGGCATGATAAACATTTGCAAGTTAGGTTTGAATGCAAATTAAAGTAGAGGCTGATAAGAATGTCATTAGTTTGACAGATATTTGGCCATTAAACAAAGTGTTTGACAAATTAAAATATTGATTTAATGATGTCGCCAGATGACAAGTCACTAGAATTATTCAACTTCATCTCAAGGGGCCAATAGTTATTGAGACATTTCACTCACAGCTACAGATAGCGATCAAATGATGCAAGAGGAAAAGTCAGGGGATCTCAGTTACGCCTATGACTCTTCTCAAATTTTGTACCAATGTAAGGAAATTTTATACAGTAAGTTTTTTTTTTTCAAAGAATTCCCCATGTCTATTAAATCTGACTCAAACAAATGCTGAGAAATATTTCAACTTAAACCAAAGAAGTTTATACTAACTAACAAAGCACTTGTTGTCCATGGTTCCTCACAGTTGCCATAATAAAATGTAAACAAAAGAACTCTGTAATGTCTAAACTACTATCCTGGGGCAAACTGTAAAACTTCAAAGATCCTTTTTTAAAAAAACTGCTGAAAAACATTTTCTCTGTTTTACACCTGATCGACTAAAGTGCAGATTTTGTTTCACTTTATAAAACATTTATCCCAGCTGGCATAAAAAAGAAAGTCTCCTTTACTTGAAAATGAGAACTTGCTTCCCCACAAAGTTGTAAGCATAGCATTGTCTAAAATGTCTTAGTATGCTGAAGCATTCATATTGGCTTTCAGTGGAGCAAAGGGGCCTAGCCCAAACCCTGAAAAACAGCCTCATACCATTATCTCTCCTCCACTAAATTTCACAGTTGGCACAATGTAGTCAGGTAGATTATGTTCTCAAGGCATCCACCAAACCTGGGCTAATCCATCTGACTGCCTGCAGTTTTGTGCTTAAATGAAAGCCAGTAAGAGTTAAGAAGTCTTCAGCCACGGCAAATTTCTTGAGCTTCCTGCTACTTAGCTGAAGACAATGGATAATAAAAAAGTTACTCATGAACTATGGCTCAAAGTGATCTTGTCTGTTTACTTTTCAATGAGTGTGTTATTTAAGAGGCTAATGGTAATGGTAAGTCAGATAACATAAACTGCTACAACTTAAAAGCTAGCAAACATTACGCTAAGCTATCAACAGTGTGTCCCAAAGTGCATACTTCCATACCAAATGCTAAACATTTGGATTGTGTCAATGGGTGTAGTGCGTTCACACTGAGAAGTACGTTTGAATGCAGTGTATAATTGGCACACTCAAAAACGTCTAAGAATTGCGTTTGGAACAATGGACAATCAGCAACCTCAGTAAACGCCATACTGGTGATGTAGTGGATGTTATATTGTTAGCATGCGAGCTAGTGTTACCATGCATACCATGCTTGCTAGCTAGCTATCTAGCTATCTATCTAAACCTACCTTCTTGCCTGCCCACCTACCTACCCATCCTTCGTGTCATTAGCATTGGCAGCAGATTGCAATCAAAAAAAGGGCCTTCAGAGCCGTGAATCCAAAAGTGTGTGAAAATAGCCCTCAAATTTAAATTATAAAGTCGACTTAGAAGGTGCTGTTACAAAAGAAGTAAAAGAAGAAAACAGAGACAGTTAAACCTGTCATTCCCTGTTATTGTAAAATAGCAGTGCCCTAACCAGCTGTGATTAAATGCACTGTATTGCATTTAAAAGTACTGTATTACAGTACACTAACTGAAGTATGCAGTTTGAGACACTATATATATATCACTTTAGCTAGGAAGTAAAGTTCTTGCTAGCATAAGGACATTATGGCTTTCACATCATTATGTTTTTATTAAGCAGTAATATCTGCCTATCCTGTAAGCTAAGTATATTTTTAAGAGGATAATTGATAATATTAGATGTTCTCGGCTGCAGATCCTTGTTAATGAAATATTTTGTTTTGTACACAAAATATAGCCCAATGTTTCACCAGCCGTTCACCTTTTACTTATTTCTATATTAATGTTTGACTGAAAAACTGTGTAATATTGATGTCATAAACCCTACCCTAAATTTATACTGTTTAAAACTGTGAGGGGCAGTGTTGTGCCTGAACGAGTTCAGTGAACGATCGTTCATGAACTCGTTCATATTTTGGACAAACATGAACTGAACGTACTGTATTTCTGTGAGCACGCCAGTCTGGCGTTTGTGAATGGCGCTAACCAAAACTCAATTTTAGCAAGCCTCCCTGAGTATGAAGTCAAAGGAAAATTGCTGTTTTTAAATATAGTCACTGAAATGTTTTTTTCAGTTCATTAGAGAGGACTAAAGTAGCTAAACAGTGGCCAGGCTCTGCCAGACTACATCAGCCCTTTCAGCATCCTCTTTATCAGACTCCAACAGATGGCTAGAAGCACAGTGACACAACCCCTACCTCATTAGTCAGGCAATTAACAGGACAGATTCTGCCTCAGTGGGCTCTCACAATTTACCGCCCTGATCAAACAACAAAGACACTCAGTTCCCATCAACATCGCACAAAATGTGAACACCCACAATCACAAACAAACCCTCCCACCGCAGATACAAAGGGGAGCACTTTCTGGGGCCAAGCCAAATGGGGAGCCCATGGAGGTCCGAAAAACATGGTCCATTGTGAAGTTAATCTGTGAAAACTATATTCTTTATTTAACCTAAATAATAACCACTCTTATCAAAGCAACAAAACAAAATTTGTATACATCTATGCTGCAGTATCATACAGTCTTTTCCTAATAGAAACCCCTTTTCTTAAAACAGAATTACCTTCTTTTGACTGGTTGAAAAGCATCCAAAAATTGGATTGCAATTGCTCACTTAAGAGTAAATGATGGGTTAGACTTTATAGCTAAGCCATGATGTGCATGCTAGAAAATAAGTAGAGGGAACTGTGACAACTTTAAGGGAAAAACAATTAGAGTTTTGGAAAAAATTGCCAAAATAAGGTTAAGAGTGGCATAAATGAGTAAAAAGGGGCAAAAAAATGGTCAAAAGTGTTTTAAAGCAGTTAAAAAAGTGGTAAAAATGGATGAAGAAAGTGGGGAAAAGAGGCTGAAAAAAGCAAAAATGGGATCAAAGTGTCAAACTGGTTTACACAAATGCAGAAGGTGGCAAAAATTGGTGGGAAAAAAGTGCTTCAAAAGTGGCAAAAGTGGCAAAAGTTGACAGAAATGGGTTGAAAAGGCAAAAATGGTTTAAAAGTGACAAAAAAGTTGCAAAAATTGCCAGCTAGAGTCATAAAAAGAGATTGAAGAGTGAGAAAATCACTCGGGGGGGGGGCAAAAATAAGCTGAAATGGTGAAATGGTAAAGAGGGGTTAAAAAAAATCTTAAAGGTAACTCAAATAATTAATGACAACATCAGAACCCAATAATTGTTTGATAGTTCAATTTATTTTTAAATGTGGGTTCCTTTGATGGTTGCTGTGCAGATCTGATTTAGTTGACTCTGGCTCTGCAGAAGCAATACATACACGTGTCTGTTGTGATCATAATGGCTGGGCAAATAGGGGCACACAGTATGCAAATACCTCCCTGAGTTGCACCAGCTAATTTTCTGGTAATATGACTCCATCCATTAAACCCCCTCCCCTCGCACAACCACACACAATGCAAATCAGAGGTAAACACAGCCAAGAGACAAATGCAAATAATGTTTTGATGTAAATGCACTAAAAATCTCAACCCCGGCACATAAACACCTCATCATCTTTTCATAAACGTTACTGAATAATGCATGAATACTCATGTCCAAACACAGATCTTGTCTGACTGATAAATAGCAAAAAAGATAAGTTAATTTGAACGACAGCAGTGATGTTATCATTAGGCTACCTGCTTATCTCTCTTCTGCCATGAGCTCAAAGTGTTGTTTCAAGCAAAGGATACGGTGAGAAAAGATTAAAGTGTGAGTAGATGGTGGCATGGGTTCAGATAAGTATTTGGGTGTGTCTTAAAGGGAAATGTAGCAGTCAGTGAGAGCCCTCTGTGATGGCATATACAGTTGTTCATGGTAAAGTATGTAAGCTACATATCCCTGTAAACCATTCACTCCGAAGGTATGCTCACTGTAAATTAAGGGCTGCCAGTAACCCAGGAGAGGTCATGAGCTTGATGCATAATAAAGTACAAGGAAATGTAATGAGATATGATCCTTAATTCCTTTCAAAGGTGTGTCATGGGTTTTGATTTACTCAAGTAAACAACTTGGGTGTAGTAGAATCATTAATCAAGTTTTCCCTGAAATGGATTCAGCCTTGCCCCAGATGGGTTCCCCTTGTATTATCTTATAATTTCATATTGTAGACAGGGTTAAGTGTGTGCTTCAATGTTACATGCTGTGCAAGTTAAGACACAATTTGGTTGAAAAGCTCCTGAAGTTTCCATAAGTGAAAACAGCACCCTAATATTTAACACTTCATTGAAGCATGAGGAAAGGACACAGCCATAAAATCACTGCCTGTGCAAAAAAAATAATCAGTCCACAAAACAGACAAACAAAACAGTTATTTAAGTTATTTTCTTCCTTAAGCATTAGCTTCTACACAAACAAGGAATGCTGCCTCTTGTAGCTAACTTTTGTTGGGTTTAAACCAGTTCTTGCATTTACTTTATTTGTTAATCTGCATTTCATAGAAATGCATCTCTTATTAAAGAAGTTACATAATAAAATGTCAGCAGGCACAGAAGAAAAGGTCATACTGAATTTATCTGCATGAGAAAGTCTGACCTGAGGATGGATGTGTTGAATAAATGTAGGCCGGACGCTGAATGCTACTGTTTAAATTCGTTGGTATCATTTTTTTTAATTATAAGTGTAAAATGTCACGCCTTTTATGACTAAATAAACGTATTTATATGTAAGGCACGATGCCTGGGCTAATATAACACGAGTTTGATAAACCATTATCTAATAATCATGTCACTGCGCGTTGTGACAGTGTTACAGCTAGCTTACATCTCCCTTTGCTTACTGACTTCATGGGTAGGGGAGCATTGGTGTTAACAGGAGACGCCCCAGGTGCTTCATTAGCCGCTCCTCCATCAAGCTACATCAACGGATACGTTAACAGCGGATGTTTTCAAAATAAGGGTACACCTATATTACTTATTGAACTATTTATTGAATTTTGGGTGTACATAACTGAAAAATACGCGTGGGAATGACTATTTGAGGGGTATTTTTTTAAAGTAGCAAATTATCTCCTGAAATAGTAATTGCAAACGTCCCAAACTTTTATTTCGAAATACCTAGCCATTGTGAATGGAAAAACTTGACAGTTTAGCCGTGATGACTGAACGGTCCTCCTCCTATCTGTCGTAATCGTGGGGACAAAGTGGAATTCAGGGCTCATCCATAACTAAATAAAGCTTTGACAAAGACACACTTTTACCCTCTGTATCCTGGACGAGAAGTTTGTCACTACACAGGTGAGTTTTTGCTCCACAGATAATTTCTTTCAACAGGTAAACTACAAAATGGTGTATTGTTAGATTAGGTTACTTTTAGTTAGGACTTAACAGTTTTGTTTTGTGTTTTTTTTACAAAGGCAACGGGTTACCTTTACACTTGCAAGATTGTTGTTCTGTTTGATGTTTTTTCTTTGCATCTTCCGAGAAAGTCTGTATTAACTATTGGAGGTTATTTCTACTTCTGTAGGCTCCTTGTATGTGTATGTGTGTGTGTGTGGGGGTGTGTGTGTGTGTGTGTGTGGGGTGGGGGGGTTAGGTGGGGTAAACGATGGATTTAGTTGAATCAGTCTAGTTGTATTTCGACTTCTTAATGACGGTATCCTGCCCATGCAGTGAGCATTTTACCGCTGAAAACGACTAAAACACGTCCACGACCGACGCTGAAGTGTTCAAATCGGTTTAAAAAATTCACTAAATATTTGCAGGCGTTGACACAGTGCATGATAAGACCCGATGAGATGTGAAGTCAGCTTCAAAACACATATAACATATAAGTTAAAATGCCAAGTCTTCTGTTTATTTAGGCTACTGTGACTGAGGTGTTAACATGGGTGTTAAGCAGCAGTGCATCAAAGTCAACAGCAAACAAAAGACTTTGCAGTCTGCAGTGCGTGCAGGTGATCTCGATCATCTTCCGCGATTTGATGCTTACCGCAATGCCAATCAACCACCAGCTTCTGACGAATACATGCATCAGGTTTGTCAGGTCTGTCAGATGTGATGTCTGCTCGTGCACAGTCTTCTTTTAATCCTCTACTAATTCCAAACTGCTCAGTGTGCATGTCTCAAATTATTGGAACGACACAGCAGGATATTTTATGATTTTATGTATTGATAATTTCTGTTTAGGAAATAAGATATGGATTTACATAATGCCTTGATGGCAGTCACTCTTTTATTTAATTTCATTTTTACCGAAAGCAAGGCTGCTTATAAGGGGGTATAATGGGGGGGCCCATGGAGGTCAGCAAAATCATGTTCCATTGCAACCTAAGGCTGAGGTAACCACATTTTATATATAAACATGATGTAGTAGCCTACAATATAGTCCTTTTCAAAGATGTAACCCCCTTTTTAAATACAAACAAACAAACAAACAAAAAACTTATTTTTTCTTTTTTTTTTTTTTTTTGGTGATGATAAAAATGTGAATGGGCACATTGAACTAAAACATTTGGAAGATGTCTGACATCATGGCAATAAAAGTGGCTAAAATGGCTAAAATTGGTTTAAAGCTGCAAAAAAGTGACAAAACAAGGTGCAGCAAAATGGGTTACAAGTGGCCAAACGTGGTTTAAAGTGAAAACATTTGGCGAAAATGGGTTATAAGTGGCAAAAATGGGTGGAAGAGGTGGTGAAAAGGGGTTTAAAAGGAGTATGATAAAATAATTCCAACATCAGACACAGTAATAGCTTGAAACACCTTTAATCTCCAAACCAAGGTAACTGTAGGCTAGAATACTACCAGTGCTACTGATCCAGCACTCATGCATTGACATCATAAATAAATCACAACTGGGGAGGGCCCATTCCTTGGGTTTTTCAGGGGCCCAGCCAGTTCTTTGGGTCGGGCCTGCCTGAAGTAGAGACAAATATCAAATGTGGTGAAGCATTATCCTGGACAGCCATGCCATAGACACACACACTGAAACAATGAAACACGCCTCTGATGATTATTTTCTCCCTTAATCAAATCACGTCTCAGTACAAATACAGTATACTCCATGTACCTTGATGACCTCACATTTGATGTATAAAAGACTGAACTACCTGAAGACTATTTCTTTGATCATTTTCACAATGTTCTGATCAGGATGGACCTGCTGCCTGATGTTTGGAGACAGGATTTCTGGCTTCCTCCAGGTGTGACCTGGATGGACATGGAGCAGCTGGCAGAATCTGAGCGACCACGACCCCGGGACCTCCTCGTAGCTCTGCCCCTTGCACTGTGCTTTATTGTGCTCCGTTACCTGTTTGAGAGGTGAAACACACCTACCCTCTTTGTTCCATAAAGATCTGGGTGACTTGTTTCATATTACACTGCCTTTACAGGAGGCATTGACTTTGGCTCAACAAGTTAAAACATATCTCATCAGAAATCAAATCTGCATTCCTCTTTTAAGAAACATGAGTAAAAAAGATTAAAAAACAAGGATGGAGAAATTTCAATCAACATTATTTTATTTCATTGTTGCAAACACATTCACCACTAAACAAGCCTAACTAACTACTTCTGAAAACACTTGGGAAAACACAAACTGATTTATGTACACAATGAAACTGCTTTGTTTTGCTTTTGTCCATCGGTTTGTTCTTTTTAACTTCTTACTTTGTAATTTCCACCTTTTTCTAGAGAAATGACTGGATAATTACACTAAAATAAAGTGTTACTGAGAAATCTAATGGAGATGAAATGGGATGGAGTAGTATAGGCTTTCATAAAAATCTAAATGTCACTCTAACATGCAAACTCAGGGACAGGGCTGTTGATAGGTCTATTACACTTCTGTGTGTTCCCTGTTGTCTTATTTGCATGAGTTATTTCTTATTTACTATATTCAGTATTCAGTGTTTATTCTGTAATGATTTTTTTCCCTTTATGCTTGGTTCTAGTCCTTTGAGTATCCAAATTCCACCTAATCTTTTGTGCCATGTCATTTTTGGTTCCCTTAACAATGTCCTTGTTGGGATCAGTTGACTTTTTTCTATACTGAAAGACAAATATGTGGCAAGTTTATTGTACAACCAATAAGTCTGTCTTCATTAACAAACTGCTTTCTTTGTTACCTGCTGTAACCTGTAAATTGTATTTACTGTGTAGCCCTTAGTTGTTAGTGTTCTGCTATTTTGTTTGACACCCTGACTGTCCCACAGTGGGTGTTCATCATTTGTTTAAGCTGTCCTTTGTTCACTTCCCCTCCAGGTATTTGGCCCCACCCATTGGCAGATGTTTGGGAGTGAAAAAAAGGTTACAAGTGGCCGCAGCCCCTTCCCCGAAGCTGGAGTTTTTTTACACCCAGAGGAGCAGACAGCCAACACAGGTTAGTCTGAAAAGGTGTTAGTGCGCTTCTCAGGAACATTTTTATCTTTTTAGTGAAGGTAACTGGAGAACACAATATGATATATTCGTTTCAACCTTTTACTTCCTCTTTCAAATCTTTGGTGGAGTACAGTTCACATCCTTGTTCCTTTAAAAATCATAGTGTAGAGGAAAACACTGCACTATATTTACCTCTCATTGTCCTCTTTCAGTTGTTGGTTAGAGTAGAAACAATGCCGTAAAATTAACCACGTTTGCCTTCTCCCTGTTTGGAGAAAAAAGTTAAGAAAGGATAACAAAGGGAGAAGCTTTGGTGGCCCAGTTTAATTAGTCCCAGCAGGCCTGAGATTAATTGAACGTGTCATCTGTAGCACATGTTTGTTCGGCAGGTAACATGATCATGAATCTGATAAGGAGGCACAAAAAGCACTAAAAAGCACTTTTCATCGCTGTATTTATTGATTTTATACAAATTTGATGATAAACACAATTAATAGATGGGTTTAACCAACGCACTCACTGACATTAGCAAGAATAAAGACTGAAACAAACTACCGCTCAGACATTAAGCTGTCTTTGGCACCAATGTAAACCCAAAACACATGAAAGTTGTTCTTGCATACTCATTCCTCCTCCTCATCCACTGTTAAATCAACATATTTAACAAAGGCAGAAAACACTCCCCATATACCATCAAACATTTTCTGTTTTTCTTCTTATATTTCTTTTTTTTTCTTAGAAAATGCTGTTATTCACCAAACTTAGTATGCAACATTTAGTCTTTTTTCCAACATATTACAACTTTTGGTGTTTAAGAGCCATATTTTTAGCATTATCTTTTCACATTTAGTAAAAATATGCATCCTAAAACAGCTCTATCCATTTAAACATCCTTCTATACATTTTTCTTTTGTTTTAGTTTTTTTACTTGACAAGTTTTTAAAAAATCTTCTACACTGACGAACATGAAAAAGTTTCCCTTTCTCCATGTAGTTTGTACTCTATATTGGTCTTGCTTTCATAATATTTTCTTTCAACCATTATGATGTAAAGATCCTTTTTATCCACTTTATAACTAGGTAATCTAAGTCATGTATTAAACTAATTCATTCTCATTTATATTAAGTATGAATCAGCACAGGCTAAATCTGCATTACATTTATAATCAGAATTATCTGATGGGGTAAAACACAGCACTCTTCAAACCTTTGAATCAGTGCTACTCAACCCTGCTCTACAAAAGAGACAAAATGTTGAAAAATTACCCTAAAAAGAGCCACAATCCAAACCCTGGGGATGTGACGCTAATAATTACTGATAAGATTAAAAACATATAATAATCATAGCATGCAGGCAGCTTTGTTTAACTGTTCATTTATACAATTTCTCTTTGTCGTTAGTCATATAAGATTATTATTTGGGTTGATAGGGTAGTTTAAGCCATCAACTTTTATTTCCATTGCCAACACTTATCAACTCCACCAGATGATGGTTTTGTTCTTTTTACAAAAAAAAATGCTTATTTGTAAAAATACCAGCTGATCTATGTGCCCAAATTCCTAATTTATATAACATTTTTTGAATATGGTTAATATTATAGATAAAGTTAGAAAATCATGAAATTCAGAGAAAAGACACAGATGACTGTAAAAATAAGTGAAAACAATTCACTGTATTACTAAATACCATTACTGAAGATCAGAAAGAGGTAACTGAAAACTTGACATCTATCTTGAATTAATAAAACTAGACTGGTTCCTGGGTCTTTAATATGTGACGTGTGACATTGTATGATACAAAGTGAAAACTTCCTCATTCTCACTATCCGTCCCTTCCTCTTGTATGAAATTAACTCGCTTTGCATATTTCTTTTCCTCCTCTTAACCTGTGTAGTATTTTATTTACCCCATGTTTTGTATCTGCAGGCTCTTTTTGTGTCTCTTTTTTCCACAGTTGTGACATTTTTCATGCGCAATCCTGCAGTCTTTGGCTAGAGGGTTTTCTCCGACCTATCTGTAGCAATTTCTAATGACCTTGTTCGCTGATCCTACAGCTCTGTTTTTCCTTTTTTTTAAGGTTTTCTGAGTGAATTATTTTTCCAAGTAGGACTAAAAAAGCCACAAGTCATCACAAAAGAGCCACACTTGGCTCAAGAGCCACACACTGAGTATCACAACTTTAAATGTTTAAGCTGCAGCAGTAATTTAGCACCAGCGTGAGTGTAATGGTGTGAGAAGATTAGATGATTTCATGGAAAAATTACTTCCATAGACGAACACTTAGTCTCACTTGTCCCATCTCACTGGTTTGATCATTACCTTATTTTTTTCAGAATGAAATTCTCAGTTTAATGTCTGTATGTGGGAAAAGCCAGAGGCAGATTGAGATCTGGTTCAGACGCCGCAGGAACCAAGACAGACCATGTCAAACCAAGAAGTTTGGTGAGGCTGCGTAAGTTTTCTCTCTTAAGAACCCTTCAATGTTCAGGTTACACATGACTTGACTCAAAAGCACTTCCCTCCCTGCTGCAAATATTCAAAGACAACAAGTTGCTACAATAAAGATCGACACTTTACCAGTTATTTGTAATTTATCCGTATGCTTGGTTTTTGTCTGTTTAAATTTCTAACCTGTTTCATTTTTATTTATTACAGTTGGAGGTTCTTTTTCTACATCACAGCCTTCATAGTAGGACTGGCTTGTTTGATTGATGTGAGTACTTTAAAAAGTGTGAAAGAAAAAACGTTATTACAAAAATATTAATCCTTTTTTAATGAATTACAGTGTATTAACACAATTTAGACATTGATGTTATAGTTTTTGTTCTGCAGATTCAGCTTTGTTTAAAACTCTTAAATTCTTTAGTTTTTGTCCACAGAGGCCATGGTTCTGGGACCGCAGGGAATGTTGGAGGGGATACCCACTTCAGGTGAGAACATAACATCAATACATCATCACAGCCCCCCCCCATAACAGCTGCACCTTTTGACATTTTTATACCTGCACTAGCCATTTTGACAGGCATTTTGTTTTGCCATTTGTCCATGCACCCATCCATTCATGTGAACCCAATACTCAAGAACACTTTGAAGGCTTTTCTTCAAACTTTGTACAAATGTCGACTCTGATTCCAGGATGTACTAATTCGATTTTGAAGATCAAAGATCAAAGTCATTAGGCCTTATGTTTATTCCTCTCTATATATGCAGCCATGCATTCCTTTGACTACAGATGGAGGAATGCAT
Organism: Cheilinus undulatus; assembly: GCF_018320785.1. Classification (NCBI taxonomy): domain Eukaryota; kingdom Metazoa; phylum Chordata; class Actinopteri; order Labriformes; family Labridae; genus Cheilinus; species Cheilinus undulatus. The sequence goes on from NC_054877.1 coordinate 31,487,827, forward strand.
TTTTTAAAAACCTGTTGTAGCACATGTTAACAGTTAATGCCAGGAAAAGCAGAGCACTAACTGTAACATGTACATTTACGTTGCCCTGAGACTTCCTCAAGAGGAAAAGCAAACAACTTTTACAAGACCTGTTTGCTGATGAAGATCAGATTGATGTGTTTCTGGTAGGAAATCTAAACACTGATTGGCTTTAACAGCACTGCATTAACCAGATTTGTGGCTCTGAAAGCTGAAATGTTTGATGTATGATGGATTTTCAACCGTACTTTCAAGCAGATATGTGTCTATAGGGATCAGTAAAACATCGTTAAAATATTCCTTGTGGGAGCTGGTGTGGCATTAGCATGGATAATGTTTTTATGCTTTCCCCAGGGGGTGTTTTTAATTAAATACCCAAACCTGCTGATATGTGATTGGTCAACACAGCTCAGGCTAACTTCAAACAGAAACCAGCACATCTCCCATGCTGACAGCACAGACCCCCCTGTGCTACATTTTCATGTAGAATCTGGAAACACTAACGTCGTATTAATCAACATGAACTCCTTTAGTGCAACTGTGATGTTGTGTAGTTTTAAGGGATGAGCTTAGGAATGTCCGTCTATCTTGCTGATTGTTTCATTTAGAAAATCCAGACACCTTATATTTAATCCCATTTATATGCTTCAAATTCATGCCACTCAGGAGCCTTTCTCTGTGAAGTTGACTTTTCAACCACAGGATCAAGAAATGGCCTTCAAAAGTATTACTACAGCAGTGGATGAACAAGGTGAGGAAGAGCTGGGTACATTTTCTGCAGGCTGATGAGAGGCAGGTGTGCAGACTGGGCGCTGAGGGTGATCTTATTAGCTGCCTGCTCATCTTACACAGGTGTGTAAAATGAGCAGAGCTCGGAGCCGAGGGAACCAGGAGGACCACACCTATTCTAGCAAACACACACACAAAGAGAGAAACACAGGGATTGACTGGAAACACAAGGAAATAAGAGTGACCTCGTCTGTAGCACAGTCTGATTGAACACAATCTGATTGAATACAATCTGGATGAAATCGGATAGTGAAGGAAACAGATCAGATCTGTTGAAAAGGGAGTTTTTAAAACAAGTTATGGTTCGTCATTGCACCATCATCACACCAGAGAGAACAATGAATATTTTATATGATGAGATTCAATCAGGGATAAAAAAAAAATGATGTCTGGGTTTTTGTCCTCAAAACATTTACAGTGCATTCAGAAAGTATTCAGACCCCCTTCATATTTATTCATTTATTCTCTCTACACTCAGAACCTCATAATGACAGTGAAAACAGAATTTTTCGAAATTTTTGAAAATTACAACCTTGAGTCTTTTTCAATATATTTCGAGCTTGGCACTCCATGATAAGGAAATTTTCTGCCATTCTCCTTTTGCAGTCCTCTAAAACTCAGCCAGTTTGGATGGAAACTGTCAGTAGACAGTCATATTCTCTCCAAAGATGTTTGATAGGGTTCACTGTCATGTCAGAAGGTGAGCCTTTGGCCCAGTCTGAAGTCCTAAGCACTGTAGAACAAGTTTTTATTGAGGATATCTCTGTACTTTGTTCCATTCAGCTTTCCCTCAACCCTGACCTGTTTCCAGTCCCTGCTGCTGAAAAACACCCCCACAGCATGATGCTGCCACCACCATGCTTCACTGTTGGGATGGTATTGGACATGTGATGAGCAGTGCCTGACATAACTTTTGGAATTAGGCCAAACAGTTCGATTTTGGTTTCACCAGACCAGAGAATCTTGTTTCTCACAGACTGTGAGTCCTTCAGGTGTTTTTTTTTTCAACTCTGAGCAAGCTTTCATGTGTTTTTGCTCTGAGGAGAGGCTTCCATCCAGCGACTCTGCAATAAAGCCCTGATCGGTAGGGGGCTGCATTGATGGTTATCCTTCTGTAATTTCGTACCATCTCCACACAGGATCTCTGAAGCTCAGTCAGAGTGACCATCAGGTTCTTGGTCACCTCTCTTACAAAGGCCCTTATCCCCCAAGTACCCAGTTTCGCCAAGCGACCACCTCTTAGAAGCGTCCTGGTTGTGCCAAACATCTTCCATCTGAGAGTTGTGGAGGCTACTGTCCCTCGTGCAGCAGAAAGTCTTTGTAGCCTCCCCCAGATCTGCGACTTGCAACTATCCTGTCTCTGAGCTTTGCAGGCAGTTCCTCTGACCTCGTGTCTTGGTTTTTGCTCTGATATGCATTGTCAGTTGTGAGATCTTCTATAGAGAAGTGTGTGCTTTTCCAAATCATATCCAGTTAATTGAATTTACCACAGGTGGACTCCAATAAAGGTGTAGCAAATTGGGGGGACTGCATGCACTGTTTTGTGCAGGTCTTTCCCCACTCTCTCTCCATATTTCCTGTCTCTCTGCAGCTGTCCTTTCAAAATAAAGGCTAAAGCCCCTAAAATAATCTTAGCACTTATCCACCTGCTCTTTTTACTTCCCCCTCATTAAAGTAACTCTTCCCTCAAACTTAAAAACAAATCCCCTTTAAGACAAATTTTGGTGACACTTAAATTTTTTTAAACTGTTAAAAATGTTCTATTCACAGCCCATGGAGAGAGCTCATTACTGGTACTACATGTTAGAGCTGGGTTTTTACGTCTCTTTACTCCTTCGGGTCTCTGTGGACATCAAGAGGAAGGTGAGCATTAATTTATAACTCTCCTCTAACTTTGTGGCCTAAACTTAAATTCAGAGGGAACTGGCCTTCAGTTAGCTTCAGCTTGCTTTTATATTATACTTGATGTGTTGCGCTTTTCCTCTCATGAAGCTTAACTACACATATAATAATGAAATTATTATAGTTCTAGTTTTTGCTGAGCAGTGTTTTTTCCATCCATTTTCTGCTTAGGATTTTAAAGAGCAGGTGATTCATCATCTGGCCACCATCTTCCTGCTCAGCTTCTCTTACTCTGCCAACTACATCCGCATCGGCACCTTGGTGATTCTGCTCCATGACTCCTCTGACATCTTGCTGGAGGTAACATTTGGTCTCATATACTTTCTCAATGAACTAAGAATCTTAAAGTATGTGAGAAGACAATGGCATGTAGCTGACATGCAGCCTTGGTGGGAATCAAAAGGACAACTTGTACATTAAGAGTCACGTCATCTATTCCGCCTCTTGAGCCACAGCCACATGGGACCTTACAAATGTAATTAATGTCTTCAGGGCATTTCATCATGGATTTATATAACGTTGGCCATTTTCTGCCTTTGTGTTGCCATACTAGAGTCAGAAAAACAGACCTGCAGCATTTCTTAAGTAAAATCAGCAGTGCATATTGAAGGATTGTTATGCTGTTATGAAATCAGTGGGATGTGTGACAGAAAACTAAAGCAAAGACAAGAGGAATGACTCATACATTATGCCGATACATTTTCAAACTCAGGCATCGTAACATTGGCCTGCTATTCAATCAAATCAACATACATAAAACAAAAAAGCAGGAGTTAACCCAAAATGTTTTTAGTCAAGGTAGAAATGTTAAAAGAAGCAATGCAATTATTGTTTATTGTTTATTGGAAAACCCCATTAGCATTGGCACATGGCCGCAGCTTTAAATTAAAGCAATTAAAGATGGTTTCAACAAAAACAGGCCAAAAGATAATCAATTAATCAAACAGAATAAGGTAAGACAAAGACTTTTTCAAAGTTAAGTTGTACAGAGGCCTTGTCCTCACACACAGGTGCATCTAAAAATGGAATATGAATAAGTCCATTGTTTTTCTGTGGCTAAATTAATGAAATCAAAGTTCCATATATTTTAGACTCATCTCATACAAAATGAAATATTTCAAGACCTTCTGGGAAATTCTGCTCATTTATGCACTCAGCACTTGGTTGGAGCTCCTTTTGCACAAATTACTGCATCAATGCATTTTGGCATGGAGCCAATCAGTCTGTGGCACTGCTGGAGTGTTATGAAGTCCAGCTTGCTTTGATAGCAGTCTTTAGCTCATCTGTATTGTTGAGTCTGGTGTCACTTATCTTCCTCTTGGCAGTTCCCCAGAGATTCTCTATGGAGTTCAGGTCAGACCAGTTGGCTGGCCAATCAAACACAGTAACACCATGGTCAGCAAACCAGTTTCTGGTAGTCTTGTTGGAAAAGGAAATCAGTATTTCCATAAAGCTTCTCAGCAGATGAAAGCATGATGCTCCAAAATCTCCTGGTAGACGGCTGACAGCGTTGACTCTGGACTTCATAAAGACCAGTGGACCAACAGCAGCAGATGACATGGCACCTCAAACCATCACTGACTGTTGAAACTGAAAACACTGTCTCTCAAATCTTTCCCCAGATTCTGGCACTTTGATTTCCAAATAAAATTCAAATTTTAGTTTCATCTGAAAACAGGACTTCAGACCACTGAGCAACGGTCCAGTTCTTTTTCTCCTTAGCCCAGGTGAGACGTGATGTCTGTGGTTCAAGAGTGGCTCGAAACTAAGAACACAACACTTGTAGCCTGTTTCCTGGACCTGTCCATGTGTGGTGGCTCTTGATCCACAGACTCCAGCCTCAGTCCACTCTTTGGGGAGTTCCCCCAAATTCTTGAATCTGCTTTGTGTGAAAATCCTCTGAAGGCTGTTGCTTGTGCACCTTTTCTTACCATGCTTTTGTCTTCAAGTAAAGTCCATGAATATGCTTTGATACAGCCTCTGAGAACAGCTTGCCTTTTTTTTTTTTTTTTTTAGCAATGAGCTTCTGTGGCTCCTCCTCCTTGTGGGGGGTGACACTGACTGTCTTCTGAACAATAGTCAGGTCAGCAGTCCTCCCCATGACTGGACTTGTCTGTAGTACTCTCACATTTTGAGATTGTGAATTTTTTATTTTTGTGAGCTGTAAGCCATATTCATCAATATTGAAGTAAAAAAGGTTTGAAATGTTTCACTAAGAGAATATTTCACCATGTATGACATAATCCAGAATTTATAGAAGTAAACATTTTTGGAGAGAAATCAAAGGAGAAAAAAACTTTTTTACTTTATCTTGTTCTACTTTTTGAAATCCATCTGTAGTTGTTTTTTTTTTTTTTAAACAAGGTTTTTTTGTGCATTTTGGCCTTGCGTTCACATGCAGATGGCTTCTTAGGTCACTGAAATTGGACCTTTTTAAAAGCTCCTTCTAGGGGGAAGATTTTTAGAAACTCCACTTACAGCCTTTATGTGTATGGGGATGCCATGTTACCTCTAAAAGATCTGTATCTAAGAGTATAAATGGTATTAAAAAAGCACGATTGGTCCTGTAAATCTCCCTGTTTATCTATTATCCAAATCTTCTGATTGATCCACTCTTCAGTGTCTTTCTTCTGGAATGAGTATATATTACATATGACTGAAATTATGGCTTGTATTTCCTTGATCAGTTCATTTATTCCTGTGTTTGTAGTCTGCCAAGATGTTCAACTATGGCTCTGGGTGGAGGAAAACATGTGACATTCTGTTTGTTCTGTTTGCTGTGGTTTTCCTTGTGACTCGACTGGTGGTTTTCCCCAGCAAGTAAGGCTTACTTTTATGATGTTTACCAATTTTTTGTAGATATAATGCTTTATTTATGAATGAATTAAGGGTGCCAGTAGTATCTTTGGGTGCCCCAAGTACAGAGGCTGTTTTCCTTGGAGTGGACGGCCCAGGTTCAAATCCAGGATGCAGCTTCTTTCCTGCATGTCATTCCACACTCTCTCTGTACTGTTTCTTACACTGTCCTATCTGAATAAGAGCACAAAAGCATCAATATTTAAAAAAGTGATTTGTAAGTCTTTTGTTAGAGACATTATTTCAACTATTTATTTGATCGTTTACAGAATCATCCATACCACCCTGGTGCTGTCTGTGGAGCTGTGTGAACCTTTCGCTGGCTATTACTTTTTCAACATCTTGCTGATAGTGCTGCAGGTTCTTCATATCTTCTGGGCTGGTTTAATCTTACGTATGATCTACAAGTTCCTGAAAGGCAAGGTGAGAATCATTTTAATCAACAGCAGGTTATCTGTTACTTTTGTCATGAACATTGTATATTCTTGCATAGCTTTCATGTGAGTATATATTTAAAGTAATTTCTTGTGATTCTATAAGACTGATTTCTAATATGAAATTCCTGATCTGTTTCTGTCTTCAGCTGGAAAAAGATGAACGCAGTGATGAAGAAAGTGAGAGCACTGAAGATGAAGAGCACAATAAAGGGAAAGAGGAATATATGGATCAAGGAGGCAATTATTGCTGGGAGAAAAGTAAAGACATCCTTGACTTCAAACTTAGAATGTCAAAATTTTTTATACTTAGAAACCTTTTCAATATCACATGCTTTCAGCAATACAATATCCGTTATTTTTTACGATCAATAGTGCCGAAAAGTACAGAAGTAACAAAAAAAATAAAAGATATAGCCATGTTTTCAACCAAAAGCTGCCACAAGAGAGAGCGAGACAGACAGCATGCAGCAGTGGGCGATCAATTAGAAAGAGCTAGTTACACACAAAGTGGTGATACAGAGAAATAAGATGTTTTCTGATTGATTGATAGGGAAAACACTCTTAAACATGCCAACACCTCCACACAAACGTGCAGGAAGGTGCTGGAGTCTGTTTGATAGCTGCTGAAGCCCACTCCTTCCTGTCATAGGCACCGGTAAATGTTCACTCAACAGTTTAAGTTCCTTTCATAAGGATGCACATGCTGAGTTTAGTGTCTTATGCAGAAAAGATCAATGCAAAATACAGTGATGTTTTCTCCCTTCACAGATGACAGCGTCAGATCTCTGCATGAACACTGATACCCATAAAATGTCCAAAATAAGAGCATTAGAAAATAGAGACTGAGTGCCTAGACACACTTCCTCTGGATTATTAATGATAACTCAGAGGAAATATTTTTATTTTGGTCATACACAATTTTAAGGAAACTCTAATAGCCTATATATTTGCCTTTTATTGCTACTGATAACGTCGAATTTTGGTATGTGTCTAGCGATGTTTTCTAATTGTAAATCAAAAGTAACTACATTTTTGGTCGTCCAGGTCATTTTTGTATCAAAATATTGTTTGAAATGTATCAGTAGAAGTTGAAAATTCTGGTATCGTGACAACTCTGCTCCTGTCTGCTGATGCTTGCCAGCAACTGTGGCCTGAATAACTTAACAAACCACAGGTTATGTCTGGCTGATGGATTGCAGAAATTTCAGTAAAGCTTGTTTGCTGGAAGTTTTACTGCAAACTGAAAGAGTGATCAGTGATTTATTTTGACCCCTTTTTTACTAGGGTTCCAGTATAAGATCATAGCTCATTTTTACTAAGATTAGATTTAATAAATCTGTGACAGGTGGCTCATAAGTATTTGTAAAATACTGACAGAGAGATGTAATCTGTTGATCTCTTGGTTATGATACCAGCCTGACTCCCATTTGTTTTTGTCATCCCAGTGTGGGCTCGAACCTACAACTTCTAGTTTAAGAGACCAGTAGTACTGTGGCTGGTGAAATTGAGCTGAGGTTTTAGCACGTGATTTTTTGTTCAGAGGTGCTAACTCTGACATTTTAGTATTTTTAAGTCACATTTCTATGGAGATGGGCAGATAATAGGATCATAAAAGCGTCCAGTGCCTTCACTGTAGCCTTTCAGACTGTTAACACTACCAAGTGTTTGTTTCACAGACATTTCAGAAAGCACAAAAAAAAAAAAAAAAAAAAAAAAAACAAGTTACCAGTGTTATCATTTGTAAAATTTCACAGGTGTGAGACCCTGTAGACACAACTGGTTATTGTTAAAACAACATTTGAAAGTGGCATGCAGAATATACTGTAAATGAAGGAAATACATTTCTAATTTTACTTTTCCCCTGTTTTCCTTTTGTTATGTTTTGGGTCATTAGTTTTGATTCTGTAAAAATATACTGTAAAAATAAACATACTCTTAAAAATACTTCAGAATTACTTTCTTTTTCAGATTAAAAACAGTGTAAAGGATAATCTGTTTAATATGACCTACACTACAAACACATTATGCTAATAGTAATATTGGTTCTTATTTAGGTTTTTCCATATGGATATATATTTCACCATGAACAGCAGCCTAGGTTAAAATTGTGTGTTTAATAGCTATAGCAAAACAAAAGATGTAACATAATTTACTTGTTCTGTAACATCAAGAAATGTAACATGAGGAATAAATGCACTCTCTCTGTGTCATCTGATCACGTATGCATTGAAATACTTTTCCTTGAGGATTCAGTGTAAATGTTTTGTAACACGACTCTAATCATATTTTCAAGGCTCATACCTTTAGCTGTTTTTGATATAAAGCAGAGAATTTGTTGTATTTTCATTTGGAACTACAGTGCCACCTGGTTTCATTAAGTGGTATCTCATTCTGATGTTTATGTCTATCTATAATAGACATGTAAGGGTGATATGCAGGGCACCAATTAACGCAAGGTAAAATGTACGGCAAATCTTTAAGGGTGTGAAACATTGCTGAGTGGGATGTGCTTCTTGTCATCAGACCAAACACCACCAGAGTATCACCTGCTTCTTTTTACTTGAATTGGGTGTGATTTGATTTTCACAGCATGAAAGTAAATACTTGTTTTTAAGTACTGAGTTGTGTGTAGAAGTCACCTAATCCAAACTGAAATCACCTTAATAACCATCTTGTTGTCTCAAACATAGCGCTGATTTACAATGTATCAGTACTTCATAGCCAGTGTCAGATAGGCTAAACAAAAACTTAATAGTGCTGAAATGTCCTAAAACTGTTTCTGGTAAAGTTATAGAAATGAGGGGGATTGCTGTATTAGCCTTAAGATGTAAAGCTATACTGTTTATAAGGCCTCTGTTAATCCTAGCGGTGAAGTGATAAAGTATATTTAGGACAATCAAGTACTGTCAGAGTAATTTTAAGGTGCTTTACTGGTACTTCATAAAGACTTACGTAAAACTTTACTCCACCAGATTTAGGGGGGAAAATGCAGCTTTTTATATAAATGATTGATTTAGATGGCTTAGTAAAGAGTCACCTAGCAGATTCAGATTATTAAATAAAAGACTACATATTCATGTGATATTATAATTAAGCTATCCATCTTATTTAGCTCCAGTTTTACAGTCTTTTTGTTTGCCATTATTACATTATTTCTGTAAGATTTTAACATATACTTGTACTGGAGCATTTACAATGTTTGCTGCTTTTACATGAGTTAGGCGCACTTATATAATTGATTGATACAAAAGGAGCTGTTAAAGATGTGCAGTCATCAGAGATAAAAAAATCGTCTTTGTTGCTGTTGTACTTATTTATCAATACCAATTTAAATTTAGAACTTTAACTTTTTCACTTTTTCTGTAAACACATATTGGTTTAAAATATTGTTAATCAGTATTGCGAGCAACTCATAATCGGTATCAGCCCCCCGAAAAATATCGGTCGACCTCTACTTCTAACACTTGGGTTGGTTACAAAATTGTGTTGATATTAACCCAACTGATGGTGCCCAAGGTTAAGAGAATAAGAAAAAATAGATTAGTATTATTTTATATCAATTTATGAAAACAGTATCAATCTTTTCGTATTTTATTTATCTATACTAGATGAAGACTAATGACAACTAAGTAGGTTGTAATAAGATTCTAAGTAGGGGGCGGAGCAGAACTTTCTCGATCACAGGACGTCATCAATTTTCTCCACTGCGTCACAGCGACTTTAATCACCTGTCTGCAGGTATGATTGAGTAATTTAGAGGATTCAAATGCTGACCCTTTCACTAAAAGTAAGTAAATTAATATCCTCATGTTATAACAAGTGGTTTTTATGCGTTTGTCCTCTTATTTGCGCGATTATTTTAACTGCTTGTTGTGTTACATATTTGCAAGTGCCTTTGCTAGAGTTACCGTTAGCTCGGATAGCATTCATTATCGTCAAATATTGAATGTTTCCTTTTCTTCAGTGTCATTCAAGCCATGTTTTGTTTTTCTGGTATCTGCCAGTGTAAAACAACTTCAAAGTGCATTCAGGTAAAAAGAAAATGTTTGTTAAATGTCGCTCATGTAGCGGTAAACAGTCCTCAGTCAACAAACGAAAAACATGCTAGGCCTGCTGCAATGCATTCATGGCGGTTAGCAAAGAAGTTGTCTATTAGCTATTAAGTCATGCATCACGTGCAACAGTTTTGACCGACTATGTCCTTGTACCCATGTTTATTTGTTAGTAAAATGTTTGTTGTGGGTACTTTTTCGCTTTTACATATTTTAATCGAGATTCCCTACAGACACTAACCCCCCCTAGCGGTCGTTATGGTTACCATGTTTGGTATCAGTATTTCTGTAGTGTGTGCCACGTGGTGGCGCTCTTACTCTGGCACAACGTTATTCAAAAATATTCACAACCGTCCCGTTTGTGCTATTAATTAAATTCGTTCAAGTGAATTAAATGTGTATGGTTGTCTCTGTGGCGCAATCGGTTAGCGCGTTCGGCTGTTAACCGAAAGGTTGGTGGTTCGAGCCCACCCAGGGACGACGATATTTATTTATTTATTTTATTTGATAATTATTTAACCTGTATTTATGTAAATTTATCACCAATATATTTATGATAAATAAGCCCACACGAACAAAATGGCGGAACACCGGCCTCATATGGTGTGGCTGTGTGTGCTGGGCAGGAGATAAACAACACTGGATGAGCTCGTTTCCTCCAGCGCAGAATAAGTAAAGTTGCATTTTTTACCACACGTCAGGTTAATGATCAAGGCAGGAGGTTTTTGGGCAGTTGTTTGTTTATTTAAACCTGTTAAGAAGAAGAAAGAAAGAAAGAAAGAAAGAACTCCTGCTTAGAAATCGATGTTCCTGCAGTAGTAACCCATAGCGTATTACGCGATGCATAGAGTTGGTTCTGCAGCTTTTAGCAGTGCTCACTTAAGTCCCCTTTCAATGCTTTGTATGTATAATGTCGAGGATGTATGAACAAATACATGCGCTTTATCTAATCGAGAAATGAGTGAGGAGGTATTTATAGCAGTTTTTTCCCTCTCTACCTTGCAGATTTTATGAAAAGGCAGACAGTTCAATACCTGCCCCTCAGAACAGAGCCCAGTGACCCCATCAGGACTGTTCAAGGTAAAATAAAAGACAAAGAAAGTAGCAATACTGATTGTTCCAAAAATAAATAACATGTATCTGATTAATATTTGACTCTTTCAAGTGCTTTTGTTTTTATAAACTGTAAAAATTCTTGAAACTCATACTCACCCAGTAACACAGGCATGACTCAAATGGATCAGCATTTTATCCTCATCTGATTTTGTGTTGCTATTAACTTCTTTTCACTTTGCCTAATTTCTTTTAACCCAAGCACCAATGTAATACTTCCAGTTTTCTGACCAGAAAATCTCAGTCATATAAATACTGATAAACATTAATACATCCACTGTATTATCTTTCAACTTATATTATTTTGTGCATGTTAGAAAAGGTAGGGGAAATACTTGCACCATAAATGTCAACTTTTTAATTGTCACACCAAATAAATTATGTCGAAGACAGTTATTCACTGTTTAAAACAACAGCCCACAGTGAAAGCACATGCTGTTTAGTTGTACAGGTATTAAAGTTCAGCAGTATTGTAAACCTCATTAACTTACAAATGTAACCCCTTATGGACCACCAGGATGCCATTTAAGCAGCAGCTGCTAATACATTAAAAATGTACTCAAGGTTAACTAATGAAAATTAGACTTTCCTTTTTAATTGTGGTTCAACAAAAAATAAACTAATGAAACTGGCCTGGACAAAAATGATGGTACCCTTAAGTTAACATTTTGTTTCACAGCCATTTGAGGCAATCACTGCCATCAAGTGGTTTTTGTAACACTCAATGAGACTTCTGCCCCTGTCTGCAGGTATTTTAGCCCATTCCTCATGAGCAAACTGCTCCAACTGTCTCAGGTTTAAACGGTGCCTTCTCCATGTTTCATCGCCTTCCACAGATGTTCAATAGGATTTAGATCAGGGCTCATAAAAGGCCACTTCAGAATAGTCCTGTGTTTTGTACTTAGCCATTCTTCTGTGTTTCTAACTTTGTGTTTTGTGTCATTATCCTGTTGGAGGACCCCATGACCTGCAACGAAATCATATCTGGGCATTTTAATTTTCTTTTCTTGGCTAATGAAATGAAACGATCCTCCTTGTAGAAGTTTTGTCAAAAAGGGGTCAATAAAAATACATTTTCTGAAACAGTTTAATCAATTCAAGGGTAAAAACAATCATGCAATAACTGGCAAAGGGAAAAAGACTGAAAACATAAGAATGAAGAACTTTCCCATGAGTGAGAGCATTTGTTTTTATTTCCAACCAATCACAACGACAGCTCGATGTTTGAGACACAGCTGACATGACTATTAACAGCCATCTTAAAACAGTAAGGCCTGAAAAATAAAAACACAGCTTCGTATGCTCTGTTCGAGGATACAGTAGGTGTGGTTATAGACTCTGAAGGCGTTTGGCATATTGTCCACAGCTTAAGTTAACGTGCTGAGAAATGACAGAAGGCATGAATATGTGATTTCCTTGAATGCATCATAAATAAGTTACTAAGTCAGTGGCTTGTGAAAAGATGAAGCAGAGTCCAAACACCATTTAAACTTATCTGAAACATTTAGTCTTGAATTATCTATCATCTTTACTTAATATTTTAACATTTCTTATTCTATCATATTAATATTCATCATAACTTATTGGATTTTATCTACTTAAATGTGCATACAGATAACTGTTGGGTCTCTTATAGACTTAAATTTTTCTTATTAGCTTGAATGAAGATGTGATGAAGACCTTATCAGTGATTCAACACTTTGTGTAATATTATTGTAAATATGCAGATCTCATATTTAGTGTCTGTTGTTTGTCCATGCCATAATGTAAAATGAAACACTACTTGCATACTATTTCTAAAAACCATCCTTTCTTTGTGGTTAATTCAGTAATAATGATGATGTATGCAGGCTGTTACATTGGCATCTCCCTTGTCTTTTGTAAGTTTTATTTGCATTCACTGTCCTCTTGATATTATCTCACTTTTCTTATGTGCATGGACTCATTTTATCGTGGATATCCGTACCTGTCACTTGAAAAAAATAAACAAGGCCTCTTGTCAGTATCATTGCCACTGCATTGTCATTTTGTGTACAAAAGTCATACCTAGGAAAAACTACAAGCACCATTATTACTGTCTAGCACTGTCAAGCACTTACCTTAAAGTTGTTTTATTGCATTGAATGTTACCCTTGAAAGCATCATGAAGCATTACAATAGACTGGACAAGCATGTGTATGCTGCTGCTTGGGCCAACTCCTTGTTGAGAACAGCACAGCTTGGAGACACCTTCCTGTAGCCATAGGTGGCTTTTGTGCCCTTAGACGACAGGGAGCATCTCCATATTGATTTGTTTTCTTCGCCCAGAACAAAACTAATCCTGTCATAGTGTGTCTTCCTCCCTTGAGTCAGGTTTTCTCCATTTTTTTTATTTTTCAATAAGTTTAACCAGACTCTGGCGGAGGTCATTGAGGTCAAAGATCTTGATGTCTAGAATTTCAATGGCCCTCTGGATTTCAGCATCCATGCGATCCCGGTCCTCCAAAGAGTTGTTCAGGTTCTGCTCTGAGTTCCCGATGCGACGCTCCAGCTCTGAATTTCGTATCTCCATTTCCTGAGTAGAAGAAAAGGACAGAAGAATTAAAAATATCTAATCTGCAGCTGCTACTAATGCTTTTCAAAAGTTTAAAAAATCCATGAATAGCCAACTAGCCATGATGTTGAATAATCTCTTTTACCCGTAATCTGCGAATAGCTTCATCTCTATCATGCTCCATTTCATGGTAGTCGGCCTTCTTGCTCTGCAAAATGTGGATTTCCTGAAAGAGTATAAAAGCTTCCCTTGAGTTCAAGTGGATCAAATGTTCACCGGACATTGACATCACAGCTCTTCAGCTCTGACTGCAGCTCATGACAAACTTGAACTAATACAAACCTCATCTTTGGCTTTCAGCAGGGACTCCAGCTCTTCTAGGGACTGGGTCAGCTCATCTTTTAAGAGGTCACTGGGGCCATGGCCTCCATGGGCTTCTAATTCCGCCACCTTAGAAACCACAAAGACAATGAATCAAACCAGTTCAGCTCATGGGACATCACTTAACCCAGAACCCTTTGATCATCTCAAAGTGGCTTTTAATGGTTGTAGCCATAAACTTATGATCTCTCAAGTTTACTCACCAAATGCCAGCTATGTAATTCAGAGGTCTGCTTGCTCTTTGATGACAGAACACTTCTTGATTCTACTACATGCGTGTGCATCACAGTTTTGAACAAGATCATACGTATCTGTCTACAGTGCCAGTAATAAGTATTCACCCCCCAAAGTGTGGGACAAGATGAACACCAAACACTGCACATCACCACAAACACACCATCCCCACTGTAAGCATGGTGGGGGCAGCATCGTGCTGAGGGAAAGCTTTTTTGGCAGCCAGCCCTTGAAAGCTTGTAAAGGTCAGAGGGTAAAATGAATGCAGCAAAATATAGGAAGATCCATGAAAACAATCTTAGTCAGTCTGCAAGAGAACTACGGCTTGGGAGAAAATTATTTACCAGCAAGACAATGACCCGGAGCATACAGCCAAGCTACACAGAAATAGTTTAAATACAACAGGGTGAATGTTCTGGAGTGGCTGTGTCAAAGACCAGACCTCAATCCAATAGAGAATTTGTGGCTGGACTTGAAAAGGACTTTTCACGTCCAATCCCCATACAATGTGACAGAGCTTGAGCAGTTTTGTAAAGAAGAATGGAGTAAAATCAAAGTGTCTAGATGTGCAAGCCTGATTGAGACCTGGCCACACAGACTCACTGCTGTGATTGCAGCCCAAGGTCCATCTACTAAATACTGACTGAAAGGGGGGGAATATTTATGCAGTCACTAATTTTATATGATGAATTTTTATTAAATTCACATTAATGTAGAAAGTTTTTCCATCCAAAAAAGCCAAATAATATTGACCATGATTGATTTATAAAATTAATACAAGGGTTAAACATCCAAGGGTGTGAATACTTTGTATAGGCACTCTATCGGGAAATTATTTTGGTTGTCTTGTGTGTTGCAACTTTGTGATTTTGTACTAAAAGCTTTTATTGTGGATCATTTTGCTATTTTATTTAGCCCATTAGTCACCATCAGCTCTATGCAGAAGTTTGAAATTCTGTCTTGAACTTTTGAATGACAGGATGTTTTACCAAGCGTGACCCTGCAAGGAGAATGTCAAGATGAGGGTCATCCATCTTTTATTATATTGTTCTACTGTAATATTCCCTTTGCCTAAACAAAAAAACCTTCTATAACATCACACCGACTAGGATGAACAGGCAGTTAATTGGGTCATGTCACCACTCACAGGTAAACAGCGCTGACACTCTTTGCACTGTCATCTCTGCCCCACAAATCAGAAAAAGGACACCTTAAGAATGCCCCCAGAGCAGTCTGTGGCAGGCTCGATTATTTTAAACCATGAATGGTTGAGGAGTGGTGGAAAGAAGAAGTAGAGAGAAAAGACAAACTAGTGGATGCCAGCTCCCTCTGGTGATTTTTCATTTCTTCCTAACTGGGGCATTGAAAGTAGGATATAGCTGTCCTACAAACCCCTCTCCCTCTCACTTCACCCGAGAGACGTGAACCATTTTCAGCCACCTGGTCCCCTTCCTCAGAAAGAGGGGACGCGCTCGGTCCAGAGGAGATGGAGACACGTACAAATTAATTTTTAGATGAGGACCAAAACAGTGAAAAGTGCTTTAAAACAGCAGCTGAGCAGTGGAGAATAAAAACGTAGTGATCAATACTGTACGGCTTGGCCATAATGGAAAATATCAAGGTATTAAAGCGTAGAAACAGAGAACTTTGTAATTGTTGGCCCAAGGCGAGGTCGCTCCCTGAGGAATCAGCCAACAGCAACCACCTTTTATTGATGAGCGACGGTAGGAGTGAGGACCAGAGACATCTGCATCCAGTGGAACAGATAGTTTTCTGAAGTGTAAAAGCATCCTGAGGCTGAACTTCTATACACCAAACTCTCCTGAGGTGAAATGTGACATCGACATGAGCACTGTCGACAGGTTCAAATCATTCAAGTACCTTTGTTAGCAGGGTTGCTGGTTAACACTTTTAGCACAAGTCATGGTGAAGGGTCAGTGTAGTTTATGGACAATGGATTATTTTGAAATGAGAAATCCTAGAAAAATCAAATCCAAAAGTCAAGAAAAAAGCTGTTTCCTAATGGCCATTTAAAACGGGAAAGCAAAACACTGAAATAAAGGTGCCCTTTGCTCTTTCAGGCAGTTTGATATAAGTTGAGAATCATAAAACAATAATTGATAAATTAACAATTTTTGTTTTCTTTTTCTCATTTTTCAAACAGAAATTCTTCATTCTTCTTCAAAACTTCACAAACATTTTCCCTCTTAGTCACTGCACAAATACTTTTTAATGCTAAATATTTAAAATCACATCCATTTTCATAAGCTAAATTTTCAACATCACTATTTGCTACGTTCACCCTTGAGGTCCCTTTCCTTAAATAATAAATGAAAATGTTTGTGCTACTAATGATTGTTTATGGACTTCTCATTTCAAAATAAAAATATGTTGGCAGTTAATTATACTGACTGAAGATGGCAGAAACACAATACAAATTGTACTCTTCTTTATTTCATTTGTTTTATTTTTAAGGTCTTAAATCATAGAACATCTACTCCTTGGATCTTGGATAGCAGATAGAAATCTTTAAAATTTCTACTTCATATAGAATTTATGTAGTATGATGTGTATACTTTAGGTTATCTTTATACATGTTGTACTATGCAGTGTGATGTTATTCAATGTATATTTTTCTCACACAGAATAATTAGGGACTAACTAGGCACACAATTTTTAAACCAAAATCAGAAATATTTTGTTTATCTTCAATTTGTAAATTAGGTATGGAAATTTGAAATACAGTGCATTTAGAAAGTATTTAGACTCTGTTCACTTTTTGCAATTTTGCTATCTAGCAGGCTGATGCTACAGATGTTTAATTTTTATTTTCAACAGTCTTCACCTAGTACCCCACAATCACAAAATGGGCAACATGGCAAAGCCAAACCTGGTGTTCAGTGTGGACGATTCAGGCAGGGTTTCAGTGAAGTCAGAGACCTCATTCAAGACTTAATTTAAGACTTTCAGGTATAAACACAGTGTAGTTGTTTATGAGCTAAAAGAGAAAGAATGTCTTTTTTGTTAAATCCAATTCTAAAGTATAGTTTCATGAGTTCATTGATATAAGGATGGTTGTTATGGTCTAATATTGTTTGACTTAATCCTCATTATTTTGACTTTTCTCTTGAAATTGTACTTCAACTTTATACTCAAAATTTTGACTTTTTTCCTCATCATTTCTTCTTTAATCACAGTGCATGGCATTACTTTTCCCTTCACCTCTGGCCCATATCCTCCTCTGTAGTTTAATGCTCTATTTTCAAACTATGAAAGGTTTAATTGAAACTCCCTTGAAATGTATTATTTTTTAAATAATTTTCTTTAATTATGTTTTTAATCAGAGTTAACAGCATTGTGTCATTAATGTTGATGTTTTTTTTTTTTTAATCAAACTGAATTTGTTTTGTTGGGTTTATTTTTACTTTTTTTTTTATCTTTCTTCTTTTATTAAACAAGTAATTTCAATTTGAAGGAACTGGCACATCAGAAAACAAGTCTCTTCATCAAGTCTGACTTACAGCTCTTTACCATGTCATGCCCTGGATAAATTCTGCTTATAAATCTGCAAAACTTGAGCATGAAAAAGTACTTTTACAGCATTTATCTCAATGATTATGATATAAACTGCTGAGCCCAAAGTCAGAACAATTAACAAAACCAGCACGACCTACTGAAAGTTTGTCAAACTAAATAAACAAACTGTTTAAGCTTGACATCTCAAGAACTAATAATTAGTCTTGACCTTAATCATCAGCCTCTGCCCTGCAGGAAACAACAAACAAACAAACAAGATGTGGCTGCACAAGACGGCTGAAGCTCTTTAAAGAAGCACTCACCAGAGTTTGACTCAGTGAGGCATGAAGGTCTTTTTGTCTGATGTAACTTTTATTTACCAGTGCTGTCTCATCTGCTTATCTACACTCTGGTGCTAGAAACACAGCCGAGATTTTTCGATAAGCTATAAAAATAGATTCCACTAAGACTAACTTTCCTACTAAGCTTGTCATGTAACAGCTAACCTTTTCATCAACTTCCTGGACAAAAGAGGCTCTGCTCATCAACATTATGCCCTAAGCTACCATGGACTGGCTGGTATTGATTGTCTTTGTTGGTTTGGTTGGTTAGCTTCTATCATTAGCTAAGATTAGCACAAGAATATAAAGCTAAGGGGCAGAGTGGGGCCTATCATACCTTTGTCACAACTTGAAAGAATTTAAGGGCTGTTTGAGGACTTTTTTTCTACTCATCCGTGTGTTTTTCTCACTTCTTTGCCTTGGTTTCTTTTTTAGAAAAGAGTATGCAGAGTTTATTTTGTAAAATTGTATTTTGGGGTTTTCGAGCCTTTATTGAGAGGACAAGACATTTGATAGAGTCAGAAATAGGGCTGAGAAAGAGAGGAATGATTCTGAAATGACACTCTCACAAGGGTGGGAGTTAAAGCCAGGTTGCCCATTTTGTTAGTTGTATCAAACACACTAAAAGCAAATAACGCAACAGCAAACGTCTTGATAATTAAAAACAGATCAACTTGGAGGTGATTATACTTATATACAGTTTTAAAATCATAGGTACGAGTGTTTGAGAAGGACGTGAAAACTCTGCTGCTCAACTGATGTACAAGATTAATCTAGTAATGTTTATGTAAAATATCCTAGAGTTGAATTATGTTACACTGACTAATCTGATAAATTAATTCCTATGGAAAAACATCTGTCTCACTGAACAGTTTCAGTGCAATGAGACAAGACCCAACAAAGTTCCCTCTGTACCCGAACATCAGGCTGAACAGCAGAGTCTCACCTGGTCTCTGAGTCTCTCTGTCTCCTCCTGGTATGCTGCCAGCTGTTTCTTCCACTGCTCCACGTTAGCATTAGCCTCATGTAGAGCTGCCACCAGTTTAGAGTTACTGTCCTGTAGAGTGAAGAGTTCGGCCTCCAGGTTCATCTCACAAATAGACCTAAAAGACACATACACAGCTTAGCAAGCCGAGGAAACTTGTTTGGTATTACACATGCATATATGAACTATTACATACATCTAGCATATGAAAATTATTATGTTTAATAATGCAAAACAGTGATACCTATTATATTTGACATACCTGCATTTTCATTACTTTGAATGTGATAAGATTGTCTAAGCCAATAAGAATCTCATGAGTTTCTCAGAGAAAAAATGGAAATTTTAACTTAATGGTTTAAATGATGACGACACTGTATTGCTAAAGAATAATCGGACAAGATAGAATGCTTCAGAACAGCAAACACTCAGACCTTTAGGATGATATTTTCAAGAATACATTTAAATGCTAGACAATATCACAAATAACAAAATTGAAGCACAAGGTTGCAGATGAACATCAGTATTATTCAAAATTGGGCTGATCCACTGTAAGACCGAACAGTAAAAGGTTGTTTAAAAAAAAATAGTTGTTTAAACTTAAAAATCCAAAATAGCTATTTCAGCTCCATTTTTCTGAGTTGAAGAATACACTGTTAGTTCCAAGTAAAATGCACTTAAGCAGTCCAAGGTTTTTATTGTCACTATACTGCGATTATTTGACAGTCATCTCTAAATCTGCATAGTTTTCCTTTGGATGCCTTTGGAGACTAGACACCTGTGCACCATGAGTGAAGTTATCCTCTCAGTTAGAAAAGTCCTCCCTTTGGGGACCAACTTCAACATGGCAAGGATTTTTGCTACTTCATAGTTAGACAATAAAATAAGCTTGCTCTAGGTGGCATGATTGTTCAAAAATAAAAAATGTGAAAAACATTAAAGAAAACCGCAGTGGATGAGAAACATGTAAATTATATACTGTAACTTGAGTCATACTCCACTACTTAAAAACTTTAACGTAATCATTTCAAATAAAAATTTTGAGTATTTTCACCTTTTTCTGGTTTTAGAGCATCGCCAGACATCAGTCCATTAAAATATATCATGCCTCACGTGAAAGTAAGTGGCCAATCAGTATACTGTTGTTAATTATTTAATTCTAGTTAGCTAGTTTACCTATTAGTGCAAATTCAAAGATTTTTCTCTGGGCAGAGGAAGCCACCTGTTGGATTAACTCTAAGTTGTTTTTAATGGCCAAATGTAATAGAAAATGTCTCTACTGTGGGAGTTTTACTGTCTTGAGAAAGGATCAATGACAGGAGGGATGACATTTCAAAAGAAAGGACTATTTAGAGGAATAATGGGCAACTGGGGGCCACATGGGGCCCTTTTCCTTACTCACTGTGGCCAACAAGTCAGTTTCAAAAGCAAAGAAATTGCAAACATGATAAAATCTGAAATGACGATATGAAAATAGAAATATGTCATAATTATCTTTGATCACTTTCTGTGTTAGGTTCTTTGCATAAATTCTGATATAATTGACTGTAGTTCCTGATGTTAAAATCTTTTATGTGCGCCATTAAATTAATATGTATAAAAGACTAGAAATATTACTGAATTATACTAAAATAACCACTAAGTATTATGTTCATCTATAGAAAAAGCAGCATAAGTTCTGTTTAGCCTATTAAATTATTTGCATTGGAGTTTAAAAAGTTAATGTTGGTTGAATGAACTGTTATGAGAGCACGATATTTTCCCTTTCATTAAATCATACATTATTATTAGTTTTTAAATTAAGGGTATCTTGAAATGAAAACAATTGTCACTCTGGGGGCAAAATTACGGTGTATGTGGTCCTTTTAGGAACTAAAGTTTACCATCCCTAATATAGCGTTTCAGAAGAAGTGATTAGAGAAACATAAGGTATCAGGAATGTCACTTGAACTGTTATTTTAAACATTGCCTCTGATATCTGCCCTTTTGCACTTTGTGTATTTCTCTTTGATTCAAGATGATGTTACAGGGATTTTGCCTTTACTATAAAAGCAGAACTGAAGAGAGAAAGGAAATATGGTGAGAGAGAGCGGAGAAAGACATTTACCAATAAGTGCCGGAACAGGAATCAATCCTACAACCAGTGTATCCTGCATCCTCTGGATATGGGCACACGTTCTACCAACTGGACAAAACCACAATCTATGCAGTTCTACTGGAGAATATATTTGGGGTAAAGGTTGGCCTTTTGTCTGGTGTCCATTTCAGCCAGTCACTTGATTCATTTTCACTCACTGACTACTAATGAAAGGTAACATCGATTAAACTGGCCTTAGTAGCCTTCAACTTGAATGAAAACTATCCTTAACTTTCAATACAACATCATCTCTTTCTGCTCTCTTGTGTACATAAATATCGATGCTAAGTCTTTATTTTTTCTAGCTGTTACTATCAACCATCCTCTACTGCAGCTTGAATGAATATGAAAAATGTGTGGCCTGCGTAACACAAACAGTGAGCCGCTACTGCCAGGTTGAGAAAGCTAAAGCAAGGACTGCAGTCTGCCGCACAACACCTACAGCTCAGTGTGAAGGTCATCTCACAGGTTTACAAAAAAGCACAGATAAACTTATTAAATGCCAAAGATGCGAACAACAAGGTCAAACTGTTGCTGCAGGTATCCTCTACTCATGGGGGGTTTCTATTCAACACAAAAGACTAGATGTGACATTGAAAGACAACTTAGTTAAGAACATTTAGAGTACTTACATGGCTCAAACTACTACAGATTATACTATGTTCTGTATCCATACAGTCTAAGGCAGCAGTCCTAAACCACCAGGCCATAAACTGGTGCTGGTCTGTTGGTGATTTGGTACTAGACTGCTCAGCAAGAATAAATAACTAATTTCATGTCCATTTTATTTTGAAAAATGACTGGATTCTCTTCTATTATGTCATCCATCTCTGCCTTTTAACTTCTTGACACGTCAAGATGCTTGTCTCAGTCAGGATACCCAAAAATAAAAAAACAGCCAAGAAAAATGAAGCTGTTAAAAGACAAAACATGGAGTCTCACTTAAAATATGGGTTTATCATGATAAATGAGTCTAACCCACCCACTGATTCAAGATTATGATGAGTTGTATTTTTTCAGTCCTTGTTTGTATGCTATTTGTACCATATTATTTTGGCGTGTTTATCTCACATGCTTTGATGGACGGTCCGTGAATATGTTGTCTTTCATGAAACCGGTCCGTGGCTCAAAAAAAGGTTGGGGAGTGCTGGTCTAAGGAATAAACCGATGGTTGTATGCTTCCACAATGTAAACAACTGCACAGTAAAAGTACAGAGGTGGGTCAAGGAGAATGGCTGGGGTGGTTTCATTCCTAAGGGATGACCATGAGGCCCAATGACCTTTGACCTTTGAAATTTAATCAGTTCAACCTTGAGTAAAAGTGAATATTTGAGCAAAATTTGAGCAAATCCATGACGTATGGACCAAAGGTTGGATGGACAACCAGAAAACAATGCCTCCAACCTCGGCTCCTGCCAGCATGGACACATAAAAATAAATAATAAGAATGGTTTCATGAGCTTGGTCATCATTTTGATACTGGCACTGCATTTAAAATGTTTTCAGTCCTGATACCAGACACATGCATTGTTACATAATGGTTGAAAAGAAGGCTGTGGTTTCACCTGATGCGGCTTAATTTAACAATCTACAAAAAACACATACACTCAATCGTTAAATATCATGTATTTTTAACAGTTTATAAAACATAATTCAGACTTTCTCTTTGTCTCTTTGCATCCACGCAGATTGAGGTTGTACCATGGCAGCGGTTTACCATGGCAACCATTCAGCAGCAGCTTTCGGTCATAATAATGGGACTGTAGGATGAAACGGCTTAAAGGACTACATGAGGATTTGTTAACAGGCTTTATTTGGTGTTTTTTATGAGTCAGTGCCTCATCAATGACCTCTTCAGTTTTGAGGAAGCTTAACAAATCGACTGACATCAAACTAATTAACCCAACATGTAAAGTCGTGTTAATACTCACTGAACCCTGTGAAAGTTAATGGATTACCTGCTCCAGGGCGATCAATAATCTGGATTAAATGAAATGTGTAGAGACCTCATGAAGCTGGGCTAATTTTAGATTTATTGTGTCCAAAATCAATACATCAGCACCACCACAGGGAGGATGTATTCGTTAGGTAAAGCTAGAGTATGACTGTATTCACAAATGCACAAAACTTCTGAAAAATTACAGAAATGACCAGGATGAGCTCCATGTATGAACAGCTGAATTCTTCACTCAAACTTTACCAACATTTCTTTTCAGGAATATTCACTGTGAGCAAACAGGTGGGTGTGATGACTTATATCCTGCAACCAACATGCAAAGAATAGACTGTAGAGAGAACTGTCATCCTGTGCATGTAATCTTATTTTTATTTTTTATCTGACATTGTTTGGATGTTTTGGGGAATTTTCTGACTATTGTATTTCTGGGAGATTTAAGAAAATTAAGGGGGAATTTGCTTTGAAATTCACTGAATTTGTTTCAAGTTTTGCAACTGTTGGGGGAAATTTCAGTTTGAATGTTGAGGCGTTACGGTAAAGTTTCACTGAAACATTTGGGGAATATTTGAAAAAGATTTGGGGTTATTTATGGGAAACTTTAATCATGTTTAAGAATTTTTACAGAAAAAGTAATTTCATTGGAAATTTTTATGGATATCAAACTAAAATTTCCAAGTAATTCAGAACTTTTGGTGGAAATTATACCCATTCTAACCCATTCTAGGCCAAACAGGTTGGTGGTATTTGATGGCTTGCTGTATGGCTAGTCCTGTCAAGCACAAACAGGTCAGAGTAAGTGAAACTGGGCCAAATACTTTCAAAGTTAAGGGAATGTTTTGAGCGGCCCCTCCTTATTTGGAGTGATCTTATTTTTTGTCCAAATCTAGTTGGCTCTTGCTGGCTCATTGTGGCATGGAACCAAAAAAAGTGTTTGCAAGTGAAGCTGGGAACCTTAAATGAGGAAATCGGCCATCTTTTTCCACGATGGTGAGGCTCATTGTGACCATGGGCTAGGCGGATTCTGATGAAGCTGCACAGAGCAAGGGAGACAAACAAGAAGGCCTACTACGTGCAAACCTAAACAAACCACTCATCTCCTTATTTTACTCTTCTCTTCACTCTTTATTTCTCTTCTGTGTGTACCCATTGTGAATACACAGCGCGTGCCCCAAATTGATACATGCACCACGAGTTAACCTAGCTTTTCACATTATGAGACAACATCATGATTCTTGCAACCCACAGCAGCACCAAATAGTGCAGACCTCTTTGTTACACGGTACCAAGGACCTATGAAAAACACCTCAGCTCGATAGCCTGGTGCATACACAGTCTGAGACCTCAGTCAGGACATAGCGCATAATAAAGTCCATCACACCATGAAATCATGACTGTCACATGATCAGCACCATGGACAGCTACATATCCATCAAAAAATCACAACACTGACAGCTAGAGGAGAAGAGAAGAGGGCATCACTACATCTACAACTCATCATCAACAAAAAAATCAAGAGTAATTTCAAATTTATAGTTGACACAAAACATTTTACAAGAATATATGATGTGACGATATATAACATAAACCTACATGCACACTGACTCAAGAGAAACTCCAAATGAGAGAACTTGATGAAGACTTGCTCCACTGAAGGTCATGAGATTTGGCTAAAGTGCCTGAGGATTTTTGTGATGAAACGCAAATGCACCCTTTGCCAGTACATCAATAGGCTGTCATTTAAATGGTGAAAGAGACAGAAACTGAGAGTTGCAGACTTCCACCAGACCAATGGTACAGTACCGTATGATATGCAACACTATTTGTAACCAACACTGATGTGCACCTAATCTAACTCTAGTCCGTATTTCTGCATGGTGGTAAAAACATACACTTCCATAATGAACATGTAGGGTCTGACAGCTTGATTAGAGGAGTCATCAAGTATGAACTTTTGTGCAGAAAAAAAACCCAGAGTGAGATTTTAAACATAAGGTTCATAAAGAAACTATTTCTTCACCTCACCACTGAAGACACATTTCACAAAGGCTTTCTTATCCCAGTATCTGTTTGAACAAAAGGTGAGACTGAACTCACAAAGAGAAGAAAAGTATTTGTTCACCGTCTCTCCAGTTTCCATTGTGTTAATGTGTGTTTGTGTGACTGCCTTACCCTTCAGAGAGCATCTTTTTAATGCGCTCCTTCTCTGAGGACAGCGTGATGTCGGCACTCTGGCTGCGGAAAAGCTTATCTTCTGGTCCATTCACACACATCACAGGTGGAGACTGGAGTTCATCAGAGAGGTCCTGAGAAACACATCAGTAAATGGACTCTCCTGATAACACACACTTAAACTCAGCATCAAAAGCAACTATTCAGAAAAGATCTAGGAAATCCCACTCTCCTTAGAGTTTAGAAATGTGTGTTTTATTTTGAAAATTAAAAACACAAATCAAGGACTGTAGCAGAGAAAAAACTTCTGTTTGCTGCTACAGTACATTTACATGCAGGCAGAAAAAATTGATTTTTTCACGTTAGTTTGACAAAAACTGGACATTTAAAATGCATGTAAACATGATAGACTGAAATCATATTAAATTCAATTTCTCAAAGTTGGACTAACACATCTAGGTAATTCAGTTGGAGTAAGGTTGGACAACACAATATCCCAGGGTATTTATAACAGCCATAGCATTGCTTCAACTACTGTTATGAAAAAAGTGCTGTGTAATCTTTGTTATAAATGCCTAAAGAGTAAGTGTCCGTTTCCAGCAGCAGCACCACTGCTTATGTGTGAAAATGCAATAAAAAAATAACAAACCGATCTAAAAAAAGGACTCCCTATTAGAGCGCTATCATTCTTGAGCAGCATGGGATGGTTCCTGACTGTGATCTTCTCTAATTCAAGTAGTAAAACGTGCACCGCTGGCTGTAATGTGACCAATAAAAATGCGAGTTTAAAAACACTTTAAGTCTTCTTTCTGGCAGTCGATCAGTGATGAGAAATGATCAAACTTTATTGTTAATAGCCATGCAAACTGGGTGCTGCAGCTTCAATATCAGGCACACCTGTTTTTAAAAACCTCTGTATGAGATATGTAGTTAAAGTTAAGCAATACTTGTTAGTTATGTTCAGTACACTCTGGTTGCAAACTGGAGATCTCAGACATCCCCTCCCATAGACCGCTACTGTGAGAAGATGTCTGTCAGAACAGGAGTGCTGCACTGCTGGAGAAATGTATTTCCAGTTTTAGAATTTTTTTAAATTCAACTTTATTCATAAACAAATTTGGGCAGTTTCATTGATAAGACAACCACATGGCACACATTACATTTTAAAAATATAACAGAAAAAGGTCAGAGGTCTTATCTTTAAATTATGTGTAGACCCCTTTTTTATAAGTAGATTTGTGAACAGTGGCTCACTTTAGCTTCAGCTAACATAGCAAGCAGCTACGTAGTAAGCATTGTGTAAGCCAATGTAGCTAAGTTATCTTTAGCAACAAGAGCTTTAGCAGATGTAGCTTAAGCTAAAGTTCCTACATAAGTTATGCAGATAATGTAGCAAATGTAGTGTATGTAGTTCCGTTAACTGTACATCCATCAGGGTACACTCTGGACTGGTCGCCAGTCAGTCACAGGGCTGACATACAGAGACCGCAAGGCCACGCTCACATTCACACCTACAGCCAATTTAGAGTGATCAATCAACCTAACGAGCATGTCTTTGGTGGTGGGAGGAAGTCGGAGCACCCAGAGAGAACCCACGCATGCATGGGGAGAACATACAACCTCTGCACAGAAAGGTCCTGACCAGGAAGCAAACCAGGGACCTCCTTGCCATGAGGCAACAGCGCTAACCCCTGCGCCGCCATGCAGCCCCTTCCAGTAGCTTTGTAAGCTATGCAGACATTGTAGCTATGTATCTAACGTTAGCTTCATAGCTTCGTTGGTAGATATTAATAAGCTATGTGAGCTTTAGCTTTGGCAGTGGCCAGCACTGAAAATAGACCTGAGCAGAGTGGTGCTCCAGAGACTTGCTGGAGCCAGACCAGAGCACAGGCAAGTGGAACTGCTCTTATTGACTAGAGGGAGAGATTTGCTCTGCAGTATGATTGGCTGGTAAATTGTGACGTAGCCATTGTATGTGGAAAGTGGAGGCAACCTTACTAATAGTGTAATCTGATTTTATTTTTAAAGTTTTAGCGTGTATTTCCGTTCTGACAGATGCAGCATCTCACAGTAACTGTCTGCAAGAGGGGATGTCTGAGAGCTACAGGCTGCAGCTAGACCCCTCTTGTTATTTAAGGCAAAAAAAATACTGCAACTTTGCCTAAGCTTCCTGTGGAATAAACTCACGGCTGGACAGAGCACCCAGTTCTTGTGCAATATGAGATTAAATATTATTTACTGCCTATCTTTATCTGTTTAAAGGCACACAGAACACAACTTTGCATAAATCTTACCTGAAAATTGTTGATTTTTTTTTTTTTAAATAATTTCAGAGTGGGGAAGGAGAAGAGAGCACATATACACCATTATATAGAGGGAGAGGGAAAAAAGACCCATCTGTTCTTCTCTCTTGATGAAGTGTGAGAACAATGTTCCAACTATAAACCACTTCTAGCTCCCCTGGAGTAAACCTCATGTTTTTTTTTTTTTTTTTGTTTGTTAATGTGTTTATTTGGTTTTGTTTTTTTAAGACTCAAAGCATTTTATAAATGATTTAGTAAAAAGTGTATAGAAGCACTTCCTGCTTGCAAGCCGGCATGTCCTTAATAGGAACTGCTTCTTGGATAACGTGGTTTTTAACATCTGGAGAAAATACACTAGAGGATTGTTTTGGAAAGATCTAATGGTATTAAAAACTGGACACTGCCCAGTCCAAGGTTGGAGATCAGTTTTTTCTTGCACGTTTACATGTCAATTGCACCAGATGGATCAGGCATTCTGTGAGCTCCAGAGTCTCTGTTCCAGGCTTTGGCCCAGCAGTTGGGTCATGTTGTTATCTGGTCCTCACCATAAACTAGAGGTGTACAAAATGTACAGAGCAGTGAAGGTTGTCCATGTTTTCACCATTCTTTATATAACGGGTTAGCTGCTTGCTAACTAGTTAGCAGGGTCAACAGAGAGGTCTGTGGTAATGAGCGGAAAGGGGGCCTATCACTGGGTGAACATGCTTCAGTCACTATGCTCTGCATGAACACTAGGACTTGTCCAGTTAAATATCCTAAAGAGATATAATTGTAGCTCAATTTTCCCATGCATGTAAATGTACTGACAGACTCCTGATGATGTGAGCTATATTTTTCACACTGTTTGTGTCTGTTTTGGTCTTTCAAAATAAAAACGATCAGCCCAGCTCAGCAGGTATAAATAAATTCAAAATTTAGGGCCCAGACAGTTTGGAAATGAAACACTTTCAGAGTGTATTTTCACAGAAATTGCTCTCTGAGATTGTTTCTTTTCTTGGGTGCAAAGTAAAGCTTGGATTTTTCTCAGACATAATAGAAAAACAAAAGACTCACCTGTGAGAACTAGAGAGGAAATCCATCAGGTGGAACAAAACAGACAAAGAAACATGTCATCACAATGCTTCTTATACATTATGACCTTTTGTAAAGATACCCCACGAAGTTGTGTGATCAATTATGCAGCACAGCACTACTTAGCAAAAATCAAAAACAGTTAATTGACGCTGTTGGCAATTTTCAAGAGCTTTGGCTCCTCCGATGTGTTCAATAAATCAATAAAAGGCGTGGAGTGAGAGACATCACTTGGATTCTGTTCAGCCGTGGAATTAAAAAGGAAATGAGCATGTTCCTCATGGCCAAGCAGATGTATCTGATTGGTAATTATCTTTATTGATCAAAAAATTCCAGCGCTAACTACATTTTTATCATTACAGCGTTAAAGTCAGACACATCTTGATAGGAGGGGGAGAAAATGTGGAAGTGGTTCATTGCTGAGCATCACAGGATAATTTTACCACCGTCCTACTTTTCCCCTCTTCTCTACCCTCCGAGACGAGTGACCCAGCTCATCTTTCTTTTGCCTTTCTTTCCTCTCTTTCCATCCCTCCTTTGATTTAATCACAGCGGTCCTGTCTAATAGCTGAGCTGCTGCAGAGACACAGAGGTGCATTCGTCTAACCTTGGCCTGTGCTCAGTCAATCCTCATTCCTAAAATGCCCAAAATGCATGACTAGATATTTTCTCTGTGATTCCTGACAGATTTTTTTTTTTAATCTCTCTACTCTCTCTGCCTGATCCTGCTGAGGTTTGCTCCATTTTCATGTCCACATTAATTTTACTCAGAATCTCACCTGAGGAGCAGCGATGGTGAGCGCTGTGTTGGCCAGTTCTTTGTCCTGTGACTTTTCTCGGGCCAGCCGAGCTGCATCTTTCACCTCCTTAAACTTCTCTGAAAACTTTTTCAAAAGAGGACAAGTGATTAACTGTTTCAGCTGGTGATAAATGATGCAGAGCTAAGACGGCTCCTCAAATTGACAAATGGTGAGAAGTATGGTGAGATATTAAAAATGTTTTTTGACGTTTTGACTTCAGTTGTCTTTGGGTGTCTTTACCTGATGCAGCTGTTGCTCTGTAGCAAAACCAAGACCGTACACAGTGTTAGCTCTGCTGTCAGCCCACTGCCCAAACTTCTGGGACGTCTTGGTGAAGGTCATGCTGGGAGTGACCGTGCAGTTGATAATCGCCTGGAAATGCAAAGATATAAGAGCTGATCGAAGCTTAAGGCAAGTATACTTAAAGAGAGTTTAGGAAGATGTAGTTAAGAAGCTTATCCAAGAATCTGGACAAAATTATTGAAATTGACTAAAGCTCCTAACAGGAGTTTTTAGCTTGCAATGAAACAAATTAAAGTCTATACTTGTGCCTCTATGAGAACTGAAAAGGCCAATAATAACATCAAGGAGTTAAATGATTATTTCAGTGTGACTTTGTCTGTTTGTCACGTTTTTCTGTGGGGTATGTATCAGAATGGGTCATAAACAGCATGCTGCATATACAGCCTTTTAAGAATTTCTATGCTAAAGATCGTCAGAGAAGGCGTTTTAAACATGTGCAGCACAAGAGCAGGAAAGTCTTAAACATCCCAGTTTGTCCAAAGGTGGTGCCAAAATCTACCAAGTCAGTCTGTCTACAGACCGCAGATCTCTGCAGGCCCCCCTTGAAGACAACTACGAAAAGCTGCCTCTGTCAGAATGAAAAAACAAAACGAAACTTTACAAATAAAAACAGGTTAAACTTTCAATTAGGCTGAGGTATGGGTTTAGGTTAGGATAACAAAAGTTAACAGTCCAAAAATCTGACCTGGAAAACCTAATTAGAAAATGTTGAATAAGGCAAGTAATAAAGATTATAGGAAAAAGCTCATCCTCCATGAAAACATTATAACATAGCAAACATAGCCCCTTTAGCTGCATAAACTGCACAGATAATGAAGCTAAGTAGCTAGAGTAGCAAAAGTTAAAGCTTATGAAGCTCAAGGATATCTATACTAATGAAGAGGAAGAATGATGAAGCTATGAAGCAAACATTACCGGTGTAAGATACGTAGCAATGTTATCTACATAGCTAAGTTGGCTTAAGCTTTTTCTGCAAAAGACAGATAGATAATCATTCATTGTCATTGCATTGTAAAAATGATACGAAAATACGTTTGGCAGTCTCCTCTGTAGCAGCAAACACAGTGGTCCAAGCGATGGTTAGAAATGTAAGTGTAGGGCTTTGTTTTGCTGCTAGAGAAATGATCACATTGCTAAAACTATCTAAGCTACATTGGTTTATGTAGAAGCGTTGACTACATAGCTAACTAGTTTGATAAAGCCAGCAGTCTCCTCACAACAATAAAGCTTGTCCTCCATGAAAACACTCCGACGCAGCTAGCATAGCTAAGGATTAGGTTACACAGCTTTGTTAGCGACATTGGCTATGTAGGTAACATAATTCACATAGTTAATGTAGCTTATGTAGCTAATATAGCTGAAGCTGATGAAGCTACTTTAACTATGTTAGCTTATGCTATGTTTGCTTAAGTTCACAGAGCTGCATTACCTAAGTAACTAGTATAGCTTCATTAGCTTCAGCTAAATTTGCTTAAGCTCACATGGCTAAAGTCTTGAGCTAATATAGCTACATTGGCTCATACAGTAGCATAAACTACGGAGCTAGTGTTGCTATGTTAACTTTAGCTAAAGCTGATGAAACTAACGCGAGTCACTGTTTACGTAACTACGTCTAAAACGGGGTCTATGCAGAATTGAAGGATTCTGGCCTTTTATCTGTTTTATTTATAAAAATGCTACTTAGACTGTAATGTTTGCAGTGTGTTTTTTCTTGTAACTTCCAGACTTATCTATGAATAAAGCTGAACTTTAAAACCTTCTGCATCTAATTACTTTCATTCTGACAGAGGCGGTGTCTCACACTAGTGGTCTACAAGATGGGGTGCCTGAGATCTGCAGTCTACAGCCAGACCCCTCTCAAATCTACATATTCAAAAGTCCCTCACAGGAGCTTTAGAGTGGTTTGAAATTAGGGCCCAAACATGAGTACACCTGACCCCAAAGCCCTGTTCATTTGGTCAGTGTGAACAGCACACTGGACCTGCATCCATCTGAAGTGCTGGTCTTGGGCCTAATTCATGTGTACTCAAGCACAGGCCATGGGAGATGTGATTGCAATCATGCTTGGATACTCATCAGCGAGTGAAGCTGTAAAGGCAATTCTAAACATCTCCTGTCTCTTCAAAAACATCATATCTGCATAGTACAGGCCCATTTCAGCCTCGTTAGTAATTGTTGCCGTACTTAAAAAAAAAAAAATTGATTTGTTCACCTTCCTCAACACCTGCTGATGAACTTCTATTAAGCCACAGCTGGAAGCCTATTGATTTGCTGCTGTACTGTATGGGTTGCTAGCTGCACAGCAGAGGATTTGAACCCCAAATTTGAACTGTTTGCACTCCAGGAAGGAGGCTGCTATCATAGCACCTGCCCTTAGTGTGATCTATTTATTTGTTTCTATTTAGTCTTTCTGAGTGTGTGTTGTTAATGCTTGATCGCTCACTGCTAAATTTACGCTGCCAAACTGTTTTATTTTCTTTTTTTTTGATTGACAATAAAAAAATTGAATCTGGTCTAATCTGATGATTGACAGATCATCATAATTTTATTCTTTAGAGTTGAAAAACATATTTTCAGCTTGTTTCAAGCTGAATAATAACATTCAGTAAATTCATCTTAATGTTTAAAGTTGTGAGTACTGATTTAAGTCGGTTTCATAACCAGCTAAAAACTCCTCTCATGCATACTTAAATTTGCGCAATAATCTAAAAGTAGTACTGTTATACAACCCCAGTTCCAAGAAAGTTGGGGCACATGTATAAAATGTGAATCAAACAGAGTGCAATAATTTGCACATCTCGTAAACCCATGTTTCATTCACAATAGAACACAACATAATAGATAATGAAAATTGACATTTTACCATTTCATAAAAAATATTTGCTCATTTTGAATTTGATGGTAGGAACACATCTCAAAAAAGTAGGGACAGGGCCATGTTTAACATCATGTAGCATCCCCTCTTCTTTTAACAACAGTCTGTATATGTCTGGGAAGTGAGGAGACCTGTTGCTGGAGTTTTGGGAGAGGAATGTTGTCCCATTCTTGTCTTATGTAGGATTCTAGCTGCGCAACACTCCTGAGTCTTCTTTGATAGATTTTTAAATGTATGAAATGTCTTCTATTGGTAAGAGGGCTGGATTGTAGGCAGGCCAGTTCAGCACCCTGACTCTTCTGCTGCAAAGCCTTGCTGTTGTGATGGATGCAGTACATAGTTTAACACTGCCTTGCTGAAATGTGCAAGGTCTTCCCTGTAAGAGATGTCTGAATAGGATCATATGTTGCTTTAACCCTCTCTATCCTTTTCAGCATTAATAGTGCGTTTCCTGACGTGTAAGCTGCCCACACCATAGGCACTAATGCAACCCCATACCATCAGAAATGCAGGCTTTTGGACTGTGTGCTGATAACAAGCTGGATGGTCCCTCTCCTCTTTAGTTCGCAGGACACGGCGTCTGCAGTTTCCAAAAGAAATTTCAAATTTTGATTTACCTGGCCACAGAACAGCTTTCCATTTCGCCTCAGTCCATTTTAAATTAGCTTTTGTTCTCAAAAGGTTTCTTTTTTGCATGATAAAGCTTAAACTTACATTCCTGGAGGCACAGCCAGCTGTGATTCTCTAGATCTTTTGATGATATTATATACTATAGATAGGGGAATATTCAGTCTTTGCAATTTTACATTAAGGAACATTTTACTGAATTCTGTCCCACAATTTTAGATGCAGTTTTTGTTGATTGGTGGACCTCTGTTCATCTTTACTTCTAAGAGATTCTGCCTCTCTAAAATGTTCCTTTTATACTCTGTCTGTTATTCACCTGTTGCAAATTCCCCTAATTATTTGCAAAATGCTCCTCCAGCTGTTTTTCATTAGTATCACTTACTTTCCAGCATTTTGTTGCCCCTTCCCTTCTTTTTGGAGATGTGTTGCTGCCATCAAATTCAAAATGAGCTAATGTTTTTCATGAAATGTTTAAATGTCAGTTTCAGCATCTGTGATGTTGGTTTTGTTCTATTGTGGATAAAATATGGGTTTATGAGATTAGCAAGTAATTGTGTTCTTGTTTTATTTACATTTTACACAGCACCCCAACTTTTTTGGAATTGGGGTTGTATTATAATTCAACATGTTTTAACTAAAAGTTCTGTTTAAATAGTTACATTTCGCTAAATTGGTGGATTTTATCTATTTGATGAGTGCTGCAGTGAATGTAAAAAATCTATTATTCAGATGTTGAATAACTAATTTCTTTAAAGTGACTTTTGCCCACATAAACCTTATCAACTCTTTAACAACTTAATGCTGCATTTTTTTTTTGAGAACGTTGCTGCTCGTTTTGATATTTTTAAGTATCAACTTTTCACTGATTTCTGCCAATCAGCCTTTTAAAGCTTTTTTCTCTGTCTGAAGATTATGTTCTTTACAAAAAAGAAATATAAATAAATAAAAAAGATCCCCATTGTTTATTGTTCAATGTAAAATCAGAGCAGAGACAGATTTCAATCACTGTATTCTCAAAGATTGGGGCATCAGTAAAGACAAAAACATAGCACATACACAAGGTTTGTGACCCCTCTCAGACAAAACTACGTCTTTCCCCTGAAAATATGAGAACAAAATATTAGACCAGGCCTATTTATAAACCTTTTTACGTCATCCCCTGGCTTTAAAATAATGCAACTGATTTAAATCCCAGAATTGCAGGCCGATGGCAGCTTAGCAGGAAACCTTTTGGACCTTTTCCCCAACCAAGAAACGATTACATGAACTCTGAGTTCTGTGTTTCTACGTCGACATGTTTGACATAACACGTTGGACGGTAAGAGCAGCAGTGAAGATTAGTCAGGAGCCAGACACCACAGTGCTGGCAGGCTCCGGCTGCTGACTGACCAACTGCCACCTCGCACAGCCTTCTGGGATGTAGAAATGTGGGTCAGACCAGAGGTGCTAAGAGGAGATCAAGTAGACCCTGAGCCCCCTCCCCCTTCCCCAGGGATGGATGTGGTCTCCTCCTCGTAATCTAAATCCACGAGCCTGAGAGAAACATGCTCTGGTTGTCATGTCACTGACTCTCACTGTGGTTTTGTTTGATACATGAAGATCTACATAAAAAATATGGACAGTATGGTCCCTTTTCATGGCTTGATCAATATACTTAAGCAATATCGCACTAGAGAGGTTGATGCTGGGATTTGGTCGTACTGTGAGCACGAAGCCACAGGCCGGGCGCTGATGTTACATTACAGAAGTGCAACATCTTGACCTTGAGCGTGATGTTGCTTTATACAACAGTTCAACGGCAAGTGAAAAAAAAACTGATCAAGAATTTCTTTTCCCTCCACCACTCAACAAGAATACATGATTGTGCAATCACAGCTATCACTATTTTCCTCACCCTCACCTTCGTCCCTCCAACGCTGATGATGCGGTACACATTGCGGTTAGCATCATAGAAGAAGGACACGGTGACGGCATGCTTGCTGGCAGGGATCCAGTTCCTCTTAGTAGCGGGGTCGATCTGGAAAACATGAGCCCGGGCGCTGAAGATCGGCTGCTCCCTGGATAAGGAAACACAGGAATGATTATGAGATACAGCAAAATTACTAAATTATGTTTAAAAGGAAATACACCATTACTTCCCGTGACCATTTGTTTTAAAATGGCACAATCTCTTATTTTGATAATCAGTTATATAAAAAAATACTTAAACTTAAAAAAAAAAAACTGTTATATTAGACAGATGCATGGGAGGGGAGTGAATCCACTCAAAACTGCAAGCAAACTCCTGTACAGTCTAAACTGCACAAAAAAGTTATTACAAAATACTTTCTTGTATAGAAACATAGCTGTTTTTGTGCAGAATCACCAGGAGTTTGCCAATAGTTGTTATTTATCATAATCAAAGGGTAATGGCATGATTTGATTTTAACTAGAATCGTATCAAAGTTTAAGTCTGGTATTGTGACAACTCTACACTTTTTAAGGGAGGATCACTGGTTTATTCTGATTGAAGGATAGGAAGTTCCAGGCATTAAAATCTCTTATCGTTGAGATAATGCTCCCCTCTATAATCTAAGCATCCAACTTCCGCTATTTAAGCCCACTATCACACATTTGTCACCCTCTTCTGCTTTAAAAGGAAACCCTCCATTAATTTCTCAATGGTACTTCTTCACATATCACTCTGCCATCTAGGGAACAGATGTTTGAATCATCCCTTGGCCTTCTCCCACACTTGTTCCTGCGTCACTCAGTCAGCAGCCATACAGGGCTGTGATTTAGCTGGCAAACGGTGTTGACTAAAAACTCTCTGAACCTTCTCCCGAGGCGGTCACCCTCCGCCCTATGCTCTGATCCTGCCAGTATTTGCACAATTGTATCCTGGAGACAAGGTAAATACATCACAGTAACAAAGTCAACCAGTGTTGGGAGAATTACTGTCATGTGGCATGAATAACATGCTGCCAAATGACTTTCAGCCTTTATACTTTTTCCCTTTAGCCAGTGTCCAGTAGATTTATAGCCATGTGTGCTCTCACACTTTCATATAAAATAAATTATAATAGGCTACATAAAAAGGGATATATCAAACTTGGTATACAACCAGGTTTTTGTTAGTTACATGTTATGTTATATACATTCATAAGCTAGTGAATGGTTTGTGGTTTTTGACTCGCTAAGACAAGAAAAAAAGACTCTTTGGCCCGTACTTTAGCACAAATGTGTTTAGTGGTAATGCTAACTTCTGCATGCTTGTCTGTTCACAGCAGGCTAGCGATCAGAAATACTCATGCTGACATGTACCCATTATAAATTGTTTACATGTGGACCTTTTTATTCATTCAACTGTAGAAGCAGCTAAGTGTGAGTCATTTTTCTCATATAGTATCATACACATCATACCATATCATAGTGTATCATATCATATTGTATCATATCAGATCCTTTCATAATGTATCCTATCATATCGTATCTTATAGCATTGTATGCATCACATTGCATAGCACTGTATGTATGATATTGTACTTAGTCTATAGAATACAATCATTGTTTCTCATAGGATCATGTTGCACTGTATCATATTGTTTTTTTCTATTATATCATAATCATATTATATCACATTGTATCCAATATTATTTCTTATTGTATAGCATCATATGGTATCTGATCCTATCATATTGTATCATGTAATATAGCACTGCATAGCAATGCAACGGATGGCATTACATACATCGTATTATTCATATCATGTCACATCATATCATATCAGCATACGGTGGCTATATCCTATCATTGTATCATATTATACCAAGTCCTACTATATTGCATCATATAGCATTGTATCTTATTGTATTCTAGCATATTGTATCTGATCTTCTCATGTTATATCCTGTCATACAGCATCCTATAGCACGTATCATATTGCACTATCATATCGTATCGTACCCTATCATATCATGTTACATTGTAATATATGTATCATATCGTATCGTATCACGTCAACTATTAACATTCGTACAAAAAAAATGACGCTACAGCTAGCATTTGCTTAGCCTAGCTAAACTTAACCTAACAAGTGTAAAGAACCAAGCACAAATGAAGCTTGGCAACATCATATATCTCATTTATTCATTCAATACAAAATGTCAAACCTAAAAACAGTTTATTTGGAAGTGCGTAAGATGCAGTGTAGTCTATTTCTCAGAGAGCAGAAACCTCTCTCGGTATCTGCTAGCTTAAGTTGACTGCCAGACATCTACACTACAAGTGCAGCCAAAAATACACTCTTAGCAGTGTCTCTAAAGCCCACATAATCTAGCTTCTTCGATTGCTTTTGAGCGCAAACTAAGGCAATGTAAGGAATTTCTTTCATTACTAAAGCTAGCTACACTAGAAGCCTCGAAAAGCTACAATTCACTCCCAGGGGCATACGTGATAATCAAATGACAGGTGATGGGTTCTGAAACATCACCGCTAAATTCTCCGATGACCATGAAAGTCTGTACCAAACTTCACAGCATGATTCTGAGAGACATTATGGACAAAAGTACTCAGCCACCTTACCATTACACCACCAGGGGCTATAATGACGTTGTTCTCAAATACAAGTGCCTTGATATGAAGTTGGCCCCTGTTTTCCAGCTATAAAAGCCTCCACTCTTCTTGTAAGGCTTTCCACAAGATTCTGGAGCATTTTTTGTGGGTATTTGAGCCCATTCATTCTGTAGAGCATTTATGAGGTCAGGCACTGATGTTGACCTGGCTAACAATCTCCTTTCCATTTCATCCCAAAGGTGCTCAGTGGGGTTGAGGTCAGGGCTCTGGGCAGGACAGTCAAGTTCTTCCACATTGAACTCCTCAAACCATGTCTTCTATAGGCCTTCTTTTGGGCAATGGGGCACAGTCAAGGGCATTCACAAAACTGCTGCCACAAAGTTAGAAGCAAAGCATTGTCCAAAATTTCTTGGTATGCTGAATCATTAAGATTTCCCCTCACTGGCTAAGGGGGCTAGCCCAAACCCTGAAAAACAGCCCCATACCATTATCCCTCCTCTACTTCACAGTTGGCACAATGCAGGCAGGCAGGTTACATTCTCCCAGCGTCAGCCAAACCCAGACTCGCCAAACAGGCTGCCATATAATTTACTTCAGTTCGGACTCATTTCAGTGGTGGACTTAACAGTACAACGATAATACCCTCTTTCAAGCCACACAGCTAACGTGGCTAACACCATGAATGACTCACTGTAGAATACATTCCAGACAAGGTCATCGATCAATATCAATGAGACGGCTGAATTACTTCACAGAAAAAAAATCAAAAAGATTTTTTCACTGTTCATACAGAGAAATCAAACATGGTAGACAGGGTGCTCCTGAGATTCAGGACCAGGGTGTTTGCTATAACCGTCTTCTCTATGAAAAGTCTTCAGATCATGGCAGACAGATACTAACCCTGTGATGCTTTTTTGATAGAAACCATTCCAACAATGATCAGGGGGAAAGGGTCACAGGATGTTTCTATTCATCAGTCTTTTGCTTATCTACCAATCTCCATCTCATTTAAATGGAACCTAAAGTTGAAGAACTGAATGGTAAAAACCAGGGCATTTCTTCTATGTAGTATTGTGTGGATGTTCCCAACAGATTTTATCATTTTGGCCAGTCATTGTACATTTATATCTGACCCCATTAGTGACACACAAATGCATTAATGGTGTCTCTGTTCTATCATAATACAGACACATTATATGGCCTCCTACATACACTGGGATTCAAAGCCAGTCTGTAAAGATGATGATATGAACAGTGGTGTTCAGACTACTGACCTGCTTGAGTCTGATAATAACCCAGGCAGTAATTCTCCTTCTCATGTCTCAGTAATCCTCCCTGTTGTCACTGGATCTCATGCAGCAAACACGGATGCATTTTCTGAGGACAGGACCCTATAGCTGGGAGTGAGATTTGTGCTCTATAAATTCCACTCTATTATAAAAGCAATCTGATGAAGACATTTTGGTACATAAACCAATTGTTATGACTTTGGAGCTTATGTTCACATTTGACTTTTGTTGGTGATGCCTTTGAAGACGAGACTGAAGTGGATCCATTTTCAGACCAAAACAGAAATGTAGAGCCACTAAAACAATCTTTAATTGGCACCTAATTGCACATAGAATGAGGTTGGATGTAGGGGTGTGTAACCTTGCAAAGTAGATGGATACGCCTGTTTCCTTGTTTCTCACTGGGGAATCCATCTTGCAAAGCTCCTGTCTGAACCATTTGAGCCCCGGTTAGAAACTGACAGGACCAATCAACGATGAGGGGCAGTACTTTCAGGCGCGGCGCAGTCGTGACATAAGCAAGCAGCAACAAGAGGCCGGTGCAATTATGGCGGAAGAGCTTAGCATAGATGCTGCTAACATGCCAGTTTTATCAGAACTTGACAACATTACTTCATTACAAAAAGAAAAAAGAACAGCAG
Source organism: Cheilinus undulatus (assembly GCF_018320785.1). NCBI lineage: Eukaryota > Metazoa > Chordata > Actinopteri > Labriformes > Labridae > Cheilinus > Cheilinus undulatus. The sequence goes on from NC_054877.1 coordinate 31,527,710, forward strand.
TGAGTTGTTTTCTTTTCAAAAATGACAAAAGTCGTGTATTGACATGTCTACAGTCGCCATGGTTCGTGTTATTCCTTGGTAGCTGCACACACGCACCTTGGTCGCGGCTACGTCACGTGTTCTGTTTTTTTCAAAGCCTCTGCCCTTTCCCAAACGCTTAGTATTGAAGGTTTGCCAGATGAACGTGTGAAACAAATCTATCTAGCATGTCAGGTTAATAAAAGGGCAGATGCAGAACACATTACAGACAAAAGAAAATATTGGTGGTTTGGGAAAAAAAGACCAATGGCTACACGCTCTTGTACAGCCATCTATGTGATAACGACTGATTCCTAAACTGGTGTGAGGACACAACCTTTAAAAGAAAATGGAATTGGGCCAGATTCCATGTCTGTCATCAGACAGATCCATCTTGCAAAGTTTCAATCTGAAACATCTCTGTCCAGTCTGAGAATGGGCAGATGGATCAAAGTCATTTGAGAACAAGGTTATAGCTACATGCATGGTCTAGTTGTACCACAAGCCAGTACACAATGACTGCCAGTGAGGCAAGTAGCTAGGATGTAGCGATAGTGGTGATTTTTACCAAAGTTGGACATTATTTCTTTATTCAAAGAAGAGCAAAAAAAGTCACACTGGCAAAAACAAAATTTGCAGAAAAGATGTTTTTGCTCTTCTCCCAATGGGCTTTTAACCTAACAAGCCAGACAGATTTATTTCCCACATCCATCTGGAAAACATCCCATAGACTGTTTGGGAAGGGGCAGGGCCTTTGGAAAAAAAACAAAAACAAACAAACTCTGAGGATGGTTGAATGAATGTTCTGTCTGTCACATCTTTACGGGCCAATCAGAGCAAAAAAACATGTGACGTGGTAGGTGTGCACCATCACCAAGGAATAAACTCTATAGAGAACTGTATAATGAGAACCATGGCAATCTGTCAACATGTCAGTACACAACTTGTTTTTGAAAAGAAAATAACTCAATGCTTTTCTTTATGCTTCTTTAATGAAGAAATCTCATCAAGTTCTGATAAAACTGACACTATAGCAGCATCCACGCTAAACTCTTCTGCCATAAATGCACCGGCCTCTTGTTGCTGCTTGCTTACATAATGACACTGCTGCCCCCGAAAGTACTGCCTCTTACTCCTGATTGGTCCTGTCACTTTCTTACAGGGCCCAATCTGTTCAGATGGGAGCTTTGTAAGGAATCATGTCTTTTATTTACCACTGGCTCTACTGACGGTAAACAACAACAGCTACAGCCTATTGAGCTCATGCGATGTAAGTCACTCACTGGGGCTGTGTATGCCCCAATGTCTTGTTGCTGTGATTGGCCTGTAATGAACGTTTAACCATTCACCCCTTGGAAATTTTTGAAAGGTTCTGCCCTTCCCAAACACAGACTATGGACAGTTGAATAGATGGATGTGAAATATATCCAATGCCATGTATGAAACTATGTATTCAGCATATCAGGTGAGTGAGGAAACTCTTGGAACATGTGGGCATTCTGACCCATCCCCAGTTTAACTGATTTTTAAGGGCATGTGGAGACCATTGATTGTTGAAACGCTGGTCTGAGGACCTTTATGAAACGTGTGGACATTTTGACTCAGTCTCACTTTAAAACAGATTTCGAAGGACTGTTTGATTAGTCAGACTTGGTTTTGAGGATAAGACTGGAATAATGTTTAGTTTAACATGAGGGGCTGAGGAATCCTTTATGTTAAAGTATATAAAACTATTGTGTTAGTGTGTAATAGTATACTAAGGTGTTTCTCTGTGTGAAAACTCTTAATTAAAAAAAAAAAAGTGACTGATGTCTACTGGTCCCTTTCTGAAGGATGTTCAGCTGCTCGACCTTCATCCACAGCAGATGGATATAGCCTACAGGGCTTAATGGGGGCCTCTAAGCATAATGAAGCCTTGAAGTTATTGAATGAAGGTCTTGGTTGCACCTCAGGATGGATGACCTCACTAATTCCTGGCACAATCTAACAGCATCCACAATCTGCTTCACTGGGTTTCTTCTGTCTCCCTCTGGACGATCCATCTAAATCTTTTCTAAACAGATGTTCAACATTAGACAGACAGATTTCTGAATAAAGGAAGGGAAACCTTTGTCCTTAAAATAAATTATTAAAACAGTACAGAAGATTCCCTTCTGTTAATGTTACATTAAGAAAGCAAGATCAAAGTTTTAACAATAATTAGAAAGAAATGAGCAGATTCATACACATCTGCCTGCTATAGTCCTCGGGACTATCGCTCCTGGGTCCTTTTGTAATCGTGACTGCAATAAAAGCATCCCAAGCAGAGTCATTACTAAGAATTATGGGTCAAATAATGTGAGACTCTGGGGCCACAAACACAGGGAAACATTACAGAAGAATATCGCCTTAATTTAACAGATTCATCAAGACTGAAGTGCTCCAGGAAAAGCTGGGAGAAGGAAAGTACATCTGTCCAGATGTGCTGCACAGAAATATAATGAAAACCTTTCTGTACGCCAAGATGGACTATCTGTCCTGTGTTTTTTAAGTATTACAAATATTTATGATTGGTGTGAAGCCTGTTTCTAATATAGTAAAATAAGAAAAAAAATCATAGCTTTGGTGAGAAAAAATATCCCCATTGTAAATCCCAGTTATGAGATAAGTGATGAGATTGCACTTGTAAATTATTTTCTAGCTCGTCATTTTGACATAATATTTCAAACATGTGACTTATCTTAAGTGTGGAAATGTTTTATCCTTTATTTTAACCTTCACTTCATTACTAGGATTTGTTCATCAGACAGTTTCTATATCACAGCTTGTCATTTTATATGTTCCTTACTTTATAGTGGGCTTCAAAAAAGAAAAGAAATAACCTTTTTAAGAGTCATATTAAGAGGCTTGTTGACAGCTCTTACCTTTCTCTGTGGTGAGGATACATCTTACAAGATGACTGTGGCTTCTTTTCTACAAGAAAGGGAGACAGTGTTGAAGCAGTGCCATCAACCCAGCAGCAAAAGCTATGTCGATTAAACTGATCTAAGTTTTCACTCTGAGCTGAAGTACAGAACTAGAAGTCACACTTACCCCATGTCGGTGTGAAACCTTTGTGAGTCTGAACAATTAATGCACGCTGAAGCAGCTCTTTTCTCCTCCTCTGTCACAGTCTGAGCGTACAGATGCTTTCCTCCTGATGGTTAACTCTCCAGGGGGGGAGCTTTCGCTGCAAACTGTCGGAACAGCCTGCTGCATGCAGCCTGTAAAGAGTCCGCACGGTCCGGTCCGATCCTATCCTTAGTACCGATCACCTCTGCGGAGCCCAGTGACTCACAGCCCGGCGGAGGCAGCACTGCTGACCCCGGTGACTGAAGTGACCGCGGCCCGATGTGTTTCCATCATCTCCGGATGGTAAAAGAAGCAGCAGACCCCCTTTACTTCCTTTGTTTCTTTGTTGTAACCCCGTCCTGGTGGTCAGAGATGCTTGCTCTTCATCCAGCCCGGCTGCTCGTGTTCAACAACTGGACACAGCCGACAGTAGAGTACCACCTGCTGGCTCTAACAGCCGCTACAGCTGGATGAAGCAGCGAGGCAGAGAAACCGTGTCAGCCCGCCTGCAGCCAGCCAGCCTGCAAGAGTGCATACTGCAAACTGGATCTTGTAGGACTGCTGTGCGCTGCCAGTTTTAAGGCTTACTGAAATATCGTCCCCCAGGGAATAGTCATGGCCTAGAAAGACTTTTTAAGAGTCATGCTACAGAACAGGACTAGAGATGCTATAAAGTTTCGTTACTTGATAAGCACTTAACTTACGTAGCCTACTTTGAATCAAGGTTTTCAAATATTTCGACTAAACGTGCTCTTAAACGAGGTAATCTCTGATATTTTAATGTGCAGTAACATCACGAAGCAAGGCAGCTCATAAGGAGGGATAAAGGAGAGTTGTCTAGGGCCCACTGAGGCCAGCAAAATCATGGTCCTTTGTAAAGTCAAGCTATGGTAACTATACAATTTTTACTTGAATAACCACTCTTATCAAGGGAAAACATATTATTATATTCATTTGTTAGTAGCAAATTTGTGTTTTTTAAGGGGCAAAATGCTTTAATAGAGGCAAAGTGGCAGATAGATTAAAAGTGGCACAAATGTGAATAAATAACAGTCCAGTGGAGTTAAAATAGGCAAAAACTGGAGGAAAATGAGGTGAAAAGGGATTTTAAAGTGGCAAAATAACAGAGGTGGCAATAAGTGGAAAGTACCAAAGCTGGTTAAAGTGGCAGAAATGGGGGAAAGGTGGTGAAATTGGATTTTTAAAGTGGCGAAATAACTTAGAAGTGGCAAAAATGGCCAAAAAAGTGATGAAAAAGGGTCAAAATGTTGCAAAAGATGCTGTAATGTAGAAAAATGGACTCAAATGGGCATGATAGTGGCACAAATAGGTGGGAAAAGTGGTTAAAGGAGGCACAAATAATTTCAAGATCATAATCAAATAATAGTTTGGCACACTTTTCTGCTCCAAAATGAAGTGACTGTTAGCCATGCTGCTAGCACCAATGCTACTGATCCAACACAAATGCATTCACACTATCAATAAATCCCAACTTTGGAGGGCCCATTCACTGGGGATGTCATGGGCCCAGCCATGGGGAAGCATGCTTTTAACTGTATTTCAATCCATGTACACAAAGACTAGAAAGATAAAACACAGTCGTAAAGTAAGGCTGAAGAAGCAAAAAGAAGCAAACTTTAATTTTCCAGGATTACCAACAGGAGAATCTTTGTGTAAAGTTTTAAAACATCAATCAGAGGGCAGAAAACAAAACAGTGCAGCCATGAGGCTGAAACTAAAGTTCATTTTCAGTCTGTTTCAAACAGCAAAACAAAAGACAGCACAGCAAAAGTATATCAGAGGAACAAATCCAACTCAGAAACTAACCTTCTAGTCTTTAGACATGCATCTGGGGAAGTGTGTGAGGAAGGTTTAGTGGTAAGTTTTATATTTTCAGACTTAAAATGTGAGGTAATGGGTGCATCTAGCTAATAAAGATGTCACATCTAGAGAACAAACAAATAACCTACTGAGCAGTGAGCAACCTACAGAGAATTCAGACATAAAGAGGGTTTAAATATTAATCTGATGTGGGAAATACAGAAAACCTGGAGCAACAAGGGGAAAAATGAAACTAGGTTAATTGTTCATTGTTGTGGGAACATGAATGCTTGAAATTAGTTATTAGTGATTTGGGATGTAACAATATCTCTCAATACAATTAGAAATCAAAACAAATATTGACAGTTTGAATCAATTTGACTAAATTATGCTTCCCTTGCTTGACGTCAGCTGAAGGAGAATCACTTATCAGTGTAATTATAAGAAGAAGAAAATATGCATCGCATTATTAGTAACTATAAAATCTCAAAATTCAGAAGTATTTCTCACATTCATAAAGTATTTCTCACATGCATAAAGAAAAAATGCATTAGCATTTTATTAACCGGCAAGCTGAAATAGAAAAATCATATTTCATTTATTTACTTCAATCTTGTAAAATTTGGAAAAAATGAAAAAGTCGTGTCAAATTCTTATGGCTCGGTAACATGGTAGGAATCAAAAGCTGAGTGTATTGCTACATCCCCATCATTGAAACAGTTTCAAGAGCACATCCCTAGTGCCTTGTGCCACTGAGTGCTTAAAAGCATGAAAGAAATTAAACAGACTCAACCCAGGCTTATGTCAGTGATGATCATACCGTTTTGTGGGTTGCAGAAAAACAAAGTTGTTGTCAACACATGCAGAGCACTGAAACTAAGACGTTACGTTTACTAATGTTTACCAAATTTTACATCAAGCTAATTATTTTACACTGATAAAACGCACTACTAATTATGACAGCTTCTTTTTTTTATATTCATTCAAGACTTTCGAACAACAAAAGACAAAAAAGGGGAAGCAAAAAAATGTTCTCTTGACTTAACTCTGATCCGACTAAACAGTTCCCCACAATCATCATATCAACAATTTAAAGCTCTAGTGAGGAGCTTTTGGTTTGTGTTGATCTTGGGCTTCCTCTGGAGAAAGCGACACACCTCATCTCTGCTGATTTTTTCAGCTTTTTTTTTTCTTTGTTAATAGAAATCTTATCCTGCTTTCTTTTAACTGATAGGTATCCCTCATGTCTACGGTGGAAAATGTCAAACAGCACATTATTTAGCCCTTCATCTGACACCTACCCTGCAGAAGCATTATCAGCCAAGAAATATAACTTCAAATAATAAGTTGATCTTTATGCGGATGGTTTTATTTGCCTTTGAATGTCACAAAGAGAAAAAAAGTATGAATTTCAGAGTTTTTCTAACGGTTTAAAAACACCCCAAAGGAGCTTTAAATTTGTCTTTATGTCAAATTTAATATTATAACATTATCTGTTATTGGGAATAAGTGGGATTTCCCACATAAAATTATTTCACCAAAGTCAAATACAACTCATTTGTTTTCAGACTGGGCATTGCTGGTTCAGATTTCTGTGTAGTGAGTACTTGTGTCCGATACCACACAGGCATGAAAACTACAGCTCATCATTTCTTCAGAATTCCACAATAAAAATTTCATGTATAGATGTTTTTTAACGTATGTCTGTAGACTAAGGTTGTTGGGATTAGTGCCCTCTTAATTTGGCTTAATTGATGCATTAAGCAATATAAGCACAAGATGATCTGCCTGCTATCTTTAGTGGCTTAAAAGTCACCAGAAAACAACAACTGTTTCATTCAGTTTCAAGCTGGTTATGGTGTTCACTTTCACAACTACAAAAGATACAAGTAGAAGAACAAATACAAACTTGTCTCTCTACATTATGAACTTCAAGTGTATCTCCTCAGATCTGGAGACAAAGATGTTTTTTTATGTTTACATGTTTTTTAAGTCCACCACTTGTTTTTTGCAGACCACCTTGAGAAAGACGGCCAACTACGCCAGCTTACATCACTGAAAACCTCAATGAAAACAGCTTTTATCAAGAAAACTTTCCAACTCAAAGCTGAGAAAGAAAAGTGAATGATCCGTGGCTAAGTTAATCCTCAAATTTCGTTTGAACATTTTGAGGCACAACAACACAAGCACTTCAGAGTTCACTTGAGTAGCCAAACAGTGTTTCACTCTTCTCTCCTGGATGCTTAAATGTGACAAAAAGCAGAGCCTCAATTCAAGCTTTGAGTTTAAAAAAAGTTCCCACATCAACTGCTTAAAGAGTTGCGTCCTCTTTTGTTTTCTCTCTCCCGCTCTCCAAGTCACAGAAGACGTCCTGTTGATTTAGCTTGGAGGACTTTTTGTGTGAGACACCTCTTCTCCATCTTTCTCAGCTTTTGGAGCAAGACTTCCAACCACACAGCCTGGAGGTCCCCGAGGGTTCAGGGACACACAAGGGACAAGGTGACGGTTGTCCCTTCTCCAGAATCTTTTGGACCAGCCACCCTTCCAGACCTGTCCAAGGTCTGGCCTGTCAGACTGCGCTGCTGTGACAACAACAGCTTTTCTCCTTCGCCATGTCTTCGCGTGTGAGCAGCAGTGCCTTCTCTCTCTCTCTCTCGTTTCTTGCTTGTTTCCTGTCCAGCTCTACTCCCTTTTCTTGCTCTCACTCTTGTGATTGGTTGGTTTCTCACGGTCTCTCTCCTGTTACTTTCACACAGTGGTGCTTCGGTTGTAGCAGTGGAAAACGGGTATCCTTGTTTGTTCTTTTTTGTTATTACCCAGATTAAAATACCAATGAACTAAGCTTCACATAGGCCTAGCTCCTTCCAGCAGCCTGCAAGACAAATACAAAAATATACACTCACATTAGTACTTGTTTGACGCCATATTTGCTAGCCTTTTTTTTTTAATATCAAAAGTACTAGTACTTTTCCTTAAAGAAGAAAAGTACACTTGTTCCCTTTCTTGCTGAGAGAGGGACCGACTCCATGAATGCACAAACATTTGAACAGGAAGCTGGATACAGCTGCTAGTTAGTTTAGTGAAGCCCACAGATAAAGTAACAAAATCAACATACTAGCACTAATTTAGCTGATTAATAAAAACACAGGACTACTCAGCAAGAAATTGGGGTTTTACAAGCAACTAAATTCACTGTTGATAAAACACAAATTTAAAATTTAGACTAAAAAAAAAACAAAACAAAACAACTCAGAAAACTTTGAAATTAGGAGTACAGATTGTTTATTTGGGCAGTATCCATTTTTTAATACCTTCAAGCTTTATCCAAATTTTACCAGGGTATACAGTATTACTGCCAGATGATTAAAACCCAGATTATACAAGCATTTGTCAGCGTGCTTGTGCAAGCACAGTGTGCAAATCTACAGGTCCTTCATTTAATCCTGTGACAAAATGCTTCAAGTTTACAGAAAATATGACATTGATTAAAGGGATGCTGCAAGTGAAATACAGTTGAAGCACTGTTTCAACATCTTACAGGCAAGCAGAGTTACATCTGGATCAAATGATCCTCCATCACTTTTTTCCCCTCTCCTTCTCTGCCTATTAGCTCCTATGATCACTAATCCCTCATCCTTATGAGAAAATATGAAAATAATAATCCACAACTATTATCATACAGTATCTACGAATGTGAAGTAATGTTCTGTGGGCTCCTAAGCAGATAAAGATCTACCTTAATTATATTAATTTCCACGTTGTGCATCATTGGCGAGCTCCGTCTTGCCGCAAGTTCACTTTACTGAAAGCTTATTAAAAATTACAGACTATTTTAGAGCCTAAAATAACCAACAAGCACACCTAACTGATGGAAATTTAACAGCTGTTTTGTGGTGTGGAATCATTCTCTCACTATGTACCAACTGTCATGGTCAGACTACTGGCTAGTTTCATGTTGCTGACAGAGAGCTAGGACCGTCTCGTTTTGACTTTAGTAGGTTTTTGACGCTTTTTAAAATGTAAAGAAGCATAATATCTTCCACAAAATATACTTTAAGGTCACATATTATGCAAAATACACTTTTTCAGGCTTTTCTAGCAAAAATATGTGTCCCTGGCCTATTCACACAGAGGCAGTGCTTTCTGCCACCATGGAGCTGTCAACAAAAAAGGAATCTAGCAAAGTAGCTGAGCTCAGCCAAGAAATAGTCTTGTAGGTAACCACTCATTAAACAGCCAAATTATGGATTAAAGCTCACCTATGGACACATCATACCTCATTTGTTTTAAGGTTTCCAGGATGTGGTGTTTAACAGTCTAGTTGACCACTAAAATAAAAGGAAGCTGTACTGTCAGGGCTACTCAGTGACAAAGTACTATCTATTTTTTCATCTAGTTCACTCTGAATGAGCACATAAAAAGGCTGAGCTGGTCCACAGTGGAATTACTTACAGTCTAGTACTGGGACAGTCCAGTTAGACCACCGTGTTGGTAGGCCCGCTCCCCCTGATAGGTGGAATCCTGGGACAGAGCCACATCAATCTGGGACTTGAACTCATCTCCAAGGTAACTGTCCTGTAATGAGAAAAACAAAAACATAAAGAGGTTGGTGCAAAGTATTCCTACATTTATGCCAGGCAGAAATGAAGTAAGTGGAAAAAATGAAGTCTTTACTTTAATTAAAAAGCAGGAGAAACACTTAGAATATACAGTTTGTGTTTACAAGCCCTGAGTACTAACCGTTATGAATAACAGTAACTTTATACACATATATTTATGATGAATAAAAGCTTTGCTCATACTGAATGAGAATGAGTGAGCAGACCTGTGAGAGTTCAGGCTGGGAGAGCCCTGGCTGGCTCATCTGTGACGGCTGGCTCATGTTGATGTAGCCCTGCGTCAGAGGCCCCTGAGAGAACGGCTGGGAGCCTAGGTCCTGGCTGGCCTGGCTGCCGCTCATGTGGCCATGCTGCCCACGCTCTCCTCCACTGTGGTTCCCCATGTTGCCCCGGTTTCTTTGGCGGCCACCCCGAGCCCCACCTCCACCACCGCCTGCCTTTCCTTTCATTCCTCCACCACGACCTGTAAGAAAATAACATGTTTTTACTGCAGCTTAACTGAACATGTCAGTCTCCACACTTGGCATCTATACAAGTTTGTGTCTTTCTCACCTCCTGATGGTCCATTGACCTGTCCCATGTACCCTGGCGGAGGTATGGGGGGCATGACCAGGTTGAAGGGGATGGGGATGTTCATGGATGTCATTGGATTGGGTCCTGTACCAATCATACCGATCTGGTCATGGGTCTGAAAATACATATTAGACGTCCGCCCTATAAAGAAAAGAGTTAGAGATTAATCTTAATATCTCTTTAAATAATGTCAATGTTATTGGGATATAGTAGGGTGAAACTATCTAACGTTTATAAACAATTGTGCTGCTACAAGATCCTCACCATTGCTGCTGCGGTCATAAACAGATCCAGGAATGAGAGCCTCCCTAGCATCATACATGGCTGTGCTCATGAATCGACCACCCTGCAAAACAAAGAGCAAGTAAAGCTATTTTGCGTTTTAAGAACATCCCATATTTCTTGCAAGAAAACTGAAATTTTACCTTGCTTTCTTTAAACTACTTATCCTAAAGAGTAAAACCTAAATCCTTCACATGCCGCAGATGATAACATATTCATGACCCAGTTATAAACTCTAATTTTAGCACCCTGTGTGTAAAACACAGACACACACTGAACTCACAGGGTTGATGGTGTTGACCAGCTTGCGTGGCTTGCTAAATTGCATGAGGCTCTCCCTCAGGTTGTTGAGAGGCCCTTCCACAAGGACCTTCTGCTCCTTGTAGTAGTTCAACAAGTGGTTCCACAGCGGTTGCTTGGACAGGGCCTTTGGGTTTCCCACAATAATCACACCATATCTATAAAGCATTATACAAAATGATTGAAAGTTAAGCTTGACCAACAGCTAATTTCAGTAATGGTGATGACATCAACAGATTAGCAATGACTGACAACAATGATATTGGACATAGGGAGCTGTAGATGCCAAAAGAACAAAAAACCTGAGTAGTTTTACCTGGCCCTGGTGAGCGCCACATTAAGACGTCTGGGATCGTTGAGGAAGCCGATTCCTTGGTGCTCATTGGCCCTCACGCAAGACAGAATGATGAAGTCCTTCTCTCTGCCTTGAAAGGCGTCCACACTGGCTATTTCCACCTCCTGTAGATACAAAAAGAGAACAGCAGTCAGGAATAATTTGTTTGTGCTTGGTTCAAATACATTAAGCCTTAGGTTACATTTTTGGAACAACTTCAAACTTAACTTATGATTAGATTAGCTATGATTAGATCTGAATCCAGCAAAAAACAGTGTTATGTATGCACTGCAAAACAACTGTAGCCAACACATTTTTCATGTTCTTTTTATGAGCTTCTTTTCTAAAATTAGCACAAAAAGTAAGGAAATTTGTGCTTGGCAGATTATTTCTTTGTTGTAGAAAAAATAATCTTAAACCGTTAAAAAGCCTATTTATTTATCTTTTAAATGGTAAGGAACATATATTTGTGGGATGGGCAGCAGGGCGGAGTAATTCGCCAAATATTCTCTGCCAATGCCAAACAGTTTATTTTGCTGCTGTTACTGACTCTTGTTTTGAGCTTCTGGTACCCCAAGGTGACAATCAGGCATCTGACTGTCAGTGCCTGTAGCATGGGTCCTGCTACACTGGTCAGTAGATTCTGCTCCAAAAATACGCATGCCAGGTTTGACTCATCTGGATAGGGCAACTTCAAGCTGATGTTCTGCAAAACCAAGTTGTGGCATTATTTGGAGTGAGCCCTAGTACTGTCTCCAAACTGAAGGTCAAGTTCTATATAATGGGGGATGTCAGAGACAGGCTGCAAAGTGGGCGTCCCAAGAAGACAACACCCAAAGAAGACCGATTCCTGACCCTGTCAGCACTTAGAAACCGTGGACTGTCTTCTACAGATTTGCAGCCAAGGTCTGCAGGACAATGCGGCTGACCAGTCTGCCCAGACAATCCAGAAGAGACTGCACGCAGCCAATCTCCAGTTTCATATGGTGGCCAGGGGGCCTGCCATGACTGTCATTCACCATCAGGCCCATTTGCGCTGGGGTTGACAACATGTGCACTGAACTGAGCATGTTTAGTAATGTAATGTTCAGCAATGAGTTCAGATTCTCCCTATGGCAGGTGGATCGTAGGGTCAAAATGTGGAGAACGCTATGCTGATGCTGCATACTATCTTTTGGTGGAGGCAGTGTGATGGAGTGGGACGGCATCTCCTTCTCTGGAAATTGCCAATATGTCTAGTTTCTTTATACTTCAATCATCCAATCCACCAAACAAGGGTGAATGGCAGAATTAGCTGTTCAGCACTGGCAGAGAAGACTTGGCAAATTTTTCATGGATGCAACCCACATACTCAGCTCTGCTGCTCACAAATACATGTTCATTACAAATGTTGAACTATCTGAGAGAGAAATAAACAGGCTTTCCAACAGTGGAAGATTTATTGCAAAGGAGCATTGTTACAAGAAAGAAATAATCTACCAAACACAAATTTCCTTTCTTTTGTGCTAAGATAAAACAATATTTACCAGAAAAAGTGACATTTGAGGATTTTAATCTATGGCAAGAGATTTAACAAAGGATGACTTGCATTTCAATCTGTCCCCCGCCATTAAAGGATGATCTACAGCAGTCGTTTGGATCACTTTAACAAGTTTTAAAGTGACGATCGGTGTGGGTTAAAAATTGGAAGCTGCTTCCTGAAAATTTTCAAAATGCTCTCACAATAATCAGTCCAAGTTCTAGTGTCTTTCAGACCTCAGTCAGAATTCAGACCTGAAGTGCTGTTCTTGAATATTCACTTTCACACACTTGAACATTCATGGCCATATAGAGCTGAGTACATGTGCTGCAGATCCTGCTTGCATATATCAATAAAAGCAACGCTGTAACACTCATCAGCTGATGGTCTGATTCTGATGCAGCTTTAAGTTATCATAAAATATCCTTCCAACAGCAGATCCTTCGAACAGCTCAGCTGAAAGTCTTATTGGTTTTCAGAATTAATGTTAGTGATACTTTTGCTCTTTTTTGGCTTTTATGGCTTTACTCAGATAGGACAGTGGATAGTCAAAATCTGGAGAGGATGAGAAAGTGGGAAATGACGAGAAAGAAGCTACAGGCCAGATTTGAACCCAGGTTGCACACTCCAAGGTCAACCAATTCTGTAGACAGGGCACACAGGCATTACTATTAGGCTACCAGCACTTCTGTGATACTTTATTAGTTTCTAAGTTTACCTGGTAGAGTTTGGTGTGAAGGGAGCCACTGAACTGCATGTACTGGACCAGGTAGGACCTCTGTCCCTCATAAGGCGTAATGATGCCAATCTGGTCTGGTTTTGCGCCAGCTTTAAGCAGCCTGGTGGTTATTTTCTCCACGTTAGCTGCCTCAGTCCTGCATAGACAAGAGTGGTGATTGAAAATGACATAGAAACAAATGATGCATGTCATATTATCAGATCTGTAAAGTGATGAGATATCTCTAAAAGGTTAACAAGTTTTATGAACATGTGTGAAATAGCGAGTGCTCGACATTTCAATGAAAATGCTGAAACCTGTTGAGATAGGATGTTCCAGAGCTAGCAATTTCCTCTTGGCCTTGAGTGACATAAAAGAACATCGGCTTGTCAGGCTGTGGCCACTGGAAGTCAAAACCTTTCTTCATACGGTCCGCTGCAGAAGAGGCAAACAAGAAGCACTCAGAGCTGGTTCAATATATGGTCAACAAAGTTCAGGTAGAGACAGAACACGTCTTTAACCTCTAATAATACTTTTAAAAAAACAACTTTGATGGACAGGGGGGGAAAAAAAACAAAAAAAATCTACACAATGCACAGCATGCAAGTAGTCTAGCAGCACACCTGTTATGTCTGTGTCATATTTTCTCCATAAATACTACATGTGTTCTGATATTTACACTGTAAAGAAAATATCAGGGATTTGCTTTATGTTGCGCTTATTCTAAAGCTTTATATTTGTGAAAAGTGACCATGCAATATAAAAAACAGTTTTTGCAAAAAGTTTAATCTTGTTTTACCAGCAGTGACTCCGTTCTGCAGAGAGCCCTCGTAGAAGATGTTGGAGGGGAAGGCACTGAGGGCTGGGTGCATGCGGTACTGAACCTGCAGACGGATAGGCCGGATCCCCAAAACCACCAGACGCTCGAACAGGGACTGAGACAGACCAGCTTTAGCTGCCTTCTTACACATCACCACAGGGCCCAGCTGGCAGTGATCACCCACCAGAATCAACTGAAGGAAAAGCAGGAAAAATGAATGAGTGTAGAGACAATAATGGGAAAGACAGCTTTTGTTTAAAAGCTTTGATTTATCCTTGATATGAAGGTTTCCCTATTCCCAGTGCCGTTGAGATAGCTGAGTCTAGATAGTTGATGCTATATACATAGTAAGGTGTGTTTTTACACATAAGGCTTTTACCTGTTTTGCTCCGAGAACTACAGGCACCATGCACTCTGGTTCAGTGGCCTGGGTGCTCTCATCAATCAGGATAGAGCGGAATTGCATCTTAGCCAGACGAGGATCACCCGCACCAACACATGTGCAGCAGATCACGTCAGCATTCTGGGGAAAAAGCAAAGGGACAAATTTCACAAGTTAATGAACAATGAAATACTACTTGCACATCTTCAAGCACTGATGTTTTTAACCAGTACCGTGACAAATACACTACTCAGTGGGCCTACAAACCATTATGTACTTGAACATACTCAGCAGTACTCTGGGTTCAGTAAGACCAGCCCTTCATACCATTAGCAGCTCCCTCTCTGCTGTGCGTCTCAAAGCTCGGTATCGCTTCTCGTCAGAGGAGGACAGCTCTCCGGTCTCATCCTTCAGCTGTTGGAGCTTCTGAAGTTCAGGCATACTGCAGGTACAGATCATTTTAAAACACAGCGGGTGCAGCATTATCCCATCAAACTTCTATTCATTTTCCAAAGACCCATTTTCTAGATTGTTAGTGTATCAAAAACATGCCAACTTATCCTGGAACTCAAAGCTAACCCTGACACCAGCCAAAGTAAGTAATTTTTAAATCAAGGTCTGTTGGGTGTTACCTGTCCATGTTGCGGGTCTGATTGTGCAAAGCCAGGAAGGACACAGGCGAATCAATAGCTTCTCTGCTCTTTGCACACAGCCTCACCACCTTTAGTCCAGTCTGGTGGATCTTCTCTGTCAGCTGGTCGACAGCAATGTTACTGGGAGCACAGACCAGCACCGGCCTGGGAGAACACAAGTTACGATACATTCAAAGGAACCACAAAAGACACTTTAATCCTTCTTTTAGGTTTAAAAACTCACATACAGTTCAGGGGATAAATAGAAAGTCATTTGCACCTCGTGATATATAAAAATTTACTTTTTTGCCATTCAGTAAGTTTCCTTTTCAATTTAAAACAAGTTTTTCCATTTCTGCATCTTTCAGTGGTTAAGTCAATGTCACAAACTTTTAATCTACTTAGCTGTCAAAAAAGCTGGTCAGGAGGTCATCTGGCCTTGGTTTAAAACAGTAAAAAAATCTAAACAAAACTGTTTGAAATACCAAAACTGGAATTTCATAATGTGTCAAAAAAAGGAAGACTATTCATGGTTAACTACAGAAATCCTGAGATTAATTATGATTAAACATTCTGTTTGACAGTCATAATTTTAATACATATTATGTTTAATAAAATACTAATGAAGGGTTTTCAGGAAGTCATTTTTACATGGATATATTAGTAAGAAAAGAATATTGTCAACACCTGTTTTGATACCATCCCAACAAATGAAGATAGCCCTTGGCACCACATATTGGATTGTTTCTTGTTTTTTAATTACCAAAAAAAAACTGCAGACAAACTCTTGCACTGTCTTGGTTAGAAAAATACATTGGCAACATTTTGTCCAGCATATTTGTGGAATCTAGGTTGTGCCATCTCTTTTGCATCAAGCAGATTTTGGTTAAAAACATGATCTAAAGTTTCTTTAAAGCTTTAATACTCTCAATACCAATGATCAGTAAAAAACAGAGATTTTACAGTAAAAAAAACCTGATGATACCAAGTATCAAAAGTACAAAAAATCTGAAAGGCTTATACTAATCAATTGAAAAAATAATAGAAAAATATTAACAACATCAGTAAAGGTTTAACCACAGCTTAAATGCAACTTCAATAACCTGATTTATTATTACAAAAGCACAGGTGGGTTTATACAAATACAGACAGGGTAATGAAGATGTAAAACATTAATCATGCATCTTACCCATTGCCCTGGCGAGCCAGATGATAGACAATGGTGGCAGAGGTCACAGTTTTCCCTGTGCCAGGAGGACCCTGGATCAGACTGAGAGGACGCTGCAGCACCGTCTTCACAGCATACACCTATATGACAAAAAAACAGAAAAAAAATCTCTGTATATACATAAGACTCAAATGAGATCTTACGATAGCACCTTAAACATGTCACCAAGCAAAAAAGCATTCCTGTTGAGAAAAGTTGCATCAAAGGTTCAAGCGGAAGTTTTAGTTAACCTGGGAGTGGTTCAGGTCAGGCAGGCCCTGAGCTGTAAAGCGTTTGGGCAGCTGGCACTTGATGACAACATCTTCGACCTCGTGTCCAAGCAGTTTGTGGTAGATGTAACCAGACACTGAAGTCTCATCGACAGCAAAGGTCTTAAGGGCGCTCTGCATTCTGAAAAATGACACAAAGGGAATATTGACAGAAGGTCCTAGACATGATCTAAAAAGGCAAAAAATGTGGGTCACTAGTTAAGCACAGTAGTTAAATGTACAGTCCTAGGTACAGATACTAAAATCCTCACAGCAGCTTTGCTTGCTGGTTACAACATGTCACCCCGAACTACCTCATCCCTGATTTCTAACTTTAACCACCACCCTATCCTCTAAACAAAGGCAGAAAAAGCAGAAAAAAACTGTGGGAAGTATGGTTTTTTTTCAGTGAATACCTGTCGAAGGAGGTGGATTTCCAAACAAAATCAACCTGGAAGTTGTGAGGGATTTCCACTGGAGCCCCAGCACTGCTCCTCAGCTCTATGGCGATTTCATCACCATAGTCTGGTACAGTAGGTTAAGGAAGACGAAGAAGCTTTGAACAAAATTTGAACTTTATCAGAATCATCAGTAATGTCAGGGCAAAATTTTGAAAATTCTTAAATATATTACCAATAATGCATTTAAAATAGCACTCTCAAGATATGCAGCCTTATGTTTTATTACTGAACAACTGTAGAAACTATTTTCAAAAACACCAAGAAACTTTAAAAATCCAGGTACACAGATGTTGTTGTAGTTCCTTACAGCTGCCACTAGAGGTTAGTAAAGATTCATTTTGCTGACAAGTCTGGGTTAGGGTTAGGGTAATCCTAACCCTTACCTTTTACAAATTATTTAGGTAGAATATATTATCTTGTGTTGCAGACAGCGCAGTGATAAGGATACTATCAGGGACTTTGATGACATGTCCAATGCCTTTCCATGGAGGGGCCAGGTCTCCTTTGTACCTCAGGCAAATTTCATCTCCCTGCATCAGTCGCATGTCTGGAGGAAAGCAGGAAAGATAGACAGCATATTAATGAAGCATATTACAAGAGCCACCACTAAAACTTAAGCCACATAAAAAAAATGTTCCATCGAAAAGAAACACAAAAAGCAACAGAGAATGTAGAGATATTCTGACACTTGTAGTCAAAACATTCCTCTCATTAAGAGCACTGTTATAATGGCAAGAAAAATCTCTCTCACAGAGAAAGCACTGAAATGATAATAATAATCCAACTGAAGAAAATCAAAGAGTAAATACCTGAGTCTGTCTTGGGAAGAGTAAAGTAAGCAATCCTCTTTTTATTCAGCCCCAGGTCCCATCTGACTGTAATATTGTCTTGAGTCTGTTTGAAAGCAACATAAAAAGATTAAAAGACAGCTGTAGAAAAAAAAAAATCAACTTTATATGTACATCTACACTTATAATTCAAACGCCAAATCTCACACAGTCAAACATGACTTTAGAGTGAAGACGCTACTTTTCCAGAATAAAATGTTAAATTAAAATTACACAAGTAACTGGGAATAAATTATTACATAAAACAAAAATGCCTGACTAAATATTTAGACAACCTCGTTTGCTGCAACACAAGGCCATTGTTTATCCATATTTATTTCTTTACCTGGGACTCTTTGAGTTTCTTATCATAGTCAGCCTCCAGCTTCACCAAGGGACCAAATATATTCTGGTACTGGTAAGCATCCTCGTAGCGAAGCAGCACATGTTGGGGCTCCTCATCCACACCAGGTTTCTCCAGGTCCTCCAGAGTCGCAGTGGGATTTTCCTACAGGGAGAAACACAGATACATTCACCCTTACAATCACACAGTAGGATGGGATACATTTGAAATATAGACAGAAATGACAAAAAAAGAAATTAACATGAGATACTGTTGCCCTTATAAAAAGTGTAAGCACTCCTCTAAGAAATTCTCTATTCAAATCATGACCTGCTGATGGGTTGTAAAACCTACCACATGGCTCTCAGCTGTCACTGCAACCAAAACAGCACAGACTTCATCACACCCACAGCCAGGTTAGAGACACCACTCATGCCACCTACTCTAACATGCCAACCCTATTAAACTCCACAATCAACATTGTAGACTGATTTGGGTTGGTAGTTTTGATTTATTGGCTTAGATCTCAAACTTGGAGGAACTCAAGTACTATCATTAATAAACAGGTAACAGGTTTCCTTTTCCTCTTCCACAACAAGTGAAAATCTCTACTACAAATGTTATGAGAGCACAGTGACAAATAAATGCACAAAATGACTGCTTGGTAGAAAAAAATACAGCCTTGTGCACAACTAGTACCTGAAACAACCTGAAACACAGGTCTGAATCAAGAAATGAAACTAAAACTGAAAAGATAAAGGAGCCAAGCAAAGACAACAAAGCTATTCACTCACTGTATAAATGTGTCTGGTTAGCTATTAAAGATAAGCCATGCCCTTCCTTCAATTCCAGTTCTGTTGGTTTTGAATATTTACATAGTACAATGATAGGTGTGTGCATGGACGCTACCTTCCAGAGCTCCTCCAGCTTGTTGATCTGTTGGGCGGTGATCTGACGAGCACGGAGTTGCTCCTGCTCTGATGGGATCTTGACAAGCCAGGACAGGAAGCAGCGGTCCTGGATGAGTGGCTGCCACTGTGAGCTGTCCCAGTTGATGTCCTTCAGGCTGCTCTGGCTGGCACATGGCTGCCTGTGTTACAACCAAACACAAACATGGCCAAAAATAACCAACAGATCCAGTATTCCCTATGATTTGTCCGCCTCAGCGGGACAGTCAGACAGCAAAGTCAGCTCCATCTCCATCCTCTTACCTGCACAGCAACACCACTACTGAGTCAGCTTTAGCAGGGATAAAGCCCAGGAGGAAGACGTTGCGACAGCCACAGTTGTAGCACTCAAGAACTGTTTCCCCCAGGGGACCATCTTTATGCAGGGTCACCTCCTTGGACTTTGCTCGCACCAGGTGGTTCACTATATGGCTGAACGTGAAGAGAATGACATTTGACGCACCAGAGGGACTTCAGTTCAACATGAATACAAAAGAGTTCAACAAAAATATACTGAGGATGCATCAGGAAATGATTAAAACAGCTTTAAAAACAGGGTGCAAAATTTCATGTATTATTATTATAGTACACAAAAGTAAACATTAGGACGAATTTCAACATTTCTTGTATTTGTGAAATACATGATAATTTGTCAGTGTTTGGGGATTTACTTGGGTGTCAAATTACTTTTTCAAATTACTATTTCCTGGATAACTTCATTTTGTTGTTCACAGCCCTTGAATATCACTGATGATTATTCTACTTTATCAATCTTTTAACTCCTAGCCAAACAATGTCCATATGACAAAGGCTTCTGAGCATTACTAATGATCTTTGATACAGGCATTTTAAGTTAATCCTTTGCTACTGTGATATTGAACCAGTTTAATGATTCTCTCTGAGTTCACTTAGCTCACTGCATTAACTCAGTGGGTCAATAAAAAAGCTGTTAAGTCGCAGCATCCTACCTGCCGGAAGTGTTTCCACGGCCGTTACAGAACCACTTCTTGCTGGTGTTGCAGTAAACCACACAAGCTGGGTCATGAATGCCACAGTAACTATAAATGAACAAAGTCATAATGGAAAAATTAACACAGAACATTAGAGTTAAAAGCATGGACCTCCATCACATCCTTTTAATATGTCATTGCCTCTAACAGCACAAGTGCATTTTTAAACACATAACATCTCGACAGAAAATCTACCGCAATAATGTGTGCACAATAAGTGTTTATTTCCCAAGAATATAGACGAGTGACTCACTCACAGTTAAGTCTGTCTAAAAAAAAATCCCTATACTTATTAATTTTAGCTTAAATGGATATGTATGGACTCTGCAAAGGTTTAGACTGCGGCCACAGAACCTCACTACCATTTTCCTGTTGGTGGACAAGTATTTCAAAATATTATTTCATTGTCGGTAACATCATGCATCTCTTCTGAGGTAGACTGCAGGATGATGTCATGAATCTGTCAAGGTAATAAATTGCACTTAAAAATAGCGGTCTGTCAAACAAATGTGAACATAGATTGTCAGTTGGTCTGTGCATCAGCATTTATGCCAGAAGTTAAATAATAAGCGAGGTATGTGCTGAAACTGCACTGCAACTCTTGAAAAGAATTAATTTAGCAAGTTTGTCATATTCATTATCCAGATTTAAAAAACAGTACCCCCTATTCAATTGGCATAATTTAGTAAATTAAATAAATATTTTACAGAATGTGTAAAGAAATGTATGTTTGAAATATAGATATCCACCTAACAAAGCAAGCTTTGGTGGGGGTCTGAGGTAAATATGAATTATTAAGGCATTTCAGAAACTCAGGATTAGTCAGCTCCTGATTTGTTTCTTCAGAAAAGTGCATATCCAGACCAATGAAAGTTTTAATCAGGGATGCACAATACTGTCGGTATGATATTGGCATTAGCAGATAGCCGGCCCAGGTTCAGGTCCAACCTATAGCTCCTTTCCCACTTGTCTTTCACCCACTTTCTCATCCCTGTTTTCAACTCTATCCACCGTCCTCGTCTGTAAATACAGGCATAAAATGCCTAAAAATGTATCTTTACAACCGATATTTTGGCTATAAAAATCTGCCTATATCAGCTGTAAATATTGTCTGTACAAACAAATAAGTTAGTGGAATTTTAGGCTGGATCAAGTCTTTTTTAGTCATTCTCATTCCTCTTTACATTTTAAAGTGTATTTTAAGGACTGAAATGTTTTAATCTATTTATCCTCAAACTTTAAATTGTGTGTTTTAAACAAACATTTTAGGTCTGAACTACATTCAGGTATTGGTATCAGTCTCAACTTAAATTATCTTGTAAATATTGGAAATCAGCAAAAAATCCAATATCCTGCATCTCTAGTTTTAATCAAAACCTACTTGTTCAAGCAATACCAACTTCATAATGCACCTAAGTCGATCAAACAGTAAAAAATCTATCTGCATGGATAAAATGTGAAAATAGACACTGAAGATTTTTAGAACATTCTTTTATAAAACTGTTGGCAAGAGAGATAAGGATGACACATTGTTAAAACAATTGAGGCCATAATATCTGTCAAAAAAAAAAACTCATAGGAAAGATTCAAAAACACCCGGACTCTTGCTGAACTGCTGAAATACGCATTTAAAATAATAAAGACAAACTTGTCTTCTTCATTTCTACAGCTTAATAACTAAGACTGTCGGGGATGAAAGGCAACTGCACTTTTTGGCCCAGCTTAGCTTGTGAACTCACAGCTGACAGCCAGCTTCTTAGTTAGACAGCATCACTACTTGCAAAAACAAGTAATCATTCATTTTTTGCATTAGACATGACACAAAAAGGTCAGATAATTTGGTGTACAGATGTCTGTGCAGAAGTACAGCATGTGTTGTCCAGAAGTGGCAGTAAACCACTGAAGTTAGGTCTACCAATCTTATCACTTAACTCTCTTTAGACACACTATCATTGACTATCATCTCATTGCACTGTTTATCTCCATCTGGTGTAATGTTCTAGCAAAAAAGTGTCCCTGCTGCTTTAGTTTTGCTTTTTTACCTCCCATATAATGCTTAATTTCATTTGTTGATTTATGTTTCTTTTATTCTTGTTGTTTTATGAAAAGTACCTTGTAAACAAGTGGTTAAAATTGACTGAAATGAGCATAACAGATATCAGCTACAGGGAATTTGCAGAAAAAAATGTCTCATTTTTATTGAATCAGAACAGTTTATGTCATGGCACTAGAAAAATATAATTACTTTAATTTATTAGTGTTTACACCAGTTACACTTTGAATTATGAATGTTTTTAGATCGTATCATTAAAAAACAAATAAAAAGGGGTAACGAATACCACAGAAAGCCCTTAAAGGGATAAATAAAAATAAGTCATAAAAAAAAGTCATCTGTTTGAAACTAAATCTGTGGACCACAGTGGCATCACAACATTAATCTGGTCATGTACCTGCAGGCATGTATAGGTAGATCCTTGGTGTAGTAGGTGTCTTCTTCATCCTCCTCAAAGTTTAACTCTGCCAGCAGCTGACTGGCTTTCACCACAGGATCATCTCCGTTCTGTAGCAGACCGTCAGGGCCATTTACCTGAAGAAACGGGTAAATACAGTAGGTTTAATAACTGAAAATAAAAGTCAAAATAATGTAGCACTGAATGATCCCAAATAATGAATTCAAAGTACAAAAACTGGACAGATGATAAGCAATCCATCAATGCTGGTGCAAGTTGCTTGATAAATAACGCAAATATACGGTTTGTTTACAGCTACATCACACTGTATCTAAGTAACTGTATCATCTGAACATTATGAATGTTGTCAGAACATATAAGCACCTAAACGTATAAATAGGGGCCTTTGCGGCTGGTCAGCCACACGGACAAATCCCTTTCAGTCTTGTTTTGAATGGCAATAAAGTCCTGCATTGACATGCTAGCTGTGTCAGCAGGCTAACTGAGCTGTCAGCTAGCTAACGTCGAAAGCTAGTTAGCTAGCATGCTAGCCAATTAGCGGAGATAGAGCATGGTAACGGATG
Organism: Cheilinus undulatus; assembly: GCF_018320785.1. NCBI lineage: Eukaryota > Metazoa > Chordata > Actinopteri > Labriformes > Labridae > Cheilinus > Cheilinus undulatus. The sequence goes on from NC_054877.1 coordinate 31,550,916, forward strand.
GTAGGCGTCATCATGCTAACCCGGGGGTAGCCTGTGGTGTTGTTAGCTATCGACAGCTAGCTAATTCACATTATGTCAACACAGCAGAAGATATTTTGACACTGAGCTGTCTCAAATAGGCACACACACCTGGTGTTCCAGCTGGCTCTGGGTTTGGCCTTGAGTCTGGGTCTGGCTCGGCAGGGTGAAATCGGTAAAGTCGTACTCGGAGCCCTGGGTGTCCGCTCCCAGCAGCTCGGTTTCCTCCGTGTCGAGGAACGTTAGAGTCTGTGAGCTCGGCCCGTACGCCTCCACACTCATGATTTTACCTTATTCGTATCCCTTCTGATCTGTTGAGACGTACACTCCACGAACTGTTGCTTTTCAGATGAAATAAATAAATAACGGCGACAGCGTATTGATGACAAAATGACAAACACTGGCGGTGAGAGGGAGATAGAAATATCCTCGACTATGGCTGCATTCCGTTTATCTTCTACCCCCAGCTCGTTTCCTCTGCTACTCACTGCCACTTGTCTCCTACAGGAAGTTACTCCTAGGGAACGAAGGAAGGAAAGGAGTCAAGGAGACATGTGAACTGAATTAAAGTACGAAACTTAGTTTCATGTAGCCTTATCAAAACTCACAGAGGTTTATTATGTAAACAATGTCGTATTGTAAGGCAAGATTCCTTTTTTTCTTTTAATTTTCCTAATCTATGACAAATGAGTTTGCAACAAAATATGTAATCTTTTTTTTACCTGGATGATAAAACAAATAATGTTTTTTATTTTTTAGAATTCATGCTGTAATACAGTATAACATTGAAAATAGAATTAACTGTTGTTTTTGTTGGGTTGTTGTTGTTGTTGTTGTTGTTGTTGTTTTGTACTGTTAACGATGTGGATGGGCACATTGAACCAAGCCATTTGGAAAGTAATGTCAAACAGCATAACTAAGCCATGATGTGCAAATGTCAGGATGTCAAAAGACAAAGTAAAAGAAACTGAGACAAATTCAATGGAAAAGTTATTATATAATTGCGACAAGTATAAAATATTGGTTAAATGGAAAAAAATGGGAATAAATAAAAGTGGTGAAAGGCTTTGAAAAAGTGATGAAAATTGGTCAAAAAGCCAAAAAGATGGGTGAAAACTGGCAAAAAAAAACTGGTTCAAATGGCTGAAAGAGATTAAAAGAGGTAAATATGGACAGAAAAGTGGTAAACATTGGATAAAAGTGGTAAAAAAAAAAAGTGGTCAATAAGTTTTAAGTTAATATGTAAGAAGGGCGTAAAATGTAAAAGTAAACTAAATTAAAAGAGGCAAAAATGGGTGATTAATGGCATAAAAGTGGAAAATTGTTCAAAAATAGGTGAAAATGTGTTGAAAAGTGGTGAAAAAGAGGTTAAAATATTTTCAACATTATAACCCAATAAAAGCTTGACACACTTTTCAGCTCCAAAATGCAGTAATGGTTAGAAAGGTTGCAAGCACCATTACTACTGATTACTACATTTTTGATTGGCCCGCAGCAAATTCAAGAGGTAAAATGATACATGGCCCACATTAAAACGTGAAGCTTTTGCTTGAATGTACTGTACTTCTTGTTTTCAGCACAAGGCAGTGCTACCATGTTAAATCTGTAAACAAAAATTTTGACGAAGAAGAAGATATTTTGGTGAATAACATCCTGATGGGTTATCACAGCAAATAGCAGCAGTAATGACTTTTCAGGGGTAGAGCCAGTGGTAGCGAGGGCTAAATGGGCCCCCTGAAATCTGACTGGCTCCCCAAAATCCTAAAAAATTACTATCCATTTGCCCTGTCAGTCTTTACCTAGCCATTAAGCCATACTCAATCGTTAAGCGTGTATTAACTTACATTGAATTAGTCTTACTAACTTTAAAATCCTCATGGCTAGGAATATGAAAGTGGTCCCACTATCCTTATATATTTCTGTATGTGGCCCTCTGTGAAAAAGTTTGGACACCCCTGACCTACAGTATAGAAAGTCAGCAACACTGTTGTTGGGGTAGACCAACCTTTTTCTAACCTTGCAAAGCAGATGGATACACCCGTTTCTGGCACAAATCCATCTGGCGTTCAGGTTAACCTTTTTCAACATCCTCAGGAGAAACAGTCACTATAGAAAAAGTTGTCTACAATCCAATATACAATAGCTTAACAATATGTATGATGTTTACCAATCAGGATTCAGAGTCAATCACAGTACTTAAACTGCACTGGTCAAATTTATAAGTGATCTAAACTCAACAATGATTCAAACAAACTCAATCCTGGTATTGTTTGATTTAAATTCTGCCTTTGACACAGCTGATCACAACATATTACAACATAGACTTTAAAAAACATTGGCCTATCCAGATCCGTCATTCTGTGGTTCAAATCATATCTGCAGGGGAAAAAAACATTCTCAGTTTCACTCGGCAACTTCTCTTCTGAAAATTTCAGCAGGGTTGTGGGGTACCACAAGGGTCAGTTCTCAGGCCAATGTTTGCACTTCAATCAAACACTACTTCTCACAACATTCATATGCGGCTGATACACTGCTTTATGTCATAATTATGCAAATTGTTTAATTTATTGCTTTAATTTTTTTATCCTCTGTGAAGAACATTGCATTTATATATGCATGAGATGTGCTGTACAAATAAAACAGAGTTGAAATGAATTGTGCTTTTGTCATAAGGACTGTGGTGCTGATAGTCAGCCTAAGTTGTCTTTAGTGGAAGCTTTGTAGAACATAAAACTGCTCATTTCTCCATCCAGTTGCCATGCATTGAGAGTGTAGTATGATTCTAATTCTGGGAAGTCCTCCAAAGGTTTTTATTGGCTCTTTGGTATTTATGGTGTTCAGATGTAGGTTGGAGCACCAGGGTGCCTCATCCTTATCAGATGAGCCCAATACAGTCATTTCATCTAGAAGCTTCACAGTGGTGTTTGAAGTGAATGTAGGGATACAATTGTGTTTAAAGAGAGCATTAAAAGATGGGTCCTATACAGCTTTGTGGTGTTTGAGTATTGTCAGTTATAAAGGGAGACAGACAGGGACCGTGTGCCCCACCTGTGCAGTAGTAGTGTTCAGGGTTTACTGTCTTAGTTACATAATGATCAGCTCAATCTGTCCTGCTCAGATCTGTCAGGTCAGAACAAGTTCAGCAGGTCTGTTGAACCATGATTTATTTATTTCACAGTGTTACCGTAACTCATCCTGCCCTCTAGGAATGTAAAAGTTAATCAACTTTAAAAGAATTCATTGAAACTTCACACATGACAGCAATGGATTGTAACACGCAGGTTATAACTGCACACAAATGATGAATGTCTCAGAAAAGAACACATTTACTTTTTTTAATTCATATTTTAGGAATCCTAACAATGTCCATGTACAAGTCTTAATGAAACTATCAGGCTTTGGCTTTCATTAAAATGTGAGGACTTTAGGAACAACTGAAAACAGGAATAGGAGTGTTTTTGGACTCTGAATGTCAAAGTACACAATGTTCACAATTTTAATCACTCTCCCATCACTCTTCAAAGTTTTTGGCAGTAGAGAAGCTGCCTTTAAGGACCTTTTTCAATAGCTGACATGTATGGGTGTAACTTAGAGTGAAATGCAAAGTTATTGTTGGCTGGAGGACATCATTGTAAAAGTAAATATTTCACTAAATGCACTAAGTTTGAATAAAATCATTTTCGATACAACTGTTTCCATTCAATTTCCAACAAAAGGGAATAGGCTTATAGCTAAAGATGCACAACTTCCCATTCAGAAAAAAATAAAGTACAGGAATTATTAAAGGAAACATGCATCAAACAATCATGTCATTTTTGGCACACGATTTTCCTCATATAGCAAGAACAGGAAAAAATACCCTTCATCATTTTGGAGAGTAAATGCACACTTTTAACCCAGAAAAAATACATTCAAGCACCAGGAACCAAAAAGGAACCTTTGAGGGTAAATCGCAGAATTTTATGCCTCAGATAACGGACATGAACCCTTAGCTGTACCCTTTTCTGGCAGTATAATGTCCTTAACATGAATCCTTCATCAAACAAGAGTCTTCCTTGTGTCCAATCTTTCAAATTTTATGTCCAAAAGCTATGAACTTGTAGTTCACCTCTCAGTATGTTGAAACATCTGGCCAGCAAACTGGCAAAGGCAAACAGAAGTTTCTCATATTCAGTCTTAGAATGTGGATCAGACATCCACAGATACTGCAGTCAAATTTTGGTTTGTTAGTTTTTTACTTGATCCTGATTATTCAAAAAGCTCAGACATGGAAAACTGTAAAGATGTACCAGACCAAAACACACATGATTAACTCAGACTGACACAAGGCAAATCTATACCTACAGTGGTACTGCACTTATCACTCATTATTTTAGCATCAAACAAAACAACGGAATAGTCTCTTTACCACACATATAGCATCATCCATAATTTATGCTATCACATAAAATAATGAGATTACTATGTATGAATAATTGTTTTTGTTGAAATATTTTAACTATTGGGGTGCTTTTTGCCTTTAACGGGATAGGACAGCTGAAGATAGACAGGAGATATACAGTGCTGTGAAAAAGTATTTGCCCCCTTTTAATGTCTGTGACAGTTTCTTGGAAGTGCTGAGATTTGAACCCTGGTTTATTTTCTTCCTTGGATGTGGGACTTACCTGCTGGTTGCTTACTTAAACTCACAATTCAATGAAAAACAGTTGTAGCTGGGGTGCAGATGGCCTATTGGTTAGATCACGCCCCATGTACACGGACTGCCCAGGTTCAAGTCCGACCAGTGGCTCTTCCACATCCTTCTCCATGCTCTTATCCCTATCTGTGACTCTAACCACTGTCCTATTTCCATCTAATAAAGGCAAAAAGCCTGAAATAAATGTAAAAAGTTATTGTGTTAAAGTTTTGTTTTTCAATGTGCAAATAGTTTTATTAAAGACAACGGAAAACAATTCTGTGTACATTTTTTTTAATTGCACACAGCTGCAACTCACACAAATGACAGACACATTTAATCAAACACATTACTTAAGATTGATTGCATTTGCAATATGTTCCCTGAGATAAACAAAACAATTTTACATTTGAATCTTTCAACCTTGTTAGGATTTTATCAATTCAAATTCATCACTTACTAACAGTGCAATTACAAGACACACAATGAATGATTATTCATACACAACAACCAAATCATACAGAGAGGATTTAGGAGATGAGAGGAGTCCCTTAAACACAAAGACGGTGCAATGCATTACAAGGAAAAGGTGTCCTTTATCCCTTTTGTTTTTTTTCCACATTTACAAATACTTTTCTGTTAATACAGACTCATTAATCAGCACATGATCCCACAAGTTCATCATCGCTGTAAAGAAAACTTGTTTTCATGCTGCTATGGAAGATTAGAGTCCGAGTTGACACGACAAACAGCCACTGAGTACGTTTACATGCACAAGTTGACCATTACATGACCTCTACAGTTATGTGATTATTCAAGCCATGTAAACTGCATTATTCCATTCAGATAAGCTCACCTAGGTTTTTGCCCATTCTGTTTAACTCAATGCAAGGACACAGTTAAATCGGGTTTATTTCATTCTAACATGTCAATAGTACATTTAAGTATGCAAGCAAAAGCAGAAGAAGAGGAGGAGGAAAAAGATAGAGAAACAGCAAACATTGCAAATAGCAACAAGTGCATTATTTGTGGAATGAAGCTGAATCAAATTCTTGTTAGAAATTGCAAAATACTTAAGGAAGCACCCAAGGTCAAAGTGGGATTTAAAAGAGGTGTGGATCACATTTCTGCCTCTGGAAATCACTTAGCCTGGCTAACTCCAAAGCTAAGAAAAACACACAAGTGCGTCAGGTTGGCAATGTATTTGTGAAAAGATATCCAGCTATTAACAGAAGTTCACAAAGGTGCAAATAAATGTGCCAAATAAGGTTACTTCATTACTTGATTATTCCAGTTATTTGAATAAAATGTTCATGTGAACGTACTCATTGATGCACGCACTCCTGCACACACAAACCCACATGTGCAAAGACTTACATGGTGTCAATGATAAACAGATGTTGTATTCAGGAATCTGTTTTTAACCCCACCCCTGTAAAGCCATCAACGATTTTGAGATTCAGCACATGGCTTCTTATTGGCACTGTTGTTTCAGTTAAAAGCATCACAGAGTTCTCAGGCTGACAGTCAGTAGTTAGTCATCTTGTTGGTGTCGATGTGTGTGATTGCAGTGCTTGTGGTGTTTCAGATCTTCTTCCAGAAGTTTCAACATCTCATGAAGGACAGCCTGAAGAGCTCTGCCCAACTCCAGGCTGCTGTATGGTCTATCCAGAGGAGGCACGTGAATGAAAGCAGAGTGACCCTGGCCCAGGTGCAGAGAGGTGTAGTAGGTGTAGTCACACAGATACCTGACAGTAATGATGGAGAGTAGGGTATTGTTGTTTATCACTGAATCACTGAATTATCATTAAAATTTAAATGTGTACAATAAGAAAGTGCAGATTGAATCCAATCATTCTGTTAGAAATATCAATGCAGAGCATATATGTGTGAATATTTCCACATGTATTCATGAAAGCTCTTACCTTCCAGCATCCTTGGACACAGAGAAAGTGACTCCCACTCCTGAGTCATTGGCCCTCTTACAGATTGTCTCCATGTCCAGCACTGAGTGAATGCAGTCTGGACCTTCTTCCATGCAGCATTCTGAAGCTGGGCTGAAGCAGCAGTTGTCCAGACGTTTGTAGCCTTTATTGTGTCCACACTGCTCCAGAGTGACGGTGGTGGCTAACCCTGAAACACCGACATGGACCACCAACTGCTCGTAGGAACACAAAAGATATCAGAGGAAGAGGTTTGACAAGGATTTTTTTATTTACTCACGGATTGTTGTAAATGTTCATGTGTCATATCAAACAAAAAAAAGGGCTGTGTACTGGTTAGAAACTGGCAATATGATACCATGGTTAAGATTATTAGAATTCAAAATACTGCAAACTTAGTAAAAATAAGATTTCAGTACTAAAGTGTCTTTCCTGATGTGTTGTATTGATGTTTTTTTCTTTTCTGCATTTCTCACAGCATCATTGACTATTTTTTGTACGACTTGAGAAGGCGTAAACCATTAACTTTGCTAGGATATTAAAAAAAAAGTTTTGCATGTAAACTATGCATTAAATATGAATCATGTTTTAGTCACATGAAGCATTTTTACAACATAAAAATATTACAGTACTAGAGTCCTTCAGTAATTCCCCTACACATAAATGTTGGGATTCATTGATAATCACAGTTCATGGAACTGAAGCAAACTTATGAATGACAACACATTTTGTTTAAATATCCCTTTTTCCTTTTTAAAAAGCAAAATATCCCTTTTTCCTTTTTAAAATTAATATAAGTAAGATTTTTAATTTCTGTAGCAACTAATAAGAAATGCGTTGCATGATTGTGGGGTGGCTGTGGGTCAATGGTAGTGTCAGTCGTCTCTCAACAGGAGACTGGGGGTCCGATCCCCTAACTTCTGCAGCCACATGTCAAGTCAAGGTTTATTTGTACAGACCATCTAAAACAACCACAGCTGACCAAAGTGCTATACAGGTTTAAAACACTATTTTAAAAGATATCATAAAATAAACAATAAAAGCATGACAAACGACTTATTAAAACATAATAAAACACTATGATTTCCTTCTGTTGAAATGCTAAACATTTAACCATGATTTTACATCTTTACGACAGTTTTGTAAGACTTTTAAAGAATTATTATTAGGTTTTATAGGTAGATAGACTTAACGGTCACCAGCAAAAAAAAAAAAAAGAAAGATAAATAATGTTTTTAATAAATGGACCCAAAGGAAAACCTATTCAAGAAAGAGAGAATGGATGTCAAAGCATCGTTGGACAAAACACTTGAACCCCAAATTGCTCCCACTATGTTAACTGCTGTGTATAAAGCACTGAGTATTCATTTAACTAGAAAGTCACTGGACAAGCTCAAGTCTGTTACCCTTCTTAGTAATATGTTCACTGTGTAAAATAAATGCTATGTATTTTCCTAGATACCTGTGGCTGGTGCTCTCTCCAGAGCGATGGTAGTAGCTTCTGAACAGCCTGGTATTCAACGGGGACCTCACACACGTGAAGGTCCACTGCTTCTCCCAAACCTAATTTCTCCAGCTCCTACAAGCATGGACAGAAACAGACACATACAGGCCTTATTACTTATACAAGTTGATAATAAACAATAACAGAGCAGCTGAGGGGGAAATTGAATAAGAAACACAAACTACAAAATGCATGATTGTTTGTGCCACCTGAACGCCATGAGAATTCCAGCACTGAACTGGCACTTTAGTAAAAAGTGGACAACAGGATTAGTGATTACCTGCACAGCCACCCAGCTGGAGTTCACAGCATGCTCACCAAAAGGCTCAAACCCTGCACAGAAGAGGGGGACACAGAAAATCAGTCAGACATGATAGACAGTGCAGAAGAGAACATCATGAGCCAGTAAGGATGCTTATCTGTCAAAGAGAGAGCAGTGATAAGAATGCATGTAAAAAAGCGACTTTTAATTCGGAGTTTAAAGGTTGCATGAAGTTAAACATTAATGATGTAAGCAGCACATGATACTCAGAGCAGACTCTATGCGATTTCTCACTCAACTGAGCGGATCAGGAGCTTTAAGCTACAAAAACAGCATAAATCAGGTGTTATTTAACCTCTTAATGGTGCACTTGTATATCTAAATAAGCCCGCAAAATCTGACAGAATGAGCCCGGTGATTTTACAGATTTAAATTCTCATCAAAAAATATGAAATACGGGTTAGACCAACTGGCAGGTGAGACGCACAAGACAGCTGCAAGCTGTAACAACACTGTAGTGAAAATATGCATTCAATAATGTAAGCACCATTCTTCTCTCTCCAGTCCTCCAGCTGATTCAAACCTCTCACCTGTTACGATCACTTTCTTCTTACTGGCCATTCTCCTCCACTGTCCGGACAGAAACTGTCATAGGTTTAAATTAAAGAGGAATCAAAAATCACAAACAAGAATCCCAGGATTGCCTCATAGGATTGTCTGCGCTAGTGCAGCGTCTTCTTCTGGAATAAAGCTGAAAGGAAATTAAACAACAGAACCGAATGGATCATACTGCCATCTGCTGCCCGGGCATGCTTCCAACAGCAGCTCTTCATCCTACAATAAAGGGTTGGCAGTTCAAGAGAAGACTCAGAGATTCGTATTTTTAAAAAAGGAAAAGAACTTAAAAGTATTGACTCAAAAATGGGTTGTAGAGGTGTTTTCAGAGAGCTGCAGATGTGTGCCTAGGGAAAAAAATATATACAGCAAAAGTCTACGATATACTGAAGCCCTAAGCAGACATGATATATCATAAATAATCCATCTTGCTTTGATAACAGGTAAACTTTGGTTGTTTGCTCACGACATGTCTTTGTCAGAATGAAGTTAAGGTTACAGCCGAGCGGCAACCTCCGGTCCTGAAACATAAAGCCAATGCAGAAGTGCAAAAAATTGCAATACAGCAAGTGTCCACTTGAGGCTGGCTGCAGAAACACCGTAAGTCCAGCTTGGACACATGTTAAAAAGTTGTTTTTTACACAAGAAATAAACTGGTTTACAGCCTGGTTCAAAAAACAAACGTGTCTCATTAGCTAATGTCTTCATGTCCTCTCACTCTATGGGGGGTGAATTTTTTGTACTACAATCATTTAGATTATATTTAGGAAAAACCTCACTGCGGACTGATTGGTGCGTCTCATTTGTTTGACAGCTCGACAGGCAGAAGCTCATTCTGTCACAATAATACCCAACTGCAGCCCCAGATACCGTACAAACCACGACCCCTACAAAACATGCCCACTTGTGCTATTTGCGTAGTTTAAGGTTAACTTAGATTAGTTTAGATAGGCCTTAATTAGGTTTAGGTTAGGTTTAGCATTTTAATTTCCACTGGTTAGATTTAGGGGTAGCTCATTGGGATAGGTGTATATTTTAGTTAATTATCTTCCTGGGGTTAGGTTTAGCATTTAAATTCCACAGGTTAGGGTTAGAATTAATTTATTGTATGGATCGATGGGGTGTTTTGTTGGGGGCGTGTTTTGTACAGAGCATGGTTTGTAACGGCTGCGGCTGCAGCTACACCCTTCTCTTCTGTCAACTAGAGTGCTAGCTAGCTAGCTGACAGGAAGTCGAGTTAGTAGGCAGGCTGTTAGGTTGATATGGAAGTTGCGTGGACTGGCTTCAAGAGCTGTTTGAGTCCGCCTATTGTAAGCAGACGGCTTATGTCACACAGGTTTGTCCAGTTCTTTCTACAGTCTATGGTTACAGCATAAGTCATTATAGCTAAGTTAGCTTTAGCAACATGAGCTTTAGTAAAAGTGGCTAAAGCAAATGCAGACACTAAGGCAGCTAAAGCTAATGGTGCTAAAGATGACATAGCTACGTACGTGTTAATTCTGGTAGCTCTTTGAAATTTAAACTTAGTCTTTAGATAAAAATGCTCATTAATTTTAGTCACCTTTTAGACATTTTATTACCTTTATACTTTAAGTCCAGTTTTAGACAATGAAAACTCCTTAAAAGATCCATACATTTTAGTCTTTCCTTTTAGTCAAGGTATCTATTCTTTTTGCACTAATTTAATCAAACAAAATGTAAAATTAAACATGTAAAACACTCAAATCAATGCACTATCTATTCTTAAATTGATTGAAGTCTTTTTTTTTGACAAAAACTAAACTCTCTTAATGTCTGAGAGTTTCATCCTCAAAGATCTTTTTTAGCTAGTCTTAGCCTTGACTTCTTCATGGAAAAACGGTGGTCAACAACCATTTTCATCATTGATTTCTCATTAGAGACCCAGATCTTGTTCCTCAAAGTCTAAGAGTCCTTCAGGTACTTTTTTGCAGACTCCAGAGGGCTTTCAAGTGTTTTTCACTGAGGAGAGACTCCCGTCTAGCCATCCTGCAATAATGCTTCTCTTCATCTTAGGCCCAAATTCTAACATTTCTCATTAAATACATATGAGTGGTTGAACATTTTAGGAACTCTGGGTTGTGATTTCTCAATAAGGAGGCGATGGTGGGTCCTGAGGCTGGACCAGAGGAGAACCACTGATTTAAACAATGTGTAAAACTGAAACCAAACATCTGCTCTGCATTCACAGATTAAATATTAAGGAAGAGAAAAAAGAATTTCCCCTCAATCAAAGCATACTGCTGAGACTTCCCATGTATGACCAGCTGCTTCAGTGGTTTTACTGGGCAGCTCCCAGGTGTGAATGTGTGCAGTGTAGAAGCATGAGTGTGACCCAGGGCATAGCTGAAAGCACACAGACTCTGTTAGCTTCTCCCAAGAGAGTCTCAGTCAAAGGGCACTTCTCTAAGACTGAAATTTTACACTACCTCTCACATGCTCCATTACCTGAGTTTAAAGCATTAAAGAGTTTGTTTACATACAGGCAGAGCCATTCTAACATCACCTCACAGGAACTTTTTTTTTTTATTTTATTTTTCAGTGAGCTCTCACTCTCTGGCGTCCACACCCTCATCTTAAAAAATGACTCACACATTCTGGACACTGCACCCTGTGTGGCTCCAAACTGGCACACTGGAGATAATATGCTCCTCATAGGGTGGAGGTTTTTTATTTTCTTGGAAGAAAAGGTAGCGCCTCCACGGTTACAGACTGCACACTCATTCCTGCCTCCACAAACACACACACTGTAACACCTCCTACACAACCTGCACTGCAGTCGCTAACAGCTCCGTCTCCTCCCTCAACCCATTCACCTCACTCTCGCTCTCGGTCTGTCTCGCCTGCGTCATGCGCTATGTCAGTGTTGCCATGGAAACTAACGATGCCCTCTCTTCTGTGTGGTGCTGATGCAGACAGTGTGCTGACGTCATGGCTGTGTATGGGAGGAATAACAATACTCTACTGTAGCTTACACCACAGGACCACACTGTATGCTTGGCTGTAGGCTGACTACTGTGTTAGTCCCATTAATGATTCTATTATCTGACCTTTTTTAATTGAATTTTATCCTATTTTATTGTATTCCATTTAAATTGTCCCTCTGTTCTAGAATACTCCATCATTGTCTGTATTGGGCTCTCTATTCTCCTTTTTTCTATTCTGTTTTTCCATCATGTCGATGGGCAGCGTTTAGATGTTTTTTGGATGTGTTTGGATGTTGCCTGTTGTACAGTAATCCCTACTGGGATTTCTTGTTTCTTATGGACTGTTGTTGTTTTTGATGTTAATCACTTTGCACCATAAGTGAAGTTATTCACAGAGTTAGTCAGGTCCCACTTGTGCAACGAAGGGGCTATCAAAAACCCTATCTGTCTTTTGATTCTCACATCTGTTATGCACCTTTTAGAGAAACTTCACTTTGCTGCAGGAGCTTGACAGCATACCTGCTCATCTAAACACAGTGTTTAGTGAAAGTTGCATGTCTGGTATGCCATGTTATTAACAGATTTATGGAAAAGGCATTTGGCCAGATGGGATGAAGTGGTTAACCACAATATGCTACTCCGACTAGAGCAGTGGTCCCCAAACTTTTCGGTATATTTATTACAATAATGGATAAAATATGCCCTCTAAATCATTTCAATTTTTCTTTTGTATTTTGGCAAGCATCCCGCGACCCCTCCTTAGTTTCTTGCAACCTCCAGGGGTCCCAACCACTACTTTGAGAACCACTGCACCAGAGTAAATTGTTTTACTGTGTGTATGGCTCTATTTACCACGGTGGAGGCAGCCATTACCCACGGCTTTCAGTCCAAGCAAACCCAACTCTGTATGGTTTGATTTTGAAAGTAAGATCACTCACTCAGTCACTCAGTCAGTCAGTCAGTCAGACACAGACAGAGCCATCTGTAGAGTGGACCTCAGTGGTCAGCCAAAATGTAACACTTAAACTGACACTCAAAAGAGAAGACACATACACACACTTTTCTAGTGTTAAATTTAACAAACTCAGTGTTTATTTTACTCTGCCAGTTTAGCTGTGTGGTGTCCACACTGACCAGAGTGCCTCTGAAATTTCATTGACCAACCCAAAGGACTTGACAGTGATTGGCTATTTGCCTTTTTAGCTATTAATCCCCCACACAAGCCAACATTGTTGGCCAATGGGCTGCACAGGCCAGGGCATCAAGTGGAAGCCTCTCTTCTCCAGGTAATATAAAGGATGTCTCATGTGTTGACATGGTGGGTGGGAGCTAGCTGGAGTTGGCGTGGGACTAATCAGATGAAAAGGGAGGTTCAAACTCAGGCACTGTCCTTGCATCATGTGGCAGATTAGATAGCTCTGGCATTGTGACTACCTGGAGTTTATATGAACAGACGCTGGGTCTGGTGATAGTGGTGATTCTGTAGCAACTAAGGGTCATATTATGTAACTTATCAGTAGCAATAGAGGGATAGAGCTGAGATAAGGGGCTTCCTCACTTTCATTATAGGGCACATGTACAGTTGCAAGAAAAGGCATGTGAACCCTTTGGGATTTCTTGGATTTCTGCATAAATTGATCATAAAATGTGTTCTGATCTTCATCTAAGTCACAACAATAGACAAACACAGTCTGCTTAAACTAATACCACACAAAAATGAAATTTTTTCATGTTTTTATTGAACAAAACATGTAAACATTCACAGTGCAGGGTGGGAAAAAGTATGTGAACCTTTGAATTTAATAACTGGTTGACCCTCCTTTGGCAGCAATAACCTCAACCAAACGTTTCCTGTAGTTGCAAATCAGACTTGCACAACGGTCAGGAGGGGTTTTGGACATTTCCTCTTTACAAAACTGTTTCAGTTCAGCAATATTATCGGGATGTCTGGTGTAAGTCGCTCTCTTGAGGTCATGCCACAGCCTCTCATTGGGGTTGAGGTCAGGACTCTGACTGGACCACTCCAGAAGGTGTATTATTTTCTTCTGTTGAAGCCATTCTGTTGTTGATTTACTTCTATGCTTTGGGTCGTTGTCCTGTTGCATCACCCATCCTCTGTTGAGCTTCAGTTGGCGAACAGATGGTCTTAAGTTTTCCTGCAAAATGTTTTGAGAAACTTGTGAATTCATTTTTCCGTCAATGAAAGCAATCCGTCCAGGCCCTGAGGCAGCAACACAGCCCCAAACCATGATGGCCCCTCCACCATATTTCACAGTTGGGATGAGGTTTTGATGTTGGTGTGCTGTGCCTTTTTTTCTCCACACATAGCATTGTGTGTTCCTTCCAAACAACTCAGTTTTGGTTTCATCTGTCAACAGAATATTTTGCCAGTGGTGCTGTGGAACATCCAAGTGCTCTTTTGCAAACTTCAAACATGCAGCAATGGGTTTTTTTGGACAGCAGTGGCTTCCTCCGTGGTGTCCTCCCATGAACTCCATTCTTGTTTAATGTTTTACTTATTGTAGATTTGTCAACACAAATGTTTGCATGTGCTAGAGAGTTCTGTAAGTCTTTAGCTGACACTCTAGGATTCTTCTTCACCTCATTGAGCATTCTGCGCTGTTCTTGCAGTTGTCTTTACAGGACGACCACACCTAGGGAGAGTAGCAACAGTGCTGAACTTTCTCCATTTGTAGACGGTCTGTCTTACCGTGGACACATGAACATCAAGGCTTTTAGAGATACTTTTTTAACCCTTTCCAGCTTCATGCAAGTCAACAATTCTTGATTGTAGGTCTTCTGAGAGTTCTTTTGTGCCAGGCATGGTTCACGTCAGGCAATACTTCTTGAGAACAGCAAACTCAAAACTGGTGTGTGTTTTTTATAGGGCAGCGCAGCTTTAACCAACACATCCAATCTCATCACATTGATTGGACTCCAGGTTGGCTGACTCCTGGCTCCAATTAGCTCTTGGAGGAGTCATTAGCCTAGGAGTTCACATACTTTCACATGGTTCACATGGTTTGTTCAATAAAAACATGAAAACATATCTTTTTTGTGCGGTATTAGTTTAAGCATCACATCTATTGTTGTGACTTAGATAAAGATCAGAACACATTTTATGACCAATTTATGCAGAAATCCAAGAAATCCCAAAGGGTTCACATACTTTTTCTTGCAACTGTATCTTGTGTTTATTACAGATCGATTCTATTGAAATTCTATGATGCTATCATGTTAAACTATTTCATAATATTTCTCTGTGGCAGTCAATAGTGTTAGTCGTTAATGCCATTTTATAATAAATCTATTAATTTCACCCTATTTTACCCTGATTCAGCAGTACACCCTTCCATTTATAAAATCAAAGGTTGTATGCCCAGCCTGTGTCTACATTGTTGGACACTTTCCTCTGAACATTCTTGTTTTGAAGTGCATAACTGTAATGGCTGTAACCATTAAAACCATAAAAGTACACAGTGTTTGTGTTTCAGTGGCAGACATTTCATTATGTTAACCTTTCCACATGCTCCTTTCAATCTCAGAAAAACACATGGTTTCCTCATTCGACTGTCACTTTTTCCTTCCCTTTTCTAGTTTTCACTCAATTTCCCCCAAAACACTTTCAGAACTCTTTGAAACACCTCATTTCTAGTGTTGTGTCAGTGTTGAATGTGGTCATAGATGTTCAGGGAGCTGGAAGGAGAGGGGCTGCTGTGGTAAGGGACCCCAGGAATTCAATCGAATCCATTTTAACTTAAATACGTGATTTAAAGCCAAATCAGGGCTCTGTTTGCATTCTTCACTCTGTTCTTTTCATCCTAATTGATCTAATCCAAGTTTAGTTTGTCAGGGCTCTGTAAAGGCTTTTCAAATGGTGAAAGACTATAGTAATATGTGCAGATGTGTTTAAGCTGTTACAATGTAGACGCTTTAAAAGAACCACCTCAGTCTGAGTTAAGGAGTGTTTTCTGTTCAGCCTGTTCCTCCTTTCCTCGGCCCTCGCCTCTCACACCTTCCCCGCCCAGTCTCTGCTCTCTTCTGGCGACCCTGAGCTTTTTTATGCTATGACATCAAACCACAATGCATTGCACTGTTTGTAGTTTACCTAGAGTCTCCATGGCAATAAAGACCGGTTCGGCCCCTTATTCAAATTGAACCGGAAACCAACGTCATTTTGGGCCAATCTGCGCGCTCTGGAGTGACATAATGGAATTTTTAGGGCTAGAAAGCAAGCGAGGTCTGGCGCTGCGCATAGCAGTCGTGCCATCGGGAAAAGACAATCTCATCCGCGCGCTGGAGGGACACATCAGAGCCCCTCAGGCAGAACAGCTCAAGCGTTCGTCTGATAAAGTGAAAGGAAACAGGATTATATGGGCGTTAGAAACAGCTGATTTCCTCGTGTTTGGATGTTACTGCTTGATATTGTTCGATGCGTAACGCTCAGCGCTCCCTCATGTGAGGGTGTAGAATGGAAACAAGCCTCTACCAAGACACCGTGAACACTCCAAGGGGCTCCAGCATCTACACCCAGAGCACGATGATGAAGAAGGAGATTAATCTCAACCTAGATGAGCAGAACCCCGAGCTCAAATCCAACCCTCTCCGAGACACGGACGGACTTCTAAACTCTCCGGACTTGGGACTCTTGAAACTCACCTCCCCGGACTTGGAGCGCCTTATCATCCAGTCAAACGGTCTGGTCACCTCCTCCAGCAGCAACCCGGCCTCCCAGTTCCTGTACCCGAAGTCGGCCAGTGACGAGCAGGAATTCGCAGAGGGCTTCGTGAAGGCGTTGGAGGATCTCCACAAGCAGAACCAGCTGAGCGAGGCGGGGTGCGTCTCCGTGGACAGACTGGAGCTGCTAGGATCGTCAAACGCGGTCGGCTCCTCGGGGCTCCAGACATCAGACCTCCCCGTTTACACCACTCTCAACGGGTATGCCGCCAGCCCGCTCGGAGCCACCACCATCAACTACGCCACGGACACCATCCCCTTCCCGCCGCCTCCGTCTCATCTAGCCGGCGCGCAGCAACAGGCGGCGGCTGCGGCTGCGCTGTCACGACTCCAGGCTGCCGGCGGCGCGTTGAAGGACGAACCGCAGACCGTGCCTGACATGCAGAGCTTCGGGGAGAGCCCCCCTCTGTCTCCCATCGACATGGACAACCAGGAGCGCATCAAGGCGGAGAGGAAAAAGCTGCGGAACAGAATAGCCGCCTCCAAATGCCGCAAAAGAAAACTGGAGCGGATCTCTCGGCTGGAGGACAAGGTCAAGAGTCTGAAAACGCAGAACACCGAGCTGGCGTCCACAGCCAGCGTCCTCAGGGAGCAAGTGGCCCAACTGAAGCAAAAGGTGATGAACCATGTCAGCAGTGGGTGCCAGCTTTTACCAAACCAGGTCCAAGCTTACTAAATCCAGCAGTAGCCTACAGGATGTATTTACAGCTTTAAATCTGCTCCGAGGATGAGGCCTGTGCTTTGAGGAACATTTGTGCCCTGTAATCCTTATCACAGACTCTGATATGAGGACACTTAATGAACCAAGGAGATAACGCCTGTAACTCAAAGACTTCACTAGACACAGGCCTTAATGAGAGCAAAGTGTACTGGAAATCAGCAGCAGGTATTTATGCTGCAGCCTACTCTGATCATTCATGAAAATGTGGCAGTGTTTTGCAGCAAACAGACTCATTTGTTGCTTTGAAGCCATGTAGCAAACAGCTATCCACTGGACTCTTTGTGCAGGATAGCAGTGTGTGTGTAAGCTGGACAATCTCAACCTAAGAGTGCAACCAAACACCAGGGTGTCACCAAGTGCTGTCATCCACAGTGTAATATAATGCCTTACTTGTTTACAAGCACTTCGCTATGACAAATATATATTTTATTTACTGAAACATTTCTTATTTTACACATGGTCTTACTTCTTGTATTTGTTTTTTGCTAAATTGAAAAGTGCATGTCTCGTCGCTTTAGTGTACAGTAATCTTGTATCTCTCTTCATGTTTGCTGCTGTATAGTTGCCACTTCCATGAATGTATGTGTACGTGCTCAACTCTTATGTATCCATGTGTAATGGACTTACAAGTCTACCTGACATTTATTAAATTCACTACATTACTAAACCCCACCTGTTCAGATTCTGATTTTATTACATTAGAAGGAACTTCAGTGAAAATGAGTGCAGTCATACCTTTACATTTATTGACTCTTAAGCAGCTGTGGGTGTTGTTTAAAGTGCAGTAGAGATTCTGAACCAAGCCATAGATGGTCAAACAGCTGTATAGGGAAGAAAACACATATTATTGCAGTATTATGCCCTCTGCTGGGCATACAACTCTGAGACATTTTCTCAAATATCACATGAGCAATTCTTATAAATCACGTCACTTTAGAAAGACACTGAATGAAACGAAAACATCAGCTTTTACAGTTTATTGATTCCTTCTTTTAGCAAATCTGGCATTACAGAAGTACAGCACAATTCACACAACTAAATACCCGACAGGGGAAGAAATTCCTATTTACAAAGGTTGTTTCTGACGAAGAGGATTGAACAGGACTGATACGTGTTTCTAAGTCACAGGAAAGTTTACAGCTGTAGCAAAACACAAAGTAACAACAAAAAAAAAAAAAAATCAACAAATAAGTCAAAAGTGAAACAATGCTTCAAGAATAACTATTTTAATGAAGTGTTCAGAGTATTCAGTTTACTTCCTAAACATTTTCCCTTTATGAAGCCTCTGCAGAGTAGGAAAACTACTATACATTTATTTTAGTGCAATTCGAGCAAACATTGACAGGAAAACATGCCCCTTTTTGGCTCTAGATTTGTTGTCGGGATCTCTTTGGGAAGAAAAATTAAAGATACAGCCTTTATACAAACTGTACATTCACACACCCAAGCTCAAAAACTTCAGCAGAGTTTTATGTTGCTGATTTCTGGGTGTGGAGAGAAAAACTTCTATTGCTCTGCGAGAACAGTCCTACTGAGTCTTAAGCGCTACACAACTGATATCAAAAGACAAACAAGCTTCCCACCAAAGCCGCGCTGACACGATAAGAGATTCTTACTCTGGAATGTTAAACTTTCCTCTTGAGGAAGCATTTTAAGCTTTATATTTACTGTAAACACAAACACATTTTCATTTTAAAGCTGGGATGGTTTAAGCAATTGAATACTGTTGAACAGCTCTTTAAAAAGCAGAGTACTGATTGTAATGCATCATCTACGAAGAACATTATCTCAGAAATAAATTAAGTAGTATAAAATAAATAGGTTACATTTTAAAATAACTTTTGAGAGTACTGTCGCATGCCTCAGCTGATCTGTGGATGCAAGACATACAGGAGGTTTGGTTCTGTACACACAAGCAGACAAACCTGTAGCATCCGAGAGAGAAATTAAAGTCACATTTTGACATTTAACATGCTTATAAACATCATGTCCCCCCCCCCAAAATAACAAAAATTAAAAGAGTTTCTACCATGGCATAGAGGCTATCTGGAGATGGTGGCTCTGTGGTATACATGTGCTCACACATGCCATTCTAGTGAGTGCATGTTTCACATTGTATGTGGTGAATGAAAGTTAATACAATGAGAAGGGGCCACACGCTCCACATGTGAAACCTTCAACTCTGCCTGGTTCCTCTGAGAGGAGACACTATCGGACGGACAGGGTTTAAATCCAGAAAACAGCTCATACATATAACCTTCCAGTCAACCAGAGGTGGTTGAAAACAACATCCATGTCCCACTTAAGCTCAGATAGGAATCAAAAAATCTAAATCATTATGTATGTATTACTCATTGATTTATATATATTATCTATGCATCTTAGAATGTATATCTATTGACTTTTAGATATTTATGCACTCTTCTTCTTTTCATTGTCTTTTAAAAAAGTAACAAAAAAATAAAAAAACAAATATCAATGCTGTGTCGCTCTGCACACTCAACTAACTGAGCTGCTGAAACTGCCTCTTAAATAAACTTAAATATGAAAAATAATCTAATGTGGTAAAGGGCAAACTTGACTATTGATCTGATATGCATGACTTCTTTTTCTTGTTTTTCAAAGGATTGAAAATTTTAAATGCCCTCTTTGCACATTAAAGTCACAGTGTAATATTTAGCCTCACAGCATTTAGCAAAGCAAACCTGCTAAAAATGTAACATAATATTCATATGTAGGCCTCTGGAAATCAATGTTTAATCACCTGGTCATGAAAAAATGTTTTTTCCATATTAACTTAGAAGGGGGGAAGGGGGAGGGTCCCCTCCATGGGCGCCGCCATCTTGGATTTTTTAAATCTTGCATGCTTCTGCATTACCACAGAGGAACCGTCTAAAACAATTCTATATATTCAGGTGATCAAAGACCAATTAAGACAGACCTACTTTTCCAGGTTTGTTCTTCTTAATTAAGCTAAATATCGCACACTGACCTTTAAACTTGGACCGTAACTATCTGGAGCTCAAACACAACCATCAGGAATGACCAGATTTAGCATCCTTAAGAACAACACGCAACCATTTCAAAAACACTAAAAAAACAGCACCTCTATCTACAGCAACAAACATACAGTAAATTTTAAATAGCACTGTTTAAAACCATTGGAACTGATCCATTTAAGTTGAGGCATTATTTTTTAAATGGGAGGTTGGAAATGAAGATTCGCTTAAATATCTTTCTTACAGTATTTTATATAAAAACCTGCAGATGTGTCAGTAAGGAATGACTGAGTGGTAGTTTTTCCTGGTCTATTGTATTTCTGTTATGATACAGTATAGTGTTTAAGAAAGAAAGACAACTTGGTTCCTCTGTTAAATGCTCATCACCTCTCTGCCACTATCATCATAATAAGCAAAACTATACAGACTATATCTCTGTAAAAACCCAGTTCTTCAGGGTGTAGAGCTATTGATGTAGCTAGATGGGTGAAGAATCTAAGCAGCCATGTGGTGTCTCTGTATGGCAGTGTTTGGGTAGTGATTCATTTGCTTGTAGTTGTAAATGAGAAAGAAAAAGTGAGAACCAGACTGAGAAACGTAAACTCGAGTGTTTTCAGGACAGTAAACAGCGGTTGTACATGTGTGTATATGGTTATGTTTAGCAAGCACAATCCTGACTGGACCTCTGAGGCTGCTCGGTGAGTTGTGGCCCCTGTTTGGCTCCAGTGATGGTCGGGTCGTTGTTGTCCAGGCTCTCTGCCATCCTTTCACAGATGATGTCCACCAGCCGCTCGAAGGTCTGCTTCACATTGATGTTATCTTTAGCGCTCGCCTCAAAGTACTCGAAACCTGCCAGGATGGACGACAGGGAGAGAGAGAGACCTCAGTTACACTCATTGTTCTAATGTGAAGATTACCCTGTTAATCCACTTGTCCCATCGTGTCAGGACACATCAAGACGGTAGTCAGAAAGGAAGCTTTTCACGTCTAAATCAGATTTCTGTCCATGTTTACTGTCCATTCATGAATCTTCAGTTTTTTTCTGTGTTTTCAGATTATACTTTATATAATCTTGCTACATTTAATACTAACTCAATCATTCTCCCTTTTGAGGCTATACGTAGAAGTCATAAGGTTTATCTCTGTTGATTGTTATGTTTTGCCCCTTATATTTTTACCTCCGTCAAGGAGGTTATTGATCGGCAGGGTTTGTTAGTTTGTTAGCAACATAACTCAAAAAGTTATGGACAGATATGGATGAAATTTTCAAGAAATGTCAGAAATGGCATAAGGATAGGAACTGATTAGATTTTGGGAGTGATCCGGATCACTGTCTGGATCCAGAAACTTTTTAAAGGATTCGATACTATTGGGAGATAGGGCTAATGGCGGAGGTCTGTGCTCTCCGAGTGCTTCTCTAGTTTACATATAATTTCTGGTGATGCACATTTGGGTATGTTTTTTTCTCATTTCCCCTGATCAGTTGTGGTGGGAGGCAAACATAGAGGATGTGTGGGTTTTAGTCATTTCTGGCGACCCTCGCCATAATTGTAGTCATAATCATTTTTTTAGATGTTCATATTTTGTCACACTTTCTTTTAATACATCTTCAAAATGTATCTGTATTTCAATCTTTTCTTTGCTATTATAGAGAGGAACAGTTACAGGTAGGGATACCTTTCACATTTGAACCGGTACGGTACCGATGCCCGGCAGCTGCAAATCGGTACCAGTACGCTACGGTACCCATTTTCAGTACTTTTGTGTGTGGGTATATGAGATAATAAATGTTACTTAGTTTATAAAAAATCTCAAAACTTCTGAATTTTAGATATTTATTTCTCAATATCAAAACAATATCAAATATATTAAAACAACATCAAACAATGTTTGTACTGTAGCATCACAAGTGTTTTTTTTTGTTTGTTTGTTTCAAATTACTTGAACATGAAAAATCTACCCAGTGTTTTTTTTTTTTTTTAAATTGAATATATTAAATGAAAACCCAGCCCTAGTACCTCCTATACCTCTCCTTTCCCCTCTTGGAAAAATGTGTGTTAATGGTCCATCAAGGGCCAATAAGCTTAAAACAAATGAACAATAGAGGATAGAGTCTAAATAAATAAATAAAAGTATATTTTACAAAATATTACAAACAACTAATGAAAACAAACAAACTACTTTTTCAGAGCCCGCTCCCCACTCATGAATCAATCGTGCGGCCGTCCATGCAGAAAGTAAAATCGAGCCTTAATCCGAAAATACGTCAAACACCCGTACCTTTCACACTGAGTCTGTCTTGTATTTACTGCGAAAATGTGTAAAATGTGGCAAATTGTTTGATACTGCAATGAAACAAAGCAGTGAGGATGAGCCTGTGGCTCTGTCACTCTTGAAAAAACACTCTGGATCTATCGATCCTGACAGAGAGCTTCATACAGCACCAACTGTCCCAGTTGGGGCAACTTTTAGGATGCACTCACGCTGGGCAATCTGTACCGTGCCTGAGCGTGTTTGAGCTTAACTGAGTCTCTGTTAGAGAGAACAAACTTTATCTGGTATATTTCCATGGTTGATATCCACATGATAAATGGGCAAATCACACTGTTTAAAGTTTTTGGTGCAAGAGAGGGAGAGAGACATAGGTGGGTGAGTGAGCAAGAGAGAGGGGAAGAAGAAGCAGCGAGCACTGATCTGAATCATTATTCATCACTTTGCTTTCTCAGATTAGCAGTATTGCCATGGCAAGCCTTGTACTACACATCACAAATAATGCGGCGTAATCTGAATTATATTTTGAAGAGTGAAGCAATACCTTTGATCTCTTCCTATCAGCTGTGCATGCTCTGTCATTATACCCTCGTTCATGCAATGCTGCGTTTGTGTGGGGCATGGAAAAGTCGCCTACTCTCCCACTCTCTCACAGTCACAAGGATGCGTTTAGGTACTGAAAATATGATACTGTTTGATTTGATGTTGATCGAATTCAGTACCTATCCCTAGTTACAGGCATACTTAGTCTCTAACTTGCATTTTCCCACACATTTCTTCAGAAAGAGCAGAAAAAACCCTACTGCAGAAAACATGTGACCACGGGATCCTTTATGCTTCTGAAAGTTTTTCTTTAAGGCCTGAAGCACTGGATTTTAGACTTCAGTCTGATTTATTGTTACATAACCTCTAACAGGATTATATGATCTATTATTGTCCTACAGTGTGGCAAAAACAGAAAACATAAGAATTACAGAGGAGATTCAAAACCTGACTGTGTAAAAACAAAACAAACATGAATTAACTTATTTTTAAAAGGCAAAATAAAAACACTATCTTATCTTTAACTCATTTAGACCTAAAGCTGCCTTGAGAAAAAAACTTTAAAACCTACTGGTGATACAGTCAAAAGAATGTTTTTTATTCTCATTAATCTACATTTAGTACCCATCATGAAAAGTGAAAACAGAATTTTAGACACTTTCAAAATTTCTTGTAAATCAAAAACTGAAATATCACACTGACATAAGTATTCAGACCCTTTGCAAAAACACATGAAATTTATCTCAGGTGCCTCCTGCTTGACTTTCACATGGACCTTTTTGCAAACTCTGAGTGGGCTTTCATGTGTTTTGCACTGAGGAAAAGCTTCCATCCAGCCACTCTGCCATGAGCCCACATTGCTGAAGGGCTGCAGTGATGCTTGCCCTTCTGGAGCTTTGTCCAATTTCCACACAAGATCTCTGGAGCAAAACTAAAATTCAAAAATCATTCTAGTTAACTGAAACTAAATAAAAACTAAGTTTTACCAAAAAACGAAAACTAACTAAAACTGCATAGTGGGCTTACAAAACTAAAATAAAATAAAAATGGAGAGAAAACATCCTTAGTTTTAGTCTTTGACACAACCATACTGACTGGCACTGACACCCAAGTCTGGGGAGAGTAAAATTGCCTGATCTGATTGGTTAAGACTTCACATAGTGGTAGCTGTATGTCTGGACTGGTATTCAAACATCATCATCAAATAAATAAATAATAAGTATAGAGCAGCCTGTTTTAATGTGTTTTTAAAAATGTATGACGCTCACTCAGCTCCGGCATCTATCCGTAAAAAACTAAAACTAACTCTAAAACTAATAAAAACTAAAGCAAAGCATTTTTGCAAAAAAAAAAAAAAAAAACTAAACTAAAAAACCAGCAGTCAAAACTAATAAAAGCTAAACTGAAATGGAACACAGAAAGTGAAAACAAAATAGAAATAAAAACTAATGAAAAATCCAAAACTATTATAACCTTGCTCTGGAGTCAGAGTTACTGTAGAGTCTCTTAGACTAAGGCCCCTCTGTGTGTACATTTCCAAATCAGGTTCAATCAATCAAATTTACGGCCGGTGGACTCTAATCAAGAAGAAACATCTCAGCAACGATTTAAGAGAAATAGGAGGAACCTGAGCTAAATTTCAAGAGTTTTTCAAAGGATCTGAATACTTATGTCAATGTGTGATATTTCAGTTTTTTATTTTTAATAAATTTGAAACATTTCTAAAAATCTGTGTTCACTTTTTCATTATGAGGTACAGAGTGTAGATTAATAAGAGTAAAAATACATCCTTTTTACTGTAGCATCAGGCTGCAACATAACAGGATTGATAAAAAGTGAAGGGGGTCTAAATACTGAATACAATGTACATTATACACAGCATTCCAACTTTTTAGGGAACTGGGGTTGTAAATAAAAAACACTTAAGCTTGAGCACAATTTAAGAAAAAAAAGAACATAAATCCTTTTTTTTAGGACTTCCTGGGTATGAAGAAGTATATCGCTTTGTATCAACTTATTTTGCAATGTTTTAAGAGTTTGTTAATTAGCTTTTAGCTTCAGTTGTAGATATTCTAGTAATATGAAGCATTAAAGAGACAAAGACCATACACCAAAGTGTGCAAAAATTTCCAAAACAACTCATCGATGATGGTGTTAAATTTTTACTAAAGCTCTCAGAAAAAGCATCGGAAACCAAGGCACATATTACATCTTGTTCTTACTCTGACTAGCAGACTTACCGAGTTGTTCTGAGAGCTGCCGGCCTCTCTCTGCAGCCACCACTCGTTCATCCTCCATATCACACTTATTCCCCACCAGGAGGACTTGGGCGTTGTCCCACGAATATGTCTTGATTTGTGTGGACCTGTTAGCAGACACAGTAAAGCAGCTTCAGCTCACTGACCTTTTAATTTTATTTCTAACATGCAAAATGTTTGAAAACTGATTCTCTAGACTATTGATGTGAGTCTTTATGAAATTCAGTGCTTGGGTACATTGTTTTAAAGAAACAGCACAGCTGTGTTACATTAAGTTGAAAGAAATGAGACAGTAGGTTGGGAATTTGCCACCCTCATTCACATAGGCAAGCAAACTCAGATGTGGCTCACCAGTCTTGAACAGCGTTGAAAGACTCTTCATTTGTGATGTCATACATGAGGATGAAGCCCATGGCTCCCCTGTAGTAAGCTGTGGTGATTGTCCTATAGCGTTCTTGGCCAGCAGTGTCCTAAACAAAACATCAACCATTGATGTTAATTGATAACAACATAACATTTAGCATCAACAAAGCAGGATATCTAACTTAAAAATAAGATGGAAAGATTCATCCATCTTTTTAAAGCTGTTGTCCAAACATTGTTATTTTGATGTTAAATCCAATAAAACTAACAACAAGACACTTGTGTTGCAAATGTTACCTCTTTTTTTGTATGCAGAAGATTGCTGCTCTGCACCTGCAAAGAATTTATGACTGTGCATGTGCCTCCTGATGATTGTAGAGGTTCAACATTCAGACAAAGCCCCATGAGCATTAGGTATTCCTCTGGTGTCACATGTAATAACTGATTGGTCCCAGGGTCTGGCTTTATGGCTCGTGTTAAGTACACTTCAAGGGTATTGCCATTCCAGCCCAGATGAAGTGATTGTGAGGACTAGAGGGGCCAGTTGAACAGCTGCTATTCATTACAGATACATAATAATAGAGAACGCTTCATCCACAGATGTGACTGGGCTGCACGAGAAACAGGCTCTTATTAAAGACATTACAGGCAGTAAAAACATTTGCCCTAATTCAGATTAACTAAAACAAGTTCTTGCAGGTTTGTTGCTCGTTTTATTTTTTTGTTTGCTTGTGTTGTTAGTGCCACAGTCCTAAAGGAATTTCCTGATACTGTTTACTGGACATCTTTACTTTTTGTTCTATTCAACTGATATTACAGGACAGTTTGGGAAGCAAACTTGCCTGATGGGATATTTCAAAAGATGTCAGAGATACAGCAAACTTGAGTGCTTTTTATGATGTTGAAAATTACCATTTTATGCAGACATGGAAAAAATGTAATGGATGTCAGCTGGAAAACTGCAATTCACTGTTCAATACTGCACTCCTTGAACAAACTGATTATTTCCCTTAATCCCTACGTTTGTCGTACTTATTGTGTGATTTAACTTTATTTTCTATTTTACCCCTACTCTTATTTTCATTTGTATTTTGTTAAATAAATGCATTTTTCTGCAGGTTGTATCTCAGTGCCAGCAGCTATTTTCTAGTAGTATGTTTTTAAAGAGCGGTCCAGTTTTTTACAGTAAGGTTGGCATGATTTGGTACAGTAAATCCTGATCTTCCTTGCGTTTCCAGCCAGTGTCCATCCATCCTTGCTGATGGTTTAGGGAATTCTGGCTCTTTTGGTTTAACACAGTTATAAGAGGCAGCCTTTCAGCTCACAAACTGCTTTCATTTGGTACAATTTTGGCTACGAGTTGTATCAGCCATGTGTAAGTCCAAATATAGCTTAGTTTGAAAGTACGTTCTAACTTAAGACAGAATTTACTAGGGGTGGGAGAAAAAAATCCATACAGCATAGTATTGCAATATTTTGTCTGGTCATATATCGTGCTGTCTTGTCCACCAAGTATTGATTTTTTCAAATTAATTGCTTATATGAGCTAAAGTCTATGATAATGGAAAAATAAAAATCAACTGTTTGAGCAATTGTTTGTCCAGTGAGGTCGGCAGAGGTGACGGTTATACAGCAGGAGAAAGTTGGTACAACAAACATGGCAGCACCAGGGAAAGAACATTGAAATGAAAGCAGGGCACAAATTAGACGGACATGACACATGAGGTTTGCAAGAAGTGCTACATGAAAACAAAATACTGTGGAAATATGACAAACATTGGGGCAAGACTAATGCTAAATCAGCTAGACAGTTGAAAAAAATGGTATAGATCGCAATATATGGTATTGCAATACTCACTGTATTGCAAAATGTTTAAAATCGCAATAATATCGAATCGTGACCGAAGCATCGTGATAATATCGTATCATGGGGCCACTAGTGATTCCCACCCCTAGAATTTACTCATATTTAAGGTGTTGCACCAGCTAAGATAGTTTCAGTGTGGGCTTAAGTTATAAGTTAAATATTACACTTACCTACTAGTAGGTGTAAAGTCATCCATAAAATGTGGCTGTCTTTGTGGTTGTTTTAAAAGGTAAGATAACTTGCAGGATGACAAAGAGCTGAGGATGTTACTGGCTGTCTGTTCTCGCTGACAATTCACATCCCTCAAAGATGTTTGATGATTTTCTTTGGACTCACTGTCATTTCCATAAGCAGAGATAATTTCAGCCATCAAACTTTAAATTAGCTTTAAATTATCTATTTATAACACTGGCTGTAGGTTCAGGGTACAGGCTTTAGTTATCAACTAATCACAATGCTTTGACATATTTTGCATACACTTTCATTGCAGTTTGAGGATTAACGGCACTTAGCAGAAGTTAATTCCAACCATGAGTCTATTGAGAGTCAATCCAGCATGGGAGACAGCACTTCAACAAGCACTGCAATAAATGTGCTTTTCAGTGATTGTCAAAGAAGTGAAAACATCATATCAGTGACAATATTTCACTTACTTTGGATGTTAAAGTTCCAGTACAAAGATGAACCTTATGTCTCTGTGGTGCAACCAAACAGTGACTAGTTTCAACATGGAATTTACAGTGGACTTAACACCCTAACTTGTGTATAGCTGTTGTAGGGGCCACAGTTTTCAAACAGAAGCCAACGGCTGTTATTCAAATGAAAAAAGCAGGCTTATAAATGACACAACAATATGACCTGTAACTTCTTGTACTGAATTAGGTTGTCACTTCAACCCAACCAGTACTCAACAAGGTTTATTAGCAAAATAACACATTACTGTTTCCTTTGAAAGCAGATTTATGACAAAATGAGGGAGAAAAGATGTTCATCTGAAGAACAGGTTTGTGTTTGTGCATTATTACAGCTACCAAATAGGTGATTAGGGTACTTTTGACCAATTAATGGACGGCAGTGAGTTTAGCTCCACTTTTTAAGGTCAGATGAGGCCCTTGGTACCACAAAAAAAGGTGCCAAAACCAGCAGGATGGCATGGATCAGTTATATTAGTACCTTTCACAATTTTTGACAGTGAAATGTGATTGAGTGCATATCAGACTTTACCAAACTGAACCAAATCAAACTGTCTAACAAAAATGCAGCTGTAAATGATTCTGTATTGCACAGAAAATACATTAGATTGACTCATTATCAGCAGACACAAAGAACACTGACTGAGACTTGTTAAGTGAATACAAAATGTAACATTAATAAAATAAGTGTGTACTTGTAATCACCTCCACCTGCAAAGCTCTTCCTTCTTTGGCGACATTAAAAATTAGAGATGAATGTAAAACTAAGGCATCAAAACAAATTAATGTGACTTTTTGGCTTCTTTTTACAGGAGTTCAGTGTACAGCATCAGGTTTTCCTGGCGTCACATCAGCATATGTTTTGTTAACTTCCTCACCCAGATCTGCAGCTTTATCCTCTTGTCGTTCCTGTAGATGGTCTTGACCTTAAAGTCAATGCCCACTGTGCTGACAAAGGCTGGCGTAAAAGAGTCGTCTGCATAGCGGAAGAGAAAGGAGGTCTTTCCTACGCTGCTGTTCCCAATGATGAGGATTTTAAACATATAATCAAAGTTCTGGTCCGAGGACTCCTTCTGTCCGTATGTGGCATTAGCAGACGCCATCTAAACAAGGGTGGAGATTAAATATTAATCATTAAAAAAGATGAAGTAGTAAGACCATCCATAAATCTCTTTCACAAACCTTTGCCACTAAATAATGTGTTGAATTAAAGCCTCTCTGAGAGTTCCTGCAGAAAGAAAGATGTTACATAAACTTTTAAGAGCAATAGCAAAGTACTAGCAGGGTTTTCCTGTGTTCGATAAATTGTGTCCAGTCCCTAAAGTTACACAATACCTCTGCCAATAGTTGCACTTTTATATGTTTGATGAGAATAAATTGTAAAAATTAAATAAAGGAGATGTACATCCCTGCTTGTCCATACATGGTTACTTCAGATTAACTCAACAAATCAAAATTGTAGTAGCACTACCACCTGAGTCAACTCCTCCCTGAAGACTAGATCATTGACACAAGCTTAAGCTTTTAAATACTATAATGTAAACATGACAGTTTAGAGCTAGAACAGTATGGTTGTCATGAAACCAGAGTTTATAACCGTTAATCACACATATATATTGACAGTGTTTTGGAGCAAAAATATAGGAGTGACATCTGTAGAGTGTTTCAGAATGAATAGCATGTAACAAGATGGCCAGGCAGCTGCTAAATATGAAAGATTTTACAATTACTCGGCTGCTTTCTGAAACACAAATGCAATATATGAATCTCATTGTAACTTACCATTTTATGCAACACCTGTGAAGGATACTAACGCACAAAAATGTATAGAGATAGCACTACGCCTGGAAATCTCAGGCCCTCAAATCATGAGCTTTTTTAAAATATCTTCTTTATAAATCATCTTGTAAAGCTCACTTTTATTCTGGTGGCTTTTTCTTAAACATCAGCTTGTTTTGTACTTCTTTACAAGGTTTTTAATACCAATATGTTTTATGTACCTGTTTACAGTTGTTTGGATTTCGTTATTTAATCTTGATTTGACAATAAAGTACTTTGTAATTTCTCTGAGAAAAGTTCTACATCAACCAAGCTATCATCACTCTTAGTCTATAAATCCTTCCCACGGACAACAGAACATCAGCAGAGCCTACAAGCTATTGTTTTACAGCCTTAAATAAACATTTAAAGACGTAATCAGGTTGAATAATGTCAGCATCGTCAGCTGTTTGAGGTCGGGCTATACACCATATGGTTTCTATGCTCTTTTATGGTTTTATCAGGGAATAAAATAATTCACTCAAGGCTGTGAAAATACAACCAGCCAATGCCTGCACACACACAGCCCTGAGTGTCTCCACTCATGTCAGTAATACAAGGTGTACACACCACCGCCACGCCAGATAACAGGGCGGAAGTACCAGGGCTTAGCAGGCTAAGCATCTTCAGCTAAACTGACTATCCTCCCTATCCAGGGGGGCAGGAGCCTGCGTTAGCCAGCCAATTATGATTCGCCATATGTTTACACAGAATATGCCCTGTGGGAAATTAGAAGATATAAAGGGAAATTGTCGTCATCGCCTAGAAGTGCCCTCTGACTCTTTCTAACATACCATATTCCCAATTTGAAAGGCCTTAGACACAGACCCTGTCCACAGCGGAGCTTATCTATCTGACGTTAGCTCGCTAGTGGACATGTTAGCAGCCCGAGTATGACGGTCTGTTTCAAGTAAGTTGGGGAAAAAACGTAAAAAATAACACAGAAAACGTTCAGGCTTTAACACAGCCTATCACTTATGATAAAGATTAGATGACAGGTGAAACACAGACCATAAAAAGCAGCTTTCAGACGCTGGTCATGTACTAATTTAGGCTAGCACCGCTACCTTTAAAGCTAACACAGCAGACCGTTACCACTGTTTAAAACTGGCATCGGGAGCTAGCTAAGCATCCCAGCTATGTCAAATGAAGGTTACTCTTCCTTATTTACGGCGAATTTTTCACTCTATTTCCATGAAGTGAAGAGCGACAAATAAACCACATGTTATCTGTTGCAACTGCTGGAATTAATGCGGTCCAGCATTTACAAATAAGCGCAAGGTTTACCTTATATTATGTGTTTTATCCTCGGCTTCACAGCAGCAGCGCCTAGCCCAGTACCAAGCTTTGCACCTGCAGTAGCTCGTGCGTCTGTTGATTGACAGCCCCGGCATAAGAGGGTACAAACAGAGTGTAAGGATGATTGTCAGGGCGACTGGCCAATCAGAGAAGAGGGTCCATTCATTCTCGAAAAGTCCCACCTACTTTAATTTTAGCGAGACTTAAATACTATTTCTGATTTAAAACATGTGACTGTGAGATTAAATTATTAATATTATTATTTTTCAAGAATATTATTATTAATGCAGATGTATAGACATTAAAAACTTATTTGGTTTGTTTAGGTAGTTAATTAAAGAAATAATCTTTTTTTGTGAATTCTATTTCATTGAAGTCGAGTGAAGTCTACTCTTGCCAGGTAAGTGTGGCCTACTTAAAGCAATTATTTGAGGAAATACAAAAAGGCATAGCATCTGATATTAGTGGCTTAAAAGAATGAAAAGTCTCAAACTATAGATACTTTAGATATATCACCTTAACCCTTTGTGAGACAAGGAACCATATACCCTTGTCCTTCTTCGTGGCCTTCCTCGAACTCTCAGTGATTTAGCAGAACCAGAATGATTTTTCAGCCAGTCAGTGGAGATCAGTCATCACTGAACATGACATTACACCATCCGACCAATCAGCAGTTGTCCAGAGCATTTAAAACTTCCTATTTCCTCCGGGACTCAAAAAATGCTGTTATACGTCTCTTCTGGTCCCAAACAAATGGCCCTAAAATCATAACTAACCATGACAAGCTAATAACACTCACACATCATAAAGGTGAATAGGGGTGGATGTCATGACAGGTTTTGTCCATGTAGGATTTCTAGCAATTCTGCAATTTGGAGAAACCTTATCTGGACATTCACCCATTCATGTTATAAGACATATGGGCAATTCATCTAGCAAGCCATACAAAGGGTATTTTCTTGAAAAAGGACTGTTATATACAAGAAAACAGTACTCTATGGCAGTGGTTCTCAACCTTGGGGTCGGGACCCCCTTGGGGGTCACAAAACACTGAGAGGGGGTCTCCAGTTGCCCTAAAAAAACTAAGAATATTTTTTAAAATCACTCTGTTGACACTTTATGGCAACTTTGTCCAATTCTTTTTTTACCCCTTTTCATCATTTTTTCCCCACCAATGTTAATAATTTTTACCACTAAACACCTTTTTGTCAGTCTTAAACTCTTTCCACTACTTTTTTTCCACTTCTAAACCAAGATTGACCCATATGCCTCTGTTGACCCATTATTGCTACTATTAACCCCTTTTAACCACTTTTTATAGCCAATTTCTCCCATTTTAACCCAATTTCACCATACGATATGCCCATTTTGCTAGTTTAACCAGTTTCTGCCAATATCTGCCTATTTTTTTCTCAGTTAACCTTTTTATGCCAGTTTTTATCAACTTTTCATCCCTTTTCACCAAATCTCCACCAATTTTTGCCAATTTGCCATTTCAGCCACATTTTGATTAATTTTTATTTATTTATGCCCATTTTGCCACTTTAACCCATTTTTGCCTTTTTTTTTTTTTTTGCCATTTTCGTTTAGTTTTGGCCACTTCTAACCCATTTCTGCTACTTTTTAAATCCAACTTCACAACCTTTCCACCATTTTTTTGCCATTATTAACCCATTTTAGCCATTTTTAAACCATTTTAATCATTTTTTTTAACAAAAGGGATTTACATTTTTAAGAAGGTTTTTTACCACAGAAATAATGAAAAAAAAAGATATTTGTTTCTTAGAGAAGAGCGGTTTTTCAGTTTGAATATGAAATACAGATATCACAGCTTAACTTTACAATGGAGCATGGTTGTAATGACCTCCATGAGCCCCCAGTTTGTGCATGGCTGTGTTCAACCACCTTCAGGTACAGTGGGGGTCTCTGGCACCTTTATTTTGGGGGTCGCAGGCTGAAAAGGTTGAGAACCTCTGCTCTATGGTGTAGGTAGATAAAGAAAAATAAGTCATATAATAGCGAAATACATGTGATTGTAGACAATTTTTTCCAACATTTTAACAGTTATATTATACTTAAATAGCATAAATCAGTTTTCATTTTTAGGAGCCTCATCACTGCAAAAATTTCCCTTAGTTATTTAATATTTGTAATAATTGTAGGTGTCCTGTTATTGGGTAGGTGTCCTGAAATTAAAATGAATTTTGTATTTAAATAACTTTTAAATGTTTGTAATACTGATTAGACTCTACATGTGTTTATATTCCATTCTTAAATTTCAATATGCATTCCCATTATGGATTTTTTTTTACCATAAACAGGAAAGGAACCATATGTGATCACTGACCTTGATTTACCACCAAAATAATGACATATATTTCATTATTATGGTGATCAATAATTTACTTCTTTTGCATTTTGTTTATTATTGACAGCAGATTTTGTCATTTGTAGTTGGATGTTATGTTTATATTCTAATCTTGCTTTTATCGTGCATCATCATATAATTCCTTTACAGGCAGAGACAAGGACACAAAGGATGAAGAGTTTCTCATTTATTGGCAAGGCGTACAGTTCTAGATGGAGAGAGGGCTAACACACCCGCAGTTAACACAGCAGAGTTTGGATTGTCAAAGCTGCAGTCTTAGTTCATGACAAATATTCATAAAATCTTCAAGAACAGAAATACTGATCTATGATGACTTGAGGCTTTATGACCATAATTGATAACTGTGATCCAAAGTATCAGTTCAGCACAAAAACTGCAGGATCCTTCATGGATATGGATCATTGAAAACAAGAGACAGGAAGACAGGAGGAGAGGGATGTTTGAGACCGAAATTTGTCAATCATCAGCTTTCATACCAAGAAAAACAAACAGTGAGTATTTTTGCATATGGTTAAAAAAGAAGGGAAAAAGATGAGTTATAGTTGAAATCTGTCTATTTGACTTTCTTGCACATCAAGCAACATAAACTCAGACTAAAATAAAGTCTACCCTTTCATCTTCTTTTTTGACAGATTATACAGAAATAATAAATAACCTGTACATGAAGTACTGTGAGGAAAATATACACAATCAAACAAAATGTGACACGCAGAGAAACAGACACTTTGTGCTGGTTGAGCTGTTGTTATTTAGTCCTTAGTGTTGAAGGCATCCTTGAGTATGGGTCTGTTAGATGATGCTTATGGCTACAGAAAGGATTGCACATGTTTGACTCCAGCATGTCAGTGACCAGAAAAAAAAAAAAAATGAAAATAAGGCATAAAAAAGTAAGTCAGTTAATACGTTAAAACAAGTTTCTCCACAGGCTAAGTTTAATAGGTACTCTATATTCTCTCTCCATGTTCTTTGAATCCTGCCGCCCATGTCATGCATTTCAACGGTACACATTTGTTGTACAGTCATATATAAAAATAAGAAAAAACTAAAATTCAGTCCCTCCAACATCCATCCTTTGGGAGCTGTAGTGGTCCAGCCCGTGCAATTCAACTTTCCAAAAGAAAAACAGTGAAGCAGTCACATTATACGTGTTCAACTGTACTAGAAGTGCAGAACTGTAAAAGTACCATACAAAGTGCTTTGGTTTTTTCTTAGTAAAATACATCAAAAAAGTCATTTCAGTCATTCAATCACACACACACAAAAGCACGTCACTTTTTTAAGACAATATAAGTTTTCGTTACTGTTTGAGTAGGAGTTATAGAAAAAAAAAGCAACAGAGACATATGGGTCAAATTGGCACGCAGGGCGCTACAATCAACCAACGTTATCAGTCACTGATGGAAAGTAGCCAGTGGCAAAATGGAAATTACAGTACGGGTTGTCATGCTTGCTCGGCACTTGTTTGTCATTGACTATGTCCCTGTGAAGAGTGAAATATTGATCAATTAGAGATACAGAGAGAAAAAAGAAAAATCATGGCACAGGAAAGTGTCACCCAGTAACCTCCTGTGTTTATTTTGTACAGTAACGATGATGCTCACATCTGATCTGCAACCAGACTGCCATTTTTATTCAAGTGATTTGATGCTGCCATGTCAGACACTTTAAGGAATAATAGGGGAATTTAATTCATTCTTTTTAGTTGTACTTTAACATTGTAAGTCATTGCATGATGTCTGTGCTGGTTTTTTGACAGCCAATGACAAACTGTCTCTCAGTCAACAGCCTCCAAGAAGTTCATGTTCTTGCTCAAGCCCTTAAACACCACAATGAGGGCTCACTATGAACTACACCATAAAGTGCTAATACGGAAGGCAAATTAAAAAGAAAATTAATTGAAAAATCTTAAAAGTTAAAAAAAAAACATTTCTTATATTCTGGATAGTCCTACACTTTAAACATGGTTTTGATATTTTCTCCCATACTTTCAATGCCAGAGATGCAGCTCCACTTTTCAACACTGGGAGGCACTGTGTGCATACCCACACTGCTTTGGCTGTAATCTCATCACTGTGCTGACACTGGCTCTGCTTTGTCACTGACATAATGCACTCAGAAATTAAAATAGCAAGTTTAAACAATTGAAGAACTCCAATTATATGTATAATCAGCCGCTTCATTATAACTATAATTGTCTTATTCCAAAACTGCCTGCTGCACACAACAAAATAGGCTGTGCTACATTTATAATAACAATCAAAGTCACTCAATATGTTTGCTACACTTAAAATTTTCTCCATACAACCATGCATAGTTCCTTTCTGCAGTTACTTTGCTGCTTTGAAGTGTGCTTTTTACTGTCTCTTTCTGTACTGTATTATAATGTGTAGGGACCCAAATAAAGAGCTGAATTTATGAAGCAACATAAAAAAATAGCAAAAACAAAATGATACAGAAAGGCAGGCTAAACAGCATTATCCTTGTAAATTGCAAATTTGGCAACATGCCTCAGAAGACGTTTTTGTGTTTTCACGGCCGTTCACCTCTTCCTCACTTCTTCAAAGAGGAAGACAGCACTGTTTCATAGTAGACCTTGATTTGGCTGGTAAAAGGAAAGTTTCTTCTTCTCAGAGTTCATGTTGTCTCTGCAAGATTTATCCATAGTTTGTCCAAGAGACAAAAGGGACTGCTCAGAAACTTGGTTTCCTGTCCTCTATTGGAACAGTGACTCAGTCTGTGTCTCTCTCCAGTGCAAGTGACTGCTGTGTAAAACAGCAGTCTTTCATTCCTCCTTCCACGCCTAAGTGCACTCTTGTACCCCCAGCCCGAGGCTTTCTGTTACCCTGTTTGCAGAAACCAGACTTGGTTGTGTTCAGGTTGGAGTGGGAGAACGGGAGTGACAGAGGATGAGCCCCGAAATTAAGAGAATAAATCAAAAGACAAAAAGAAACATACATTTTGGTTGGTGCTATGTGCCAAGTCTGAAGCGCGGAACCACCGAGACACCTTCTTGCTCTGTTTCTTCTCTTATTTCTCTCTCAGAGTCTAAGGAAAACGTCCTGCCTGAATCAGGGCTGAGTTTTGTGGGGCTCAGGTGAGTTACAGTGTCAAATCCGCTGCCAGAATCAGTTCTGGAGAGTTCAGACCCCCTGCCCTCTTCCTCTGGTGGACTCTCTGTGTCAGACTCTCCCTCTTCCTCCAAGGTCAGCTCAAACTGGAACTTGTCAGCCGGAGTGGAACCTCCACCCGCACTGGGCAATGATGCTTCACCAGCAAGGGCTCCCTCCTCCTCTTCCTGGCCTTGGTTTGGTGAGGGGCTGTGGGGGATCATGCTCTGGTACCACTCTCTGTTGTCTTCTAGTGTGTCCAAGATCTCCTGGGCATCTGGATGGACCAGGTCAGCCCAGGTCTCCCACAGAGGATGAACGATATAGTCAATGAAACCCACCTGAATGAAGAAAGAAAGAAATATTAAACATTTATGGAGGGTTTTCATACTTTTATTCTCTACATCCATGTTTCAGTCTTAAAGCAGCTTTTTGATTCAAATACTGCAGCTTTTCCTCTGTACCTGGCTCTTTTCTATTGAGGCGTTTTGTTTGTCACACATGGGGCTGATCTCCATGCCCTTGTCTCTCTCTCTGTCCCCCTGTGTGAAAAACTCCACCATGATTCGGTCTGTCCAGGCCCGGTACAGCTCCAGAGGCTTAGTGGGGTTGCTAAGGTCGGCACAGTGCACCATGTTCTGGAGGACCTGCAGAGACATAAAATACTTCTTAAAAATGAAATGAAAACACAATCAAAGCCCCTATGAGGAGTCTTTAAATAGTTATGAATCAGCCAGAAATGAACAGTGGAGCCTTTATGACTTTAAAAAGAAAATGAGACCATCAGGAGAGATTGACTACTTCTAGAATACAATTTTACTGCTGCCTGGTAAGTGTCAGATTAGATAATCTATAGCACACTTCAGAAAAAAGCTTTTTTTTTTACATTTTACACTGCCAATGATCACATTGAGGGTTAATTTTCAATATCAAATGGATAGAGGATGAGATTGCCTATTTTTGTCAAGAAAAAAAAAAACCTTTCATGTGTAGGACAAGATCAACAAAGAGACAGGACGTATCACTTTGTCCACAAGGGGCGCCAAAGCCAACACAATTCTTAGGATCCACAGGGGAGCTTCTAACACTGGAGTTTAACATTCAAAGTTATATTTGCCATTTCCCACTGAACTGAAGGACAGGTCTCAATATGATGAAGTATTCAACTTGTTGAAGCATTTATGTTAACTCACTGGCAGCAGAAAAAGCAGTAGGACCACATTTTTATTAAAACCATGTATTGATCTACTGATTTAGTAAACATACTGTCTCTTTTTAACCATTTAACTCCCTACTCTAAACATTAGATAGGGTGTAACCTTGAATACCTTAACTATGATATGTAGGGAAACATTTGCAACATTTCTGGCAAAAATGTGCACCATTAGTCTGTATCAGTACATGCATGTCAAAATATTGTAAATCTGCATTCATGTGTGCTTATATGTTTGCAATAACTGCCCAATAAGTGGTTCTCATTGCAAAAAATCCACCTCTCTGTTCTCAGACATACTTATTGAATATAATCATGATGGAAGCAAGGGGTTCTCACCTGTATGCGATCTGAGTAGTTGTCTAGAAGCAGTACTCCTAGACTTGTCACTTTCTTTGTTTCCACCATGGTCTTCAGGTCAGCAAGGAGGTTCATGTGCTTTGACATGTCTGTGGCCAACACCTGCAGATTAAGAAGTAAACCACAGTGTTGCATTGCTTTGTCTAAGAGGAAGACATAGATGTACATCCACAAATTTAAGTGTTAGTATAGTGTCTTACCATATCAATGACCATTTTTCTCAGCGACTGTCTCTGCTTTTTGCTCAAGTTCTGAAAGATATCACAGTTGTCTTCCTGCAGGAGCTTAAAGCCGACGGCCAGGTGGTGATTCTCCAGCACCGATGAGTCGTTGTACATCAGAGCCAGCTCTGAGTCTGAAGCAGAAAAGGAAAAAAAAAAAACTTCTCAGTCAGCCCTGCAAACTGCCAGAAACGTGCACACAGGCATCTCATCAACATAGTTAAACACACTCTGCACCCACACACGCTCGCATAATCCTTGCAAAGCTATGCAAACTCACTTGTGTTGATGAGAAACTGATTGGAAACTCCGGGGTGATCCACATCATGGATGGCGCTGGCAAACAGAGCGGCGAGGATCTCCAGATCAGTAAACACAGCCTTGGATGACAGAGAGCAGTGACAGTCAACATGACAGGACATGAATGGATCCAAATGATTTGAAATGATGAAGGCTTTAACTGTTCTCCCTGTTAGAATGAATCATAGTGCCTAACTACCTCCAGAGCAGGAGTGGAGAGCAAAACATGGGTGGACTGGACTACATCTGCCGCGTGGATGTTGTTGTGATAGGCTACATCCGCACGGTAATGATCCTCCAGGGTCATGATGAAGGTGATGAAAGTGTCGACAGGAATCTTAAAGGACTTCAGAAGATCACGCTCCTACAAACATAATGAATCAGGATCAATCAAGGTTAAAAAGAAAATTGTCATTTATTGACTACTTTAACAATTTAATGTAAACGGTGTATGAATTCATACAATTAAAGTAATGTTGTGTTTTACCTGGAAGATGGTGTACATGGTGACCGTCAGTGGGCGATTCCCAGAATACTCAGCTACCTTAAAGATGTCAATACCCCATCTGTTTACTTCTTCCAGCTCCTATAATAGGGACAAACATTTATATTTAAACTATTTCATACGGTAAAACAATAGGAATATATTAGAAATATGCAAGTTTATTTGAAAATATGTTGAGCTAGTCTTCCTACCCTGGCCAGAAGACCCTCCTGGCTGGCTGGGACCCCAAATCGAGGGATGGTGGAGGGAGCGAGGCTGGGACTGTGAGTGGCCTTCTTCACACCACTAATCTGGGACATGGGACGCTTCTTCTTGTCCTTCTCCTTTGATGGGGGGGACATGATGTCCATGTCATGTTGCTTTTCTGTCAGATAGAGAGAGAGAAATTATATATTCTGTGTGTATAATGATGTTTTAATGTTAAGAATGGTCTGTTGAGAACTAATTGACATATATTATTTTAGTTTCTAAGAATTCAGACATCTGTCAAAAGGACTGCAGATATAACTGGATTTTTGGCTTATTCTGGTGTATTTATACTTATCTGAATGTTGATTAATGTGCATTTTCCATTTTCAAACAAATTAAATTAACAATTGTGCACCTCAGATTGTAAAAAGTAAGGGATTTTACCTAGGAAGGTGCTGGAGATGAACTCAGAAACCTGGTTCCCTGATCGGCTGGTTTCTGACAGCTGGGTGAGCTCTCGGTTCAGCATCCTCTTGAACTGAGGATCACACAAAAACATATATGTATCAACCAGTTTGGTCACAATCCCTTCTGTAAAATCATCTTAACACAGAAAATATCCATAAAAACATGCCAGAGTCTCTCCACAACAGCATTCACATGTCTCATGTCACACATGGTGCCGAAGCCTCTGATTGGCTACAAGGGATGCATGGCTGATTTTACACATAGTAGCCTGCAGCCAAACACATGCTGTATACTCTGCATGTGCATCATGTTTACCAAATCAAAGATCTACAAATCTAATTAAAGAAATCAAGAGAGACAACAGCCTCATATCAACCACCAGTTGCCCACTCGCTCATACTCATTCACAAAACGAGCAACATGTGAGCCTCCAGCAGACTAATCCCCTCCCACCCTGCTCATCCCCTGTCTCTGCTTACCTGAATGAACATCCACGACACGGTGATGAGATAATTCACTTCTGGCATTTCAGCGCAAAGTCAAGCATGGAGGCAAAAATAAAACTTAGCTAGAAAGAGAGACACTAGCTTTTTAGTCATCCTCCAGCCAGCAAAAACAGACGGTGGGGACACTTTGTGCTCCTATACTGCTTGCCTGAGCGAAATCCACTGCAAGCAGACAGTCCACGGGTTAGTGCTCTGATCAGTACTAGCTGCACGGATGAAGGAAAAACGGCTCTGAGGTCCAGGAGAAAAGATGAGAGAGGAGCTCAGCTGCAGGAATGCTGCGGGATGCGAGGAGGATGCGAGGCAGAGGAGCCACACTCCATCGCTCCCCCCTGACTCTCCCTCATTCACTCAGCTACTGCCTGCTCCCCCTACGTGTGTGTAAACACAGGGAGAACGAGGTACTCTAATCCACGCCTCCCTCCAAAAACTTCTAAGAATAGCAGCCAATCAGGCGCCTGCTGCAGCAGAGGTTTGGAGAGGAGATCGCCCTTATTGGTAGGGGGATGTACAAAGTGGGAGGAGCAGAGCGTGTCAGGAGGAGGAGGTTGTGAGACAGACCATGTGCACCAAGTTTGAAGAAGATATGAAGGAAAAGCTTTGAATGAATAGAGGGTGGGGGGGAATTTCATTCATGTAGCCAAAAATAAAAACAGAACACCACGTACCCTTATGATGAGGGTGTATCAGCCATTATCATTCACAAAATCATACAAAGGTTTAATATTTTTCCACAGAGTTGCATTAAAATCCAGTTTTACTGGCATATTAGTGATTAGATGTGTATGTGGACAAATAAGCTCCAAGTGAGTGAAAGAATTCTCATATTTTCATGGTTAAAGATGTGCTGCGATGTAATGTGTTGGCATGATAGCAGAATTTTAAGCTTTGATATGATATAGTTCAAATTCAACAGGATAAACCACTTTTAAATGCCAAAATGCTTAATTTCTAGTTTTTGATGATCAATAATTGCAGGCGAACTCCTGCTTATTGTCTAGATTGCACAAATATGTGGCAGTATTTTGTCTTTTATCAAGCTTCGGTCCTTTTTGATACTATCAATCAATATTATAAAAGAGATTGTGCTTTTTTAAAGCACATTAGTACAGAAAAGCATAAAATTGCACATTTTAACAGCCTTACAGTGGAGCTACCTTAGCTTAGGTTTTGCTGGGCATGGCTGAACTGGGATCCAAAGCTAACACTGTTTATGATAATGAAAAAATAATGCAATTCTTGTTATTATAGATTCCTACTTCCTATCAAATCAGCATCTGCAGCTGTAAACAGCAATTTCAAGCATCTGAGTAGGGTAACATTTCCTAAAGTCTCAATGTATTTCTCAGCTGTCATTAAGGATCTACTTTGAACTGAGATGTTCGATAAGTTTATCACTGATGCAAAAACAGCGTTCACCCTGACCTCCCATGTGCCTGCCTTTGTTCCCAAGTGCCAGCATGAATAATCCCCCCCTTGCCACTGACTGAAGCTGCTCATTGACTGATCTGCAG
Source organism: Cheilinus undulatus (assembly GCF_018320785.1). Lineage (NCBI taxonomy): Eukaryota > Metazoa > Chordata > Actinopteri > Labriformes > Labridae > Cheilinus > Cheilinus undulatus. The sequence goes on from NC_054877.1 coordinate 31,593,218, forward strand.
GAATGGGGAGGGGGTCTGCCTCCCACGAAACCTCCGCCACGTGAGCGTGTGTAGCGGTATAAGTATCCAAGCAGGCAATAAATGAACGGAAATGGTGCAACGTACATGGATGTGATGGGATAAAGTGTTCATGTGATGTATATATGTGTGTATGTTACTATGAGGAGCATGTGTATTCTGTGTGTGGGCGGTCTAATCATGGTATCACATGAGTGGCGGGCTCCAGTCTGAGGAGAGGAGGAGGAGGAGGAGGAGGAGAGGAGAGGGATACAGGGAGGAAGAGAGGATGAGGAGGGGGAATGCCGTTTCATCTTCAGCTCTCACTACCTCATTCACATTTTTCTGCACATGAGCGGGGGGAAGGGAGAGTCTGTGTGTCTCGTCTCTATTTGCATGCATGAAACCATCCGGCTCATTCATGGAGTAAAACCCCTCTTCAATGAGCTGATGGATGGGAGATCTTATTCATATTTCAGGCATAGTTTTGCAGGATTTAGGGGCAGATTTGAGATCAGCAAAGGCTAACCAAAGCTCCTTTATAATCCATTCTTATAAAAAACTGGTGATGCAGTATCAATAAAGAAACAGGCTTAATTAGATTGATGTGATGGCTGATTTGATGCCATCAAGGTTTCATTTTGAAGCAGCAGTTGCAGTCTTTGTATCTTTAACAACAGGGACTTCCCTTTTTACAGTGAAAAACATTAAAATATCTTCATGTTGCTTTTATTTGTAGATGCATTCCTTAATATCCAATCTGCACAACAATAGTATGATCTGATGAACAGTGTTTGGTGCTGGTGCAGCCTGAGTTGGACTTCCTCGCACATAGCAACAAGATGCACATGACAACTAAAAAGCCCTCATGGAGGTCATTCTGGGACTGCAGCACAACCTTGTACTCTACCTGCCTGTATAATCTCCATGCCTGAACAGTATGCTGTGAGTCATGTATACCTGATGTATCTGTATAGTAAATCAGGCTGATGATAATGAGTCAGTGCAGTGTCTCATGTTTAAGTACCTTGTTTGATGCCATTTCACTGACAGAGTGCCGAGTTTTCAGAGTCTCCAGTTGTTCCAGACACCAGTCCAGCTCATCTAGAGTCTCTATAGCCAGCTGCTGGTGCGGCTCCTCTGAAGCAGACACAGCAAAAAAAAAAATTACTTATTCAAATTCATCATGGCAGAGACTTAGGACCACATCATAGAAGAGAAAAGACTGTCATTTTGAGAGTGAAGTCATATGAGAATAAGTCATAACTGATAAGAGTAAAGTTGTACTAATTTGCAAAGAAATCCTTAAAAATCAACAAAAGAGAAAAAAAGAAAAAAAACTTTTTTTAGGAAAAGATGTAGCTTGTCTTGCAAGAACACAGTTATAAAACCAAGAAGTAAGAAGTAATTTCAGGACTTCATCAATCTATAGTATGTTATTTTGAGGGGAATATCAGAGGAGATGCCAGCCTACAATCATGAAAAAAGATGATCAAGATTAAACTATAACTGTGCTTCATGATGTGCTGGGCTCATACTTTTTGACTTTTTGTGACTAATCTATCTCTATTTATTGCTCTTTTTCAAGTATTAATAATCCTAATGTCATGACTGTAAGTATTTTGGTTTGTAGTTTCCTTTTGTCACTGTATTTCCCAGTGTGTGAATTTAATTCTGAGGTTAAGGGTTTTCAAGTTTCCTGTTTTATTTTGTCTTTCTCTTTTGTTGTATGTCTTGTTAAACTTCCTCCCTTTGTATGTTATTATTCCCTCATTTGGTTCATTTGGTGTGGTCTTCATGATTCTTTTGTACTAGCACATCCTTGTGTGATTTTTTTAGCCTTCTTTCTAGTCTGGCTTCTAGTGTTGCCTGCATCCCCTGTGCGTTTCTATTATTATATTCTCCTATTTAATTTTCTTTTTTGATCCTTTGTTTGAATAAATCCACTACTTTTTTCTGCATTTGGGTCCTCCTTTTGTTCATTTTTACAAACTGTGACACTTTAAGTGTTAGAATTATTTATGTTTGAGGGATGAATGTGATGGAGTATTTGATAGACATGATCTCAATATTAAAATAACTGATTTGTCCTGTATTGGGCTGCACTAATCAGTGGTACACTGTCACAACTATCAAAACTTAAGTATTTGAATCAAAGCTGCTGAACACCTGCTTCTCATGTCTGATAACAACTGTTTAAAAATAAAAGCCATAAGCAGTGGGATGTTACTCTGTACAATAGTACTGTATTTTGGTACAAATTCGAGATAGTTTGCTTGAGTATTTCTATCTAAACTTGGCACAACAAGTAGTGGTATATGTGATAGATTATTTCTTGGTTGTAACAATGGTTCTTGGCAATAGATCTTAAACAGCTGGAAATACAGTTTAGTTCCCTTTTAAATGGTGCTGCATTTGTAAGGAACATGCATTTATGGGATGAGCAGCAGAGCTTAGCACGTGGGTTGCACCCATGAAAAATTGGCCAGATTATTTGCCAACGCCACACAGCTTTTCCTGCTGTTGATTCTTGTTTGGTGCATTAGATGACTTAAGTCTAAAGAAACTAGACATACTGACATATTGGATTGCCATCCCACAGCACTGTGTGACTAGGCTGGTCACACATTGCTGTGGGATGGCATCCCATTCTTCCACCAGTATTTGTCTAAAGTCAACCACTGTGGTTCTGTTGGTCCCTCTGGCATGAACAGCATGCCCAAGCTGATCCTACAAGTTTAAATGGGGTTGAGGTAAGGACTGCTGGAAGGCCATTCCATCCTCTCCACTTCCAAATTCTGGAGGTAGTCTCTGATAAAAACCGCTCTGTAGGGGCAAGCACTGTCATCTTGAAGAATAGAGTTTGGTCCCAGACTGTGAAGAAATGTGATTATCACTGGTTGTAGAATCTCATCTCAAGATCTTTCTGCATTTAAATTGCCTCCAATGATGACCAGCCTTGTTTTTCCATGTCAACCCATACCATCACATTGCCTCCACCAAAAGAGTTAATCCACACTTGGTACTTATGATCTAACTGCTGTAGGCAGAATCTGGACACCTGAGCACCAGGGTGTCAATCAGGCACCTGTTTGTCAACACCTGGAGGTACCAGAAGCTCAAAACAAGAGTCACTAGCAACAGGTAAATAAGCTGTCTGGCATTGGAAGAGAAGATTAGACACATTTTTCATGGGTGCAACCCATAAATTCATGTTCATTACAAATTTGGCACCATTTAAAGGGAAAAAAAGACTTTCCAACCGTACAAGATTTATTACCAAGAAGCATTGTTACAACAAAAAATAAATAAATAAATCAAACATAAGTTTCCTTACTTTTTGGTGGTAGGTTTATGATCCCTTATATTCTACTCTACTTCATGGGGCTATTGCAGTTCTGTAAGTAGTGTCAGTAAGCTCTCCATCAAAGGTCAGAGGTTTGACTCTCACCTCCTGCAGTCACAAGTTGATGTATCTTTGGGTAAGACTCCAAATTTCTCCCACTGCTCTGTCAGTGACTTGTGAATATGTATGGATGAATATGAATGGTCAACTTTCACCATCAGTGTGATGAGGGTAAAGTGTGACCTGCTGTGCAGTGGCTCTGTATCCTCAGAGCAGTTTGTGATAGCAGCTTCATTAATGGTGACAGACTACTACATTAGGAGTAGAAATAATAAAGTAAAATATAAAACTGGGCACATAAACAGGACATTTTTAGTTTTATATGAATTAAATGCATTTACTAATCTGAATATGTAATTACAGATAGTGCATTTAAGTATTAACCTATTAAATATGAATGATGTTCACATTTTTCACAGCAGGACCTGGTGCATTTGTGATTGACGTCATATCCTAATTAATTCACTGTTATGATGTCCTCCCAGTAACCCAGATTATACAGTTCACAGGTTTAATCATGATAATGTCCTCCTTCCTCCCTGCCTCACTGACATCACAGTGTCAGTGATGACAATGGGACAGTGATTATTAAATAGCTCATTCTAATTCCAGGACCAACCTGCCAGGCTAGTCTTGCACATGGATGGCGGGTTGCTCCCTGATGATCGCGTCCTGCAGAGACAACAACCGTCCCAAGTCAGCAAAAAGGAAAATAACACAAAAGCATGATTAGAAATGTCAGAAAAATTAGTGAGATCTTCTCAAACATACTTGCTGGCTGTGCGATCTTGCTGGTTGGTGATGACAGCAAAGTTACTACGGACCGTCCTCAAGCTGGCAAGCACCTACAAGATGGGATCAGGAGACTGAATGTACACGACGTACATAACATTGTGACATAATAAAAGCACAGATGTCCTTTCATTTAAAGCCTTAATTTGTCGCACACATGCCTTCACTTAATTCATCTTGAGCTTCATCATGTGCTGACGAGCCTTTGAAACCAAACGCCACAGCCTTCATCTTTAATGCTGCAGCGGTGCGTAGAGGCATTCCCCCCTCTCTCCCCGTCTGATGTTTTGATGGCATCACTGACACCCTTCTATGTCATGTCTGTCACCTTATCTGTGGCCAAACACTGACTCTGCACTCAGAGAAAGCCCCCAGAGTATCCTGTATCCAGGCCTGACCCATGTAGTGGCCTTATCAGCCGCTATATGCGAATTTAAACAGCATGATCCAGCAGTATTGGATTCAGCACTTCTTTGGTTGTGTAAAGTGAGCACAAGTGTGACGCACATCCCAAGCAAGAGACAGGCGCCACCGTCAGGACCAACATGACATTAAGGAGCTATTCTGATGGGGTAGAAAAGCCTGGTCTTTTACCATCTGGAGTTTATTATAGTCTTTCTTTCAAACCTGCTCTGCAATGCTAACGAGTTTTGTAGTTTCAGTTTTATTTCACCATCTGGAAATTTTTAAAAGGACTCACCTGTGCAAATGGAGTAACAATCATGTCTTCTGTGTGTCTGCAATACAGAGGAGAGTATAGGACAGGAAAACATGTAAATATATATACCATGAATGATCTAGCAGCTCCTTGATTTGAACAAAACCTCAAGAAAAAGGCAAACAACTTTTCTTAAGACAAACTAAGTTAAAACCAAACAGAAATCCAGACTTATCTTGTCTGTGCATCCAGAGTTTATTATCAAGTGTCACATTTATTTGTCAATCCTCATCATTTATCACTCACTTTGCCATCTTTCTGTTAAACATCAGAGAATAAATACATCATGCACACATTTTAGAAGGTTTGTGAAGAAACAGCTGTGGTTGGTGGGGGTGTGGGTCATTCAAGTAAGGATATTTACAGGTCAACAAAAAGTGTGTTGTTATTGTAGTTTAAACATCACATGCAGAAACAAACAAAATAGATGTGGGTGTTTTAGGGGAGGGCATACTAGTGGGTGTGAAAACAATTTGTAAGGAGGGAGGGGTGATGTGACTATAGATCCATCTAAAGGGAATAAAGGGGAATGGCTTCAAAGGGACAGAGTCAGTGGTTTTATCTTTTTTTATTTCATTATGTTCTCCTCACCGAGATGACAACCAGTTGACCTCCCAGTGCTTCAAGCTTTCTTCCCTTTAAAAAGAGATAGGCGAGAGTCGATGAGGAGGCCTGTTGCTGCTACTTTTGAGCTCTTTAGACAACACGAACGGTAAAGGGGAGTTTTTTTTAAGGGCATTTTGGATGAAAGAAAAAAAAGCCTTTTTCCAATTGCATGAAAATCTTAAAGAAACCCTGATTGGGATATTTAAAGAGAGTATGTTCTCCTTGTGTAAAATATTAACAGACCACTACATGTCAAAATCAGCTCACAAGTAAAGGAAAAGCATCGATGGTGCAGGGACTGATGAGAGAAGAGGGTGGTTCCAAGAGACTATGGGGATATTGGTGCATTGCATGAGTAAATACATCCACAAATCTGTACACAGATCCTCCCATGTCTGTGGCAAGAGTTTGTTTACCCAGTGCTTAGTCTCACAGGCTTATTGTGTACATCTGCAAAGCCCTGCTGGACCCTTGTTAGCATGAATTGAGCCATTTGAGTCATTTTAATTAAACCTGTTTCCCAAAGGGTTTATTGACTAAATAGTTGCACAGTTAGAAATGGTTTCATGAAGAGGATAATGATTCTCCACTGAGTGAAAAAGGATGTCAAAAGCGATGAAGTCAGCCTGGTATGTGTTTCTTGGTATCCTAGCATCCTTTGCACAGAAAATTAGCCGCTTATTTTACACAATTAGTAAAGAACATTCTCAAGTACAAAGTTTTTAATGCTTATATATACTTCAAAGTGTTGTCAAATTTGAGATTTATGTCAATTAAGGGGTAAAAAAAATGTATGCATACAAACCACACTCTGATGCCATCCCACAACCGGCTAAAGTAGCTTTGTTACTTTGATTGGAGCATGTAAAAATTCCCTGTTCTTCATTTTTACTGATTAAAACCATATTCTACAGTTTAAACCATCCTACATTGGATGGTACATTGCCAGTGGACAATCTGCCCTCGGTCTACACTTCGTCTTTTTCAAAAGCCAATAAAATGTTTTGAAGCCATTCAGAAAAGTGTCCTTTCTGATTATTTTGTTACTATTATCTTTAATTCTCCCAGTAATTTAATCTTTCTTAAATCATCAACAAATGCAATTAATTGCATGTGTTAAACAATATTAAATGAATTAATTACAAAGCCTATAACCAATTAGATACATTTTCAATAAACTGACAGCACTAATATTTAGAGATCTATTTAGGCATTTGCAGATCTAATCAAGAATTTTCAATCTATTTATGTATTTACTAATAGCTTTGCACCAATGGTATCCCCATGATACTCAATAAATCAAGAAAAAGCATGTTGATAACATCCTTTCTTAAAAATAAATAATTAAATCGGGTAATAGCATGTCTCCTCTTTACAATAAGGTTTTATACAAAAGTATAAGTAAGAAATGAACTCACAGGTCACTGGCACCAGAAGAGTTCCTGGAGGGACCTTTGGGTGAAAGGTCAAACTCAGAGTCCGAGCGGTATAGGAAGGATTCCCGCCGCTGGCTATGAGGAAAGTTGGCCTGTAAGACCAGACCAGAGCCAGGGCTGGTCTGAGGGTCCATGGGGCTGCGTCCCACTGACAAGCCATTCTCCACATCGAAACTGAGAAGAGACAGAGAGAGAGAAAGATGTTTTAGATAGGTTGGTTCAAGAACCAGTTCACGGACAAGAAAACCTCGAGGGTTTACGTACGTATAAACAGCACAGACAGGAAATTGAGAAGTCTCGACCAATCGAAACCATTTAAAAGTCAGACTTTTTTGGTCAAAATAAAAAACATATACTAAAAAATAAATAAATTTAACACACTTGATGTGCAACAGTGTACATGCATCCACCAGGAGGCCTCTTATCCTGTATCAGTGTGTTTTTGGTCTTTTTTTTGTTACAAAAATGCTCATATATTACTTCACAGGGTCAGTCCTCAGAGGGTAACATGCTACAATTTATAAATGGTTTTTAGTAGTATGTGCTTCTTTGTGTTTATTTGGAGTGCAATTGTTTCTATTAGTTTTATCAATAACTGTGGGCAGTTTTACATGTGCAGGAACAAGAGGCAAAGACAAATTACCCAAAGGGGACCATAGAGTGTACTGTATCTCATCATATCGCATCTGATCACATTGCATTGTACCGTGTTGCATCACACCATAGATTATCATGTCATTATTGTATTGTACTGTATCATATCGTAATGCATCATGCTGTATCCTGCCCAAACATATCAAATCATATCGAATCATAATGTGTTGTGCTGATCATATTATAACGTGACATTTGTTTTGTACCGTACTGTATGCTTCCATACCGTACCGTACTATATTGTAATGTATACTATCATATCATATTGGAATGGGTCATATCCCACCTAAAGGAATCTCACTGTATTGTAGTAAATGGTATTCTATCTCATGTCATGCTGCATTGTATCATCACATCACTTCTGTCTTGTGTCGTATTGGACCATACAGTGTCTTATCTCATCTCTCATCCTATTGTATTGTAAAGTATTGTACCATAGCATAACCTTCTGTCGCATATCCTAACACATAAATTAATCTATTTTTGTGTGGCATCATATTGCTTTGGCGTAAACTGTTGTCTTGTTATTTATTACGGTGTACAGTATCAATTCATTCTGCAAACAGCCACTTGAGTGTCCATTTTTTTTAGCAAATTTATTTCCATTAGGTGCTGAGGCAAAATGGAGGTGATAGTGATACAAATAAAAAGATTAATCAAGGCTGGTTTAGGCTTGCGGTAATTTTGGCAAAACAGTGTAGAAATCACAGTATCTCCACCAGATAAAAGACCATGGCTGCTCAACTTACAATAAAAAGAGAAAAATAAAAGAGTGATAATAAGGTATATAAAAAAGATTTAGAAAGCTTTCATTCCTTGGTAACACCATAGAGTTATTCTTAACTCTTGAATAGGAAATACTGTACTTAAGATAGACATAGCCATATAGTTCAGTCAACACTAAAATAAGAGCTAAGAATGACAATTTAAGGAGGTGGTATGAAAAATGTTGGAATATACTGATGGATTTCCTGGAGTAGACTTGAATTAGCAATGCACTTGCACACTGAGTGGGTGTTATAAGCACAGACTGTAAAGTGCTTCAAATTATGATTCCTGCATGCTGATGATCCTCGTGCCACAGAAGGAGTCTGACTATGAGAAATCAGCCATTACTGTCAGTCACAGACGTACAAAGTATCTATATCTTTAAATGCAGCTTCTAAAGAAAGAGGTTCTTCAGAGGTTCTCTTGACAAAGGACATCCCCAGAATCCAGCACTTCCTGCCAGCATGTCTGCCTGCACTCTCTTAGTAGAATACGTTACAGCATGGACTACGTGATGAGCACTTCATTAAAGGTGTGAAGACTACGAGGCTAATGTCATGCAGGTGAGAAGTAAGTGTGTGTGCAGAGGCGGATGTGTGGTGAAGGACCGTGAGTGAACAGCGGGTATAAAATTAGCATCAGAGTATTGACGTGAGGTCATGTGAGTGCGAGTCTATAAATAGAGGAGCGGGCAGGTGAGGAGGAGTTCCTCTTGATCAAACATGATCTGACTGCGAATAGAAAAACAGCGAATAACAGCAGCACAGCAGGGCATATTTTCCCAGTCTGCACACGTTTCTGCCTTGATCCACATCTCTATTTTCCCACAGTCCCTCTGCTGACATGTGAACCTGGGGAGACTCTGTCAGCATGCAGCTTTGTTTGGCAACTTGTCTTCCTTTCCAAACAGTCTGAGGAACTCCAGAGTAGAAACACACGATGAAGCAAAACAACCAGTGGCTAAAAGTGGAGGGTTTTGGACATAGTTAGGATACTCAGGTTCACACACAATATTTTCCAAATAAGCACAGAAGGGGACGAAACACATAAAAAAGGAAAAGACTCTGATATAAGGCAAACAAAAGTGTAGATCTAGGTGCAATAATCCAAAACTGGAGATAAACTCTATTCACAAAAGTATTTGACCATACCTGTTAATAATCTAATTCAGGTGTTTCAATCAATCAGGTGTATAAACTCAAGCACCCAGCCAAGCAGTTTCCAGTTACAAACATTTGTGATACAAAATGAGCTGTTTTGAAGAGCTCAGTGACTTCAACGGTGGTACTGTGATGGACGCCACCTTTGCAATAAGTCAGTGTGTGAAATTTCATCCCTGTTGAGCTGAATATTCCACAGTCAGCTATAAGTAATATTATTAGAAAGCGGAATCGTTTAGGAACAACAGCAACTCTGCCACAAAGCAGAAGATCATGTAAAATAACAGAGAGGTGCCACGCAACTGTATGGTGCGTAAAAGACACCAACGCTCTGCTGATTCCATAGCTCAAGAGTTCTGAACTTCCACTGGCATTAGTGTAAGTACAAAAACTGTGCAGCAAGAGGTTCTGTGGAATGGGTTTACATGGCCAAGCAGCTGCATGCAAGGTTCACATCACCTAGTCAAATGGCAAGCATCAGATGGAGTGGTGGAAAGCGTACCCACACTGGACTGTGGAGTTATGGGAATGTGTTCTACGGCGTGATGAATCACATTTTGCTGTTTCGGGAGAGTCTAGGTTTGGTGGATGCCGGGAGAATGTTACCTGCTTTACTGCACTGTGCCAAATGTGAAGTTTAGTGAAGAAGGGATAATGGCATGGGGCTGTTTTTCAGGATTTGGGCTAGGTCACTTATCTGAAGGACAATCTTAATGGTTCAGCATACCAAGACATTTTGGGCAACGCTATGCTTCCAACTTTGTAGCAACAGTTTGAGGAAGGCCCATTTCTATTCAAACATGACTGTGCCCCACTGCACAAAGCAAGGACTATAAAGACATGGTTGATGAGTTCAGTTTGGAAGAACTTAAGTGGCTCAGACAGAGCCCTGATCTCGATCCCATCAAGCATCTTTGGGACGAACTGGAATGAGATTGTGAGCCAGGCCTTCCTGGTTTAATATTGCCTGACCTCATAAAAGCTCTGCGGAATGAATGGACTCAAAGTCCCACAGTCCCTTATTCACTGTGTACCACATCACATGGCAATCCATCCAGAAATTGTTGAGGTATTTAACTTGTTGAGGGTTTCATCAAAGCCATTGCAATTCATCATCTGGAGCCATGAATGTTACTTAAACATTGACACATGCAGGGCTGCGCTCTAGTAGAGTGGGGTCCTAATCAGATTTAATTTTTGTGGAGTAGGGATGCCTGATATTTTCAGCATGATATCAGTATAAGCAACTTAAAAAGTTAATCATCGGTATCAGCAGATAAACATTTCTGCCAATATATTCAACTGATACACCGTCTGTAAATATTGTCAGTACGAAAAAGCATACGATTATATCATATAATTATAGACTTGCCCAACAAACCTACGCTAGCTGAAGTCTTTTACCTTGTTTATGCAAGTTCCTTAAACTTTTAAGTACGTTCTATAGACTGAAGTTTGTTGAATATTTAATCTTCCACGCTCTCACCATTCACAGACACAGATTTGATTTAAGTACCCAAGACTTCCACAAATGCCTGGATCTTTGTTTTGGCCCAGGAGACGTGCATCCCTAATGTGGAGGTATTAAATTAAAAGTCACATGTCTACCTTGTTATGTAGAAAGAACAAAAACAATATGACTTATCTAATGGGGACCATGCATGTTCATACAAAATTGTTTGAAATAATTTATTGCAGCTTTCAGGGTTGAATAAACCCCAGCATTTAATAAAATGGCTGGTGAGTTTAGAAAAAATTTAGCAGAGAAGCAGCAATGATGTTTTTATGACAGAAATGTCATCTGAAGTAGAGGACTTCTCTTCTTCAGTCTATGGTATCAGCTTGAATTGTAAGCACAGCCACTGATGCAGGCAGACACCAGCACTGACGCTGACATGGAGGCTGTGAAGAGGCAGGGGAGAATGCAGGATCATATCCAAGTGATAGACAATGCCCTCTGGAGGATTTGAATGTTATAGAGCTCATCTGTGTGGTTCTGAGGGAAAGTGAAAATCGAATTCATTTAGCAGATCATTATAGCAGATCCGATAGTTAACAATATGTCAGAATCTTTCAAAGGAAACTTCTGCAAGCCACATAAGTTTAAAAACATGGTTCAATTGCAACATCTAAGAAGAAACACACTTCCTAGAGTCTTAGATTGTCACAGCAAGGTCACTGGTTGGTGGAGCCAGCTGTTACCAAGGAAATGTTTACCACTCCTGTGAACTTTGGCTGCCAATTGCTGCTACTCAGGTTTTTTACTAGACTTACTTCTGAACCATAGATGCCAAAAAATAAGCCATTACCATTGAGATTCATGGTGACAAAAGCTGGCACCACGTATGTCACCTGCCTACAGATCAGCCAATAGAATAATCTAAATGCAGTGGCCTGGTTTATACCTGTTGGGGGTAATCTCTATGCATATTTCTAACAAAATATGAAGAACTTAAATGACAAGATTTAGACCTACATTGGTTGTCAACATTTCAAATCACTATACATACACATAAGTTGCCAGCTTGAAAACATGGTCTGAGAGTTTAGCATTGATGGCATTCTTTAATTGCATTTGCACTGTTTTTTACATTCCTCACATAGTAAAGGTGCTCTGCATGCAAACATCCCATTCATCCTTTTTCCTACTCCCCCCTCCTCTCCTCCCCGCCACACTCCTAGGATGCTGCGTGAGGACAAGATGTTGGTGAGTTACTGACTATTACATAACAGCAGCAGCAGCAGAACAGAAGCCCCCATCCCTCCATTCATGTGACAGCTTCAGACACTGACTGCACTATACATAGGCACGGAAAGGAGTCTGAGGGAGAGCGGGAAGACAGCCAGCTGAAGGGTAAAATGGGGCAAGAAAAAGGGAGGGTCAATCATATTTCAAAGAGAGTACAGCTTGTTCTAAGTCATAACTGTATGCACACTGTGGGACTGGGCCAGTGTGGCTTCAGTGACAGTGTGCATGCCTCACACATGTATAAATGTGTGTTTAAATGTGTGAGTGTGCAACTGTTTAGAGGATTAATCTTTTTTGTAAAAAGGGAATAAAGCTGTTTTTGGTGCGAAATGATGCTACAGCAGTGCAACGTGCCACCTCCAACAACTATCACGTGAATGGTTTTGATCACTACACACATCATGCCTGATCAGTCACTACAGCTACACATGTAGCTGTAGTAACAGGTTTCTCTGAGTCTATAATGTTCAGTCCACTTAATGATGCTGCACCCCTGGCAGTAATCCTGCACACTCTGGCCATAAACTTGTTTCTATTTTTGTTTCTGAATCACGCTTCTGCCTGTATGCAGCTAAATTTAGCTTCTGTGTGCAGGGGGAATAGACCGAAAGAGGCAGCACTGCAGCTAAAAATAGACTTTCAGGTAGAATACAGAGCCCGTTCTCCCTCCCCTCGCTTCTCCCTCTGCATCGCAGAGCAGCACATTCTTCCCCCCATTCATGAATATGTATGGGTAAGTTTCTATTTGAAGCCAATGCTGAGCTAAATTTAGATCACAGATCAAAAATATCGCCTACGCCTTTATCTCGCTGCTTTTTCACTTTCATTTCTCTTCCCTCTCACTCAGGGGAATGACTACCCAGTCCTGACTTACACACGACACTGAACTATTTACCTTTTACTCAAAAAGAGACGTCCAATAGAATTACATCTATGCACGCTCTGCACATTAACACATGTACTGAGCATGATTCCCACCAGTGCAGTAATAATGATATCATGCAGCTTTTATGAGGTAAACAAAAATCTCCAGTTTACACCGCAGCAATAGCAGGAGTAGTGGTTGCCAAGGTAACTACAGATAGGGATCCAAATATTCAGCAAAACAATTCATTGAACAAGTAATCCATATGTGAGACATTTCATGTTTCTGCATGAAAGGCGTTTACGGTAGTTTTGTCTTTATCTGTTGATTTGTTTACCATAAAGTTGCTAATACTGAAACTTCTTTACAACAGTACAAAATAGATCACTATTGGATAAACTCAGGTTTATTTTTTAAACACACTGGGAAAAGTGATGGAGTGATATGCTCTATGTGTGAAACCCAACAGCTTCCATTGTGCTTTAGCTTTAGGCATACACTTCCCAAATTATCCACTAAATATGTAATCTGAGGTGTTTTGTCTTCGCAGGGGTCAAAGTTCAGCCTCCAGGCTGCGGTCCAGACAGGAAGCGCCCACAGAAGCAATGAGAGCCGATCTTTTAATACAACTCCATTGTCTTTATGTGTTTCACATACCAGCCAGTCGAACCCACCCATCTCTTCTCTCCACCTAACTCAGTCCTCCCTCTGCCCTCTCTTTCTCAGGCACGAGTGATATAAATAAACAGAGAAGAATTAAGCTTTTAAGAAATAATCCTGTTAACTGGCAGGGTGTTGTGTTTATAATATAGCTGATAAACATGTTGGTGAGTGATGTCTGATGTGTGTAGTTGCTGTCTATGAATGTCACTCTGTGATCAGGGTCCCTCTACTGGCCTGTGGTGGAACTAAAGGGGCAGACCAATGAGGATGGAGATGATGGATACATTTTTGATTCTTAGTCAGTTTGAGAAGAATCAATTCTTCTTAATATTAATTATTATTAATTGAAGAAGTAAATAAGTTATAACTAAACAAAAATAACTGCGATGACTACAGCCCCTAAATGTTAGATTTAGTTTATTTTCCTGATATTGAATTGTATAAAGTAACTTTTTTTAATTAAGACTGTTTATTTCACAAAAGCAGCAGCTCTGGGCTATGGAAATCCAACATTTCATTGTTTTTTTTAGAGTAGTTACAGGCCAAAATAAATAATTGAAGTGGATCCTTGTACCTTTGTTATTGTCTGTAACATTAGTTCCCAACTTTTTATTCCTCAAAGCCCCCCACCCAAAGCTTGTATCTAAGAATCTAAGAGCCAAAACAAGGAAAAAAGTGACATGCTACTGTCAAAATCAACACCAGTTTTTATTGTTTCACAGTTAAAACCGTGAAAGAAAAAGGGTCTTCATGTGTGTGTATACTACCGCCAGCCACAAAGGAGGCATTGAGATATTTTAAGTTCTATATTGCTGGGGTTGTAGGGTTGTCTATCACTGGTTTGACACTAAAATGCTACATCCTGGCTGCTGGAGAATGTGTGTAGGAGACGGATCTTTTATTTTGATTATTAGGGAGGGAAAAAAGTGTTTCATGTGTTTATCATGAGTCATATTTACTACTAATAACTTTTAGGTGGGTTTCTGGAAAAATGGTTAAAAAGTTAAATCATTTCTCAATAAACAGCTTCATTGTTAGTAATTTTGGGGTTGTTTAAGAGGCTGTATGGTTTTAAAGACAAAAGATAACCTAAAAATCACATCTTCTGTCCTCCCCACATTTTCTAGTTTTAATAATCTTTTGGGTGTGATGGGAAGGGCCTGATATGGCCCTCAGGCTGCCAGTTGATGATCACTGGTCTATGGTATATTTGCTAGTAGAGCTTTTAGACAGAATAGCTTTTAAACATAAAAAATAAACAAAATGTAAAATAAAATTGAATACGCATATTAATCAGACAGTTTAAGATATTAATATTTACCAATTATGTGCATAATTTTAATTTTAAAAATACAAAACAAGTGAGCTAAAAGTCATGAAACCTTTTATGGGATTGATTTTGGTTGAATAGATTTTAATTTGGTCCCTGTAAACACTTTGCTGTATCCGAACCTGCATAAAGGTCTAAACACGCACATAGACGCAAGCACACACAACTGATTACTAACTGTAGTCTAAAGAAAAAACTGGAGCCAACATTCCTGTGCATCCCAAAGCCTCTAACAACAAAAGAAAATTGCAAAGAGAGAGGTCTATCACAGTGTTTGTTACTTAAATGGCTTGCCGCTAAGAAGTGTGATTGATGCTAACCTGTCAGTGGCCCTGATACCTGACACCCCGCCTGCGTCACAGCCTGTCACAGCAACGTCAGTCCCATCTGGGGAGCATTAAAATACAGGAGCTACAGGGTAGAGTAAGCGAGAGAGAGAGAGAAAAGGGAGGGAGGGAGAGAGATAGGCCTGTAAACCAGGGCAAGCTGTCATCTGAACCTTCATTCATCATTCCCAGGCCGCCGCTGTGACACAACCAGAGGCAGAGTTTGTAACACCAAAGCCGACCCGCAGGACCTGCTCAACCATTTATTCCTCAAGACCTTTAAAAGAAGTCAGACAACATTAATACACGCAACACAGACCTCAAGGAGTGTAGATTGTTTTGTTTAACAAAGGTTATCCTTGTTACGTGGCAATGAGTTGATCAAGGCTATTCAAAGTAGATGAAAAACACCACCAAAAAAGGGTCAAACTCAAACTTTTACCCTGGAGTAGTGATTAAACATTACAATCTAAGGTATTACATGTCTGCACAACATCTGCTCATGACTCATGAAAGGTGTCACGAAGCAAACAAAGATCAGGATTGGCTTAGTGAGACCACAAAGTTCACACTAGAAGCAGCTGAGCGTCCACACCCTGAAGCTCAACACACAGAACAAAGTGAGCCAGGGGTGAACCACTGAGGTGGTTAATCTGGCCACATTAGAAGGCAGACTTTACGCACATTTTGTACGTGTGATTTAGGGTTTTACACAAGCGTGTGTGTTCTGGGATAAAAGGCGTCTGGTTGTTTTTGCTGTGGCTGCCCCCTCACACAGAGGGAGAACCACCCTGCTTGTTTGTTCTGCCCTTTCTTTATTTTCCTGTGACATCATATGGTTAAACCATGTGGCAAACTGATGGAAGTTGTGTTTGATTGTTTGTTCAGTAAACCTGTGTAACTTCACGATATCTAAACTCAGTGCCCTCCAGCTATGGCAGTGATAGAATCTCTAACAGCTACATGGTTTCCAGTTTGTCCTTGACTTGACTTTTGCTTATAGGAAGTAATTTTCCAGTAGCGCTTCATTTTAGTGGGCCCTAATTACCTAGTAATGTTATAGAATAGATTGTAATTATCCAGTAATTTCCTCATGAATATGGTGGTAATCAACTAGAAATAAGTTGGCATTTTACCAAGTAAAAACTAATTAATATTAAGGAAGTATTGACCTCCAGTAAATGAATTGTAATCCTTGTAATCTTGTGGCAATTCACTGGTAATTATGTGGTATTTTATCCTAACCCTAGCCTCTTGCCCTAACTCTAACCCTCGTGATATTTTGGCAATTCTCTGATAACTCGGTGGTATTTGACCCTAACCCTGATCCTAACCCTCTAACCCTAACACTAATCCTCGTAATATTGTGGCAATTCTCAGTAGTAAGATGGTATTTTCTCAATCAATTTCATAGAATTAAGCCAATAATTTTCAATATAAGTTGCTTGATAATTTCCCAGTAATACATTTATTTCTTTATACTGCAGTCAGCATGAATACACTGAGTATTCTCTCAACCCTGAATCAGCATTAAAATAGGAGACACATAGTTTATTTGTCTGTTGAGAGTCTTAAGCGAGGTTAAGCACAGCTTTGTGTTTTTAAAGTTCCTCCAAGGATGTTTTAACTGTTTAGTAAAGATATCAAAATTAAGAGTAATGTCCCATTATGTCATCAAAGGTAACTGAAACCATAAGCTTCACCATTGTCTTGTACAATTACGTCATTTTTCATGTCTGAAACTGCACGCAGGGGGTAAGTGTCAGATAAAATGAGTTACAGCATGCACCAGAAACATTTACAGCAAAGATTTTTGATACATTTAAGGGTGGAAAAATGGCTAGAAATTATTTTTACTGTGTTTTCTTCAACAGGGTGTGCCTACATCAGCAGACACTGAGAGATCGTTACTGGAACTTTAAGATTTGTTTTGGAATTATATCCCAGGAATAGTAAAGTTAGTCTTAGCATAAATATAAATCACAAGAATATGTAATAAAAAAAAAAAAATAATAATAATAATAAAATTAAAATAAAATCAAAACAGTCTTTATAAAGTCCATAAGTCTTTAAAGGAGTTCTCTGTCAAAACTTGTTTGGTTGAGAAATAAGTTCCTGAAAGTTGTAATGGTTGCCCTGCCTGGTGCATTGTATTCACTGGAGCAAATAAATTAACTTCTTATAGTAAAGTTTTGTATGAATTAAAGTGACTATTGATCGATCAATAAAACTATATTTATACAGCAGTTCTATACAAAGCATTGTAGCATAAAGTGCTTTACACAAACACAAATAGAGAAAAGAAAAACATGAAACAGATTATATAACTGATAAACTGCTTTTTTTTGTGGTATCCCATATATGTAGCTCAAAACTCGACTCAAATATAACAACAATATGTTTAACCTGCTGACAAGGACAAGTTTGCCAGTCCCTTTCTTTCTCTCAGCCCCTGTACCAATAACTAACCCTGAGTTTTGTCCTGTTTGAGCTAAAATGCAGACAAAAGGGCATCACAGGACCCTGTGTCATTCAGAGACATAGCAATGTAGAGTTGTGTGTCATCAGCATAGCTGTTGAAATTGATGCTGTGCCTCCTGATGATATTTCCTGGAGGTGACATATGAATGTTAAAAAGTTTAGGGCCTAAAATTGAACCTTGGGGAATGCCACATTTCATATCATAAAATTTAGAAGAGCGTTCCCTCCATACTCACATAAAATTGTCTTTCAGCGAAATAAGATTCAAATCAGTGCCAGATATGCCAACAAGACTATGGAGCCTATTTAAAAGAACTGTGTGGTCTTCTGATTCAAAGGCTTCACTCATGTCCAGTAAAACTAAAACAGAGGGCAATTTATAACCCATGTTGGGCCTGAGGTCATTGCCCATTTAAACTAGTGTTGTCTCTGTGGTGGGATTTTTTTTCCTAAAACCAGATCCATACATTTCATAAGTATTGTTAGAATTAAAAAAATCATTCAACTGGTTAAAAACAAGATTTTCAATTTTACTTAAAACAGCATATTCAATGTGTAAAGCAGTGAGCTGCAAATGGGCTGGTAGGAAGATTTCTTTATCACTTTCTTTTCTTTAACTTTTCACATGACAACTAAACAATTAAAAGACCCTTAAACTGCTCATTTTATCTGCGATGTGGATAACAGTTTACCTGATGTGTGCTGGTACAACTCTTGCATGGGAAGCAGCATGCATAAAAACATGAGAGCTGTGTCCGAGCCCACCCTCTCGGTCTCCCACGTCTGTTCAGACTAATCCTCTCCTTTAAAAACATGAGGGAAACGACAGTATACTGCTTAAATGGACAAAGTAAGACAGGACTCAGAGTTCAGCTGCTATGTTTTTCTCTTATGAATAGCAACAAAAAACAATAACCTATCAGTCCCAGTGTCATTTCACACCCAACAAAAACAGAGCCAGTATGTCACCCTCCTTAAACCCAGATAATAGCTAAGTACAGAGGTTATGAAACGGTGATCTCCATGTATGTCCATTGTTCAGAATCAGGCAAGGAAAAAAAACGGCTTTAAAAGAATGTGAGCAAATGAAGTGTTAGCTGACATAACAGACAGGCAGGAACAGCAAATCACTTCACTGACCTTTTTATAACGTAACTACGAGCTAAATAGAGATATGAGACTGTTGTACAGTCGGACGGGTTTGTATAGAGCCAGTGATGTAAAAAAGTCTGCTCTGTGTTTTCTGTTGACGGATTTTTCTGGATTCTTGCTGGTGATGGAAAAGGGTAAAACGTTATTTCTTTAATCAAGTCTGATATAATTCTTAATTTATACAACTGTCAAAGATAATTTAATACTAGAAATAATATTAGAAAAATGTAAATATGCTTTAAATCCTAAAAAGCTGGGGCATTGCAAATAAAACAGAATATAATTAATTATAAACACTGAAGCCCCAGGTTTGATTGAAAAGGGCACAAAGAAAGTTTATCAGATGTTGAGACTGATAAATTCATTGATTCTGGAAAGTTTCGTACCCCTTTTACTTTGATGCCAGCACCATGTCTGAAAAAAAAAGAAGAAGTTACCTGCTGATGGGTTAGTAACATGATTGGGTGTAAATATATCAGAGAGGCTGATTCAATATGAAGTCAACAGATAACTACGACTCTATTCTAGGCTTTGCTGGAAAATAGTTAATTGTTAATTCATCTTCCATAGTGTTAAATTTGACAGGTTTTATATTTCTGAGTAAATAGATTTGAAGTATTTTATTATTATGCAATGCACTTCTCATGCTTAAGAGAGATTGCAACCTCACATTAACCAACTGCGGCAAAGTACACTGTCTTTTAGGAACGATGGAGCAAAGAGACAAATGCAGAGCTAACATATGCCCTGAGCTGAACGTCTGCATTTCCTCCTTTATAGTTGATCATCCCCTGCCACAGGCAGCAAGTGACCAACTAAGTGGATAACTACACTCATGGTGCAGACGTGTTAAACATAAAAAACAACAATAATTCACCAGAAACATGAGCAAAGGAATCACAGCTGTGATCACTGTACAACTGGTGCCTTCTTAAAACAATTAAACACATATAAGAACATCTAAAACCATTTAAAACACATTTAACATGGCCCAAGGGCATGATGGGAACCTGCCCCAGATTTGAAATGGCAGTGGGCAGAGCTTAGATCATTTGACTCACTACAGGGAGGGATTAACACTGTGTGTTTAACTCTGAAAATTAATCACTCCAGTTTTTGCTGTGTGGTGGGTCGAGATGAAGGGTGTAGTGCTGTGATTGGTATAATTCTTGTAAGCAAGAGATGAACATGAGACCCATGTCCTTGACATTTGGACTCCAAACTTATTGAATTCATCCTTAAAACAGAGTGGACATTGGTGTAAAGCTTAAGAAAATCCCAGAAAGCATTCTTGAGATTATGCATTTACAGACAAGCGGTGCAATATCCTGGTCCTTTTGACCTCCAAATTCGAATCAGTTCATCCTTTAGTCAGATTGGACATTTGTGCAGAGTTTAAAAAAAATGCTTTAAGTGTTCTTCAGATATATCGCATTCATAAGAGTGACCAGTATTTACTTATGGATAGCCTAAAAACACACTGCCTTGGGCCTCTGCTATTGCCAATGCCGAGGTTCTTGGGCATTTATTCTAAAATAGTAAAAATACTACTTTCTGCATTTGATTCCTTATCTCTGTAGTATTTCAATCAAATGTGGGTTTTTCATCATCAGGGTCTGTTTTTAAAATATATCAAATTACATCCCAGCATTTTAGGAAATGACAGTGTAGTGAAATTCTGGATTTATGCCAATAAAAAACACCTTTTAATGTTTATTTAAAGCCAATCTGTAAATCAGACAAGTGTGAGTGCCTGTCATGGTTTGTTCTTTTCTTACCATGTTTAAATCAAGCCACCATGATCTAGTCTGAACAGTTTATTCTGCCAGGAACTTTGAAAAACTTAAAGACATACCTGTGTATTTGTGTGAGGTTGTGTGTGCTGTGTTACATACACATTTTACTGACAGTGCTACATCTCTGAAGGTCAGTCTTTCTCACAATCATCATTACATTGATAAGTTGAGTTTATCATATCTTAATCAGGGTGATTGTCCTTTAGAGAAAAAGGATGAAAAGGCAAAGTCACAATATTTCTACTTCAAATCATTAACCCATAAACATTTTAATTTCTCTTTTTCCTACAAAATATTCAGTAGTGTTTAAAGTTGCATAACTTCTTATCAGCTGAGAAAATTCAAACAATTTCACAACAGTCAGGCTGTTGAGATGGTGTTGCATCCTTTGTGTCTCTTCTTTAACAACAGCCTAGATTGTTAACGTTCCTTTGGTTCAAATACTGCTGCTTGTCTTTCCTTAAGTGACCTGTGAAAATTATCCTTGTTGGCAGGCTGCTGGATAATGTTTAGATAGAAAGTCCAGGACAGTACATACTGTGCTTGAGACCATTGTTAAAACATAAAGTGAATCATAGGTTGGATATACACAACAGAATATACCTTAAATAGATGTGCCAATTCCTGGAAAGACTCAGAGCAGGACGACACTGTTCTCTAACTGTACTGTAATGACACTGTGTGAAGAATAACAGTCAGAGCTATCGGCTGTGGTCATTTTAATAAACCTGAGTGAGATGGAGAAAAGATTTACAGTGAGTCAAGGATTTTTCCCTGTCTACCCACACACACAAAGCACTCCAGTATGTTATCCTCCAGGATCTTGTGGCAAAGAAAACAGCAAAGTATAAAGAGAAGAAGTGGAGGGAAATTAGTATAAATGGTTGGTCTGGAGATGAGAAGGGGGAAGTGAGAGGAGGAGAGAAAAGGTTCAGTAAAGTTCAGAAGCTGGTCTATTAAAGTGCCGTAACATGATCAGTGTGAGGTATTAACGGTGAAGGCTCCTGACGTGAGATGATACCATAGAAAAACATCAGACATCATGTGGGAAAAAACGAGGGAATAAATGAGCGATGACGACATTACTTAAACAAGCTGAGGCCTCGTACGCATGAATGTGGCTTTGTTGAAATTGCTTAAATTCATATGAAGAACCTGGACTGAGACAATAATTACATGCCTCTCCATTCTGAAAGGCATTTAGGATAAATGAAGACACATTCATTTGTTTTTCAGCATTTCCTTTTGTGACAGAGTCAAAGCAGTAATCACAAAAACACCATCATGATTGCTCAAGATGAGGGTTGTCACAAATCATACATTTGAATAGCAGTGTGACAAAAATAGAAGTCCTAGTCACCCAACAGCGGGTATTTATGAGGTTTGAATTAACTTCAAAAAAGTTAGGCAAACTTCTGCTGACAGTCTCTACTGGACAATTATGCTGGCAACATTTATTTGTGCAGTTTTGGACAACTTGTAAAAACATGACTATGATCTGTAGTTTTTACAAGTTTTGTTACTTTTCAACTTTCGATCTTTAAAATAAAGATTGTATCATTTTAAAGCATGCTGGGTTTAAAGTGTTTATACTTTTACTTAAGTTAGTGAAAAATGTAATGGATGACACCTTATCATCAAAATTGAACTTCCGTCAATACTTGCAATTCATTAATAAAGACATCGATCTATGGTATTGGAAAGTAATAAAGCTTTGGGAAAAAAAAACAAGATCTCCAAACATATTTTCAATCAGAAGCAGCTGTAAGCAAAAGGCTGATAGCCCTGCCGTAATTAAAAAAATATGTTGGCAGCATTTCAGCACAGAATTATTGCACATATTTTGATGCAATGTCAACATTGTTCACAAGTTTGCCGGCAATTTTTGGTTAATATTAGGTAGCTAGGATTTCTGTTCCCATTGCCATGGTATCAAAATAATTATCAACAACACTTTTTATTCATACATCTTGATCAAAATGTAAAATCTGGTCTTGTGACAACCCTTCTGCCGTGATCTCTCACCAAATTTTGCCTTTATATGCAGTGCATACAGAAAGTATTAAGACCCCCTTCACTTTTTGGAGTTTTGTTATGGTGCAGCCTGATGCTACAATAGTTTTAATACATTTTTTTCCCTTACTAATCTACACTCAGTATCCCATAGTGACAATGTTCAAAACAGAATTTTACACATTATTGCAAATTTGTTAAAAATGAAAAACTAAAATATCACAATGAAATAAGTATTCAGACCCTTTCTTCAACAATTAGTACAGCCTTGAGTCTTTTTTTAATCTGACCAACAAGCTTTGCATACCTGGATTAAGCAATTTTTTGCCACTCTTCTTCACAAATCCTCTCAAGCTCAAGGTTGGATGGGGGCCGTCCGTAGACAGTCATTTTCAGGTGTCTCTAGGGATCTGGCTGATCAACTCTAGAACATTCACAGAGTTGTCCCTAAACCCCTCCTGTGTTGGTAAACCTTCAACCCCATCTGAGGTCCTGAGCACTGAGGAACAGGTTTTCATTGTGGATATCTCTGTACTTTGCCCCATTAAGCTTTCTCTCAACCCTGACCATTCTCCCTGACTAGGCTCTGTTGCTGAGAAACACTCCCATGACATGATTCTGCCATCACCATGCTTTGCTGTTGAGATGGTACTGGGCAGGTGATGAAAGGTGACTGATTTCCTCCAGACAGTTCAATCTTGGTTACATCAGACCAGAGAATCCTGTTTCTCACAGTCTGAGAATCCTTCAGGTGCTTTATTGAAAACTCCAGCTGTCATGTGTTTAGCACTGAGGAGAGGTTTCAGTCTTGCCGCTCTGCCATAAAGCTCAGATCAGAGAAGGGCTGCAATGATGGTTGTCCTTCAGGAACTTTGTCTCATCACCACATTGAATCTCTGACCATCGGGTTCTTGGTCATCTCTCTTACTGAGCTCTGACCTCATGGTTTGGTTTTTGCTCCAATATGCATAGTCAGCTGCGAGGTCTTCTATAGACAGGTTCGTGCCTCTCCAAATCATGTCCAATCCAATTTACCACAGGTGGACTCCAATGAAGGTGTAGAAACATCTGCATCTGTGCTAAAGGAATCTGAATACTTATGTCAATATGCTTTAACATTTTTTTATTTATAAACTTGCAAAAAAATTTTAAGTTCAGTTTTCACTTTGTCATGATGGGATACATAGAAATGCACACAGGCACATGACTGCACAATTATTCCATCATACTAAAAACTATAATTCTTATGGTTATGTCTGGAAACGCTGTTACTGGACGGTAAAGTTACAGAGTTTTAGCAGAGCTTTGGTCCATTAAGCCTGTCACACTGCAAACACTCAGACACAACTCACTTCTGAATGACTGAATGTCACAAATGACCCAGAACCAGAAACTGCCGGTACGTGCTTGTGTCCATGCACTAACGTTAAGCCTGAATAACATCCCACATTAGTGCAGTACGTGTGTGTACGTGTGTGTAAGGCATGAAACTTAACACCAGCAGACCTGCTCCTCCTGTTCATGGGGCAGATAAATGAGGGTCCACGCTGCGCCTGTGAGGGCCAGACCACCATAAGAAGCCACTGACGATTTAAGAAATGCTTTGGAAATGCTTCCAGGCACATTTATTATGACAAAATGCTTTTTGGCTGTGTCACCTCCCCCTCTGTGCCAGAACCAGAGAGAGTTATGCTCTGTGGAGGGCACAGGATGGCTTATATAGTTTCAGCAGATTCATGCTGTGCAATTTAAAACTCGGTTTAATTCACAGCTGACACATTAACCAAGCAGATTTACTCACTAACTGACCTTTGGCATCAGTGGTGCGTCACTATCACAAAGACAAGAGTTTACGCACTCAAACTTATCTTGTACAAGAAATAATAAAAAGCTTCTTGACAGGATTTGGAGTCTGAAATATCAGACTGTGTCCAACATTCACACTTTAAGATTTTGATAAATCAGGCTGAACTGATGGGAGGGAGAGTATTGCATTTCTATTAAAGACACTGCTAAGACTCAAGCTTAGTTACCTCATTCACATTCACCCTGCCAAAACTATCGTCCCTGTAAGACCCTTAATTCATTACAAATTATTCTATGCATAAATCACACTCGCTCACTCCCAAACACCCAACAAAGCCCTTACATTTGTATTTTAGCTGTCAGAGGTTTATTTAAAAGTAATCTTTCAGGACTTTCCATTGCTTGCCTGGTTGTCATTCATGATAAATGGTTTGTGTCACTGTTGCTTTTTGTGCTCTGTCCTCTGCAGACAGCGTTGAGAGAAATTAGATCAGCAGGCTGTGGACACAGAGCCGGCTATAAATGGTGGGAGAGCAGAGGAGAAAACATAGCTCAAGGTAATGGAGGTAATTAACTGCAATTTCATTCAAAATGAGACACCAGGAGACTGCTTCTTAGATTCTTTCTGAAGAAAATAACTGTCATTCTAATTTATCATTCAAAATAAATAATGATTATAATATTTTTGGACTTCACTTGAAAAACAAGAGTCCTAAGCCATGCATGCAGGTTTGTAAAGTTGTGATTAGATTTAATAAGACTCTGAGCTTAATGCTTACATGTAAACATAAAAATACAGTCTTAACAAAAGTCCATTTAGGGTTGACTGGATATGTAGTTTCAATTATAGAAATAGCTGAAACAATGCTATGAGTGTATTCTGGTCAGAAACTTTCCTTACATTTAACATGCACAAACAAAGTTTGTTAAAAGCAAAAAAGTTTAATTCAAACAACAGCAACTACATTTTCTACTTATTTAAAGGATGTGCACATTGCATGTGGAAGAGGACCACGAAGTGGTCCGTGTTGTAAAATGGTTGATTTTTAGTCAAATTTAAGGCAAAACAGTAAGATTTTTATTTGTTTTGCATAGGAAGAAGCAAACGTGATTAGAATAAAAGCAGTTTTCAGGATTATGCAAAAGGAAAAGGAAATACCAAAAGAGTAACTTTTATCATTTAAGGAAAATAATTAATGCTTATTGTTTGAACTCATTATCAATTAAATAAAAAAAAATATATAGTTCTTTTGTCCTGTAAGCTGCTGCTGCTGGCAGTCTCTGATATTTTTGTTGTTTGAGATGCCAAAAGATAAAGTAAATTATATCAATTAAATGTCAAAAAAATTATTCAAGCAAAGTAGATTTTATGCAACAAACTAATAAATATCATGGAGGGATCAAATTATGTTTTAAAGTAAATAATGGATTCAGGCATGAAAACTTGTTGGTCATTTTACTAACCTGGTCAAAATTTTAAACAGAGGGGTTTTTTTCTTCGCATTTCGAGGCTTACATGAATGGAATAAAACTCATCTTAAAGTATAAGGCATTAAAAAGAAACAAAATTTTTGTTATATTTCATTTATTTTTTTTCAGTTTAAGCCAGCACGTACTCTGAGATCCTTGGGCAGGGGTCTCTTAGCTGTCCAAGGGGCCCGGCTGAAAACTAAAGAGGACAGGGCATTTTCGGTCCTGGGGGCCCAGGCCCCTGGGGCTTCAAAACACCATGCCTGAGGAAATTAGGTTGGCTGAGTTAGTGACCTCTGCAAAAATCTCTGCTAAAGACATACTTTTATCGAAGAGCCTTTCCTTATTTTACTTGAGTTTGAACTGCTTATATTTACCTGATTTCATTAATGTTTAAAATCTTTTTGCCTACACCCACTTTGCTGCCTGGTTTTACTAATGTTTTATCTGCTTTGTTGTCTCTGCTAGTTGTTAAGCATGGTTTTACTCTGTTTTAAAAAGTGCTCTATAAATAAAGATTACTATCATTATCATAACAAAACTTGATGTTGAAAATAATCACTGTCAAACCGATGACAATTTTAATTGCCATTAATGTCAGATTACTTGTGATTAACCATGATTTAAATTCTTTTTAAACATGTGAAACACATTTTGAAATTCCACTATTTCACATGTAAAACTGCTTTTGTCTCATTACCTCTGCCAAGGAGGTTATGTAATCGGGTGGGTTTGTTCGTTTGTTAGCAATATAACTCAAAAAGTTGTAAATAGATTTTGATGAAATTTTCAGGAAATGTCAGAAATGGCATAAGGAAGAACTGATTAGATTTTGGGAGTGACCCGGACCACTGTCTGGATCCAGGAATTTTTTAAAGGATTCTGTACTATTGGGAGATAGGGCTAATGGTGGAGGTCTGTGCTGTTACCACTTTACACCAGGAGATGGCAGACATGAGTAACTTCAATCCCAGCAGCATTTGTGGGTGTGTTTCTATTCAAAGTTTTGGAGTTTCTAGAGTTTGAAAGACACGTGCCCGGTCGAGGAGACGAGTCGGAGCGTAACAGAGAGAAAGACAGCCAATTGTAGCAAGAATACTCACAATGCATGGAGGAATAGAGGAATATTCACCCTCTGCCATGACTTCCAGTCGTCCAGTGAGACCATGGGTGAGATTGTCAGTGCATCTGTTGGCACCAGCAGGCAATGCTTCTACTCTGACAGTCCACCCATAGCAAAGCCAATGCTTTGCCTCACTACGTGTCCACCTCACTGGGGAGAGAGTAATTGGCGAATGCCATGGTGGGGGGCACGTGGGGATGGATCCAGGAATTTTTCAAAGGATTCTTCACTATTGGTAGATAGGGCTAATGGCAGAGGTCTGCACTCTCTGAGTGCTTTTCTAGTTTTTTTTTATTGTCTTTAAAAGGTTAAAAAGGTTAATCTACTTCCTTCTTAGAAACAGACCACCTCTTATTTGAAAGAAAATAAGGAACTTTGTGTGACCAAAAAAAGAACTTTCTATGGATTGCAGAGGAAACAAGGGAACAGAAAAAGAGGTCAATATTTGATAACACAAGGTGAAGATGACTTTTGACTCATCTACTGAGCCATCAGTTAATTTTTTAAGTGAAAGGAGATATTTAGGAGCAGTGGTGGACTTATTTTACATCCTTGTTTCCCAACTTGGGATCCAGGACCCCTTGAGGGCACTAGAGAATTCAGGGGGAAGTTAAATAAGATTTACACAAACTAACTAAAAAAATGATAAACCACTTATTCATAGTTAATACAAAGGTCTTTGGAAGGAACATTTGGGTTCAGGGCTATTGAGTTTAGATTTTTTTAAATTAAAAGAATTAACGTTGATGTTAATTTTTGACTGCAACATATAATGTTTTCTTGCGTATCAGTCCAAAGGGGGATCAAATTTTCTTTGATACAACTGAGTGGTGGCTCAAAGGAAAAAAGTTGGGATCCCCTGTTTAACATCACTGTGGCTTTATAGGAGATGCTAACATAGTTTAATTAAAGTGTGCTAAAAGTGACAATAATGCTTGCAGTTAATCACAATTTTTAAAAGTATTATGGAAGTTAATTAATCACAATTCATGCATACATGCTGACAGCCCTATTGAAAATGCAAAACTACACAACTACTGATTTTTTTTAAACATATTCCTAATCTGATTTTTTTTCTGACAGTGTAAACAGCACAAGCCATATTGAATCAGATCTTTTCATATAATATACAGGCCTCCCTTATATGTGGAACTAAACCAGATACATATCTGATCTATTGATATTTGACTGCAGTGTGAACAGCCAAAACAAAAATAAGATCTAAGTAAAAGATCAGAATTGAGCATTAAGATCTGCAGCGTGAACGTAGTCCAACTTATCAGGGCAAAGATCGAGGTAAATTGTCAGAATCATTTTCAGTTTAACAAGAAAAATAGCTATGGTGGGATTTTTTTTTCAGTCTGAAATGAAAGTGGGATGTTAAGAAAGTTTATTTAATGGAAAACTGATGGTGTCACAGAGAAACATGAATGCTACAATCAAATACGATGGCAGTTATATAAGATGTTTCACTGGAAACTGATCCCAAATGTCAAACCGTGGTTTCACTAGAGTAAAAACCACATTCATTGACCAATGGCATCAGGACCAGCTGTACCAAATTTCTGGTTTTCCATCAGAGCCATAAGTTTGATTGACCAATCTATAACATTATCCTAAGAGCCGCTCTGCTGTGTGGATAAGATCCCAGGTTTCTCCATGTTCATCTTATCTGGCAAACACTACTAAATCAAATGTATGTTACAGACAGCCTTCACAGCCTGAGGCAATTTCAGGTTCATAAAAGTGAAATGAAAGGATAAACGTATGCAGCCCACCACATCAAAGACACTAAGCTGTTACTGTACCAGGCTTTCATAGAGAATCCTCTTATCTGTCTTCTTAGAGGAAAAGCAGGTGTTACATTTACAGCTCAGAGCTGAAAAGAGAAACCAATAACTGCTTCGCCACTGGGCAAAGTAAAACGTCAGTGCTTATCATGCAACATGGTATGTATAAAGAGCAGATGCATTCAACACTTCAATTTGTGTGGTATCTGTTGTACTTGCATACGTGCAAAAACATGCAATCCCACTATAAATATCCATCTAAGGAGAAAAAGCTGCGGTTTTCCTGCTGTCGTCGTCAGCGGTTAACAGAGATAATTGCGCTTTAAATCATGCACCAAAGGCACGCGAGATGCTCTGGGTTTGGTGTCTAATGTCAGATTTATTTCCTTACTCCCACTTCGGTTCTTTTTGTCAGCTTTTTTCATGTCTGAGTAGAATATTTCATAGGTTCTCCTGGTCAGCATGTCTGGGTGATTACATCAGTTTTACTAGTTTGGCGCTCTTCTTTATGTAGATATATACAAGGAGGGAAGAGAGAAAAAAGACAACAAGAAATAAAAGAGTGGATGAATAACAAGATGCTTAGATTTACACTTAAAACTTAGGTTGTTAAAATGTTCAATGCCTTCTTCTTTTTTTCATACCACATGTTAACAGAATACTATTTTTGTTATTTTATGATTTATAGCATTGAAAAGCACCAAAGCTTCAAAATAAAATTCTTTTCTTAGGACAGACCTTTAGGAAAGGAATAAGTCCATTAAAGATTTCAAGCAAACTCCTATACAGTCCAAACTGCACAAAAACATCAAGAATGTTTCAGTAAGCAAGTTCTGGAAATAAGAAACTTGAGAAACAGTCATAAATATGATCAGATTTTTTAGTTTGTCATGTTGAAGTTGAACCTTTTACTGATCATCTGATAATCTTAAATACAGACTCAACTTTACAAGTGCTGACTTGTGCTATTTGCGATATAAATAGATTCTCAAAAGGGGCTCTGATAAGGTGTCCCTGCCTGCGTGTGCTCCTCCATGAAAGAAACACCAACCGTATTCTCCCCTCCATCAAATCATGGGAAGATCTGCCGATAAGCCCATGACCCCCATCCTTCACTGGTCATCTTAAACATAGGCAGCCGCTCTTCAAACTTGAAGCTAAATCTATCTGAGAGCATCATTTATTATCCAGATTAGGAAAAAGTCTTAGCAGTGATGTGTACATACTGGTCTCATATTTCCATACTTTTGCATTAACCCTGATATTCTCCCAAAGAGGGCAGTTATACTTGATCAAGGGGTAAAACCAATAACATTAGTTGTGTGGGTCTGAAGAGGAATTACATAGAAAGGACAAATGCCCTTTAAAATCCCCCTCATTAGCACAAATGTTCTGCATTACATCTGATAAACACAAATCCTGCCTGAGAAAGAAGACAGAGGACCACAATGTAAACAAGACTTTATCTCTGAGTCCTTCTTCACAGCCTCCCCGCTGGCACTGAGGATTATGTGTAAAGCTACAAAACTTATGTTGGACTTTTCCTGTGAGAATATTTCTGTGAAGGACACTGAAGTGGCTCTTTCACATGATATGACTGACCGCAAAGAAAAAGAGAGGAAAGGAGGACAGAAAGAGGTGTTCAGAGAAGTAAAAATGATATAAAACCACAGGTGAAGTCCATCTATTCTTATTAAATGTTATTTTTATCAGGGAGACTAAACATCTGATAAAAATTTTTGATTTGTTCCTTCCTTAAACATATCAAGAAATTTAAAGTTTATGACAGAAATCTTAGGAGGCCCTAAGAAGACATGCATCCATGCATTTTATTTTGTTCCATTTTCCCATAATGAGGAAATAATGTCTGTAAAATCTCACCTAATTTTTTTTCCTTATCTCTGGATAAAAAATACATTTCTTTATGTTGAAATTAGTTAAATGCAATTGTTGTCATGATTGATCTCCAGTGTTTTGGGGATTTTATGTATAGATTGTTTTTGTGTTGGAGAGGAGGGTTTTTTGTCACTGCAGACTGGTTGGTGAGGGCAGGAGCACTTGCAGTCACCGTTGCAGCTCAACAGGCATTACAGCTGAAGTCACTCTTTGGGCAATCAACCACCTCGTGTTCAATCTTCAGATGTGAGAGTATTCCTTCAGCTTCTTTAGTGGTAACCTAATACATTTTTTTTAAAATCTTAACTGATTTTTTCAATGTGAGGGACAGCACACATGTCAAAAAATAATCGCTGATTTTACCATTTTGTTCATACAGTGCTGTGAAAAAGTATTTGCCCCCTTTCTGATTCCTGTTTTTTTGCATATTTATCACACTTAAATGTTTTAGCTCATCAAAACAATTTTTATATCTTACAAAGACAACCCAAGTAAATACAAAATGCAGTGTCTGAATAATTATTTAATTTAATCCAAGCCTATCTGACCCTTTGCGAAAAAGAAATTGCTCCCTTGTCAAATTATGAGTTATCTATGATTAACCACAGTTTTTGGAAAGCTGAGTTCAATTTCACTGGCCCCAGCCAGGCCTGATTACTGCCAGATATGTTGGATCAAAAAATCACTTGCATAGAGGCTGTCAGACAAAGTGAAGTAGGCTACAAGATCTCAAAAAAGAAACGCATCATGACACGATCCAAAGAAATTCAAGAACAATTGAGAAACAAAGTGATTGAAATCTATCAGTCTGGAAAAGGTTACAAAGCCATTTCCAAGGCTTTGGGACTACAGCGAACCATGTTCAGAGCTATTATCCACAAATGGAGAAAACTGGGAACAGTGGTGAACCTTCCCAGGAGTGATCAGCTGACCAAAATTACTCAAAAAGTGCAACGACAACTAATCCAGGAAGCAACAAAAGAACCTAGAACAACATCCGAAGAACTGCAGGTCTCACTCGCCTCAGTTAAGGTCAGAGTTCATGACTCAACCATGAGAAAGACACTGGGCAAAAATGGCATCATGGGAGAGTTCCAAGGCCAAAACCACTGCTGACAAAAAAAAACACAAAGGCTCGTCTTACATTTGCCAACATACATCTTAATGATCCCCAAGACTTTCGAAGAAATATTCTGTGGACTGATGAGACAAAAGTTGGACTTTTGTCGGCTGTTACATGTGGTGAAAAAATAACACAGCATTTGATAAAAAGAACATCATGCCAACAGTCAAACATGGTGATGGAAGTGTGATGGTCTTGGGCTGCTTTGCTGCTTCAGGACCTGTACCACTTGCTGCGACTGATGGAACAATGAACTCTGCTGTCTACCAGAAAATCCTGAAGATGAACGTCTGGCCATCAGTTTGTGACCACAAACTCAAGCGCTCTTTGGTTATGCAGCAGGACAACAATCCAAACATATCAGCAAGTCCACCTCTGAATGGCTCAAAATAAACAAAATGAAGGTTTTGGAGTGGCCAAGTCAAAGTCTGGACTTTAATCCAAATGAGATGCTGTAGTGTGACCTTAAACGGGCAGGTCATGCTTGAAAACCCTCCAATATGGCTGAGTTAAAACAATTCTGTGAAGAAGAGTGGGCCAAAATTCCTCCACAGAGATGAGAAAGACTCATCAACAGTTTTCACAAACGCTTGATTTCAGTTATTGCTGCCAAGGATGGCAAAACCAGTTATTAGGTTCAGAGGGCAATTACTTTTTCACATAGGGTCAGATAGACTTGGATTTTTTCCCCCTTGAAAAATCAAATAAACATTAAAACACTGCATTTTGTATTTACTTGGATTTTCTTTGTGAAATGTAAAAAATTGGTTTGATGATCTGAAAAATTTAAGTGTGATAAATATGCAAATCAGGAATCAGAAAGGGGGTAAATACTTTTTCATGGCACTGTATATAATGTGTGGTGTAGATCGAGAGGATCAGCACACCACAAACTAACAGATTCTATCAGTGGTCTCATCTTTCAGTACGCCAAATCTCACACGGTTAAATGTGATTTTAGAGTGGAGAAGCTACGTGACTAGATGTTAGCTACATGGTAAGTCCACTGGGGAAGCAATTTTGTTCCAGCTCCCTCCCTTGTCAGTTCATCTGTGGTTTGTTTTCGGTACACGTTGCCACAAATCAACAAGCTGCTCCTTCATTTCTGACGTCCATCTAAACGTACATTTTTTGTTTACTATCATTGCCATGGCTGTGTTTTGGATTTACTTCCTACTTCAGACAGCTTGTTCCCTGAGTGTCTTTCGCTTCATTTAATGCTTGTGTCTGCTTGGCTGTCCTCCGTGTTCACCACAAACTATAGGACTTTTGCTTGGAAATATTGAACATATTTAATAATTAAAATCTCAAACAGAGCACCTAATCTTCAGAAAAACCCAATAATCAGGGTTTTTCTGACTTTGGTTGGACGGGGGTATTCAGCCTGGCAATTGGCAAAATGATCATGCAGTGTGTGGCCCGTTTAAGAGAGCTTTTACAAGGACATTTTTCAGTGTATTTTGACTTGGCTAATACTTTTTATCCTCTTGTCTTAGAGTGTCCTCTACATCTTGCTGGTGCTTCACCCTGCCACCAGCCAGCTTACTTACTATTATTTTGTACCATTAATTACCTCCAGTGGAATAAACTCCTTTCACCTTCAACCTTGTCTAGTGCTCTGAGTTTGAAGAAATTTATTCGATATCCCAGGATAATGGAGTAAATATTATGTATGGATGTACTGTATGTCTACTTGAGTAAGGGCCACACTACATGATAATCATGCTGATTTCTGGCCTGATCCCCCCTTCCAACCAAAAGCTCTATAATAAGATGGTTCTAGAGATTATCTTGCCAAATTTTTCTGCTCCGTGGTATGTTAAGAGTGATCTTTCCCTGTTAATCAGCTCAGAAGGCAATCAGAGCTGTTCTGGCTTGAAATTGTTAATATCAAACACCAATACAGCCATGTATGCACTCTGAATTGTCTCATGGAACTGAACAATAACCAAGGAAGCAAGCTGACTGAAGGAGGAAGCACAACGAACACAGCCATGGCAATGTTACATTGTCAGAAATGGGGAATCAACTTGTTAATTGGGAAACTACACCAGTGTTATACCTATCCTGTAAAACATACACCACACTCCACCTGGCAAGGAGAGGAGCTGGACCAAAATTGTGATGGCAATGGATCTAGCAGGTACCTAACAGCTAGCTAGTTTAATATAAAGTCCAGTTTGACCGTACCAGATTTGGAGATTTGAGAGTGGAGACTATACTCTTGAAGTGAATGAGTCTGTTAGTGTGTGGTGTGATGTGTTGGTAATCTTGCTGCACACAACACATTTTAAGAACAAACCTGTAAAATCTGTCACTGACTGCTGTCATGTGGCAGGTCTCTAACATTTTCAAAATCAAGTAAGATTTTTAGGAATTTTCTAGTGTGTGCCAGGCAAGAAATCTACTCCATGTCTGCTAAACTCCACAACCATTACAATACACCATGGGTTATCACACAATGGCCCTCATTTCTACATCTCACACTCATTTAAACTTACAATAGCTCTTCTGTACAGCTTACTATATAATTTTCAAATCTTGGTTAAGCTTCATATTTTTGCACAACCACAAAAAGTTGTGCCAGAGAGGGCTGTTTTTTCGTTTTAACCAAGACATAAAACAAAATTCAAATGCTCCAAAAGCTATTTTTAAGAAAATGTGTTATTTACATTTTCACCGTGCTAAATTAGGTTTAAAAAAAATCCAAACTGATAGATATTTTACGCTTTTTGGATTAAAAAAGAATCACTCCCTTGTGCAGGAACCAGCGTAACAAAAGTGGAGACTTACTCCAGTGGTCAAGAGGAAATATGATAAAAAGATATTCTGGGAAATGCAGATATGAAACAAAAACAACTGATAAGAACAAAGAATGTTTTTGTAAATGTAGGGGCTGATAAAGGACTGCTTTCAGGCTACAAATTTCAGATACAGTTATGAAAGAGTTTCATACAGAATTGAGTCAGTTTAATAATTACTGTGGTATCATGGATATTTTACTGATATACAAGATAGATAATAAGATATAGTCTAGCTACGTTGAGTCAAAGCTACATTTATTCTTTATTTCACCAGACAAAAGAAACATTCCTCTGCCTTTACATATGATCTACATTACTACATGCTGTGTATGTGTCTGTGTCAGTGTTAAAATGAGACATGAGAAGGCGAGAGAGACAAAAGGCACTGAGTGAGAGTAAATGAAAAGGCTCTTAATTACCGCCTGCGTTTCTGTATGATGTCAATAGGCCTGTTGACAGCGCACGGCGATCCCCATATGTTCCCACTTCGCACAGTGATACTCCGCTCCACAGAGAAACAGAACCCACAGTTGGTCGGCACACTCATCTTTCTTTCAGTCTACTCTCTCTGCACACTCGTCCTCACCCTCCTCTTCTCGGCTGCTCCGCTGTTCTCCCCCTCTTGGTTCTCCTCAGCTTGTGGCTGTGGCTCTCATCCCTGTAAAGCCCGACCCGCTTCCTCGCCTGTCTCACTCTGTCGGGCTGTCCGGCTCTCCGCGGCTTCCCAGGAGTTCTCATTACCTCTGGCAGGAGTGGACAGCAGCTTTAGGACCAGTGGCTCTGGCGCAGGATGACTGGGACGATGCAGTTCATGTCACCACCTTCTGCTTGCTTGCAGCTTCTTGCTTGATTTGAATGAATTTGGAGGGTTTTTTTCTGGGTTCCTCCTGTGAGAGCTGTGCCTATTTGCTCCTGGTCAGGCTATATAGATAAAGATATTCATCACCTTCAGCAGAGCTCCATTAATCGGTCCCCCATGTACATCTTGTCTGTGCTCTGGGTCTAAATGTGGCGCAACACTGCTGCCCTCTTCGCCTATTCTCAATATATCCTCTCTCTCTCTCTTTACCTCTTCTTCTCTTCCTCCCTCTGCTTTCTTCTCTTCCTTTTTGGCTTTGGGCTACACCTTTAATCACAGAGCAAACATAGACCTTTTCCTTTCCCTGGGCGAACTTGCTCTTCTGCTCCAGCCTGTCACAGTAGCTCTGTACTGTGAGTATGTGTATGTGCTTTTTCTGTCGAGGGCGCCCCACAGAATATGCACAAGCTGTGTATGTGTCTGCAGACAGCGCGTGCGTCAGCAAGTAAGAGTGTATGTAGGCATGTGACTGAGCAAGTGTCTGTGTGAATGTGTGCGTGTTTGAATCACACACATGGGGGGAACAAGTTTCAGAGTGAGGTCAGAGCTGAGAAAATGGGCGGGATCAGAGCCAGTGTGGTTCCTGCCTTCCCCAAACGTTTGAACTGTTTAACCCCTTCCTACTTTTTCCCTCTCATTTACACATTTGTATAGGCAATCCTAATACAACCACAAGACAGAACCCCCCCTTTGGCCATTCTACTATTATGCTTTCCAGATGGGAGTATTTCATACATGTGTGAGTCTGTCAGTGTTGGAGAGATTGACAGTAGGATGAGTATGATCGGGTATCATATTAAGTGGCTCTAGGGACACATGCACATATAGATACCAGTATACAGAATGTACTCTCAGGCTTAAGAACAGCACATTCAAGGTCACCCATGGCTAGAGGGCAGTGTATTTTTGAAGAACAAAAACAGGGCCAAACTTTGAGCAAAAATAAACTTATTTTAACTCATATTGCAAAGCCAAGATGAATTATTGTTTCGAAGGGTATGATCATTTAGAAACATAGATATAAAAAAAAAGGAAATTAGGATTTTTTGTAAACTATTCTAAAAAATCGACACTTGAATATTTGCATAATGTGTAGTGCATAACATCCCTGCTGCAAAAAAGTATCAAACTGGTACTTTAACGCACATTTATGGTAAAAGATACAGTATACTGCGCCTTCTCTGATTAAAAATTGCAGTATGGTATACTGTGGTTTATAGAGTTGCACAAAATAGTTTTTTTTTGCCGATATCCGATATGCAGATATTTCTAAACTCATTGAAGCCAATTCAGATACTGATATTTACACACCTTTTTTACTGTAAAAACACCAAGCGCCACCTGTGCAAAGACAGGCTGAGTCAAGTGGAGCTGTGAGAGAAGCGGGGAAGTAGACAGTCTGGTAATTGTTTTACATTCGTGGTGTCATTCAAAATAATCAGGACTCACTCATTTAGGACTAATAAATCCTGGAGGACAATTTTATTCAGTCTGCAAGAGAACTGCTGCTTGGGAGAAGATTTATTTTCCAGCAAGACAATGACCTGAAGGAAACAGCAAAAGCTACATAGAAATGGTTTTAGGAAAACAAGGGGAATGTTCTGGAGTGGCTCTGAAGTCAAAGCCCAGACTTCAATCTGATAGAGAATTTGTGGCTGGACTTGAAAGGGACTGTTTATCCCCATGCAACCTGACAGAGCTTGAGCAGTTTGGCAAAGAAGAATGGACTAAAATTGCAGTGTCCAGATGTGCAGGCCTGATTGAGACTTATCCACACAGACGCTGTGCTGTGATTGAAGCAAGGGGTGCACCCAATAAAAACTGACTTGACAGGGGTGAACATTAATGCAGTCACTTATTTTACATTATATATTTTTGTTTAACTGATATTACTTTGTAGAAATTTATTTTTACTTTGATTAGAGGTTTCTTTTTGTGTCAAAAAGCCAAATTACATTGACCATGATTGATTCATAAAACCAGTAAAAGGGTAAAATATTCAAGAAGGTAAATACTTTTTAGAGGCATGGTATAAGTTTTTAAGACACTTGTAACAACATTGACATCCTAAAAAAAGTCTGAAGAACACTTTGAGCACACTTGGAACAGTGGTTCCCTACCTTTTTTCCTTTCCTTTTCCTAGGGCTCCCACTGAGACCTTTGGCAACCCCACACCAAGGACTTTATAGATAGGTAGTGAATTTTTTTAAGCATTTGATTCAACCTTGTTTTAATTATCCTTCTGGCTAAAAGTAAAACATTTATTTTTTCCTCTTTCTATAAAGAAAAGCCTGCTTCAGTTTCACAAAGTACAAAATCCTGGAGCAGAAAACTTGCACCACTAAAAACTGCATTATGTGCATGAAAGAAGAAAAAGCCGGCGGTGATTCCTGGGCTTGACGAACATTGGATTGCTATCCAGCTTGCAGGATAACAATCTTGAAAACATCGCCGTAAAGCCTCACCTTAAATGGACATCCACTTAAAGCTCAATTCTGTTGTTTGATGTGGTGCAGTTAAATTGGAAAACCCATCAAAAGCATCACCCCCATTATCAACAAGTTCACAAATGTAGAGACAGTGAGAGATTAGTAGGTGAGAATGTGAAGGAGAAGCATAAAATTTGACTGAAACAAAGATTGACTACATTTCCTTGACATTAAGCAGAGGGCTTTTTACTGAGGTCAGAGGGTTTAATGTATGATACTGCTCTAAAACTTCATGTTTGGTTTTAAGTTTATCATCTTTATAAATTACATCAGTAATCACATACAATTCCTAATAACACTGGTGTTTAATCTCTGAGAGAATTAACGAAATTTCTAAACTGCCATTTAAGGAAATCTGGTGAGGTGCACACACAGGGCCAATGATAACTGCAGTCTTCACAGAACAACACAGTAGTATATTAAGGCTTTTATTGAGCCATTATTCAACAGTAACAAATAATAAAACAAATCACATGGCACTGTGTTCATGCTCCTACTTTGGAATCACAAACCTCAATCTCAACTTCGTGACTGCATCCGAAGCTGTAAAATTGACACATTTACTGCCTGACAATGAAGGAGTGTAGCGATGAAAACAGATCACAGATTTTCATGACAGGAAAATTGTTCTCATGTGTTGGACATGAAGAATAAAGTGCTGATACAGCACAGGTCAAGAGCTCATGCTTGTTATCCAGAATGGACATGCTCACACATTCACTGGTTGGCAGAGTACCAAAGGATTTCACAGTGTTGGTGTATCTGCGTCAGCATGGTGGAAGAGAGTGGATGTTTGAGGGAAGACAGACTTTCAATGTTTAGTTTTGCTTAATATCTGCACATCTCTCTTTTAGACAAAAGCGATGAATGTTCAAGCCAAGATGGTGTGGCGAGGTAATCTGTGAAGCTCATAAAACAGTGAGGCATCATAAATCCTGGCTGACCCCTCAGTTTGTGGGTTTAATCGTCCGTTATTTGCAAAGGGGCCTCATGACATCATGTGTTGGCTACATGGACACATGGCGAGCATTCCTGTATAACGAGCTGTTTTGAAGTCAGCGAGGACGCTGTGTGTCCGAGTTGTTGCCTGTCAATGGACATACTGTCTGTTC
Source organism: Cheilinus undulatus (assembly GCF_018320785.1). Taxonomy (NCBI): domain Eukaryota; kingdom Metazoa; phylum Chordata; class Actinopteri; order Labriformes; family Labridae; genus Cheilinus; species Cheilinus undulatus. The sequence goes on from NC_054877.1 coordinate 31,632,602, forward strand.
GTGGTTTGTTTGTTAAGCTGACACTGATTAATTTCCTCATTTTGTCCCCTGAAAAACAATTGTTTGATGGAAGTGCCAAAAAAATCAATAAAATAAAATAATGTTAAAACTTTGACAGAAGGAAATGGAAGTAGTTGAGTTTGAGTATCTTCATTTTGTATTCCAAGTTTAATGTGTTTGTTATATAATAGGTTTTAACTCCATCATGAAGGTTAATGAGAAAACGTTTGTACTCTTGCTCAGTGTCACTCTCTTTGTGTTGTTTCTTTGTATAACATTCATGTTGGTCATTGGTGTGTTCATGATGCAATGCGCTAAATGTCCTCATCGTTTCTTAACACTTCATTCTTGTTTCTAAAGTCAAAAGAAATTAAGTGGAGATTCAAAATAAGGTTCAGACATATGACTCTGGAAGTTAAATAAATATAACTTTTGCTAAAATGTGTCTGTAATTTGGATACACATTTATTCATAAAGGTTTAAAAAACAAATTGTTTACTATGATCCCTTTAAAGGAAGTCAAAGTGAACTTTTTTATCATTTTGATGCATTAAACATGTTGCATTTCATTACTTAAGTGTATGTTGCAGATCAGATGTAAACACATAACACTTAAACATCATGGTACCATATCAGGACCATAACAAAGATGCATCATCATTAGCCTTTGTGCTTATATAGCGTATCGTAAAGTCCCTTTTCTGGCTCAAATTTCTGTTATGATGCTTTAAAGGGGACATATTTTACCCTTTTAAGACAAGTTCATACTGTTCTCATAGGTCCCCAAAACATGCCTGTGAAGTTCATTGCTGAAAAACACTCCAGTATTGAATTTTTGCATGTCTAAAACCCCCTCTGTTTCAGCCCTTCTCAGAATGAGCTGTTTCTGTGTTTGTGGCTTTAAATGGTAATTAGCTTTTTCTGGTACTTGAGGGGATTGTGGACAGGCCAGGAGCACATATTTGTGTTAGAAAAGCCTGAAAAAGTGATTTTAAATGATCCATAGACCACTGTGGCTGATAGATTTGGGAAATTTACCTCACAATGAACAAAAATCAGCATTTACTGACTGTTAACTTTCAATAAAGACAGTGACATCAGCTAAGAACAGACTGTACTGAAATGAACTGCTCTGTGACTTTTTTACATTGTTGTGACATCACGAGCCCACACATTGGCCCTGCCCACATGAAACCAAGTCAGGAAAGAGGTGAAGAACTTTCTAACGGTCTAAATCCAAAATTCAGTTACGTGTAGATCTCAGTGTTCTCACATGTTTACAGCAACCATATTCCAACATATCTAGTGTGCTAAGACAAAATCTTTGGATTTCACTTTACAGGGTCTTTTATAACATAGTACCAGTCCTAGTGTGTAAATTCACATTGCATTATGAGGTTGTGGAACAATGAGTAGGGGTTCAAAAGGAACAGGGTTCAAGCAACAGCAGGGGCTCCACACACACGTACACTAGGGTGGGAAATTAGCACCCACCACCAGTGTTAATTTCATCTACTAAAACTATGACTAAAATGTTCGTTGACAGCCTTTCTTTCCATGACGAAAACTAAACTAAGACTAACCAAAGATAGATGTGTGATGACTAAAATTGACAAAAAGAAGTTGGTTCCTCTCTGCACTGTACCTGGCATTGTAACAAAGTGAGCCCTTACTGGCATGATATCTGCTCCACTTTAACCAGGATCACAGGAGTTAGTGTTCCACTGGACCCTGAACTGTGTTTACTGGGGAACTTTACATGTATTCGCGAATCTCTGAACAATGCACAACTCACTGCAGTGTCATGGAAATCTGATTCCCCCCTTTTTATTGACAGGTGGTCTTCTGAGATGAATAGTTGCATCCCCTGGAAAAAATTACATATTGGGGTGAGTAGGTTCTTCCTTTCCTTTTTCTCTTCTTTTGATAGGGAAAGGAAGTTTATCCTTTACGCCTTACCTTATGTTTTGTCTATATATTGTTGGTATATTGATATGTTCTATACATTGCAAAACTGAAAATAAAATAGTCCCCCCCCCCCCAAAAAAAAACTGACAAAAAGTAAGTTTAGTTTTCGTCAAGATGACTAAAACTAGACTAAAATGTAATTCAGTTTGCGTCAAACATTAAAAATCCATGATATTTCTCCATTGTGGGTAAATCTGTCAAAAAAATGCATCGAATGCAACTGTATCTCTTTGGCTCTCAGCTTTAGAAAGCAGGGACCCCAGGTTTGGCAGGGTGTAGAGACCACACTACCATGATTTAGTACCAGATTTAGGCAAGAGAATAAATGCTTGGACAAAAATTAAAGACTAAAATGTGAGGACTTTTTATGGACTAAAACTACACTAAAATGTTTTGGGAGTTTTCATCGACTAAATCTAGACTAAAACTAAAAAGGGTAGAAATGACTAAAATGTGACTAAAACTGAAAGACATGTAATCAAAACTCTAAGACTTGGACAAAATTAAAAAGAGGTATCAAAATTACCACTACCTGCCACCATCTGCAAGTATTTTTGAGCAGTGTTAGGCGAATTTGCTCAACCTATGAGCCACTGGGGCAGGTAAATAAAAGCAACATAACAGAATGATTTTGTGAAAGTAATCGTCACGAAGTGAGTCCTGTTTTTTTGCTTGTTTCTACCAACTTTATGACCGGAACCAAGCAGACGTAAACACTTACCCTTCCTCCTCCTCCTTGTGTCAGAGTTGCTGTCAAATGTTTACAATCAGCTGTGTACTTGAATGGTTGACAAAGTATCATATGAAAAGGGCTACAACCGGTCTACCTGCTAAAGGTGTCTTTAAAATGATGTTTCATTCATTTAAAGTCCAAGATAGTTAAACAAGGCCTGAATTCCAGCATGAGATTTCAGGCCCAAAATATTTACTTCTCTTTAAGTCTGACACTCATAATCCAGGAAAATGCTGCATGAATTTACAGTGCCCCCATATGTCACGTTTCCACTGCTTCAGAAAAGGTCATGTTCTGAACACTGATAAAATCCAAATGTATAAAATAAAAACAGTCATGCTTAAAGGCTGTTTAAACAATCGTCATGTTTCCTCCACGCTTTAATAAAATGATATTTTAAAAGCATATAGTCTAAAAACGTATATCTTGCTTATCCAAAAATACAGTAGTTTGGAATATGTGCTGCTTTTTTCCCAAACTATGCCCGACCTAGAACAAGTGTAGCTAAGTAATACTATGAAAAAATAAATTTACTTACTTGCTGACAGACAGACAGCAGAATCCTGTGATATTGTGTTAATTTTTGACTTACCAAGTCAAAACCTGCATGTATTGTTTAGTTGTACAGACATGTATTCACTCAGTACTATATAAAGCATGTTTGCTATCTTTGGACATTTTGGAATCCCCATAGAATTGAAAACAACTCTCTGTTGGGTTGAACCTTGCTAAGCTACACAATGTGAGTTTTCAGTCCGACCAAGTGCTGAGTACAGCAGAGTTCAGGAGGTTAGAAAAGCTGCTGAAGAATGGAGAAAAAAGCCAGAACTCCTGCAAGCAGGCATATTCATTTATTTACAGTAAGTCTTTTTTCATCGCTAACAGGATCTCAAGGAAGAATTATTTGTGTGCAGTCATTTCCTTTAAAGAAATTACTGCTACTTCTCTTAAACCCAGCAACGTTTGTGATGCAGGAGTCTACAATATCTACTTAATAAACATAATAAGCTAAGGCAGTAGTGTGCTACACTAACTACATATATAAGAGGTAAATCCCACATCAAACAAGAGAAATTTAACTTGTTGCTCTCAGTCTAAATGTTAAACACTGTGTATGTCACAAAGCAGCAGCACCAGGTGTGAGCATGTAGCTATTGCTAGCAACCTATATTTATCAGAGCCTCTGTGATGTTAAACATCATGTTACAGCATGTCGTGTAGTAAAGGTAATCAGTGTGTTGCCCCAGATTCATTAGCTGCCATCTGCTCGCATGACGGAGAGGTTAGGGGCTCGTCTGATTTGGGGTTTGGATGAAATAAATGAGCACAACAGACAAACACATACACAAAGAGGCAAGAAAGGTCAGATAGAAGGCCAGATCGTACACACATGGGAGGTCTTTGATGCATGAATATGAAACGAGATATGGACATGCACGTAATGCACATCCACGTGTAGCCAAAGAGGTGGCCACTCCTTCAGTAGGGGGTGTTTGTAGGGAAAACAAGAGTCACAGCTGCCACGTCAATATTTCATCTCATATCAAACCCACTGTGCCAGCTACTAGGGGTGGGAATCACTAGTGACCCCATGTTATGATATTATCAAGATACTTGGCTTATGATTCAATATTTTTAAACATTTTTAATACAGGGAGTATTGCAATACCATATATTGCCATCTATACCTTTTTCTCAACTGTTTAGCTGACTTAGCGTTAGTCTTGCCCTCATGTTTGTCATATTTCCGCATTATTTTATTTTTATGTAGCACTTCTTGCAAACTGTATGTGTCATGTCCATCTCATTCATGCCCTGCTTGCATTCCTAATGTTCTTCCCCTGGTGCTGCCATGTTTGTTGTACTAACTTTCTCCTGCTCTAGTGCTCTTGTATAAGAATAGTATATGGTTATAGTATAAATAATGTAGGTGTAAATTACTTAAGTTGGACATGCAATAAATCAAAGCAAGTCCTCAAAATGACAACTTTTAACCCTGCATTTAGGGACTGTCTAATAATGAAAAACAATGATCATACATTTTGAATAAATAATCTTGCTTGGTGTTTATTTAGTTTACATGTATGTAACAAAAATGAAAGACTCATTCATGAATTCATTCAGATATTCAAAAATTTGAACAAAATTAAAAATTTAACCTGACCAAACAAATGAAGATATGGTTAGAAAAACAAACAGGAAATGCTATGTATAAATAAAAGCATATAATCAGTGAGTTTAAAGTGTTTTTAAAGACTGTCATTGGCCTCTTCACTTTCTACAGATAAAAGAAAATTATTGTAAATACAACCCCTTAAATTGTACCCAGACAAATATTGTAAAACACATAGCATTAGCTTAGCAATTCTAATTTACTAAAAAACAAATAAAACAGAACCTCTACGTTTCCCTGTATCAAACAACTGCTGTCTGCCAAAGGTTGCTTCTCTCTTTGGGTATTGCTTAGTCTGTTTCCCCCTCTAGTGGTTACAATGATCACTCATCCTCATACTGCTGTATCACAAAACTATTAATAATCAGCTTAAATGAAACAAAGGTTAGTTCTTTTAAAGTACATGATTAAATCATTCACAAACAAGTGACAAAAATTATATTTTAGTTTATTATTAGTAAGGCTTACAACAATAACAAATCTGACTTTTTATTGGTTGTAGTAAACATTTTTGAACCCATTTCATTTGATTTTAAAACTGACGTTACAACCCACATTCTCTTTTACACTGATGAGAGAAACAGCAGCACGTCTTAGCAGACACAGCCGTCACAGAGCTGGGGAAAAAATATGAAACTACTTTTTATTGTTTTGAAATTGTCTCTGGTGTGTAGAATTCAAAATAAAGTGTGTGTATTAAGTACAGCTGGATTCCTAGTTGTGAATTTGAGCAGGGTTAGTACCGATGCCTCAAAAATCAATGAGGCTCTGGAGGCGATTGGGGGAATCAGTCATGCCGAAAATATGGAGTACAGCAGTGACGCACACGGCAGCCAGGCCGCCACTGCCACACAGGCCCTATTGACTAATCTGGGTGTGTTTGAGGGAGGGGGCTGGCAGCTATATCGGGACCTCTGACATTGACACTCTTGCCATATGATAAGGTGGCCCTTTCTTGACACTTAATGGATGTTTCGTCATTATTGAGTCATTTGCAATGACTTTTAGTTTATTTTCTCTACTGACCAGGTCAAAAACTCTTTCATGCACTTTTCCGCCTGGGGTGCCTTGGTCTAACCCTCTGCTTCCCGTCACTATCTATGTACTAAAAGCCGTGTTATCTCACCCCACATCCTCTTTATCACTCCTTCACCACCCTCTCCTCCTGGCCTTGGTCGGTCGCTGTGCCAGTTGCTCTTGAGTACGTCTCGTTCCTGTCTCTTTATATCATTCTCAGCTTTTAACTAAATGTAACTTTCTCAAACTGTAGGTACTCAAAGAACTTCTCTCTGATACCCATTGACTAAATGATACTATATGATCTACATATAGGTACTTTTCATGCCTTAAAAAAGGTATTTTATTTATTTATTTTTTTAGATTGTTGCGGTTAATGTAATGCATTTTATTTATATGCAATCCAAAGGTCACTAGGAGTGTGACTCTGATTTTAGTTTATTGTAGAGTGTGTGTTGTGTGTGAAAATGCAAAAGTTATAGTCAGAGGGATGGCTGAATAGTGCCTTGGTACTGTCAGTACAAGCAGGGATAAGAGCTGTCTCTATTGTGATGGATGCATCTGGATTACAAGAGACTGCTTTGTCTAAGGATTTATGTGTGAGCACACGGTTGCTGTTTGTTTCACAAGTGCACAGAATTGAACTATTATAGACCCTCACCTCACTCAAAAACAAATTTCTTAAGGGTGTATGGGTTGTGCAACAGAGTCAGTTTTCTGATCTTTTCTTAACTTTTTCTCTCATTTGTGTTGCATTTTTCATGTGGATTATGTGGAATACAATGTAAATGATATGCTGTAGGAGGTTTATACTAGCCTGTGAATTGTTCTTTAATTGTTTAGTTTGTTACTATGTAGATGCAATGTAATGTGTGCAGAAATGAAGACCAGGACAAAATTCTTTAAGGGAACAGTTTTACATGATATAACGCAATATACTGCATCGTGTTGTATCGCGTCTTATCCAATCATATCCTATTGTATCATATCATATAATATTATAATGGATCATATAGTGTCAAATTCTATTTATCATATAGTATAAGAATGTAATTTTATACTCCTCTATACAGTATTATAAAGTTTATATCATATATCAGGACCGGACTGAGAGAAAATCCTGACTCCACCAAACAAAAACAAATACTTAACTCATGAACACATACAAGATATAAGAAATCAAAAATGAAATTATACTTTATACACTACCTATCAATGCAGCTGTGATAATACAATAATAGAAAACTACTCATGGATACCATTTTACTCTACTACTAATAACAGGAGTACTCAAACTTTATATTAAAGAAAATACTGGCACAATACCAGTACAAAGTCTGAATTGAGGACTTTTACCTCCATAGAGTTCTTTCATGGAATTGTAAGTGGACTTTAAACACCCACATTCTAATTGTTTATAAGGCAATAATATCAAACTCTACAGAGCTTACTCACCCAACCCTTTACTCCCCTCATGCTCCTCCTCCTCCTCTATGCCTCCCCCTCTCCACCTCCATGAGGTTGCATGCAGCATCAGACCGTCTGCTGTAGGAACTGCAGACTGCACAGTGTTGACAATTTAGCATTGTTTTAATTTGATGTTAATTGACATATCCCATCAATCATTTTCACGCTTAAGTTTTGTTTTCTCCAGACACTTTAGAGATTTATTTTTGGGCATTTTTGTCCCTTTATTAGATAGAGGAGGACAGTGGATAGAGTCAGAAACAGGGTCAAGAGTGGGGGAGAGACATGCGGCAAAGGGCCTCATGCCGGATTCAAACCCGAGCCGCCCGCATACATGGGGAGCGCCTTTAACCACTAGGCCACCTGCTCCCCTTTCTCCAGACACTTTAGCCTTTAGAAGATGTGACTGGGCAGGTGAACTGTCATTATAAAGAAAACAACCAATGATCAACTGCTTGGAAAAGGCCATGTCGTATATGATCAAATCATATGGTACCATATCATACAGTGCCGTACTCTAACATACAGTATGGTTTCAAGTTTTATTGCTCTACCATGTAATATTGTAATGTATTGCATCATCCACAAGCAGGTGTTTATAAACCTAGCACAAAAGGTCAGGAAATTTATGTTTGGTATAAACTGTGTCAAATCTTTGCCAATGCCAAACAGCCTATTATGCTGTTGTTGATTCTTCTTTGGTGTTGTTTGGTGGATTGCATGATTATTGCATATTAATTTAACAAACAAGAGCCTAAGTAGTGTGTAGAAGAGCCTCCTCCTCATACTGGTCACCAGCCTGGTCACAGTGGGATGGCATCCTATTCTTCAACCAGCATTTGTTGCAAGAAAGGACGGTAGGGTGGCCTTATGTCCAGCTTTAGGCCGGACAGTCCGGAATTTCAATGCCTTGTCCATTCATCCGGGGCAGCCTCAAGCCGGACGCTTATTTGTCCTCCTTTTGGAGTCACACCTGAACGTAACACAGCATATTGTCCATTGCTCTCTTTCTCTGCACATCAGTCTGGTGTTTGTATGTTAAATATGATCCTGGTAATGGATATACAACGTTGACCAAAGATAAACTTTACCTGGCTGTCACACATTAGTGCTATGTTTTTGGAGCTTGGTGCCATTCATGATCAATAAAGTGCGCGCAGTGCCCGCTCGCTCTCCCTCCCTCTTTCTCCCCTGATACTAGCTGCACAGAAACATTTATCACATCTGTCCCATAAATTCACCTGTTATTCTGCAAACTCTCCTGTCAAACGTCAACTTCTACCATTGTTTAGTTCGTGAGTTTATGATAAAACTCTGTAAAGTTCCTGCGCTGGTTCTGATCAGGATTAATTGACGTTGTCAAACTTCCTCGTGCAGATCAGCTGTTTTAAAAACCAGATTGCTGGTGAAGACAAATAAAGACAATGTATATTCTAAAGTGATTTACCAAAAGACAATAACACTGAAGCAGAGACAGAGAGAGGAAGAGAAAGAAGCAAAATGGATGAGCTGCTGTGTGTGAGGGAAGGGGAGGGGTGTAGGGGTGTGTGTGAGGGGGTGTAAGGGGGGCAAGATCAGCTGGTTTATATTAGTTTTATTTTGAGGAGAAGATCCCAATAAAATAGATAGCTAATAAAGTGGGATTCATGTTATGATGAAAATAATTAACCCATAGTGATCACTTTTTTTAAATGGATGGAAATTAAATTAAATTAAATTATTGGGCGTGTTTGTGCCAAAGTGACCAACACAAATACTGGCTGAAGAATGGGATGTCATTCTACTGCAGTGCGTGACCAGGCTGGTGACCAGCAGAGGCTGAGGCTCCAGTTTGTTGAATGAGAAGAAAAAAAAAAAGATGTGACAAATTTTCTATGGGTGCAACCCGCATACTCAGCTCTGCTGCTCATCTCATAAATGCATGTTGTGTGTGCACAAATATGGCACAGAAAAAGGCTTTCTAACAGTGTGAGATTTATTGCCAAGAAGCCTTGTTACAACAAAGAAATAATCTATCAAACATAAATGTTCTTACTTTTTGTGCTGAGTTTATGTGGACTGTGTTTTGCTTGTATTGTTTTCTATTGTAAGTGCCACTAATGTGTGCAGACATGCAGGAGTCCAAGACAGAATTCCCTAAGGGGACAATATTATGTACACATCGTATATATCCTATTGTATTGTTTTGTTTCATATCCTACTAAGTAGTATAGTATTGTATTAAATTTTCTGTACTGTAGTATTGTATTCTATCCTATTGTATCATGTCATATCATCTTGTTTTATATCTACCTTTTAATGTATATTACTCTATTGGGTGGTACCATATCATATTGAATAATACTGTACAAAAATTTATTTTATTACTCTGTACTATATCATATCATATCACATTATATCTTATAATTTTGTATCTCACTATACTGTATACACCAAGACAGAAATTGCTACTACTCTGCTATGACACACCAGCATCAGTGTTGGTGGTCTTCATCATTTCCCCTTGGGATTAATAAGTGTTTATGTATGTATGTATGTATCTATTGATGTATCAATAAACACATCTGTCTTCACAGGTCCTGAAAACAAAAAACAAGTTTTGTAATTTCTTTATCTGAACCTCTCAGCAAGTACTTCTCTGCTCTTCTTTTTCAGCAAGGGAGCTGAATGTACAAATCAGGTAACAAAAAAAAAAAAAAAGAAAGAAAAAGAATAAAAGCTTGCTCTGTTCCTCTGTGCACTTCTGTGGTCTAAAATCTACCGCTTTGATCTCCTCATATGATCCAAACAGGCTCACTGCTGGAGGAGTTCGGATGACACTCGCGAGGCACATGCCTTATGCCCAGAGTTCAGAAAATATTCCCCCGCTCACTGAAGTACAACAAGTTTGAAACGAAGAAAAGGCTTATTATTTCTGAATCCATACTGTGTTTAAGCATATCTAAACTCTGCATTGCTGGTTGTGAATTATATATGCCTCCAGATTACTTTGTGGGTGTGTATTTAGAAGCTTTATGTGACCATGTGTGTGTATTTCTATTTATATTTATACGACTCTCAGCTTTAAGTCTCTGTAAACCTACATAATGACGCATACTGCAGGGATCTCATGACAGCTGTAGTAGATTTTTCTTCTCAATCTGGCTGGCTGATTTCACTATTGTGTCAAGTTACAGCTACAATTAAGTCAATCAGCTGCCTCAGGGTGTGGATAGAGAAGCATTTACAACAATGGAGAGGGTTCATCTCAATCTTGATCTGATTCATGTCTGGTTGGTTTCCTAGAGGACAAGATAGAAAACAGAGATGACATTTGCTCCATGCGCCGCTCTCATGGACAGTTTTCCAGAGCATGATGACATTTCTTCAGTCCTGTAGTGAAACTAAGGACCAGGACCAAATAGTGTCTGTGCAGCGCCTGACACATGTCTCGGCTTGAACTGAGTCTACAGGCCACAAGGAGGTCCACCAGCAGACAGAGCCTTGAATCAAAATTCCACCTCGATGCCCGAAACACTAACCACAGCACTCACAATCCCATCAAACACCACCTTCATGGCAGCTTGGTCTGAATCTTTTGGAGGGATGTTATTTAGAGATAGATTGTCAAAATTTGAATATTTGACAATTCAGTTCTGAAGAGAACAAAACCTTTTAAAAATCTTTGATCTCCAATCATTTTTAACCCAAAAGCTACCACAATGGAGATAAAGAAAGTGAAAGTTTTCAGAGTTTGGGGTTCCAAAGGAATCTATACGAGTACTCAGATTACTTTTTTGTTATAATGAGTAACATAAGGCATTCGTTTTTCAATTCAAGTAATCTGTTATACGTTACCTTTTTCCTTTTCTTAGATTTGATGAAACATACGTTTCAAAACAGTTGTATTGTCATGAAATCAGCTGTGCAGCTGTTTCAATGACACACAATTATTACACGTAGCATTTGTGTAATTCTGTAAGCCTCTGCCCACTTTGTTGTTCAGTGACATAGTTTAGTGATGTTTTTTTTCATCTGATAGTGATGTTATCTGGCTGTTGAGATTATGAATTGTAATTTAGGCTTTGCACTGACAGTAGAGACAACACATTGAAAGGCAGATGTGCCGTTAGGTCCGTGATGGTTTTATAACCAACACTTGGAAGGGGTGGTTAAAGGGTTTTAATATTTGGTGAAGCAAAGGCACGTTAGTTTTCCCATTAGATAGATAGTAACGTAACGAGTTACCTTGCTCAGTAGGTAACACAAAAATCTCACAAGTTAGTTTTAAAAGTAACCTGAGTAAGCTACCCAAAATACATCATATGTATTTTTCAACAAACACAAGCAATTTATCATTCTAAAATATAACTAATACAATAGTAGATAGATTAAACATTAACTGGTCTTTTCTGTAGGCCAGGCAAACATGTGAGGATGACATAAAATGATGCATGAATCAGTTCATATCTACTTCAATCACAGTAATGCATTTACTGATTTGTTTTATTTCCAGTGTTATGGCAATCATCATGAAAACTACGGCTGAACAATTCTGATACATTTCATTTGAAATCTACTGAGGAGTTGTACAGTAAAATATGAACTTTCCTTATTTCAAATAACAACATAAGATTGTGGAGCTCTAATCCGGCTGTTAAGGTGAAGTCACACCTTTATAATAAAATAAAATACAACAGCTGTTTGGGATATGATGTGTCTATGTGCATCAGTAGAGTTGGAAAAAGTACTAGAGTATTCTAAACAAATTAAAGTACAGTTACTTATTAAGTACAGGTACAGTTAAAGTAAAGTTACTCTGGTCAAAACTTACTTAAATAGAAGTAAAAACACTGATTTGAAAATGTGCTCAAAAAAGTACAGGTACCCTCCAAAAACTACTCCATTATAGTAATACAAAACTGCTTGTTTTGTATTAATGTTGAAAAATCTGAAATTTGGATGACATTGGTTGAAAGCAAGGGTTTCCAACAGGATACAGGTGTAAGCTCACTGCTGAAATATTGGTTTGTAATTGTGCTTTTAGTCTGCCAGAGAGTCACGAAGAGATCAACCTTAACATCAAAACTTTTTTCTACCTAAAACAAAAAGCTTAATGTCATGCCATCTAGATGGGTTTCTCAGAATGTGGCTTAAAAGCTATATTATAGAATCTATAACAACTCATAAATACTACAGATGTACCATTTGTGAAAATCAGGGTCAAAACTGATGTTTAAAATAACCGTTTTATTGGTTGCTAATACCGATGTTTTTTCCAATAATCCTGTTGGTCTTATACTTCCACTATTCCGCATTTTCTCTCATGTTTGACCAATAAAAGAAATCAGTCTTTGTCCAAAATGTTGTCTATATTCCACAGCTAGGTGCACTTAATGTTGGCGTTAAATTGATTGGACACGACAGATAAACATCTGCTTCACTTTATGCCACATTATTTGCCTATGGCTGATGTTTGTCAAAATCATGCCTGTCCTAAAATACTTCTGTCTAAACTTTAAAAACCTTGCCATCCTACTACTTTTCTGCGTGGAGGCTAAAGAGGCGAAGATATTTAGGATTCTATCTGCCTCCAGTGATTTCAGGGAGCATTGGCCCTTCAAACAGGACATGCCTGAAGGAGCTATGCTATACAGCAAAGCAGATGGGTATAGTTTCTCCACTTAGTTTTGCAAGTTTGAGGTAAAAATGGGCCTAAAAAAGTCAGCTGAATTGTACATTATATTTAATTTTTTTTAAGTGTTTTTTCCTCTCAAAAAGAGGAAGTATTGTCGGCTGATTTCAGCCGAAACCGAGGCTAAATAAATGCATCACTGCATCCCTGATAAAAACCAACACAACAGAGAAATAATGGAAACATACTGACAGAGCGGCATTGAATGTTTGCTGTCATGTACTCTATAAGACAAAAACTGTACTTGCCAGACACAGAAACAAGATGCTGTATTCGTTACGGTTTAAGTGTAATCAAAAATGTGTCAACACACATACCCAATACACGAGTGTCTCCGGTTGGAGATTCCTCCTTGTTGCATCTTCCTTGGAAAGCGAGAGTCTTTGTTCATCATTTTATCACCACGTTCAGAAAGCATTGGATGGAGCTCGGTTAGTCATCAATACAGCCACTTCAGGAGGTAAGGGATAAACAAAATGAAGTTCTGTTGCATGTTTAATACCCCCATGTTGTCACAACTGAGAGTAAAAATATCCAAATGGTGTCTTCACAAGCTTTAAGGGAAGACAGGATGGTGGAAAAACAGGTCCAAGAACTTAAAAACACCAAGATGAAAAATTGCAAAACACAAGCGTTTCACTGGCTGCACCTGGTGAGAACAAGAGTGATCGTAAGCACAGCAGTGTATCAGGCCTGCTGAGCTTCCCCTTCTGTATTTATGAGATAAAACCAAACTCTATCTGTGGTTCAGCTTCGGCCCCGGCGTTACAGATATGTTCATTGTTTTTATGGAAAAAGAAGAATCAAAAAAGGTTCAGCTCAGTGTGCATGTGTGTGTGAACATCCTAAAAAGGCAAGAAAGTCTTGGCTGTTGGAGACCAATCACAGAGGGAGTCAGCAGATCATCTCTCTGACAGTGGAAGTACGAGGCCGAATCAGATCAAGTGAAATTGAGGATGGTGTCAGCTGTCAACGCTCATCTGGGACTACTTCCTCGCTCTTTCTCCTTTCAGGCTCATCACAGACGTGCCAAGATAAACTCTTCTTTTGTATGTTTTTTTTCTGTCTTCGTACTCCTAAATAGGAAACAGGGAGTTTGAAGTCTTCCAAGCAGGCTGACAAAATTCCTCAACAATGGCCCCAAGGTGCCGGTTCCGGTGATTAGAAATTAAATCCAGAAACAATGACAAAAAGATGTTCATCAGAGCACAGTGCTGCCTCTATGATGCTGCACCAACAACACTGAGGTTATTCTCAGTGAGGAAAAAATAAAGTACACTGGAAAGAGTGTTACAATCTCATCAGATGCTCCCTGGAGTGGGCCGTCCCACGTCGTCCCCGGCCATAACAGACTTCTGCTCTCTCTTCTCTTCTCTTCTCTCCTGAGAGTGGTGGGACCAAACTCGGGCTTAAAAAAACAAACATCGACACTCACTCCCCTGAGAGTGAGAGATACTGTGGAGGGGGAGGGAAGGGGAGGGGTGTTGACCGGTTGAGAGAGCAGAGAGAGAGAGAGAGAGAGAGAGAGAGAGAGAGAGAGCATACTGCACAAAGTGAGCTGGTACAGAAGAACTGCATGAGACAGCCCAGTGTTAACAGTCACAGAACTACAGTTTGGATGAAACTTAAAAAGAAGAAAAAGGTGCTTTTTGCACTTTCTATTTCCTATATGAGTATGTCCTCTGTTCCTCTTTTTGTGCAACCATCCTGCCTCCATGCCAGCTACAATTAGTGCATCGCTCAATCAATACTTCAATAACATGTGTGTGCTTTTTTTTTCTAAAGGTGGTACTATTTTCTTCTAATGCCATGAAATAATCCATCTGATGAGCGTATCATACTCGTCAGTGTTTAAACACATCTGATGTGAAAATACTAAAGAGATTTCCCAGCGAGTAGAGGATGGAAACATCTCATTTGTCTGAATGCCATGGCTGATTATAACCATCTGGTTTAATTGTGTAAACCAGTGTTTCTCCTCGTCTATCCTCAGGACCCATCACAATCTTTTGAATGAGAAATCACAACCCAAATTGAACAAATATTAACCTCTCAAATTCATTTTAATGAAATATGTCCTAGTTTGGTCCTTGGAAGAAAACATAGGACTGAACTTAAAGACAGGGCAAAAAGAGAGAAAAACCTCATCGTTATAGAGGCTCAGAGAGGATATCATGCATACATATTATTCTACTCCATACGGAATGATAACGTACATTTTGGCGAGAGATGTTAAGAAACTAACACAAATCAAGGAACACCAGATCACAAGATAAGTCAAGATCCAGAGAACAACTAAAATTTACACACTATCACTGCAAAACAGAGTAAAATAAATGAATAGATGTGCATTAGTTCAACAAGAATATTTTGCCACAATTTTTCTTCCAGCCACATAATCACAACTCACTAAAAAGAGCTCTGCGATCTTCTTCTGCATCCCAACCTTATCTGTAGAAAACAACAGAGGACTAGCTTGGCCAAGAGATCCTTACTGCCCACAAAATCAAATCAAGAGGACCTGATGTAAATCATAAAGTAATTCTATTTACAGAAGTGTTGGGATTCCCACTATGTTAAGTGTTCTGGTTTCCTTTTGTAGTCCAAGTAATATTGACTTATCATGTTTCAGCAAGTATACAGACAAAACATTCCATATTGACAATTAACAGGCAGAACTTTTTCTGTGATGACAAACTAGCTGCCACCACGCATATGGAGTAGATCAAATATTTAAACTAGGGCTGTCAAAATTGATATATTAATGCGGATTAATCCATCATCATGATTAATGTGGTTAAAAATGTTAATGCAATTAACCCATCTATAGCACAGAATGACTCAAAATCCTTGAAATGTCTCTGGCAACGCATTTTGGGCAGTTTGTCCAAGTAGGGTTACCGTCGAGCATGCCACCGCGCATGCACAAATGGGCTGTTGATCTGGTAGTGACCAACCAACTCGATATGGAAGACGCTAAACAGCATGTTGGCTCTCTCGATGGGAAATTTGAGTAAAAAAAAAAAAAAACAAGACGGAACAGTTGACCAACATAAAGTATGATCACATTCTGCAGAAAGGAGTTTTCTTTTCACCAAAGCACTTCCAGCTTAAAATACCACATTAACATGAAGCAAATGTTTGTTGGAGATTGAGTCTGTTTGCTTATGCAAAATGAAATGCGATTAATATAGATTAAAAATGAATGATATTTAATCATGATCAATCTAAATCAATCCACAGCAACCCTGTGATTAATCTGATTAAAAATCTTAACCGTTTGACAGCACTAATTTAAACATCTGCCTAACGCTGTGTAGAAAGCCAATCAGCATTTAGATTCTCCCTCTACCTGTAAAACTTCAGGAAGGATCAAACCAAAAGCCATTTAAAGGGATATTTCAGTATTTTTGAAGTTGGGTTGTATAAGGTGCCTTGTAATAGTAGTGCCTTTAGCCCCCAGTGATTTCAGAGAGCGTTGCCCCTTTAAATGTAATGCTCTTGAAGAAGCTAGGCTATACAGCGTAGCAGACTGAAAATTAAATTAAATATAATTTACAATTCAGCTGACTTTTTTGGGCCCATTTTTACTTAAAACTTGCAAAACTAAGCAGAGAAACTATACCTACTGCTTTGCTGTATAGCATAGCTCCTCCAAGCATGTCCTGTTTGAAGGGCCAGTGCTCACTGAAATCACTTTAGGCAGACAGAACCCCTAAATATCTTCACCTCTTTAGACTCCATGAAATAAAGTAAGGCAAGGTTTTTAAAGTTTAGACAGAAGTATTTTAGATAACAAGAACAACAATGATGACAAAAACAATGCCTACACAGTTATGATGTGAATGTAGACCCCACAGCCAGGGCTCAGTGGATTAGAAATGTGTTTTTAGAGAAGCATTGCAATGATTTGGATGTGATTTACTGATAACTTTTTTAAAATTTAATAAACATAATCAGCTATTACAAATGTTTGTGGTGGTTTGCACTATGTGCAATGTTGTACTTTCTGAATAATTTAGAGTAAAAGGCTTGGATGTGAATAAGTTCCCCCCAGTTCCTCAATGCTAACAGGGTGTTTTTAAAAGAAGAGGTAATGCTGCAGAGTGGTCAATATGACACTGTCCCAATTTTTTAAAACGGTGTTGATGGCATGAAATTCAAAACTTTCATTCCACCTTCATTCCTCCAAAACACAGAAATTCATCCATAGATACTTGCTGCAGACTAGTAGAGAGAGACTTTTCACATTTGCTCTGCAATAAGAAAGAATACAAAGTCATGCATAATCTGACTACGCACCAAAAGAATGGGATCCAAAATGTCTCCCAGCTTTGCCTAACTGTACCTCGGACAGTATGAACAGGACGTTGTACTGAACCCTACAAGGAATCCTTTCCTACAGCACATCACCACGTACAGAAGGTATAGATGACATTTTTTTCCATATGGACTTCTACTGAGGGAGAAACCCAGAGACTACAACAACTTTATGAACATTAAAAATGAACATTTGAAATTCACCATGGCACATGATCCCTACAAAATGAACTTTTTGAACATACTAATTATCAACAATAATGGAAGTCTAAGCACCAGCCTATACAGGAAACCAACAGACAGAAATTCTTTATTACATGGCCAGTCTTTCCATCCTACTCCTCTCAGTTCCATCATATACGCTGCATCTGCAGTTCAGATGCTGACTTCAAAAATCAAAGCATTGATTTAGAAAATAGATTTCTGCAAAGAGGTTACAAAAAAGAGTGGGTAAAAGACGCTTCTACTCGCTTTTCTAAACTGTCTCAAGCTGAATGCCTTTATAACCTAAAAACTAAAACCACCAACAATAGGATCACATGTTCCATCCCATACTCACTTTAAGCAAAAGACATGTCATCTATCGTCAAAAAACACTTGCATGTTATCACTTGCATGTTATCATGAGTACCTTGGGCCCTGGTAACTACAAATGTGGAAATTGTCAACAATGTAACCTTACCCGTAAAACAAAAACTTTCTGTCATCCACACACAGGCAAAAGTATATGCATTAAAGGCACAATCTCATGCAAAACTTCAAATGCCATTTATATGCTTAAGTGCCCCTGTGGACTTGTTTACATAGGTAAAACCTCCAGACCTTTGAAAAATAGGATTTCAGATCACAGTGCCATCAGAAACCATGACAAAAAAGTCCTGTAGCTAACCACTTTGATGTGCTAAACCATTCAGTTGCCTCCCTAAGTTGCTTTGATATCAAACATGTCACACTACCACGGAGAGGAGGAGATATTAACAACATTCTCCTTCAACATGAGGTATTCTGGATATGTTCCCTCAACATGTTATCACCCAAAGGTCTCAATGAAGAGATGGATATTCGCCACTTTCTATAATGTGTATGCTGTGACTTACCTCTGCCACTACAACTCAGTCATTCAATAGATTTATGAGTTTGTACATTAAACAGCTAGTTGTAGAAGTTATGGAATATTGTCTATAGACTGGTATTTATTACTATGCTTAATTTATTTCATTTTTTCACTCACTTCTTAGTTTCAACATTTGGTAAAGGGTCTCTGTGTTACTCTATTTTTACTCAATTAAATATATATATTTAATGTTTTCCATATTACTACATTGTTATTATTTACATTTTATACAGTGTCCCAACTTTTAGGAAATGGAGTTGCTGACAGCGCTCATCAACAACCTCTGATCAGAGTATTTCTGTTCTGTGACTGTAATATTTCTGTTCTGTCCTCCATCACAGAACCAAAAACACATCAACCTCCTGCCTCAGACCCACACTTCAAAGCACAGCACCCTCTAGTGGAGAGAAGAGGAAACGTAACGATAAGGAGATGGATAGAAGTTCTGAACCAAGCCTTGTGACACTTTTTAAACACACAAAGACATCTAAAAGTCCTCTTATTTGAATGAATAAAAGGGTAGAATAAACTGGCATTATCACAGTTAAAGTATTGTCAAAAAGTGATCTGTACCACATTATAACTCTTTCTACTATTGAGTAACAACCCATTATCTGTAGTTAACCTATATCCAGCCCATTTAAAAAAATAAAAAATGTGTCCCACTACTCTTGTGCCATGTTATGCTGCTAAATGTACATTTTATGAACTGTTTACTCAAAGACCCAACTAGGGACAAGAGTTGGAAATTAGCGATTGCTATAAAACTCTTTGTGCAGCATATCAGATTCATGCTCTGTTATGAACCTATGTTAAACTGCATCGTCCCCATCAAATAAATACATTCAAATTCAAATTAAAAAAACAACTGCCAATAATCATAACTTGATCAAAGAAAATATTTTTAAAAAATCCAAACTGAACAGAACCCCTTATCTTTTTAAGCACCACTTTTGTGATTCTTCCTCCATTAATGATTGCATTAAGAAGTTGTGCAAACATTGCACAAGAGATGGTACAGATACACATAATTTCAAGTTCAAACTATAACTTAAAAAAAGAGGGAAAACTGGGGAAAAGTCCACTTTTTTAGGAAACAAGAAACGTTCTTCCCCTAGGCTGGCTAACCTGCCTATCTCGGTGGAAACTGCAAAGTGTGATGCTGCAGTAATGTTTCTCAGGGACAGAAAGGTTAAACTGCTATAAACTACTGTGTCTTTAAACACAACCTGAAGAGAGAGCACCAGTTGAAAAGTCACTTGAACAGACCTAACCATGTCATACAGGTCTTAATGGTTCCTCGGTGGCACTATGACATATTTAGTGTTGGCATACAATATGTTAAGAAGTTTTCTTTAACCACACAAGTAAAGTTTGAGGCAATTTTCATGCAGTGTGTTTGTATTAACTGGAAATTCTTGTTATATGCCGGGGCGCGATACACTGATGAGCTCCAAGAGCCATGCCCCATAAGTTCACTATAAGATCGGAATTACTTTCTTTTCTGTCAAGGTCTAATTGAGCTCTACAGTTTTGTTCTAAATAGGTTTGGATTGATTTTGAAGGGGTGAAACTTTTCAGAATGAGGACTGTTCAGTTGTACAAGTGTTGTTTACAAAAATTAAAAATGCAGAAGAACTCAGAGAGCCCTCTTCTTGTGTGTGAAATTAATGTTAAATCATATCACATAATCCAAGTTTTATTACTTTCCCTTCAACTTTAATGAAGAAGTTTTATATTTCATAAGTACACTGCCATTTGATTCAAAATATCTCTTAATTACAGGAGCGTTGACTTTCCGGTGGACTCTCAGGCTACTGTTTTTGATCTGCTGTTGAATGTGAAGAGCCTTGTAAAGGTGATAGTCTATTAGCCATGATAGTAAAAAGTTAGCCTCTAATACCAAGTAACAAGTGCTGGGAAGCTCACAAAGAACTGGGCGCAAAAACCCCAGGAGTAGAGTGGGATGGGGCAAGCCAACAGTATCTGGGAGACCCATTCTACCACTGGGGATAACAGTGTAGAAGGGTTTACCCAAGTGCATACTGTTCCTCAAAGAGCTGGGTCTTTAGCATCCTCTTGAAAGTAGAAAGGGACTCTTGAACCAAGTGGACTTGGGTAATTCATTCCACCATGGAGGGACAACAGAGCCAGTGCCTTAGGGAGCTGATGTGATGGAAGTACCAGGTGGCACCTTTCATTAACTGAGCGTAGTATGCAAGAGAGAGTGTAGATATAAATGAGGGAATCCAGGTAAACAGGGAGCAGTTTGAGTTACTGCTTTGTAAGCTACGGGTAGAGTTTTGAATTTGATGTGAGCTGCAGCTGGAAACCAGTGTAGAGAGCTAAACAATGGAGTGGCATGGAGCTTCTCTTCAGTTTACTTTGTGATGACTAGAAACAATGACAGCTACAAAGCCAAAAAGGTGAAGAAGCCCATCAAATACAGTTCCTAAAATGATTGAAATGAAAATAAAAACATTAGAGACACACTATCGGATCCTAACAAAAGTAGCTTTCATGAAATGTTAGACCAAAAGATCTTCTTTGACATGCTGTCTGTGGAGTGGAAAAAGACACTAAATCACCCTCGTCACCAAGTGAAAAGAACTCTGCGAGTGTGTTCTATATTTGAGCCGTCTGCGACATTTATTTTCCGCTGGACCCCCAGCTTGTTTAATTCTTCCTACTTGCCAGCCATCCTGCAATAACTCTCCTCCATCCATTTATTTCAGTTTTGACATTATGGGACACTACACATACCACAGAGAGGGACACTTCCAATGGCCTGACCTGGGATCTGTGTAACATAAAAGCTCTGACATGTTGAATGTCTGCTACACTCCAAGACTCACACTCTCAAATTTGAGCCTTGAAATCCTCTTCTCTGGACTCTTGCCTTCTAATATTTAGATTTTCGACAGACACACTGAAATTAATTAAAGCATTTGTCTCAAGACTTTCAGTAAACCCTGGAAAAGAAGCATCTCTGACAGTCCCCAGTCCAAAAGCATTAAACGCTTGGGGTAAAACGATCCCCACCACTGCATGTTTATAAAGGTGAATTGACTTGTTAAAACTCTTTAAAGTTTTCTAGAAGGCATTGGCTTCTTTGGGAAGGTTTAATACACATTTACAACCAATAAAAGTAAGGCAGCACTTTACAACACCAGCTAGCATTTCTCCTGGGCTTTTACTTCTATTGCACTGAGATGGATGTCATCTAACATGACTGCAACAATCTGAAGGCCCCTGGTAACAGCACAGAGTTGTTGGTGCCTATAGCTGAGAGTGTATATGTTGAGGGTAAACACTGACAAAGAGATAGCGGGCATGTGTGTTAAAATTGGTTTTACAGCGCTTTGCAATTTTCCACAACAGTCTGCTTCCTGCCAACCTGGGACAACACTGTCTCCTTGAGGCAAAAAGACATTTGTTTGTATGCCCATCGCACATATGTGTTAAGCCTTGAAGAGTTCAGGTCAAGTATGGTTTAATTGATCCTACAGCTCCCTACCTGAACAGTGTTAGTCAGGTAAATGTTTGATTTGCACTGACATTAAGGGCCATACCTGGTGCGACAACAGCTCATAAAAATAAAACTATGGACAGGCACCAGAGGGGAGCTCCTGTCTGTAGGACAGCTGCAGTCTTCCCAAACAAGAGTTATGACCTCTATCACGGATGAAGAATTAAGATAAATCAAATATGTTTTTAGCAGAGCAGGAAATACCTCATCATGCTGCTTTTCGACATGACAGATTACTCCCTTGACAAAGAAGTGGAATGATAAACGGCTGGTCCAGTTTTAGCAAGGATGTCGCTGAGCTGCGTGTTTACCGAGATGATGAAGGAAAACAAAACCATTGGAAAAAAAATTAACCTGTAGGAAACTGAGTGCTAATCCCAGCTGTTCTCCACATCATATCCATACTCAACACGTGAGTCAAATGTGTTTATCAGCCATTGAAGCTCCTAACAAACAAAATACCAGTTACACAGGAAGTAATCTTTCAATTCTTGTCAGAATTAAAAATGATTTTTGCATACAACTGCTAACAATTTCATCTCAAGCATCTTGTGGTGAGGATGAATTTCACAATGAGTGCTTTAGGGCAACTATTTTTGTTGTGTTGTGAGAAGCTGCTGGCTTGCGGAAAATAAAACCAGAATACATCAATATTTCTGATTTTTTTGAAACAATATTTACAATAAGGCAGACAGAGGATAGATGTAGACTGACTCAGCAGCAGTAAGTGATTGTCAAACTGGAGAATACTTTACCCAGGTTGTTTTTTATATTGATAGGAAAATTTTAAACAAACATTTGCAACAGTATGTGGTGTATGTACTTCTTTTACAGCTTTGTCAACAAGCAACTGTCTTTCTGCACATATACTACCATGAACAGAACAGAATATGCCTCATCCTTAACAGCAGCTCAATTATTCACCAGAGCAGTTCAGTGTAGGCTCAAACTAGTTAGAGAACAAAGCGTCAGTGGTTATTTAATGCATAGCCGTATCAATTGAGCTTCAAAGTTACTGACTCTACCTGGGTGTGTGGGCCAGAGTGAAGCGCCGTCTCTGGAGGTTGATGCTGCGGTTCATCAGCATCTTTCTGAACAGCAGTGGGGAGTTTCGAGGAGACCCACGTGGGGAATCCTTGGGTGAATTCTTTGGGGATCCTCCAGGAGAGCTGGCTTTGGACCTTGGTATGAGCTGAATGACAGGTGGCCTGTTCATCCTTCGCTCTTGTGGCCTTTCCTCGACTTCGGCTTGCTCTTCTTCAGAAGAGCTCTCAGAGGTGAGCTCACTCATGGTGCATCAGAGGATGGCCAGCATTAAAGCAGTTGGTCCCTTTTCTTTGAGTCTTTCTTTGTAAGATGTATGGCAGTGGTTCTTAAGTCCTTGTGGTCATCTCTCTTGATTTTTCATGTAAAGGTAAATCTGCCTCGAGTCTAATGAGTTCCTCCTGATATTTGAGCCAAACCTTAAAATTTTCATGAAAACTCTCAAGTAAGCGTCTTGCAAAATCCACCAAATCCTTCCCCCCCAAAAAACAATAACTAAAAAACACCTCAGCCCTTCTCTGATCCCTTCCTAACTATATGGCAGACCGCCTGCCGGCAACAGACTCAAACATTAGTGTTGCTTTACTCTCCCTCCCTCTCCCAGGCTATGTTTACATTACTGCTAGGCCTTCCCTCTCTCCAACTAAATATGGGCGACTGATTTACAGGAACGAGAAGCAAGACAGATCACCTCCTCTTGCTTCTCTCTCCCTCTTTCCAAATGTCTACCCCCCCACCCCCACTCCTAATCGCACGGAGCAAATTGTTCATCAACGTCAAACAGTGCTTCATAATCACTTCCTCTGGTGTCTAAACATTAAGCCGTCGCCTGGCTCTAGCCTCAATTTTGCTTCTTTTTCCCTTTACTTTGCACACTCAGGCTTTCGCCATGCTCACCCAGAGGTGCTTTTTTGTTATGAAATATCCTCAGAGACTGCCCCTTTGCCTTTCACATGCTCTGAGTGTACCAGGAGGAGTCACATGAAGGGCCTCTGACTATAAAAAGCTGAGGTAGATAAAAGCTATAGAGCGACTGGGTGCTGTCACGATGGCGCTCTCTATCTGTGACCAGAGGCAATATCTTCATCACCAACCCAATCTGCTTGTTTATGGTTACAAACTAAGGAAAAGTTCTCCTGTGTTTTAAAATGAACATACTGAGAATCTGACATGATCTTGAACATCTGATTTAGGCCTGACACTGGTGATAAACGGATGGCAGGGAGAGTAGGGGTGAGAGAGTCTTTGGTTAAAGGCTTTTAATGGATATCCAAACTCTACTCTGCATGTAGACAGGGGAACTTGTTCTCATCCAAATGTAGCACTATTTCAGGGTCAAATACATGCCTAGATGTTTTGATCATACGTAATCATCAAAACATGCCTCAAAGGACATTGCAAAGCAAAACAGATGTGGCTTTTGATCTTTCCTTAAACTTCCATGACGCTCTAACACCAGTTTGACCAATTCAGCGTCACCACTACGTCTGTAAGGCACCGTTTTTTCCTCTGGGGAGACAGTAATGGTTCCTGACCTACTGTACAGCTCAGTCTGAAAGTCCCTCGCTGATGTGAGCTAGGGAACATGGTAAAGCATTTAGCTTTAGAGCTACAAATGTTTCTCATGAGTCGGTGGAGACCAAAACTGAGCTAAAAGAAGATTATGCATGTGTGCAAATGAGCAATGAAATGATGCAACTACCACACTCCCTACTTGGTGCCAGAGTTACTGGCCTGAAAAAGTTATTTTCTAAAATCTATAACCCAGTCAAATGTGGTATCTAGGCTGTCATCTACTGCTAGATCGGTCTGTAGCTCTGGAAATTGGCCAATCAAACTGGAACCAGTACCCCTCTGGTTAAATTACCACAAGGGCACAAAACTGTTTAAAGACAATGATGTTTAAAAGATTTAGCCACAAGACTGAAGCATTAATATCAAATATAAAAAATTTCAGTTACATTTGAAATTATACAAGTATTTACAGCAGAAACCAAGTCGGGTGTGGAATAATCATTCATTAATCGTAATCGAGGAAAAAGATTCAGTTAATCTTGATTTGGATTTTTGCCATAATTGCCGAGCCCTATTTGGGACTTTTTTTTTCAAGAAAATGGGAGAAAAAGCTGCGTTGTTAATCTACCGTTGCAATGCATAACCACATGCAGTACAGGCATGTGGGCCATAGCCTACAAGGAGGACTGAAGGCTTGTGGTGCTAGCTCTTCTGATGCACAGTTAGAAGACCAATTAGCCATTATTTACCTTCAGATCCAATGTTTGGCTGAGTAAATACATTTTGCTAAATTTAGTCTATCTTCTGAGATATTGAATTAATTGTGAATACGTATATCATTAAGTAAAGACGCATTAAAAAGAGCTTAATCAAATCACCTTTTGTTTTGTTGTTCTTAGCTCTTTATTCACACTGATAAGACAACACTTTCGTTTTAAGACTTTGGTCTAAAACACTTCAAAGAAATGAAAACTGATTTAAATCTGGGCTGCACATTTGAGAAGAGATCAGTCCTACAAACATCTGCACTTTGTTCAAACTCTGATGGATGGAGTGGGGGATGGTGACTTTTGATCCCATTTATGCAGTGCACTAACACAAATTTATATCTGATTTGGGCTTTGGGATACCAAGTGGTGTATCTTAATGCTTTATGTGGACACACCTCAATGCGTATTAAAAATGCTTTGATATCTAATAGCTCAGACTGCAAAGAGAAGTAGTCTAGGATACTTTCATTCACATTAGCTTGGAGATACAAACATAACACGCACTGAACCAGATTTAAGACCACCACTGACGTAATCTGCAGTACTCTACTTGTAAACTAAAACATGTCTTTATGTCCACCCAGCTGCACTTGGAGTGATAAGAATTCCATCGCTTTTTGCAGTAATATGAATCTGATGTTTTGGCCTCCAAACGACTCTTAACTTGGTACTGTTTTACTTATTTTAATGTCTTTAACTTTTCAAGACCTAAGTTATTTTTTAACCATTTCATCTTGCCTGGGCTCATTCGCTTAAAAAGCTTGGTTGTCAGCCTGTCACAAAGCATTCAGGGATAACAATATGGCCATTAGAAATCCAGCTTGTGGCAAAAAATTATCAAATATGGATAAAAAATTGATAAAAAACAGTTAATATCAGATCTATTGCTGTGGATTTCATCTTTAAAGTCCACAAAAAGTCACTCAAGTTCTGGGCTCGCTAGTGAAGCTTCTGTAAAGGCTATGAAGGCATGGACAGCAACAATGGAACAGCGTAGCAGCTAGCTTCAAGAAGGAAAAAGTAAGATGCTTTATGTATGTTTAAAAAATGATTCAAGTTTTTATAAACTGTGTCACTCTTGTCATATACAACAATGCTGTTTTGGAATTAAGACAACAACAAAAATGGTCAAAAAGGAAACCAGCTCTTAAATGGGAGCCAGCTCCTGTCATTCACAAAGGAAATCATCTCTTAGAACTGTCTGGTTTGCAAATGACACATCCTGGCTTTCTTTGTCTTGAACTGAGTGGTCATTTAATTTAACTCTGCAAGGTTATTTGCTAAATAGGACATAACCTTGTTCTTTAAAAGCATGATATAACAAAATGAGGGTGAAAAGCAGCTCAAGAGGCACTGCTAGAATCTCATCTTGTGAGTAATTAGCTCCCAATCATTCTTATTGCCAGCAGCTTCACTGGAGACAGCATACAAAGATACTAAGCTACAGCAAGACAGTCACAGAAATGAAGTATTGGCTGTTGTTTGCAACTGACTAGTGAGCTCTAATATGAGGTAGTCACTGAAGATGCACTGTCAATGCATATCATAGACAAACATATTAAACTGCAGTCACTAGATATCTGAATGCCCAAAACTGATCACTGAAGCAAAATGTAAACAGAGCCTTTGTTTTGATCTGACACTGGTGCTAAAGCATGACATTTACTGATATCTTCATTAAAATCATGTTACACCTTTAAGTTAGACTTCTCCTCTAGTCTGAATTTAAACACAGATATATCACAGATATGATTCCAAACCCATGCAAATGTGTCTCCATGGTTTCTCAAGCAACTGTTTTCAATCAAAAGAGTAAAATCTTATCAGTTATTTGTTTGCTTTTTGTTTGATGCCCACAAAAGCATCAGTAAGTATTGCTCTGACAGCCTGTTCTCTACTATAAACTTTCGCTGGTGGAAATTTGAAATGCTATGTTCTGATGGCTAAGTAGCAAAGAGAGAGCTTAAAACATCTATGGATAGTCCTGAGCCCAAACAGTTTCTGGCCTGAAGCACATCATTATTGCAGTCATGGGACGACAGAGGCAGAGGTAAAGATTTGCTCCCAGTTTGAAAAAAGGCCGACAAAAAGTCACATTCCTGTGGTGGCCCTTTCACAGGTCCTCAAGTGGGATGATCAAGTTAGAATCTAGTTCTGGTTGGATGGCAGTGTGAGATGGCATCCACGTGTATGCATAATCACATTACACTTTGGACTGCAAGTCGCTAAGAAGGAATCCTGATCGTCTGTCCACTGGGTCATTTTTGCAACACGTTTCATAATATCTTCTTTTATGTGCACTTTCCAATTTAGGTCAAACACACAATTTAACTCACATAGGAACACTTTTCTATCAACACATAAAG
Source organism: Cheilinus undulatus (assembly GCF_018320785.1). NCBI lineage: Eukaryota > Metazoa > Chordata > Actinopteri > Labriformes > Labridae > Cheilinus > Cheilinus undulatus. The sequence goes on from NC_054877.1 coordinate 31,660,292, forward strand.
AATTGTGCACTCCTAATTGGCAAAGCCCTGTTTATCCTAAAATAGGATACAGCTACCTCATGGCAAGGCATCCCATAAGGCGAGGGATCGCTTTCTGTGGCCCAGCCAAATGAGGGGGCTTGGAGGTCAGCAAAATCATGGTCCATTGTAAAGTCAAGCTATGTTAACCCTTTTTTCATCTGAATAATAACCATTATTAGCAAAGCAAAAAGTATATTTTGTATTCATTAGTACCATAGTATATAGCTTTCTTAAACATCAGAACCAAGTTATAGTTTTGCACACTTTACAGCTCCAAAATGAAGTGACTGGTAGCCATGATACTAGCACCAATGTTACTGATCCAACACACATGCATTCATGCCATTAACAAATCAGAACTGGGGACAGCCCATTCTCTGGGTTAGTCACGGTCCCAGTTAAATCTGTGGTCAGGCCTCCCTCATGGATCCATCTCTTAAAATTTTCTGACAAATTGTATCCAAAATAAAACAGCTAATCCAGAGCAGCAAAAGAGGCCTTGAAAGCAACATTATTCACAGCTAGAGTTTTTGATTGGTATGGTTAGACTATGTTCACAACTCTTCTCCAGGTGAGGTTCAAAATGGATATTAGCTTTCATTTGGGGTTGAAAATCCAGTCTGAGCCTTGATAAGGATAACATTCCTTTTAGGCAGGGCTGTACGTTAACTTTTTTTGCCCATAGCGCTGGTGCTACAGAGGTTGACAATCCTGTAACACAGAACAAAAAACCTGTAGCACAATATATCAAAGTCTTGTTACAGCTCTACAACCAACCAGTAGCCAAAATATATGCTCAGTAAGTGAAAGTACTTGAAAAACAAAACCAAAACAGCCCAAAATACAGCTCTCAATTAATGTCTAAAAAAGTAAACAGCCAGTCACAGAGAAGAGAGACGCTGACGGTTCATCTCCACATTCAGACACAAAACAAGAGCAAGCTGCTAGAAGCTGACTAACTTTATTGAAATGTTGGTGCTTAAGGACGATTAGAGCAATATGATTTGGAAATCAGACCTTGAGATCAGACAGAGGAGAAAATGAGCCCCATACTATTTGTTGCTGTACTCCTTTTGTTTGTATTCATCCATTTTTGTTACTTTTGGCAGGACCAACTGTCAGCTGAAGTCTTTTTCCATATACATCCTTTTTATTTAAACTTTAATGTATTCTAGAGACTGAAGTATGTTTCTTTGTTCATCCTTAAACTGTGTTTCAAGGACTGAAGTGTTAGGTCTATGCATTTATATATTTGTATTGATATCGGCTAAATTTAATTTGTAAATATCCCCATATCATATAAACCCCAATACTGTGCATTCCTAGTCAAACTAAGAAATAGAGTAAATTACAAGTTTTATGTTCTTATGTGGGCCTTTTTGATGGATTTCTTGCAGGCCAGTTCAAAAGGACCAAGGGGCACAGTTGCCCCACGGGCCATTGGACATCCCTTAAAGATTTACTGATACTCAGAGTAATAAGAAAACATGTCTAACATTATTAGAAATTCATTTGACACTGTTAGAGTTTAGTCGATATTGTACTATAACACTGGGTTCTGATGTTTATAGAGCTAATGCAAATGAACTGATGCTCTTTTCTAACACAGTGTAATCATAACATCACATCATAATATCTCCTAGCTTATTTCTCCATTCTTCTCATCCTTTCCATTTATGTACGAACGATCACAATGAGTTAACTGTGAGCGAGAGGACAGAGCCTTCAGTCTGCACTAACTTCTGATTAAAGGTTTGATGTATAAAACAATGCAGTTTCCCTTCGCTAATATTGTAGCCGCTGCTGTTTGGTTAACAAGCCAATACACACCTGAGTGTAGCATACAGGTCCGATATGACAAGGACCGACAGACAGCAGTGTGACGGAGAGATGAGGGAGAGAGAGAGAGACAGGAGCACAGAGGAGTAGATCAATACATCCAACGCTGCATAAACTTTATGTGTATTGTTAGGGTAAAGACGGCCCTTAGCCTGCCTCGTCTGAATGAGCTGCTGCAGGTCACTTTCTCACCATCGTATCAGCTGTGGAGCGTGGCCGCTCGTACTCCAGACGTGCAGGATTATGCATGGCAAGAGTAAATAGGAGCCTAACATTGTGCTTGAATTGAAATCTGCCAGAAATAAAAATAAATATTATAAATAAATAAGCTAAACCTAAAGTCTTATCTGCCTGGCATGCACGCACCTCTCTCGCTTTGTCATAGCACCTTTTCTTGTGGCATTTGTGACATATATGTCACACTGTACAGCTCTGCTTTTAGGAACTTCTTTTCATAAAGAAAGTCATGAGCATCTTTCTTTAACTTTCTAAGGATACTGATGAGGTCTTGCATCCTATATACTTGTCCACCTTGTTGTGACTAAATGTGACTATATATGGTGTAAGAAAACTCAAAAAAGCATGAAGCAAAATCAAATCTCCAAATCTGTTATTTATGTGAATGGACTGACATCCACTAAACTGCCTGGGTATAAAAGTCAGAAGCTGTGACAAATTTTAAGCATGGCTGTGTCGCATGTGTTGCTTCCAACATTCAGTGATTAAAACCCACAAAGATAAAAGTTTCTTAGCTATAAAAAGAATAAAAAAATCAACAAAACAACAGTATCTTTGTTCAAAGAAAAAGCCATATCAGATCACCTCTGACATGCTCTGCAGCAACCTGCGTAATCAAACAGGTCTGACTGCATTCCTTTAAAGCACAAGAAAAGAGATTAAAGGTTCAGCATTTATGTGCAAACACACAAATACAAAAAAAGCAAAGAGGCAAAAATGCTGCACACGTGTTTGCAGCATCAGCTCTAATGTTGTTGTGGTAACAATCACAAGAGGCTTGCTTGTCTGATTTGTCTTATGTGGTAGTTGTTCAGCATCGCTCTGAGAGGAGTACAACGCCTTGAGCAGGATGCTTCTTTGGATCACATGCTGAAGAGGCAAATCAGCTTTTTGTTACAAAAATAAGTGTTTATGCAATGATGAAAAATATTCATCAGGCACTGCTGATTTCTCTGTATTTAATTTGTGTTAGCTTACAAGAGTAAAGAATGCTCATGTCAGAGGCACTGGTTATTGATTGACCAAATACAAATGTAACCATTAATCTGGGAAATGTGCCAAAGGGTTTGGGAACTAGGAAAAAATTCACAGAGCCCACAGACACTTTCCTCTAATAAAAAACTGAGCATGCCGTTTGGTTTTAGAGTTAATAACAAGGGTGTCAACAACCTCATGTTGCTATTAATTTTATGCTTTTACCTATATGAGAGAAAAAAATGAATTAATTAAAAATGAATTTATAATGAGTGATGGGGCTTCAGTCCCTACAAGTGTCAGTGGGATCTACAAAAATAGTGTCAAGAATATACTCATATCATCAATCATTTATGAGTCATTTGCCTACATATATTAAAGAAAAGAAAGAAAGAAGGATATCCCTGACTGTTTCTTATTACTAGAAGAAGAAAACATTTACAAAACACTGACCAGAATCTGGTCTCTGCTAGTGATAGGGCAACCACCAAATGGCCAAAAACTTGCAGAAATATCTCTGAAATTAATGACATTGTTCAATCTTACTGTTTAGAGATAATAACAGTCATACAGGAGATAAGTTTACGGCCATGACAGACATACGTTTGTCTTCCATTTGTTATTTTGTTGTTCCTCTTGTCCCTCTCCTTTTGCTCCCCCCGTGTGGAGGATAAATGTCGCTAGTTCTGAGCTCATGGTGATTAATACTGTACTTTATAATACATCAGAAAGTACGTTCTTGAATGTCCCTCTTTGTAAAGGATCTTGAGATAACTTTGGTTATGAATTGGCACTATACAGACAAGGATTGATTGATTTGTAAGGTCAGTACTGGATTTTGAGATTGATGGTAGTTTTAGCACTATATTTTTAGGATATGTGCCAAAAGAAATTGGCTGGACAAGGGACGACCAACAAAAGGGAATGGATAGTGATTGGAAAGGGAATGTATGATGTGGAAAAGCTGCATTTTTAAAGACTCTGTAAGGATTAATTCTGTACTTTACTAAAGGGTTACAGCATGTGAGTGTGGAAAGGTCATAGAAAATAACGTTGTGCATGTTTTGTATATATTCTTTAATTATTATATATTTTTTTATTTATATACTTACTTTTTCTTACTTTTTCCTGTTGTTTTCATCTTGCTCTCTGTTAATAACTTGTTGAGTACACACTGGGTTTGTATGTAGGTGCTACATAGACGTCATGTGTAAGACACTCATACTTTTCCTGAGAACGAAATGTATTAAGGTGACATTGACTTGAGGTGTTTCCCACTGTATATTATGCATAAGGTGTTTTGTCCTTGTCACCACATCTGTGTATTATTCCCATACTATGAACATGACCCTTAACAAAAAGTAAACAACATGAGTGTATGGAATAATCCATATGACCTGTGTCCTCAGTTCTACATTTATGTTGTCATACTGCAAAAGTATTAAAATAAAGTTTCAAGAGATGTCAGAGGAGTAAGGAAATAGAGAAAAAATGCACCAAAAAAACATAGAAAGACAGTGACTGTAGCACATGTAATTATTGACTCACAAGGCTCTGGAGATGCAGCTGGTCAGGGTCCCCAGGCTCCTGGAGGGCTTCATGCCGCCAGTTAAGTAATCGAACAGGGGCCCATCCTCTTCCTTGGGTCTTTCCTGCACGGAGGGTCTGCAAGACAGCCTAGGCAGCTGCAGGGTTCCTGAGAAGAGCCTCTTTACTGCACATGGGATGTAGGGATCCTGGAGAAGGTTGACAGAGGAGGGCTGCTCCAAGGAGTCCCATTTTCTCTGGATAATAAAGATAAAAAGAAAGTGTGATGGAGCCGAGTGAAAGGGAATAGTGACCTTGAAAGATAAAATTCAAAAGTACAAATTTGGCTGATATTTTTCAAAGACTCAGTAATATAAATTTGATGAACTAGTAAAAAAACATTCATAAACGCAAGGACTTTAGATACTATGTAGTTGAAAAAAACACATGAAAATGTTACTCATATATGGTCTGTTTGTAAAAAGGGAAATAAAAAGAAAAACTTTAACATTGGTATTTATACAATAAAATGATTGAAAAATCAATAAATTAAATAAAGGCCAAGATTTGACTTTGCTAAACTTCTTAAATAGAAAAAAAAATTAAAGTTAAGGCTCAAACAGGGCTGTTTAGCGCTTTTTAAATAAAAGTATGAAAAGTCTCACACAGAGCACTCAGGCTTTATTTTGAGAAGGTTTATCTGATTTTAGGTCCTGAGACCCAACAGTATCACCTTGGACACAATAGACAGTTCTCAGAATGAGGCTGTGTTTGGGATTTAGCTCTTTAGGCATCTCTCTTTAGCGTCAGAGCAGATAACAGTCCTTGTTTTCTGCTCTATCCCGTGACATTAGCGCTGGTGCTGCTTGGGTCACCTTTACACAAACAATCCTCAACAGCCTCTGGCTCGATTATTGAAGATTTCTGACAGAGTGAACAATTTTAAGAGCAACTTAACAACCCGTGTCTCTTTTAATGGGAAAAATACTTCAAGCTTCTGTGAGGAGTGTTTTGCCTGTCATGAAACACACTGATATCAATATTGGTGCCTTTTTATGAGCTAAACAGCAAACAAGACCGTCAGCAAAAAGGCAGATGTTTCTCAAAAGTTATTATTAATGTCTGAAAATTTGTGACAGGGTGTCAAAATAAGAGATTATCAAAATATTGCTACATGTATGATGTCAAGGGGAAAAAACCATCATAGAGATAGCATACTGTTTTGTCAACAGAGGCTGCTAACAACACATACATTAAGTTCTTCAAAGGAGCTTCAGCATCTGGTTAATTATGTTAGATAATAGTAAACGCCTTTTTGAGAGATTCCCAAAGCTCTTAGTCTGATCTAATGTATTCAAAATATTGCTGATAACCTGAAATTGTAGAGACTTGGCTTATTTTCACACAAAAGGTCCCATTAATCCTCTACATTAATTTGGAGGGCAGAAACGTTCAGAACAATACATAAACACTATTACATAATCAGAGCAGGCAGGAGACCAATCATATGATAATAGTCTAATAATAACAGGCAGTGTACTTCCATATTAATGCTGCTCTCTTTTAAGTTCTGAAATATTAACAAACAAAAATGTATAGATATAGTTGATTGATTTCCTTTAAATCATTTTGTAATATTCGTTATTCAGCCTTACCTCTGTGAAGTTGAAAAATATGGATGAGCTATTTCTCCGCATGTTTAAACTAGTGCTATTTCAAACTACTACTGCTGGATCATGGGAATGAGACAACTGTGAAGGAAATACCACAGAGGTGGACAAAGATACCAACATTTCAGATCAGATATGAAGTAAACTGTTGCACCATTACTTATTTGGTCTCAATAAACAACTTTTTCCCTACTTCATTAGCACACTGTTGGTGCATCTTCAACAGCAGCCTCTACCCTTAAAGTAAGAAAGGGGATTGAATGTTGTGGAAAATACTCAGAATTAATCCGTTGATAAGGGGAGAGGGGATTTAGAGTCTGAGATTGAGGCGGTGGAGCTGCCTGCATGACAGGTCATTATTCATGTGTGTCTATCTGACTGAGGAATCAGTGGTGTTCACGTATCTAGACAGTCTGGTTGGGCAAGGCTCTGGCTTTAATCAAACTGCTGCCCACAATCTGTGCAACTTTTTATAATGTACTGTAAACAAGGCTCTAAATTAATTTACTATTTTCAGAAGGATTTGTGCCCATTATAAACATTTATAGTCTTCCTCAGAGATGTTATGAACTTTAAAGACCCTCCCTTTTCTGTATCATGTGTGTCTTATTTTGCTTATTTATATGTGTATGTTTTTATACTTTGAGTTATTATATATCACATAAACAGTATGATGAGTTTTTCAGGATGATCTAGCAAGCTTTACTGGCTTTGGTGGGAAGATATACAGCTCTGAAAACAATTAAAGGCCACTGCAACAATGTGCTTTCCTCTGGTTTAACAACTCATATGTTTGTGTTTGGATAAAGTAAACTATTTCACTTTATTATATATAAAATTTATCCCAATTTCCGAATGAAATATTCTGACCTAGGAATTTTATTTGCATAGAGAGAAAACCAAATGATGCAGCACGTGCCAGACTGTGAGTAGTGCAACAAAACAAGCTTAGATTCATTTTTGAAAACAGGATACAACTAACTTGAAAGAAATAATACAATATTATTTGAAATGTTAACAAATTGAAAGAACTGTTTTATAAAGTAAACAGAAAAGAAATGTTCTACTTTATTCAAACACAAAATTTAAAGAGATAGATAAAAACACATTCTTTCAGTAATAAACTTTTTAAGACTGATAATCAGTTCTTTCAGTGTTCATATAACTTGCTGTTTGTTTATCTCTTTCAACAGTGGACTGAAGGTTGAGGTTGTGAAAAAATGGCGCCATCTTAAGGACGATCTGAACATTTCCTTTTGCCAGACTTTGCACAGGACACTTGTACTACCAAGAACATCACGAGTGAAAATGCTTCAAAAATTATTTATAGTTTCAGAGGATGACAGTTTAATGATGACACATTTTTTGTTAAAGTACACTGTATTTGTGTGAATTTTAAAGTGAGGTGATTGTTTTTTTCCCTTTATAAAATCATTTTAAAATCACAGATACAAAAATAATTCATCACATTCTTCAGTGTTCCTTATTTATAGGCCACACCTTGAACAGAGCAGGCTTATAAATGTGCAGCGCTGCTCCTTCACTTTTGGCAGTAGCTTCTGTAGTGTTTCTTTTGGGGGCCTCCACAGGCTGCTGGTTTGGGGCCCTGGAAAAACAAAAAAGTAGAAAGCTTTAGTCTTAAAGAAGGAGATCCGTACTGAGGAAACAACAAACTAACTTAGAAATGCCTAGGTGCTTAGAAAATATAACCAGACAATAATATCAAAAAGGAAGGGGTGGTGTACACGGCGTCAATGACTAACTGATCAACTGCACAGCTGTACCTTGTACATGCTGCAGACTAGATTGAAGAGAGAAGTCGTGGCCTTCTCCTCCAGGTCTTCTGTGTGCACCTGAAAAGTAAATACAATTAGAAAACCAAGTAGTACTTCAGCGAAAAAATAAGGCACATTTGCTGACTGTATTTTCCACAGCAAGACTTGTAAGGTGGGTTAAAATGAAAGCATGACAAAAAAATCTTCAGGAAAGAGTCCACTCCACACTGTAAATGTGATTTAAACCAGTTATATGCCAGCTTTAAAGAACTAACTTGACTTAATTTAAAGATCTCAAACAGCATTAACTACAAGTTAATGTTAAAAGAGGTCACCCTGTTTTGGAACTGGCTTGCAGGTTTTATTGCTAACAACAGCATTTTGTGTATGATAGGAAAGGGTGTATAGAGAAAAAGGCAAACAGACAAACAAGGACTACTGCAGAACATTGCATCTGAACTATGGCTTTTAAAGTTCATCAACAAGGTTGTAAAATAAGGTGAATTTTAAAGGTTGGTATGTGAAACTGAGCTTACTGTCATTAAGATGTATAAAATTTAAAAGCTGAACTTCTAAGTGACCAAAAAGTCATATGATGCTATAAACCATCTGTTACTCTGTCTTGAGGGAGTCGAAATTAGACTTTGTGGCAGTGTTTTGTAGTAGATACAGGCTTTTATCTGGACATGGACAACTTTTCCTGTAGGGTGATGAAACAGAGAAGACTTTAATGACCACTTACCAGCTGGCCTTTGTGAGCAAGACTGCTGCGTCTGATAAACAGTGTAAAATGACAATGCACTTCATATCAATGAACTCTAAATGGTGGCCTGCAGGGCAAGTCTGGCCTACTGGTGCCAGATATCTGAGCCCATTTTCATAAACACTCAACTCTTAACCCACAGTGCAGTGCTGTGAAAAAAAGTATTTGTTTGATGATCTGAAACATTTAGGTGTGACAATTATACAAAAAAATAAAAAATAAATAAAATAAAATCAGAAAGCTGGCAAGTTCTTTCACTGCACTGTAGCTTAGAAATTTCAAGTGGAGTCCTAGCTTGAGAGTGATTTAGGAACATTATCAGAGCTACTTCCTTGAAGTTGCTCTTAGTAAGTAGGCGGAGTTGACACTGTGGCTAGGTATGACAGATTGTTTTAAAAGTTGTGATTGGCTGATCCACACAGAGAGAGAGATAAAAAAGCCATATGTAGATTGCAAACAACCTCCATAATGTTCTAAAACGTGTCCCTTTACAGCAGGCTTTTAACATGCTGACAGATTAATCAGCATGTGAAGAGCCTTTACTCAGTGAGCGGCTGGACCTTACATTGCACTGAGGTAACTCCAAGGACTTATAAGTCTGCATGAAGAGTACTTGTCTGCTGAAAATTGTATAATTAAAAAGAATAATTCCAGTCAAGACCCTTTTCGTTATCTCTGTGATTTGTGACAGATTTTTGACAGAAAACAGTAAATTTAATCCCAGACTTCTGTCCCTCTGCCCTGGTGCAGAGCCAGGAAGCCATGTTCTGGTCATAGTTCACTGTAAGGTTGCTAGAATGCTTGTCTGTTTTTCAATCAAACCAAGCATAGCAGGAACAAACATCAGGTGAGTTTTAATCCATATTTTGCCTGTCTTTAGTCCTGGATGATTATAAGAAGCAGACTGAGGCTCTGTCTCTCTCAAAGCAGCAACAGTTCAGTCCCCCCTGCAGCATCCTAAGGCAGATACGTGCCTCATTTTTCCCAATTTTGGAACCTAACTTTATATACTGAGAGATGTTTTCACAACAGAAATTTGGCCTTGGGGTTCATTACAGCAGGCTGTCACACAAGAAACTTAAAATTCATTTTTTAAAAATCATTTTACAGCAAAAGTAATGATAATTTAAACAATACATCTATATTTTTTTTATATTGTAAAATTTGGGAGAAAGTCTGGATAATATCTGCCCTCTGCTTGATATTCTTAACACAACAATAGGAAAAATGGATTAAGGAACCATATTTTACAAACATAATTATGGGATCATTTAAATAATACTGGGGAAAAAACTATAACTGGGTGTCCAGATACAAAGTCCCAGTTCTAGTGTTTTAAGAAATAAATAAATTTACTTTTTTCATAATAGTAATTATTTCATCATAACATATAGCAAGCGTTATACCTCCTTATATTCTTGTAAGGTTTTACATATAGAACTCCATTTCTCTTTTTAATTTTTCTATTAAAGCTTTTTTAAAGAAACCAAGTTTCATGGGTTGTAAAATCTCTTCTGACAACTCTGAGTTCTAAATAACGCAACAAGCACACCTGTGCAGTCTAGAAACAGGTGACCTCAATTTGCCTCACATTCTAGTGAGGAGAAGATTTCACTGCATGTTCTCTATCACCAAGCAGTGTTTTCTTATGTCTATCATGAGGATCAAAATCAGTAACTCATTTTAGTCTTGTTTTGTTAGGAGACACTGAAAATTATTTGCATTGTCTGCATTTCAAGATTCTCCTTCTTTAGAAAATGAGAATTTAATTAAAGCTACAGCAGGCAACATGATTTGTTAAAACAAAGTTTGATCATTTACGTCACCCGCAATATTAAATTGGATTTTCCTTTAAATAAAGGTGTTTCTTATCAGTGTCTGTAAGTGCCTGCTCTTTAGTATTTTACAGGTGCATTCTAGGGCATTTTATGTCTTTAATGACAGAGGATGAGGAAAATGGATAGAATTGGAAACAGGGATGAGAAAGTGGGGGAGAGACATGCGGTAGAGGAGCAACAGACTGGGCTTGAACCCATACACATGGGGCACAACCAGCCCACTGTGGCCATCTGTGCCCTGTATTATTTAAAACAACTTCTGGCACGCCGGTAGTTGAGTGGTTAAGGCGAATGCCATATATGCAGGTGACCCGGGTTCAAATCCAGCCCGTGGCACCATTTCCTGCGTGTCTCTCCCCGCTCTCTCCCCTGTTTCCAACTCTATCCACTGTCCTGTCAAAAAAAGGCCAAAAATAAATCTTTAAAAAAAAAAACAAACAAACAACTTCTCAGTCTTGATCAAACAATAAGTCAGGGTCAGTTTGCATTTAACCAGCCAATCACAGCAAAACTTTCATCATTTGGGTCTCTCATTGTCTCTCCTCACTTTGGTTGTGCTTGTAGACACACAGAACAATAGTTGTGCTGTGCACACCTGCTGCTACTTCTTAACTTTTCTGGTATTTGTGTCAGTGTGTCGGTCTTCTGAGTCGTACTTAACTAGCTGTGTGGAATGAACAGCAACAGTGTCAGCGGCTGGCTTACATGTTTAGTGTTTCATTCAATGGGTGGAACTTTGCAGAGTGATACAAGGTAGGGAGGAACAGGCAAAGGTGTTTTCCACTGGAATGTTCACGTTGCTTACTTTAAGAAAAGTTAATGTCATTCAGACATAAGAATGCACAGTACTGGCATCTTATGCCAAATATCTTTGCCTGTGATTGTGAGATCCACCACTTGTCTACTGAAAGGTGATGTGATCAGCTCGTCTTTGGCGCCTGATACTGCTGTTGACATTGCTCGTGTGATTGAAGCGTGACAGCTCCTGTTTCAGGTTATCATTCCATTGATCTAAGGTTTAGTGGCAGCATCTTTCATGTTTCACTTTGGAGTTATGTTAAGAGCTTCACCTAAATCAGTCACAAATAACCTTCAAAGCTTTTACCTTTAGATTAAAGGTAAAAGACCTGAGGCAGCTTCAGATCATAAAGTAACTGTAAACTGTAACATCACAAGCATCAACACACTAGATCCTCACCCCATTAATGGTGACCCACGGCACATAATTGTGCGGAGGGTTAAGGGCTTTAGTCTTCAAGGCGTTCTGATGCATCAACTGATTTCCCAGATCCCCTTTCACACAGCCCATTACTGTGTCCCACTTCAACTGAGGGCTGTAGAGTCCAATACACTAGAAACAATAAAGGGAAATGAAACCACTCAGTGACGAGGCTGGCATTCACTTAAAAGAAGAAGTAGAAAAACAAAAAGGGATAAAGAGACACCAAAATGAGTAATTGTGCAGACACATTTGAAGTTTCTCACACTCTGTGCTGACTTAATCACATCAGTGGAGGATTCCATACAGAAGATTATCGGCAAAGCCGCTTTGGTCATGTTCAGCAAACAGGCCTAAGGGAAAAAGGCAATCATAAACAATAAATGATTTACATCACTCTGACACTTCTGAAAGACTCACTCAAATTAATTAGAAAATAATTCATTTTAAATACTGTGTATTTTCTCTGAGAAACTCTAATGCTCTCAAAACACCTATATTTGCAGGAACCCACACTGCATGCTCTAGATTTGTGTGCCTATAATAAGGCAGATTACCTGTAATAACAATATTAGCAGCTTTCTATTCTTGGGCTTTTGGGTTGTGACTTTACCTCAATGAAGTTGCCCAAACATTCCTCTTCTCCATGCTGGCACTCATAAATATACTTATGTCCATCAAACGTCTCCTAAGGAGGGAAAAAGATCCATGTGTAAAAAGTATACACAATATTACAACCAAAATTTTCAAATGTCTCACATGGTAATCCTTTTGTTGACAGAGAACCAGGTGCTTGATTCTGTTCACTTCTTACCTCTGCATTACCATAAGGCACTAAAGTAACCGACATGATATCATTCAGCAAGAGCCATGTGGGGAAGAGCATCTCAGTGAGGAAAAGTCTGCAGCCTGGGCACAGACTCTCGTAGTACAGAGCCACCTCGACTTTACTTTCAGTTGGATGGGATCGGGTGTAGTTTGACAGAAGGCAATGCTTCAAAACCTAAACAGTGAGGCAGAGGAAGGAGGTTAGTTCATGTTTGATACGTTCATGACCTGTTTGTCTGCATTGCCATCTTCCTTTTGATATGCAGCTTTGGTTATGTATCATATAACTACCAAAATTCAGCTGGAAGGTGGCCTGTACCAACTTGGCAATGACATATGAGATATGTGCTTCTAGTTGTGCATATCCGGGTTTGTGGTGAGTGTGCCTGAGAGCGCATTCAGGTAAAGTTGAAACATCTGGGGGGCAAACAGGAAAATACATATAAAAGTGCCCTCACGTTAAAAAATAAATAAAAAATACTTGAGTCGGCAAAAAAATCACGCCAGACAAGCTGAGCTGACAGACTTGACACCCTACAATGCCAAAATGTATACTACAAAATTAAGGATGTGCTGATGGTTACGATTTGTGTTAGGTTACATAGAGCACACCTGTTTGGTAAGTTGTTTTCCAGTGAGTGACAGGCTTATTCCCTACGCATTTATCTAATGATATATCAGAGACCGTCATTTTATAATTCTTTTAAAGGGATAAAACTCTTGGAAAACTTGATATAAAGGACTTCCGATTATAATGAAACGGGGCTATCCCTGATGCGCGTGAACCCAACTGTCAAAGGCGGTAACATTTTTAGGACTGAAACTGACTTTCTACTCAGCCGAAACATGTATAATACCGTCGAGCACCCCGCTTTATCCTTTACATGTCAGCTAACCCCCCAATCTAAATAAAAGTCCGAATTAAACATAATTTCGTTTTATCGGTTGGACTGAAAGCGGCATTGCAGTGACGTCACAAAAATGCAAATGAGAACGCCCGACTCCGTCTGCCATTAAAGACGACTTTCTGTTTTACTATAGCTGTCTAGCGTCACGAATAATTACAGCAATCCCCAATATGAATACCGATACGTTTATCTTGCGTTAAGCTAAGGCTGTAGTTATTTTCGCTATTTCGCCAGTTAGCAAAGCCAGCTGGTACACTGACTGACGAGTATTGCTATGGTATCCTATAATACTGGCGTAACGTTGGTGATTTACACGACAAAGGTAGTCACTTACAGGGACTACAAACGTGAGGATTTTTTTGCCCACAGAATCCCCGCTCTCAAATTAAGCCAGAAAATACTCTCTATTACATTAGTAAACTTACCCCGCACTGGACAGCCGAGTCAAAAGACGAGCACCACTCTGACGGAGGACGGGAGCAAGAAGAAAGGGAGGAAAAAGTGTCACCACTACACTGACAACTAAACCAGACAGTTAAAACAAGTAGCACAACAGCCTTCATCTTCAACTGCAGCGTAACACACTTTTAGACAAAGTTTGAAACACCACAACACTGGCCAACTTTCCGCAGGACCATGAAACTTTAAATACAATCCAAGTGCTTCCTCGTGGAAATAACCTAATTTTTGATTGGCTCCCGATCACGTGATAAAAGCGGCGTCACTTGTTACTCAGTGCAGACTCCTCTGTTCTTGCGGTTTTAAGGAAGCAAGATGTAGTAGAAATTAAAAATGATGAATTTTACAAGCACATTGATTTATTTCGATATTTTTCCCAGCCTAAAGTTATAAGTTGTACTGACTTTGTAAGCTTTTCCTCTGTATAATTTAATTTTTTTAGAGGTACGTTATGTGATACAGACATTGGAAAAACTGTTTCAAAAATATTGCATACACTGCACATTGAAGAATTGGGTACAAATATACATTTATTTTTGTATTCAATAATCTGAATATATTCATACCAGTATTTACTATTCAGTTACGTTATTATTACAGACAGGTTAAATGAGGTTTTGGGAGTTTTGCACACAGAATTAGTTGTTGTTGAGACTTATGAAACATTTTTTATATTAGTATCAATTGAGGCTGAGCAATTAATGGATGTTTAGATTAAATTGAAATTTGTCTTACAGCAATTTTCATATTGCAGAAGGTGCAAATTTTTTTTTTCTTTGACGTTAAAGAGAGAAAACCATCTCTCCCTACAATACAGTTCATATTGAATTTGTAAAATAACAGATTTTTTTCAAAACTGTTCAGCCTTTGTGTAATCTACCAAATACTGTTTGTATAATAAAGGTGATGTTATAATATATGAAGTTACATAGAACGTTAAATTATGTGTTGTTAAAGTATGTCACCTGCAGTATACTAGATGTGTGGAAACTGCTTGCACTGATAAAGACAAAGAAAAAAATAGAAATGATTGTTGTTCTTGTTTTAAGGGATCATCTTCTTGGTACCATCTAGCTCATTATGAAATCATGTATCAGCTCACTTCCTAGTTCATCAGCCTTGCTTAAGAAGAGTCATAAGGAACAAAACTTAGTCAAAACACCACAAGCCCTTGAATACTATAAAAAGATTTACCTGATGACTCTCACATGATCTGTCTCAGACTGCCTCTAAGGACAGACACAATAAAAGCATATGAGATAGAGCAAGACTGCATGAATCATACTGCTTCTTCTCTGTGTTTATAACATTATAAGTCAAAGATCATTTAACAAAATAATATGAACATTTCTCTTTCTTTTAAGGCCTGATATTTAATTGTATAGCACAGGTATAAGTTTGTGTGACCTTAAGTTTGAGTTCTTCTGGCATTCTCAGGAGGTTTCATCTAAGTTTCACTTCCCTAAAACATATCCACTTGCTGTAGCCTTCTTTAAGCAAACAGAAGTTATTTCCATATTAACTGAGCCTTAAAAAATCAGTATTTGTCTTGATGGCCTTCTTGCACAACTGTACTGTTTTTTTCATTACCCCTATCATACATTTTGTATTGTACTGCTTTGTAAAGTCTGTTTGTTTTTTTTTTAAGTTTATTTTATGAAGTCTCTTATAGCATGGTACTAATGTATGTGAAAATGGACTTGGCGCTAAACTTTGATTCTGCTTTTGATTCGGTGTTGCACTGCTAAATAGGATTTTAGGATGTTTTAACTTCTGCATATGCAGTTTGTGATTGTTTGCCCTCTAAATGAAATATTCTCAGTTGATTTTTCAATAACTTTATTGTCAGTTTGCATATTTTTACACATTCCTATATGAAAACATTATTTTGTCTCTTTCTTTTTTTCTTCCTTATAAATGAAGCCTCCCTAAGTTTGCACCACAGATAAATGATGGCATAATTTTTAAGACCAGCTGAGTTAGCAGATATATAAGTAGGTCATGTAAAACACCAGTATGTGAAAGTGTGATCCTCATAAAGCAAAGGTCAAAGACAGAGACAGTACTGAACTTCATTTCATATATCTTTTATTGTCTTTTAAATCATTGCATCAGCCTAAAGAAAGAACCGTACAGATGAACGAGTACCTGTCTGAGGACAAACATAACTCTGAAGCAAGCTGTACACAAGAGAGAAAGAAAAAAAGATGTGTTGCATCTGAATTAAGACAGACCAACGGAGGGAGGGAGGATAACACAAGAGAAGAAGAAAACCATCTTTTTCGTGCATAGGGGGGTTGGGTCGTACCTCAACCATTACGCCTCTACTGGCTGAAACAACAGTGCTCCCTCTGAGTTCAATTGCACTTTGGTGTAGAGTAGCTTTTACTTCTTTTGTTGATTTCGAAAGAAATTAACCAAATTTTTCAGTCATTTACAAAGAACTAGGCATTTGCAGCTGGGGTTTATTGGGCAACTTATTAGGCAATATTATAGAGCAGTGAATGGTGTGAAAAGCTGGACTGAAATCCTCACTGCCAACTGCATCCCTGCCAATCTCACATCCTAAGAGTAAAGTTGAGTCTTCATTATGAATTACTGTACACTGGTGAAATTATGACACCATTTCCATCAGACTAATCCAACAAATGGCAGAATCCAGACCAGTGTCAAGTTTGACAGCTATTTTCAATTTTAGTTTTAGTCACATTTTAGTCATTTCTACCATTTATAGTTTTAGTCGACAAAAACTCAAAAACATTTTAGTCTAGTTTTAGTCTATAAAAGTCTTCACATTTTAGTCTCTACTTTAAGTCAAGCATTTATTCTCTTGCATTAATCTGGTACCAAGCCATGGGAATGTGGTCTATGCACTCTGCCAAACTGCAGTCTCTGCTTTCTACAGCTGAGAGGCAAAAGAGATACAGATGCATTGTTTTTTGACAGATTCACCCACACTGGACAAATATCACGGATTTTGAATGTCTGATGAAAACTAAATTACATTTTAGTCAAGTTTCAGTCATCTTGACGAAAACTAAACTTACTTTTTTTTAGCTTTAGTCATCAAAGATCTATTTTTGGTAAGTCTTAGTCTAGTTTTTGTCATGGAAAAAAAGGCTGTCAAGAAACATTTTTAGTCATATTTTTAGTCGACAAATTAACATTGGTCAAGACTGAGAAGTGAAGATGCCACAGTATTAAATAAATGCTGAAAGGATGTGAAAGTGCAGGGTTGGGAACAACTTCTTAATTTTTAAGGGAAATTACGCAAAAGCTGAGACTATAGTGGAAACACTTTGGCCAGAATCTTACAGTGCCTATAAAAAGTATTCACCTCCTTGGATGTTTTACCCTATCAAAATCATGGTCAATATAATTTGGCTTTTTTGACAGAAAGATTTTACAATAAAAACTCTTCAATGTACAAATGAAAACAGATTTCAAGTAATGTCATTTAAACAAAAAATATGTAATGTAAATTAAGTGACTGCATAAATATGCAAGTCCTTTAAAGTGACTGACCTAATTCAAAAGAGTCCCAGCCAGTTGGTGCTAGTAGTCTCACAAATAGTGAAATGGGTACCACCTAAGTGCAGTAAATGTGTCTCAAGTGATTGTAGTATAAAGACACCTGTGTCTGGAAGGTCCAGTCACTGGTTGATCAGTATTCCTGCCTACCATTAGAACACTTGTATTAAATCTTGACTAGAGTTTGCCAAAAGGCATGTGGGAGACTCCATGGTCAAGTGGAATAAAGTTCTTTGGTCTGATGAGACCAAAATAGTGCCTTTTTGGCCATCAGATAAGACATCATGTTTGGTGGACACAAACTCTGCACATCACCACAAACACACCATCCCTATTGAACAGCACAGTGGTGGCAGCATCATGCTGTGGGGATGCTTCTCAGCAGCCAGCCCTGGAAGGCTTGTACAGGTAGAGGGTAAAATGAATGTGGCAAAATATAGGAAAATCTTATTCAGACAAGGTGAATGTTCTGGAGTGGCCAAGTCAATGCCAAGACCTCAATCCAATAGAGAATTTGTGTCTGAACTTTAGAGGGGCTGTTCACACCTGATCCCTGTGCAACCTGACAGAGCTCGAGCAGTTTTGCAAAGAAGAATAAAATAAAATTTCAGTATGCAGAAAGCATACTTATCCACACAGACTCAGTGCTATGAAGCCAAAGGTGCATCTACTAAATACTGACTTGCAGGCAGATGCCCTCACTTCTTTTACCTTACATATTTTTATTTAATTGACATGTCTTTGTAGAACTTTGTTTTCCCTTTGACATTAAAGACTATTTTTCTTGTCAAAAATTCCAAATTATATTGACCATGACTGATTTATAAAATCACTAAAAGGGGAAAACACCCAAGGGGGTGAATACTTTTTATAGGCACTGTGTCATCAACCTATACAGCTTTTGATTACACTTTTTATTGGGTTTGTAGTGCAAAGTCAAGAGTAGTGTGCCTTTTCACAGCTAGACTCTATTGTTGTTCTAAATGTGAACGCAAGCATGTTCACAAGAAGCATGTGTAGCTATAAGTCTCGCCATGTGAGCACCACCTGCTGTAATTTCTTTGAGCTAAGTCCATACAAAGGGAAACACCTAGGAAATGTGAAAGCGTAGATGAAATAAACAGCAAAAGATCAGGCTCAGTGACAGGTGAAGTAGTCAGCTGGAGAAGAAAGACATTGTGTAGTTTTGAAACTGAGGGAGCACTGTTCTCATTTTTTTTTTCAAAAAGGAAGCAAACAGAAAAAAAAGAACAAGCAGTCATAACATTTTCAAGTTTAAAATGACAGAAAATCATGAAATATAAATCAATCTATCGCGACCACTTTGAGGGACAGACAGACTGATTCTCAAACGCATATTTACTATTTGGTTAATTACATTTTGTAAACATTTGTGTTTCTTTTTTCTGTATGGAGGAAACAATTTCAAGCTAGCTTATTTTTTCTTTATAGGCTCTGTAAGGTTATCATTAACAGAAATGAACAAAACAAACAAAAAATAACCAACACTGGGACAAACAAATCTATGAGCTTTAAAAAAAGCCAAATAAAAAAAATACTCAGGCACCATAAAAGAACACTTTCTAATGCCATCATTGTTCTGTGTGAAGGAGTGATAATGAATTGTCTAACCGTGTACTTTTATTCTCTAATAACAACCATTCAGCAACCACAGAGATCTACAATAAGAAAAAACAGTGGTAAGATGGTTCACTCTGTTACAGAATAGTGTCAGATCTCTGTGGCAGCATCCTAAGTGTGTCTTTTGTGGTGCGACTTAAACACTCCATCTACTCACAAAAAATCTTCCAAATGACAAATCAGACTTTTACGTTCACAACAAAAAAAAGCAAAAAACTCTAATATTTAATAAATGCAAAGCAGCCAAGACTGCATTTAACATATAGACTCAGCTCTGTAAATATTAACACATGTACATAAGCTTGCTTCATCCTCTGAATGCACCTGATAATCATGCTGAAAAGATTACACGTCCGTCCGTCGACTGTAACCGAGACGTTTTAATGAAGCTTGCTGCAGCTGATTAGTAAAAATGCTCACTTTTCAAGAACTGCTAGAACATAAAGCAGCCACGGAGCAAGTCAAAAGATCATGTCACATCAAAGCCTCTGTCTGATTTGTTTCAAGCACAATCCAAATCAGAGCAACATCATCCAAAAATATAGATATCTAAGTATATATTTCAAAATATTTATTCTCTATCATTCTTCTAGACACCAAATATACGTGTTTTTCTTTGTGAAAGATGTGCTTCCTGTGTGAGGCCGTTTCAAGAAATATCATTTACAGTGTACCAAAGCTGATGAAAAAATATTCAATATCTTGAGTGATCTTTTGTCAAATAGAAAAGCTTTCCAAGAAGCTCTGACACAAATGCATATCTGATAAATGAGCAGGATGAAAGCTTTGAGAGTCAGAGGAACGTCTGCCACATGTGAGATTTCAGTCTGAACTCCAAGTCAAAGCGTAAAAAATAAAGTCTTCATCCCGTCTCACTGCCTGACCAGGTTTCATTGCTACTGAAGTTGCATTGCTTCCAGCTTTAAAACATCTGTGATTAACATGGCATATATGGCAGATGGGAGTGTGTACCTACACTGCAAAAATGTCCATCTTAACAAGAGATGCTGTTTATTCTTCCCAGTTTCATTCAAGCAAAACTTTCAAAATGAGGCAGAACAACCTAGATCATGAACTATTCAGGAGAACGGATGTGGGAAAAGCTGCAACTATCTTGTTGAAATGGCAAGAATTTGCAATAAAGTGTCTTCTAAATTATGTTTACAGCTGTCTTGTTTAGCCAAACCAGCCTAGAAAGACAAAGTTTTCAATCACTGCTAGCTGTGCATTTTGTTCCTACTTTCACATGCAGAGCCTTAGAGCTACATGTATTAAGACAGTTGTTCTCAACGAATGGGTCGAGACCAACAGTTTCAAAGAAAAGCTCTCCAGATTGAAATTTCACAATACCAAAGTTTTGAATGTTTAGACAGCAATAATGGTAAGAGAAACATGCTCCTGCAAAACGACCTTTAGGAAATATGGTCTTGCTTGTCTTGTTGAGTTGGACAATTATTGCTGTGTGGACACAGATTGCATAACGAGCCAGCAGCTCTTCTTAAACACGGTTTGAAAGTATTACAGTTTGTACAGCCCATAAAGTCACACTAATTCTACATTGAAAACATTACAATCAGTCAAAAGCATCAAAATTACGTGACTTGTTGACTGTAAAAACAACAAAAGCATATACTGTACACAAGATAAAGAAGTATGTCAATCCCTCGAATTGTATTGTATGGAAAGATCAACTAAAAACGTTATTGACAACTGAACTTCACCACTGTCTGTGAGTTTATGGTTGTTGGGTGTTAGACACACTACTTAAAGTGTGTGGAACAGAAATAAAAGTGCAGTCACAGAAGTGTTGGTCCAACAAACTGGAGGATAATTGATGTGTGAGCAGCGGTGGATGACTCAACCAGAAAAAAAAAAACACTGAGAAATGCTGCATGCATTCACTTGAGAGCTTATCAGATGAGCTTCAAACAACTGGGCTGGGCTACGGATGTGTTATGGTTCACATTTCTATCTTATCTGAGTTTTATTCAAAATATAATCAGACAAATAATTATAATAAAAAAACAACAAAGAAATCTAGTTTTGGTGCACCGTGAGAGAGCACCAAAGCTACTGTACAGCCCCCACCAGAGAAAGAAGGAATATGTAACAACTAGAGATGTAACAACAAAGAGGCACAACTAAAATCTGTCACTCGTATCTACATCATGCTCCTCTATCACACACAAACACACACACAACAATAACCAGGTACCCTTAGTTTTTTGATAAATGGCAAATGTGTGAAAAAGAAGCACAGCATGTGGTGGCGGCACAGTCTTATAGAAGACGAGCTCACACGACGACTGAAGGCACTTCTAATCTTTCTCACTCACACTTTTTATAGCCCTCTGATCAGAAGCAGCGCCGTCACTTCGGCTTTCATTCTTGGATTTTTTACACACCAAGAACTGTGCAAAGTACAGTACAATTGATTCGTCCTGACAGAAATCAAACCCAAGTCTTGATTGAAAGATTTTAGATGGAGTTAGGTTTGATATCGGGGTGGTTCACTTTTGAAAATGCTGCAACCTGAATTTAGTTTTAGAAGTTAAAAAGCAGGTTTGATTTTGACATAATTCATCAAAAATAAACCCAAATATTCATATGTGCATCTTTTAGAAACTGTGAACTACTTTTTTAAAACTTCCTGTTTTGTTTGGACTCTTCGTAACCTTTCTACAAAAAAACTTCGTTTCTTTTTGGCAATCTGAGTCTACTGTAAGAAAGCTGATTTTAGAGTTCATTCATTCTCAAATAATAAAAGATGAGGCTCAAATTTAAATCTCCTGTGAGGGGCTTTTAGTTTAAGATGAATTTTGTACCCCCTTGTGGAAAAAACAGCATTTCTTATATCTTTGCTGTTTATATGTTTATTAAATTTTTTTTTTTCTAACAGTCAAATGAATCACTTTCTGCAGATCTCCGATATGGAAAATTGGCTGTTTTAGCAGCATGCAGGTAATCAAATTTGTCTGAAACCTACCCTGCGCCAACACTTTCAGACACTGAAAATTCTAAAATAGAAGTAGTCAATCTTTCTGCTGATAGGCTAATTTGCTTTTGCAGCTCATAAAGAGGCATCAGTGTCAATTTCAATCCATTTAAGAAATAAATCTTAACTCTTCACAGGAGCTTTAATTTCATTTTTAACAAGCACTCGAGAATAACTGAATAACTCCTAAGACAAATGAACTGTGCTTTGAAAGTGACGAAGAATTAAGATGGTACAATCTTTACCTCAGGCTACAGAAACATGAGGGAAATACGGCACAGAAAAGATGAAAGAAGTGACCACAAGTACTTTGAAACGAATAATCCACATGCGACTGCGTTATGCATAGTGCTGTACTACCACACATCATACTGTATACGCAACAAAAAGCACAATTATAAACCACTGGAGCCTAGTACAAACAGAATAACAACCCAAATGAAGGACTCCATGCGTCCTCTACTAGATAATCTCTCGGACCACAGAGGCCACGCTATATATGGCAAAAGGACCAGTTCTTTTTTTCTTTTCTTTCTTGCTACATGAAAAGACATCCTTCATTTGGCTCACATTAGCTGGATACTGTGCATCCTTAAACTGAATCTAAGAGCATAGCAAATATTCAAACAAAACAAAGAAAACACAGCGATGAAACTGTATAAAGTCACATACACTGACTGCATGTGTGTCTGAAATATACTGTACATGTGTTATATTACTGCTTTCTTTTTTGTACAACTACAGCTCTGAGAGTCAAGCTTGTGATGAAATGAACAGTCGAGCGCAAGAGCGAGTAGCAGGAAGTACCATGAGTAAAATCTGCATTTAAAAAATAAACAACAATAAACATCTGCGAGGACAAAGTACCGCTAAAACAGTCTAATCTAAAAGACAAGGCAAATACAGTACCAAAGATACAATAATCACATAGACTGATGCTCTACAAGTGTCTTTAGCATATAAAAATGAGACACGTGAGACGAGCACTAACAGTTATGCCTTAAGTCAATGGCTACAGGTGCTACACTTTAAAAGAGGATGATAAAAGAAGGAAGCTTGAAACAAAGGGACGTTTGATGCAGGAGTCTTTCCATAACTTCATTCAGAAGAAATAAAGAGGAACTGCATTTATCAGTGTACCTCTCTGTCTGGTGAATTGTGATTGAGAAAAGACTCTCTATTCACAATAAACCAAATGTGTACCGTGCATATCTGTCCTGGTATACAGTATTTACTGTATGTTGTACCTCGTCAGTTCAAAAAGAGGCCCGCTGAGAGAAAGCAACATGCCAAAGCAGTTGGAAATAGAGATAATTTCATAAAAATAGACCTATATGTATGTATACGTTAAAGCTGTAGCTCTGTCTATGTCAACAGCCGTTCAGTCCCTCCTTCTTTTTTTCAACCTCGGCGTGCCCTCTCCTTGTTCTAGAGACACAGGCTTGTGGTCATTCAAAGCTATTTCTATGGCACTTCAGCAAGCTTTAAACTCAATCTTTAAAAAGAAAAAAAAGATATAACCCAAAAAACATCCATCCCAAGCCCAGCCGCCCCAACTCCAGTGACAACACCCGCCCGGTCCACGGTTTTTCAGCCTCCTTTAGGTGTGAAGCCAGCAGCCTGGTTCAGCCAAGCCAGTCCTATCAGCAGATGACAGCTCAGGCTTTTGTCGACAGAGAGTTTGCAGGCAGTCTGGGGATGACAGATTGGGCCTTTGTCTATGGACAGTTATCGCATCTTCAAGGCAATAAAACAAAAAAGTGCCTCCTGCAAGTTTTCCCCTAATCCTGCCATCTGGTTTCTTCTCTATGATCATATTTAAAAAAACAACAGCATTTTGTGTGCTTATTATGTCTTCTTTAAACTCAATTAGTCTGTTTTTTCCCCTCTGTATCAAAGGTATTTTCATGTCTCGTACTGTACAGTCATGGCTAGCTAATGCGACACATTAATGATCGCTGTCTCAGCCAGGCCAACTGTACAGTGCACTGTTTCTGGTAGTACTGTGCTTATTTTGAAGCCATGCTGTTAGCAGGGAGTGCACTTTCTTGGACTGGGTCTGTGCAGGAAAGAAGCACCAGCCTCCAGCCAAAAGAGCGTATGAATTGTAAATTGTGGCTGTCTGAGTCTATTTTTAATCACCACTTAAACAAGAACAAACATTGTTCAAAGGTTCATTTTTGTCCACAATGCATATGAAGGAACGATTTTTTCCCGACCCTGTTGGTGTCCTACACTGCTGGTGGGCAAATTCATCTAGGGTGCTGGTTCTGGGAGCGGGCCAGGACTGGGTAGGCTAGATTTACATTCAGCTGGTCGTTGTGTTGGACCAAGGAGACGTTTTTGTAGTGGAGCACCAGGTCTTTGAGGGATGAGTACAGGTTGTAGGGTTCTGCAAATCCATAACCTGTGGCTGTCTTGTAGATGACACAGTGCTTGGTGTCGCCCTCCACACTGGAAAGAAGAACAAAATGTATATTTTACACATGCATTTTACATTGCATTGCAGTGCAATGCATAGTTACATTTTGTGCAACAACTGCATGAAGTGTAACTATGTATCTAAGCAAGAAATGTGAATTTAATTGAACTGAAAGACTTGTTTCATTTTTCAATGGTGTCTGAAAGGACATTGCTCTTGCACTGTAGTTGTACCAGATAAAGAAGTCATTTATATCTGTTTTATTCCACGGGAAAAAGTTACAAAGTGAAATTAAAAAGAACAGGTAGAAACCAAGTATATGGCTCACTGCAGCCATCTGGGATGCCTGTTGAAATGTATGACTGGCAGAATGATGTTGTCATTATTGTTATTTTTTGGGAGCTAAATTTATTGTGGCTACTTAAATGTATGTAGCTACATGCTGTCCTCTCTCTCTGTCTCTCCTCTTAATAAAGCTCAGCGACATCCAAGCCAACAGCTAACGGCGAACAATACGGGACAAGCCCACCACCATGATCTGAAAGCCATGCCGAAACAGACTGGGAGTAGAGCGAGAACATCATTTTCTGCCGCAGAAAGCTTCTGTGTTGCTCTCAGCACTAACTGTGATGAAAGAATGTGTTGGTCCGGCTAAGGTCAAGCTAACTTTCAGCTAGCAGCCGCTGTATACAGCACAACAAGCAACCCTTTCCCCCTTTACCTATCACACAGTCACGCTGTAACGGGTTGGCAGAAGAGCAAAAACACCATTTCTGTTACAGAAAGCTTTTAGTGTTGCTGCCTTCACTTGTTTTAATAAAGAAATGTCCAGTTTTGACTAAGTGCTGCTGTGACTTAGTCAGAGCTAATCGCTACATGAGCAGCCAGCACACACAACCATTCACACAAGAAGTTACCTTTTTCCCCCTCAACTATCACATAATCATGCCAAAGCAGGTCAGCAGAGGAGTGAAAACATCTTTCCCAACATGAAAAGGTTATATGGTTGTTTTATTCTTTGTCATACAGAAATGTGGCCCAGTTCTGGTGCAACAGAGGCTAAAGCTATATCTGAGATATTTAGAGCAGTGGAGGCAGCCATTAGAGGGCTTTTAGCCCCCCTAAACCCCGCCCATAGCGCAATCCTGTATGTATGGCTCTAGATAACACAGTGGAGGCAGCCATTAGCCACAGCATTCAGTCCAAGCAAACGCAACTCTGTTTTGTT
This sequence comes from Cheilinus undulatus, assembly GCF_018320785.1. Lineage (NCBI taxonomy): Eukaryota > Metazoa > Chordata > Actinopteri > Labriformes > Labridae > Cheilinus > Cheilinus undulatus. Next base: position 31,686,168 of record NC_054877.1, read on the forward strand.
AGGGCTTTGGAAGTAGGTTCACTCAGTCAGTCAGTCAGTCAGTCAGTCAGTCAGTCAGTATACGAACAGAGCCATATGTAGGGCTGACCTCAGCGTTCAGCCAAAAATAGCTTTACAAGAGAGATACTGGCTGGAAAAGAAAGAGCTCAAAACTTGATAGATTTTGACAGATCTATTTTGAACTGTGTTTCAGCAAAGTGAAAACGCACAACCATTTCTGCCTAGCTATTCCCTATATAGTGACCTGTCTTGAACATTCTCACTTGTATCATTTTTTGTTAGTTCCTTTTAACTGGTTATTGTAACAGTGTATTTGATTGCATATACCAGTGATCATCAACTGGAGGCCCAGGGGCCACATCAGGACCATCACAGCTTCCCATCTGGCCCCCACAAGATTTTTAAAATCAGAAATTGTGCAGAGGAAACATATGTTGTGGTATTTAGTGTTTGTTATTTCAGAGAACCCCAATAGGCTTTCAATGTTGGCTTAATTTTACAGAAATCCACCCATCAGTCCATATTAGTGAATATAATGCATGATAGACATACTCGTGAATTTGTTCTTGATTAAAGCAGCTGTTTTTCATATCAACTTCCCACTTTATACGCTTTGAGAGTTCAGTTTTTCCTGTCAAAGATCAACCACAATAGACTGGTTTCCTGACAGTTTCCCCACCAATCACAACACAGCATTTTAGCATCGAACCCAGTAATGACAACATGCCAGCCCCAGTAATATATATATCCAAAATTGCAATCGCCCCCTAGTGGCAGCTGCAGTTTAGGGGATTGGCACAGATCTCACTGCCAAAGGCAAAAAATAATTTACATTTTGAAGGAAAAAAATAAAAGAACTAACAATTATATGTTAACTGGGCCAAAATATTTAGTTACATTTAGTTTTTTGGAAGTCCGGCCCCTTCAGTGTCTTCCAAGTAAAAAGTGGCCCTTGTACAAATGTGGTTGATGACCTATGGTTTGAAATTGGTACTGTTATAGATGGGTTCATTTTGTGCATGAAACTCTGAACTTTCCTATGGGGTATAATGTAATTGTAAATTTTTTGTATTTACTCCAGCATGTTTCTGATATATTTATTAATTTGTGCTGTCCAAATGCAATCAGTTCATTGAGTGAATATTATGGGGCTTCTTTAGTATCCTGCTTGTGAACCATTGTTCTTCATTTGGTTCTTAATTTAAGTTTACAGAACTAAAGCTGACTACTGAAATATTGACAATTAAACACTAAAAACAGTGACAAAAGCCTGCTTTTTCCTCCAAAACAAGTTTAAAAACTCAAGAAACACTTACACAACAGAGCAGGCGTAGGAGCCCTTCTGTGATTGGCTCTCTCGGATGAGGAAGGTGCCGTCACATTTGCCTCTCAGCATCTCCTCTGCTTGGGTGCGTTTGATGTCGCCCACATACCAGGTACACTCATCATGGTGGGGAGAGCTCTCGTCCTCCTCCAGTGAGTAGGAGCTGGAAGTAAAGCAGCAGATGCTTAGTCAAACTTCTTACCATGAACTATAACAAGAGACATCTTATAGCAGAAAAACCGCGGCCAGATGTCAAACACTCACTCATCAGCATCGTTCTTTATGCCCAGCCATTCGTTGATCTTCTTCTGCTTTGTCCCCTTCTGTGTGAGCCATCTGCAAAGCCAGAACAGAATTATACACACCGTTTATTCTACATTCCTCCTAAATTTAAGGCATTGAGTAAATTTTTGTTTCTCCTTACATCAAATACTGATCTCTGATTTTGCGTAGCTGCATCAGGTCAGGCTTGAGGCTGTTCATCTTCTTGTCAATCTCTCTGTTGTCGGACACCTGCTCTCTCAAGTCCTGCTCCAGCTTACACTTGCTGTCGTGGATCTCCTTCACACGAGACTTCAAGCGCTCTGAGTTACTCTGAATCCTGATTCAAGAGAAAAACAAAGAACAATCATATTTGTTGTTTTTAATGCTGAGCCTGAAATGTGATGAAATGCTAAGGCTGCCCACCTAGTCACTTTTATTCACCAAGTATAACAAATTACATTCATTTATTACATTTGACTGCAGTTGAATGAAATATAGTAAAGAAACTCAAGCACATGAATTTACTTTTGAATCTCTTTCTCATTGCCCTCCCGCTGAAATCGCTCCAAAGACTCCCTGCTGTACCGCTCCTGAGTCTCAAACTGCTCCTCAAAGATCTTGATGGTCTCATTGAAAGCTTCAATCGCAGTACGTTTCATCTGAAGTTCCTGTGCAGGACAAAAATGCAGAGGGTCACTACTAAGTTGTTATTCTATCATATCTTCAGCTGCTACAGTTGCTCACCCCAGTTTTTACAATTTCATGTTCATGTGGTGTCATGCTTTGGTGATGCAATATCAATTATTCTTGGATGACTTTATATCCCAAATCAGGCTATATGATGGTATTTTTGGTTTTTCCTTCTTTTTATTACCACATTTGTAACTAGCAATAATAATTTTTACAATGCAGAATAATTGTTGTCAACCTCCCTAAATAATCCTAAAGTTTTAGGTGAATGAAAGCTCCTGAATTAATTTTGCAAAAGCAGCAGAGGTTAAAAAAACTCAAATCAACAGAACAGAGGAAAGCACTTATAAAAGCAGTACAACAATGAAAAAAGCAGGAAGATGTGGAAATTCACAAAGCATCAATTGTCAGTATAAAGACAATCCATGTGACTATTTACATTAAAATGTCTTTAGCCTAAGTTTAAAGTTTGGGACAAAATGATCTCTAGATTTATATGGAATAGTAAAAAAACCCGAACTAAATATCATACACTACAGATAGACAAGGATAAGGGTGGTATGTCATTGCCAAATTTAAGAGAGTATTATCATGCAGCACAACTTGGACCAATTATCAAATAGTGTGATAAATAACATAGAGCTAAGTGGATGGACATACAGATGACCTTAGCAGACATCCCGGTCCAGTCCCAGTTAGGAAATCATAACAATCATTTTAAACAAGTGAAACAACTGAAATCATTTCAAGATAAAATGAATCCTATACTACTCAGCACGTTTAATATTTTGTTTGATGTAATTAAACATCTTAAATCAGAAAATGGAGTGAGACTGTTGAGCTGGTTCACCTATGACAACAGGTTTACGCCAGGTTTATATGACCAAAACTTTAAAAACTGAGAAAGAAAGAGGACCACAGCAATGTGTATATAAATCAAAAATGGCAGCATAATGTGTTTTCAAAATTTAAGGGAGACATATGAACTAGAGAATGGAGATTTTTTTAGATATCTCCATCTGAGGGATTATTTTTTGAAAGAAATACAAAACTTCAAGAAGAGGAATGGACTGCTGGATTTAATAATACAGACGTACAACGGCAAAAGATTAAAGATAATTTCTGCACTATACCACACTTTAGCAGACTCTTCAACTGTGTAGATTAAAGAAAGTGGCCGAGAGAACTGAAGATTGAAATTACAACAGAAGAATGGTTAAACAAGTATGAAATACAACATGCCACTACAAATTCAAGGATATGGAGAGAGTCTGGGTGGAAAAATCTAACACGCTACTTGTGTTATGATCTGGGATATGTGATACCAAAGGAATGTAAAGTAATGTACCTTGGAAATATAAATGCTTATGTTACTGATAATGACAAATATTTAACTAAGATATTATTGGTAACAAGTAAGAAGGCAATGACAAGAAATTGGTACAAATCTGATCCTCCTACTGTACAACAATGGTTAGAGGTTGTAAGAGAAGTACATATGATGGAAAAAATGACAACATATACGAGTAAAAGAATCTTTCTTTGAAAGCAAATGGAAAAAATGGACAATTTATGAATCACTGTGAAGAACTTATGAACTGGCATTAACTTGAAGATATTCAATATGTATGCTCCCTTTAAAGATAACAGACTCATGCAACCATGGCTGTTTAACCCCTTTCTTCTGTTCTGTTTGTTAACTTTATTTATTTTCTTTACTACTGACTTGTAAAAAGTAAGATATTTTACTTAAATAATACTGACAAGTATGCCTAAACAAGAATCAATATGGATGCAAGATATTTTTGGCAGTATATCCGTATCGGCCGATAATAAAATGTACGCCCATCTGTACAGCTGATAATGTGATGTCGTAATTAAGCGCACACGATTACATCAGACGTGCGCCAACAACAAACTCCACATGTTGGCTGTGTGGGAGAAATTTAAGGTGTGGGAACAAGACAGCAAAGTAGCTGTTTGCATCGCTTGTAAAGTACATGTGATGCAAGGAGGAGCACAACAACACGCCTTTTTTTTTGGCATCTAAAAAAACGTCACCCTGATGACTACAAGGACTTTCTTACGATAAAGAATGACAAAACTTTGTGCCAGGGAAAACTCGTCAACAGCCTCTACTTAAGTCATTTGACAAAGCTAAAAAATACTGCAGTGACCACCCAAAGGTAAGGAGCTGAAAAAGAAAATCATTGAATTTATAGCTCTTGATAATGAGCCTTTCGGCATTGTAGATTATACGGGCTTCCGCTGGCTAATGATGATGATAATGATTTCAAAAATTTAAAAGCATATTTAAGCTCTGAGCTACAGCTATATTTTTTGCATTTAAGAATCTGTCTTTTTGTTGTTGTTGTTATTTAAAGCACTCTGTCAGGAGTATCTCAGGGAGCCATCCTGCAAACTGGCTGAGTAATAAGGAGAATCAATCTAAATTTATAAGCTATTTCTTTTTTGCACTGTGGAGCTCAGTGTCAGCAGGTTATTTTACTGCTGTTTATTGTACTCAAAGATGCAGATGACTTTGCTGTACTGTTAAAAATACATGTAGCATGTAATGTACATGTAACCCAAAGACATTACTGCAACTTTTTCATTAGTGTACAGCTGTATTTGAAAAAAAAAACATACATCCTTCATTTCTGATAAAAATCAAATGTTTTGTCAATTTCTAAAAAAATAGACTCCCAATATCAAAAAATATATATTTGTAGTACAGGATGGAATTGGCGTTTTTACAGTGAAAAAAATGTAATTAAATATTGGTATTGGCCAAAATGAGTTTTAAAATATTGGCATATCGAACATCTGCAAAAATCCAATATCATGTATCCCTAAAAATCAATAAACATTAAAGTTTAAAAAAAAATGTCTTTAGCCTATCTTCTGTTAAACTCATACCTGTGAGGTGCGTGTGTACTCCTCATACAGCGAGTCGTACTCGCGGCTCTTGTCCTGATACTGCTCGTGATAGACCTTCAGCTTCTCTCCCACCTCCTCTATACTGTTCTCCTTCACCAGCTGAGACAAGGGAAAACAGAAACAGCAGATCACCACCAAAATGATACTTACTGTATTGTTATTCTCCAATAAAGAGGTCAATTTTGGCTTGGTTCGTAATGATGGAAACAGAAAATCGTAAGGTTCTTATATTGTTAAATAATTACATGTTCTGACATGACCTACAGCTTCACTAACCTGTTGGTATTTAGAGACCGGGTACAGGAGCTTGGTGTCCAGTTTGGCATTGTATTGTGCCAGGGACTCATGGCGGTAGTGATTTATGAGCTCCACTACAGTTAGGAAGGTAAGAGGCTCCGAGAAGCCGTACCTCCCGTCTCTGTGGTAAATTTTTATCAGCTTGTTGTTCCCTCCTTTCCTGCAGGGGGAGACAAACATAAACGTAAAACAGGTGCTAAGCTATGAGGCTGTCTGTCAGTGCTGAATATTACATTTTTATTTCTAGAATATCAATTTGACTGATTCCAACAAATGTGGCAGACAGTGTACAGGTGTAGCTTTACCTGAGGGTGAGCGTGTACTCGCCCTCCAGTTTACTGGAAGCATCCCGGACTAGAAAGGTGCCGTCAGGAGTGTCTCGAAGCTTTTCATTCACCTCCTCTCTGCAGATAAGATCATACACATTATTTAACACAGCTTTTGAACATGGGCAACTGAAGTCAGAAAGTATTATAATAATACTGTAAAGAGTTTCACTAAAAACAAAGCAGAATTCTGCACAAAATAATATAAATTTACTCTTACTACTAACCAAAGCAGTTATAACACTGTGACTCTCCTCTATCAGGGACATCTTTCATCCAGTATTTCAAATATATGAATAAGTACAAATATACAGTATACATACAGTCAAGCTGTTGCAGCAGTGTTGTTTGAATTAGATAGTTTAACAGGATAATATTTGTATTGGCATGTCTTATTTCTGAAGGCTCTGTTTTTTTAAACTCTGTAAAGAACTTTGAGTTGGTCTGTGTTCGAATGGTTCTCTTTTAATTAACTTACAGTGCATTCAGGAAATGTTTAGACCCCTTAAAAAATAAAATATATTGCAGCCTGATGCTCCAGTCATTTAAATTCATGGCTTTCATGAGGAGTTTTATGCACACTCCAAGCAGTCTTTCATTTGTTTTGCACTGAGAGGAGTCTTCCATCTGGCTACTTTACCATGAGCCCAGATTGGTGGAGGGCTGCAGTGACTGTTGTCCTGCAACTTTGTCCAATCTCCAGACAGGATCTCTGAAGCTCAGTCAGAGTGACCATCAGGCTCTTTGTCCTCTCTCTTACTAAGGCCCATCTCCCCTGATTGCTCAGTATGGCTGGGCAACCAGCTCATGGAAGTCCTGTTTTTGCCAGACTTCATCTATTTGAGAGTTATGGAGACCACTACGCTGTTGGGAACTGTTAGTGCAGCAGACACTTTTTCTGTGTCTTGCAACAGTCCTGTCTCTGAGCTCTGCATACAGTTCCTCTGACCTCATGGCTTGGTTTTTGCTCTGATATGCATCATCAACTGTGAGGCCTATAGAGAGGTGTGTGCCTTTCCAAATCATGTCCAATCAATTTAATTTACCACAGGTGGGCTCCAGTCAATTTTTGTTGTAAAGGGCCTGAATACTTATGTCAATGTGATATTTCAGTTTTTTATTTTTCATAAATTTGCAAAAATGTCAAAAACTCTGTGTTCACTTTTGTCATTGTGGGGTAAATTAATGAGAAAATGATGAACTGTGTCATTGGAATGTTACATAACAGAATTAAAAAAGGTGAGGGGGGTCTGAATACTTTCTATATGATCACCATTCAAAATCAACAAGTAGTGGTGACCTTTAATTCAAAGTTACCTTGAAATTTCTCCCCAGTACCACTCAGCATCATTCAGGAGGCTGCTTGTGTCCGTCATGGCTGATGGACCCATTTTTGACTTGACTGGCTTTGCTGGAAGAACTGGAATCAGACACAAAATCACACGAACAACCCCTTCAGCACAAAAAGATTACTACTGAAGGCTTTTTATATGCATAGATTAGCGAAAAAGTCTCTGAAACACAATTAGAAACTACCTAAAAGAGTACACATGTTGTGCTTCATGGCACACAAATCCCTTTTAGAGGTGTTATACCAAACAATATTTTCCTGCATAAGAGTACAAATGTGTTTTTGCTCCAACAAAGTTCAGTACAAACCAGGAGGAGTGAGGTCTCGCTCAGCAGTTCTCTCGATCAGCAGCCTTTCCACCACAAGAGCTGGTAACTCATCATCCACTGACAACCTGAAGATCAGTCATTGAAGATTAGCAATATAAACCTGGAACTATCAGTTTGGCACATTTGATAAAATTTCAACTTAATGTCAGAAATACCATGCTTCAATGCAAAACACTGTTATTCAACTCTCCCTCTACCATGTTGTCATATTGCACAAAAGAAAATCAACTATCCAACGCATACCAAGGAGTGGACGGGCCTGTCTTCATCAGCAGAGGTCCAAAGATCTTCCCCAGCGTATGTGTGTCCAGTCCATTGCTGGCCTGTGCCTGAGTGACCTTGGCGAGGTGTGTGAGGAGGTACTGCAGGGTGAGACGGTGATGAAGAGGGAAAGAAGTGGAGCTCTCCAGGACCTGGCTGAGCTCTCTGTCATGGCTGCCAGCAACAGCACCGTCTGCAAGAATCAAGATATTAAATATGAGATTTGTGCTGCTTGTGATATACTTTAACTTGATTATGTTGAGTCATTAAAATCAAAAATGTTAAATGGGTCTATGCGTGACTCTGTAAATAAGTTGAGTATCTATGTGAAATGAAATGATGTTGTCCTTTGTGCAGAGGGGAATCAGCAGCAGCATTTCTAACATGCCTCAGTGAGCTCATCCTCTTGACACTCCACTCTGTTTTCTCAACGTTGACATGAGACTGACCTCGATCAGCTGCCTATAAGGCTCACCCTGAGCCTCGTGCACGTCTTTTAAATTACAGTGACTGAAGCTATGAAAGGTGCCTTTCTCCTCCTGAAACATCAGCAGCACACAGCTCATTTTAGGTTTAATGCCATTCTACTGCAAAAATTTCCTTTTTGTCTACACTGAAAAACAATTACCAACTGGCTTCTATCCAGCTGAACCCTAAATTACTTCTTAAGAAAACACAATTACAATCACAGGACACCTCAAAGGACAAGAATGAGTTCTTCCAAGAAGAAATTTCAAGACATTTCTGAATTTGAGTTTTACTTTGTGATATTGGATCTAGTGCAATATGCAATACAACTTTAGCAGTTGTTTTTCAAAGACCTTTATTAACTGATCTACTTAATGTTTAGTTGAACAAGGACAAATGTTTTTTTATGGTTTACGCAAAGTTTCATCCACTATCTCAGTATAACCCTTTAAAACCAGTAAAACCTGGGGCGCAGGTGGCCGAGTGGTTAAGGCGCATACCACATGTACGCGGACAGCCCGGGCTCGAATCCAGCCTGAGGCCCCCCACCGCATGTCTCTTCCCTGTTTCCTCCTCTATCCAATAAAGGCACAAAAATGCCCAAAATAAACCTTTAAAAAAAAAAACAGTAAAACCTTACCACAAATGAACATGCTACATACTGGCAGCTTTGCAAATTAAAGTCTATCATCTTCAAATTTCATGTGTTTTTTATCACTGTGGAACATTTGCCAAATCTGACATTGTTTTTTTTTTATTGATTACAACAGTTTCTGGTTTCAGTTTGCAAAGCAAATGTTTGCACATGTAGTACGTTTACTTTCGTGCAAAAGTTCTGCCATGATTATCAGTGCTGTTTGGCATCTGAATTTAATTTTCCAACAATACAGATTTTCAGTTCAACCATTTCTGGCAGCTGACACTTATTTCTCACGTGATGCTTGTGCTCACAAGCTTCTCAGGCTCTCCTCTGCAATATCTTGGGACAACAATGTAACTATATCATAAATAAATCAGCAAAAGATGGATAGACAAAGACAATTGGAAAGCTGAGTTTAATACAGTGTCAGGCTGTCTTGGAATGCTTTTTTTAAATAACACATTTAATAAAAATATAACTACATGTGTTTTAGAAATCTACTGAATATACTGAACACAGTCTAGGATTAAACCTCTGAAAATTTTCTTCCATAAGCTGTTATCAGAAAGAGGAACGTAAAAAATGGCCTTTATTCTTGTTAGGATAAATGGGTTTTGGGTCAATAAAGTATTGTGCTGTCCCTGTAGAGACATACCTGCTGCCTGCTGTAGGAGCTGCTGCTGCTGCAGGGTGACAGCAGACTGAAGGTGGGGGTAGATACAGGCGGGGATAACAGGTGATGGGAGGTCTCTCAGGTAGCGAAGGACACACTCAGACAGGTCAGCCATGTCTTTCTGACCCATTTCGCACTCTGCAGACCCAAGATAAATGTTATTTAAAATAAATAGCCAAACTCAGTTAATGATCTAAACTACAATAAAAAACAGTCCTGAGTCTGAACTCTTCATTGACTGCTGGGGTTTGATTACTCTTACAGCTTGTGTGAGGCTGCTGAAATGGACTGTGCATAAAATTTCTAATATACAATCCATGTTAACTCCCTATAAATACTCCATACAAACTTTACACATGCACCTGTGGGACTATATACATGTCATATTTGTCTCAAAGACCATCCAGCATCATGAAGTGCTTTAATACGAACTCTTTCATTTTCAGTGAGCTCTCCACGTTTTACCATTTTGAACAGGAATGAGGAATTTTAAACTGAATTCACCCAAATTTGAGCTGGCTTACTGGGCTTCTCTGAGAAGTCAGAAAATAATCACACATAACATTCAACCACTAAAACTAATTTTTCTGTTCAGGAATGCAAGTAAATAACTATAATTTGACATATTAATCAAGAAATATTAACGTGCTTTACTATTTTTCAGTTTTTTTGTAAATCAGTAAATTTGAAAATTCATGGATAACAATAATAATTATATTTTAGCATTAAAAATATAATTTCGGTTATAGAGCTTCTACATATTGGTGTATTAACCATTGCAGACATAAAAAATGATTTTGGTTATTACCAATGCTGTTAATTTAGGGCAGCTGTGGCATAAACCTTACTTTGGTTAGGGTTAGGGTGGTCTAATACATTTGTTAAGCACTGTAGATATATATATATGTGTGTGTGTGTATATATATATATATATATGTGTGTGTGTGTATATATATATGTATACATATATATATATATATATGGTCTTTATATACATATATATATATATATATATATATATACACACATTTTTTTTTTAAAGGTAGCAATGTGTAGCTCATCCAGTACTTGATTTCAGTGCTCCAGATTCAATTATTACTTTAGAGGATAAAAGTAAAATACACCTTCATCAGTATATAGCAACCTTTTTGACATTAACACATAACAAAACAGTCTTCATACATTTTCCTTTTCCTGGTTTTAAATAATGTTTACGGTCACCTGTTCTTTCAGCTGAGCTAAACCAGCACCCTATACATTTTTTAATGCTAAGCTAAAAGGCTGATATATTGCTGTTGCTCAGATTCCATTTGAAATAAGGGATAAATGACTCAGAAAAACTCACCTGAGCTCAGGCTGTACACTGGACTGTCTGCCCCTGAGGAACCTGAAGTTGACCTGTACAATGTTACACAGTCCAGACCTGAAAACACAATAAATCGATATTTAAATGCTCACAGAACTGAGCAAACCAAAAACCTGATTGTGAATAAAAACACAAACTTGTTGGGAGCAGGGAATTTCACAGTATCAATCCAATATTCTGCAAATATGAACAAATATTCCTTCAACTGAGAGGCCAGAAGCTTGTGATGACATTAAAAAGCACTTAATACATGTTTTATATCAGGCTGGATGGCCTCAGTTTTGTTTTTTATCAATCATGGTTGTTATTGCTAATTCTTCACATAATGCTTCCATCATTCCTGACGTAATAGCGACTTCCATCAAAATTGGCGATACATTCATGGTGATGAAAGAAAGAAATTTGCCTTCTATCTGTTTTGTTGTTTCTCTTGTCCCTCTTCCCCACCCCTACCCTCCCACCCCTTTCCTACCCCAGCGTGGCTTCGGCTGATGGCCGTCAACATGAGTCCGTGTCTGCCTGAGATTCCTGCCCCTTAAAGGGAAGGTTTTTCTCAGCCCTGTACTGAGTCTAAACACTGCTAGTGCTGAGCTCATAGTTATTAGTACTGGTCTTTATAATAACAAGCTCAAAGAGTACGGTCTAGACCTGTCACTCTTTGTAAAGTGTCCTGATATTACTAAGGTTATGAATTGGCTCTATGCAAACAAAGACTAATGAATTAATTGACTGATTGAATTTCCCCTCAAGGGGAAATTACATTTACACACTCTGTTGTAGAACATGATACACAAACACAGGCTGAAATAAAAACGTAAACAGGACCCTATTGACATGAACTAATGGAGAGATGCTGACGCCTTTGAAGGAGTGCTGCCTGAGTGGATGGGGGTTTGTTGCTTGCTCAAGGGCACCAAAGCAGTGCTCAGGATTTGAACTCCACTACCAACCAAATTTGCTGCCAATGTTGACCCTCCGGTTTCCTACCAAAGTCCTTACAGATGGAACTACTGCTGCCCTAAAGTAAAGGAAACTCAGGTGAACTATAAGGCTTACTTTTAAGTGATCGAGTGAAGCCTAAACCTTGTTAGAAAGACTGTCCCATGAAATAAAGATGACACAAATCCTGTTATAATATCCCCTCTGAGAAAGACGAACTCTGAACGACCTTATCTCTTATTCAGATCCTCTACATTAAAAGCATTCAGGGTCCAGACAGCTTGCATCTAGGAGGCAATTCCTCGAGACCCGCCAGTCTCTCAGGTCGTTGTGAAAACCTCACCATGCAGTCAAAGTGTAAGTGCCTCCAACACTGAGAAATAATTCAGTATCCCTGCTACAGTACATTATTTACATTCAGAGAGAGACCTTCTGTCGCCTTACCTGCAAACATCAATGCTGAAATATTTTCCATGCCTACATGAGAAGAATTTCTCACAAGTATAAATCCAAAGTATTCACATTTAAATATTGCAAATCTACTTTCTCGAACTCACCAGCTTATCCTGACCTTGATTTCACAGATTATATAAGACAGAAAGTATGATGGCTTTACTTTATCAGTGCAGATCTTTAGTTAAAAGCAAGTCTGATCTCCTTTTTCCTCTACAGAAAAGAATCAAATACACTCTAAATAGTCAGTATATACTCGACAATATTTGTTTAAAGTTTGTAGATCATGTATGCTTTCAGAAATGCAAAGGTTTTTTTTTTTTATTTGCCCTCAGCTGCAAAAACAAATCTAAAATATATGGCAAATCGTTGGTAGACAGCAGCATTAAATGTGAAAATATGCAAAGAAAATCAGCATGTGCCTGACAGTTTTTTAATGAAATCAGCAATTTTTCAAGCCAGTAAGTAAAAAACCCTAAAGGGACTGAACTTCCTTTGATGGTTTTCAGCTTTTTTTCTTTTAAAAGTAATATTAGGCCTTGACATTTTTACTTTTTTGTCATTTAAGTGATTAATTAAGAAAGAGTATAATAAATTAATTGATAATGATAACCATCATTAGTTGAAGTTGGTCCTCCATACAGAATCTGAATGTATGAGGGACAGACTAACAGAAAAAAAATTAAAAGAAAACAGAAAAAAGGAGTCCAAACTGTGAATGGTCTCCTACTGAGCATTATTTGTTAATATCAAGGTGTGAATCTAATCCACAGTGCAGGACTCATACTGAAAATTTAAATAACTGTTCTGCAAAATGTATAAAAGCTATATCAAGCCATTAACACACTGAGGAGGTAGTGTGAGTGTGCCTGAACTTCTACATCTGTGTGACAGCCTGACTGGTTCCACGTGTCTATACGTCCACATATGTGCAAACGCTGGCGTGAGAGCAGGAGGCAAATGGCAGGAGGGAAACAGTCGCACATAGACTGGAAAGACTGGCGGGCGAGACAGACAACAGAAGAAAAGTGTTGGCTGGATGACATGTCTATACCTCTCCTCTCTATGGCTTGGATCAGGCTGATGAGGGCCGGGGGAGCCGTCTCTGGTGGTGTAAACTGCTCGCTCAAGTCCGGCACAGAAACAGCTGAAACAACAACACAAATCACTGTTACACTTCAGGAACAAAAAAGGCCTCAGAAAGTGGGGCTGCAACACTAACAAGGGCAAAGTTAACCAGGAGCAGTATGAGATATAGTGTATAATGGTAAAAATATTACATTTCATTTCTAAAGCGCTTTTCATGGAAAAGCCTGAAGATCAACATTACAAGCCGGCCCAAGCCAACACAAACACACAAAAATGTCAAAACAACATCAGAATCACAGATTAAAAGCCTGTCTAAAAAGTGAGTTTTGATTTGAATGTGGGTAAATCTATGCAGTTTTGAATTTGTGTTGGGCGTGAGTTCCAAAGGGAGTGGGTGGCTGTAGATACTGGGCACTTCAAGACTGGTATGATTTTACCGTTTTTGTTTTCATTAGAATTGTTTACTTTCTATGTACTTCAATTGAGTAGGGATATCGTGTCCACCATGTTCACCTCTGAGAACAAGAGAGCAAAAAAAACAAAAAAAAAAAAAAAACAAAGTTAATGTCCAACCTTTTATTGCTGTATGGCATTTATTTCTTGGTGTTGTAATAGTTTTAGGGAATAATTAGATAGATCTTTTAAAGGGGGGAAAGGAGTAGTATAGTTATGTTATTCAACCATGGGTAGAGCCGTTTGGCACAAAAACTGCCAGTACTAAATGATGCCACACAATAAAAAACACATTATTCACATGCTTGTTGTCCCTTTCAGTACACTTCTGCTAAGCCACTGCAATGTCTTCCTGCACCCTTTAATGATCTAAAGTAAATCCACCACTGCTCCTCAATGCCTCATTACACTTTAAAAAACTAACAGACAGCTCAGTGGACAAGTCTACAGTCATCTGCACCTCGTGTTGTCAAACACCTAACTTTTTTTCTATCCATAACAAGTTTAGAGTTCCCAAGGTGAAGTTGACGTCATAATCTCTGATTTACTGAAAGTTCCATAATTTCTTTCAAAACGCAGGTCTTCATCCAAACAGAAAGTAAATTACCCTTACCCTTGGTTTAAGACAGTGCAAACACTGAAAATAGATCAAAAACACTTTTAAATGCAAAAATAGTGATCAAAAGGCAACAAGGTACGATAAATTGCTGTAAAAAAATTGAAAAAAAATCTCTTGGCAGCTTAAAGCCTAAGGTATAATTTACTATTTAAAAATGTACACCATGAGATGTACTCATCTGCATATGACATAAAAAAGTGATAAGACTATTCTTTATTATACACTTTATTTAAGCCACTGCAACTTCTCCCTGCAGCCACAGTGATGTAAAATAAGTCCACACGGCTCCCCAATGTCTCATTTCACTTTAAAAACTCACAGACAGCTTACTGGACGAGTCAGAAGTCATCTGCACCTTGAGATACAATTTATTTCACTTTTTTACTGTTCCCTGTTCCCCTTTTCAATCCATGACAAGTTCCTTTTTCCATGGTTAAGTTCATGCCATGACCTTTGATCTATTAGTAGTTCCTTATTTTCTTTCAAAATAAAAGTAGGACTGTATCCAAACAGGAACTCTGTTACTCTTAGCAAAGGCCAGTAAAAAAAAAAAAAATCCAAAATGAAACAAAAAATGTTTTAAATGCAAAACGGTGGAATTTTGAAACAAGACATAATAGGGAGAAAATTATGCTTAACTATGATATTTCTGAGATTGACCACAATCAAAAATGCAATCCTTTGCACCTCTTAATACACTGTGACATGACAGCGTGAGATACAGTAGAATACAATACTGTCCAAGGCTCTTAGAATTGAACAATTTATTGGTTTTAATGATCAAAAAATGCAACCAATATCCTGTAAAGTCTAAATTGCACAAATGTGTTGGTAACTGAATTGTCCAACCATCCATCCATTTTCTATACCGCTTATTCCGTTCTGGGCCGTAGGGGGGCTGGAGCCTATCCCAGCTGTCATTGGGCGAGAGGCGGGGTACACCCTGGACTGGTCGCCAGTCAATCGCAGGGCTGACATATAGAGACAGACAACCAGGCATGCTCACATTCACACCTATGGGCAATTTAGAGTCACCAACTAAACTAATGAGCATGTTTTGGCGATGGGAGGAAGCCGGAGTACCTGGAGAGAACCCACGCATGCACAGGGAAAACACGAAACTCACAGAAAGGCCCCTGGCCCTGATGGGGAAGTGAACCAGCGACCTTCTTCCTGTGAGGCAACAGTGCTAACCTCTGCACCACCATGCCTCCCAGTTGAAATGTCTCCAACATACCTTTTCGATTTCAACTGTGGCCTTTTTTTTTTTTTTTTTTTTTTCCCACCTGTCAGCTTTTAGTGAGAAGTATGACTGAGGTGCTACAGCTTTTGCTAAAGCTTTACTACTCTTCAACGATCAATCATTAAAGTATCTTACTGTCAAAGCTTTGAGATTTCTGACAACTTCAGTACAAGTTTTAGAGGTTTACTTTGACATGTTATAAGAGCCCATTGAGCCCATTTTGCAAAGAGAAAATCCAATTTTTAAACCCCAGCAGCAGTAAGACTTCTGTTTTAATAACTTGGAAATATTTGAATATTAACATTACAAAAAATTTAAGTTTGTTATAAATGTCCATGGTTGTGGCATTTTTTAAAAGTCTATTATCAAAAAAAAAGTGTAAATGTGCAAAAGTAAGAAAAGAGGATTCATTCAGAAGAGGGAGAATAAAAAACCCTACTACCCCCCACCCCCAAAGAAAACAGAGTGCTGATGGCGAGCAAAAACTTTATCTACTTTACAACTCCCCATAGACCAAATCAAACATCTTTTCATTCTGAGTGAAAGAGAAAGGGAGAAAGCGAGGGGGAAAAGGGAGAGAGATCCCATTTCCCTCCCTCCCTTTCCTTTTTTTCTTTTTTCTTTTCTCCCCTCTCACTTTCTCCCCCCCCTCCACTCTGCTCCATCCTGCTCGGTGTTTCGCCTTAGCTCTTTGCGTGAGTGGAGCACAATAAAGGATTTAATCAAAACTCCTGAACAAGCAAAAGCCTCGTGGCAAAGTGCCAGGCCTGGCTCGGCCCGGGCAGGCAGACAGGCAGCGCCTCCTATTAGGCCCCAGAGCGGGGCTGCTGGGAGCTGTGGAGGAGGGGAGGGGAGGAGAGGGAGAGAGGGGTGTGGGGGTGACGGTGGGAGCAGGGAGGGCCTGGCCTGGCCGGGGGCTTGGCAGTAGGCTCCTGTTCCTGGCACTGCTTGGCTAAACCGCTGCTGATTATTAATTTGGGGAGTTCAGACAAGAAACGCCGCGTCAGCACATTCCGTTCTCCTCTCTCTCTCTCTCTCTCTCTCTCTCTCCCCCGGGTTCTTGTTCTCAGTTTCTTTGGACGTCTCTTGCCTTAGCACTCTCTCTCTCTCTCTGTCCCTTGCTCTCTTGTGTTCTTACCCTTTCTGGACTTTTTCAGTTGCTCCTTCTTTATCGTTTTATTGCCATTTCTGTTCTTTCACTGCAGTTTTCATTCAGTCTTTCCTTTATTTTTTCCTCTCTCTCTCTCCGTCTCCGTGCCTGCCAGTTAAACATGGAAACTTTGCCTGGCAGTGTCTTCAGCTCTCTAGCATGCATACAGACAGGCCTCTGGCTCATCTTTATCCCTTCTGGCCATTTTGGCTGGCAAACCCCTCCCCCCATCTTTTCTCATCACAGAGCCTCCCTCCCTCTGCAATGTGCCTTACAGTCTTTTTTCTAACATGCTAGCACAGAATTACAAACCCACACTACACATCAGAGTACATTTTCTGTCTGTACCTTTTCAAAACAGTTCTTTACAGTCAGTTCTGATTTTGCAACAAAATGATACTACAAAACTATAAATTGACTTTTACAAAAACACTTAGAGAGACACCAAAAGAATTACAGACAGATTTCACTCCAGTAGAGCTGGGCGATATAGCCTAAAATTGATATCCTGAAATATTTTTGCTATATCCCGATACACGATATACCGCGATATTTTGAAATGGCCTCTCAGCATCTGTATTTAATTCAGCCCCAAACACTAGTTTGGTGATAAAAATTGACTGTTCTATTGGATTTATAATAAATTGTTTGCAGAAAGGTTGAAATCTATATAAAGTCAAGTTTAGCAGTTTTATTTTGAAAAGGACTTCATTCAATCTTTTACTAATAAATCAAAAATACATAAACCATGAAATACTCGGTATTTTATAGTGTATGGACAGTCCTGAAATGTTTTCTGTGTTATGTTTACTATTGTTCATTATAAAACATCTATTTTCCTCATTAAGGATAAAGCAAACCTTCACAAAACCCACCAATCCTGCATGCAGCCAATGGGCCAAACCCCTACAGTCTAGCCCACCATTTAGGCTCACAGCTGTGATTATATTAGTCTGTTATCTGTGCTGATGAAATCACGTATTCTGGGTTAACTGTCTCTATGAAATTTTTAAATCCTGGCTTTTCAACAACACTGGGCTCATGTCTTTAGGGATGTGTTGTGTTACTGCCGCTGTTATCTCGGAGTCATCTTGCGATGTATTTGAACAAATACCGCGAGAGTTTGGCCTCTTACTTTTCCAAGTTGAACGACTGCTCAACGCTGCAGATCACTGTCTGTTGCTGAACACAGCTAACACACCGCTAACTAGCCACACTGCTCTGTTTACCTTCCTCTCCCTTGTTTCTCTTGCTACTGACACAAAAATGCGCATGTGTGGAGGAGTTTTCTGGATGGGTGGGGGAGAGAGAGAGCTTTCTGCTGTGAGAGATGTGTTCAGGGACAATGGGAAAAGCAACCTCCAGTGAGAAATTCACGATGACGGCCCAAAACTTCCACATAATTTATACTCGATGTTCACAATATGGTCATTTTATACATCGTACATGGCAAAAGCTGCGATACATCAAGTATACTCAATATATCGCCCAGCCCTACACTCCAGATTAAATGAAACACACGTTGACCTTTTGAAAAACCATGCATGTGGCCAAATTACAGCATGAGATCATACAGATTAAAACAGGGTATTAATGCATAAAGTACAAATTATTCTAAGTACGCTTCGCAAAGGACTAGTATTACCTGTGGACCTCTGATTATTTGAATTACTCCCTGATGTCAGTGTTTGGTGCAATGCATTCAAGACTGTACAGACATTTCTGAAGGAAGACATAAGGGTGCTGCATGGCTGCAGCATGAAAATGCACAGTGAATTTTTATTTCTAGCAGGTGACATTTTCTGCATGTGTCCTATACACACTGACAACAAGAGTTTCCAACAGACAACATGCGCCTTGGTGTCGTTCTTCCCTCTATAGTCTGTATATTTAAATTTTTTTTAGTTCTGTAGCAAGCTGAAATACCTCCTCTAACTCTCCCATCATGCATCAAGGTTGCATAAATCAACTGTGCATATCTGCGGCTGATCAGACGGAGGAAGAGAGAGAAAGTTGAACATCCCTCCTGTTAACATATGAGAAAGGGAGACATCTTAAATTAAATACGAACCTCTCCTTTTACTTTTAACAGTTTTTTTCCAGTGATGATGCTGATATTTTTCTGCGCTCTATAAACTTTGTATTGTTATGCGTCCACCTCCCCAACGCAGATCAGCTGTTGCAGCCTAACCACTGAATGTTGAGACATTCAGACACATTTTTAAATAGAAATTGTATTACACATTAAATGTACTGCTAAATGATACTGATTTAAGATCAGGCATTTGCAAAGAGAAACTGTAGGAAGCAGAGCAGAAGCGCTGTGTGTATGAAGAGAGCAGTGGTGCACATACGCACATTTGGATAGCAGAGTTTAAATAAAAAAGTTAAGTAAATAAATCCATTTTATGGATAAGCTGAAATTAACTGAAAGAGAAACACATTTTTAACTAGTAATGCACCAGTGCATAGGTGGAACATCAGCATCAGCTGATGTTAAACTTTAAAACCCTCATCAGTGCATGCTGCTGTGAGAGAAAAAGCTAAAATATGACAGAGGCAATAATTGACAGCGATCTGACAAGTTTTTGCTTGGCGCACCCCGAGCTGTCTGTCCAGATCAGCCGTCTCTGAAATGGCTTACATAAGCTGAAAAATAGTTGGACACTTTAAACATTCTCATTTAGTCTACTTTAACTGCACAGCAGTTAGTTTGAGAGAGAAGTCAGCCTGTTGTATTCATAATCTGCAGTCAGGAATGAGGCCGCTGACATGATCTCGTTGGTAAGAGCCCTAAAACATCTTTTTATGCAAGGAGGTAGACTCTGATCACAGAATAAAAACTACACTGAACTACTACTACAGTCTACTTTATCAGAGTCTGTTTGCAAAAGATCCAAACATTAACAGTCTGATCTACTTTTCTGCACCACTACTGTATTAGATACCGGTACAAGGACGCTATTTCAATGAGGAAGTAAAACAAAGTGCACAAGGGCATGCCAGCCAGCGCTGCCTCTCACATCCTGGCTGGATGAGAAGCAAAACAGACTGAGCTCCAGCAAGGCAGAGAGGCTAAGCTTTGAAGAGAGAAAAAAAAAACATCTTACCAAGAAGTAGACTCAAAGGCAGAGCAGGAATTAGACCCTATATGTGTTTAAAAAATGTGTTAAAAATCTCCTACGCTTCCTCATAAAAGAACATAATTGCCACCCTAAATTACAATGTTCCCAACTCGCACAGGATTAGGATTACCTGTGGACTTCTGTGTGCACTGAAATATGGTAGGTAATTTACCGTGGAATTTTTACATCAAAAAGTACAGTGCTGGTCAATTCACACAGGATGAACAACACAGACTCAGACTATTATAAATTACCAGAGGTCCCTCGGTAATACTAGTCCTGTGCAAATAAGGCATTAGTCACCAAAACCTTGAGCAGTGATCCAAAATACCATTAAATCATAAAATTTTCTTCCAACAGAGGGAGGTGGTAAAGTCAGCAAGGCCTGGACATCAATCATTATCAAAAATGCTTTAACCAAAATAAATCATGGATTTTTTTTTCATGCATATTGCTTAAAGTAATCTCAGTCTACAGCTTACTCTAATCTCAGTCAGTTTGCAGCAGGCAGGTGTGAATTTGATACCAATGGTACTGCTTTGTGCCAGTTTATTAACATTTTTGTGACCACTCTACGGATAAAAATCAAGATTACTTTGAAAATAAAATGACACTTTTTTTCCCTGCAAGACCATGTATCACAGATACAATCAAATTCTGTGTTATGTCTAATTTACTAATGTGTCATTCTTACCTGCCATTAAGCCAAGACATATGAACAGCCTACTTGTATAAAGCTGCAGCTGGAGGATTCTGCTTTTAGTCTGCATGTTTTAAAATATTACTGCGCTAAAATGTGCCCCCTGGACACTGATGGTGATCATAACAAACCTGATCTCCTTGCGTGTTTGCTTTAACTGTGTGTGAGATCAAGCTTTTTCAAAATTTGCTTCATTTTGTCCTCAACACATTTTTACAGGTCTGTAGCTCCATAACAAAGTTATGACCTTTCCACTGTGGAAAATAAACATAATAATTATTGTCAGAATAAGTAAATGCTGTCCTTGTAAGACTGGATAGTCATAAATACATGTTAAGAAAAATGTGAATCATTAAGTTCAAAGAACAGATCGGTTTAATTACTCAGTTAAAGCTCGTTCACATGGAGCTCATACAGATGTGTTTAGGCAGGTTGCACGCCATAAAGCAGGAAAATCACATTAAACGGGGAAATAAGTACAAATTTAGGGCCATAAACCAATCATTTGGAAGGGGAGTAGGAAGGAAAAATGGTCTGCCATATTTTCCCCAAGAGGAAGGAACTTTTTCTCCCTTCATGCAAACAAACATAAACACTCTTTTTATTCCTCTACACTTGAGAGAGAGAACTTTGACTTTGGTCCGTTTTTTTTTTTTTTTTTTTTTTTCATGCTAAAGCAGCTGCAGCCCTGGAGTCCCCTCAGGGTTTTGGATGGGTATAGAAAAAGTGAGGCTCAGAGAGAGAGAGAGAGAGAGGGAGAAATAAAGTAACAGCAACTTGTGAGTCAATTAGAACCACTTCCTTGGCAGACTGCACCCTGGGAGACAGGCATATGACTTGACATGCCCAGAGATGTGGCCAATGGGAAAGATACAGAGAAAAAAAAAGCAGGACGGAGAGAGTAGTTTGGCACACTTTCACTTTACCAACTAAGTCCTGGTGCATTTGAGGTCTTATAAGTCTAGTTCATGCACGCTTTCATTGTTCAAGATTTTCACAGGCAGGATCTCATGACTGTGTTTTCACTTTTCTTTAGATGAGCTTTGATAAAATCAACACAGCAGCTAAATCTAGATAAAGCTGAGTCATTCAACATCATTCTTAACCATATAGTCATGTGTGGTGTGTGCTATCTAAACAGGGAGCCGTAAAGGTCTGGTGAATGCAGTAGATCCTGTCGTTGTGTGTTTGCACTGACCACCTTGCTCAGTCTGAAGCGATCAGCAGATAAGCCAAAGTAGCCTGGATGGAGAAAAGCTATGTGAAGCACAATATTTGCTCTGTGTCTTCTGCATCAGCGTGCTTATGCAACACTGTACGAAGCCGCTCTGCTGCATTCTCTTCTCAGGGCTCTGTGTCTGAAACTAAAGCTTCTCCAAGTGCAGCTCGAATTCAATCATAGAATTTCAAAAACTAAAATTAAACCCCTGGAAATTCCCTATTTTATGTCTAACACTTTGGATTTGTGAAGACTTTCTGTCAATATCAAGAAGAAGAAAAAAACAGATTATGAATAAGCTATAAGATGAACTGCCATTGCTGGCACGGATTCATGCATTCATTTTAAATAGACTTGATTACTGTAACACCCTCTATACTGAACTCACTAAAAAGACAAAACTGACTCCAGCTCATCCAAAAAGCTGCAGCTTGAGTGTTAACAAGAACAAAGAAAATAGAGCACATCATACCCAATCTGAAAAACCTTCACTGGCTTCCAGTTCAGCACAGAATTAATTTTAAAGTGCTGCTACTCGTCTATAAATCTTTTTGTGCTTTTTGTCATTATGGTGCTGTACTATTGAACGAACTACCTGTTGACCTGAGATCTGTAGATACTTCCAGTTCCTTCAAGAGTGGTCTGAAAACACTGCTTTTCTCTCATGCCTTTAACTGTTAGACATGGTACAGTGTATTAGGGGTGAGTGTTGGCAAGAACCTCACGATACGATACACATCACCATACTTGGGTTACGATACGATAGTATCACGACATATCAGGATATCATGATATTGTGATATATTGCGATATTCTCCACAGTTAACTAAGAAAAATATAGAGATGATGTATATGTAAATCACACAATACGTTGGTGGTGTTCCCGCTATATTTCACGGCAGCAAGACAGAGCTTGCAAGCAGCATTTCCTTTCTCTAACTCGCTGTTTGTGCTCCCCGTTTTAACTTTAAAGCCTAAATACTTCCAAACGTCTGCTTTGAATTGTGCAGATGTTGTTATTTTGTAAGCCATGTGGAGGTGCGGAAGTCGTATTTTACTAACA
Source organism: Cheilinus undulatus (assembly GCF_018320785.1). Lineage (NCBI taxonomy): Eukaryota > Metazoa > Chordata > Actinopteri > Labriformes > Labridae > Cheilinus > Cheilinus undulatus. The sequence continues at coordinate 31,709,150 of NC_054877.1, forward strand.
ACTCGGCTAAAATATGAGTTTTTACTTTTTATAAAAAAATCAATATTAAGAGTTGAAGTATTGATACTGTATCGGATGTCAAAGTATCGTGATATATTGCTGTATCGATATTTTTCACAGCTCTACAGTATATTGGCGTTTTGTTTTTTGTCCATGTGCATGTGTACTGAAGAAAAGGCCACAAGACCTGTACTTTTTTCATTTAATTTTCAGTAAAGCAGATTGAGTTTGCCTTTGTGTGAATGTGCTATGCAAATAAAATTGAACTGAATAAAAATGAACTGAATAACTAGTTTTAGGAGTAAATTTGACTAAAGCAAAACTTGAGTTAGGACAAACACTGACCATCTCTTAATTTGCACAATTTTTTAAATAAAACTATAAAACTCAATTCGGGCTGTGATCATTGATGCATACATTAAATAAAATCAAATTCAAAAATGAATGATTTACTTCTTAAAATCTCATTAATCGCATCCTTTATTGTTCCTCAGTACACTTCCTCATTTTGTATATATTTCTTGATTCAAATGAGAATAATATAAACAATGATTACTCCCTTCAATAAAACAATTCATACTGAATTTGCAATGTGAGTCAAAAATAATTTGAGTTGTATATTTTGTTCAGTCCTGGTTTCATCTACCCACTATTGTGGTGGTTATAATATAGGATTATTTATTGCCTGTGTTTGATGAAAATACAAAACAGGAGGAACTTAAAAATAATAGAATATTGTTTTACAATCACAATGATTGGGGGAAAAAAAAGCAATTACGGTAGATTGTTTTCCAAAATCCAAACAGAAAGACAACTACCCTTACCCTTAGTTTAAAAAATGAAAATGAATCTACTACAGTTTAAATGCAAAGGAGTGGAAATTTGAGTGGAAAAAAGTGGAACTTCAAAATGCAGTTAGGTGAATTTTTATAATTTGATAGCCCAGAGCCAAAGGTATCATTTACTTTAAAATAGTTACCATCATAATAAGTATCCTCTAATGGCATAAGAAGTGATAAGAATAAAATAAAGTCAAAAATATAAAATCTATTCACCCAACAAAAGGCCCAATTTTGTTTTGTGTTGTTAAAGACAGACTGAAATTAAACTGATATTTCTGCATCATTTTACCAGATTTCCCCCAGAAAGTGCCTGATTAGCTGGAAGAATTATTAAGTGTTGTCTTCTTTACTAGTTAGCATGAAAATTTCAAGTTCGTAATAATCATTATCAATATTTTCATAAATGTAGGTCCCTGCTGTGAGTCTAATCTTGTGTCAATGAGAATGGTTAAAAACTGTTAAGGAAATATTTGCCATGGAGCAGCTGACCTATAAACTGAGGACTCAAGATGAGAAAGAGAAATGGAAGAAATGGATGATGTTTACATCACAATGACACGATAAAGACTGAGTAACTTAACAAATCACAGTAACGAGCATTTTAGAGACAAGGCAATCCAGAATTCATGTTTGTTTTTGTTGTTGTTAATACTGTAACCTTGTTACACAAAAACAAAACAAAAATAAAGTATAGAAAAAAATCCTGTGTCAAAACTGTAAATATGGAGCAGTTTAACAGTTGTTTTTCTAGAAAATGGAAATTAAATTTGTCTTTAGGCTTTGTCAAAGTAGACTGGAAAATTGATGTGTAGGCATTAACCTGTAAGGTGGACCAGCTGTTGGCACTAGCACAGCTAATGTTAGCAAAACATGCCCAAGCAGTTTAACGTTGCTTACCTGCAAACAGTGACCTTATTTTTCTAATAAATTGTGCACAGTATTGATAGTTTTTTGGGTACTGTTTGGCTTAAATTAAGTACTCAATTTTGTGTTTACTCAATATTGAAATTATTTGTCTGGGAACATTCCTTCTGACTTTTCAAGGTTCCACTGTCATCAAAAAAGAGGACAAAATCTGCCTAACATCTTTTAGCCACGCTGCTTTCTCAGCTATGTGTTTCTTGTACATGGTGGTGACAAGGCCAGTTGGTGTCTGGCTCACACATGCTGTGTAATAGTGTGAACGCTGCTGGTCGGGTTTCATTGCTACATGTCCTCTCACCATCCAACCCACGCAGACAGACCATGCATCACGACCGGGCACACCGTCCATTCTCCTGTCACAACATACTTCAAAGCTACACATGTACAACAACTGAGTTACTGCGATCATATAAAGACTCAAGTGATCTGACTGTGCTGCATGTAGATTTACGGGCCTACAGGCACAGCTGAGGAGAGACATATTAATACAGAGAGGTGCTATAAACTATAATTGCAGGCTGATTGAGACATGTTTCATGCAAACTGACTAGAGACCAACTTTTGCAGGGAAAAAATACCAGAAAGTAGTTTTCTTTTCATTAATAAAGCTGATATCATGAGCACTGGCTACAGGCTGTACTACTTTCACTTTCTCAATTACATTTTTGTATGTGTATGCTTTGTTTGCATATAATTATGATAATGTGTCAATTCCATTTGACATTATGTGATTTTAGGCTATGAGCCAGAAGTGAGAATTTATCAATGTTAGTTTAAACAATCAGGTAAAGTGAGGTGTACACATTTTTTTGGTGTTGATCCCTCTTTATTGGTACACAGTGGCTGTGCTCTTATCTTTTGGACAAGACTTTGTAAAGTGGTTTGTAAAAATGCTAAAAGACAAGCGCAGTCTTTCCAAAACTTCAGCATGCTGCCCTATTTAAAATCTCCCTGGGCCTGCCAAAACTTGTACAACCATGACACGAGAATCAAATATTTACAATCATATTTTGATGTGATAAACAGGGAATTTTAATGCACTTGGCTTTCGAAGAAAAAAATTACTTGGAAAGTGTTCGTGGGGTCAAAACTTACAGTTAACAAGTCATTGCTCTCTACTTTGATATGACCAGGTGCCCTCAAAGGCAGTTAAATTTTCCTTTCTAATATCTATCATTGTGAAAGTCTATTTGTGGCTCAGCAAACTCTTTCCTAGTGTCATTGATGTCTCTGAAGGTATTTCTGCGTTCTTAAAATTGGCAAGCGACCAGCATCGGCATCATGTAAGTAATCCAACACCAGTTAATTAAACCGTGACACTGGTTTCATACCTAAGATAAAATAAATGATAAAAAATGGAATGAAATAAAAGTTTAGGCTCAGTTTTACTACTTCTGGGACCTAGAAAAATAACATGTAATTAAGTATTCTATGACATGATTACATTTATCTGTATGACTTCTATTTTTTTTTGTGATTGTACATGACCCTTTCACAGCCCACCTGCAGTACCTCAGGGGCCCACTAGGGGCCCCTGGCTACACTTTGGGATGCACTGGACTAGACTATCATAATCTATTGCTTTATAATAGGCATTCTCAAAAGCATATGTAACATATTTAAATCCAGGACCAATAGATGGAAAATTGTAGCTATTTTAGTTTAGAATGAACACAGGCCATTGGGTGCAATTTATGGCATCATTCACAATATCCTGAATAAAACATCTGTTTGATTATACAAATTGTATTTTCAAATACTTCCCTACACTCAGTTCTATACTAAACTGTGAGCATGTGACAATCTTGAGACATTTCTAAAGATAAAAACAGGTGAGCTGTCATTTGGGACTGTGTCACTGTTAGCATAGAGATGTGTTTAACTGAATCTGGACTCTTTAAGTCTGGTTTAAGTCTACGTCAAGTCTACGCTGTCTTGGCCACTACAGTTCTTCTGCTAAAATGCTGGCAGCCGCCCTTAGCGAGGAGTGTTTCCAGTCATTACAGCACTCACAGTCACTAACAGTAACACTAACGGTATACTTCCTGTTTTCTTTAAATGCATGATTATGACCTAATTTGGAAGAAAAGCGGTAAAAAAGTGGTGACAGGCCTAGCCATTCTGGTCTGTGTTGTTACTTATGTAGCACATACTGAGCAGGGAAGCAGCTGTTTGCAATACACAATGAAGGGGATGAAATTTCAATCAGATTAGATCTCATACAGTGGGAGATGCACACGCTTGCGGTAATGACTTCATGTGTCTTAGTACTTTTAACCAGTATACAAGTTACCATGGTAGATGAGGGGGAGCCAACTTTTAAAACTAAAAAATAAGTATTAAAGGGCGGCATATACACTGGATTTTACGGTATATCACCAATTTCACGGCTCATCCCATTCTCTGCTTGTTTGGATACAGGAAACCATGGCAACTGAGCATATTATGTTGACAATATTGAGCAGCAGTTAACCTTGCAAAAAAAGATGGAAGACATTAAAAGATTGCTGCTGACTCATTTGATGCAGAGGACACCGGGAGAGATGGGGATAAGCAAATGCAACTTTGATATGCTTAGGCTTCTACGCATGCAATGGCATAGCGGTGACACAGTGGCAGAGGTGGGTAGTTACGCGTTACATTTACTCTGTCACATGTACATGAGTAGTTTTTTTGAAAAATCCTACTTCTGCGAGTAGTTATTGAGCAGGGTACTTTTTACTCCCACTCCGTTACATTTGTGATGAAAAAACTATACTTATACTCATTACATTGGGCAAAACTCTGGTAACTACCTTTACTTGTCTATAATTTATTTTCATTAAGTATTTTCTTCACACTTAGCTGAGCTCTCACAGCAGCGTGAGGTAAAATCCTCAGCATTACAGACTTTTAATTAATAAATTGCACAAAATGAAGTTACTCACTAATTGAGTCATTTTTTAATGAGGTACTTCTTTACTCTTACTCAAGTACTTATTTTTATGAGTACTTTTACTTCTACTTGAGTATGTAGGAATATTCAGTAATGGCCGATACTCAAGTTGTGATCTTGTTGGTCGGAGAGAAAAAACGTATCAGAACATCTTGTAAAAGTAATGGGTTTGTTTTCAGAATAAGTGCATGATAAACTGAAGAACACTGTCTGAAATATCCACCCATACTCCTTTCATTAAGACAAGTTAAGATAGTATAAGGGCACAGAAAGGTTTTTTTTTACTTTTTCCTGACAAGATTCTGACATTAATCCTCACATCACAGAGCTATCAAGCATATCCAAGTAAAGACTTTTTCTTTACACCTTTATTCTAATTTGTCTACCTGTCTTTGAGCAAATATAGCACAAATGCGCACACTATTCAAATCCATGCTGCACACTCTTTCAAAGTATTTTCCTTCCTTTAAGTGTAACAAAAAGAGAGCCCTAGCCTTACATTCATGAATCTAGTATTTTCAGCCTATAGCCTCATGGTACCATTGGGTTCGTAATCTTTTTAGCTTGACTAGAATTAATGTAAAGAGAAAACTACCCACAATCAACTGTGCTTTCATTATTCTGTGGAAATTAACACAAGCTGCTATTTTACTTCACTCCTGCCTTAAGGAGCAACTGTACAAAATGTTCTGTTTCTGGTTTGCTAGAGTCATGAATCTTTTAGGGAGATGACTTCACACCTGAATTAGTTCTCATTTATTGATGTGAAAAAACTCAAGGAATGAACTTTTTCTGCAGTGTCTAAACTGTAAAGAGAATAGTACAACAGTCAGAAAGAAACCAAATACAGCTGGTTCCTATATTTGCAGTTGGATCGGGTGGCCTTGGCTTACAATTCAGCCTTCATCTCCCTCTCTCAAGCCCTCTCCATATCTGTTCCCATTCACTTTCTCCACTGTCCCAGCTCCTCTGACAACCCCCCACCCTTCGTGTGTTCTTTGAAAGTGTTTTCTTGGTAAGGCACAGGGAGCGGAGAATGAGTGGAGGCCTCTCCTTTCTGAGAACTGGCCCCGCTAACATGGTTTATAGCTGCCCAGAGACAGTATCAGACGTGTATGTGAATCAGGGAGAGAGGCTGCAAAAAGGAGGGAGAGAGGGGGGTGCACGAAGGGAGGAGTTCTGCAAAAATGCCAAGCCATGGTTCACTTCAGCAGGCAGTTAAAGTGAGGCCAGGGAAAGGAGAAAGAGAAAAGAGGTGAAAGGGAAAAAAAGTTTTGCTGGGTTTGTAGAATAATTTCTGCTGCAAGTTGAGAAATGTTTTTCGCCCCAGAGTAAAAAATCCCTTAACAGGAATCAAACTAGTTTGAGCCATAATTTGTGGTAAAAAGTGCACTTAAATCATTTACTGAAAACACTGATACCAAATGTGCACCTCTATGCTGGATATATGTGTTAGTTTACTACCTCAAAGCTTTTTCTAACAATAGTCCTAAGAAATTGTTTTCATTACAACAGATAGATGCATGAGGCACTTTACACACAGATTCTGAAACATCATCGACATATCAAGAATCTTCTTCTCATTGTTTTAATCGAAAAAAGTGGAAAACCTGTGAAATTTGCATCCTGTGTCCAGCATAAGTTTTGTGCTTTGCATTTTGCAAACATGGAAACATTTACATGTGCTGGAGAAGTCAGCATGTTGGCAACTCTGAGCATTAACCTGATTTTTTAAATGCAAATGAAAGTTCTTGTTTCTTTAATCTGGGTAGGGTTTCTAAGACCATGTGATATTTCTGCAAAGGAAATCCTTTTAACATTTCCTCTAGTGTTTCCACATACAAATGTTTCCAAAGACAGATACTATGTATGGATTAACAGGACAAAAACAGTAGGATGCCAAAGTACGGCTGTAGCAGCAATGTTTGATGAAGGAAGGATATATTAATTCTAGTCTTTTTTAAATTTGACCGTATTAGAAAATTTGACTCAAAGTGAAACCACAATAAAGCTACACTTGGAATGATAAGAAAGAAGCCATCTCTCATTAAACAGACTGTCGCAGTTACTGACACATTATTCATAAAGGCTGAACTGTCTTCATATTAGCCATGTTACTTGGTGAATAATGTCACATCTGATTACTAAAAATTGTAACTGTTATTATAACCCACTAGGCTAAATCCAAGTAGACAAATCCTTTATACCAACTTTATACCAAAACGATGTGAAAATGGTTTACAGAATGTGGCTAAAGTTAGCAGAGCTAGCATTGCTGGCTTTCAATCCTCTTTGCAGGCTAACTTTCACATCCCTGTGCTGAATATCATCACTCAGTGCTGCTGGTGTATGTGTGTATAATCTGGCAAAGCCTCTGGTCAATTTTAGTCCTATTTTATGGATCAAAATAATACTAAACTAACCTTGCAAAGCAGATGGATACGCCCGTTTCCATGTTTCTCACTGGCGAATCCATCTTGCAAAGCTCTTATCTGAACCGTTTGGGCCCGGTTAGAAAGTGACAGGTCCAATCAGCGTCGAGGGGCAGTACTTTCGGGCGCAGCAGAGTTGTGACGTAAGCAAGCAGCAACAAGAGGCCGGTGCAATTATGATGGAAGAGATTAGCATGGATGCTGCTAAAGCATAAGTTTTATTAGAACTGATGACATTTCTGGTTTAAAAGAACAAAGAACAGAATTGAGTTATTTTCTTTTCAAAAACGACAAAAGTCGTGTACTGACATGTCTACAGTCGCCATGGTTCACGTTATGCAGTTCTCCATGGAGTTTACTCCTCGGTAGGGGCGCAGCTCGGTAGTACCTACGTCACGTGTTTTGTTGCTCTGATTGGCCTGTAAAGACGTGACAGACAGAGCATTCATCCAATCACCCTCCAAGTTCTTTTTAAATACTCTGCCCTTTCCCAAACACTGTCTATGAGTGGTTTACTAGATGGATGTGTGAAATAAATCCATCTGGCGTGTCAGGTTAGAGCTAAACTGCACCATTCCTACAAGATGCTATCTGTTTACATTGTGTTATAGAGCCCTGTGGCAACAAGGCAGTGGTCATTACGAACAGCTACAGTGACTACTTGCTACTACAGTGGCGGTCAGCTGAGTTACAGTTTAGATGGAGCTTTTGACCGGGACTGTGGGCCAAAAACGATAAAGAAAAATTAAGAATTAGTCAAACTGACTTGTAATTCTGTGCCAACTACCAAGGAGTTGGAATTAAACTTCTTAGTCGGCTAATTGTGTGCAACCCTATGTGGAATATTAAAAATCTAATATCTTTATAACCTTGCAGAGCAGATGGATTTCATGTCTGTCATCTGGCAGATCCATCTTGAAAAACTCAAATCTGAAAAATGTGTGCCCTGTCTGAGAGTAGACCTGACCAATCAGTATCATTTAAAGGGAATAAGTTGGTAGCTTTGGGCAGGGTTTACTCGTGCTTGAAGCTGGTAATGATGGTGGTAGCAATTATTAATAGAGGTGCACCGATCGATCGGCCAAAATTGGTATCGGTGCCGATTTCCTTAATTTTTGGATCCTTGTAAATAAGATCGGTGGATAAGATCGGTTTCATATGCCTCTACCTACTAAAATGTGAAAAATGAAAGACTAAAGGAACTGATGTAATTTAGTAGTTTGGACAGCAATGCTTTAAACTTTTCATTTATATTTGAGAGAACTACCTAATGTGCAGTTAAAACAACAAGTTTGTATTGTTTCACAGGTATTGTTCAATGTTATTCAAAAAAAATAAGATTGGAACATTGAAGGTGTATGCTGTCAGTTATAAAAAAATTGGTATCGGCTAAAATCGGAATTGGCAGGTCAGGCTTTTTAAAGATCGGTGATCGGACAGAAAATTGCAATCGGTGCACCCCTAATTATTAATAATAGGTGTAGTGATTAGCTCGGATGTATCTATAGTATTGCAACAGTTTTATCAGAACAGGACCAAATTTTTTAATTTAAAAAAGGGCAAAGAAATCTTCAAAAAAGCCTTTAATGGTGGGATAGATATTTTTGATCTGTTCCCAGTCTGCTCCAGCATGAGTCTGCAGTAGTCATGGGTGGGGTTTAGCTGCACTACATGCAAGTAGTAATGACAGACAGCATTGAAGCTATCAGCATGGATGTAGTTTCATAGACAGTTTTAATCAGATCTGGACAGAATTTTTCATTTAGAGAGGTGCAAAGATTCACACTGAGAGCTTTTCTTGGCAGGGAAGATGTATTTGCACTTCTCACTACAGGTAAACAGGCTTTAACTGTCATGGTCTTGATGTGCTGTTTCTGAGATTGCTATTTTTCCATAGTCTTTTGAGATTTTTTTGCACCTCCTGTGTTTCCTTGTGCTTGTATTTATTAGTATTTCCCAGTTTAGTTTCAGATTATTCCTTCCTCCCTGTTTTATTTTGTGGTTTTTGATTCCTTTGATTGTGATTTCTTATTTCCCTGCTGCCCTTGTGTTTTTTCACTCCACATTGGTTGCACTTTCTAGGTCTCATTTGTCACACCTGAGTCCTTGAACTTTTTGCTTTTTGTGAGTAGTTTTTGTTGAAGATTTTTAGCTTTTGTTGTAAAGAAAGTATTTGCGGTGCACTTAGTTTGGGTCCTCTTTCTGTTCTACTTTTCTACCCTTACTGCTGAGCTTACGTTACTGAAACTGCACATGCCTACCACCTCATTTGTCTTGTTGCTCTGATTGGCCCATAATGAATGTGACATTGTCCAATCACCCTCTGAGAATTTTTTGAAAAGTCCTGCTCTACCCAAACACTTTGTATACAAGGTTTCTCAGATTAATGTTAAATATATCCCATTCAATGGATATATGAAACGGTCCATCTGTCATCTCGGAGTATGATAACTGACCAATTGTAGGTAAATATGGGTTTATATTAGGAATATAGTAAAGTTGACGACAAGTTTTCTTTATTTTCCTCAGTATGTGTGTGTCAACCTAATACCAGATTTTTTCACTATAATCTGATACTAGTAAAACTCAAACACTATTTAAGCTTGTTTTAATACCACATATATAAATCTAGCAGTCCTAGGCACTAATTGCTGAGTATATTTTTGTTTTTGAGTAACAGAAATTGCAAGCAAACTGCAAGCCAACATATAGTTGGCACAGTGCTCCTTTTGTCTCTTGGGCTAGAAATATGTCTGAAGGTGTGTATTTTTGATGCTAATGATAATTAAAATTGCATACTGTTTAGAAAGTGTTGACAGCCCTAGTTTGTACACAAACTTTGTTCTGAAATCCAAAGTTAGGTTTTATGAACTTCTCAAAGACAGAAAGTTGAAATCTTAAATTAATTAGGTAAGGACAGATGTTGGGATTAAACAGCCTTTGCTAACCATCAAACTGTGTGCTGTCCTGGGATGCCAAATGTTACAATCCCTGCAAACAGTAAATGGGCCTCCTCAACAATAGCTCTATTCACATGACGTGCACGTCCGCCGTGCCTTCGGGAAGATAAAGATGATATTTGTAAAATTTTTGTGCCTGACCATTTCAAATCTACAATGCACTTTTGGTTCTAAGCCAAGGTATCTTTTCTTCAGGCTCTGCCCCCCTCCCCCATCCTCACACACCTCCCCCCTCCTCCCCTCTCCAAGGGTTACACTCCTGCCCCTGTCGCTCTGCATCACAGACACAAACGCCTCCTGCCCAACTGGTTTGTCTCACTGTCTGTCAAAGCACGGGGATACTGTTCTCCTCCTCACCTGGCTCTGCTGCACAAAGTGAAGACCAGTGCTTGATCACTCTCAGTGTTTTTAAATCAGGACACATAGAAACTTTATTTTTGAAGAACTCTGCAGATTTCTGACGTATTTATGATATTCCCCATTTTTCTGACTGTTCGTAAAAGTGCAGAGAAAAGAACTTAAACTAATAAATCTGAATGGGGCCCAGTGTACTTTGGTGTACTCGATGAATTGCCAATTGGCACAACCAGAGGTAATTCAGAGTTCACAGCCTGCCTGCTCAGAGTGGTACTTATCCCATCTGTCATAAAACACACTGGGGAATTACAAGAGAATACAGCTTTTGACAGAGAAGGAATGTATGGTTTTATTTAAAAAATGATATAAAAACTTTTATTTATCTATTTTGGCCTAATGCACCTCTTTCTCTGGCATCCCATACAAGGAAGCAATAAATTTACCAATTGGAGCCAAACACTAGGGAACGCAAATTAAAGAATTTTTAAGGGTGTATGGAGGAACTTTGGTAGCAAATCAAAGTTTTTACTTGAGGTTGAGCTGTGAAGGTTGGCTGATCCGTGCCAAGAGTTTGTTTGAGTTGGACGCTGAAGCTGAAGCCAGCTCAGACCATTTTGGATAAATATTAGGTGTGCCTCGTTTTTAAATTCACCTGAGTGAGGCGAGGTGCAAAAGAAGGTCTTATCACTAACGGTGTAGTCCCTGAAATATTAAATACCTCTCATTTAGTGAAGAAATATAAGCATGCAAATTAAAACATGTCCTTTAATGAAACACAAATCTCAAGCCTGTCTCTAACTTGTCCAAAACGGCTCTTCTGTCTTGTTCTCTCCTACCTGTGTGATCTATTACTATGTAGACTTACTATATAGAGTCAATAACAAGTCACAGTGAAGGAGAGGCGAGCATTTTTGTGTAGATAAGCCCAGATGCAGTTTGGACACCGTAGACACATGTTAATATTGAATGAAAAGGGGACCACACAGAAAGAAAGAATCAATGGCAGACCTGTACAGGAGAGTCCTGTAAGTAGACGGATTAGCCCTTTATTATTCAGCAGGGAGAGTTTGGTTAGCTGTGCAGTGTGTCCAGTGAGGTGAGGCTTATGACGTGTTTTAAGTTGAGATTAAAGGGTCGTCTCCAGGTCACTGCCAAACGTGAAAGTGCTATCAAAACTAAACTGGAGGTTTATAAGAAATAACCCAAAAACACTAACCGCTGTGTCAGACTGTGCACTTTCTAAAATGAATAAAACTGAGCTAGGGTTGTTGGGATTATCACACAATACCAGAAAACATAAACTCAATAGAATAACAGTTAAAATCAAATCATATTAAGACCTGTTTGATACCACGCAATAAAAATAGAAATCCTGGGTGCCAATTATTGGTTATTTTTTGTGTTTATAAACAAAAATTGCGGCGCAGTCCTCCACACTGTCTAAACTGCTCAAATACGTACGCATTGCATGTATTCATGCAATTAAGACAGCACTCTATTTTGTCTTGTACTTTTGGATAGAATCATTCATTTAAATAATGGAGATTAAACTGCATCAAAATACATGATATCAAAAATACACCAAGGTATCAAAAAGCTTTAGACAAAACATAAACAATGTAGAAATGAGCGCCCTAGATGTCCTTTGGAAAGGGATACACGCGGTCATAGAAAAACAAGAAAAAAATTGAATGTGCTCTCTTAATTTGCTCAAAAACCTTTATCCTCATGCAGACCTAAAACACACTTTGAGCATGCATCAGAACCAAAAACACATCAATGTGTGATTTTAAGGTTCCAGGGTTCCTACATGCTTTTAAAATATGAAATTTACGACTTTAAAGAAAATTTCAAGACCTGAACTGAGAGAAATAAAACAACTTTTTGCATAGTGAATGGTCAAAAATGAAAGGCATGAGTATTTCTTGGTACAACTGGCTGAATTTTCTGATTTAATGTCAAGGGCAAAAGACATGTTCTGCCATAAACTCCAAAATTGGATGATTTCTGGCACATCTACTGCTCTATTCTATTTCTATTCAGTATATTGATATTTATCATCACAGATTTTTGCAGAGGTGTTGAACTAATTCTACACAGTTTAACTATTAAAAAGCAGAATAATGCTTTTTTCAAAGAAGGCGTGTTAAAATAAGAATGGGTTGCAGGTATTTTAAAGTGGGCAGCCTGGTAGCCCAGTAGTTAAGAGGAATGGACAAATATTTCACAACAGTACAGAGTTTACTAAATCACAGTGAGTCAGATAAAATATTAAAAGGGTCTGGCTCCTCCCCCAAGAAACATCCAACACTGCATTATGGAGAATAAATATCCATATCCAATATCCAACAATTTAAGGAGGAAGATGATTAAAATCATATAAGGATGGCTAGAAAAAAAAAGGATTGGCTCAGGATGTCCTAGTCAAGGTGCTTTCTAAAGTTAAGACCTCTCACTTGACTATTTAAGACTTTTCAGGGATCTGCAGGAGCCCTGTTTATATGACCATATCATGAAAATCAAGGCTGTTAAAATAGAGTGCCTCGAAGGTTATTGTTTTAACCTAAAAGATACATGTTTGTATGTCAATGACTTTAAACATAATTGTGAACTGAGCAAAAGAAACGCTGAATTTAAGAAAAAAAACAAAAAATGTAATATAAAGATAATATGATTTTCAGCTTGTGTTATTTTGAAGCAGAAGCTTTGACTCAGTGGTGTTATTCACATTCAAAACACTTAAGCAGTTAAAGAGACAAACCCATGCTGATTTCTCTTCTTTGAATTAAACTCAAACATTATGGATAAAACTGCAGCCTTATTTTGAAGATCAACTTTAAACTTGTTCTTTTAACAAGCATATACTTTCAAATATTCTCAGCTGAATAAATAGAGCTGTATGTACTCAGTTGTATGTGGAAGAGTTTAATTGGAATGAAAAGGTTCTTACCTTGAGATGTCTCTGGTCTTGGGGCAGCAGGTAGGGGTCTGTGGGAGCGGGGTTGACTCGATGGAAGAACCATCTTGACGGGGCCCACGTACTTGACGTACGTCCCTGGAAAGTCTCCTCTCTGTTTGGTGCGCTCGTTGTACCCGAGAAGCCAGCCGAGGCTTTCCGGCTGCTCCTCACAGCCCTCCTCGTAGTTCTCCATGGACAGCAGAGACGCCTTGCTGACAGTCAGAAGGTCCCCGGGCTGTAGGTCCAAGTCCTCCTCCTGGTCCTTGGTGAATGAGTAGAGGGCGAGGTACTGAAAACCTTCAGCCGCCATTTTGTCTGGGAGGCGAGAATCAAAATGGCCACCAAACAGAGGATTAAGTAGTGCAGCGCGTGTCCCACTGCAACAGCAGAAAACCAAAGAGGCTGTGGAGTCACTAAACTCCGGTGTCCGTGTTGGTTCAGAGGCGGACGGGGGGAGGGTGAGGGGAGGACGGGGAATCACCCGAAGCTTAGAAGCATTTTAAAACTTGAAAAAGGTAGCGTTCTGCTGCGGTTGTGACTGTGTCTGCAGCGGTTTTCAGACCTGACCCATGTTGGTGGACTGGTGCACTTTCCGCAGCTTGATACCCCGGTTGAGCCAGATGATGGAGCAGAGGGAGCGCGTCGGCAACATGCTCCTTCAAGCAGCGGAAACCTGCTGGCTGGGTGCTATTGGAGCAGCCTGGTAGGAGATTCTCTGCAAGCCGAGGGCCCTGTGTCGTCGGCTCCGCGGTTAAAAGAAGTGGTCTGATTGGACAATGAGTGGCAGAGTGGGAAGGTCCTTAATCCTCTGAGGTTCTCTCAAGCTACCACATGATCCGGACAGAGATAATGACCAACCTGCATGGCACAATAAAACCCAAAAAAAGAAAGAAAAAGGAAAGTTTTGAATTAGGGTCAGAAATAAAAGAAAAATTATGAAATGAGTGGAATAATCTCAATTATTTTACTTCTATACAAAAAACAACCATGTACAAAACGCTATACGGAGTATGTGAAGCTTAAAGCGCTGCATGAAAATGGCGAACTGCGGCAGCTCCATGCAATGGTGTAGCGCTCGATTAGGATGGAGAGATCGGATGATGCTGCTGCGTCATGACCAACAGCAGACTAAGTCCCTGGATGGGAGCCTCCATTCCCTCCACTCCACATTCACACACTTGCACAGCCTTCAATGACGCATCACACTTTCCACAGGAGCAAGAAGTTTCACTGTGAAATAAACCTCTGGTCTAACTCACACCACAATGTGGGCGATTATCAGGAACTGAAAAGATTCATGCAAAATGGCAAGGAATTAAATTTCGTAGATTGTGTGAGCAAAGGAAAAGTAGGACCTGCACCGCGGCCGTTGGGCAACCAGAATGTTCTGAAACATGCAGAAACCTTTGCAACAGCTTCCCCCTCAGATGCATAAAAAGGAGAAACCTTTTTTTTCGGCTTCAATGTGTCAAAACAGCTAAATCATACTGGACCAAGATGATTCAACAAAACAGGCAACCAGAGTAACCAGAACCTGGCACAATATCCCAAATTACCACTTAAACTCAAATGTTTCATCCAATCTTATCACTTTTTCTGGTCAGTTGTTGTATAATTTCAATGTAGAGAGTAAAGGTCATCAGGGACAGATAACGACTCTTCCCTCATAGGTATCCCAGTACATCAAAGCACACAAATAGGCAATAATTAACGTTTAAAAAGGTTGGATTAAACCAAATTATTCAAATCCTTTAGAAACTCATTTTGGGGGAAAAAAAAAAATCTAAATTCCTCGGCTAAACTGCGAAGATTATAATCCGGTATCTAATTAGGAAAAATGGTGCATCTTCTTTATTCATTGAGATTTTAAGTTGTGTAAAATAATATCCAAAAAGTTCAAATTTAAAATGTTATATCACCGAGAGAGCACACCGAGAATGAGGAAGAGAGGGAGATTAGGGTTTCCAGATTAAGAACGACATCTGTGGTTTGTGGACCAACCAAGGACGATGGTCCAGTTAACCCCGCTGGACGGGATGAGAGGATGCCAGAGAGGAGAAAAGGCATATTAGAGGGTGAGAGGGATGGAAGTTTTGGTCCTGCAAGCCAAAAGCTATTTGGGCCAATTTCCCGAAATGACCAAATCCAAATAACCAAAGGCCTGGTTTTTGAGGCCCGATGTTGTGCAATCGTTTCATAAACATTCCTGAATGGACAATGATTTGAGTGATGCATTGCAGACGCTTAAATAAAACAATGTGAGAGCGTAGAAATTAAACCTAAATGCTCCGTTTTGCATCTTTGAATGCCAAAGTGCATGCTTTCGAAACCTTGCTCTAGATTATCCCCTCTCTCCACACAACATTCGGAAAGCAAACGCACATTCCCTGCAAACCTTCGTGAGTAAGACTAACGTCTGTAGAAATATAAAAAAAAGGAAGAGGTATGGTGATAACAGGATGCAGTAGAGTGCAACACTCACCCCACTTTTTGGTTCAGAGAGAAGCCGGACAGGCTCAGCCAGACTCTCGGTCCAACATCCTTTCGAGTCGAGAAGCAAGAGGTGCCAGGCTAGACACGTGGCACTGGCATACCCAACCACAGCCCGCAATCCTCACACCACCATAACCCCCCCCAACCCTAAACCCCCCTCCCCCCTCCCTCCTCTCTCCACCTGCTCTACCCCCCCCCCAACTCCAAACACACAGTGTTGCCTCCAACTGACAACACCCCCCCCCCCATCTTCAACCAGCGAAAAAGTCCAGTCGTTTTTTCCAGAGTCCGTGTTTTGTTTACAGTCAGAGCACCGCAGCAGAAAAGAGGCGAAAACTAGAAGAAGTGACAGAAAAAGCAGTGCAGGGGGAGCGCTCTCATGCTGTAATCCTTTTTTATTATTTAGCTCCAGAGAAGAAAAAGTCAAACGAGGTGAGAGAAGAGTCGTCTCTGTGTAAGTCCTGGTCTGATAGTGGAGTGGCTCAGCAGCAGCGGCAGCAGAAACAGCTGTCAGGCTCAGCGTCACAGGATCCATTTCCCCCTTTTTCAAGACTTTTTAGTCAGTCAGAGCACAGAGCGACAGAGAGCAGAGAAAAACCAAAGTGAGACTGAGAGACGGAGCACTTTGCTATCAGCAGAGTCCACACGGCTGAGGGAGACCACAGGAAAATAATTAATGAATAGACAGCAAGTAACTCACTGTTGCTAGAGAGAGGGAAAGCTAATCCCGTGCTCTGATTGGCTGCTGCTCGGGCCATGTGCTCAGCAGTCACCAGAGAAACCGGGCAAATCAAGGAAACGTTCTAATATTAGAAAATGTATCCAGGCAGTGATCAAACATCTGACCCAAACAACTCCACCTTTTCACACACTCATTTGACTTTTTTCTATCTCTGCAGCCGGGACCAGAGCTCATAATTTTTGATGAAATGATGATTTAGGGTAAATGAAAACTGCAGCAGGAGGATGATGAAGAGCATAACATGGAAAAAGTGGAGGCTGCTTCTGATTGGAAGGAATACCATGAGTCATGCTGGAGTCGAGCAATGAGCTGAGAGGGGGAGATTTTTGTTTTTCTGAGTTGACAGGGAGAGAAATGTGATGACTGTATGAAGGAAAAGAAAAAAATACATTCTGGCATTTAAAAAACAGGGACTGTCATTGAATTAAGTCCAAGCACAGTCGTTAGTAAAACAATATTTGCTTAACAAATGTGAGATTGAACATTATTTCATATTTCTTATCTGTGTCACAGATATTTTCTTTAACTGTGGGAGAAAGTGAGACAGAGATTGAACTCAAAATGGCACCGAGATGTTCCTCTGCAGCCATCAAAGACTCGTGATGTGTTTAGTCAGCCAGTGGAGCTCTGACCTGTTCGTTATACTCCAGCATGCATAATGTAAAATGGCAAATAAGCTAATCAGAGCATCACTAACACAGCAGATTGATCGAGATCCTCTGAGACTGCCACCAAAATACTGCAAAAGTCGTGTGCATTTCAACTAGGGCTGGGCAATTAATCGCAAATGAGATTACATCACAATTTGCCCTGCTGCAATTTTCAAATCACAGAAGGTGCAATATTTCTTTCACCTGAAATTTGTGAAAACATACCAGTTTCAAAGTTTTATTGCTGCAGAGACATTATGCATTACATATCATGCAATCATTTTAGTGGCATATTTTTAGAATAGTGTACAAAAAAATCCTATTTTCTCTGTTTTTGTATGTTCTTCTTGTTAAATATAATAATTATATTAAAATTATCACTCCCTTTAATACAACAGTTCATATTCAATATGCAAAATGAGTTGAAATCATCACAATTAGATATTTTTTCAAAATTGTCCAGCCCTAGTTCAAACTAATATTGTGTTGGTTATAGTATAGAATGAATTATTGCTTGTTTTTGTCAGAAAATGCATGAGATGAGGAACTTAAGAAATAATTGCATATTTAATCGCAATCGCAATAAAGGGTAAAAAAAATCGCAATTAGATTATTTTCCCAAATCATTAGAGAACATTAAGTATGAAAATGCGATTATTTCTGAAGGTCCGCATCTTTTGTTACTTCCAACAGATAACTTATTGATAACTTACTGTGCTGATCTCGACTCCTACTGCAAAATGGATAGAAATTTTAATATTGAAGGGAGTGGTAATTTTTATATCATTCTCATATTAGGTAAGAAAAATGTACAAACATGAAGAAAGTAGGATTTTTTACAGACTATTCTAAAAAAATGTCACTTGGTATTTTGGCACAAATTTCAGGTTTAAGCAATATTGCACCTTCTGCGATTTGAAAATTGCCACAGGCCATATTGCGATTTAATCTAATTTGTGATCAATTACCCAATGCTATTAGAAATATAGATTTTAAATTTTTTACATTCTTGATGTTTGGACTAAATGTTATAAAATTAGGGTTGGGCGATGTGGATATAATCTTTTGTTACAAAAAATGCATATTTATACCACAGTGTCATAAGTCAGAAGGGCTGAACAATCTTGGAAAAAAACTGCCTTTGCAATATTTTCGTTCCACAATATACTGTGTCGTGGAGGGCGGTAAACCAGTAATCAATCAATAGAGCTCAAAAGTGTGGCTCCAAAACTGAAAATCCCATAAATTTTCTCCATGGCGGATTCGATTTTAATCGGATGTATGCAAATTAGACTTACCGCAAGCTACCTCAGAGTGAAACAATGGTATATGCTTCTGTAGAGGACAAAGTTTGCAAGATATCAACCTCCTTTTAAGAAAAACATAGTTTATTTGCACTCAAAACCAGAAAAACTACAAAACCCACAATTCTTGAGTACCACAGAGACATCTCTAATTGATAGGGTCTCTGGTTGCCATGGAAAAAAGCTCAAACTACGAAGTATTACGACATTAGCATTTCAAATTTGATCACTAGAATAAAGGTAAGTGTAAAAAAATGTAAATATGTAGTTTGAAACCTGGAAAAGCCAATTTTAACAACAAATAAAGTGAATCGCACTGGACTGTGGGATACGTAGTTCCATCCTCCTTGTGAAGAAATACGTGCCTTGTACTTTTGCCTTTTTCTTTGTTTTCAAACACTTCTTTATTTGCTTCAAATCAATTTTTTTTTTAGTCATGAGTGCTCAGGAAGATGGTTAGCTTGGTTTATTTGTTAAAAGTATTGTAATAAGGATTTCAATAATGGTCTTTGAGGAATTTGAATGGCGAATTCCACTTCTTAAACGAGCACAGCAAAAAAGTTGAGCTCAATACTGTCACGGGTAGAATTTCTGCCACGAAACGGATTTTTGCAACACCATCACCATCTGTTCAGATGCATGTGCACCTGGGAAAAACCCCTGTGATAAGCCACCCCGTTGGCACAGCAGAGTGATATGTGACAAACAGCGGCTCAGTCTGAATCCAGTCATTAGCATGTTTTGCTCTGGTATTACAAGCAGCTGACTGACTGAACTTCACTCTTGTGCTGTTGTTATTAAGCACAAAGAAAAAAAAAAACAGGTAAAACATGTGCTCTGTCCTCTCCAAGTTTGATGGCTGTAATAACCACCATGTACAGGTGTGTTTTAACGCATGACTCTCTTGTATTGAGTCCATGATGAGTCAAAGAACCTCACTGTGGTGTTAAACGAGCTCAAGGAAGCAGCAGTAAACTGTAGCTGCTTAAACTTACCAGTACAGCAGCCAAAGCTAAATTAAATGGATGATAAACATGCTCCTTCTGTCAACTTTTTCACAATAAAAGCTCAAAGTTATTTTTTCCCAAATGCTTTTATTGTGAATGCCCACATCATGAAATACCTCTGCACAAGCCAGTAGCAGCATGACACACCTCAGGATAGGAGAGACAAGACTTAAAACAAGAAGTGCAGTGAGAAAGAAGTGAACACAGAGATTTGAAAAATCATTTTTCTGTGATCTTTTACTCAATACACAATATATATATCGCAATATTTTGAAATCTTCTCTAAATTACTGCATGTTTAATTCAACCCTCTGATGCATAAAATTACACCAGTATGATGATTATAGTGAACCCTTATATGTCTTCTTTACAGTAATTTAAAGAAATTTATTAAATGTTTCCTCTGTTACATTTATTATAAAAAAAAGGTTATTATTTTCCTCATTCAGAGTGAAGCAAACCTACACAAAAACTCACCAATCGCAAGATGCAGCTGATGGCCTAAACACTGCAGTCTAGTCCATCCAATGATGCTTGTTTGGAAGCACAAACTTTTTAACTCCTAGTTGTTAAATTTTATGTTGTTAGGCTCAGATTTGGCTCTGTAGTTGTGGGTTGTATTTGTTAGCTGCTGAGCCACCTTTTCTCCTACTGACATGTACAACTGTAGCCTGGAAATTTCTGCAAAAAAATGTGTGCCCAGGTAGGATTTTTAAACCCTGGCTTTTCAACAGGGGAGTGGGCTGTCTGCTGTGAAAGAAGCAAAACTCCAGAGAGATTTGTATGCAGACGACATAAAATTTCCACATAATTCATACTCTATTGTCGGGCTGAATGATTTGCAAAAACAATCTAATTGCAATAGTTTTTCCCAATATTGCGATAGCGATATAATATGGGATTTTTATTAGATTCCTCAACATATGCGTTTTTCAACAAATTCAAGCAATAAATCATTCTATATCATAACCTACAACAGCCAGAAACACTCATCATACATTTAACCATTTCAGTGTTTCCCATACATTCATTTATTTGTGGCAAACTCTGCAGGAACAAAATTGTTACCCCTTTTGATTTAAGTTACCTACTTTATTTATTCAACCTTATTTCTTATTTATTTAGTTTTATTTCTTTCTTTCAATAAGCTATTGTATTTTTTATTTAAATGTATTTATGTTAAGTTTATTTGGTGTTTGTTTACATTTGACATTAAATTAAAGTTTTAAATTCAAATCCAAATCAAACTCCATGGGGTTTTTTTTTTTTTTGCATGCCCCCAACACACTAATTTTCAAAGTTAATCAAAAGAGGGTTTGTTGCTACTAGAGTGGTACAAATTCATGCAGGGGTAGCTAAGTGCTTGTCTTTCATCTGATTCCATCAAAATCATGAGAAAATGCAGCCATTATACACAGGACTCAAAGGACTTAACATAAACAAATTAGGTTTTGCAATGCTTGCCAATAAAATGAGCTCTTTTTAATTACTGCTATAAATTCATACTTTCCTGATGTTTATCATCAATGCATGTCATGCAAAAATTGGCAACAATGCATGCCGTTTTAAATGCTAAATCCTAACTGCATTTTACAGTCTGATTCACACACAGATAATTTTTTTTTACAAAATATTTCTCAGAGGTCTCTGATGAACAAACTATTGTTTTAAACAGAAGTCATGCGATACTGTCATCTATGCTCTTACAGTATGATTTATGCTGCCTCACCATAAAAGTTCCCATAAAGTTAATCGAGGGATTGTTATGAGCTTGTAAGAGAATTTGTTACAAGCAGATATGACTGACTGGATATTTCGTTGTTGAGGCTGTTTATAAATCACATTTGATTACCTTATAAACACACATTTATAAATATAAGTAATTTATTTCCTTTGTCATTCTATCTCCCGTCTACCAGATCAATTAATCTAATTTCTCATTTAACCTGCCAACACTATCAACCGAGATTCATCGACAGTCACATTTATGTAGGTTGGTATAAACTAGGTGGGAGCTGTAATCTTTAACTTGTAAATTTTAGCGATCCCCTGACTGATCAGGAAATAATCAATATCAGCAAATTATCCTTAACCGTGTTTTAACAGCAGATCAGAATTAATGGCTAACAAAGGCAGTCGCCTGTGGTTAATAGTCTGGTCACTATGCTCATATTCACACCTGATAGTCCAGGTGACTTGATTCGACTGGGGGCTGAAATGGCAATATTGTTGCTCTTTCATGTGGTTTGGTTTGCTTTAACATTGCACTTGGTCAAACGAACCAAACTGTCTAGACATGATCAAATCACTGCTCATTTGTGGCGGTATCGTCCAAACAGCGACAAAGAGGAAAAAAAGAAAGAAAAAGATTTAGAAGAAAACGGCTCACCTATTGGCCAAACAGAAACCAGAAATCCATCTCTTTCTGCTGTCTTTTTCACCAAATAAACAACAGAGAAACTCCAAATTTACGCTGTCTTGAGACTTTTGCTTTTACTTTGGTGTTCATATCTGTTTCACAAGACGGCGCCCAGTATGAGCAGCAAGCGAGGCAGGGAGCTGTCCACCATGTTGTTCTTCACATGAGACGACTGAATCAAAATGAAGAAGGAGGTGAGTGAAGATGAAAGCAAGAGACCACGACATGTTGCCCTGGTTTCACAGATGCTGAACGAGGTATCGACATTTATTTGTATCTATCTGTAAATCTTAATGCTTTATGCCACTTTCCTGCCTTTGGTTCACAAGTTGGTCCACTTTGCTTTCACATCACAAACACGCCGCACCGGGATTTGCTTGGAGGCAAACCAAGACCCCCGTTTACAAGCGGACCAGAGCTCAACTGTTTGATCCACATCAGAGTTCAAGTGAGCTTTCACACCACTCAAACTAAACCAGACTATCCAGAGAAATGGACCAGAGTTCACAGCTCTGGCGTGAAGCGATCTCAGAAAAGCAGTGTGTGTAATGTAGTGTAACTAAAAGAACAGGGCTGAACGATTTGCAAAAATGATCTAATTGCAATTTCTTTTTCCAAAATATTGCGATTGCAATTTAATATGCAATTTTGCTTGGGTTAATCTTGTATATTTTTTGACAAATTCAAGCAATACATAATGTGTATGTGTATTAAAAACAATGAAATTATTTCCAAAGCAATTCATCCATATTAGCATGAATCTGAATATGGGGGTGCTACAAGCATTAAGCTATAAAGGAGGCAGCTGGGGTGGTGGAGGTGAGGCTGGCTACCAGCTGGTCATAGCTGGGGTATGACTTTCGTGAAGTAACGCTAAGCTTCATCAATTTTAGATAGAATGAACTAACTATTTTTGCTCGTATTGCAAATGTGATGTCATTTACTTTGTTTAAGGGCATTATGATTTTTATGTCACTCATCAGTGGTGTGAACTGCAGTGTTGCGGTCATCTGGTTGCATCTGGCAGCTGCCAGTGTGGGGTTGTACCTAGAAAACAATGGGGACCACCATTTGGGCGCATGTTGGACAACCACTGTGATGGTTTGTGAACACACCCTTATAAAAGCTTCCTTGGTTTCTGCACAGGAGTTAAGAAGCCAGAAGATGGTGGTCACAACACTGAAATGCTGACTACAGTAAACTTTCAATCTAGAAACATGCAAAGAGGTGAGACTTTCGGCCTCCTGGCAACCAGAAACAACATGGCTTCTAGTCAATCAACACAGCCAGACCGAAATTATGCAAACTTATGAACAATTCTTAGGCTTCGTGTGATGGAAAGGGATTATTTGAAATAAAAATCCCCTTCTGTAAAGTGCAAGAAAGAAATCAGCCATTTTTACCACACGTAAAAACTGTTTTTTAATTTATGTGAGAAAATTACAACCAGCCTTGAGTAGATACTCAAGGAACTGCAGTGTTTTGCTCCCCAGCCTTGGATATATTGTTCCAACACTTTGTTGTTACAGGTCTGTCTTGATGGTTAGGTGACTATCTAGCCACTCGTAGTCAAGAGGCCCCACCTGGTTCATCAATGACTCAGAAAAAAACATCAGAAATACTTGAGCTTGGGTTAAAAGTCAAGCAAGAATGGAGTAAATTTCCCAAAAGGTAA
Source organism: Cheilinus undulatus (assembly GCF_018320785.1). Classification (NCBI taxonomy): domain Eukaryota; kingdom Metazoa; phylum Chordata; class Actinopteri; order Labriformes; family Labridae; genus Cheilinus; species Cheilinus undulatus. The sequence goes on from NC_054877.1 coordinate 31,732,849, forward strand.
AAACATTTAGCCGTCTTTAAGTAACTGACTAAGCTGCCCCTACTGGTCGTTATAAAGATTGCAGGTTTAGCAGTTTAGCTTTGGCCTCACATTTAAACCCTGAGTTTATGTCCATAGTTTATATACAGTCTATACTTTAGCCCTGCAGTTAAATGTGTCCATTGTTCAAAGGGAGATGATGTGCAGAGCATTAACATTGTGGTCTGAATTTTTAGTTAACGCAGAAAATGTAGCAGTGGTTTATGTTCAAGCATTAAAAAACAGCAGTTTTCTGTTATTATCAAATTGTTTTAACTGAGACAGATACATTTTCTGTCTCATATTTATACATTTAGAAGGACAAACATATCCTTGGAGTACGTTTTAGCCCTTTGCGGCCCTGCTGGTGAGGAGCTGACTACAGAGACACCACGCATGCAGCCTGGCCTCGAGCCATCTGTCCACATGGAGCTGAAAAATCTACTGCGCCACAGGGAGGACAGGCAGACAACACAGCAGCTTATGACAACTTATTTTCAAACTAAATGCAGGGACTCGGGCACTTGACGATTTGGGTTATGTTCACCTGAACTCTATGTGTCCTTAATGAGGCCGAAAAACCCATTTTGCTAAATAGAAACATCTGCTCCGACGATTATGTAGCACTGAGGCGCCACTGTTCAGAAGGTCAAGAATGCCACAAGCTTCTACAGTTAGAAGAGAAAAGATACGAAAAGTGCTAATTAGAAAGTAGTTTAAAATGCTACATGTGGCCACACAGATGCATTTAAACATTTTTAGTCAAACAATGGTAGAATATCTGTTAAGTCTCATCCAACACAAGTCTTTCTCCTACACAGTATGAGATGAGATCAGTAAGCCTCATATGCACTTTTTTCACCCTATCAGTTGCAATTCTCTCAAATTATCCAAACATAATCCTCCTTTACCCAACACAGGGTACATGTGCATAAATCTCCACTCCAAATCCACCATAACATAAGCAGGTAAAGCAAGAGCAGACATAAAGCTTATCAAGTTCTTATTAACTGTGACACTGTGAGAAGGAAAGAAAACAAGTTTTTCTAGGTTAGAGGTGAAGTAATAAAAATTAAGTGGCACCTTCATCAAATCAAATATAATTACAGTGTCTGGCTCTCAGACAAAGATGCTTTAAGATGATTTATGATATAAATGTCACTGTATGACTGAAGGGATAAACCGAGGTAAAACAGCTGTTACCTATCAGCATTTTTATCAGTAACTGGTCAGGTCACAACCGCGTGGATTACAAACTAGAGAGGTAACGAGTGCATTCAGCCCAGTGAGGTTGTCATTGCTAAATCTGTTGAGTACCACATTTTTAAAATGACACAGTCTCTCTTGTTGATGATCAGTAGTCTTGAAAGGTCCAAAAAATTTGATCAAGACTTGCATAGAAGATAATTGAATGCATCAAAAAAAAAAAAAAAAAAAAAAAAAAAAAACACAAGCAAACTCCTACATAGTTTTAACTGGAAAAAACTGGCAACATTTTGGCACCAAAATGCTAAAACTTTGCAACTGCATTGAACCAAAGGTAGCTACGTCCTTTCTGAAATTACAGACATTAAAATGTCCTTTTTCACAGATGAACAACTGGTAATCTAAATCGTGCTGTTACGCACTGCGTTTCAGAGTTCCACCTTTTTGTTCCTGCTATTCCACAGTATTGAACATATATATTTATTAGCGATTATCAATTATCGGACATTAATAAATTGATTCAGAATCTTCCACCTCTACATCACAATGCATCTAAGAATCGACTTTTTCTCCCACCTGTATTATTTAGCAGTATTAATAATGGATTTGTTAAAAAATTGAAAAGTAGATGTTTAGTGGTCTTTCATCATATTGTCTCTCTAAGTCAGGATGCTCATCATTTTTTTTAATTTCCCAATTAAAATCTGGTGTCATGATGGGAAGTTGTTTGCAGGTGTGTGGCAACTTCCTATTTAAGATGTTTTCCCTTTCCAACAAACTGCCTGTAACTGGTCCTTTCCAACAAACTGCCTGTTAAAGGTCTAGTATTGAAGAACTGCAAATAATTAACCCTTTTTGGAAGTTGGACAGTGTGCAGAAGTTTTCTTTGGATTGCTTGTTGGATATTCTGCCCTGTAATGTGCCGGTCTTAAGAAATAGATCTGCAAATTGGGTCCAATTGGGTCTTAAGAATAAAAAAATATCGAAGTATGAGGTGCCGAGGACTTAGTATTATGACAACCCTACTGCTCAGTGTGGTGGAGTCCAACAAAAGTCACATATAAAACCTTAACTTAGAAAAAGGGAGGCATGATATTGTCTGCATGATATTTTTATCAGCGGGTATTAGCTCAAAAAGGTTACTGTTAATATCAGCCAATATGTACATTTCTGCCAACATTTTCCACCAATCAGCCTATATCAGCTGCGTATACTAGAAGTTTAGAAGAGGAGTTTCAGGCAGGGCCAACAGACGAACATCAGTTTATTCTAAGTACTGAGTTTTCTTTCTTTGTACTTCCTTCACCTCTGAAATGTAAGGATGCACAACATTGGATCTTGCTCATATCCAATATGCAGATAATTTTAATAATTTTAGCCAGTATTGATACAGATATGTCATCTAGTTCGGACCTAAAATTTCAGTCCTTAAAACACACGTTTAAAGTTTTAAGATGAACAAATCAACATATTTCTGTCCTTAAACACAGTCTAAAGTGAAAGGAACAATGATAATATAGAAAAAGAATAGGGCTGAACGATTTGCAAAAATAATCTAATTGCATTTTTTTCCCCCAATATTGCAATAGCCATAGTCCATAGTAGCAAGAATCTGAATATGAGGGTGCTACAAGCTTTAAGCTATAAAGGTGGTAGCTGGGGTGGAGGAGGTGTAGCTGGCTACCAGCTGATCGCAGCTGGGGTATGACTTTCGTGAAGTAACGCTAGGCTTCCTCAGTTTTATTTAGAATGAGCTTAATGTTTTTGCTCATATTACAAATGTGATGTCATTTGATTTGTTTAAGGACATTAGCATTTTTACGTCACTCGTTTTGATTAAGAAAAACATAGGTTACATAAAATACAAAAAGGACCGTTTTTGTAAACCATTATAAAAAACTGACACTTGAATGTTTGCATAATGTGCATAAAATCTCTATCTCAGCTGCTGCAAAAAATGATATTATGTATTAAGCTGGCATTTTGACACATTTCTAGATTAAAAAATTCTTGCAACTTCTGGAAATTTGTAAATTGCAGCAGGCCAAATTGGGATTTAATCTAATTTGCGATTAATTGCCCAGCCCTAAAAAAGACTTCAGCTGAGGTAGGTCTGGTGGTCAAGCCTAAAATTCCACCAACTTATCTGTTTGTCCGGTCAATATCTGAAGCTTATGCATACAGATTTTTATAGTTAAAGTATCTGTTTTCAATATCAGCAGGAATTGTCATATCTGCCGATACTGATATCATACCTATAATATTGTGCAACCCTACTAAAGTGTGCTTTAAGGATTGGAGTTTAAGCTCTGAACTCCATTTATTTTTTGTATTGGTAAAGAGCCTAGTAAAACAGATCATTTTCTAACAATCAGGTGTTTATGCAGGGTTATTATCCACACTAAAAGCTTGCAGCCTAACAGGGGAGCTAAACAAAGATGTCCTTAAGTGCTGTTTGATCAAATAATTTCATTCATGTTTTACTATATCCTCCAGTTAAAGATGCAGAATAAAAATAAACCAATGCTGCTCTACTCCTCAGTTAAATTTCTTCTGTTTCTTCAGCACCTTTGAGAAGTGGCATTTTGAGTATAGCCAATTTTGGGGTTTTTTTTTTTTTAGCCCTGCGAGTCATTCTGAACATTTTAATGACATTTAAATGAGTAAAATAAAGCCTTTGCCAGAAGTTATGCCTCACATTGATAACGCAGAGTAATGAAGGAGTGACATTTAGTTGCATAATGCTCGATTCAGTAATTACAAAGGAGAAGGGTGGTGGTGGGGTGGACTCCACACAGTTGAGTGGCTTGTCTTATTATGCAAGTGGCACAATTTTCATTAACTGATTCATGTCAAATCCTCAATCCAGAGATGTAACAGCACACACAAACATCATGTTAGGCCTTTAGCTATGTGAGGCCTCCACGCTGCATGGCCTCCCTGTGGTCTGCAGTCAGTGTAAAGGCACTATTATAGTGCAACATACACCACCAGTGTTATACACATGGAGCAAACTGCAGTTAGCCGCGTACATGATTAGGACTATAGTTTTATCAGTATCTCTGAAGTCAGAATATATATATATATTTTTGGTATTTAGCTAACAAGAGGAGACGCGGAGGTTTAAATTCTGCATAAATGCACAACTTTCGAGGCTGCCGTCCCAGAAAGTTTTAAAAGTCTTCATGACCGTATCTCAGGGCATATCAAGAATTACCAAAAACTTTGAAATGGCTATACAAATTAAGTCCAAAACTTTAAACACTTTCAATAAACATAAATGTTAACGTTACACTAACTTAACGGGCTCAGTTTAACACGTCAACTGTCGACAACCGCGGGCACCGAGCAACGTGCAGCAAATGTTCAAGTTGCACCACAGTGCAGTACATCAAAACATAAAAAATAAAACAAACAGCAAAGAAAATCTTAAGTAACAGCTTTGAAAAGTTCAGCACAAGTCAACAGCTTGAGGTTGCGTGAGCTGAGCACACTTGCAACCTCCATTTTCCAGTACAGTGGCTGCTGCCTTGCTGTACTGGAAATGTGCAATAACTTGGAAAAACTCACCCGCGGATATTTCTTGACTCTTCTCACTTTTTTGTCTGCGGCGCTCAAACTCTTCGAAGTGGACGACCGATTCCGTGCGGTGCCTTTTCTGCGGACGAAAGCTTCTCGAGGTGCATAAAACTTTTAGAAAAACCTGTGCTTACTTACTGCTTCGCCTTCTTTCTCTTGCTTTCTTTCTTTTCCCGTTCACGACTCCCTGCTCCACTACACAGCCATTTTCCAGCTCAGCACGGCGCAGGGAAGGGAGAGTGCGTGGGAACTAATATGAAGAACACGGAAAGTGACGAAGGCGAGCGGAAAAGCCCGAGCGATTAGTGAGGGGTCAACGAATGGCTGCGGCTTCAAACGAACATTTAAAGATGACAGTTTATTCATTTTCTATCAAAATACCCATTATAGTAACATAGCAAAAATATATATTTATAAAAAGGGAAAAAACATTGGAATATTTCCCACTTTTAATAACAAAACATTGAAGAAAAACTCGTGCACTGTCTAACATGTACATATACATAGTTGCACGGGTAGAAAGCAAACAATTAAATTTACTCAAATATCCTTAATTGAATAGTTTTTGGTCACTTGTATTTTTTTTTTAGTACATTTCAAAATCAAAACCTCCACTTCTACTTAAGTGTTAACCAGAGTAACTGTGCATTGTTATTCTGAGTATTGATATTTCAATGTTGAACATTTTGGAGTTGATTCTAAATCCCAAAGTGTAATCTTAACTTCCTCTTGTGTAAAATGGTCTCCAGCGCTGGAGTTATGTGACTGTTGATCCACGAGTGTTTGTTTAACTCTGTAAAAAAGTACATTGTTCTCAGCAGGGGTGTAGCCAGGGATTTAAGGCCCCAGAAAGAATACTACACAGGGGGCCCCTTAGCCAGCTAGCCAAGCAGCAAATGTTGCATCATTTTTACAAGTATCTCTGCATTTTAATATATTCTGAACCATTATTTTCCCATTAATGAGCAACATTTTACTATGGTTAAATTAAATTTACTTTCATTATTTTGCAGCACTGGACTACACCATTTGGACATTTTAATGGGAAGGAGCAGAGCCCCACAGTATTTTTTAAAATTCTTTTTCATACAAATTTTTAGTCTGTTGGTCAATTAATTTAGTCACTTTTGATTCAGCAATGACACTAATTACTACAATTAATAAAAATGAAAACACACTTTGCAGTGCAGGCTTCTCAAGGGCCCCTCCCTACTGTGAGCCTGGGTAATCAGTACCCTTTTCCCCCATGTGCTACACCCATGGGTCTAAGCCCTGCCCACTGTGATTTTAAATCTGGGGGTTGTGTGGGCTTAGTGTGTAGATGTGTTTATTTGTTTTTGGATGTTGCCTGTCCCACAGAAACCTGCTTGGATTCCTTTGCTCATGGTTCTGATGGATTGTTGTTTTTTGATGTGAGGCACATTTGCACGGTGAGGGAATTTATCCCAGTGAGTTAGAGTTTCAACCTGTGATTTTAAGTGGTCCTAAAGAACTTATATTGTGTTTGTATATATTCTTTATCAGTATGTATCACCTTGTTGTGAAGTTAACTCTGCTTTGTTCTTGCCAGGGGGGGTCCATCTTGCCACATATTTTACTGCAGATCTGTCATATGGTAAAATATTTAAGACTTTCAGAAGTGTAGTTCAAATGTAGTTTAAAAGTTTTAAAGTTGACTCTATTATGAGTTTGATCAACACTACTCATTTTTCTGTGTATTTGACTTTACTATAGAGGTGTGACTTTACCTGAACAACCTGGTTGGAGATCTATTCACTTGCTGTTCTTGCCATAAGGAAAGATCATATTTTACCATACAACTCCCGAGTAGCTACTTGGTACTTAAAGTTAACTTTAAATTCAATAATTTTTACTTTTACTTGAGTGAATTTATGTCCCAGTACTTTTATTTAAGTTGTATCCAGATTAACTCTACTGTTAATTGGGTACAATAGTTGTTTACTTTTTACACTTTTAAATTGGCAAACATTGCCAAAGTATTTATACAATGTAAACAGTGTTCTCCCTGTCCCTTAGGGTAGCCTGGGGCTAGTATTTGACTAGAGGTCTGTAGGTTTAGTCAAGCTTTTGCACTTTCAGTGCCACTCATTATTTAAGTAACTAGGATTGTATAACTTCAAACATGAGGTTTCATAAAGTATCCAAGTATCAAAAATTTTGATAACCTTAAGTTGTTAATTAGGCCACAAAACTAGGGAAATGCATTGAAAGAACATCTTTTTATTCAATTTGCTATGAGTAAAGTGTTTGTAAGTGCTTTACTACTGCACTGAAAATAAGGATATTTGAACAGTATGTATTAATGGACAAAGAGCAAGCACACTCATTTTGTTGTTCTGGACTTCATAGTCCCTTTGCAATTCATTTATTTCAAGCACTGTTAAAGACAACAAAAAACAGACAATGTCACACCAGTCTTGATCAGATACCCACATTGTAGGAGCTTCACAAAGGTCATCCAGGGGGCAACAACTTTTTTACGCACATACGAGCACACACTCTGACACAAGTGTGGGAAATATGGAGAATGACATTGAAGCACCTGTGTGAAGACATAAAGCTTTTTAAACTAAAAAAGCATGATGGCAAAAAAGAAAAGAAGAATTCTTTTGATGACTTATTTTGATGAATAAAGCCAATGTAATCTTCAAGGACATTTGATTTGAATAAGTTGACGCTACGATGGGTTTGGTAGGGAAACATAACATACTAGTATGTATATTGCATCAGAAAATCAGAGATAATGATACAGACACACTATTCTTTCACCACACTGTATACCAAACAAACTACTTACCTCTAGTTTGACCCCCCTTACAGTCCATAACCACATTTCAAGGCCAAGTATGTGCTAAACTTGCATTTTTAAAATTAACAGCTCCCAAGAATCTTCATACCACTCATGTAAAATGTAAAAAACTACAACAGAATGTTGTTTTTCTTTGTCATGGATTGAATGAAACAGGAAAAAAGTTTTCATTTCTGATCCAAATGGTTTCTCAATTAAAACAAAATGGCTATAATGGGAACAGATATTAAAAAATAAAGAAAAAGCTGTTCACACCTCTCAAGGCTCACATAAGCGAACATCAAAGGAAGAAGCTGGGGTCGTTTTAACAAGAGTAGTAACTTGGAAAAGTATTTAAAAAGGAAATATGTTGTGATATAACTGTGGTTCAATTGTAAAGGGATTTGAAGCATGCACAATGCTTTCAGGCCCTGTCACATTACTGTGGCATTACACAATGTCTGAGTCCATCTACTCTCACAAGGTCACTTTCAAAAACACACCACTCACAGCTGCTATAAGGTCCACCATTGTTTTTACATTATACATCAACAGCATAGGTTATTATTAGTACTGCAACAAGACTTTTCCATATCAAAATGTACAAAAAGAAATCCCCCCAACTCGTTCCTTCATCCATTCAAGGTTCAGCTTTCAACTCCCCTGTCATTCACTTTTTTCACAATAATTTAACACAACAATGAAGAATCTGCACACATATTTAAAATGTAAACATTCATTCATAACACACATTTCTTTAAAAAACAGCCAGGGAGCCAGTTTTGTCAGTTGCATCTGTACAATTTTTGAATCCTGCAAAGAAGAGGATCGTCCTGAAATAGAAATGTGCTCTAACTGTTACATGGCTGCGACAACTTGTGCAAATACATCAATTACGGTATACACACTAGGTTTGTTAGGTGCTGGACGGAGGCATAATTCAACAAGGTGTAAGAGGACAGATAGATGACAGCCTAGCTTCTGAAGGTAAAGCTTTATCTAAACACCTGTACACTGATTGGGTAAGGAGTAAAACCACAGCTAGAGGAGAGTTGAATAAGACGTAGTATTCTTCCAGACGACTGACAGCAAGAGGAAGTAGAGCCCATACATGCATGAAGCTTCATATGTAAAAGTATAGTACCTCTTTTAATGGTTAAACCATGCTTTGGCACTACAGCTAGGCTCACAAGTGTTAGGATATTCATAGTTTAGTCCTGAAAAAAATGGTCATACAATATAGATGTATTCAAATGGTCACAATCTATATAATACATTTCTTCTTAGAGGCAGCACGTTATATCGTCTGCAACTGTTCAACTCGTGTTATGTTGCAAGACTATTCAGTTTGTTCCAAAGGCCCAATCGAAACACTGAACAACACCCAGCTCCACACAGGCATTGAGGTATAAAAAAAAATGGTAAGATATCAAGTGATGTTACCTGCCTTCTTTCTGCACTTGCACCTGTAAAATCACACTGAAAAGTCATAGCTTGGCTTGTTTTAGTGTGCAATTCCTGCACTAACAGCTGAAGCATCCACAGCGTTTTCAGCACAAGATGAGAATAAAAAGTCATAAATAAGTTTCTCCATGTAAAACCAAAAATATTTACAAAATACATCAGTTACAGGTGCCACAGTGATTTGAGAACCAAGAGAGAAAACAAGCCAGGAAGTAAACATGGTTTGGCAGTCACTGATGTGTTAACAGTGTTGCAGGATGCATATACAACTGAGAAGTATCATTCTGGCGTTGCTCTGCTGTCCTAAAGAAGTCGATATAGGACCTGGTCACAGTTTTCTGGACAAGCATGCAAGGCTGTCAAATGTCAGAGGATTACTTCACGTCAGTTTCTGCCTCAGTGAGACTCTTCCTTGACCTTTTTCTCCCAGACAGGAAGAATAACTAAAGCCCTTCTTTGTCTTTTGACTTGGCTTTCTGTGGTGTTGTTGTACCCTGTACTCCTCTTCCTTCGAGCTGCACTTTTGATTCTGACTGACCCGAGTTAATCCAGGACGCCTTAAATGCCTTCGGTTGCATGACAGGAGGTGTTGGGCTTGGGGTGGCCTCCCTCTCATCCAAATCGTCAAAGCTCACCTCCTGCACCGCCTCCTGTTTCTTAAAGGAGTCCCGTCTCTCGGACAGAGCCAGCTTTCTCATTACTACCACCTCTTTGGAGTGGTGGTTGCTGCCGCGGTGTTGTGGCGAGGAAGTAGAGCGGTGGAGCTCGCTGCCTCCAGCTGCTGAGTCATGATGACCCCTTTGCCCTCCGATGTACAGCCCCTGTCGGCCATGTTCGCCAACACAGACGAAACCAGTGGCAGTGTCTCCTTCTGTGTCCTCTAACCCCTCCCCCTCTGACAGAGGGACTTCCATCGTGTGGCGACGGGTGCTGTATGCCTTCCTGTCGCCATGGTAACCCCCTGTCATTTTATCACCTGTCAGCTTCTCTGCAGACTGGACCCTCTTGAGGAGTGGTGACCGTGGTGGTTCGGCACTGCGAGGACGCACAGAATGGCGAGCGATTGTAGGGGGGGACAGGGTCTTGCCGTGAAAACCCTGCAGGGATTTGGTATGACTGGGGAGGCAGGATGGGGAACACTGAGGAGAGAGTGGCTGAGGTGGTGGGATGCAGGCGAGCGGGGAGGGAGGGATGCTGCTGGTGGACTTGCAGCGGCCAGCTTTGGTGTAGCGACCCAGAACATGAAGAGAACTGGGACGGGCCTGTGGAACAGGTGAGTTGGGAGAGCTCGAGCAGGGAGAAGAACTAGAATCTGACAGAAAAAGAAAAGGGAGCCAACATTAGTTTCAATTTTCGATTTAGAATTAAGTAGAGAAAGTGACAAAAAGTCCCCTGTTTGGGATGCAGGTGGTAAATGACTCCCTGCCTCACCTCCAGAGTGGTCAGGAGCAGGGGAGCGACAGGGTGTGGATGGCCCAGGGGAGAGGCTCTGCGTAGGGGAGCCAGAGAGGCTGTCACTGGATGACTGGTGGAAACCTGAAGAGAAGCTACGGCTACTCTGCATGGGTGGAGGAGGCGTATGCTTTGACAACTTCTTCAAGATGCTACGTCGCCTGCTGCTCCAGAGGAAAGAGGTGTCACATATGAAACAGCTCTTAGCTGTAGCCTGTTCTATGTTAACAAGTACAAAGACTATTACAGTATAAGTATAGAATTTAGCACTAAGGCAGGACTAGAAAGTAACTAATTATATTCACCAAAATTACTGTAACTGAGTAGGGTTTTTTTGGTTACTTGTCAGTTACTTGATATCAGTACTTTAACTTCTAGTTAAGTTTAACACAGTAACTGTAGTTTTACTTGAGTACAATAATTGTGTGCCGTTTCTACCTCTGTTGACAATAGCACATAACGAGAGTTTGATTCCACATCCCTAGCATCAGTTCATTTAAATTAAAATAAACAGAAAAGGATCAAGTTCCATTATTTATTTATTTAGTTAAACTAACTGGGTTACTCATTGTTGTGTACACTCCACTTGTTGGTGTTTAAGTTGAAATATAACATTTCTGAGTCATATTAGAGTTTCAATGAAAGCTTCTTTAATGTGTATGCCTCTAATGAGTGATGTATCTAATACTGAGCTTCTTAGACTGATGATACAGTAATGTAGCTATGACCTCATCCTCCCCCTACGTACCTGTCCTGCCCATCCTTCCTCTTACTCTTCTTGCTGCGCCGGGCCATCTTGGACTTGTAGCTCACCTTTCTGGCAGGGCCCACCTTGATGGACGTGTTCTCCAGGGCAGTCGTCTGCAGGGTCACCCTGTTGCCACTCTGTTGAAAATGGATCATTAGCATTAACGCATATGTATGAGGAAGTCAGTGTCTTTATGAGGAGCCATAAAATAATATGTCTCACATCCAAAGAGTGTGTTGTTTTTTTTTAAATAAAAGCAGCAGTACATGTAAAACACTTCCTCTATATGACTGATGAGTTAAGAAAACATTTCTGAGAAGATATTTTATAAATTGTACCTTTAGCAAGAGCTCCACCACCTCTGTGTGCACAAGTCCCTGCACTGACTCCCCATTGACGTGAGTGATGAGGTCACCAGCCCTCAATCCTGCCTCGTGTGCTGGACTGCCTTCCTCAACACACTGTGGACACAGAACACTTAATACCTCAGATCAAAATTAGAGGCTGAGCTGCTTTGTAATGAGCTATTACTGTGACTTACAATGTTTACCTGTGCAATTATTATAACCAGTGTTTACTGACTCTGAATAAAAGGCTTTTTTCTGTTTTTGCCATGCTGACTACTGTGCTGCCAGGTACCCTTATGTAAGACTATGCAAATTTTTTAGAACTTTGTGTGAAGGTTTCAAAATGACACTTAAAATTAATTGGAAATAGAGAATTTTTAATTTACTTTAAACATTAGTAGAAATACATACCCAGACCATGTGATGGACAGTGTAGATGTCACTGTCTCCCATATAGACTCGGATAGCTCGCAGTGCAAAGCCAAACCTCTTTCCAGAGCTGTGGATGACCACAGGAGGCCGGAGGCAGCTAATGCTGACAGAGAGGTCCCGACTTGGGGATGAGTCTCTTGACGAGGGGTTAGACGACAGAGACAAGGAGGATTTGGGGCTTGTTGGAGGAGCTGCTGAGTCATCTGATGAGGAGGAGAAAATGAAGTCATCAGATGAGGGTGTTTGACATTTCCTTATCACTTACACGACTCAGTTATGATAAAATGAGTTCTAACAAACTAAAATAATAATGATACAGGTTAGTGAATTACCTTACTAATTACAATTAAAAATAATTCAAATGGTAAAAAAAAATGAGAAAAAGTAAAAGTTTGCCCATCATCTTAGATGCAGAGAGAGTATTTGTCTCTGTCTGGAGTTTGTTAGGTAGATTACACAGCATCAGGCTGTAGAGGGCACTGTAACACATGAAACATCTGAGCAAACACAGACGGGACTGTGATCCTACTTCTGAACAACTAAAATCAGACTGAAATAACTGAAATAAAAGAGCTTAAGATAGAAGCATTTTGTTTATGACTTCTTGATTATTATCATCATCCTGTCTACCTGGAGTGATGATGAGCGACAGGCCAGAGACAGAGGCCGACTTGGGCACTTTGCCAGCTGGGGATCGGGGTTTCTCTGGAGTCTCCAGCTGGTGTGCAATGCGTCTCGATGCCCCCCTACGGAACGACGGCCTGGTTCCTGTGCTGTTGCTCCTGAGCCGGATGCGTCGCAGATTGGAAACCATCCCATCTATGATCATAAGGTATCAGGAGTTTAACATTGTTTTTTTATTGAGGAAAACCCGACAAGGAAGGAAAGTATAAAGACATCATTTTGTCAGGCTTACCCTCTTCCTCAGCAGATATAGCAAAACGGGGCATGATGTCAAGGCTCTGCGTGCTGTTCATCACAAGTGGACTGGCGCTGCGCTCTGACTGAGAGGAGCTAGAAGAAGCACGAGGACGCAGACTGTGAAGAGAAAACCAAAAAAGTTTGTATTCAGCCAAATGAGTTCAGTGAAAACTTTCCAAAAAAAGTTAGTGATGTTAAAATGTTTATTTTTATACTATGATTTAGCAGGAGTTTTTTTGTACTGTAAAAAGAACAGTTGTTAATCACAAATTTAACCAAACGTACCCTCTTCCGTTTTCAAATTCTGAATAAACTTGCATATTTGCCATTGATTACAATGGCAATACTGCAATTTTTATATAATAAACTTTTTCTCAGTAGAGTAAATGTGTGTCTGTATTTGCGTAAGATATAAATCAATTCAGAACTATGGGAGGAACTGAAGCCTTTCCTAGAATGCACTGAAAATAAGCAGGTAACCTGACACTGCCAGTCACACAAAGGAGTAATGTGAAAGCTTCCACCTGACAAAGCAGAGCATGCTGAGAAATCCACACATACCATAAAATATTCTTACAGAAAGATATGGACTCAGTCTTAAATGTTTAGAATGGCAAAATCACTGAATTATTTCCTCACAGATGTTTAAGAGGGATGACATGACACCTCAGTCTCACATTTTTCATTAAAGTCAAAGATAACAGTGTGAGAATGAGGGGTGGCTGTCACTTTTTCCTCTCACTCTCCCACATTTTTTCCTCTCACTCTCCCACATTTTTTGCTCTCACCTCCCCCTGTGTCCATCTGCCCTCCTGTCTCCACCAGCCAAGTGCTTGTGTCCATCCCCAGGGGACAGGACTCCCCTGCCCTCCCATCGCTCCTCCTTCTCCTCACTGTGGCTTCGGTCAGATGAAGACAGACTCTGGTTGGATGGAGTGGATGTAGAAAGGTGTTCTGTGCTGCTGTATACCTGAGGTTTGAGAAAAGAAAGGGGTTACATACAAGCTGAATACGACATCTGGAGGTGTATTTGCTCCACCGATGTTTAAATGTATCAAAGAGTTATTAAATGAAAGATACGTTTTAAAGCATCATAAAATAGACTAGCATTAAAATAACAGGTACCTTGCTGAAGCGGTGAGCCACAGAGGAGAACTGTCGGAGCTCCAGAGAGGATTCATCATCGTTTGTTTCATCATCATCGTCTGATCCAAGGTGACAGTAACGGTCTGATCGAGCTGTAGGAAAAACAAGAACAGTAAAAAGAAATACTGAAACGCTGATGACATCTTCAGCTCAGGTGTGACCGACAGAGATCCATGTTTTTTTAATAATAACATGTGGGATGATGATATGAATCTGTTCAAAAAAGCTAAACTGCCACGTACTGTCAAAGTAACTGGTGTCATCCTCAGTCTCCAGCTGAGGGATAAATTCAGCTTTTTGTCTCAGGAGGCCATTCCAGTCCAGACCCAGGAAGAACACATGCACCTTCACCTCAGTGGTTCCACCTAGGAAAAAACAAAACAATAAATTAAAACAGAGTAACTGTTTTGACATTCATAACTGCCACTCATCACAGCATTCACAGATCCATGAACATGTTTTTCCTTGAGTTCTGATTATTTCTTGGTCATGAAAGCATTTTAGGAATTTTCAACACCATTTTCTTCTGCGAGTTTCATCACACCTGGACTGATAGTTTCATTTTCTCTCCTCATTTTGTTTGTTTATGGAATGGCAAGATAAGCTTATTTATACAGCACCATTAATACATAGAGCAACTCCAAGTGCTTGACACATTTAAAACACTGAGTTAAAAAAATTATGTCCAAAATAAGACATTTAAATACAGAATATATTAACATACAAGCCCAACAGCATTCGACTACTATCTTTAAACTGCTGATTGCAAACAACACTTGTGCTTATGCCTAAATCTTCTCCCAAGGTCACTTTCACAAGGCCACAAGCACAATATTAGGAACGCCATTTAAAATCCACTTGTCAGTTGCACTTGTTTGTTTGTGAAGGCCAAAAACCTAGTAGGTAATTAATAAATACCCTTTTTATTAAGCCTTGAACTCTTTAATTTCACTGCATAGCTTAAGGACTGTTAAACTCAGAAAAATAAATAAATAAATAAATAAATAAATAAAAACAATAAGAAATACGGAACAAAATTTTACCAATCAAGCTACGCCGATTATGTGACTGCCTTAAGGCCTTGGCACACCGAGTCTGTTTTTGTAGATGTTTTTTCTGACTGTATTCCAATAAAAACGTTTACGCAACAAATTCTTAAAAATGCAGAACAAAACAGGATGATCTGGTACTGCAAACAAAATAGCTGAGGATGATTTTGTGGCTCTTTCACTCCTTGACAAAAAAAAAAGAAAACTCCAGGTTCACTCCTGACAAGGCCCTTCAAATATTTGGGTTATTAGCATGAGCCTGTGTGACACATTGCTGTGCCTAGTTGGAGAGAGAGAGGGCAACTTTCAGTTCAGTCTCTGTAACGTGGCTGTATAAGCCTATATCTATTATGTACTGTGGTTGCTGTCCACATAATACATGGGCAAAGCACAGTGTCTAAAGTGAAGTTTCAGGGCGAGGGGGAAAGAGTGAGAAAGGGAGCTGTAGCCACTGCTCTGAGTAGTCAGTTACCCATTTTATAGACCTGAACAGATGCCAAAACACAAAAAATGGGACCTGTTTTGGCAAAAATAACAATTTGTAAAAGTTTCAGAGTTACTTATATAATGTTTCTTTTTACTGTATGGCAATTTCAGACAAAAAAGGGGCTTAGGTCGTTTTCACACCTGATCGTCCGGGGGACTCAGTCTGTCTTGGAATGGAAACTGCAACATTGTTGCACTTTCTTTTGGTTTGGTTCGCATTCACACTGCTCTTGGTCAAACAGACCAAACGGTCTGAACACCTACAACCTCTGTCACTGTCGTCACAAAAGGCGAGCAGGAAGAAAAGATGGCGTAGAAGAAGACAAAACCAGAAATCTATCTCATTACGCTGGTCTTTTTTTCCCACATAAACAATGAAAAAAACACAGAATTTACGCTATCTTGGAGTTTCTGCTTTTGCGTGGGGGCATTATGAGCAGCTAGTGAGGTAGCGAGTTGTCCAGCATGTTTCTTTACATGAGACAAATAAATCAGCACCGACTAGAACGTGTTGCTATGGCTACACAGACGCCAAGCAGGTACCGACATGTATTTGAGTGTATTAAATCACATGTAAATCCGTATATCTTTACGCTTTGTGCCACTTCCAGCCTTTGGTTTACAATTTAGTTGGGAGTGGACCGAGACCCCCTGTATTCAAGCGGACCAGAGTTCGTGTGAGCTTTCACACCACTCCAAACAAACCGGACTATCCGGGAAAATGTACCACAGTTCAGTTAAAGCAGACCAAACAGCTCTGGTGTGAATGTGCCCTTAGTGTGAAAAGGCTCTACTCCAGACATCCCGTTCTTTAAACAAACCCTACACATTAAGACAAGTTGACTTTATTCAATTGACTTTGTGTTTTTTAGATATTTTTCCTCAAAAGAAACACAACATTTTTACATTTTGAGAAGTTTGAAAAAAAAAAATCACTACTTTTATCTGGGGAAAAACTGCCCTGTTTATATGCAAAACAGTCACATTGCAATAGGTATCTATCACTGTAGCACAGCACAAACACAGCATGTGTCACAGATAAATTCAACTGGCTGAAGTAGCTCGTGGGAGTCACTGTAATATCTGCCATGGTTGAAATCCATCTGCATTCAGTTGGTTGGTGGGTGTTAATGTTGAGTCCTGAATGCAACCATTTGATATAGCTACCAAGAGAGCGATGCACAACAGTGGCAGCCTAAATGTGAGTCTATTTTTAAAATATTCTCAAAAGAGTCTAATCCAATTAATTTATCTTAATGTGCAGGATTTCTTTTAACCTTTGTTAACAGAAATGTATAAAATTCATAAAGTGTTGTTTTGTTGGACATTTTCTAAAAAAATTAAATGAATCAGCATCAACATCTCAAGCTGCCGGCAGAGGTGCAGCAGAGACCTATTTCAAATTCTCTGTAACAGGATTATTTTTCTCTGTGGAAATTCTCTGTCATGGCTGACAAAAAAAGAAGAATCTGCTGATGCCTTGTCTTCACCAGCAAAGGTCAGAGTGCTTTTCCACCAACCTGTTCCCAGACGCTCTAGAGGGCTCTGTCTCAGCAGTCGGGTGATGAGGTCCTGGGCATCTGCTGGCAGAGCGTCCTCACCGTCTGGCCAGATTATGTCATCTGGATAAAACGGTAGATACTATCAACATACATATACCTACACATTCAAAATGAACAAAAACTACATTCTTAAAGACTTATGTAATGAAAATATTAGATTTCTCAACAAATGCAGACTAAGGATTTCATACCATTGACCACTTGACCAAACAGCTGCTCTGGTGTGTCTCCAAAGAAAGGCACACAGCCCACTAAGAACTCGTAGAGGATGATGCCCATAGCCCACCAATCTACTGGCTTCCCATAGCCCTGCCTCAGGATCACCTCAGGAGCAATGTACTCTGGAGTGCCACACACCTGTACAGAAGAAAAACAGACAACAACAGATGAAAGTCAAGGTCATAATCATAATCAGAATAAATCACCTCTATTAATAACTCCCTTTAGAAGGCTTTCTTTTAAATGAATAAATAAATAAAACCTTTATTGACCGTAGGGGAAATTGAACTTTACAGAGCATAAAATGTAAGGGTTGAATGTTCAATAACGTGCCATGTTCAAAAGATAAAAGGTAATATCAGAGCTAGTTAAAACATTTTTGTAAACGCATGTTCTCCCCCCCTCAGACCTCTTTGGAAATCCTATATCTTTCCATTTTTATCTTCTTTTTGGGTTTACCCTCCTCAGTTGTGATATTCTGTTTACAATCTCTTATTGTTTTAATCACTTATCATCCTAATTCCTGCCTGTATTTTGTCTTGTAAAGCCCCTTGTAAACATCTGCTTTTAAAGGTTTTTTTTTTACAAACAAAGTAATTATAATAGTTGCTTTCACACATGAAGTAAAGAGAAGACTGGGCAAGAGAAGACCAACCTGTTTGTCAATGAACTCTCTGGTATCCTTTTCAATGTGTCCTTCATATAAGTTGGTGGTCATGTTCATTAGACCGATTTTTGACAGCCCAAAGTCTGTCAACTTAATGTGCCCCATGGAGGTTATTAACAAACTGCAAAAGAAAGAAACACGGAAATGATTCAAGTTACATCAGACACTAGGAACACAGATCTCAGTCTCAGTGAGGAATATCAAAGCCTTCAGAAGACTCTGATGCAACTTAAAACAAACTGTGGGTCTCTGAAAGAAGACGGCAAGTCTCATAATGATGAAGACTTTAAAGTAAGAAGATATAAAAGCAAGAAACGTGAAATAAGGACTCACTTGTCAGGTTTAAGGTCTCTGTGTACGATGCCGTAGTTGTGAAGGTATTCTAAAGCCAGGACAGTCTCTGCAAAATACATGCGAGCCATGTCCACAGGCAGCGGGCCAATATTCTTCAACAGGTTAGCACAATCTCCACCTGAAACAAACACAGCCAGACACCGTTTTAAGGCTTTTTAATTCCTGTTACAATGTGTCTTTTTTATTTGTAGTCAGTGGGTATAAAAGAAAGTTTGCTGCCAAAAACCCACAAATACACAGTTAACAAAAAGACACAACCTCAAAATGTGTGCTTACCTTCCACATACTCCATAACCATGCAGAGGTGCCTCCGTGTCTCAAAGGAGCAGAACATAGAAACCACAAACGGGTTTTCTGCAAAAGTAAGGATGTCTCGCTCAACAAAGACCTGCTGGATTTGGTTCCTAAGCATCAGGTTCTGACGGTTGATCTTTTTCATTGCAAAACGCTGACGAGTCTCCTTGTGTCGCACCAGAAATACAGCCCTGCAAGCAGGAGAGAGAAGAGCAAACAGTGAGATAGTTAGGAGGGTTTAAGATTGCTGTTTACAGGAGCAAAAAGAGGAAAAGAAGAGATTTAAAAAGCGGGAAAGGCATCCAGGTCATTTACGAGTGAACATCGGTTTATAACTTATACTACTAAACATATGTAGGTGTATGCATGCATTAGTTTGTGCTCTTACTGAAATCTTGATTGTTCTCTTTTTTGTCTCATAGAAAGGTGAGGTCCCTTGCATAAGCCTGATGGCTTCTTGACCTCTCCTGACACATTTTCATACGTTTTCAAATTCAATTTTATGTAATCCTATATGTGTGCAAAATTAAATAAATAAATAAATAAAAACTTAAAATAAAAATTGCCCAAAGTGTGAATGCAAAAACACAACAGCAACATTCCCTTATTTCTGCTCCTGTTCTGCTTTTATTAGGCTTTCTGTGGTGACTAAGTCACTAAACGCAAACAAAAGTCTGTCATTACTCACCCATAGGCGCCATTGCTAATGAGCTTGATAGTCTCAAAGTCGCTCTCCAGTGGTTTTCTTCGAGGCGGAGTGCAGGCCGCTCGACTCTGAATCACACAACGCCAACAAAGACAGATAACAGGAACTAAGTTGGTGCGTTAAACTAAATGGCATCTACTTAAGAAGTATGTGATGACATCAAGCTTCCTTGTATAATCATTTCCTTGTATCATGGGAGAATCCCTGCTGTTTCTCATGGCATTTCATATCTCTTTAATACAACCGTCTCTGCTTTTGATTATATTTTAATATTGCAACTAGTTTTAAATGTGTTTTCACTGGTTGTAGTTGGTACCTGTATGGGCATGGCATCTGCAGTGTCATCAGAGTCTCTGCTGGATGCTCTGTGACTCGGACTTGTTTGCTCCAGTTGGACCATCTCTGTGACAGCAGCAGACACAAATGTCAAACTCCGTTTCGTTAAAATTAACACCAATGGGGATGATCACAGCAGCAAGTTTGTAATGATACTGACTAATGATACTAATAAAATTACAACTGGCACTGTATCCAAAGCTATTTGAAAGCAGTTGTTTCTTATGTCAGCTCATTAAGTTATTCAGGGCTTTTTACTTCAGTTTACATGTGCTCTGCAGAATATCACTGTAGAAAGCAATGCCAACATGTAGTTCTGCAAAAGGGATACAGTTTTCTGTAAATGTATGATCATTTAAAACATGTCAGACTAGATCTATACAAATTTGATGTTAATATACCCAAAATAATGGTTCAAATATAAACAGAGAGCATAACTGCAAGTGACGGCAGGTTGAACAAACTGAATCAAAACAACATCACACAAATAAGGATGTGGACATTTCTCATTCAAGAAATTAAAATAATCTGATGAATCAATTCATGCATAAGAATGATGATTCCTGCACAAAGAAAAAAACATTACATACAGTGGTGTGAAAAAAGTATTTGCCCCCTTTCTGATTCCTGAGTTTTTTTGCATATTTATCACACTTAAATGTTTTTGATCATCAAACCAATTTTTATATTTCACAAAGACAACCCAAGTAAATGGAAAATGCAGTGTTTGAAAGATTATTTAATTTTTTAAGAGGAGAAAAAATCCAAACCTCTCTGGCCCTGTGTGAAAAAGTAATTGCCCCCCTTGTTAAATCATGAGTTAACTGTGATTAACCGCAGTTTTTGGAAAGCTGAGTTCAATTTCACTGGCCACACCCAGGCCTGATTACCGCCAGATTTGTTGAGTCAAAAAATCACTTAAATAGAAACTGTCAGACAAAATGAAGTAGGCTACAAGATCTCAAAAAGAAACGCATCATGCCACGAGCCAAAGACATTCAAGAACAAATAAAAAAAACAAAGTGATTGGAATCTATCAGTCTGGAAAAGGTTACAAAGCCATTTTCAAGGCTTTGGGACTCCTGCAAACCACAGTCAGAGCCAATATCCACAAATGGAGAAAACAAGGAACAGTGGTGAACCTTCCCAGGAGTGGTCGGCCAACCAAAATCTGGATGAGTGCAACCACGACTCATCCAGTAGGTCACAGAAGAACCTAGAACGACATCCGAAGACCTGTAGGCCACACTGGTCTCAGTTAAGGTCAGAGTTCATGACTCAACCATAAGAAAGACACTGGGCAAAAATGGCACCCATGGGAGAGTTCCAAGGCCAAAACCACTGCTGACCAAAAAGAGCACAAAGACTCGTCTCACATTTTCTAAGAAACATCTTGATGATCCCCAAGACTTTTGGAGAAATATTCTGTAGACTGACAAGACAAAAGTTGAACTTTTTGGAAGGTTTGAGTCCCGTTAAATCGGGCGTAAAAATAACACAGCATTTGATAAAAAGAACATCATGCCAACAGTCAAATATGGTGGTGTCAGTGTGATGGTCTGGAGCTGCTTTGCTGCTTCAGGACCTGGACCACTTGCTGTGATTGATGGAACAATGAATTCTGCTGTCTACCAGAAAATCCTGAAGGCGAACGTCTGGCCATCAGTATGTGCCCTCAAGCTCAAGCAGGACAACGACCCGAAATACACCTGCAAGTCCACCTCTCAGTGGCTCAAGAAAAACTTAATTAAGGTTTTGGAGTGGCCCAGTGACCCAGGGTCCAGACTTAAATCCAACTGAGATGTTGTGATGTGACCTTAAACGGCAGTTCATGCTGGAAAACCCTCCAATATGGCTGAGTTAAAGCAATTCTGTGAAGAAGAGTGGGCCAGAATTCCTCCACAGTGATGAGAAACACTCATCACCCATTATCGCAAACACTTGATTTCAGTTTTTGCTGCCAAGGGTGGCAAAACAAGTTATTAGATTCAGGGGGCAATTACTTTTTCACACAGGGCCAGATAAGTTTGGATTTTTTTTTCCCCTTAAAAAATTAGATAATCATTCAAACACTGCATTTTCTATTTACTTGGGCAAATACTTTTTCAACCCACTATAGCAACATTTGACTTTAGCATATAAGATTTTAATTATTAAGTCATATAGAATGTTATTCTGATATGTTAACAGCATTTGGCCTGATGAAATAAAGAGGATGATAACTCCTCATCCTGCAAGATGCAACAGTTTATAACCTGAAGTTAAATTGTTTTATAAACCCAACCAATGCCCAGTTATTTCTGTCATTGAAAGTTCCAGCTTAGGCACACATACAGTTAGGGTTTTCACATAATTAGAATTTTAAACTTAACTTATGTTTCTAGTAAAAAAAAAAATATTCGTGCCTGTTCCGATGTCACAGCAAAAGAATACAAGAACCCAAATACTGGGTAACTTCTTTTTTCAATGACAAAAACTGCAGACAAACTCTTATGTACTTTTGACAACACATTCGTGAAATCTAAAGCGTGCTCTTTATTTTGTCTGTGACATCTTTTTGTTGAAAATATGGCTGGTGCACAGATGGCCTAATGGCAAGGATGACCCATGTACATGGGAAGCGGTTCAGGTGGTTCTTTCCCTGCATGTCATTGCCCATTCTCTCATCCCTGTTCCCAACTCTATCCACTATCCTTTCACTACAATAAAAGCAAAGAAAGCCCCAAAATAAATTGCAAAAAACAACAGCAACAACAACAAAAATACTTTTTGGTACTTTCAATTTAGAAATAACGGAGACTGTACAGGTAAAACCATTGGATACCATAAATTATCAAGGTACAGAACAATCAGATTACCTCACATACAGGGCACTTAATCTGACATAAAAAAATCCTCTAATCATGGAGCTCAGCACACAAAATACTTAAAAACTAATTGAACGTCTGACCTTCCAGAGGGTCTCTGGTGAGGCCGAGCTGGCTGACGATGTATCTGGGAATGTCAGTTTTGATGCCCCTGCCCTCCTTGGCCTGACCTTCTGCAGCTTCCAGACGTTGGTAAAACTCCTCTGGATCAAACTCCTGAAGAGCAAACAGTGAGGGAATGAATGAGAAAAAAGTTAAATGCCACAAACACAGCTATGATGTCAGGAAAACTTTAGTAGCAGGGAAGCTGCAAAATATACTTGAAAAAAGACAAAATAACAAGGGAGTAGGTGCAAAGACATTTGGTAGAAGTTTGCTTTCATGATGAAGGACTTTTTGCCCTGCACTTCAAAAGTAGCCAGCATTATAAACCTAAATATATTGTAAAATAAATAAAACTGTCCATACTTTTGTAAATTTTCATCCTGGCAGCAGTGTTGTGAGAGCTATTTGCCACTAAGGTAGATGTACCAGCATGTAAACATTACAGAAACAAAGTTCTGGCTCTTTCTTTTCTGATTTTAGAGATTTCAGGGAGGCTGTATACAGTCAAGAGCAATAAAAAACTACAGATTAAATTAATATTTCTGTTGTTCTGCATTTGTCAGGTGATGTAAACATATGTTGTTTTGAAGAGATGGGTGATAAAATTCCACATGCAGCTTTGTGTTGTGCTACCACTGCTCTAAACTTTTTTTCTAACCTCTGCAAGGTCACGTGACTGAAAGAATGGGATTATTATAAGACTGTTTCATTTATTTAAGGTGTTAAAAAAACTAAAACTCCTGACCACAAGGGTCATTTGGCTTGTTCTGCAGGTCAACATTGGAAACAACCTGTTTTACCACCGCTACAGCTATCATTACTACACTGAATCATCAATGTATGTGAGTCATCTGTGATTTATACACCAGCAGAAGCATATAATGTGTTGAGGCTCTAATTCAAGCAACATGTTGATATCTGGTTGCTCCTGTTTTTAATAATTATTATTGTGTATTGTGTTTAGTCTTACCAGACACTCCAACAGCCTGGCTGGTCTGGAGATGATGATGAGGATCTTCTTGACAAGTTTAGTGATGATGGTCACCTCCTCGCTCTCTGAACGCTCATACGCCTGGTCAACAAAGGACAACAGATAGTTGGTTTTAAAAGGATTTAATCCTATTGGGTCAGCACAGAAGCTGTCTGTGTGGACTTGACTGAGTAGTAGTATTTTTAGCATCCATTTCATCTTCTGATTCAATGGTCAACTGGTATTTCAGTATCTTGCGTCAATGCTCATTGGTTGGCTGCTATGCGAGGTGTTTAAATAATAGAAAACATTTGCTAGTACACTTTTATTAAAACTCTTTGTTGCATATCTTCGTCCAGCACTGGCTTTTTTTGGTCAAACAGCATGGTTTGACAATGATTGAAGAACAGCTGGATTTTTTAAAGCTTTGATACTTCCTCATTCTATCATTGATTTAAATCATATTGTAAGGAAAAGTACTGAATGTCCGTCAAAATTGACAACCTTACTGTGTATTCTGTTTGTCTTTATCTATTGTAAGACAGGGTTTTCAAAGGTTTTCATTAAAACAACATTATGTCACAGTAACTTTAATTCCAGACCCAAAGTAGCAAGTAAAGGGACAAATTGTAACATTGCCTCATGTGACAGCATCAACCATGTGCTTAAAATAAGCCCTTTCTAAGCTGGAACATTATTTTCCTGGCATGAGGAAGAAATAATTACAGAAAAGTGGCTTTAGGGGAAATTATAGACCAAATAATGACTATCCCTGTTGCACTGTATGACACATTAAGCTACTAGGAGACTAAATAAACAGTGCAGAGAACTGTACTAACTGGTATACCATTATTAACTTGATATTAAATGATCCATCTTTTCAGCAATAAGAGAAAGTCAGTCCGCGTCTGCAAAGGACTCTGCTGTCTGTTTTGCAGAAGGCAGCAATTGTGGCAGTAGAATTGTTGCTTGAAGGGTTATGTAATAAATCATTATATAATCAAACACTTGACCACTGCAGAGATCTATTTTATAATATAAAATGACAACGCCATTACTGGGCAATGAGCTGGAATCAGCTCTGAATGAGAGCCCATCAAACAGACAATTTCATCTAAATGTTCCCAGTGAGGCTTAAGGAAAGCATGCAATGTCCCAAAGGGCATTCGAAGCCATCAGCAATCAGACATCTACTAACGATGCCTTTGGAAGAACAACTAGTTGCAGTACTGAGTAATGATCATAAAGGGGACAAAGCTGTGTTTTCAAGGATACGATTAAGAAAAAAACAAAACAACACTTTTTTAAGATAATGCTGACCTCATGCAGCAGCTTCTCCAGCTTCTCCTGCAGCTCCACAAAGTACCTAGAGGTGACCAGACCTTTCTGAGACTTGTCCAGACAGTCTCTGGCAAGCTCCACTAGCTGGTGCTGAATGAATCCTAGCACGCCATCAGCCAGGGGTAGAGCTGTGCCTGGGGAACACTCTGCGATGATGTCGAGCAGCTGACCCTCCATCTGGGCTGTCGCCTGGGAAACAACCAAGATGGAAGACTTCATTTAAGTGGTTGACAGCAGTGTTGCATCTTCAGCATCTTTAAACATGCTTTCAATGGGTAAA
The DNA here is from genome assembly GCF_018320785.1 of Cheilinus undulatus. Taxonomy (NCBI): domain Eukaryota; kingdom Metazoa; phylum Chordata; class Actinopteri; order Labriformes; family Labridae; genus Cheilinus; species Cheilinus undulatus. The sequence goes on from NC_054877.1 coordinate 31,758,207, forward strand.
ATAGTCAAGATTTTGGCTTTGGCAGGAAGGGAATCTCATGCTCTTGTTTGCATGTGTAAAGACTTATGCTGATGATCATTGATTGTTTTGTTTTCAAAGGGATGTTTAACAAAGACCAAAAAGAGAAAGAAGGCAAAAAAGGCACTGGCTCTACCTTGGGAAAGCGTTCTTTGTAGACATGATTCATCATGACAATTTCATTGTCAAATGTTCCACAGGTCCGTCCAGGGCTGAGGGAGAACAAAGGTAAAAAAAACAGATCAGAGATTTTTGGGTTGATAATTTATTACATCTTAATTAGAGTAGTCTTAAAGGAATTAAACTTGTTTGCAGAACAGGTGATGGAAGGGGGATTGCTCTTATGAGAAATAAATGTTTAAAATTTCTTTTAAAATCAACACACATTGATTTAATGAAGCTGTAAAAACAGGGCCAATTTTGGAAACTTTCTCATAAAGCTACACAGGATAAACCAATTTCTAAAAAGTATGCTGCAACTGTTTGACCTGAAGTGTTTACTAGCAGCAAGGCCATAAACACAGCATGTTTGAAAGGGATACTAATGGGATTTAGATCAGTTTCTCATCTGCTAGATTCATGACCACATCTGCTGTGTTTGCAGGGCTTCAGTTACAAGAGGACACATTTAAACCTGTCCTTACACATTACAAATCAATGTACTGTCATCACTAGTGTCAAAAATAGCCACCAAGGGTGACCCTTTACATCACATTCTACAAATAACAATATCAACACATGACATGCACCCTACTATTTCTGGGTCATCACAACAGTTGCACTTGCACAGCAGTGGTTTTATTTTAGAGAAATGGCAACAGTAAACCACAGGGAAACTATTTAAGGGCAGTTTTAAAATACTTCACACACCCTCAGCAGTCATATAGACATTTGTCAGTTGATGGCTTCTATAGAGACATGCAGTCATTTACATTGGTTTTAAACAGAATTAAAGGCTTACATTATTAAATGAGCTCCAACAACAGTAAGCCAACCATGACGGCTTTTATTTCTGATTTAATTATTTAGAGTTGGTTGTTTTTAATATTAGCAAACCATTCAGAAGAGATTACATTTAAAAAAATCAACTTAAAGAAGTGCTCCTTTGCGAAGTTTACATGCCTATTTTCTGCGTACAATCTTTTTAGAAAAAAAAACATGGGGAGAATCTAAAATATCCTTTATGAAAATGAAACAAGCAGAGACTTCACAGAAAAACAAACACTTCAAGATGTGTCAACACCCTTACGGCTCATAATAAAAAAGTCTCTGTAACCTCAAAACCCCTATGCACAAGCATTTTAGAGGGTTTCTTTGAGTGTTTCATGAGAGCAGCTGTGCAGGATATGAAGAAATGCTGTATTCTAAGCAAAGAGGTATTCACTAACCAATGCAATAGGACATAAAAAGTATTAACTCCACCATTTATAATTCTTTCAGACAGTTTTTTGTTATTGATAGTCATATAGGAAAGGGCTTACAGACCATTAAACTACTATTGTTGGTTTGAGGCTAAGCAATAATCCCACTAAATGTGACATTGCTGGTTTTTGTTTCTGTTTGCAGCTCTGCTGCTGAGCAACGCACTGATGCTAACTGCAGCCTTGGTGGTTGCAGTACTGCAAACAGTTCATTTTGTCCCTCATAAAAGGATTTAAATCCACACATGGGCAGGAAGCTGTGTAATAGAGGGAAAATGTAAAGTAGATAGGCCGTCTGTCAGTGAAACTCATTGTGTGCTTTGACCTTCTGGAGGTTATAGCCTTCATTTGAGCTACACAGCCAGCATTTTTTTTATTTTCCACAGTGGAGCAAAAGCATAAGAGCATCACGCTGGAAAAGCCAAAGACCTGACATGTGAATGTTAGCTAATAGGAAAATTTTTGTAGCAGCGCAGAAACTATAGCTCAATGATAAACAATACGCAACAGTCGTGGCAGTTTCTCTTTTCGTTCACACTCATGATTTCTAATCCATAGAGTGCATTTTTGCACTCTAGTTTTCTTTCCAGAGTCTTTGAAATTTTTCTTTTACTACCTCTGCCAGGTTTGTTCTGTAATGTGGCCCTCTTTGAATTTCCTGATGATATTTCTCACTCCAGTTTTTGACGCTTTGAAATGCTGTGATAACTTCATATATCTGTCCCCCTGCTTTGAGAGCATCAACAATTATTTTCCTCAAGTCTAAACTGATTTCCTTTGTTTTTTCCACAGTGCTTTCTCAAGTGATAGCTATAACCATTACTGAAATTTTTATACTGTGTGTAAATTGGGAGATAATCATCAGTTTTAACTTGATTTACAAGTTTTAAGCTTAATATTGTTAAAGCATATAATTGCACAACAGGGGTTTGTACTATGGATCAACAAAAGGTTTGTTCTAAAAGGGTCTAATAATTCTGACCCTAAAATTTTTTTTGACTGTTTAACAGCACTTTGGAAATACTTAACTTAAATAATTTTAACAGGGTAATTAGCAGCTGTGTATTCAGAGCATTTTCTCATAAAACTCCCTCCATTGTCATCCTCTCTCTGGACCTCTTTAAGGGCTTAATCTTAAAATCAGCCAGCAGAGGTGTGGCTCCTTGTTTCAAGCTAATCTGATGAGATTATCCCCCCTCCCAGGGGAGTGCAGTGTTACTGACATGTTGTGTAACAGAGGCAGGCAGCCCTTAAACGGCACAGTACAGTAAGTGAATGATTTAAATCCATGATACCTGAGACTACGTGAGCGAAGCCTGACAGGGGGTGAGGCGTGAGCTCCCTCTTCGTCTGCCACGCTCTCAGTGCTCCGGAAATGTTTGAACAGGAAGTGGAGATCATCTTGAGTGGGCTGGAAGGGTAGTTGGTGTAATAACTCCTGGGAAGAAGAAGACTGGGAAAGAAGAGTAGACAAAAAAAAAAAAGGGGGGGGGGGGTAGTTCACAGAACTTTGTTAGACATCAGGGTTTCAAATGTTTTAAAAATGATTAATTGTTAACTTTCTACATTTGTCTGAATAGATTTGCACATTTTACCCCAGCTAGGCTGTGCTTAAACAGCTTAGATGATATAACATCCTGTATTAAAAGGCCACAACTCTCTCAGATTCAAACATTATCCTGTTAATACTCTGAGTCTTAAAGGCTTTCATGTTCCACTATAGATCTGAATTAGATGTAACACTCCTCAAGGACATGCTGTAAAAGGCTGCAGTAAATTCAAACATCTTAAATCCCTATCGAGTGTTATGCTCTTCTCAATCAGGATTTTGCGTTCCTACTGCAACAAGCCCTAAAGCAGCGAGCAACCACTGTGCTGCCGGTCATGCATGCATTACTTTTCTCTTTTTTGAGCCAAAATGAGTGACATGCAGCCTGGAATTTATGAGAACCCCCATCTGGCTGGGATCTTGTGTTTCAGTGGAGGAAGAGCAAAGGAAGGCTCATCTGACTGAAGAAAGAAAGAAAAACAGAGAGGAAGAAGAAAAATAAGAGCTAGGAAGGAAGAGAAAATAAAAGACAGAAAGAGAGTGAGATAGACACCCTGAGGAGGAAACTAGAGACGTGTTAGAAGAGAGGGAGAGCAGCATAAAGACCTCACTGACACTGGCTCTGAAAGGCGCATTGTGCTGGGAGGGCTGACCTCACCGTCTCCGAGCCATGTGGTTGGCCGTACAAAATTACAGCCGTGACAGAGGGGATGGGTATTGTTTTTTCAGCCAACTGCAGTTTCAGTAATGACTTTCAAGATAATCTGCACTGAAACCACAAAGAAGTAGCTGATGGGTGTAGCTGGGCACCCATGTTTGAATTTTTCCCAAAAGGAAAAGCTGCATGAGAAAAAGTGAAACTCTGTACAGTCCCTACTCAAGTGTGATGTCATCCAGGAAAAAGAAAGCACGCATTTCAACAAGACCAGAGTTATTTTAGTGATAAGGGCTATTATTCCTGTACTTTCCCTCTGTCAAAAAGGGGCGAAATGAGTAAAATATCAGGAGTACGACCTCTAAACAAGTAACTAAATTGCCCAAATTAAAAATTCTTTGGTTTAATTGAGCTAAAAACGTGATCTACAGGGCATAAAATCTTTCCAGGAAACTGTCCGGAAAGGAATCCGAGGACTCATTCCTGCTTCCTGTTTGCTGTGGAAAGAGTGATAAAAGACTGCTGATGATGTAAATATGCATCATCACTGGACACATCCTGTGGCTCCTGAGTCATTAAAGGAGGAAAAGAAACATTCATCTCCAATCAGCTGTTTTGCTTAAAAACAACTGGCAGTGAAAAGTATGATCAACCAGGCTGTGGTGTTGTGATGTAGTGAGGTTCCCTACCAGCCTCTTTATTTGCATTGGCTACACAAATTTTCTGCACAGACGTTGAGTTTCAGTGTTCCACTGTTGTCAAACAGTGTAACATTGCAAAGGTTGTAAAAAAAAAAGTGAGCAGCTTGTAGAGCAAAAAAAATAAGGTGGTGATCAGCTTAGATCAGTGGCTGATGTAATTAATACCAACAGTTTACATTGCTGAGAAAAAGCACCAAAACAGCTAAAGACATTTCTTAAAAACGCTGGTGAATCATTAGCATTATAAACACAGGAATGTCAGATGGGGGGCAGGAAGTTGAGAACACCCATGAGGAATCAATGGGAATGTAAGAAGAATAGGATGTTAAAACACCATTTGCACCTGAACTCTGCAGCTTTCTTAAGAAAATTTCTACATGCATCGGATAGAATCCTACACTACACAAACATGTGATTTTTTTCCCACAGTTTGACCAATTTGCTTTGTGTGGAGGCGATCAATATCCCCGTTTACTAAGTCCTGCAGACCTCCTACTACACGTCTGGCCAGATGAAGGGAGTCTTGAAGAGTCTTGTACTAAGCTCCCCTTTCACAGCTTTTCTCCCATGTTTTGTCATAAACATGTTTTTAATGGAAATAAACCTTGTGGTGTAAACAACCAAGATAAGTTGTAACAAACTCGTTCTACAAACCAATTTTTCTTTCTTCCATTTTCTCTCCTTATTCAATACACATTTTAAAAGCCACACTCTTACAAAATAAGGAGCCTGTGGCTAAAAGACTGACTCTTATTACCAGGCTGAGTCAAATAATTCAGATCTCTAAAGAGAGGCAAGTTTCCCATATCAGTGAGGGAGGCTGGATGGACATCAGCTTAAGACCAGGTCTGACCATGCCAAACTGTGGTGAACGGTACTAAACCAAAATTGGACCAACTGGTGGAAACCAACCACATGTGAGTGTTGCCTGACTCCCCTCCTCCAAATTTAGACTGAGGCTTTTAATCCATAACTGCTGCCACTTCTGAGTGTGTTAAAATTTATTTGCCTGAATGTGTCACTGATTTGGGGGCATCTGATAGTGCTTCTCTATGCAGAAATCATTCCTGCTGTAGAATCTGGATGTCTTCAATATGACGAATCTCCGTATGCAAACAACCCAAAGAAACCCCAACAGAGTGAGCTTCATCCTGTTGCATTACCCCCGCTTATACCAAAATATTGATTGAATAAAAAAAATAAAAATCTTAACTAAACATAATTGATTTCTTCAACTCACAAGATGGTCTGTTGGAAATCTACAGGTGTGTTAATAACAATGGTTTACTCCGAAGCCTTTATAAAAGAAGCTAAACTGGCTTTCACTAGTCACATTACACCAAATATTTCTTACAACTTGCTGTTATTTCTCACATCAAAATAAACATCTCCACAGATAGTGAAAGTAAGACAAGGTAAATAGATCTGCATGAAACAGCACACCAGCTGATTTAGTTTCACTTCTCCATTCAGCAGTCTTTAAACAACACTGTATCCCAAAGCAGCTTCTTTAAAGTGTTTCTTTAATTCACTTCCATCATGTGTCATCTTCAGTGTGTCGTAACGCACAGTTTTAGGGTCTTTTAATGTCTTTTCTCCTCTGTTTTTGTCTCCTTTCCCTATCCCCCACAATAGACAGAACATCATAAATTATAAATTAACCAGACGTCTTTCTGCAGATTGATACGATATAGTTAGTCCTCTAGAACCTAGGATTAGAGTTGCACCCTTAGCAATAGTCTGCCTTTCTTTCTAACAGTTTGTTCTTCTTTACAACACTGGTCTATCAAGGGATAGAAGATGTGTGTTATCCCTTGTGCTATGTAGGCTTTGTGTAATTGGCTAGTCAGAATTGAGTATTTCACACAGTAATATACCTCATACATAAATCTAAAGCCACACTCAAGCTCAGGGTATTCACATGTCCCCGGGGATGATTTTCATTTTGTTTTTGTCTTTTGTTCCAAACAATAGAGTTTGGTTAAAATATCATTTAAATATTGTTTACAATAAGTTGATTCCCAACAGGTCTGCTGTCTTCCTTATATGAACTGTTTGTCAAAAGTTGTCAAACTTTCACAGCTCATTTAAACATGGTCCAGCTGCAGAACTCTTAAAAATGCACTCTGAAGACTCCACTGTAAATCAACAACCATTTATAGGCTGATTTATTGCCCACGCTGTGTGTAATCTGATGGGATTTACAGTTCAGGCAGTCAGCACCATGACTTTACAAGACACCACAGCCCCGTAAACCGATTGATACACTGAGCGTAAGTAACACAAGGAGCTAAATGGTCCCACGGCAGTGGTCTGGATGAGTGGTTGAATAACTGATGAAGAAAAGAGACAGACAGACGGCCAGGAGGAAACAAAGACAGAGACATTGGGAGAAACACAGAGAAAGCTTACAGATACTGATGAACTGGGGGCATTTGTACAGTATCCAGATGAGGGAACTGACGCCACAGACCACCTTCGCCCATCCGCTCTGCAGGAACAAAACCGCGACAGACTGATCAGTGATTCCAAATGTATATAAATCTTCACAATATGTTTACTCTTTCTAATCTCTAAAACCTCACATTTTCTCCCCTTTAAAAATGATATTTTTCAACTTAAAGCAAATATATCTAATGCTTAAACTAGGGCTAAGTATTGATAAGAATCCAGTGATAATGCAATCATCACACAGAAGTGTTTACTTTTTAATATGTCATGATATAACCATGCTATATGCATCATGATAGAGGATTTTCTATTAAGATTATCTTGATGTAACAATGTAATATTATCGCACTAGATTTTCTTATGTGTGTATGGTGATATCACAATCCAATACTTATCTTCATACAGGACTACTATGATAGACAGGCTTTAATATTCTATATATTGTGATACACTTAAATCACAGTTAAGGAAAATGAGTGCATTTTAAAATCACATAAACATGATGGACTCAATCAAGGCAAACAAAAAGGTTGCTTTTGCTGGGCAATCACATAATTTGAAACATTTTTCTTTATGTATCAAAGTTCCTGTTAGAGTTGTCACAATACCAAAGTACTGAAATTTAATACAATACTAGCAAAATCTGGATGCTATCTCAAGCTGTGTTGATACCATGTCAACAAGTTTGGTTTTACATATCATAAAATTCTGTTATATGACATATCTAAACATTATATTCCAATACCTAAGTGAACTATATTATCCTAACATCTTTCTTTGAAACTCTATTAATAAAGACAAGAAACATCACCACCCTAGACTGTGATTCTCTTACCTTTCAGTGCGGGCCAGTTGACTGCTATTGGAATAAGAAGAAGATGGAGAAGAAGACAGAGGAATGGAGGGAATGGAGGGAAAGAGCCGGGCAGAGTAAAAAGACAGAAGAAACACTGTTTAATGATAGTGACAGATTAAGTCTGGTTGTCAGAGTCACAGTTCTGTTTGTCTGTCACACATCACAGCCAGTGGCAGTCTGCTGCCTCTGCTGCTGAACACCTGCCAAGTTTGTTATCATACTGCAGCACTGAGATCTACAGACACTCAGCTTATGACTCAGTATATTCACATATATACACCAACACCAACAAAACACAGCCACAAACACCACCTACATTTAAATGGTTAAACACCCACCCTGACTGCTACTACAAACAGAAAACATGAACTTTAAAGCGTGAATTTTTCCACTCCTTCTGATAGAGACTTTATCTTCACTGCTTCCCCTACTTTTCCATCCAATATGGCACTCTGAGGACGTGGCCCACTTTCCCTCCCTGATTCAATCTGTGCTGACAAGGATGGGCGAATGTTTTCCTACACCAACCAGCACTTGGGGACGTGTGGCTAAACCGGGGGGGACACGATGACATTGGATGGCTCTGATGTGAGAGTGGCTCTGGATTAGTCAGGTTACTTAGCCATGTGTTGTTCTCATCTGGTTTGTGTTTAATATCCAAGTCATTAGCTAAATACCCTTTTACTGACACTAAGTTTCAGTACAAGGTTGCAAGACTTAGGGGGATATAAGCAAAGATTCAAAACAAGCTTTTAAAACAACATTAGAATCAATGCCTGGGCTGTTAGAGAAAAAGACTATTGTGTGCCAGGGTGTTGGCAGTCTTCACACCCGGAGGATAAAAAAAGCTTCTTTAATGCTGAAAAGGGAGCTGCAGCGAAACGATTATGCCTCACCCTTTACATTGGATCCTTATCACATTGCATTAAAAAAGACTCATTTATTCTTTGTGCAAATGCCAATGTTTGTGGGTCTGATCTTCAGTGTTAACATGACAAAATAATTGCACAAACAGCAGGCTTGTACAGCTTGTATGAATAACAAATGAACCCGGTGGAGCTTTCAAAACTGCAGTCGCAGCATCAGTCTCCACCCAGGCTGCTTAAAAAGTCTCAATAAATTTAGATGAGTCATGCAGGCTGGTGAAAGGCAATTCTATCAGGAGACGTCCCCTTTACATCCTTGAGCTGATGGTGCAAAATGCAATACTGCACTGCAACATGAAATGTTAATTCAGAGCACATGATGTTTGAAACAAGGTGCACGCATGTAAAGTACACACAGCGAGACAGAAAATTCGTCATATTTCTCATCTTCCTGTTTAGTCTAAATTCTTCAATCAGACAAGTTGTAAAAAAAAAACTATTTTCTGTGTCTGACAAAGAATGCCAGTTCCAGCTACTATTGCGTGATAAGTGGGCATGCTTTGTGATTTCTTCTCCCCATAATCACGGCAGCCCTGAGTAATGAGTGTGTGCTCTGACTTGCCAGCGTTACTGGCTTGAAAAATGCCAAGACAAGTGTCCAGCGAATGGCCCTGGGGCCTTTTCAGCTGATTGGACTTGCTTCTCCATTGCTTTATTCCCACTCCAGGGCCGAAAGAGGAACAAGTTAAGGCATGTTCATTAGTCATTGGGCTTCTCTAAAAGCCAAGTTTTTTTGGGTTCATCTGCAGAGCTTTTTGTTTAAACTTTAATTAACGGCAAAAACTGCATTAGGCTTTTGCATTACATTTCTTTACTGTTTTTTTTTTTATCTTCTTATGTTTTGAATTTTTTGACAGCTTTGGTTGGAGAAAGGCACACCCACTCAAAAGTTAATCTGTCTTAGGAATGATCATGTCTTGGAAAACTACCAAATCTTTATTAAAGAACCCTTAACTTCTTACCTGCGGGCAAACTGGAAGTTGGCAGAGGTGCTGGCTGAGACATTTCTGGGGCTTTCTGACGGGCTGCTGCCAGCTGAAGAAACAAACAAGTCAAACAAAAATTTACTCTAAAAATAAGCTGAAATAAACCAGTAACCAGTAACTAGTAAACTTTTAAATAATCTTCTGGCTGCCTCCATTTTATACACGAGTTTGAATTTGTAAATCAGCATGAATCACTGAAACGTACTTTTGCTTTACATTTCAACCTGAAACAACCAAATCTTTTCATACCAGTAAAACTCAAAGGTTGACTAGGCCTCTGTTTGAGCAGACTGTTGTTGATCACATCACATTTTCTTGAAAGGGTCACTGAAAGGTTTTTATGCCAGGCCCTGAGGGCAAAGCACTACCACGCCATGAGTCACTTTAAAAACAGGGGCAGAGAATGAATGATTCTTAATATCACACCCAAGGCAGCTGGATCAAGGAAAAGGCTGCCTAGAGGAAGTTTAAGAAAAAATAACCTCATGAAGAGTTTGACTATTTCATGTCTAATGGACTGTTCAAAAAAAGGAACCTATAAAATGAAAATCAGTGATAGTCTTGTGACATAGAGCACCAAATGTAAGGCTTTAGGCACCAAAAACATCTCTTTGTTCCCCATGTGATCATATCTACGATATAAGTATGATTAGCCTTTGGAACAAAATCACTCAATGATCAGTTCATACACACACAAAAAAAAAAAAAACACAAAGAAAACCACCTGTGGCAAGTGGGAGAGGTGAAAGCGGTCGTGAGAGTGTGGGCGATGGGGTCCCGACCGCCAAACTCCTTCTCTTGTTGTTACGGGAACTGTGAGAGGAAGCAAACAAACACAAGAGAAAACATTTTGCTTATGCAACACAATTACAAACACAATCATTCAGCACAGGTTGTTGACGGTGTGTCATTATCAGTGCCATAAAACAAAACCTGACCAACCTCTGAGCTCTGGTGGCTGATGCTGATAAGGACAACACTGATAACTGGTTTGATGACTGTTCAATTTGTTTATATGTAAACATAGATGAATAGCTACATGCAAGTATGTCTGTAAACACAAATTAACAAAGAAGCTACTCATGTTGTCAAAATATTGAAACTTTAAAATGATACCAGTAAAAATAAATTGATACTGATAGTGTTGTGTACCATGGCATCTAAAATAAACACACATTATTAGGTATGTTATTGATTTTGATCAGCAAATTTCCAAGCAAACTCTTGCAACATTTCCATAGGGAAAATGTTTAAGTATATTTTAGGCAGTGAATGTGAGTTTTCTAGCTATTCTTTTTGTATTATTCCTCTCCTTAGCATCTGAAATAGATGCCATTTTTTAAAGCTTTAGTACCTTCAATTCTATGGATATTCAATATTTGTAAAGATGCGTAATACTGGAATTTTTACGGTATCCGATATGCTGATATGTCCGAACTTATTTTAGCAGATACATATATGTACATTCTTTATTTACTGTAAAAAACACTAACCGAGAGGAGAGTGGAAGTAAACAGTGTGGTAGTTGTTTTACATTTGGGGCTTCTTTCAAAATGCTCAGGGCTCAAGGCGGGCCCCTTTGACTGTGTGGCTCACCTGGTTGTACATTTTGCCAACATCTAAGAAATTTTATATCCAATGATACCGATATTTAACTTTTTGATTTAATATCTGCCAGTACTGATATCATGTCAATAATATAGCACATCCCTAAAATTTTTTTGACTTTTTATGTCTTTATTTGTGGGGATGGATGTGGTGAATAGAGTCAGAAACAGGGATGAGAGAGTGGGGAAATACATGCAAGAAATTGGTACTAGGTAAAGTGTTGAAGTTGATGGTCTCCTAGCTAGTTTTTTTAAATGTTTTAAATGGTGTCCCACAAGGGTCCATATTGGGTCTAAGTCACAAGTTCACAATAGTGCTCTGTTTTTTACCTTAAACAATGAGCTGGTTTAATGTGTTCAGATAAATAAATATTTTGTCTTTTTGCTAGATGAAAATATGTCTTTTAGTCAACATACTGATGGTCCTACAAAGGAACTGAGGGAGAAGTTGGGTTTTAAGCAACTACTCCGTCTGTTATTCATTATGGTGAGATTCTGTAAATGCATGCTACATCATCTTCTCTAAAAATTTTGTACTCAGTGTATCATGCTGCCTTGCGAATTTTCTCTGGTCTGAGTTTTTGTCACCCATTATTGTGTTTAGTATGACAGCAACAAAACACAATGATGTGTGTAATGCTCTACACTGAGCAAAAACAATGAACCTATCTAATGAAAACCAGTGGTAGTCTTGTGACACAGAGCACTAAATGTAAAGCTTAAGGCATCAAACAATCACATCTCCTTGTTCTTTTTGACAAAGTTGGTTGATCTTTCTTGTATAATACAAGGATGAAACATTAGTGTGTTTTCTTTTGATGGAGGCCTGATTGTAATGCCCCTGCCTTTACAACATCAGATAAAACTAAAGGTAATGATGATGACAAAAAAATCTGAATTTATTCTAAATTCAGGAGGAGCATGCGGGAAACACAGATACCATGTAAAACGCGCCAAACAGAGAAAAAGATTTTAAAATGTGAGTTATTAATTTATCCACCTCATATTGTTTTTGCAGCACTAAACAATGTTATCACCCATTGCATTTTTTTCTCATACCCTCAAGGCCTGTATTACACTGATGTTTCTGTGATGATGTCTCCTGTGTCTGGAACTATTTTTATGTGAGAATATTGGAAACATCTGGAAAACCCACTAGGAGCACCTGATGCTACAAAAACATCTATAGCTGGCGGTTATACAACTATGCAGGGAGATATTTAGACCCAACAACTCCCGTGACATAACTGTACGCTGCAGGACATCACATACTGTCCATACCATTAAAGATTCATTACTGTGGATGGACACAGACGTTAAACCACACACTGATCTACAGGTGAGGAAATCAGTGATTTTTTTCCTGGTTGCACTACTTCCATTCAGCGTCCTCTTTGCAGGATTAGCTTTGTCCAAATTTGGTGTTATTTTTTTATATGAGTGAGTCACTTCTTTGGATCTCTGGAAGGAAACCCTGTCCTTTGAAAAGTCACATATAAAAGTGGTGACAGGCAGACCGGTTTCAAAGCTGGCAGATACAACTGAGTGGAATTACTCTGAGCACAACTCACCCACACAGATGCCACTGGTGTAATTATGATGCCCCTTCTTTAAAGTTCAAATGTTACTTTCTTCACTTCCTCTATATGTATATAAGGGACCTAGTGCACTGTCTATATATGTGCTAATGTCTTCATTTGAAATAGGATTAGGGATCCTTTCTAGTTTGTTTTTCTGTTCCCCCACAAAGCTGGATGTAATCCCATCATGCTCTCCGTTTCATCATGGTGACGCTTGATGCCATCTCGCTTTCTCCTTAGCAATGGCCTAAAATAATTGAGGGGCTGAGACGACAGTAACAGAGCCTGACATTTCTGGGTCGGTGCTGATGCAGATTTCAAACAGTATATGGCCCCCAACCCAAAAAGCATCAAACTGGCACTGGGAGCACAGCAACAGGGAGGGATGAGAGCCAATAAATGTGTGACTTTTGCTTCACCGACACACCAAACAAATTCTGAGTGTGAACTATTTTATTCTTATCAGGGAATAAATAAATAAACAGACTCTTGTTTTTCACACTACAGAGGCTGGATAAAAACTGACATGAAAGCATCACTGTATACACACCATGACCACGAGAGAGCTTTATCACCAACTGGCAGTGATAAGGCTACTCATATTTGGGACCAACAATAGTGGTTTGTAAGAGACCTTGCAGGGCGGGCAGCCATGTAGCATGATGAATGTAGGCCACTGAGCTGCAGGCCTGCATGTTTCACATGTCTGCTGCTGATGGTGAAGGACTGCATTTACTCACAGAGCAGATTGAAAGTCACGCTGTGGGGCTGATGCATTTTCCAAGCTTAAAGGAAAATGTAGGTTTTTTATGCCCTAAAATGTGTATTTAGAAGCCTGCTAATAGTTTGGATGGCAAAATGATTAAAGATTAAAGTGGTACTGTACTCATTCACAATAGGTTGTTTAGTTTGCCTTCAACAGAAGCTTTAACAGATGCAAAGTGTGCAAGCATAACAAGAAGACAACTTTCACAGTAGGCAAAAACCTCAAAGGGCATAAATAAGGATAACATCTGTATGAACTCACTGATTGTTATTCAGAGTCCTTGCAGAGCATTTCACAGCTCTTCTTTGTGGTTGCAGATTACATTAACCTCACAGATAAAGACACATCAACAACCCTACTGCCTCGCTAACCAGATCAGCGTATCGATCAGCAGCAAGGGGACTTTGTGTCGTTGTATGCGACAGCTGGTAGCAGACAATGCAGTCTGCCCACATACACAACCCTCTACAATGGCCACGTTTCTCTGTCGGAAACAAAAACTAGGGCGGATGTAACCGACACGTACTGTATCGTACTGTGGGCTATCACAGACACGGCAGAGGTATTATCAATCTGAGTAGTATGATGTTAATGATAGCAGACACTGCGGGGGGCGCGTTTACGTGCCGTGAATCGAACAGCTCAGCATAAACGTTCAACAAATTGCTGTTTGTCAGACAGTGAATGGCAAAGCCCAGCGGGGAGCTGATGACAACTACAGGCTCGACAGACGTTTCCGCTTTGCGGCAGTTTTGGCAAAATTGTCTTGTTTTTGTCAACGTACAGAGAGGTCTATTCAGACAAGGGTGTTTTCGTCGTTACCTTTTTGATCTTTTCATCATGGCCCCAGTCACAAAACTAGTTTTGTAGCTCGGCAACACTGTCCAATAGTAGTTCTGGTCCGACATGGTGATTGTAGAGACCGAAAAATGCAATGCAGGTGAGAATTATCCTCTGTTCAAAGTGAGAACAGCCTCATGTTACCCAGTCCCTCGGATATAGTTGGTATTATTGCTGGTGGTTAGGCCAGAACGCAATGTCCAACGGCTGAAACTCCATTCAGCTCCGGTACTAAATGACCCCAGTCCCGCGGCACAACGGCTCGGCGGTGATGAGAGACTGCAACAGCCATGTCCACTCTGCTCTTTCTGTCGATTAACGTCAACAGCCAAATTTACCAAACAGTCTGTCCTTCACAGGAGGTAACATTTCCGAGCGATAGCTCCGCCAAAATATGAAGAGTGATACAAACTTTCCAGCAGCAACAGCAACGCCGCAACGCGCAGCCGCGTCAGCTCGCGCCGGAGGGAGGAGGGACTAATGATGCCTTCCAGGATTGTCGGAAATTTTGTAATTAGTAAAGCACACGAAACTCTCGTCGAAAAAAACAACAACAAAAACTAAAAAATAAAACGAGAGGTAATAATTGTCAAGATTAGACACCTATAGCCTTATGTCTTTGTACATAACGAGTCATATCCAGACTCTAATTTATAATTATGGAACCTCCGAGTCACTTGAATGTGACATTTTGTCATCAGGTAATATTAAGATCCTCATGTGATTTCCATGGTTTTCAAGGACTACACATTACATGCTCAAAGAATTCATTGAGCTCAAATAATTTAAGAACATGCCACGTTTAATGACAATACTGTAATGTGAAATCTGGTTGAAGAGGTAACATGTTAACCCCTCTTTCAGCTTCTCCTTTTGACTCTGGGGCTTGCCAAAATCTGAAGTTCAAGATCTGGCAATTGTTTGTTATCCCTTTTTATGTCTGTTAAAAACCTCCAGTGGAGGATGTACCAAAGTCAGATGGATACACCTCCTACACTGAATACTTTCAAATCAAAGGAAACTGATTAAGCTCCTCTGTTAATTTTCTACAACTTTCTTAAACAACAAACAACATTACTTCTGATACCAAACTTCAGATATCTGAACACTTGAGGCACTAGCTAACTCTAATTCTCTAACTCTAAGCAAGCAATCTACCAATCTGGCAAAGAACTATGCTCCCCAACTTCAATGTGTTGATCCTAATTCTGACAGCAAACAGTCTGCTATTGGTCACAAAATGATTCAACAAACAAAATGACATCATCTGCACAGACTAATAATTTGGAGGTCCCAAAATCAAATGTTCTATCCCAGCTATAAACAACAACAGCATCAGTGACCACAAACAACCACACAGAACTGTTTGACATAATGCTAAGTATATGGACAAAGCTCTCCCTCCACTTGTATAGACCAGCCTGTTTGTAGCAATGGACAACCAAAAGACTTTCTCAGAGTCCCTAAAACATGAAGATCAGACCAGCAATTTTACACGAACCATGTAGTAACCATTTCGACAGAATCTGAGGTTAACATTCAGCCCAAACAGGAAATCTCTTAAGTCCCCCAGCAGCCCCAGAATCATTTTAGTTGTTTCTTTATGATCTGATTTACCTAAAGTTAAGGCTAGGGAGACTTTTGCACGTGGGTTAAAATGTTAATTCTTCACATTCCTGTTTTAAAACCTCACTACTTAAAACAGAAATAGCCTACTACAACTTTCAGCCTTTTATGAATTAATAATTTGAAATAAAAACTTGATCCATCCTTGCCTATTTAGAAACATTTTTAAAACATTGGTTCAAAACAACTGCTCACTATGTTGGAGACTAATAACATTTATGAAAAATTTTAGTCAGGCTTCAGTAAGTTTCACAGCACTGAGACTGCCTTACTAAAGGAAAAACATTTTTAATGGCTGCTGACCAAGTGTGTGCTCTGTCCTGGTATTTCTGGATCTGAGTGCTGCCTTCGATGCAGTCATTCGTTATGTTTTGTTGGATAGACTGAGGGACTGGCTTTAGATTGGTTCAAATCCTACCTGTCAAATAGAAAGTTCTGTGGGGCTGTTATCAACTTTGTCTCTGTATTTTCTGATGTAAAGTATGGTGTGCCTCAGGGATCCATATTGGGACCAGTTTCATTTTCTTTATATATACTCCCCTTAGATTACATCATTAATAAACAATGTTTTGTACTATTTTATGCTGATGATAATCAGTTGTATCTGCCCATCAAATCCACAGATTCTGGCATGTTGAGTTCTGTGAATATCTGTCTCAGATTCAGGGCTAAATGGCTCAGAAATTTTTACAGTTGAATCATAACAAGACTGGAGGGATTTTAATTGGAGCGCAGCACATAACCAAAGAAATATTGCAATCAATTGGTTCCTTATCGGACCATGTCAAGCCAGTTGATAAAATTGGTTTTATCGCAACTTAAATTTTGAGCAGCACACAGCAAAGCACATGCAGTCTTGTTTTTTCTAAAATTGAATCTGTTTGAACTTTTAATGACACAGAGATAATCTTACATGCTTTATCTCATCACACCTTGATTAATGTAGCATGCCTGAGCCAGAAATCAATTGATAAACAGACAGTACAGGACTCAGCTGGTTTACAACTACAAAGTGCGACACATCACTCCTGTTTGAGCATCTCTACAATGGCTCTGTTATGTTTTAGAATTTATTTTAAGACTTTACTGATTACCTTTAAAGCTCTTAATGGCCCTGCTCCTAGCTACATCTCTGACCTTTTAGTATAATATGAGCCAACATGTACATTGAGATCCTCAAGCAAAGGTCTTCTGGTCATTCCCAATGTCAGACAGAAAACAAAAGGAGTGAGGGTGCCAAAACTGTGGAACGATCTATGCGAGGAAATCAAAACAACTGAGTCAGTATTCTCTTTTAAACCTTTTCTTAAGATATAATTATTTTCAGAGGGCATTTCCTAGTTTTATCTGATTTTTATTTTGTATTGTTACATGATTCTTATGTCATTTTGCAATTTAATTTAAAATTATATTTCCTTTAGTTGAATTTAGTTTTAATATTTGAAATTGTAATCTTGACATTGCTTATGATTCAATGATCTGTCTGTTTTTCACTTTGTTTTCTTACTGCTGTCCTTGTAAAGCACTTCACAAGCTCTATAAATAAAGATTATTAATTTCTCATAATCCTGCCCTATAAATCTGTTTAAAATTACCTGTACAGAAAGCTTGGCATCTGACTCAGATAACTATAAGAATGCAAAAACACACTTCATATCCCTGCTGAATTACCTTTAATTTGCTCTCATAGAAAACTTTAATCAACAATGTATTTGCATTGTCATGGAAAACCCATTTAAAGACTTTAAAGGCAAAAGAAAACACATAAAGGGTGCAGCTGCTTAAGACCTGGCCTTCAATGACCCTTGCACTTTAAGTTGAACATTTACGTATCCCTCTTTAACTCAACAACAATTCTGTTTATACTTTGTTCATCATTCCCTGTGATACTGACTTCCTTCTGACTCACAGATGTTGAAACTAGACTGGATTTTTCTCTCCTCTACAGACAGCAGGAAAGTCCCTGAACAGGTCATAGATCTGTTAAAAAGTCTGATCTTGGTTTGATTTAAGAGTCTGTCAAACATGAACCCCTTCCTTTGTGGTGTTTACATGTGTCACACTTCAAAACTACTTATGAAACAACAGCTGATTTAATCTGCATTGTATGCAGGAAATAGATTTATTAAGAAAATTCCACTGAGTAGAATGACATCTAAGAGCTGGCTTGGCTTGTTTGCTTAGTTTGCATATTTTAATAGTAACCAGATTATTAACACTGTTGTGGCAAAACGTTAAAAACAATACAGATAGGCTAACCAGTGCTATTTCTACATTAGCATATATATTTCCACAATTGGTAAATGACCCGTATACTGTGCCAATTCTATGCATATGTGGACTACTTCAGTGTTATCAGATCTTTCTGCACTGTATCTCTATATCTGCTCACCCTCCCACAGTTTACATAAAACCTGTCTGAGCAGTGAGACTGCTCTGACTTTCAAGCAATCCTCATAAGCAGCCTTTTGACTTCTCAGGGGAGGGTCAAGTAAATGTATATATGTGAGAAGCACAGCATGTGAGCGCAGTAAAGCTGTCGACTGACAGGCAGCTGGCTCTGCTGGTTTAAAGCTGAGAGAGGTGGATAAAAGGAGACAGACGAAGGTTAATACTTACACATTACCCCTACGAGGAAGACTCAGCTCTTTCTAGAAAAGAAGAGAGAGAGAAATATCACAGTGAAAATGTTTGATTAAAATATTGGTATAAAGCTTCTGTGAGGAGTCTTTGACTGGTCATAAAACTGACTGAACCCAAAAGTGGGTTGTGGATGTGTGCCTGGGAAAAAATTGTGCCAAATTGTCTAAGAGACTCTAAAAAAAACATGCATGTTTTGCTCTGTTTCGTTGTTTTGTTACACCCTTTGTACTGTCTTAGGCCAAAGCTCTATCATTTTTAAATTAAATACATTTGATTGACCAAAAAAATCTCCAACATTTGGGTCACAATTCTCCTTGAGGAGTTAATGGTGGGTCTCGTGACCCAACCAGTTGAGAACCACTGTTCTATAGGATCTAGAATAGTGTTACTTAAACCTGGTCAAGTAAATTGTTGAAAAAATACCATTGAAAGAGCCACAATCCTAACGTACGTTTATATATAACTATGTATGAATGAGAACGAATGCTCACAATGTTAAAAACCCAAATAATTGCTCAATTAAAAAACATATTAATCTGAGCGTGGAAAGTGCTTGGTTTCACCTTTCATTTTCATCATTTTTCTTTATCTATAGATATTTAAGATAATAATTTGAGTTAGATTAACCACTTACTTTTAATCCAAATGTCAACTCTGTCAGATATTTGTCAACTCCTCATATACTCGTCAAGTCCTTCATATATTCATCAACTCCTTCATATATTCATCAACTCCTTCAAATACTTGTCAACTCTTTTAGATACTTGTCATTTCCTTCAAATACTTGTCAACTCCGTAAGGTACTCGTCAACTCCGTCTGATACTTTTCAACTCAATTAGATACTTGTCAACTCCATTAGATACTTGTCAACTCCATATGGTACTCGTCAACTCCGTCTGATACTTTTCAACTCAATTAGATACTTGTCAACTCCATTAGATACTTGTCAACTCCATAAGGTACTCGTCAACTCCTTCATATACTTGTCAACTCCGTGAGATACTTTTCAACTCAATTAGATACTTGTCAACTCCATTAGAAACTTGTCATCTCCTTCATATACTTGCCAAATCCGTTAGATACTTGTCAACTCCGTTGGATACTCGTCAACCCCTTCATAATACTCGTGAACTCTGTGGGATACTTCTAAACTCCATTAGAACTTGTCAACTTCATTAGATACTTGTCAACTCCATTAGATACTTGTCAACTCCTGCAGGTACTCGTCAACTCCTTCTGATACTCGTCAACTCCTTCTTATACTTGTCAACTCCATTAGATACTTGTTGACTCCTACATATACTTGTCAAATCCATTAGATACTTGTCAACTCTGTTATATTGTCATCTTCTTGATGTACTCGTCAACTCCGTGAGATACTTCTTAACCTCATTAGATACTTGTCAACTCCAGCAGGTACTCGTCAACTCCTACATATACTTGTCAAATCGGTTAGATACTTGTCGCTTTAGTTAGATACTTGTCAACTCTGAGATACTTGTTAACTCCATTAGATACTTGTTAACTCCTTCATATACCTCTCAATTCCGTTAGATACCTGTCAACTCCTTCATATACTTGTCAACTTCATTAGATACTTGTCAACTCCGTTAGATACTTGTCAACTCCTTCATATTCTTGTCAACTCTGTTAGATACTTGTAAACTCCATTAGATACTTGTCAACGCTGTTAGATGTTTGTCAACTCCATTAGATACTTGTCAACTCTGTTAGATACTTGTCAACTCTTTTAGATACTTGTCAACTCCATTAGAAACTTGTCATCTCCTTCATATACTTGCCAAATCCGTTAGATACTTGTCAACTCCGTTGGATACTCGTCAACCCCTTCATAATACTCGTGAACTCTGTGGGATACTTCTAAACTCCATTAGAACTTGTCAACTTCATTAGATACTTGTCAACTCCATTAGATACTTGTCAACTCCTGCAGGTACTCGTCAACTCCTTCTGATACTCGTCAACTCCTTCTTATACTTGTCAACTCCATTAGATACTTGTTGACTCCTACATATACTTGTCAAATCCATTAGATACTTGTCAACTCTGTTATATTGTCATCTTCTTGATGTACTCGTCAACTCCGTGAGATACTTCTTAACCTCATTAGATACTTGTCAACTCCAGCAGGTACTCACCATGAAATGCTCTTCAAATCTGTCAGACACCCATTCACTCTCTCAGATACAATTTGGGTTCTAATGTAACAGTATGGGAAACAAACTGATTCATGTGACTTGCAGCTGATCATTTCTGATGTCAAAATTTACCTTTTTAAGGTTTTCTGGGGAATTTTTTTACCATGTAAGACTTAAATAGAGCCACAAGTCTTCACAAAAAGGCCATGTGTTGAATATCACTGATCTAGAGAAACAATGGAGAGTACCAGTGGCATGGTTGACTATTTCTATACAGCATTTTCATTTTTTTTGCCTCTAGCCACTGTCACCAGTTAGGTGTCAGGTAAGAAGATTTACTTCAAATAGAAGAAATGACATTTGTTGTTTAAAACATTTTTTTCATCAAATATTCACAATGCCAGAGACATTTGGTCGACATAGCTTACACATACACTATATAAAATTAGAGATGAGATAAACCCTAGTCAGCAGGGGTAAAGAAAATAAACTAAAAGTTCCTCACAAGAGCTTCATTGTTCATTTTTTCTGGTAGCACTGATTTAAAACATAGACTAGTCTGCTGTTTGAGTAGATAAGCTTATTACTCCTCTTATTTTGGGTATTTTAGTACGCTTGTGCCGTTATAAAGACAAACACAGACTCCTTCATGTCACCAGATTGCAATGTGAAGACCCCCCCCCCCAAAAAAAGCACAATTTAAATTGAAAACTTGTTAAAATAACAAGGCTAAACCCATTTTCAGATGGCTGTACCAATGTGCAAACCCTCCCCACTTATCTTCCTCTCATAGTGTAAATATCATTAGCTTCACTGTGGCCTACTTTCTCCCTTGAAGAGTGGGTCTCAAGTTGTTTACTGGCGAGGATATAAATCCAAACTGGCCCATGGCTATACTGTAAACGAGCTCAGGCTACTGCAAAAGTGCCCTTGCCAATCAGGATTTAGTAGGACAAGGGGGGGGGGGCTTTCCTTGGAGAGCCAGGGGACAAAATAACATACAGATCACTTTTAGTGATTTCATCCTCTTGATTTTTCCAAGGGCAGTCCATCTCATAAGGTCATTATTATCATGTTCAAGTCTGTATTTAAGGTACTAAAATACACAGTAGGTATTGCATTTGTCTCACACATCCCAAAGCTGGGGAACATACTGCTTCTTTGTAAATGGAAGCATGCTGCCAAACATCTCAAAGCTCCTATGAGGAATTTCCAGCTCTTGTTGATTTTGGTGCCTCCTGTGGATGAAGCAGTGCTTTTAATCATCTTGTTGAGAGCCCTGAGAGGACATACAACAGTAGAATTTTCAAAACTCTGTTTTTTTCCTGAGATAATGATCACATTTCTGTTTTTTTTATTCTTGTGATCCTGACCTGTACGTCATATCTTGGGGCAACAATGCAGGTTTTCTAATGTCCGGAGGTCTTAAGAAGATGACTGAAATTGTCTTACCACAGAAAAATCAGCAATGCAGTATTAAAGGTACAATAATGTTTGCACTGCCATTTTTGCCAGTGAGAAATTTTAATGACTGCTGAAGCTTTAGCTGACTCCTAATCTCTGTCTTTTAAGCACCATTAAAGATTAAAGGGGCAAACAAACCTGCATTGTTTCATCACAAACCTCATGTACATAACAGGTTTGAGTCTCCATACATCAGAATTGTAGCTGCATGTTGGCTAAAACAGAAACTAATGACAAAAACTGAATGGGAAAACCCAGTCAGGACTGAATCTTATCACCTCATTTACAGAAGAAACAATACACCTCCTACTCCTTCATTTATGCAGAAAATACACATGAATGAACAACAGTGGGGGTCAGAAAAACACTTCATTGTTCTTCTTGTGGACATTTCTGGATAATACACATGGCATCAGGGAGGAGATTAAAGGGATGTTTCTGCCAATCATCCCCTGGGTTTCATGCTGCTATCACCTAGGCAACCAGGTCTACCAGAGCACCAATGGACAGCCCCAAAATAAACACGAGATCCTCTGAACAGACCTTCATGTAATCATCACAGTATGTGGACTAAATTTACTAAGTGATGCCCGTTTGAACTGATGAATAATAATAGTCCTCAATAGGCTTCATAATTAGGCTTTAAAGGGGAAGTAACAATCGGTATTTGAAATAAGACATATCGACTGCAACACCCAAAGCTGTTCCATGAGCAATTCTTCACCCTCGCCACGTTGCCAGCAGCTAATAATCCGTATTAACTGTTGTTTGCCTAGAAACAACCACATCCTGCGGCCGTCATGGCAGACTCCGCTTACCTGTAGCCCGCGGCGTCTCAGGATGTTCGGCTCGTCCATCGTTGGAGACAAAAGAGATCCAAAAGACACCGATCTCCAGTCAGTCAGCCCATACTGCGCTCACTCCTCTCCCCGTGAGACTCTCACAGTCCTCCTCCTCTCAGCTGCTGCTGCTAATGCTCCCACTGCTACACCACCACCTCCTCCTCCTCCTCCCCGGGGCGAGCTGCACGACCGGCCCCGAAAAGGTAACGCTTCAGCCCCGCTGATCACCTGATCTGGAGCAGAGGAGGAGGGAGGTGTCTGAGGTGGATATTTACTTTTTTGTAATCAAGGGGGAAAAATAAGTTTGGCTAAAAGCCTCTCTATAAAATTCTGGGGTGTGCTGTGAAATCAAGATAAATACTGTCTTAAAAGGCGAAAGAAAAGATTTTAGATCAAGAAAGAAAGAAAGGAGTGAGGAAGGAAGAAAGGAAAGAAGGAAGGGAGAAAGAAAGGACTGGGGGAAAGAAAGAAGGAAGGAAGGGAGGACTGAAGAAAGGTAGGAATGACAAAAAAAGGAAAGAAGGAAGGTAAGATAAAGGAAGGATAAAAGGAAGAAAGGGAGTAAAGAAAGGTAAGATGGAGGAGGAAAGTAAGGAAAGACAAGGAAGAAAGGTCAAGAGAAGGAAGCACTGAGGAAAGAAAGGAAGGAAAAAAGGAGAGAAGGAAGCACTGAAGAAAGAAAGAAAGAAAGAAAGAAAGAAAGAAAGAAAGAAAGAAAGAAAGGAAATAAGAAAGGGAGGACTAAAGGAAGGAAGGAGGAAAAGAAAGAAGAAATGAAGGAAGGAAGGAAGGGAGGAAAGAAAGGTAAGATGGAGGAGGAAAGGAAGGAAGGACAAGAGAAGGAAGCACTGAGGGAAGAAAGGAAGGACAAAGGGAGGGAAGGAAGCACTGAGGACAGAAAGAAAGGAAAGAAGAAAGGGAGGACTAAAGGAAGGAAGGAAGAAAAGAAAGAAGAAGAAGAAAGTGAGGAAGGGAAGATGGGGAAGGAAGGAATGACAAAGAAAAGGACAGAGGAAAGGAAGGAAGATAAGAAGGAGGAAAGAAAGGAAGGAAAGAATGATGAAAGAAAGATGGAAAGAAAGGACTGAGAGAAGGAAGGAAGGAAGAGGAAAAGAAAGGATTGAGGGAAGGAAGGAAGAAAGGTAAGAAGAAGGAGGAAAGAAAGGAAGGAAGGAAGGAAGGAATGATGAAAGAAAGGAAAGAAAGAAAGGACTGAGGGAAGGAAGGAAAGAAGGGATGGGGAAAGGAAGCAAGGACTGAAGGAAATAAAAAGTAGTGAAGGCTGGAAGTAACAACCAAGAAAAAGAAGAAAGGAAGGTATGATGAAAATGGGAAGGAAGAATGTACTCAAGGAAGGAAAAAGTAAGGAAGGTAGATAGGAAGTAAAGAAGACAAGTGATGAAAGTAGGAAGGAGGGAAGAAAAAGTTGGGGACTTAGAAAGACAAAAGAAAGAGGGCAGGATGGATTATACTATATATATATACATGGATAATATATTTGAATTTAGGATTATTATAGATAAAATGTGTACAACGCCGATTAAAAACAAAAACAATGAAATACAAAAATGAACCAGAATACACTGTAAACATTCTACAAATATAAAACAAACAAATAAAACAAAAAAATAAAACAGCAGCGATATAGAAATTCAGGTTCTCATTAGTGAACAACTATTAATGTTCAATCACCTTTAACTGAGATAGAGATTCGAGATTTTTTTTTTTTTAAACTAGACAGTATGCATTAATGGACATTTGCATGTAAATACATGGGATTATAGCCTGGTGGCTAATTTCCATCCCCAGTCCCATGAGCAGGTTGGTGTCAACACATAAACAAAAACAAACATAAGAAACTGCAAACATAAGTGACACTGCAACAATAAACTCTCAACTGACTTCTTCAACCCGCTGTTTCCAGATGTTTTAGTACATGAAGTGTTTATTTGTGCACCAGTTCTTCTTCTGCACACACATCATGCAAAATAACACACATACATCATGTGTGTAACCAGAGAGGATATGGGAAAATTGTGCTTTGAAGTTGCACTGAAAACAGTGATTGATCTGTGTCTGACACCCAGTGAGTGGTACCAATACGTGTGTGTTTCCAATTTACAACAATGGTACGTCTCTTGTCCTTTGATGTCACATGTCTGTCTATGTTAGGCAGAGCGATGTGAATCCTCCATTGTTCACTTGTTTATTTCAAACATCTTAAAGGGAAAGGACTTAAATAAAGAGATCTATTTGCAGTAGGTTTTCAGGTGATCACCAACTACAAAATGTATCTCTAGCTTTATGTTTTAACTGAATATGTCATGTGGAATATGAGTGGAAAAGAATGTTTATGTACAGTGCCAATAAAATGTATTCACCCCCCATAGATTGTTTAACCTTTTATTGATTTTATAAATCAATCATGGTCAATATAATTTGGTTTTGACCCCAAAAAACTGCAAAAAAACCTCTTTAATGTCAAACTTAGCAAATTTCTGAAGTCCAATCCCAAATTCTCTATTGAACCGAGTTCTGGGCTTTGACTCGGCCACTCCAGAACATTTACCTTGTTGTAGTTTTCACTGTATGCTTCAGGTCATTGTCTTGCAAGAAAATAAACCTTCTCCCAAGATAGAATTCTCTTGCAGACTAAACAAAATTGTCCTCCAGGATTCTCTGATCTACAGTGAGTTTATCGTTGCAGTACAGCACGTATTTAATAATTGACCTACCCTACATCTTTTTAAATCAGTAAACAAGCAAAGACTTCAGTTATGATCGGCTATTAGGAGGAAGTGGAAAGAAAGGAGTTCAACTCAGGTGACAGAGAAAAAAGATGGTGGAGTTTCTAGCTGTTTTTGTGTGACTTACTCTTTTTTCTGTACATGAACACATATGGAGATATTTTTTAATGGAAGATCCGTGTAGCATATAAAGTTGATCATGAATATATATCTTTATAAAGATTGGGGTCAGAGTATTAAAAATTCTGCACTGTTTTGTGGTTCTCATCAAGTGCTCCATATAGTTCATCTTCAAATAGCTCATTCTCATTATTGTTAATGATCAAACCTTATTTATCTGCCATCTTTAATCAATCATTCATGTTCTGTAGTTTAAACTGTAGTTTAAGCTTTGTAGCACTTGAAGCAAAGGATTGCACAGTTTCCTCATACAATCAGTATTTAGGATTTTTACATTTCTAAAATAGAGTTAAATAATAGTTTAAAATAGAAACTCAACTGTGTTTTTTTTTCAAAACAATGCACTTACTCTGATGGAGAAAAAAATCAAGGTTAGTTCTACACATGACATAAGTCGGTCATTATTTCTTAGTTATTTGGTTTAAATCACTGCTTAAACACTTCAAAACATGAAAAAAAAACCAAACAAACCAGAACAATCAGTTGAACACATCAGGCTTTATTAAGTTGCCTTTTCACTGCTGGAGTACATGATTTTACAGCCTAACTCTCAGTGGAAAATAATCTTTCTACTAACAAAATGTTAAACATGTGCATATTTTTAACTTCTTATCAAGTTCTGTAAATATGATTTTTTAAATTACTACTTGCACATTTTTCACCAGAAGTCCATATAAAGTTCATTGTCATTTTCGGGCTCCTAACTTCAAAACAAATGAAAATCTGTTAGTTAAAGACTGCAATGTAGCATTAAGGCCACAAGATGGCACCATGAAGCTAATAGCCAATTTAACTTTTCATTCTCATTTCAAGTGCTGGTCAACCTGTGATGTTAAACTTTGGTGAACCTCAGGTTATCTGCTCCTCCATTAAGTGAATTCTGGGTTTTAGGTTGGTAACCAGCCACTCCAAATGTGAATTTGGTGAAAAGGTCTTTGACTCGATGAGCAAATTAAAAACTGAATGATTGATGTGGAGTGTCATGTTAATTTCACACATTTCTCCATCTGTTCATGTTTATTTATCAGGACATTATTCATTAAGTTGACCAAAATGTCAAGCAATGTAGCATTAACCAAATTTTGGGTAAACCATGGACAAAAATATCTTCCATAATGTCTTAAAGCTTCGGTGAGAATTTTTTTTCATCTAAACAGCAAAAACTGGAGGGTTGATATCATAGTGTTAAACAACAGAGCTGAATTTAACTCCCAAAAGGTAATTTTAACTCCATTTTGAGTTAAATAGCCTTAAGTGTTGGAGGAAGTTGACAGTGTTGGTCTATTCAGTGTTAGTCCAACTCATTAGACTAAAAACAAGCCAGTTAGATTGACGGAGCAAGAAGTTAGTTAGTAATCAACAATCTGACAACAGATCCCTGCAGATATTTTTTATGTTAGTTTGTTAAATTAGTCTCTATTAGTATCAGTGCTGTCATTGTTGTCTAGCAGCTCTACTAGGTGCAGAAAGTAACTGCAGTTATTTTGCATACAAATAAAGAAATAATTCTATCGTACATCAAAAAGTTTTCTCCTTTCTTGTTGATCTTCAATGTAGCGGAGTCATTTTTGCTTAAAACAGTAATTGTCAGTTGAAGCAAGTCTTTGGTCTCACACATCTGAGTGTTTGTCAAAAACTGCACATTTAGGAGTTGTGATTTGGATTTTACAACATTGCAATTGCACCTAGAGACCTTCAGAGGGTGCCAAAGTGCACCAAACTAAATTCCTACATAAATTTAAAATGTTTAAAACTTGGCTTACTTCTCTCAAAGTAGTTTTCACCCCTTAAGACACAAAACTTTAAGATAAAATTTTACCAAAAAGCCCATCATTAAACTTTCAGTGTTGTTATTCATGTAATTCTTAAAGGCCTGAATAAAACAGAGTGACATGGCAGTGCACTTTTAAAAATAGTCACAATTTTGTGCCTCCTGTAGGGGTCCCACCCCTTGATTTTGAGCCATACAGCTTGCATCTCTGTTTCACCAGCGAAAATGATGAAATCTTACAGAGAAACTAGTTTTTGTCATGATGACAAAACAAGTTGAGCCTGTGTTTTTTCCCCTCTCTGTCTCTCCATCACACTCTTTGAGGACAAAGGAGATGAAGACAAGAAAAGAGTGAGAGTCTTACATGACAGCTCAAACAACAGTGAGTCACTTTACACCTTTAACACACTTTGAGCTTGAAAAGTGGGCTCACCTTGTGCAGCACGTGATTGTTTCATCACCTCAGTGAGTCACTGCTTAGAAAACTTCCCTGTTGTCAAAGGAGCTACATCTATGGCACTATTTGATTCAAGGACAGTAACTTCCTCTCTTCTCTTCCTCTTCTTCTTGCAAATTTGGGGATACTTTGTGTCGTTGTGGCAGGTTAAGTTGTGGTTGTGACCCTTTATAACCTGGAAGAAAACACACATGGACAAAATTGTTGGTACCATTCCATTAAGAAAGACAAACCCATAAGGGTCACTGAAATACCCTAAAACCGACAAAAGTAACAACAAATGAAAAATTTACTGAAAATAAACAAATAAAAATCCGACATTGCTTTTGAATTGTTGTTCAACAGAATCATTTAAAAAAAATAATGAAACTGGCCTGGACAAAATTGATGGTACCCTTAACTTAACATTTTTTTGCCCAACCTTTTAAGCTAATCACTGCAATCAAGCCATTTCAGTAACTCTCAAAGAGACTTCTGCACCTGTAGACAGGTATTTTAGCCCACTCCTTGTGAGCAAACTGCTCCAGCTGTCTCAGGTTTAATTGGTGCCTTCTCCAGACTGCATGTTTCATCTCCTTCCACAGATATTCGATAGGATTTAGATCAGGGCTCATAAAAGGCCACTTGAGAATAGTCCAGTGTTTTGTTCTTAGCCATTCTCGTGTGTTTTTAGCTCTGTGTTTCTGGTCATTATCCTGTTGGAAGGCTCATGACCTGCGACTAAGACCATACTTTCTGACACTGGACAGCACATTTTACTCCAGAAAGACTTGATAGTCTTGAGATTTCATTGTACCCTGCACATATTCAAGACACTCTGTGCCAGCTGCAGCAAAGCAGCCCCAGAATATAACCTCGCCTCCTCCATATTTCACAGTAGGTACAGTCTGCTTTTCTTTGGTACTTCATTTTTGCGTCTGTGAGCATGGAGCTAATGTGACTTGCCAAAAAGCTCCAGTTTTGTCTCATCTGTCCAAAGGACATTCTCCCATTAGCTTTGCGGTTTGTCATTATACTTTTTGGCAAATTCAGTTTGGCTTTTTTATGACTTGCTTTTAGCAGTGGAGTCTTCCTCAGTTGTCTTCCATTAAGCCCACTTTGGCTCAAACAGCGACAGATGGTGTGCTCTGACCAAGGTTATAATAGCTTTGGATTTTTCATTAGTTTCTATATTTATTGTGTGTTCACTTTCTGTGTTCAGTTTAGCTTTAAATTGTTTTGACTGCTGTTTTGTTAGTTTAGTTTAGTTTTTATTTTTGCAAAAATGCTTTGTTTAAGTTTAGTTTTTATTAGTTATAGTATTAGTTTTAGTTTTTTAAGGATATTTTTTCTCCATTTTTATCTTATTTGAGTTTGTTTTGTAAGCCCACTATACAGTTTCAGTTAGTTTTAGTTTTTTGGCAAAGATAAGTTTTTATAGTTTCAGTTAACTAAAAGGATTTTTGAATTTTAGTTTTAGTTATTTAGTTCATTTTAGTTAACTATAACAACCTTGGTTCTGACTGCTCTTGGAGTTCACTTCTAATCTCTCTGAAAGTTATTCTGAACTCTTTGGTTACCATTCATATTATCCGTCTCTTCAATTTGTTATCAATTTTCCTCTTGTGGCCACTTCCAGGGAGGTTGGCTACAGTCCTGTGGACCTTAAACTTCTGTGCAATTTTTGCAACTGTGGTCACAGGACCATCAAGCTGCTTGAAGATGGTCTGATAGCCTTTAACATACTTGTCTATAATGTTCTTTCTAATCTCCTGGGATAACTGTCTCCGTAGCTCTCTGTGGTCTATGTTCGGAGTGGTACACACCATGATACCAAACAGCACAGTGACTACTTTTTCACCTTTTAAAGAGGCAGACTGACTGATTACAAGTTTGAAGACACATGTGATGCTAATTGTAGAGCACACCTTAGTTTAAGATGTCCCTATGGTCAAATTATCAATTTTGTCCATGCCAGTTTCATTAGTTTGTTTTTATAATGATAATGTTAAACCACAATTCAAAAGCAATGTTTGATTTTCATTAGTTAATTTTCAGTAAATTTTCATTGATTATTACTTTTGTCAGTTTAAAGTTTTTTTCAGTGTCCATTGTGGGTTTTTCTTTCTTTAAAAAATGTGTTTTTTTAAGCTTTGATTTGGATTCAAAAGTGTCCCCCTGTTTATCTTCTTTAGGAGAACCAAAAAAATACTCTTTTTTAAATTTATTTTGTTTTCTTAGACTTTTAACTTTAAAATATTACTTGTGTTCAACAGGGAAGTTTCCTGTCAAGCAGTTTCATTTTTCAAAAAAATAGCTTGGAAGAGGAAGTCTCAACATTAAGCCAAAATTAGAAGAAAGGTCAGTACAGAAAGACAAAATGTTGTGCAACAGAAATGTTATTTTAACTATTTCCTCTTCAGTGATTCATCCTACAAACCCTCACATTTATCTTTTAACTCTTCCTTTCTGTTTTTTTTGTACATGAATTGTCACACTCAGTGTCACTTAATGATCATTTTCTGGTTAATTTTTGTCCTTTGTTGCAGGGACAGCAGAAGAGATGTGTAAAATATTTAGAGTAGGAGTGTGCAGTAAATGATAAAGGTCTGGCTAATCTAACCTCTGAGGTAAACCCACTCTTTGTCTTGGGATTTTATAATTAACTTAGCACAAAAAGTAAGGAAATTTTTTTGTCATAGTAATACTTCTTGGCAAAAAGCTCAGACCATTGGAAAGCCTGTTTATTACCCTTTTAAATGGAAACACATTTGTAAGGAACATGCATTTTTGGGATGAGCAGCAGAGCTGAGTATGTGGGTTGCGCCCATGAAAAATTTGTCATATCTTCTCTGCCAATGCCAAACAGCTTATTCTGCCATTGACCCTTGTTTGGTGTTTGATGGATTGGATGATTGGAGTGTGAAGAAACAAGACATATTGACAATTTAACAATTTATTCATTTAACAAACAGGAACCTCAGTAGCGTGTGAAGGAACCATACACAGCCACAACAGCCTGGCATCTACTCCTCATGCTGGTCACCAGTATGGTCACACATCGCTGTGGGATGTCATCTCATTCTTCAACCAGCATTTGTCGCAAGTCAGCCAACGTGGTTTTATTAGTCACTCTGGCACGAACAGCACGCCCAAGCTGATCCCTAAAGTGTTCAGTGGGGTTGAGGTCAGGATTGCTGACAGACCATCCCATCCTCTCCACTCCTAAAATCTGGAGGTAGTCTCTGATAAACCCTGCTCTGTGGGGGTGAGCGTTGTCTTTTGAAGGATAGAGTTCAGTCCCAGACTGCGGAGATATGGGATTGCCACTGGTTGCAGAATCTCATCTCGATATCTTTCTGCATTGAGATTGCCTCCAATGATGACAAGCCTCATTTTTCCAGTGAGGGAGATGCCGCACGACACCATCACACTGCCTCCACCAAAAGATGTTACTCTATCGGTGCAGGAATCAACATAGCCTTCTCTGCGTCTTCTTCACACTTTGACCCTATGATCCAACTGGCAGAATCTGGACTCATCGCTGAACATAACGTTCCTCCACATGTTCAGGTTCCAGTGCACGTGTTGTCGACACCAGCACAAACGGGCCTGACGTGAAGGGCAGTCATGGCAGGCCTCTTGGCAGCCCTATGAGACCGGAGATTGGCTGCGTGCAGTCTGTTCCGGATTGTCTGGGCAGGGAGCCGTCAGCCATATCGTCCTGCAAACCTTGACTGCAAATCTGTAGAATACAGCCTAGGGTACATAAGTGCTGACAGGGTGAGGAAACGGTCTTCTTGGGGTGTCGTCTTCTTAGGACGCCCACTTCGCAGCCTGTCTCTGACATCCCCCATTATATGGAACTTGGCCTTCAGTTTGGAGATGGTACTAGGGCTCACACTAAACAATGCAGCAACTTGGTTTTAGGGAACACCAGCTTGAGGTTGCCCTATTGCACGGGCCCTATCCAGATCAATCAAACATGACATGCCGATTCTTGGAGCAGACACCTACTGAGCACTGTAGCAGGGCCCATGCACCCAGGTGCTGCCAATCAGGTGCCAATCAGGCACCTGATTGGCAGCACCTGGGGGTACCAGAAGTTTAAAACAAGAGTCAATAGCAACAGCAAAATAAGCTGTTTGGCATTGGCAGTGAAGATCTGGCAAATTTTCCAAGGGTACAACCCACATATTCTCTCTGCTCTGCTGCTCATCCCACAAACGCATGTTCCTTACTAACGTGGCTCCATTTAAAAGGGTAATAAACAGGTTTTCCAACGGTATAAGAATTATTGCAACGAAGCATTGTTACAACAAAGAAATAATCTACCAAACACAAATTTCCTTACTTTTTGTGCTAAGTTTATTATTATGAGTTAATTTTATGATCCTTTGTTGCTCTTTCTCAAAACGTTTTATGATTCCATGATAACATCAAGTAAATGGTAGCAATTTATCTTCATAACTCTCCTATGACTCATCAGTTTTACTATGTGGTTACTAGGAAGGAATACTACAGTGTGTTTACAAGCACATGATTTAGCAAAAAAGCCATAAATGCCCTTTTATGAACACTTTTCATAAAGAGAACTCTTTATCAGCCAGTAATCGCTTTGGGTCTGGAATGCCCTTGATGGAGAATGAGGTCAAAGACACAGACACGTATTAGGGCGGGGAAACTGCTTTGTAATCATGCAGGGCGATGACCCTGCTTAGTGAAAGAAGTGGAGACTTTCATGTAATATGCACTCTTTTGTCTACTGGAATAATTGAAAGATTTACGATAAGAGGACAACAGAAACCAAGTTTTGATACATGTTCCGTCTATTTAAACCATGATTTAAAACAAAGGGGACCACCTTACTGTCTACACTTTTCACATCTTTCCAAACTATTGAGGTATACTTTTCTAACATTCATCTCTTCCTCTGACCTTGAGACATTTTCCTTTTTCGGCTGCTATAGGGAGTGACAGACTGATAATTAACTCTCTCCACCCTGTTCAAAGCTGTATCGTAAGACTGGATTGCCGCCAGTTTCAGCAAACTTGTCTGCAAATGAATAAGTCTTCCAGAAGATAAGTGAAAAGAACTGCGAGAGAGAAGGAGGAAGGAAAATGTGAGTTTGGGTATATTTTTGGATGTCATTAAGGTTATAGAGTGGGTTTGCAGCATAAAAGAGAAGGAAAAAGAGTTGAGTCAGGTTTTTTTGTAAGTTTTCCAAGCTTAGGAAGAATCTAAACTTCATTCTTTTTAATTGTGAGTACCATTTTAACTTCTCACTTTTCTGGTCTGTGTCAGATCCTGACTCATGAGCACACTTGGCAGACGTTCAAAGTAAAGAAAGAATTCTTTCAAAGATTGAAAGTTTCCCACATTTATCAGTGACCTTAAAAAAGCTGGTGTAATTCCCCATTATTTGAACTTTTACAAATGGTTAATGGAACACACATAGTCAATCTTTTAATAAGTAATACTGACCAAAGTGCTGGAAATTCCTGGTGACGTAGAAATTGTAGCACACAGAAATCCCTACTCTGCTTTCACCTTCTATTGTGTGCCACTAAACTGGAAAATGTTTTGTAATTTCATAGATCACATGGTACGTAACACGATGCAACTAAATATTACCATATGATGACATATGACCTTACCTGAGCCCATCAGAGGCTCACCTGACTTACCAGGGGTGTGGCAACCCAGAGGCTCTATGAATAAAACCATGTGAAGAATTTCATTCATAACATTCAAAGCAGACTTACCTGGCAGCTTCATTATGTTCGGATCACACACGCTCAACAGACTCATCTCCTGCACAGTGCTGAGCCTCATCTTCCTCTTCAGCTCA
Organism: Cheilinus undulatus; assembly: GCF_018320785.1. Taxonomy (NCBI): domain Eukaryota; kingdom Metazoa; phylum Chordata; class Actinopteri; order Labriformes; family Labridae; genus Cheilinus; species Cheilinus undulatus. The sequence continues at coordinate 31,792,284 of NC_054877.1, forward strand.
GGGGAGAACCAGCCTCAGGAAGCCGGTGGAGGAGCACCTCATGTGGACGGAAGAGATGGTCAGAGGGTCCTGATCCTGGAGGCAGTGAAGACTGGGATCCTCAGCTCATTGGGGATGGAGAGGGAGCCCAGGCCCGCACACAAAGCCTCTGAAAAAGAGCTAAGAAGGATGTACCGGCTTTACAGAGAGACACTGAGAGAGATGAGAGGAAATTCAAGCAACACAATGAGGGAAACCATGTCAATTGTGCTCTTTCCAGCTATAGGTGAGACACTCAGATGTAGACACTGAAACATTCAAATATCTGTTTCAAAAAGGAAAGTTTGTGTAGGTGTAGGAAAGAATGTTTCATAAGTAGTTAAAAAAATCTTGCAGTGTAAGTTTACATCAGCAGCTCTAGACAAAAGCTATTGTGATCTATAAATAACTTGTGTCAGTACACTTTGTGCTCCCCGTAAAGATCTATGACTCTCTGGAATTTATCTATAAATATTTTTAATGGTTAGAAATAAAAATCCTTAGACAGTAAACAGTCCTGTATACATGGCATGCACATTCCAAAAAGTTTTGAGGAATCATGAGTGTGACAGGCACACCTTGTTTATGATGTTGCACCCATAGTTGTGTCAGAGATCGTGCACTACTCCCCACATAGTCTTCAATAATGGAATTCCTATTTTAGCACAGTCAAGTCAAAATCATATTTTGCAGTGCTGTGCAAATGATAAATGAACCCAGCACTATGCCATCATGAGCTGTGTATTGCTAGTAAGCTTCCTGATAAATCCCATATTGAGCCCTGTATAAACTAAGCACATTGTTGTGAGTGAGTGATTTATTTAGTTTCTGTAAAACAATTTTAGGCTAAAATAGTGTAAATACTCAAGTATGACTAAAACTAAAGAATGTTTTAGTTCATAGACTGTAAAAAGAATTGGACAAACCCTGTGTGACATCAGCCGTCTGCTGAAGACATAAACTAATAAGCCACGTTTGGTTTTTGGAACCAGGCTGTGAACAAGATTATTTCTAGTGTAAAAGCCAGCCTTTTAACAGGTGTCCAGATGGGACTGCTGGTGTTCTTGTAGCCAGCCTCAAGCGGACAAATTGCAATTTTTTGCACTTCCGCATTGGCTTCATTTTTCAGGACTGGAGGTTGCCGCTTGGTTTTAATCTAAAATCTAAGAAAAAGCCATTTAAAGCTAGTTTTAGTCTTACAGTGTGTCCCTAATCAGTTACTTCTGCACTAAACATTTTGAGTACAAAACTGTTCATAGTGGTTCACACTGAGAAGTATACTCAAATACAGCATACTTCTGATACACTCAGACCATCCAGGAACTGACAGTGGAACAAAGGGCACTTTACATCCTAAATGGAAGCCATTTTGGATATTGTACTGTTAGCAAGCTAGTGCGCAAGCTAACATTAGCATCTGCTAGCTAACTAATGTGTTATTAGCGACAGCTGAAGATTTCATTTAAGAAAAGGGCATTTAAGGCAAAATAAGTTCATTTTCTGTGAGCAAATAATATTGACATAAAATACAAGTTATATGAATTTATACTGAGTGAAAATACATGTCAGATTTTGGTTATAACCGTCAAATGTCTGTTTAATTCTTGCTGTTGAAAGAGAGGTAGATATTATTTGATAGATATTAATTGATTCATATCATTCAGTGCTCTCTTCTGCATTTTTACGGTACACTAACAGAAGAATATAATTTAAGACACACTGACACTGTCAGTCTTTGGGCCTAGAAAGAGCACATTTAGTTTGTTATATTTTAGTAATTTTCACTCTTCGAAGTTTTAGTCTACATTCATAAAACTTTTAGTATTTACTCTTAGTCAAAGCACTTTTTTCTACTAATTCAATGGACCCTACTGTAAAATCAGTATAAATATAGATCACCTGTATGAATACCCTATCAGTACTGACATACCATTAATTCTCTGTCCCTTCGTCTCTTCTTGTATCCCGACAGATTAAACACACACACTGGGGAAACATCATAACATGTCCAACAGACCAGCATTAACATTTTAGTCGCCTTAATAAAAACTGAACTTATCAAAGATCTATTTTAAGCTAGTCTTGATCTCATCTTCTTAATGGGAAAAAGGTAGTCGCCAGACATTTTTAGCTATAATTCAGCCAATGAAATTAACATTGGGCAGCTGTGCAAATGTTTTTTTATTTTCAAAGGACACAGGGCATCCAAACAATACTAACATTTAAATTAAGCCAATATTTTTGTCACGGGTTACGGGGAAAAACTCAAAAGGGAGGACCCAAATGCAGATTAAACAGAAAGATTTAATTAAACAAACTAAAGTCCAGGAAAAAGCAACTGAGGATCACGAGGAAAAGCCATTAACAAAACTTACCTAAAACAAAGTCCAACAAAAGCAAAATCCACAGGGAGCACGAGGAGAAAACACTGAGATTAACACGAGGAGTAACAAGCATGGGGAAGACATTTGCAATGAACCAACACAGACACAGGGAGACACAGAGCTTATATACACAGGGAGTGATTAACAATGGCAGACAGGTGTGGACAATCAGACACAGGTGGAACTGGTGAAGGATAATCAAAGTGGAGGGAAACTCAGGCAGGAAGCAAAACTGGAATCACACACAAGGGAAGGCAACTACAAAATAAAACAGGAAACATGGAACCTAACACAAGAAGTACACAAGGACTGAAAACTGGACACAAGAAGCTAAACTACAGAAACACTGAAAACACAGGAGGATACAAAGAACCAAGGAGGGAAACTCAAACACAGGGAGTAAAACTAAAACATGAAACAAAACAAGAAGCACAGGGAAACTTAACATGAAACAGGGAATTAAACTAGACATGAAATACATGGAGTACTACACAAGAAACACAGGGGAAAACCTAAACATGGAACACAGGGAATAACTTAATACAATAAAAAACTAGACACATGGAAAATAACAAAAGCCCAAAATACAGAAACACAAAGACTATATAAAACACTAAAGGCTGAACAAAGGAAACACAAGGGCTACTGGTAACATCTAAGAACTAAACCAAATACAAAGTCAAACTAGAAATCACAGAATACACAAAGGATAACCATAGGAAAACTCAGAACATAATAAATCAAAACCTGGATCATGACAATTTTAGTGGATTAGTCTAAATAGTTGGTGTAATTATGTTTGTTTAACCAACTGAAATATTTCAATGGAAAAAATTCTGCCAACTCAGCATTTTAGCTGTGAGCATGATATGACAAGTGAATGGCAATATGAAGTATAAAGTAAGGCCACTCGACTCACAAAAAGCTGTGAAATCTGTGACTTCACTATTTCACATTGGGCCCCCATTGTTTTAAAAGAGTGGCACAATGACAGTTAAATAAGTGATCTAAACTATACTTTAAGTGCTGGGCTACACTAACAGTGATAAAACTATGGAGTTAAAATGCATAGAGACGTAACTTATCTCTTTCAGCTTGGTAGGGGACTGAGTGTGAGGTTGACTTTAACAATAGTCCATAAAAGGGTGTTTTCTCAGATTTATCAGAGGAGTCGTTCATTGTGACTCTCAATTTTACAAGCTTGAGATGCTGCATATCACCTCTTAGTCAAAGAGTCCAGCTCACAGGATGAGGTGGCTTCTATCGGAGAGGGATCCGTCTCTGTAGTAGCAAATTTGCAAAATGTGTTGATCTGAGCTGGAGTAGGTTCTTGATATTTTTCTCCAGCTATACTATCATTGAAAAATATTACACTTTACCAGTAGAATGGAAGTATCCAATAATAAAAAGAAGTATACATCTAGTGATCATTAAAGCTCCTGTGAAGAGTTCTGATTGAAATTAATTCAGTTGTTGCTTAACCCTTAAGAGGCAGCTATAGCACCAATGTCATCACATTTAATGAGCTAGCTCAGTATAATTATCGTTTAGGTAGTGAGCAGAGGGTTGTGAATAAGTGAACCCTCTTTGGACACAGTCCTTGTTTTAAGTAGCTGTATCCACAGTACATCAACCAGAGCTGACAATAACCAGAAAATATAAAAGGAAAAATACAAATCTGTTTTGAAATTGACTGTCAAATCACAGTATGATTTTTCAAATCTGATTTTAATTCATTCTTTGTTCCTGTCTTTTTCAGTGAAGACAATCAAAGCTCCTAGGCAGACAGACCAACAACACATGCAGTGGTACAGAGCTGTGTTCCGCAGGAATCACAACATCCAGGCTGAGGTGACACTGGTGCGGGCTCAGCTGAAGATTTCTAGGCGGATTTTGGACAAACCCATCTCAGTTCAGCCGGAGACAAGACCAGAGATTGAAGTTAAAGTCAACCGGAAGAGACCAACAAACTCTCCAGACTTAGTAAACGTGTCAAACACTCAAGATGTGATTCTGGACATCAAGCCTGAAGTAGAGAGGTGGATGAGGACTGATCGAGGTCATAGGCTGGTCATAGATGTTGGGGTAGTTGCGGAGGAAGACACCCTTGGGATAAATCCAACCATTTCTCTGGAACTAGACCTCAAACAGGCCCAGAGGAGGAGGCTTCCTCGCTCCACCAAAGAAGATGAGTGCGATGAGCGAGGGTGGTGCTGCAGGAAGTCGGTCACTGTGTCCTTCAAAGACATCGGCTGGACTGATTGGGTGGTGGCACCGACTGAGTACGTCATGCATTTCTGTGACGGCTTATGCCCTCATAATTACAAGCCGGCTAGTATGCACACGCAGGTGAAGTCTAGGCTGCACCAGATCACTAAGGGAGGGACGCCTCGGCCCTGCTGTGTGCCGACCTCCTATGAGCCCATGGTGCTCATGCACTATGACAGCGGGGGAAAGTTGAAGCTGACGTCCTTTAATGACCTGATTGTTAGTAAATGTCAGTGTGCCTAAAGGGGAAAACAACAATGACCTTTGAGAAAGCTTTGCTACTTGAAATATATGTTACAAGATGAAAAAAATCCTGCTGTGTTCTTGATGTAAATGTTTTATTTTAAAGGCAAAAATACATGATTATGTTTTGGTTTTTATTGTGGACCAAGTACACATTTAAAAGTTAAAAACGTATTTATTTAAAGTCTTATTTATGTCCCAGAAATTATATTTGTGTTGTGTTATAGGTATGTGTTACTTATGTGTTTTTATTCAGTTGTTTTGCCATTTATTGGTTAAAGTACTGCATTGTTTTATGAGTAATCTGCTTTGCATGTTTGTTGTCTTAAACATTTCATTTGTTATTTGAAGACCCAAATAAATGATTAATAAAACTAAATTGGAGGACTGAAAGTATAAAAAAAATGTTGCTAACTCACAATAAACACGTGGTTATGATATTTTTCCTTATTCTCGTTTATACAAATGAATACTATCAGCTAGTTTAGATTATGAAGGTCAGGGTGTGCCAGACAAATCAGCTATAAAGATATGATCACTTTTATCTCCCGTTATTGACCTTGAAATTCACTACGGCCTTGACTGACTAGTAAAGGAACAGAATGAATCATTTAGTTTCATTTAAGACATGTAACAGGAATTAAGAGATGATAAAACGATGATGTGAATGATTTTTTTATTATTTAAAAATAATTAAACAGTAGAAAATGAGCTCATAATGCAATGCCAAAAGTGCCCTTCAGTGTTAAGGCATTTTAAATGTTCTCATTGTGGAAAAATTTCAGGAAGACTTGCATAAAACTGGTAGATTTGATTAAATCTACCACAATGAGACTGATTTTGAGTGAGAAATTTAAATGTTTTATTTCATGTAACCAAGAAGTGGCTGCACCAATCACTACAGCAATAGTTAAAGGTCACTTGAACCTGCATTTTTTTACACATGAAAATAAATGATTGAGTCAGTTTGGTGGCTGTCAAGTAACACATTTCTGTTTTGTTTCCACATCACTTTAATTTCAGTCATGACTTCTTTGTTCTTCATTATTAGATGTCAAAAGGTGTCAGCAGTACTAAGATTTAGTTTTTTAAGGTCCTCCAAATGAAACCTCGCACTGTAAAACCAAGCAAATTGAAAATACTCAAAATATTTGTTGAAACTGATTATATCAAAGTATTTAAGTAGTGGAAATACTTTTTTTTGAGTATGACTCAGCTTAGAATATATAATCTAAATTGTAATCCCCAATGAGTTAATAGAACTTGAGAGGCAACTGATTACATGCTTAAAGTAAGTTCATTCAACTCAAGTTAACAGAGGGCAAGAAGGTAACCTAAGTGAGAACTTGTTAATTTCAGTTCAATAAACTTAAAGTGCTTTTTGTCACTTGAAGCTTTTGGTCCTCAAGTTCTCTTTTTACAGGGAAAAACTATAAGGTGCACTCTGAAACAGAAAGTGCTCTTCCACAGAGTTCAGTATATCACTTTTGCTGTGTTTAAACTGGTCTACACTGGAAGGACTTTCCTAACTGAGTCAGCAACTTCACTCATGGTGCAAAAGAGTCAAATGCTGAAAGGCACTGTTGGGAAAACTCTGCTGATGACTGTCAAATAATCTGAGTACAATTACAAAAAAATAATTAAAATGACTAAGTGCTTTTTAATTTGAACTAAAATGTGTTTAATAACTCAGAACAAGAGAGCTGAAATAGCTGTTTTGGATTTTTATGTCACACAACTTTTTTTAACAGCCTTCAACTGTTGGTTTTACAGTTTAGATAAAACATGAATTCATTCTCACAAAGCCTTCCTTGAAAACTTTTCTAAAATGACAGAAAACAAAATCACATTTGAAATGTACATTGGCATGGATTGTAATAAGCCATATATAAAAGCGTAATCGGACCTCTTTTGCTGTCATTTTAGGACACAGGTAAAACCTGTCATAGCAGACTGGTTTTAAGATCTGCTCATTCTTACATCCTCTCAATCACTTTGAATAAGCTGGGTAACCACAAAGCACAAAGAGTGGCACTGATCTCTGCATTTTCAAATGTCTTCCTGGTATATAAGTTAAAAAAGTGTGACTTTTTTTTTTACAGTTCTTTTCAGAGCACGCTTTCATGACATTTCAGTCAATATCTTGTATAAATCCACAGAGTAAATAATTACAGTTGTCTTTTCATCCTCACATAGGCTTTTTTTTCACATAGGTTTTATTGACAACGGCTTGTTTCAGCACACACTTTCTGAAAGGTGGAGAAATGGAGGGGGGAAGGGAATGGATTTTTTCTGATATTTGAGGGGATTGTGGGCAGGCCAGGGGCACATATTTTTGTTAGAAAAGCCTGAAAAAGTGATTTTTGCGTAATATGTCCCCTTTAAAAACTGGGGCAGATAATGGCAATACAAAAATTTTACCCAGTGATTATAGTGTAGACAGAAAAATGAGCTTTAATGTCCAAACAGAGTTGACTAAACGAAATCAGAGGGAGCAAGTGAATCCGTTGACTTTGAGGCAGATCAGCATTAAAGTCATTAATTAATCACATAAATACAATTTAAAATGGCAAATTTAGATGCAGTCTATCCAACAAATAATATCCACAAAACTGATAAAGAGTAAAATAATCTATCAAATTTTAACTTTTAATGCTGCTGAAACATTTCTAAGTCTAACAGAGGACCAAAGTTAAATACTGACTGCAGAATACATGCATGGCTTTACCACATGGCACTTGATAAATAGCTTGTTCATTTCCTCTGTAAAACCCAAAAATGAAAGTGACTCAGCAATTATTTCAGACATACCTAGAGACAAAAGAACGATGCCAAAGCCATGGCAACACAGTTTTTGAAACAACACAAAACAAAAGCAGAGCATCATTATGTCAGCAATATTTTACACTACCAGGAGTTTAAAGAGTCATTACAACAATTTTTTTCTGACACAAATGCTAGCTTTACATGAGAAGTAAAGCAGCAACTTAAAGTATCATAAAACATAATGTATTTTTGTCCATACAATACAGACACGGCATACACTTAAAGGCAGCATCGCTGCCTTGTTAAAATGTGTTTTTAAAGCTCCTTACGCTATGTAAATGAAACAAAGACCAACTCTGCATACGTGCAGTTTAAAACTTTGTCTGACACCCACAGCTCAGTGGTGGTTTCAGCTGTGAAAAGTAACTGAATAGAAATAGTCAGTTGTCTCACTGATGGTCTTGTTTGCTTTTCTAGCTCAAATATAGGCCTCCATATCAATTTCAGCTCTTTCATAACAAGCTAAAATTCATGGCTTTAAAACAGCAGAGTTAAAGTAATAATATGGAAAGTGGTTTGTTCTATAATACATCTGGCATTATATACACATCCTCCTCTTGGGAGTCAGGGAGGAGGGAGAGGTTACAGGCCGGATCATTGCTGTATATTACATCATCTGGTACATCACACTGCAGGTACAAATCATCCTCATGTTCTCCAGATGACCTGCAGAGAAAAAAAATGTGTTAACATGATATACTCCTGTCAGAAGACACTTAATTCTGAAGAAAAACCACCATGACACCAGACAAAATTGAGTAAACTGTGTGGACTTCTATTGTTGCTTAGAGGAGAAAAGTCCACGGTGACTAATCAGTTGGCACATTTCATGAATTGACTCTAAATCCCACAGAAGAACAGAAGAAAAGATCCTCCCCAGATGCCACCCAAACTGTTTGCATATCTTATACAGCAGGATTGTGAAAAATGGGGAAACTCACGACATAACCAGTGTTTCTTCATCTGCTTCCGTTCTGAAAACTTTCTGTGTGTTGCACTTTCATTAAAGACATCCTAGCTTTAACATCCCCTTTCATTTAGTTAAAAAAAAAAAAAATCCTAAAAATGAAGCTTACCTGCTCTGTTTTGTTTTCGGCCAGCCAGTTCTAGTTCCCAGGTTTTCATAGATGGGGGTCTGTGCTGCTGGTGTTGGCTGTTCTCTGGTCATAGAAGAATACTGATGTGGATCTGCTTGTGGCGCCTCTGTATATTCCTCCTTCATTACGTTTATTCTATCTCTGGATGGAAACATTTTCCTGATCTTGCCATGGTATTTGTACAGGATAAAACAAGCGGCGATCACGAGCAATAAGAAGAAGATTGTCAGGCCTGAGGCCAGGCCTGCAGATGAGCCGTGAGAGGAACATGCAGCTGTGTCATTTCCATGAGCGCAAGAGTTGTTGGCAAGCATGATCTGCAAGAAAATGACAGAATTTAACTTGCTGTCTTTATGGCTTTGTTAAAACTAAAGTGTAATATGGTTCGTGATATTAAAAGCATTGAACATTTATCATTGTTTTTAAAGGTCCTCTACAAAAATAAAGTTTATGGCCAACTTCATACGATAAGTCATAATTCAATTAAAGTGCTATGAAAAAAAATAAGAGGCAAAGACAATAAAAAGTTATGAAAGGTTACAGTGCATTCCAGTAAAAGCTGTAAAATAATATATCAGCCAAGTCAAAGACTTTGCTGTCACAGTGAAGGTCAGTAGGAAGAGTCCTCTTACCAAACAGAGCTCCTGCGTTGTGGGTCAAGGTCTGTGTCGTGAGTGAAGTCATATAGTTTCTCTTCAACACTTCATACTCGCAACAGCCAAGTTCCTTTTTCTGAAATCATGGAACTGGCCGACAAAAGAGCTGAAACCTGAGGATTTCCTGTAAAAGTGCTTTCTGAATATAGGCAGCTGCTGAAGTTCTGTTAAATTAAACTCTGTGGTGGAAGGATTCTCAACTACAGTAAAAATAGCAGTGTGAAAGTTGTTCAAGTAAACTTCCTTCATGTGAGGGCATAAGTATAAATAACCTGAGTTGTTGAAATGACTGTTAAGTCAGTGTATTTCTTTATCTGCAGGAAATATTCCCTATTCTTCTATTATATGTTTGGATTAATGTTACTGATAAAATAATAACGTAGGTGTATTTTACCACTCTAGAAGTTAAAATTATAGCTCATTTTAACTATTTCATCAACAGTTTGGTTATTTAATACACATTATCTATACTTATTCTAGAACATATGTTTGAGGCAACATTGCCCTTCACTCAAACTAACCAAACAATTTTCAGATCCGAGCACTTAAAGGTACATTATGTGGATTTTTTATGCTGAAATGTCTAAATTAATTAAAGATGATGAACTTTTAGTTGAGTGCTTACACCACCTTAAATATGTTCATCAGATTTCAAAGCCAGACACTATATTACATGCAGATGAATGGTTTTCACCTAGAAGGCAGGAGCCAGGAGTTCACCAGAAGAGTGTAAGGCAGAGCTGAGCATTCTCCTCTTCATCTTTAGTTATCTCTTTGATTGCGATTTCCCTGGCAGCAGAATTTATACTCTGCATTTAAGTTGTGGAATGCTCAGTTGTACCTTGTGTATTGTTTGAAAAAACAATTAATTGTGTGGAGAGAATTTATTTTGCTTTTCCTGGTTAAAAAGCCTCAAAAAAATAAGATGTGTACTATCTCTCTTCAGCTCTCTGATTAAACACGGCTGTTACGCCACCTACATGACACTGCATTAAAGTGAAACTGTTCAACTGACACACTCACACACAGCAGTAGCAGAGTTAGGTTTGCTGGTTATCCAGATTAACATGATCTTTACCTCCCCCTGCTGTTAATTTAAATACACATTCACCAAACACACACCCATATTTAAAACTGACCACTGATACTGTTTACAGACTCCAGATGAAGAATAAAGAAATAATCATAATTTTATTTAGTAAATGTCCTCAAAACATAAAGGGTTTTACCCCACAGTGCCTTTCATTATAAATGATTTTGAATAATACTCTATTAAACAAACAAATCATGTGAATCACACTGTGTTTACCAATTTCCTGAATTTTCATGGAAATTTGAGGGAATCTGTTGGGATATTTCGGGAGAATTTGTTTGGAAATCGTGTTTAATTTTAAATGGAATTTTAGGAGAAACAGTTTGGAAATTTGCTTGAAAATGTAAGGAGTTTTGGAGAAAGATTTTGTATAAATCTTTAAGTGATTTTCAGACACTTTCACTGAAATGTTTGGGGAACATTCAAGGAAATTCTATGTTATCTTTTAGGGGATTTTTAAAAAGAAGCTTTTGGTAATACCTTAGACATTTCAGGGAATTTGGGGATTTTTTTTTATGTTTAAGAGACCTGGAATAATTAAAAAAGAAAATTTCCAAGGCCTCTCGAATCTTGAGTTGAAATTTAGCTCATACTTAGCCTGAAAAAGTTCTTGTGATTCATCATCAGAAAAATAACACCTAACATCTCCTAATGACTGACGCCATTTCTTCCTGACAGAAAATTTCCCCCTACTAACAGGTCGACACGGCCAAAGTGTTGGTGATGGAGGATGATTGGAGCAACATGCCATGTAGATGGGCCTTCAGATGGGGAAGACAGAGGAGAAAATGAGTGCTATTTCTGCAGCTATTTGCTTCCATAATCTTTTTATCATTATTATTTGTCAGGGTGTTATGAATCAGGAGGAAAATTATTTTGTTTGTAAATTTGTTTACAATTTAATTTGCTCTGTCAGTATAGTCAGGGAAACAGCATGTCAATAAATTCTTCTGGTAAAAAACGTTTGTTTACAGAGTCAACAGTGCTGCCTAGTATCAAAACTATAAAGTGCAATAGACTCAAGCACAATCTTCCTTTTGTACTGTAGGCCTTACTTGACTTTATTTTTAGAATTTACCTTGGGACGATTCAAAATTAACCACAGCCATAGTTTGGACACTCCTGGTCAAATAGAACCAGCTTACAGGCTTTTGTTTTACCAAATTATCACTCTTTTCCATCATCTTCTTTAAAAATAACATCACTTCATGAACGATGCAAAAAAAAAACCTCTTCTGCAATATCTTTACTTAATTGGACCAAACAATGCCTGTTTTTGCCCCTGCCAGTTAACAAAGATCACACATGGTAGGGTGGTGTGCTTTGTCAATTTTCGATCATGTAACAATTACTGGTTTTAATGTAGGTTCATGGAAATACTTGCCTCCTATGGTGTGGCCATCTGTTACCTTTGCTCTTCACTGAACTACAACACCATTCTGCACATGCTGCACACTCTGCGTGCCTACCAGAGAAAAATAATCCCCTCCTCTTTTGCTTTAACTGACATCTTCTAATATTTTTCTTTCTCATTTTTAAGTTTTTTTATGCAGACCTATGTGTGATTTCAGTTGGGTTTTCCAACTGAAGCCCTTTCATACAAATGCTTGACTTTAAAAGGCACAAGTATACATGCACATCCACCAAGCATTTATTGGGAGTTGCAATGCCTGTTGTGTGTCAAAAGATTGAGGTTTCTTTTCTTATTGAATCAGAATTAATTTATAGTTCTTCTGTGTATTTTTTTGTCTCTATATTATTTCAATGATGAAAAATGCATCCAATTAAACACCTCAATAGTCTTATTAATGGCTCATACTTATGAGACAATAACCTGTGTCTTAAAGGCTTTAACACAGGCATTCACTACAACAGCTCCTAACCTTTCTAATGCCAACAGGCTTGTGTTTAGCGCTCATCTTGTCTTTAAAAGAGAAAGTGGTTTTGAAATTCTGGTCTTTTGGTCCAAAATTAAATATCAAAGTTTAACTCCAGACTCTCAGGTTGAACTGATAAAGTGAAGTAAAACGCAAAGGCCTCTCAGATGTTCCTTCTTACTGTGTGGTTGATGTTAGTGCGGCATGTTTACACGTAAGATAAACATTACAATAATCTGACAAAGAACAGCTGCATGAAGGAATCCTGCATCACAGATGGCTTTCCTCATTTTTACAGGCCGCTACAAACATGCTCACCTTCAAGGTTTCCCCTCCCTGATGGCTTATTCAGCAGTAATCCTGTGCATACACTCCTTCTTCTCCACCTGCCCTGGAGTCTCTTCTTTTTCAATGTTACCATGGTTACTTTACAACCAAATTACTCTCTCCTTAATAGCAGGTGAAACAGCTCCACTGTGCCTTCATTGCCTGCAGAAACAAACAAAAAAAGAAACCATAATTATCAGTATGGTGTTTGAATTCTCGGCTACATAAACACTTCAGATTTTTCTTACAGTACAGATATGCATAAGAGTTTTTTATTGTGTATCATCACAAATAAAGATAATACAGCTCTCCTGTTGTTGTTTGTGCAGCTGTTTATGTAGCTGCAGCAGAGTGAAACTCCCACTGCAGTCAAGAAACACGTATGGACATGCACAAAAGGTCTTTTTCTTCACATTGATGCTTTTATAATATAATGCACCAGGGAGAAGGCTTTGATACCAGTCCTTTCTCTCTCTCTCTCTTCTCACTGAGGGAATCATTTGTCTCCACATGAGTTAAATCTCTAACTGCAGTATGCAGTCCATTCACTTTTTGAGTCCACTCAACTGGAAAGCAGAAGGAGACACTGTTGTGTCAGTATTTATTCTCAGTCAGCAGGGGTGCACACAGAGCTCCAGAGGAAGCTTACACTGCCACTTCCCTGTGGCACAAGATTTTATGTCATAAATATTTAGGACAATCCAGTCTAGGAACTTCAGTTTAAACCAAAGTAGACAACTAAGCAAATTCTGAATATTTTACCATCAAATAATGCACTTTGAAACTGGGATTGTGTAACACATCAGTGGCCTGAGAGTATGGTAAAATGAATACATTTTAGAAATGAATAACTAAAAAAACAAACAAACAATTAAATAAATGACTATATTCTGCAAATTTACCAAACAGATGTGTATAGTAAAAAATCGTATTTTCTCATAAAAAACACAAAACAAACAAACCAAAAAATTTAATTTGAGTTTATTCCGCAGTCCAGATGTGCGCTGCGCCTCCACAACACCCCCGCGCAGCGACGTGAGCACGCACAGCTTCTCCGAGGAGGCTGCGTCAAGGCAGTCACAGATAACGACGCGCATACCGGAAACTGGAAGAATTTAACCTTCAAAATAAATGTACTGTCACTATAGTCTTTAAACATGGTAACTTCTAACTACATGCACATACACGGAACAGACATCCACAATCTATTCGAATAGGCGATGTCAAACGAGTGAGTATTTTCCCAACATCTATATTTCTTCCTACAGCTTTAGAAAGAGTTACATTTTTGATAAGAATTAATATGAACTGAAAGCAGTTTTAGGCGATCTTGTGCTACAAAGGACAGATAATGACAACAGCCTGCCTTTTTTTATACAGCCTAATTTATGACAAGTTATCTCCATGCATTCCCACTGGAAATATTTTGAGGGCAGAGTGTGCCTGGCACACATGATCAAGTGGTGCCATTAAGACTAGCAATACAATTGTATTTGCTCTGAGTTCAGTAAATAGATGTGACTATCCAAACACATGTACGTCTCACTAGTCTTACAAATCAGCATGTTAAAGTGGATTATGTAGATTAATTTTATTCAGATAAAGATAAAATATCTATACAGAATAGCCACATGCTATAAATGGTATTAAATTGTTGCTACAGAGAGAAATACCGTTAGCAAACTAGACAGAAGCCTAAATATTTGTCTGGAGAGAAACCAAACACAGCACTGAGTGCTTAGCAAATAAAAACTTTTCACTCCCATCTCCAAACAGAGTGGGAGTGCCCACTGAACGTGGTGCTTAGCTTAAATGTTTGCTATCACGTTGTTGAGCACCTCTTTCAGATGGTTTGTTGTCCTCTGGTGGACAGAACACTTACCCCTAATAACATATTCCGAACCCTACATCACGTAACTTTGCAATTTTCACTCTATTTCACTCTACTAAACCGCTTCACTAACATACAGCCTCGAAGGGCACTTACCCTAAAGTGTTTTATTGTGTCTACCCCTCAAGCTCTGACCGGATGTTGTTTGTCGTCATTTCGTTTTTCTTGACGTTGGCCGTTGAGGAAAAAACGGAGCAGAAGAGCGAAACATGGCGACTTCGAACAATCCGCGGAAATTCAGCGAGAAAATCGCTTTACATAACCAGAAGCAAGCAGAGGAGACGGCGGCATTTGAAGAAGTGATGAAAGACCTCAGCATTACCCGGGCAGCGAGGGTAACGAAACCGTTTGTTATGTTTTTTACCCCCACCTCTTCTTCGTTTGTTTTCAGCGAGCTGTCAAATATGCATTTGTAGCGCGCGGCAGCTGCACGTAGCCAGGGCAGAGGAGGTAAACAATAACAAACGACGCTTCCTGCCAGCCGGAGCCTTTTTCTTCCACGACTGTCACCGAGCAGAGCTGGTGGGAGGTTGCTGTTCTGTTGTGTAGACGTTAACAACAGGGACCCTCGTCCGAAAAAAAGTTATTTCATTATTTTGTCCCACGCAAGTGAAAGCTAAAGGGGCGTGCGTATTTGACAGCGCGCGTCTAACTGCAGCGATGATTTTCAGCTCGTCTCGTGCACTCAGAGACTTGGCGGTTAGAAAAAATAACTATGTGACACACTGCGGTAGAAATCTTTTTATACCCTATTAATAGATTATCCGTTAAGAGTGTGGTTCATGTGTTAATGATATATGGTGAGGCGTGTTTGCATCGTGGCTCTGTAAACTTGTCTGACAGGTCCTCAGGCCTTTGTGTGCTCCGCTGTATAAATGACATTTACACCAAAGATGAACGCAAGCAGATTATGAGGAATTTAAGCCACATACAACTCAGGCATCCAAAATAAATCCTATGGAGGCAGGGATTCAAGAGTGAGTGCTGCTGAGCTGAAGCATCATAATATGACTGCACAGCAAACGAGGAGCTACTACAGTGCTTACTTATTTTATTCTTTAAAGCTCCTGTTTTGAGTTTTTTCCTGGATATGAAACACATTGAAATGAACACTTGGAGCTGTATGAGCTACAAAAATAGACAAGATAAAAAATGATAAGATGGATAATTTGTTCATAGCATTGTTTCATCAAGCCTGTGTGAGCACTGCTAGGGTATCCACCTTATTCAAATACAAATGCACTTTCGGTACAGTAAGAATAACAGTAAAAACAAGTTTCTCCCAATACTAAAGTGATTTAGCGCCAATGGTGGTTGTTTGAGATGAATAAGAATTCAATTTATCAAATACGGCTTCATTTTAAAAAATCATTAATCCAGCTTAATGTTATTAGCTATAAGTTAAAAGTTGTATTTGCTGTAACATGCAATACCTGTTGCTCTTTTTGTGGAAGTAATAACAAGACAAAGTTGAATGTGTGTCGCTAACATGTTTTAAACACGCTGTTCCTTGTCTGAATGCATAGGGGATGCAATACTTTTCTTTAAGATATATTTTTGGGGCTTATTATGCCTTTATTACAGAGGAGGACTGTGGATAGAGTCTGAAACAGGGATGAGAGAGTTGGGGAGAGTCATGCAGGGAAGGAGCCACAGGCTGGACTTGAACCCAGGCCGCCCACGCACATGGGGCGCGACCTAACCATCAAGCCTTCTGCGCCCCAGAGATGTGATTCTCATTATTTAAACTTATTATTGGTTCTTAATACGGGGGCTAGGAATAAGGTGGATAGTGTCTCATTAGTCAAATGATTTCACACAGTGAAAAAAGCCTTATTTCAAAAGATTTAAAGTGAGTCATCTGATGGACAAGTAAAAAAAGGTAGATTTGAAGCCACGCTATGATGTCCCTGAGAATAAACAAAGCAGGTGATAGATAGCTGGTCTGACAGCAAACACCAGAGACACAAGATGAACCACTGTGTGTGTGTGTGTGAGAAAGTTTCTCACGAGAGCATTAACTTTTAATTTTAAGATCAGGAATGTGCATGTAAGGTAGTTTTTATTCATTTGGAAATCCATCTTCTAACCATATATTGCTGCTGCAGGATTATAATTTTAATTTTAGCTGTGTAAACTGATTATACAGATTAAGTGCCAAAAAGGGAGGAAAAACAATCCCTAATTCTCCTTTTCAGCGATGCAATATTTACATGTTAGAAAAGAAAAAAACACAAGTATAAATAACAACATGGCTGTGTTTCACAAAGTTGCTTTATTTTTAGTCTTTAAATGTGAATAAAACACACACATGTGCTTCAGCAGCCAGTTGAAGCTTTAGTATGTGAGGATTTTGCTTGTTATAGGTCTTCAGTGTAGGAAAATCAGATTATTTGTTGACATTTTTCTAAACCATCAGCTAGACATTGTGCTGCATTGTTATGAGTGTGTATATTTGAGGACACAAGGCTACACTGGCTAGTCACAGACTGAGTCTGTTTATCAACTTGAATGGTGGCCTCTGTCTTTTGTTTTTTTAGTACATGCTTGTTTCAGCCAAAGTTAGTCCAGTGGGAAGTGGGCCTCAGGTTTAGAGTTTCATCATTTGGACCCTTTCCCCCTCACTGTTCTCTTCAGGTCCTCTCAGCTGTGTCCTCTCTTTGCTCCAGTCTGTCTTAAACTGGCAAAAAAAATCCATGTAGACTCTGCAGGTATAAAGATATTTGAATATGTGAAGTAAACAAATATAAAAAAACAAATCAACATGTTTAAGACATGTTACGAAATAATCTGAGACCAGGGAGCTTATCAAAATAAACCAGCGACACAGGCATAGTAATTGTTATTATTAGATTTTCTGCTCTGCCATCAGTGAGCAGCGGGCTTGCATTAGAAATTTAATTGACCGGTTATGGGCTCTCTAATGGGAAATGGAACTGGAGGTCACTCTGAAATAAACACTTTCGTGAGGCTTCAGGGAGTTCGCTTTTTCTGAAATCCAACCTGTTAAAGCATCTGACAATGTTTCCACCTTAAGTTTCCCTCTCTGTCTTCTTATTTCAGTGTTATTTTATTTCCTTTGTGCTGCTTTGGTAGAGCACGCTGTATTCTAACATTGCCAGAAGACATTTTATATTTATGCTGTGATTAATGTGTTATGTTTCTCCTTTTAACATTGAAATTGTATCTCTCATATGTTAGCACCACAAACATATGACTGACTCTGAAATAGAATATGTTCAAACTATAGTGGTACATATAAAAAGATACACACCCTATAAGGCCTAAACTTGGGCACATAAATTAAGATTATGCAGAATTTGTCCTTGAAGAAGATTGCAATGAGCTGCTGTCATTTACAGTTTTATTTCATATTAATTTCCACTTTGGTTTTTGCTTTCATGTTCAGGGTTGTGAGCCTGAAGTTGCTTTGATTGTGAAACATCCATTTAACAGCTGCTTGTTTCACTTGCTGTTTTCTGTCTCTCAGTTACAGCTGCAGAAGACTCAGTATTTACAGCTGGGGCAGAACCGTGGGCAGTACTATGGAGGATCTTTGCCAAACGTCAATCAGATTGGAAGCAGCAGCATGGATATGTCTTTTCAGGTGAGCAATTTCTGCACTGTTATACGTCATTCAGTGGTGATTGAAAAGGCTAAGCACAAAACATTCAATCTTTAACTGGATTTTAAACCAGGAATGATTTTACAGCTGTTTCTTATAAATGTATGTCCTTTGTTCCTGTCTCTGTGGCACAGTAATATCCTGCTGATACTTATTCAACCTGTGGTCGCTCTATAAAAATGCTCTTTGAAATCCTCGTTACTAGGATTAGAGCTTTGCTCACAGGAAATGTCATATTTACTGTTTATATAAACAATGAGAGCATGCTGTTTACAATAAATGGAGGAAGTAAATAAAGCAGCCTACAGACTATATTTGGTGTGTGTTTTACAAGAGTATAGAGAAATAGAGTATTTAGACCGCTTTACAAACGTAAGAGTTCAATTAACAATGTGTTCAAAGTAGGGCTGCAGAGAGATTAACATTTTTAATCGCAATTAATCTCATAACTTTCATAGTTAAAGGGATCATATTACACAAAAATCACTTTTTCAGGTTTTTCTAACAAAAATATGTGCCTCTGGCCTGTCCACAAGCCCTCCAAGAATCAGAAAAATCCAGTCCCTTAGACCCTCTCTTTCTCCACCTTTCAGAAAATGTGTGCCGAAACAAGCCGTTGTCAGATTTTCCCCTTATGATGTCATGTGGGGCGTTAGCCCCGCCCCCATGTTTGGTTGGCCCTCCCCGCTTGGAAGACAGTTCTGCCCTCCACTCCCGATCTTCCTCTCAGCTGCCAGCTGAGATGCTGGATAGCTCAGTGGGTTACCCCGCTGACTTAGAACTGGGAGATTGATGGTTCAAGTCCCAGTCAGGTCCTTTACTTTGGATGAAAATATCTGTAACATTGTAACATAAGGAGTGCCACATCCATTTCCTGTCAGGGGCGGAGTCAGACAGCTTATTATCATTTAAAGCCACAGACACAGAAACAGCTCGTTCTGAGCAGGTCTGAAACAGAGGGGTTTTTAGACATGCAAAAATCCTATACTGGGATGTTTTTTTCAGCAACAAACTTCACAGGCATGTTTTGAAAACCTCTGAGAACAAATTGCGATTTAAATTTAAATTGTGATTAATCACAAATGAATTGCTCCATTTTTATCTGTTCTAAATGTACCATACAGGAATATTTCTCAAGATTTAAGTAGCCTTATCAACACATAATTGGACAAAAATGCCTTCTTTATGCAAATATGGCAACAACCGAAAACAATTAAAGATAATGTCCAAAAAACTCTTTAAGCTCAATGATACAAACTGCTCCAAAAATATCTGTTGCGTCAGATGCACATTCTGTTGTGTCCGTTAAATTCTGGCAAGTAAGTACAAGTAGCTGCTGATTCAGAGAAAGTTTGATCGGGCAAAAGAGGCTGCCTGTTTTTTTTTCATGGTCAAATTGAAAAAAACAAATGTCAGCAGTGTTGGAGTCTGACGTTGTTTCTGAGAATGATCATCACTGTGAAGTTTGTAAGCCATGTTCCAGTTACTGCTGATAAAAATCTTATTATAAGATTGTATATAACTATTTTAAAACACATGAAATTTTCGTTTGTGTAATGAAAATGTAATCAGAATCCGCAATCGGCTTGACTGTTATTTCAGATACTCTTATCATTGTCTCTGACATACCTTATATTGCTGTTTATCAACGATAAATAATACTAGTAGGATTAATAGACATGCTTTTGAAAACAAAATTATTATCAGGGTTACAGTGTCACTCTAATTTATCCCAACTATTAAAAAATATAAAAAGAAAGAAAGAAGATATTGATCACATTGATCTAGATGTTGTCATTGCTGACACAAAAAAATCTTTTCTTTAAAATATCAACAATTTGGTAATGTTTTTATGATGTGTTTTATGCAAGTAATATTATAGCAGTAGGAGCTTGAAGCTTCTTCTGCTTTATACAGAAATTAAGAATTCATATGACCTTGCCTCTGGCAGAATGGTTAGGTCAGGACTGCCATGCAAATGGATAGAAAAATGATTGTTCTTTTGACAGTATCTCATGTTTTTATTACCAGATATATCAAGGACCTCTTCCCCATATAAACACATAGTCTCTAGATTGTCTACAGAAGTAGACGAGCTTCCAATTTTCTGTTCTTATGTTTGCTTTGTGCCCTATTAACTTCCAAACTTGCTTTACAAACAGATGATGTTTCCCTCTGTGGCTACATGACCAAATCTCATAAAACACTTTCTGAATAAATAACTTAATAGATATTTAGTTAGCATCTCATGCTCAGAGCTGTTCAAAGATCATGGGTTAGTTTAAAAGTCTTCACAAAAGTGCACAAATCTGACTTTAATTTTTTTCTTGTTTGTCAGACTTCTGGGCTAGATACAAACAGGTCAACGCGACACCACGGCTTGGTAGACAGAGTCTACAGAGACCGGAACCGTATAACATCACCGCACAGAAAACCTCTGTCTTTTGACAAACATGGACGCCAGATATCCTTTCAGACTGCTATGTATTGTGTTGCTTACTGTACATAGATACTAAGGCACTGTTTCATTCTGTGTATATTGATAGCTTCTCTCTGAAGTCTGAAGTTGACAGTTCAGTGGGAGGTTTTAAAATTCTTGCTGATCATAATGACATTCCTCTAGTGTCTGAATAATAGTGATTTTCTGCCTCAGAATGTTTAATGGTTTCTGAAATCAACACTTAAGTTTGATGTGACAATTGATTTTGTCACACTTTCTTGAAATATTAAGATATTTCAAATGTGCAAAATGTATTTGTACTGCCAGGGGGCTCTCAGTCAAGGAAATAACAAAAGTTGACCAGCAGAAACTTTAAGCAGACTCTAATGTGAAGCTTGTGGTTTATTATTCCTTACTTTTATCACATGCTGATATATTTCAGATTCCACCCACACTCTGTTTTTTATTAAAACTCCTTGTTTTTAAAAGTATTCATGGCAGCAAACGCATCATAGATGCCAGGACATTCTCTCTCCAGCTGTATTTTCTTAACCTGCAGTCTCACATTGACAGCTGTCCATATGGTGCAGTTTATCTCTCGCCACCACCTGATACCAGCTGGAGGAGGTAAGACAGCCTCCGAGGAGGAAACACCAGTTCTGAATGATTGTATATCTCAATATGTATGCTGTTTATCATGATAGAGTGCTCACACAGCTTTCTATAATGATTCTGACTTATACCACTCGCTTTTACATTGCCTGTATTGCATTACGTCCTGTTTATGAAGAGTAAGGGTTGGATCAAGACAAAATAAATAGAGACAAGGCTTTTAATGCTGATAGTAAAAACATGTCAGTTTCACTATAAGGCAACTTTATTTATTCAAACAGAGCTTTTCAGTTTCACAGCGTACTGAGGAAAGGAAATCAAACACAAACAAAAGTAAACACACACAGTCCCAGCATATCACTCATATCTCGTATACTGATTAATAAATGACAAAATAAATACAAATACATTACAGTTTACTCAAGTGTTCAGGAAATGACCATAAATTAAATACAGCCTTCAGGATTTAACAGCCTAATAATTAGCCGACTATAGGAGTTGGACTGTTTGTTTTCCCAGGAGGGGCAAGATATGGTGCCATCCTTATGGCATTAACAGTTAAGGTGTCATTACCATAAAAACAGATAATAGGAACTTTACCTCGCTTGTTAACAAAATGCAAATTTAGACTTTTATCACAAGTGTTTTAATGTAAATGATAAAGATCTATGAAGATTCTTGTAAAAAAAAAAAAAAGCTACATATTTGATGTTGCTCTGACCGATGAAAAGTGCTGTGTTGAACTCTTCATGTTTGACCTGCGAATTCACGACATAATTTTGTTTGTTTATGCATGATTTGAAACTTGAAATTGTGTAACATGTATGCTTTATCATTAAGAAACTGAGTTTTGATATGATATACCTTACAAAACAATGCAGTACAATTTTCATAATACAATATAATATAAGATGAAAGAAGAAGTGATAGGGTAAAAACAAAGTAATACAATGTAATTTGAAACAAAACATCAAATCGCATCGATAGGAAACTTTATGAAACGATACCATAAAAGGCTCTTCAGTGCCTTTAAAAAGTATTCATCCCTTGGATGTTTTACCCTTTTATTGATTTTAGAAATCTATCATGGTCAATATAATAAGGTTGTTCTGACAAAAAAATGTAATGCCAATTAAATAAAAATATGTAAAGTAAAATAAGTGTTTGCATAGATATTCACCCCTTTAAAGTGGATGACTTTATTCAACAAAGGTCTAGCCAATTAGTGCTAGTAGTCTAACAGTTAGTGAAATGGGAATCACCTGAGTTCAGTGAATGTGTCTCAAGTGATTGTAGTATAAAGACACCAGTTTCTACAAGGTCCAGCCACTAGTTAATCAGTACCCCTGGCTACCATTACACCATGAAGACAAAAGAACACTCCAAGCAACTCAGAGAAAAATTTATTGAACAGTTTAAGGGTGAGGACGGAAACAAAAACATTTTGATTTTCCAGCAAGACTGATCCAAAGCGTACAGGGAAAGCTGTGCAGAAAGGGTTCATAGTGGGGCTGTCAAAATTGACGCTTTAATGCGGATTATTCCATCATTATGATTAATCTGATTAAAATTTTTAACACAAGTAACCAATGTACAGCGCAGAATGACTCAAAAAAGCATGCCGCCGCGCATGCGCAAATGGGCCGTTGATCCGGTAGTGACCAACCAACTCGTTATGGAAGATGCTAAACAGCACATTGGCCCTCTCGATGGGAAATTTGAGTACAATAAAATAAACAAGGCGGAACAGTTGACGGACATAAAGTATTATGCACATTCTGCAGGAAGGAGTTTTTTTTCACTGAAGCACTTCCAGCTTTAAATACCACATTAACACGAAGCATACGTTTGTCGAGGATTCTGCTAGCACTTTGGCTAACGCGTTGCCAAGCTTGCAACAAACCACCCTCACGGAACGCCAAATTTAAAAGGGAGACTATGAATAAAAGGGATTATTTTTCATCAAATTGATCTGTATTGTGTTTCAGAATTTGACATTACCAGCCAAACATGTCTTGCCCGGCTACATGTCTTGATTCAAAAATATGACCCAGTTGAATTTGTAATTGAATAGCCCTGTCATATATATTCCCTTCTTTCTTGAGTCTGCTTGCTTATGCAAAATGAAATGCGATTAATATAGATTAAAAATGAATGATATTTAATCATGATTAGTTGAAATTAATCCACAGCAACCCTGTAATTAATCTGATTAAAAACTTTAATTGTTTGACAGCACTAGTTCAAAGACAACAAGGTGAATGCTCTGGAGTTAAAGCCCAGACCTCAGTTCAATAGAGAATTTGTGATTTGACTTGAAAAGGACTCTTTATATCTGATCCCTCTGCAACCTGCCAGAGCTTAAGCAGTTTTGTAAAGAAGAATGGAGTAAATTTTTGTGTCCAGATGCGCAAGCCTGATTGAGAACTATCCACACAGACTCAGTGCTGTGATTGCAGCCAAAAGTGCATCTACTAAAAACTGACTGAAACATTAATGCAGTCACTTATTCTACATTGAATATTTTTATTTGATGGCTGTTATTTAATAGAAATCTGTTTTCACTTTGACATTAAAGAAGGATTTTTTTGTCAAAAATCCAAATTATATTGACCATGATAGATTTATAAAATCAATAAAAGGGTAAAACATCCAGGGGGATGAATACTTTTTATAGGCACTGTATATTTTTCCCTTGGATGCAGTATGGTTTGTTATGCGACAGTAGCACAGTAATCAGCTAAAGACAATAAAAATAAACAGTAATCCACATGGAAACAGAGAAGTTCATATCAATGTAAGCCATAAAAATCATATTATGCACAATATCCATCTGTCTGCATTGTTTTTTAGACATTTCTGTTCAGTTCAATCTTTAATTTTTGTTGTTACCTTTTAGGACAAACTCTGACTCTGCGCTGCACCAGAGCACATTAATCCCAGCCCAGCAGGCTTCTTTCACTGGAGGGTCACAGGAGCTTCAGCCAAAACGAGGTGCACATTATTATAAAAATCACTTTTAAATTTGAAAGCTGTAAGCAGAAAATGTAATGTAGTAACATAGTTCACATTAAATACGGAGAGCAGTAGATGGAGATGAGTGTAAAACCATGCAAAAAGAGGGTCATCAAGGTATCATAAACTGTATAATCTGAGTTTTAATCAGGTCTGCTGCTAATTATTCTGACAGTTCCGGTGCTTTTCTTCTTACTATTTACATTATTAAATAGTGGTTTGGGCTGTTTTGTCGTAAGATTTTTCCCCTCTTTTTTCTTTTTTGTTGCTGCTTCTCTTGGCGGCTCAGTCGAGTGCCCTCCAGTGTGTGATGAAAGGGTTTTGAACGTGGCTTTGAAGGCAGAGGAGGAAAATGACTGCTGGGGAGAAGGGGTGCATCTGAGTGTCTGATGAATGTGACTGCTAACAGCCATGTGAAGCGGATTATTTTAATTTCAGAAGCGCTT
Source organism: Cheilinus undulatus (assembly GCF_018320785.1). Taxonomy (NCBI): domain Eukaryota; kingdom Metazoa; phylum Chordata; class Actinopteri; order Labriformes; family Labridae; genus Cheilinus; species Cheilinus undulatus. Next base: position 31,817,102 of record NC_054877.1, read on the forward strand.
GGGTTGAATTTGTACAAATCTCCTCAGAGATATTTTGGGGTTGTGCACCAAACAGTCAGTCAGTATTCCTGTTATATCAATTGTTGGGATTTCAGCTTTATTAATTTTACTTCCCTCCTCTTTTTTCTTGCCTTGCCTGGTTTTCTTCTTTATTCCCTCCTTCCATCTTTGTGCTTTTGTTGTATCATTTATTCATATAAAAAATGAGTGTAGACTGCAATTATGATGGGCTCAAACAGGCTGGACATCTGTAACAGAAAAGACATTTCTCTTTCATAGTTCTCCTGCTCACTGTACCAGGAGCTGAAGCAATTAAACGAGAGGTTGATGAGGACAGACAGGAACAGAGCTGGGAGTGCAAAAAGGTGCAACTTCTTCTCACACATCAATGTTTTCTTTGTTGTCTTTATAAAACTATTTCTATAATTTTTTTTCTTTCCCATTTCAGAACATGTCAAGGTCTAAGCCCTGCAAAGTTCCAGGAATAAAGTGAGTGTTTATCATTTTCCTGTGTTGAGAAAAATGTTGAAAGTAAGGTTTATTTAAATTGATAATTGAAATTGATAGGTTTCGCCTATGGTTAAATGACTACAATGGAGCTGGTGTTTAACACACACGGATAGCCAAGAGCACATTTTCACACATTTGATAAGTATGTATGGATAAAAATAGCTTTTAATGTAAGCCATTTGACTGTATAATTAAACATCAGTTTTTATTTAATCACTAAGTTGTCATAGTGAAATGTGTGGAGCCAAAACTTTTTCAAAGTAGAACTACATTATGTCCAAATATATTTATTTTTTTGTCTTTTTATTGAGATAATATAAAATACAACCATAAACATTTCTCATAAATTATTTCTTTCCTTTTTTATGCCAAAAAATGACATAACAGATGACAGATCAACAAAGATTTGGTTGCGCCTGCTAATAGCACCGGGATTTGCACATAATTACCAACCTATCCATAAAAGGATTTGTGTTAGCTGTATTCCAGCGATAACTATATTCCAGCACCAACACACCCTTAAAGTTTGGGAGCTGAGAACACCTTTCGCCTGTGATTGTACCACAGAGATTGGATATATTCCAAGCTAGAAAATCTAGGCCTACTGTAGCACTATGTGCCTGCAAGCTGCTCAGTGAATTTTGAATTCTGTACTTTTTAAATGCTTGAACCAGTTGTTCATTAATCACAACCTGATATGAATTCTACTGTTAATATTCACTAGGAGGCTTTTAATGAATCAGACCTGTGGGAAAAGTTTATCTAACAACACATGGGAGTATTCGAATAAGCAGGAGGGAGAATGAGAATGTTTATTTATTCAGTATTTCACAGTTGCTAAAACACTATTTCCCATTCTGAATTGAATTGTCAGATTATTTCATGAATTAATCCCCATGTTAGCAAAACCTTAAACACCTTTACCTAGTTAGACACAATTTGCAAAACCCATTTGCTTTTTTTTTTTTTTTTTTTTTTGGAAACACTCTAAACACAATCTTACCCTCTAAAACATTTTTCACAGCGATTCACTTAAGATGCATGATAATGATCAGAAGTTGAACAGTTTCAGCACAGCTGTCACTGTTTAAACACAGCCAGTCAAAACTGAAACATTTGTCTCTTATGATGTGGAACTAGTTTAGGATAGACCGCAACAGTAAAGTTAATATCAAACATGGAGGGAGACATTTTGAGAGTCTGAGGAGTAAAAGTGTGTGAGGTGGTAGACTACAAAGAGGAGGAAGAGAGGGTAGATACTCAAAGTATAACGTTAAATTTCCTATAAAGTAATGAAAAATCTTTATCTTTATTTTAGGTTTGTTGTATGATGCTCAAGGATGGTGTGGGCTTGTTGATTAAATGAGCTGAAGTCGCACCCACTTACGGGAAATGGGATCCTCTCCAGTTTTAAAAAATGCTGATCAGAGTGCAGCTGCCTGGCTCTGTGCTAGAGTGGAGAGACAGAAGTTGGGGATTAAATTTACTGTTTTCTGGCACAAACCAATTATGATTCCTTAAATACCTGTAGGCCTCTGTGGCTGATAGATTTGGGAAAAACAAAACACAGCATGTAACTGGCTGTTAACTTTCAATGAAGGCAGTGGCATCAGCTAACAGCAGACTGCAAATATTTACAACTGATATTTTGGATATGAAAATCTGCCTTTATCAGCTGTAAATATTGGCCGTACAAACAAATAAGTCACTGGAGTTTTAGGCTGGACCAACAGACCTACTTTAGCCGAAGTCTTTTTCTTTCTTTATCATCCTCAGACTTGAGGATACCATATGCACTATGGTCAGAGAGGAGCTTTAAAGCAGGAGAAAAGTTCAGGTCTGTGTTAAATCCTTTTCTCCTCTGCAGACAGCAGCCTCAGGTCTACACCACCTATGTGTCAGCTTGTGTTTATCTATGAGTGGCATTTGTGTCTGCATCACTATGTGACCGACATGAAGTCAAACATGTCTGTGCACAACGGACGCACCGATGGACTTGGCTACATGGCAGTTATTTCGGGAAAAATTCCTCCCTTTATGTGTAAATCATTGAAACAAGCATCCAATTCACACACACTGGCACTAAGAGCCAATCACAGTTCGAGGGAGGTGGTGGTCTCATCCATTAAACTTGTAAGTCCATGTATAGTTCCTTTGTGGATGCCAGAATTGCTGCTGTTTTCAGGTAAACTGCCATCAACCCTCACAGAGCTTCCTTTTAAGGATGCTCCACAGGTCCTCAAGAGGGTTGAGGTCAGGGGATGATGGTGGCCACTCCGTGATTTTTTGTCCCTATGCCCATAGCAGCCAAGGCCTCAGTGATATTTTTTGCCGCATGGGATGGTGCGTTGTCTTGCGTGAAAAGGATTTTACTCTAGAAGGCACGGTTCTCCTTTTTATACCATGGCAGACAATGGGCAGTTAGGAACTCCCCATATTTTGCTAAGGTTATTTTGGCCCCTTCAGGCACCTTAAAGGGGTGTACAAACTCACTTGCTATGATTCCAGCCCAAATCATCACTCCACAACATCCTTGCTGGTGTTGTAGCCTTGTTTGGACATGATGGCTATCCACCAACCATCCAGAACTCCATCTATCTGGACCATCGAGTGTAGCACCGCATTCATCACTGAAAAAAAATGTTTGAAAATTAGTCTGCAATCATTCCTCCTTGTGAGCATTGGTTAAGGGTGACTGAAATACAGTTTTATGCACATCAGCAAACCTCTGGAGGATCCTGCATCCAGAGGTTCTTGGGACTCCAGAGGCACCAACTTCAACTACCTGTTTGCGAATCATCAGTGGATTTTTCACAGCTGCTCTCTTTATATGATGAATTTGCCTTACAGGAACTTTCTTTAATACACCTTTATCTGAATAGACCCATCTGCGTTTAGAATCACATGCAAATCTTTTCACAGTGTGATGATCTCTCTTCAATTTTTCCTGAAATACCCAGTGTTTTTATACCTTTTGCAAGATACAGTACTATTTCATGCTTTTTTCTGAAAGATCTTTCTTTTTCCCTATATAGCATGAAACCTGTGACTTGCTCAATAATATGGAACAACCTCCTGAATTAGTTTCTCTTTAATTAGACTCACCTGGCAAACTAATTACCAAACCTGTCTGAGTCTGATGTTAGTGATGTGAACTGACAGGACCAGCAGGACAATGGAAACTTTAATTGAAAAATTAAAAATGTATTTTTTTTCCATTGCATACATACTGTTTAACTCATAACATCATTCCAATCATTTATCTGTGATATCTCAAACTTTGATTTATTTCTATTGGAAAATATTTCTAAGTTTTGTCTCAATAATTTCATATCTAGTATTGTTTTTAAGTCAGCATATTGAGTTGGTCACCTTTATTGAGCTCCTTACATCTTTTGTCTTCTGCAGCATCTTCCCGTCTCCTGACCAGCAGTTGACCGCTTCACTAAAACCAGCAGTCCACAACACCGGTGGTTCTCTCCCTGACCTGACCAACATCCAGTTCCCTCCTCCGCTACCCACCCCACTCGACTCAGATGATGCTGCAGTCGCTTCGTTCAGCTCCTCCAACAGCACACAGAACCTGGCAAACACCCAAGGTAACTCTACAGACGGTGTTCTGCTCTTATTAAATGAAGACATTTAACTTTTATTGAGTCATGAGTGGGATATTTATGACTTTCCATTTTAACTGTAGCACTCTCTCTCAGTTTGTCTAAGATTCTGTGTGTGCTTTAAAAAAAAAAAAGTCTTTCTTATGCTGCTGTCTTTTTGTGTGCGTGGTTGTGCGTGTGTGTGCTGGGTAGGAGTAAGCACATCTCAGCCCACGGTAACCATGGAAATGCAGCCTGGGCAGGACAACATGGTCCCTCTCATCCTGAATGCAGGAGACTCCCACCAGCCTCAGAGCCTGCAGCTCTCCCCTACATCTCCTCCTCTCTCTCTCTCTCAGGTACACCCTCATTCTCTGCCTGCACCTCTGCTGTGTCAAGAAAATCAGTCTTAAATGTTGAAGTCATTATGGTCCTTGTTACTTAGATTTTGTTGTGTTAATTTTATGAGGTGTTTTAGAAAGCCCAGAGTGAACACTTTACAATGGTTGAGTCTAAGTTAATTTAGTCTGAGTATGTACTGCTGTGCTTCCTCTAGGCTGCCATCAACGCCATGAACCTCGAACAGCAGCTGTCCCAGTATGCCTTCTTCAACCAGCAGCCGACATCCCAGACCCACCAGAACCAGCAAGTAAGTCAAGATCTGAGTATTCAACACAACATTTACAATACATTTAAAGGTGTAATGTCATATATATATTTGAGTGGTGAACACAGTTTTCCCCTGGTTTTATTGCTCTCAGCTCCTTGTTGACACTGACAAGATGGTGCTCTCTTCAGTTTGCTTTTGTTTCATGCATGTTTTTTTCATGTTAACCCCTCCCTCACCAACTGTTAGCCCCACCACCTTATGAGGGAAGAGAGCTGCCCTGTTCAGTTACCTCCAATTTCCACATACAGCGAACACGCTGCGATCCGCCAGTGAATCATACTGCTCCCCTCTCTAGTCTGTCAGAGCAGTTCCACTGCCTGTGCTCCAGTCCGGCAGCGGCGTGTCCCTGGAGAACCACTCCACCCCGCTTCGTTCGAAATACCCTGCAAGTCTATTCTCAGCGCAGGCATCTGCTAGACCCCGTCAATTCACGTCAATTAGAAAGCCCTAAACGGGAAGTCAAAAGCGTAGAATATCCAGTTGTTTCAAAATACAACACAATACAAGGACTCTCGATCATAAATCATCACTATATGAGCATTACGTCTCATCCCATGGCGAGAGCAAAGAGTCACCGAGAGGTCAGTGGGTCATAGAGCTACAACGGTGCCATTGATGAGGAAAAATTACCTTTTGAGGACATTTAGCCAAAGGATTTTACATAAAACCACAGATCCTTTAAGCAAACATTAACCTTTTAACTTCATAATGTACTCAGCCAATAGCGGAAGCAATAATATTATGGACTTAAACCAGAATGGATGATAACTTAACCCAAAAAGGTAACAGAGTCCACTGTTGACATACTATTCCTGTGTGAACTCACAGTTCTCCTGTGATCTCTGCCTGCTGATCAGGGCTGCGCGCCGCAGTGCAGTGCAGCACTCTAGACACACTCCCAGTGGGCGAGGTCACTCGTCTTTGGTTGGAGCAAACCAGCTGCACAGTCATCATATGTGGAAATTACAGGTTAGGGTACTCATGTTTACGGACTTAAAACAAGATGTCGTCTCAAGTCTTTCTCTCAAGACTTTCGGAGACTTTCTAGAACTAAAGAAAAGGTCTGTTTCCAGATATCTTTACAATTACCGGTCCAGCAGTGCTGATAAATATTTTAAATATTTTTAAATTCTTGTAATTGTGGGGGAAAAAGTACAGAACGCATGTGATGACATTTCAGTGCAAGTTAGTGCAAAATAGTTTTATTAGTGTTCAATATATTGGCTTCATGTTCCTAAAGTGGATGCACGTTGAATTTATCATTTATCCTTTTTTCAGCTCAAATTAATATACAGATAAGGACATATTATAAGCCCCTCTGTGAAAAATTCAGTTTTTCCCAAGTGCTGTTAAAAAGAGAAAGGAATTTTAATACAGCTTTTCCAAACATCCCAATCTTATGTTGGATGCTGAAATTATTTTACTTTGCACACACAGAGAAAATTATTTCACAAAAAACATAAACTACCAGGGTCAAAATTATTAGCCCCCTTTGGAACTGACTGTATTGTTGAGCCATAGCACAATGCACTGTTGTGCAATGATGTGTTTCAACTTTGTAAAACTCAAAGCTTGTAAAATCAAGTTAAAACTGACCAATCCTGGCAGAGGTAGGAAGAGAAATATTTCAAATACTCTGGAGGGAAAACTAGTGACAGATGTGTCTGAAGACCCCAGAACAACTGCCAAGATGCTTGTGAATGACTTAACCAAATCAGGAATTGTAGTCCAAAAGAAGACCGTCACTAGAGCCCTGCACAGGAATGGACTGGGAGGTTTCAGACCAAGACAAACTCCACTTCTCTACAGAGACACCTTCAAGCCAGACTGGAGTATGCTAAGGACAACTTGGAGGAAGATTATGCATACTGGGAGCATGTCTTTTGGTCAGATGAGAGACTCTTTGGCAATAGAGACATTGCATATGTTTGAAGAAAGAAGGGAGAGGCGTATAACCCAAAGAACACCGTCCCCACAGTGACACAGTGGTGGGAATATTATGCAATGGGGATGCTTCAGCGCATCTGGAACTGGGATATCTTGTAAAGCTGGAAGGAGTCATGAAGAAAGAAAGATATGTGAAAATGCTGAAAGAAAACCTTGATTAGTCAGCAACAAAACTGGGTCTGGGTGGTTGCCTTGTCTTCTAGAATGACAAGCCAAAACATACGTGGCTCCTGGTGAAGATCTACCTTCAGAAGACAGAAGTGACCAAAGTGAACATTACTAACTGGTCTGCACAAAGCCTTGAATCCCACTGATAATCTCTGGGGTTTAACTTGAGTGGTTTGAGGGATTGTCCAAAGAAAAATGGGCTCTGATTCCTCAGGAGACATGTCAGAGACTTGATGAAAACTACAACAAATGACTGCAGGCTGTTATCCAGCAAAAAGGATACACTGTTGACTATTAGCACCAGGGAGAGTAATAATTCAGACCCTGGTAGTTTTTTGTTTTTTTTGTTAATAATTTTGTTTCTGTGTGCAAAATAAAATAGTGTGAGCATCCAAAATAAAACAGGGATGTGTTAAAATCCCTTGCTCTGTTTAACAGCACTTGTGAAATACTTGGGAAAAGACTATAATTTTCACAAGGCGACTAATAATTTCATCCTTATCAGAACCACACATTGTTAAAAAGCAAAGAAAGAAGAGCCTGGTTTGCATAACTTTGTCCCAGCTTTTTTGATAAATGTGACTGACATCAAATTTGAAATAAGCATTTAAATAAAACCAAAAAAGGGTCCTGGTTTTAACATTTGATAGGAAGTCTTGATGCTATTTTCAAACAAATCTAACTTCATTTTAAGAGAAAATTAAGTACAGTGAGGCAGAGAGTCTTTTATTTTAACATTAAATAAGATGTTCTTTTTATATCATCCTTTCTTACTGTAGACTCATCTCCATCAGCAACAAATGGTGATTTTCACAGAGGAAGACAGAAGTGTAACACCTAGAAGACAATCAGCATGCTATGTGAAGCTTTTGATGTTATTTCTGACTACTGTAGTACAGTGAAATGCAGCAAAATTGACTCAGCCACTCTTATCTTCTTTTAAAGGCAAAACAGAGTGAGCTTTTAACAGCAGACAATTCTGTAAATGCTACATCAGTGAAAACAGCTTTTAAGTATTATTGTTGGTGTTAAAATCAGAGTCTAATCTCAACAGCTGTCTAGAGTCAGGAGGCTGATAACTCTCAAATATAGAGTTACAGCATCCAGATGTGAGCAAACCAACACCTGACTTAAAGTGGGACACTTTTTTCTGTTAATGAAGATTTTTTAAATTCAGACATTCAACGAATTTATCTCAGGATTGTTTTTTTCCCTCTATTTATGTTGGTTACTGTGGTTCACACCAGATTAAAGGTAAACACTGAAATATTTTTGTAAGTAAATAAAAAAATGTATTTGTTAAAGTAGCAGTTAAATCTAGCAGTTTGCCTCAGCTCTGAAGAAACCATTCTCCATTCTTGCATCATCATTTCACACTAAAGAAAAAGAGCTCTGATAGAGATTTGCTCTGAAGTAGCAGCAGTTCATGAATAAATAATTTAAACCTAATTTGTTGACATGATCATCTTTCAAACATGAGGCATTTTTATGTCTTATTCTGACTAATGTTATCTCTTTGTAAATTGTTATTAATATGTGCGCTTAGGGAGAAATGATATGTAATATTTGTCTAGATTAAAATGTCATATAGGCAACCATTGTAGACATTAAACCTAATTTTCATGGTTTATGATAAACATTTGTTTATAATGTTGAAGAGGACAGTCATCTGCCACAGTAAGAATAAGCATAAGATGACAGTAAAGTCAGAATGCAAATTGAATATCCTATAACATGATAAAATATTGATGCCCTAATAAAATAGTCAAGACTCTTGAGATTTATTTACTGCTCATTATTCTACATATATGTCAACTTGCTGTAAAAGCAGGCTCAGATATATATTAAATCTATAAGGAGCCAGTATGAAAGGTCAAAGTGTTGCTTTAAGATGATGTTTCTGTATTGATTAATGACTCCACTCTGTATTTTCCAGCAGACAGGTCTGGTCCAGCTGCCATCTTCAGTGAACTCCTGCTCTACGTCAGACAACCAGACGTCCTCGCAAACCAACATGACTATCGACATGAACACGGTGAGTGGAGGAAACGGCAGCATGCCACACGGTTGTGTTGTGACAGCAGCACAGTGACGAGTGTTTCGCAGTTCTGTCCTGAAAATGAGCGTTTACATTGTCACACAGCAATAATAACTCCTTTGGCTGTGCACATTTTGCAGTGGTATGAAGTTTTTTCAGATTGCATTCAAACTGGAGAATTTTGGAGCAACACTAACATGCAAATAGCCTTTTGGATGTTTTGCCCTTTTATTGATTTTATAAATCAATCATGGTCAATATAATGCAGCTTTTTTGACAAAAAAAAACTCTTTAATGCCAAAGTGAGAACAGATTTCTACAAAGTAATGTCAATTAAATAAGAATATAAAAATATGTAATGTAATGTAAGTGACTGCATAAATATTTACCCCCTTTAAGTCAGAATTTAGTAGATGCACCTTTGGCTGCAATCACAGCACTGAGTCTGTGTGGATAGGTCTCAATTAGGCTTACACATCTGGACGCCACTCTTCTTTGCAGAACTGCTATGTCAGGTTGCATGGGGATCCACCATGAACAAAAACCATGTCCTGCCCCAGTGCTCTGGGTCATTGTCTTGCTGGAAAATAAGTGGTCTCCAAAGTCAGTGGTTCTCAACTGGTGGGTTGGGACCCAAAAGTGGGTCGCAGAGCAGTTTTCAGTTGGTTGTGACTAGGTGTCTGGAAAAAAATGGTGGCAAAAGTCCTGAAGTCCTTATTGGACATGCCTCGATAACTTTTTTTTTACCCTGTTTTGCTGTGAAATTGGTTAAATTTAAATGTTCGATCAATATTTCAGCTTAGTTATCTCCTCTTCTTGCAATTAATGGCTACTTTTCTCATGATAATGAAGTAATTTCACAAGTTCTCTGGAAAATTGGAAAAAATTGACACATATTGATGGGGAAAGAGGGTATAAAATGTATCAGTTTTGTCCTTTTTTACATCAGGTGTTTTGGTCCAGTCATGCTCCAAACTGCAAGATGTTCAATTAACCAAACATTGGTTGTTGAAAATTGTTTGGGTCGCAATCTGTTGTAAGACAGACAGGTGGGTTTGAGGCCGAACCAGTTGAGAACCACTGTCTTAAGTCATAGTTTTCCTGCAGACTAAATAAGATTGTCGTCCAGGATTTTCCTATATGTAGCCGCATTCATTGTACCCTCAACCTTTGCAAGCCATGCAAGAGCGGCTGCTGAGAAGCATCCCCACAGCATGATGCTGCCACCATGATTCACAGTGGGGATGGTACGTTTGTGGTGATGTGCAGTGTTTTGTGTCTGCCAAACATAGCATCTTGTCTGATGGCCAAATAAGCTCCAATTTAGTCTCATCAGACCAAAGAACATCCACTTGTCCATGGAGCCTTCCACATGCCTTATGGTGAAATCTAGTCGAGTTTTAATGAGATCTCTTCAACAGTGGTTTTCTCTTTGTCACCGTCCCATAAAGCTTTGACTGGTGAAGAACCCGGGCAACAATTTTTGTATGCAGAGTCTCTCCAATCTCATCTGCTAAAGCTTGAAACTCCATCCGAGTAGCCATAGAGGTGTTTTGGTTGCCTCTCTCATTAGTCTCTTTCTTGTACAGTCACTCAGTTTGTGAGGATAGCCTGATCCAGGCAGATTTACACATGTGCCATATTCCTTCCATTTCTTGATGATGGGGGATACTATGTTCCTTGGAAGTTTTTTGTATCCATCCTCTGACTTATACAGTACCTCTCAGTAACCTTTTCTCTTAGTTGCTTGAAGTGTTCTTTTGTCTTCATGGCGTAATGGTAGCCATGAATTCAGATTAACCAGTGACTGGACCTTCCAGACACAGGTATCTTTATACTGCAATCACTTGAGACACATTCACTGCACTCAGTTAATCCCCATTTCACTAATTTCACTAATTGTAAGACTACCAGCACCAATTGACTGAACTTCTGTTGAATGAGGTCAGTCACTTCAATGGGGGATGAAAATTTATGCAGTCACTTAATGTATACATGATATATTGTTGTTTGATTGACATTACTTTGTAGAAATCTGTTTTCACATTGATATTAAAGAGATTTGTTTGTTTTTTTTTTTTGTCCAAAAAGCCAAATTTATTGATGGTGACTGATTTATATAAAAGCAATAAAAGGGTGAAACATCCAAGGGGGTGAAAACTTTTTTATAGGCACTGTATATATTTTGCAGGTAAGCACTGATTTAGAAAACTTACTTTGCTGGATATAATTAAAGAAACAGTTCTTAAGTTGACAAGGAAACATCTCACTTTTTATGCAGCAGTACCAACCTGCTTGTTTATTTTAATTATTCATTTTTTCTGTTTAACTTTGCATGCCCATATGCATGAATTTTAGGTGCACAATTCAGACCAAAAAACTTACATTTTTTAGTTCAAAATTAATTCTATCTGCCTCTGTATTGGTGAGAAGCATGATTTCTCTTGTAGATTAGTTTCTGGATCAGTCTAGAAAATTTAGTTGTACTGTGGCACTACTTAGAAACTAGGGATGCACGTTATTGTATTTTTGCCGATATCCAATATACGATATTTTAAAACTAATTTTGGCTGATACGGATATTTAATTGCATTTTTTTCCACTGTAAAAAAACAGCAATTCCATCCTGTACTACAAATATATATTTTTTTAATATTGGTAGTCTGTTTTTTTTATAGAAATTGACAAAACATTTGATTTTTATCAGAAATGAAGGATGTATTGTTTTTTTTTTTTCAAACACAGCAATGCACTAATGAAAAACTTGCAGTGATGTCTTTGGGTTACATGTGCATTACATGCTACATGTATTTTTATCAGTACAGCCAAAGTCATCTGCATCTTTGAGGTCAATTAAAAGCAGCAAAATAACCTGCTGACATTGAGCTCCACAGTGCAGAAAAAGAAATAGCTTACACTTGATGTCCATATAACCGTGATAAAGCTAATATGTTTAGCCTTAACGAGGAGCTTTTCTACGTGACTGGAAATGAAGTTTTGCAGTTCAGGTAAGGTTATAAGTGCCAGACAGATATAACGTAGCAAGGCTTTAAATGCATCATTAGCCCACGGAAGCCTGTATATTCCACCATGCTTGTCGTCATCAGGGTGACAGTCTTTTAGATGCAAAATAAAGGCGCATTGTTGTGCACCTCCTCCCATCATATGTACTTTACAAGTGATGCAAACAGCTCCTTTGCTGTCTTGTTCCCACACTTCACATCCGGTGTCATCAAGTGCACTTAATTATGATGTCACATTATTGGCCGTACAGATCGGCGTAAATTTATTATTGGCCAGTACCGATATACTGCCAATAATATCGTGCATCCCTACTAGAAACTGTGCAGTCGTGCTTTCTCTTTTTCTGTGTGGTTAAGAACATTGAAGGATGGAACAAGTCTTTACAGATTAACGTGTTGGTGTATGTTTTTTGCACATAAATATAAATGAGAAAAAAATGAATGCATGGAATAAGATCTTAAAAAGTAGATGTTTTTGCAGGCTCTTCTTTCCTTCAGATCTTGGCTCTAGCTGCTCTTCCTCTGTTGCAGAGGGAATTTGTTTGAATAACTGCACACATGAGGTGGCCCACATTTGCATCTTCTCAGTTAAATATTTTGCAGTGTGAGGTCAAGTGAAACATTGTGAGGAGACACAGTTCAGAGCTGCCTGTTAACCACAAATGTAAACCCACTTGAAGCTCTGCTGAAGCTAGCATACATTAAGTGAGCTCTCAGATATAGCTTTTGATTTTTGTCTCCATCTTTAAACTGTAACTATTTGATCCATGGCAACAGCAAGATTATGGAAAACACAATTTACGTTCAGCATCTTGAGAAATAATCCCTAAGTGAGGCAATCTGCAGACCTTGAACTGATATCATATCATGCCAATATTTTGATAGCTAATCAATCAATAGATAGTGTTTGTGAAGGTTTGAACTCCTGTTGGTTTAAGTGATAAGAGATTATACACCTATTGTGCCGTGTTGCTGATGTTGAGTTGTGATCAGTCAAAAATATTTGCTTTCTTTCTGTGTACCCTTCAGTTTTGTTGGGTAAGTGAATTGTAAAGAGCAGCTAGAAGGGAGCAGAACAAAAGAGAGCAGATTGGATTTCTCTGATCCTCCAGTTTTTCAGCATTGAGTTGCTGAGCTTGTACTTGGATTGCTGGCAACATATTTTCTCTCCTAATTAATCCCTTGTTGTTTTCTCTGTTTCTCCCAGATCTTTTGCAGCATTTTAATGCATTGACGAGGCATGGCACATGTTGTTCAGTGCTTTCATTAATTAAATTGGATTCCAGCATGAGAGTAAATATTTTAGTGAATCCTCAGTCTGCCAAAGCTTAACTGGCTAACCTAGTACCAGAAACACATATCAAAGCTCCACAACACACATTAGTACGTCCTCAGATGTGAATAACTCAAACATATCCTCTTGTATCAGGCCTCCTCCCTCCAACAGTACCGCAGTAGGGTTGGATCCTCTGCCAATCAGTCTCCAACCTCCCCTGTCTCCAATCAAGGCTTCTCACCGGGAGGCTCGCCTCAAGTAAGGGCGTGTGAAACAGCGAGCTGCTGGCTAGCTCTGTATAAACGTCACCGTCCCCCCTGTATGGTAGTCCTGTGGTTAATGTGGCAGAATAGGACTCTGTGGCTGACCCCCCTCACAGCTGCTTGTATTGTGTTGACATTAGCAGATCTGGGCAAAGAAGTCACTTTGTTTTAAGCATCCTTGCAAGACTAACAAAGATACTTTTATTCACTTGTGAATCTACACTTCTTCCTTTTTATGTTTTCTCAGCTATTATAAATATGTTAAGTAAAAAAGGGCACAAGCTTTGGTAAAAAAAAACAAAAGGGGAATCATCTTATATGAAATAAAGCCAGCCTTTTTAGAGTTTAATATTTTAAAATGCCATAGCAGGAAATCAACAGGTGTTTAGGTATCAGACATAAGCGGGTATGTTACCAATGCAGTACTGTTATGTAAAATAAAAATAGCTTGTTTGTTCTTCTCTGTATCTGTAGCTTGCATAGTTAGAATCTGTTTTATGACAGACACTAAGAGGAACAGTGTTAAAGCAGAAAGATAACTGGTTTGTATGTTTGCAAACAACAGTGTGCTGCTAGCCGAGCAAGCTAGCTACATTTTCTTAAATTTAGCTTCAGTGTAAAAATAAATGATAAATACAAAATGACAAAAATTTGATGTTAGTAAGTAACTAACAGTTAATTTGTGTTCTGCATGGGACATAAACTAATGTTGCCCAGCTGATCCCCAAGAGAGTCTGCAGACTGTACATCTTTGACAGCAACTCTCACAGCACTGTTCATCTGAGATGCTGTTTCAGAATGTTAATGCCATAATTTGCAGGTACAACTTATTTCCGGTTTAAGTTTTTTTTTGTTTTGTTTTTTTCAATTAAACTTTATTCCTCTACAAAGTCTGGTAGTTACATTTATGAAATAACCTCAATACAAACATCACAGAATAAGAAACGACACAGAGAAAAAGGTCAAAGGTCTAATCCGGGATTCAAATATGTGTAGACCTTTCTAAGAAGGGGTTACACGAATGCTGGCAGGCTTTAGCTTTGTTAGCTTTAGCTACAGCTAAAATAGCGATGTAATTATTATTACTACATAAGATGACGTAGCTTAGTTAACTTAAGCAATGTGAGCTTTAGCAAATGTAGCTTAAGTCAGTTTAGCTCCATAGAGAATGTAGCTACATATGTAGCTTTGTGAGCCTAGCTTTAGCTACGTTAGCTATGTAGCTACATTTTCTATGTATCTTATGCAACTAACTGAGCTATGTAAGCTTCTCTTGCTATGTTAGAATGTGCTCATAGAGGATGAGTTTTTTCCTTTTAGCAGACTGTTTTTCTTGACTTTAGTAAAAGTTTTATAATCAGGTTTTGCAGATCGAGTTTTTAACTTTTGGTGTTCTAACCCTTACCGCATTCCTAAACAGAAGTTAAATCTGATTTCATTTCTAAAGTTTTAGCATGTATTTCCATTCTGAAATAGACGCTGTCAGAGATGTATGGTCTGCAGCCAGACCCCTCTCAGTTGGTCATGAGTGGTTGCATAGTTGCTTCTTCGTCTGTCTTCTTCTTCTTAGTGAATTTGCAAACCATGTGCATATATCACCATCAAGGAGGGTAAGCGGGGGCAAACATGCTTTGGCATGGTATTAAGCAATAGTGCCTAATGTTAAAATGCCCTCAGCAAAACAGAGGGTCACAAGGGATCAGGGTTGGAAATAGGTAGGGTTCTTTGGTCAGTGAACAGGTAGGTCTGCTTGGCTCTGCTCAGAAAGTCAGTAGGAATTGGCAGAAAGCCAGGATTCAGTTCATGCTTTCAACTGTCACAAAATTATTCTGAAACATTACTTTATTTTCCTGCTCCAGCGGCTGGAAACTGCTCAAAAATACCTGGCACTGCTCAAAAATACCCAGATTTGGCTGGTGATAGGTGCCAATTTCCCACCCAGCTAAGAATGCATAAAGGTCCTGCTCACCCTGTCAGGGTTCCACTCTAAGATGATATCCAGTTCACTATAAATAATCTCTGATTAAGATTTAAGATCAATAACACCTGTAGTTTTCATGCTCTGACATGATAAAAGGAAGTAAAAATTAACACTTTCAAAAAAGCTTTTTAAATGAAAATACCACAAGAAAAATAAGTCTGATACTTAAAGTAATCTTTTAACAAGGAACTGGTGAGTAAAAGAAATTGTGCTTCTTAGGGGAAAAATATATTTTAAATGTTTCATAACGCATCAGAATTGTGTGTAACAAATTAGGTGTTTAGTTAAAGGCCTGTTTTGCCCAGATCTGACCACTAGCCTCCTTAAACACAGTGTCATTGATGTGTTTTTGTGTAGCTGTGTCCCTGACCTTCCCTCTCTGCTGCTTTTGTGGTATTTGCGTTGCATCTCCACTGTTTCCCCGTAAAGTCACGCTTTATAAGACTCTGTACTGGCGTTTTATGTTCATCAGATTTTTATGTTGTGGTTTTCACAAGCATGGGGATTGGAGGCATTTTTCAATGATTACACTCACTGTTGCATCATAGCAAGCTGGACCTTGTTTGCAGGGTGGTATTTAAAGAAAAAAACTGAACACACCCAGATGAACATGGATCATGGGTGTTAATCTGTGTTAGACTAAGTGTAAGCATTTTAGATTTGCAGCCCTGGTGTTGAAGTGAAACCATTACTCAATTGCTGATTTAATTCTCTTGAGTAACCCTTAAAGTACATTTTGAATCTAGATTAAGCAGAGAAAATATGTACAGGCTTTGCTTAACCTGCTTTGCTTAAGATTTATCTAGCTTTTATAAAAAAATTATATGCCTCTGCTGAACTGGAGGTAGGATACTGTGTTTAAGATGCAGAAAAAAAGGAATGTGGCAGGTGACACTGATGCTACATGGTGTGTCTGTTTGTGTTTCTCCATGTTTGTCCTGCTCTTTGTGGCTCCGTTCTCTCCTGAGCTGAAGCTGGCTCACTTTGAGTCCCGAGGTTATCCACGGGCTAAACCACAACTGACAAGCTGTGTGCTCTATTCTCCCCGTCTGCCCCGTGGGGACATCTGCAGCACACACAGATAATTTGGTTTTGAACGAGGAGGAGCACGGGCTGAGAGTATGATCTAATTACTTATACATTAAGAGGCCACGATGAAACGGGAGTATTTCTGCTGCTGGTTCGATGAGGACATCAAAATGAGAAACTTAAAGAGAATTAGCTTGCACTGGATGATGCGGTGGATGGAGAATAAATTCACAAAGGGGATTAGATTTTTAATGATTCCCTTTATTTCATGTGAATTTCATCCTATTAGGTTGGTGTAAATTAAAAGACGGAGGTCGGATGAAAGAAGAGGGAGCTCATGTTGATGGAGCTTCATTTTGAAAGTCCCTGTCTTTATCTTTACAACGTTATTGTTGACATTCAGTGGGTCCATTAACCCTTTTTTTAAGTTTTGACCTTTGGGATGTTGGCCTACATAACTTAATACTCCTAATTTATCAGGTCCTCAATTTATTCGCTTACAGGCAGATTTATTCAGTTAGCAGTATCACATCCAAGTTCTTGTGTTTTGCTTCCTTTCTTTCATTTCAATTCATCAGGCATTATGAAAAACAAATGCTTCCTCAGTGTAATTTTAACATTTCTGTGTGTCTGCGTTTCTCGATCTGATACCAGATGTTTCTCAGCAAACACTAAAAAATCCAAGGTTTGGCAAATATTGCAGGGATTACAAAGCACTAATCATTCAAAGGGCTGTAAACGATGTTGCTTCTAAATAATGTGTTTTATTCTTAGACTGTAGACAACATAGACATGCTCTCATTTGTTTCTGAAGAGGCATTATGAAACCCAATATTGGTGGTCACAACATTAGACAGCTAACTGCCTCATTTCTGATCAGTCTACCGGGTGTCGGCAGGGTCTTATAAAGTATTCAAAATTGATTAACCAATTTGGCCAAAATTTAGGCTTTTAAGAAGCATTAAAAATTCTCAAATGCAAAACTATGAGGTCTTAAATTTTGTTGCTTTTTTAAAATTTTATATTCACCAGACAAGGTCTCCACAGTCTGGCTGCAGACCATATATTTCTTACAGCCACTCTCACAGACCATCCATGTGAAATGCTGTATTTCTAAGAATCGAAATACATGCTAAAACTTTAGGAATAAAATTGGATTAAACTTCTGCTAATTTAGGGTAAGGGTTAAGGTGACGAATAGGAAACCAAAGGTCAAAAGTAAAAACCCTGACCTGCAAAACCTAATTTCAAAATGTTTGATAAAGCCTAGTAAACAGACTGCCTGTGGGAAAAAAACTTATCCTCCATGAAAACAAAAAACAAAAAAAGGGAGACATCCCTTATTGTTAGTACACATTAACTAAGATGTTGAGAATAGGTGATGTCTGAGCATAAATTAAGAAGTTCACAGGATATTTCCCCTCTCTGCCTTATGTGGAGGAATGCTGACTGGCTCTGAATTGGCAATTCCAAACTTCACAACACATTCTGTTTTGACAGAGTACTTTGTTGTTTCAGTGGTGTGGCTGTGTCCTTTTCATGGTTCATATGTTATGTTTAATGTGAAACATATGAGACTGGGTAGAAACTACTCATTGTCTGTGGTCCAAACTTACACCAGAGTGTAAATCAAAATGTTTGGCCTGTTTGTTTTTGCAGCACAACTCCATACTGGGCAGTGTGTTTTCAGACTTCTACGACCAGCAGCTCCCCTCTATTCAGGCCAGTGCACTCTCACAACAGGTACACGATCTAACACACATGCATATTTTTTCTGTGTGACTGACCTACTCCCGCTGTAGTGTGTTTCTACATGAGATACAGCTGTAATACTTTTGTTTTTGTTACAATTTCCAGCTGGAGCAGTTCAACATGATAGAACCACCCATCAGCTCAGACAGCCTCTATAACCAGACCTCCACCCTCAACTACTCCCAGGCGCTCATGATGGGTTTGACTGGTGGCCATTGCAACCTACAGGACTCACAGCAGCTGGGCTACAGTAGTCATGGCAACATCCCCAACATCATTCTCACAGGTGCTGTTACAACTAAAGGGAGGCTTGTTGTTGTCATACAGAAAGTGGTTTAAAGAGAACTGTGACACACTAAAGCTTGTGCAGAGAGACAACTTCATATATCTTGTTGACACAGAAAAACCAAAACTAAACATTAGATGCCTCATGGTTTGGCTGTAATAATGCTTTAGTTGTTTAAAAATACTCAGAGCTCTAGTATTGTTGCTAATCTGCTGCACATTGTAATCTCTAAATGACTGTGAGCCCTGAAGAAGCGCTGATACATTTCACACTTGAGAGTTGGCTGCAAAACAGAGCTGCATTCATAAGTTTTCTTTCAAGGTCATCTGTTAATTTTCTATTTTATATTGATGTATTCATACTATAATGCTACATGCCTTCTACCTGGATTTGACACTGATGCCTCTTCATCCCACAGAGTCACTGTCAGGTTTAATTATTTGTATTTACAAAATCCCCTGGCTATTGTCTGATGACATAGTATGCTATTGGGAAAAAGGACCAACTTCCTAGTATTTCCATTGTAGCCAGAAATTATTAACCATAACTGCCTCCTGTGAAAACTTCCTTCTCTCTGCCCTGTGCTTAGCTTACATGTCTGCTCAGTCAACTACTTCTTGGCCCATCTGTTTTGGCAAGTCTCAGTTTAACTAAATAGTAAGTTACACAGAGGTTTCACCTTGATTTAATGAAGCAGAAAAAGCCTCAAAAATTGATTTGTTTTCTTGTGATTTCTTTACAGTAAACATGCCAGAAGTGCCCCATAACAAGTCATGATGCAGATTTGTCTTAAAATAAGAGGGCAGCCTTTGTTTATCAGGTTTGTCCTTATGAGCAGTGGTTCTCAGTGGACATAGTGGGACACTTCCAAAAAACAGACATTTTAAAAAATGATTTCAAGTGGCGTATTTTGAACATTATTGTTAAACGTGATATACGTGAAATTAATTCAATTTAAAATAGAAGCAAAGTTGTTAAGTAAGATTTCTTTAATCTTTAAAAATGCAAATGTGCACATGATGCTTTGCAGAGTATTGCATGTTTAACTGACTCCAGGGACAGTATGGGTCCCCAGGTTCTTGTGTTGTCACAGGGCTCAACAGTGTGGTTCCGAAAATAAAAATCCCATTCATTTTCTCCATTGCGGATTTTATTGTTAACCATATTATTAGAATTATCCAAGTTAGACTTACCACGAGCTACCTGAGAGTGAAACGTTGATTTGTGCTCCTGTAGAGCAAGGGTTCCCAGACTTTTCAGCCTGTGACCCCCAAAGAACAGTGTCAGAGATCAAGGACCCCCCTTGAGGGGGATAAAGCGCACGATATTGCAAAAAGCATCATGTACAAAACTTGCATTTTAGGTTGTTTTTATACTTGCATTTAATCACAAATCTCACTTAATAACTATGTTTACATTTAAATTTGAACTCATTTTAACAATGTTTTTTAGAATAGTAGATAAAATGTATGATTTCAAATCATAGAAAATTTCTGTTTGTGTTTTTGGAAAGCATCTTGCGACCCCAACTTTGGGAACCACTGCTGTAGAGGACCAAAGTTCGTAAGACATTTGTCTCATTTTGATTAAAGATAAATTATTTTTAATGTCAGCCAAAAATACTACTATACCCACAACATTGAGTGTCACAGCGACATCTCTAATTGGTGGGGTCTCTGGTTACCAAAGAAATGTCTACCCAGCCCACAAATGAAGGATGTCCACTGTGAATGACAACAATACATCCTACCACAGTATGAAGCAATAAATATCCAAACTTTCTGTCTTTTCTTTCTTTAATAGGATCTCCATTAGCACTAGCAAAAGCATTGGCTATTCTTCCTGGAGTCCAACACACATAAGGTCATACACATTAACACACAATACAACATTAACAAGCAAACAAACATGGCCAAAACCAAAAATCAGCTCCTTTCAAATTATAAAAATTAGGGCTGTCAAAGTTAACTTGTTAATATCGCGTTAACTCAAATTTCTTTTAATGCCACTAATTTTTTTGTCACAGAATTAATGCATGCACGCTCTGTGTGACCCTTGACCCATTCCGTAGTTTGCCAGATCAGGAAGCGGCACCGTCATGATGCAGTGCAGGCAAGCAGAAAATGGATACAGGACAGACTTTTGAATGGCAGGTTCAACTTTCAGATCATGCCAGATAAGACTGAAGTTAGGTCTCCTACTGTCGACATGAACTGAGTTACCAGGAGTTCGTAGAGTCTTATATAGCCCGTACCACTCGCTGACCAGGCGCATCGCCAATGCAGAGAGCTGCCCCCTTAGCCATGCTGAATTGTTTACAACGGAGATGCTCAGACAACTCTGCATGCAGGGATGGACTCGCTATCTTGCATACCAGGCATTTCCCGGTGGGTCGACGCATTTTTGGGCCAGTATGATTTATTCATTTATTTACTTCTGTTATGTACCGGCTCCATAGTGGCGCTGCCCCTTTATATTGACTGTCGACTGGTCCGATCCCGTCTCCTAACGGTCCGTTTACCCACTCTCCCATCCCCACTCAGCTCCAGCTTGAAAAGGAAAGTATTTGGAGAAAATGAATCAAACACACTAAAATGATCGACTGGGACTGTAGTTAGATGCCAAATTTAAAAAAAAATCAATAATGATGCTGCAAAAGTGTCAAAGACTCTGCAGTCCCTATAGGAGACAGTCTGACGCTATTGAATATAAGGCTGTCATGAGGAGGAGGAGGGGGACAGAGCAGCAGAGGCTGGTGTGTGACAGGGGAGCAGAGGTGTTACAGGTGAGCATGAGAGTGATGCAGTGAATGAGCTGAGCTCTGTAGAGTATCATAATATATGGTAAAAAGCATTATTAGACTGTGGGTCCCCTTTATTTATGAAGAAAAAAATGATTTGGGATTAAATCTTTAGCTCTTCTATACTCTGAAGAATGAAAAGACGGTTAAGTCCTCTTACTACATCTTAAAAGTTCTCCACTGAGACTTCTTTTACTTTGTGTGTTCATGGTTTTGAAAAGCAGCTTCAAATGTGTGTTTATTGACATCATTCCAGTAAATCTGCAGGACTGAACACAGAAATTTCTTACTGTCAGCATTTATTTTACATTTGGCCATTTTTTAATTTGAAAATAAAAAGATGATAAATAACAGCAGACATTTCTTTAAGTGATTACTTGCTTTTTCTCTTGAGTAGGGCACCCTTACTCACCTCTGACCACATCAGAACAGTGAAACACCATTAGATGTGTCTGTGCCTTGCTGCTGAGCTCTCGGCGGAGACTTGACTTCTCCCAGTAATCTGTAGTGTAATCAAACTGTATTTACCCACAAAAACTTCAATTTTTATGTAGAATAAGTAAAAGGAGTTTATGCAGTTTTCTGGAAAAAGACTCTGAATAAGTGATATGTTTGATCAAAAACACTGTTTGTATATGTGTTCATCAAAGATATAATACAAAGTGTTTTTGTTTTGCAGGGGGTCTAAAAAGTTCCTCACAGGAACTTTGAGTCACATCCAAAGCAAGCTTTCATCATGAAACAATCTGTTATAGGGAAATCTACAGGATATTGATATCACAACGAGCACTGAAAACAAAAATGTGTCGTAATTTTTTATATAAACCCCTGCATTTCTATGGATGCACATGTTCAAAATGAGTCTGACAGGATGTTTCAGGCCTTTTTCCCCATCCCTTCCTGAAAGTCAGCAGTGTCTGTTATTAGTTGTCTCTTGAAATGTGTTATTAAGATGTTAAGATGTCAAGCCTCCACATTTTGGTCAAATTATAACCTAGACATGTCAACTTGCTGTCTCTTCCTGCTGCTATTGATTACTAATTTTACCAGGCTGCCTCCTCTCGCCCTGTTAAAACCCTCACGTCGATAAATAGCTGCCCTCTTATGCCTTGAACTTGAGTTCTCTTTTTAACTTTGTTGTTTTTCTCCTGTTCAGTGAGTGGAGAGTCTCCCCCTAGCCTGCCTAAGGACCTCGCCGGCTCGCTGTCCACAGATGTCAGCTTTGATATCGACTCTCAGTTCCCACTAGATGATCTGAAAATAGACCCACTGACTCTTGATGGCCTGCACATGCTCAACGACCCAGACATGGTCCTCGCCGACCCTGCCACAGAGGACGCGTTTCGCCTCGACCGGCTCTAACCAACGCACTGCTGCGTGCTGGTGCACAGGCGTGTGAATGCCGCTGCCCTGGGAGGGAAAAGCGAGGATGGGAGTTGGATTTAGAGGATAAATAGAAAAGGAGAGGTAATCTGAAGAGTTCTGGTCAGGGCAGAACATTGATCCCATTACACCAACCCAATCAAACCCCACAAGCGAGCTTTTAAAAGAAAAATCACCATAGAGGAAACGCATTTTTACGTTTTGAAGATGGCTGCCAGCTTCCCATCTCTTCAGAACCAGAACCATGGTGTACGGCGGATGACACTCAAGTTATGGTATGATTTCTGGTTGCAGATCTCTAACTTTTTTTTTTTTTTGCATATGGCGCATTTAATTTTGTTTTATTTTATTGCCAATATTTTTACAGAACTTGTTATGAAAGCTGATCAAGCATCATTTTTGCAGAATTAATCCATGGCTGTGTCCAAAATCACCCACTTCTCACTCTATTGTGCTCTTTAATGGGGAGTCAGCATTTTGTTTTGCTGACCTAATTAGAAGTTAGTGTTAGTATACCATTTAGAGTTGATTTATTGTTTCCCTCAATGCACTGTAATAAGTAGTGAACAACCACTGGTCCCTAACCAAGTACTACATGCAATCGTGTATTGGTGTGCAAAGCTTAGGTGAACTGACTGCAAGACGGAACAAACACAGACACATATTTGATGGCATTTTTGCCCAAATCTAGAAATTTTTTTGTCACAGTATAAAGGATTATTTTTACAGTGTAAGGTTAGTATTTCCTGAAGATGATTACAGGCATGAGACCATAGTCTATAGGTTCAAATTAATAGATAATTAATGTTTCGTTATTTTCTAAAAACAGAGTATGATATATTTATTTATTATATTTCATGGTGTTTCATAGTGGTAAAACACTCTAATATCCTCCTGAGACCTCGCTGTGAAGATATTGCCGCATGTTGACTTTCTTACAATTTAGCAATAAATTCTGCTGTTAGAATTTTAGAGATAATTGTCCAGAATTTCCATAAAAGTTTGGGTTATTTGTTTGGAATGTCTGGAGAATTTACTGTCAAATTTTCAGGAATTTGCTTTCTGGAAATGTATTTGTATATTCTTTGGTTGGGGCAATTTTAAAAATTTGAAATTGATTGGAAGTTTGGGTAGGGGATTTCCTATAGGAATTTTCAGGATTTTTAAAGGGATTTATTTGTAATTAAAGTAAAGTATGTCTGAAAATTTTCCATAATTTTCCAAAGAATTTAGGGGGATTTTTTGTGAATTAGCTTGAAAATTTTGCAGAATGTGCTTAAAAAATTGTCTGGAATTTTCAGGGAAGTTTTGGTGACATTTCATGTTAATCTTCAGCCTTTTTTAAAAATTTTTTAAATTTTTGGGGGAAAAGTTTACTTTAATATTTGTTGAATATCTGGGGACAATTTGGGGTATTTTTGAGGACTTTTCTTTTAATTTTTTACATAAATCCTCAGTAGTGTCTCAGAAATTTCAGGGAATTTAGGGGGAAATTTTTATGTTCTGGGAATCTCTCATCATTTTAAAGGGAATTTTCCAGGATCTTCAAACTTTAAGTGGAAATTTAGTTTATACCTAGCCTTGACAAGCTCTTGTGGTCCATCATCAGAAAAAAGGACTACAAGGTACATCTCTGAATGACTGACTCTATTTCTATTTCCCTACATACTGGCCGACACACTCAAAATGTGTAAAAAAATTTATAAATCTACATTTTTTGTGTGTTGTATAGTGAGATAGGCCTGTAGTCATCATATGCACACATAATCTTTTGGTGAGATCTACTTCCTGTTCAAGGACAAGGTGTAGGTTTTAAACTTGTCAGGCCCAACTGATCCCAAGTAGGAACTAAAAATGCATTCGAAACTAAAGCTCCAATCTCCGGGGGATATACAGTATAAACCTTATGGGCTGAATGTCACAGTCTGTTCTGTCTGGCCCTGCTCCGGCCTCACATCAAGAAATAGCTGCCCTCTTGTGTCTTGAACTTGAAATCCCTTACAGTGCCAGTGAACTCCCCACAGTAATCTGTGTATTGCACATTTTTTGTACAAAAAGTTGCACGAAACGTCACTATAACATGCCCATAAATCATTTTATGAAGCATAAAACAAAGCACTTTCCATAGCAATGCCTCTTTTGACACAGAAGCACCAAATAGGCTAACTCAAGTACACTTTAAACGTGACTGTTAACAGGTGATTTTTAACTGACTTTAGATGTTAAAAAGAGAGCGTATTGGTGAATGTCCCTTTGTGTAGCCTGATAAGCAAGTTTTGACATTTTAAACACTAAACAGAGAGATAATCACGTGGCAGCTACATCGGCATCAAAGCTTTTATCTGCTTTAAAATCGCTGCCTGTCTTTATGCCTGTGGTTTCTGTTTGTGAGCACCCTGGAGGTGATTTGCTTCATTTGACAGAGTCACTGACATTTGTGTCAAGAAGGCTAAGTCTAGTTTGTTACTTTCTTTTACTTTTAATTTCTCCCAAACACACCTATACACCTAATTATTGGCTAAAATGCGTTGTAGTGTATTGTCAACAGTGGTACTTCCGCCATCCACTGTAGTGAGTGATGTCACAACAGTGACATGTCTGCAAAAGGTCTTTAAAATTCATGCTGTTACTTGTAACCCCACCATGTCAGCGTTGCGGCAGATGATAATTGTGGGACTGCAACGATGTCATTATTGGTGTCTAGTAAGATGGAGAAGTGTCTGAGCGTCACTATGTCCCAATTCAGGGGTAGCAAAAGCACAAGTTGATCTTAATGGATAGATATTTGTATCTCTTTTCTGTATATTGAGCAGAAACCACACTAGATATCTGCATTTGGAGAAAATTTGAAATTATAAACTCACAAGGAGTCATGAGGCTTCAGCGGTCCTATGATCCTACTTTTTTTATTCATAGTCGCCCATTGAATCTTTATATTATGAACACAATAGCACTGTTAGGGAAGCGAAAATCATAAAGACGTTACTCTCAGTGTAAATCGAAGTGCATTTAGTCATAGAGGAAAAAAGACGGTGAGTGGAGCTGATTTTAGGGTATCTGTATTAGTGCCTGCCAAAGAGAGAGAGAGAGAGGGTGCCTACCTGGGTGAGCAGTCCTGATGGTTGATGCCCGTACAGCTCTAAGTATTGCTGTTCACACCTGGTCTGATCCTCAACATAATCCAATGACTCAGCAGTCTCTAAACACTTTCTTTCTTTCTTGTTTTATCAGAACATTTCTTTATTAAAAGAAGAACAAAAGTCGAGTACTGACATGTCTACAGTCGTCATGATTTTCGTTATGCAGCTCTTTGTGGAGTTTACTCCTTCGGTAGGGGCGCAGCTGGATAGTGACTACGTCACGTGTTTTGTTGCTCTGATTGGCCTGTCAAGATGTGACAAACAAAACGTTCATCCAATCACCCTCCGAATTTTTTTTCAAAGGCTCTGCCCTTTCCCAAATGCTGTGTATGAGTGGTTTACCAGATGGATGTGTGAAACAAATCTATCTGGCGTGCCAGGTTAACAGTTATCTATTCAATATAGTGAATTTGTCTTATCATGCAGAGTATTTTTAGTTTATCATTTGATCATCATTAAATCCGCCTATTTTTGGGCATGGATAGCCTGGTGGTTTGGGGTGCGCCCCATGTGCGTGGTGGGCCCAGGTTCAGATCTGGCCTGTGCCGCTTTCCTGCATGTCTCCCCTCGGCTTTCCTGTCCCTGTTTCCGATTCCGTCCACTGTCCTCTGCTGTCAGTGAAGACATGGAGGGCCCAAAGATATATCTTTAAAGAAAAAAAAGGCACATATTTTTACTAAGCCCCCTTTACATTCATAGCAAAGCAAATGAGTAGAAACCAGATACTTGCATTTGAATATGTCACCCAGCTCATTTGATTTTGAGCGTAGTGATTCTCCATCTATGTTGGGCCATAAAAAGATGCATTGAATGGATGTTTTGTTGGCCAGTGAAGGGACTGTTCATTTGCTTTAAAAGTAGCCAACAAAATGGGACAGGCTTCAACACACTGTTGTGGTGTTATCAGTTTTCGAATCCAAAGTATGCAGCCCCTGAAATGGGATACAGAGGACACACTTTGTATTGTGTTGATTAGTTAGTTCAGCTCAGAGTACTAAATACATTAGATAGTAGTGATTGAGTGTGTGATTTTGGACACAGCCCTTATCAATCCACAGTATTTGTCACACCTGCTAACACAGTACAGCTGGATGACTCTGAAGAAACGCCTGTCAGGTTGAAGGACAGTTGTACTCTCACTCTGGATGCTGATTATGTGCTAATCCCTGTGTGGTTTGTCCAAAAAGCCAAAGTCAGGCCTGGTTTGAATTTTCCACACATTTCCTCTAAAATCTCACAAGATGCTAAGTCATTTTTTAGTTATTTCAAAGAAAAGCTGATTATTGATAATCACAATGGTAAATAGCAGTCATCAGTTATGCATGAAATCACAGAACACTGTGCATACTTGTTTTGCCTTAATAGCTTGATGTTTGATTTTCATGCAAAAATGACTTTTTTGTAAATGAGAAAAAAATACATTTCAAATGTCGAGTTACTGTTTTGCAGTTGGTCTGGCCTACATCAATCACAGTTGTATTACAGGTGTTGTGCTTTGAAGGTGTACTGATCTTTATCCATTTCCTCACCCATTGTTATCATGACATTTATCACTCTCAGTTGTCAGTCAGTTCTAAACAGATAGGAGTTTTTTGTTATGAAGTAGATGTTTACAGGCTCGTATTGTGTTCTATTTCTCATGTACAGAATGTGATTAGATTTTGCGTAATGGTATCTATGCAAAACTACAGCGATTGATTTAGGACTGTAAAGTGAAACATATAAAATTGAACCCATATAAAAGGAAGCCAATGTGCAGGATTCTTCTAGCGATGGTGCCATGTTGTGTTTCTTTTTTATACTTTAAAATTTCTTTAAGACTATTTTGATGTGGAGGGAAAAAAGGCTCGGTGAGTGTGGCACACAGTAGAAACTCTCCTGGATTTCTCCCAAAGATGTGACCTCAGTGTAGTTGAAATATATATATTTTTCCAGATAATTAAACTGCCTCTATACTAGAACAGCATTGTTGATGCAATGAGAATGTATTTCGGTCACATCTGTACGGTTGTGTTGTTGCCATCTTGCCATCCCCATTGTCTGTCATATTTTTCATGTACTGTAGGACCAAATATCTTTCACCTGATTGTCTGTCTCCCTGCAAAGGAGATGTGTTGTATTGTTTTTATTTTGTATTGCTTCTTTGTGTCCTTGGCACTACAGTAACTCTGAATATGTTTCCTAGTCATGCTACTGTTGTTTGCATACCTTTTACAGTTTGTTTCATGTCTCTGGCTTCTTTTGTTTCCTTTCTGCTCCAAAACACATCTGATGTCAGGAGCCACAGTGTAACTGCATCCTTCATATTGCACTTTATGCATTTATTTAAAACACTGATTTATGAGAGTTTATTTACCCAGACTCCTGTGACTGTTACGTGCACTGGACCTGATGGTGCCCTGTCTTACTTTCTTGTAAAAAACACAAAAAGAAATATGAAAAAGAGTGTAATTTATTTATAGTTATATATGAAAAGATTTATAAATATAGTTTATGAGAACTGCTTTTACTGAATCAGTGAGTATTTTGTTAGCTGTCTACTATTCAGGAAAACATTTGTATTTTTGGACATATCAGAGCTGTGTTGGAAATGCAGCTCTGAACTAAAATATGTGTGAAATGAATCAGTGATGAGCAAACTAAAATTTTCTTCTTAAAATAGCAAACAGTACTGTTAGAGTTTAGTGTGATTCCTTTGAAAATAGCAGGGCATAATAAAACAGCCTAGTGGGGATGTAACGATAAACTGAGCTCATGAAGTGTGTCAGGATAATGTTTTTTTTTTATTTTATGATTTTATCACAGTTTTCTTGTTTTTAAGATCCAAGATTGAGGTCAATTTATAAATAAATAGGAAACTTTGATTTTCAGCTGGCCTCTACCATCCAGCTCTGTGACAAGACGCAGAAAACTTCCCTTGCTTCTACCCTGGCTGTTTCTGGACACATACTGTATACATTGCTGTTAAAATGTATTTACTTCTTTCCTGATTTCTATTTTTTTTTTTTTTTTGTTGTCACACTGAAATGTTTAAGATCCTCACGCAAATTTAATATTAGACAAAGAAAACCTGAGTAAATACAAAATGCAGTTTCTAAATGATGATTTTACTTATTATGGGAAAAAACTAAATGACCCTATGTAAAAAAGTAATTGCTCACTAAACCTAATAACTGGTTGTGCCACCCTTGGCAGCAACAACTGCTAAACTCATTACCAGTTAGCCATAACTGGCAACGAGTCTTTCCCATCCCTGTGGAGGAATTTTGGCCCACTCTTCCTGGCAAAATTGTTTTAAATTAGCCACATTGGAGGTTTTTTTTGAGCATAAATCGCCTGTTTTTCATGCCACAGCATTTTAATCAGATTTAAGTCTAGACTAGAGCCTGAACTTAGCTTTTTAAAAGATGTGGTTCATCAGACTTCATTCATGACTTAAAAAGGGGGGAATTACTTCTTAAAAGACTGGCTGGTTTCTTTGGGGAATTACTTCTTCACATAAGGCCAGGTAGGTTTGGATGGCATTTTTCCCTTAATAAATGAAATAACCATTTAAAAACTGCATGTCGTATTTACTCAGGCTATATTTGTCTAGTATTAACATAAGTTTGTTGATGTGAAGATTTTTCAGTGTGACAAATATGCAAAAAATAAGACATCAGGGAGAGGGCAAATACTTTTTTCACAGCGCTGTACTTAATATCTGCTGTCATTCTGTATCACATGCTTTGTTGCTAAGCCAGTGACAAGCTAACGTGTCTACTCATTTGTTAATGGAATTAATCAACAATTAACATGCATTCATCCTTTATGCAGCTACACGTTATTTGAGTGCTGTTTAACAACATTTAAAGTATTTGCATCAATTTTAAATTGAGTTGTGAGGTATCGTTACATCCCTACAGTCCTGTATCAGATTAGAACAATCACTATAAACTATTTTATAGTATTTCTAGAGTAATGCCACCCAGGTATGATGATGTTAAAAATTCCCATAAAATAAGTATGAGTTCAGCTCTACAACACTAAACACTCATTTCCCCTCATAATGAAAACATCTAATCCTTTGCTGCACTGTTATGTCCGTCAATGTTTATCAGCATCCTTTTGTGTCAGCATTTTTCATTATCACATCCACGTAATGTAAATCAAGAACATTCTGACAAATCTTACAAAATCATTTGAATTTAAGTGGTTGGGCTTGAAGATTTTTTCTCCCCTCTTGTTTTTGAGAATACTTTAATGTGTTGAATGCATCATGTTCCTGGATTTTTGTGCATTTTTTGCATTTTGTTTTTAATTTTATTGAGGTGAAGTTGTGACTGCATGAATATCTGGAAATCTTTTCCCTTTTAAAGCTTGGTTTTTTAATTTTTCTTTTTTTCTGAAGGGTTGGGCACAGCTTTGTTCGTCTAAGTGTTTTGTTTTTGGTGATATTTGTCCTTTTATGTCTCTTTTTCAACTTCAGCGTCATGTGTAGGCTATGTATCTGCAAAGTGAAGCCTAAAAGCATCAGAAATATGGTAATCAGCCTTTTATGCACATGTAGAAGCTGTTGTTTGGTACTTTGTTTTACACTGCAATATACGGTGTGTGCTTATACTTTCTGTGCAACACCCACAGAGTTTGATTATGTCTTGGTAAATCTAGCCTAGCTTTGTATATTGCTGTGCGGTAGGAATGTTTTTTTGTGCTTTATGTGCTATGATGTCAAAGTGAGAAAATGCACTGAGAAATACTGTGCTGCAACACGTCATTGTGGCTCTTATCTTCTCCGCTGAACCTCAGACTTTATTGTGAGCCTGACATCTTTGTAGGTCCATTTCTCTGTTTTTAGGTATTTCTTTTGAACTTTTTTTCTTTGTGCTCATGTAGATAGCTCGGACTGATGTGTCGCCTGTTATTGTCACCTTTATATGCATCAACGTTCAGGTATCCATTGGTGTTATTGATGCCAGTGTTTACAGAAACAAGAGTTTACAACAGAGCAATGTTTGTTTTTCTCTCTTTAAAAAAATGTGTCAGCTTTGTTAAATACTGTTAGAACAGACTACATATGAACCACTTGCAGTGTAAAATAGCAAAGTTTTTTGCTATTTAAGTGTAACAGTGAATCAGTTATGTCATTTGAATCGTACGACAATTCCGTCAATATTAAGATCATAATAATATATTCTATATAAATTTATTATCTTTTCTTTGGACTTCCTAAAGCATTTCTAAATCCTTGATGGCACTTTTTATTTAATTCATAGATTTTATTCCCCTACATATGTAATTTCTATTGGTTTTAACAGGATAATACTGTAGAGATTTTAATTAATGTACGAGTGAGTCTATCAAGAGCACTATTTCTTTTTTTAGTTTAAAATCAACCAAAAAAGCCAAAGTAGAGATCAGCCATAAACAAGAGAATATACATTTTATCTATCTAGCTGTTAAAAACACTCTCCCTTTTGGTTTTAAATACTTTATGGAGTAGAAATGACTTTATATAGAAACTATAAACTTATCAGTACATTGTTTATATAGAAAATCACTACAGAAAATCCTGCAGCATTTTTAAGAAATGTGACTCTTATATCCTTTCCAGTAGATGGAAAATCCTTTTGAATATATCTCAGAAAACACCTTGACATATTTCTTGTGCTTTAAATTAAGCATTTAGTTTTTTCCATCTTGTCACTTTTAAGTGAATAATCTTGTCAGAGGAATAACAGAAATATCAAACAGTCAGACTGTATACTTCAATAAATGTCGACTTTGTGACGCAACACGTTAAAACACAAACTGAATCAGGAAGATGACACAGACTCATGGTCCTGTGGGGTCATTCTGTGGGTTTTCCCCCACATCTCTGAATCCTTTATGTGCATTTTGAGGACAGCCCACTGCTGGTTCAAGCCTCATACAATGGCAGCTAAATTGTTATATAATGTATTTTGTTTCTAAGTACAGTGATACTATTCCAAACTTGCATTTTACTGCCGCGAAGGGGTGCACTATGCTCCTGTCGTTGCGCTCACAGCAACAGGAAACGTTACGCTCATAGAATATGCAAATTCTAGCATTCTGCAGCACAGCTTGGCAAGTTGGTACTTTTTTGAGCTAACCCTTTAAAAATTACTGGTTCAAACGTTGTTCTTCAAACTGCGTGTTTTCTATCTTGACTGTCAGATCGGACCAAAAGAATCCAAGTTGGCTGTAAATGTGTGCTATATTAAAGAAGAAATATGCTTGTTTGAACTGTACCTGATGTATTTTTCTTGTGTGAAGGCTTCTGTCTTTGTAACTTTGCATTATTATTTGTAAAAGAAATGAAAATAAATACATCTGAACAAGCAAAAATTGTGTTTCTGTGTGGTACTGTCATCAGGTGGACTCCACTAGAAAATAAAGAACGAAAACAGTAGTTGCATGATGACTGCAGCCTCCATAACTGGCATAACTTAAGATTTTCTCACCCACTCCACAGCTTCACGCCCAGCGTTCTCCCTGTCTCTCCTACTCCGTCCACACTAACTAATTTTAATGAGCTGACACTTTGCACGTGGGATGACAGAAGTAACAACCAAGATGACTGGTGGTTATGTGTCTTTCTTTTCTGCATTAGAAAGCATTTATGTTTTTAACTGTGTAGGTAGATATTTAGCCACTTGAAAACCTTGGATAAAATGAAACCTATCAGAGAGGGATCCTCACAAGAATTATCCTGATTGTTTTTCCCAGTGCAAGTTTGCTTCCCCCACAAAAGCTCAACAGTGTTTCCTATCCTCTCTTCTCCAGTGATGCAGCATCTGATTTTCTCCTCATCTGACCTCCTGTTGTTGATACAAGAGCTGCTCTCTGTACCAGACTAAAGGACTCCATCTGCTGGTGGAAGGCTGTAATGTAAAGTCATCAGTATGGATAACATGTTCTCAAAAACTCATCTTAAAACTCAAAATAAAAAAAATTATTAAGTTTAAATTTAAGGCCTAAAAAGAGGCTGTCGTCCTGTTGTCTCTGTTTCTGTTTTCTTATAGATAACGACAACTTAAAGGCCCCCTAAAATGTCATTTCACTTCGATGATACCCTAAGTAAGTGTTTTCAGCCTTTTTTCTGTTGAGGCACCCTTTCAAAATTTGAACATTTCTCAAGACACCCCAGTCAAAATATGCTGATAAAAAACCGAATATTCAATCTCCCATTTACTACTGAGGGATTTGCCTAGAAATAGAATCAACAAGATAAATCTCAAAAGAAATCTCTCCAAACAATTAAATACCCTTTTTTTTTTACAAAATGGCAATGTAGAACTTCAGAAACACTGACATGTTTTGGCACATCAACTGGCAAAAAAACAAAACAAAACAAAACAAAAACAAAAACAAAATAATTGTTGCACAGTGTGTACAGTGAAAAGCCTATTCATTTGCTGGCCCTGATGCTGACATAAGGAAAAGAGTATATGAGACCATTTTGATGATGTATGCTTGGATAGTCAATGATCTGCATATTCATTGTAATTATTGGCTGAATTTGAAGTATTCTAACAATTCCAGAAGGCACCCCAGGGTGCCATGGTGCCCTGGTTGAGAACGGTTGCCCTAAATAAATCGAAACCAGAAGGACTTTAAAGCTACTGTTTTGAACTTCTGGTTTGCGGCGATCTTGGCACCCCCCCGAAAAAATTGGGCTCTTTAATTTCTTTGCTGATTTTGTCTATAAACTAGGGAGTGTTGTCTGGGAAAAAAACTGAAAACAAAACAAGAAGACATTAGAGAGAAATTGTCATCCTCCTTTCATGTAATAGTTTATTTTGAAATTTGCTGTAGCTTCCTTTTCTTCAGCTTCCAATATATACCATCTTTTGACGCCATGTAGCTGTCTTTACAGCCATTGAAGTTACCTTGTAAGAATATTATCTTTTTTTCCTGTTTTTCTGTAGGTTGTAAAGTAGCAATACAGTTAATTTGGCTTGGCTTCTTAAACACCTTAAATTTCTACCGGAGCTGAAACGAAAAGTGTAGTGTTTTACACCTTTAACACGTCCATGGGCTTACCCAGGAGTGTAGGTGGACGCCAGGGATGTTTACTTGGCTACGTGCAGACGTCAAAGCGCATACATCGTATCCCAGCATGCAGCAGGAGGCCGTTGAGGGATCCAGCAGCTGGTAGTGAGTTGCTAGAGCGCCGAGCAGGCTGCAGCCAACGGTCAACACAGCTCACGCTTCTCCTACTCCATGTGAGAAAACCGAGCCGAGAACATCGAGGCGACAGAAAAATATGCTGTTCGGACGCCTAACGTGTGACCACACCGGCTTTTAAGTCCTCATTGTCACCTGGTTTTCATTTTGGAGGATTCCTCCCTCCATCCTCCGGATCCCACCGAACAGGCAATGACAACGGTCTTAGCAACCCCGCAGCAGATGAAGGACCGGCTGCTGCAGGCCATCGACAGTCACAGCAATGTGAGTACTGCTAGCAGGCTAAGGTTAGCAAGCGTTAGCTGTTTACCTGCATTCCGGCAAACTCGACCAGGCAGTTCAGTCTTACAGCTGCCAACTGGTCGTTCGTTTTTTTTATTGAAATCGTCAGATACGTGCATTTCGTTGGGACCGATATGTCAAATGACCGCGAAAGAAGTGAAGACGGCGAGCTCTTCATTTGACAGCTTGTTAGCTAACTTAGCAGAGTTGCTACATATATGGCGTTAGCACGTAGCTAGCATACTAGCTTGTAGCCTAGCCATAACTCCCAAAGCGGGTTTAGAGTATTTAACGGCTTAAATAAGTACAATGATAATGAGTGTCCTCGAAGTAGACATAATACCGTTAAGTTATCAATATGTTGTAGCAGTTAAACAGTGTTTCTTTATGAAGAGTTAGACGGCAATAATCCCTTGTTGCTGAAGTGTGGGAGGTGGGTAGACAACCGTTAGCATGAACAGCTACGTTTTAGGAAATAGCCAGACCCCTCTTCCTTAAGTTAGTTAGCTAAATTTGCTAACACAGGTAAGTCTTTCGAATTTCAAACGCTTGTCAGCTTTCTCTTAAGGATACTAAACTCTCCCTGGTATTATTACCTTTTAGTTTTGTCTGTGTTTTACATTAAAGACGGCCAAAGTGTTGGATTTGACACTCTGCCATCTTTACTTTTAGACGTCGTTCTGTCGTAAAGCAGACAAGTTAATGTTTCTCTTGCTAACTTACCCCAATACTCTTAACACGTTGTATAGTTTTGGTTTGTTTCAATTGCAGTGAAGATTTGGTTTTAACTGTTAAATAGTAGCTTTTATATGCTGTTTAAATTATGTACATGGTGTTATATCTTATGTTTGACCAAATATGTTACTAAATGGTAGAAAGCACAGTTAATTCCTCTGTTAATAATGTTAATAGTGATTTAAGGATAATACACAATGGTAACCTGCATGTAATACATAATGCTTATTATTTTCTTCCCTGTAGATATGCAATATGGTGGCTGTATTGGATGTAATTACCTGTCTAGAAAAATATCCAATCACCAAAGAAGCACTTGAGGTAAGATGGCAGACTAATAATACCTCTATGTAGGAATGTTTGGCTACATCAGATTCTAACTTTGACACTCATTTATGTAGGAAACTCGACTAGGAAAATTGATCAATGATGTGAGGAAGAAGACTAAGGATGAAGACCTTGCCAAGCGTGCTAAGAAACTCCTAAGGAACTGGCAAAAGTTGATTGAACCCGGACCATCTGTAGGTGGGAGCACCCCTGGGTCTACCAATGGAAGTTCCCATCCCTGCAGAACAGATGCTTCTCCCCCTGACATTTCTGTGTCTGGGAAAGGTGTTCCTGAAGTTAAAATTAGAAACGATGTCCACAACACATACTCACCGAAAGCAGAGAAATCAAGCAGCCGCAAACGCAGAGCAGAGCACAGAGACAGTGGAGTGCACTTACCGGAAAAAATCTCAAAGCTGTCTTCGTTTGACAACTCTGTGTCACCACCACCCACTAACGGCATAGCAGGCAGTCCTGATGCCCTGCTGGACCAGCAAGTCATCCCATCCCCTGACAGATCACGGTTAGAGCACCTTGATAATGACAAAATCAGCAGAATTCCAGTTAATGCTGTCAAACCTCGCCCCAGCTCCCCAGGAGTTGCCAAACTACCTAGCACTTCTTCTATGATTAAGGCTGCTGTGATGCAGCAACAGGCCAGACTGGATGAAGGAGGAGGGGGTTATTATCAAGCCAGAAGTCCCCGTGGCCTCACCACCAGTCCGAGGAGTGTGAAGCAGGACACAGTCACCAAACGCTCCTCAGCATATGCACCAAAAGGAACGCCAGTCTCGAGTCCTTCCTCCAGGGACTCTCCCTTGTCCTTGCCTCAGCCTGTAGCCTCCCCAGCCCAAGCCTCTTATGCTGACAAGCTGCCACATTCTTCTCTTAGGTCTTCAATGCACTGGGCTGGGTCATCAGAAGTCGCCACTCATTGCCCACCACAAGACACATCTGCAACACTGGAATCCCCATCGGTCTCCCCTTCCCTTTCCCAACCCCAACACAACTCGGAACTGCACAGACCGATATCTGAGGGAGCCATGTCTGCTTCTGAGGACACAGACGGGGCAACAGTCTCAAACTTGGAGCATAAAAGGAGGAAGTACAGATCAAGAGACTACGCTGTTAACTTAGATGGCCAGAAAATAGAGGACGCGACTAAGCCTGTACGGTTAAAAGAACGCAGATTAACATTTGACCCTGTCACAGGTCAGATCAAACCTCTGGTACATAAAGAACCTTCTCATTCAGAGGAAGCCCATACTCCTGACCCTGCAGAGTCCAGGCAAAGAACCGATAGCATTGTACAACAACCCCCTATCCCAGTTCCTACCCCAACGTTAGCCCCTGTCTCTGCCCCAGGTCCAAGCACTAACCCTTTCCATCAAACAAACTGGAAAGAGCTGTCCAGAAATGAAATCATCCAGTCCTACTTGAACCTTCAGAGCAATGTGCTCACCTCCTCGGGGGTCCAGGCCCCCAGTGCACACTTTTTCATGTCGGAGTATCTGAAAAGGGAAGAACAGGAGATCAAGGACTCGAGGAAGAGTCATGTTCTGCAGACAGACAGCTCAGTAGGGGTTTTACCGGGTGTGAGCCGGGAGGTGACTGACGAGGACCTGGACAGGATACACATGCAGCACTGGCCCGGGGTGAATGGTTGCTATGACACCAAGGACAGCTGGTATGATTGGACAGAGTGCATATCATTGGACCCTCATGGGGATGAAAGCAAATTGAACATCCTGCCATATGTTTGCCTAGACTGAGGGGTTTGGGAAGGTTTGCTGTCCTTTTCCACTCCTTTCTCTGTCTCCACACAGAGACAAGCTACTTTGTGATTTTGTTTGTCCACTGTGAGTTCGGCAAGAGTCAGGCCTGCTAAACTCCTACCTGCCCCACCTCCCACCCCATGCCTTTTCCTCTTTCTGTGATAATCCGATGAGATTTTGGTATAAAATAGTAAAGATTAAAAGAATAGTTGAGTTTGTCATACCAAGGGCTGTTTCTGTTTTATTTTTCAAAATGAAAGTCGCAGGAATGACAAGGCCCTGGCTGCAGAGCACTGCTACTACCACTGAAGTCAAGAAAGAGAGGACAGGTTTATCCCAGAATACTAGAAATGGTTTTATAATGAGCATTTTCGATGATCTGTTCTGTACCTCTGTTTCAGGTCCACTGGGATGACACTGCTTTCTTTTTCTGTTTTCTTTTATTCTTTTTGACAGTCTAGTTTTTAATGAGGAATTACAATCTAGGGTAAATTTGAGGGAAGGCTGGGGTTTAGCTGTCCTGTCCAGTCTGCCACGTTGGTGCCCAGAGAGGTGTTGATAGAGTTCATCTAGCACAGATAGAGCTGAACATGTCCAGAGTATGAAGTACTGGAGCATTTTTGGCAGTTACAAGAAGCTTTATGTGAGATATAAAGAGTAAATTATAAATTTCTTATCATGTATACATCTATTTATTTTTGACCAGTTCATTTATGGAGCGTCCTTTCAAACAGACGTTCAGAAGCCTATAGATGTTTCCTTTCTTTTCCTGTTTGCATCACATTGTTGCCAGCCTAATCTTTGATGTTAAAGGGGCATGCAGATATCTTGTTGCATGGTCTTTCTCACAGATCGGCCAATGCATTTGGTCATTTACATTCCATACTCAACTCTTCACCCACTTTCGCTCTCTCTGGCTCATCATAAAGCACTCATATGTCCATGGCATCTCAAGAAAAAAAAAATCATCCAGATCTGTTCTACTGTAAGGTTAATTCAGAGAGTATCAACTCACCACACAATAGCAGTCTCCTAAGCTTAAAAATGAAAGAATGTAAAATCAGATGGTGCTGATCAAAACTGCATTTTAGTGGAAAAAAATATATTTGAATGCCAGGACTCACTTTTCCATTCCTTTAGATTTTTTGCCTTCTGGAAAATCTTTCCCATGTTTTTCTGAGTTAAACCGCCTTAGTGAATGTACAGGATCGAGACTCCTTAAGCACTTGTACATACTTTTATGACTTGCTGGTCATTTCATTACTGACTTAAATCAAGTGTGAACAGTGACTGATAACTCCATCTATTTATGTGCCCATAGTTTATTCAGAGTTTAAGATACATTTGACATTTTTGCAGCTGCTTTCGAGAGTTTAGAGACATTTAGGAGGCTGATCGCAGTAGCATTTCTTTTGCTTCCATTTTTTGTATACATCAAGCATAAACGGGAGAGAGAGAGAGAAAGATGTGTGCGTCAGATGTCGTTAGTGTTTTCATGTGACAACTAATACTCCTGATTTCCCTTTATACTCATCAGTCACCACCACTTCTCACATGACTTAAAGAAGATTGGCTTCTGTGCAGCCTCTCTGTCCATACATTATTTCAGTCATTCATCCCTACCAATGTGCCTTGGTAAATGGTAAATCTGGATTTGCTTCTGCATTTAAAAAAACAACTGTGCCGTCTGTGAATCTGGATTTATGTGCAAGAATTCCAAATCCGGTGATCAATACGACGCTGGTATATGCACCATTTCTGTTACTTTTTGTACACGCTGATCTAGCGAGGGTAAAGCTGCAGACAATGAGAAACTGCACAACAACAGCACAGCTGGCAATAAAGGAAAAAAGTGCTTCAACTGGTTGATAAGAATCTGTTTTCTGGAGTTTTGACTGGGGCATCTTTATTTGTTCAGTGTTTAACATCTCTCGATTGTTTGAAAAATAAAATGATCTAAATCTTCAGCTCAGTTGACTGGCTTGTGGGTCTTTTACAGTTTTTTCTGTTATTTTGTAATCTTTGCACATTGTGTTCTTGCCCCTTAAATTGTCAGTCTGAGCTTTTTTTTTTTTTTTTTTTTTTTTTTTTTAATAACACTGCCTGTTTTTGTTTTAAAACTCCAGTATAAAAGTTGATTTAATTTGATGTACTTACCAGGTCCATCCACATGGGGGTGCACGTTATCACATGTTCTCTGTTTGCATCAGTGTGATGTAAGAATGGGATGGTAGGAGGTATTTCAGCTCAATATGGTTTCACTGATACTTTTGGTCATTTTTCAAAGCCCACAAAAATCCTTAATTTTTTTCTTTAAGAATCTCACTTTAAGATTTAGATCATCCTCTTAGTGTCAGTTTTACTTTATCTCCTATGGAGAAGAGAAACGTGTGTAAAAAGTGTTAATCACATTAGCGCTTTTCGTCTTATTGTCATATTTTTAATAGCCAGATATAAAATACACATCACACTGCCATGACTCAGTCAGTTGATGTAATCTCATATCTCACATTGGGATGAGTAAATGTTCTCTCCCTAAGGGTGTGTTTAAGCTCAGACTCTGAGTCAGCCCTGTGTGCACCTGTGTGATGTCATCAGGTAAACTAACCCTAAAATGCAGCTGTTTTCATGACTGGACAGAAGAGACACCTGGACTCCTGTCATTATGGCTTTCAGAGATTTTAAACGTCATTTTGTCCTGTTGGGATCTGTTCAGGCTAACGTGTACCATGAATTTTTTCAAACCAAGCCAAAATCCTTTTCAATTTTGCTTTTCTCAGTACATTGATTTAATACCTTTTGAGTTCAGGAATTAGTCCTTTGCTTTTTTCCCCTTGGACTTGATTTTTAAAGAAATACAAGATATAAAACTTACCCTACTCTATGGCTTAACTATACCTGTGTCAATTTTAGTAATGTAAATCAACAAACTTCTGAGAGATACCACACATGGTAACTCATGCTGTTATAATGTGTTTTCATTGAATTTCCACCACAGCTTTGCTGTCACTACCCTTTTAGGCATCCAGATTGATACAGGGAAATTGCCATGTACTTAGGGATGCATCAATACCAATCTTAGAATATTGTGCTTGTGCTCATAAAATATATCAGATACCTTACTGGACATTTTACAGCATGATCTAAGCCTTGAACAGGTAGGCCAAGTTGGAGCCATGTCTGTAGTTTGGTGATGTTTTAATGGAAATGAGGCAGGTAGAGTGCAAAACTCTTCCTCTCTATCCCATACTGAAATGCTCTACTAATCAATAGTCCCATTGTCAATAACTAGATTACAGCAGGTCCAGAGAAACAACTGAATGTGTCACGGTAAGACCTTCCCTCTTTATTATGTCGCATTGTTTGTCAGTGTTCCTATTAGGGAGAACATCCGGTAATGTTGTGATAAGCTTCTAATGGTCGAATAACGATGGTGTCACATTTTCACTCCCAAATTGATCAGATGTTTCCCTTGCTGTGGGTGGAGGCCTGTTAGATTTTTAATTTAATGTCGCGTTACATTGAAAATATTATTTCCCAGAAATATAGACGAGACTTTCTCTTCCTTTTACTGGTGATTTGACAGAAATAAGGGAAACGAAAAAAAAATCCCTCTGGCCCCGTCTGGTCAAAGATAAACCGTTATCTTTAGTGTGCAAAGAAGCTATCCTCGGAGAACACTGTGGTAAATCAGAGACTATCCTAGCAGAGCAGATTTACTCATCCCTGCATGAGAGTGGAAGCAGTAGGACTATCTGTTATCTAAAATACCATAGCACTCACATTACGTCACCCCAGTAGCTCATTGTGCTTAGTGTAGTAACTCCAAACTTTTTTTCTTCTCGACAGTGACTCAAAAAAGTGCGACAATTTGTCTGGTCCGCTGAAAGTCTGGTATGCAGGGAGGGACGGTGGATCACTCCCACCATTCAGGAATTTGGGAAGTTTCCTTCCATATAAGGAGTTTTTGATTTCTATCGCGACCTAAGGGAAGAGAGGGGGAAAGGTGGAGCCTAGGATCGATTAACGAAGCGAGTAACCAAAGAGTATGAAGAAGGAACAAGAGCATACTATCTACGGACTTCTGTTAGCTCCGAAACTGAACGTGCAGTGTTAACGTTTAGGCTAAAAGACAGCATATTACACACTCTGTAACGGTAAAATATCACCCATTTAGGGTGCACAGACCTAATTTAACTATTCCCGATAAACATATAAACAATATTCCTCTAATTTTAGGACACTTCAGCTTAAATCAGTGTTCTAAATAATCAACAAAACTTGCTGTAATGCAGAAAGTGTGTGCCGCCATTTACTTGTGAGATATAACGTCACATATTGTGGCCTTAATCACATGATGTCATTTCCTGCCCAAAATTCAAGATACTAATTCAGAATTCTCTTCTCTGCTCAGAATAAAGTAACTGTGAGAAACCTTTATTTTACTTTGTACTTACTATGTTGAACCAAATAAATATTGTAATACACTTTGGACAAAAGTATTCATATGGACTCAATCCAGTGGTTCTCAACTGGCAGGACATCAGCACCTGCCACCACCCATGAGAAATTACAGCTGAGTTGTTTTTCCTGATTCTTAAGCCACATTGGACATTTTGCGAAGTTTGATTAAAATCGCTCACAGAACTGTTGTGATATTGTGTTCACAAGCTAGGGATGAATGTGAGCCCAGTGACCTTGACCTTTGACCTTAAGATCAAATCAAATTGGATAAGGCGAAAACATATTGTCTCCGGTGGTTGATATTGCCAGCTCAGCAGCTTAGAAACGTTATGATGGAATTTTCCCTCTTGCTTGGATTGGTGGAAGAGTTGGAGCTCTTTTATAATGAAATAACTTTAAATTTTAATTTTCAATACATGGAAGTCTCCGTGGTCACCCAGCCAATGGGCCCTCCTCAGTTATGATTTATTGATGAAATCAATGCATGTGTGTTGGACCAGTAGCATTGGTCCCAGTGTCCTTGCTAACAGTAAGTTCATTTCTGAGCTGAAAAGGGTTCTGTTGTTCAAAAGACGCATTTGTGCAAACCCTTTACATCACCTCTTCTGGCCATTTTTGCCACATTTTTCCCACTTTAAACCCATTAGCCTCTTTTTAAGTGTGTTATAAATTTTCTCTGTCCATTTTGCCCCAATTTTGCCTTTCTTGATCAGTTTCTACAGGTATTATCCCATTCTTGCTTCTTTTAACCCATTTTTTTTGCCTCACTATAACCACTTTTATAATTTCTGCTATCTTAACTGATTTTTGTCTTTTTTCTTTTTTCTGGCAGTCATTTAATTATTTTACCTGAACATAATTAGTTTCGATTAGCTATGAAGACAGACATTACTTTCCAAATGTTTAAGTGAATGTGCCCTTCAAATTGTTAACTTTAGCAAAATGTGATTCTGCTTTAAGAAATTTTACAATGGTCCATGATTTTCTCAACCTATACACCCACTCCTACGCCCCATCTGGCTGGGCCCCAGAAAGCTCTACCCTTTATCCCCCCTTATGCGTGGCCTTGATTCAGGTGGCTCAGAAGGTAACGTTTTTGTTGGCCCTAATACTGCTTTATGTTTTACTTTCTATGACTATAAGGCTATCAGGGAATGCTGGTAAATAATTATTTTAGAATTAGCCGAAAGGGATGCTGGATATGAAAAGTAGCCTACTTAAAAAAAACTCCCTGTCATATTATTCACATTTATTGACATAGCCATATACTCACCTTTTTAAAGCGAAAAGCGGGCAAATAAAAACAGGCGCCGCTGTATTTCTATAGAAAAAAAATGTAGCCTGCTAGCTGTTCAGTGTAATGCATAGTTGTATCTTCAAAACCACAAAATTCAACACAAAAAGTTGCTTTCTGGAAACAGCTATTTTCACTTGCTCCGTGCAAGCTGTGCAATTCAGTGCCCTTGTAGTGGCAATGCCATGCAAAGGTTCACACCTTGACGTACTGTGATGAATATTCATTCGATTTTCATCAAGTCCGCCTATAAAATCTCAGAACGCTCTCGACTGTGTCTAACCATTAGCAGTGATCTGTCTTGGCTTGACTCAACACTCTTTGGTGAAACCGTGGGAGCGCTCTAATTGGCGGCCGTAAAAGAGAAAGGAAGTATTTAGTTCACTCCGTTTTCATTGGAAGAGAAAGTCGGAGATATTTTAGCGGAGATTTCATCCTCAAGTCAGGATCTTCTTTTCTACCTTTACGGAAATCTGAAAAGTCTTTGACAATGTGCTCGTTTAACAAAGGTCCTTCCTACGGATTATCGGCGGAGGTGAAAAACCGGGTATGTATCAGTTTTTACATGTTAAACATTGTAAATCTTATTAAACTTTCTTTCCATCATCTTGTCAACGTGCTTTACACGGAACGTGATCTCGCGAGTCACCTGGCCTCCATCTTGACGAGCGTGCACAGGTTTAAAGGTAGTCAAAGGTGGATGAAAAACTCCGCCTGTGGAGATTTAAATGAAATTTAAGAAGTTTAAAATTACC
Source organism: Cheilinus undulatus (assembly GCF_018320785.1). Classification (NCBI taxonomy): domain Eukaryota; kingdom Metazoa; phylum Chordata; class Actinopteri; order Labriformes; family Labridae; genus Cheilinus; species Cheilinus undulatus. Next base: position 31,860,783 of record NC_054877.1, read on the forward strand.
TAAATTTTGTACCAAAGACTTTCTTTGAGTTCTAATACTCAGAAAACATGTTCATATCTAAGTTTAACACATTAAAAAACAGAATAAATATATATTTTATTCAATGCAAGAGAAAAGGTTAATACATGAGTATGGGCGTTGTCCCTCTAGGCGAAGAAGAAGAAGTGTCGTTGTGGCAAAATTGTTCCCCCTGTTCCTGAATTCTCTGTTTAATGCGCTGCTGTTTGTTGCCGGCATTGTGACCCGCATTAGCAGATAATGTAATTCACCTATTAGTGTCAAGATTTGTTTCCATTCATTTTTATCGTTGCCCTTCTGCGCCTTTTTATTGCTTCTTTCAATTGCAAAAAGTTCCCGTCGTTCCCCCCTCGAGGCTAAGCTTCTCTTTTCTTTTGTTTTCATTTTTCTCTTCTTTAAATCATGTTGAATCAAAGCAGGGACGTCTTTTTATCATGACATTCAATGCTTTGTGCAGACTGCAGTAAAATAAACACTCCAGTCTCCGAAGTTACCTCTCTCTTGGGTAGTGTGTAACTTTTCAAGTGCGGCCTAGTGGAGGAGAGGACGTTGTTTATTTGGACCTATCTGCTCAGATCTATGCACACCCGGAGACACTTAAAATACCAAAGTTGATGCTGCTGGGAATACTCTCCTGACATCTTTGTAGTGCATCTATTTTACCCTTTTAAATGTGTTGTTACTATGTAGTACTTGTCCATTTAATACCTGCCAAGCTGCCATAGAAAACTAAAGTTTTTGCCCCCTCTGCCTGTGTTTCTTCTCTCTCCTTCTGATTTCTATGGCTTTCAGTTGCATTCCTCCTCTTATCCCTTTTTTAATGAGAGAAAGGGTCACAACCTCTCCCCAAATCTCCTCAGAACAGCATGTGCCAGATGTAAAGAAAACATGTAGATTTACTCTGTCTGTAGGAGTGATGTCCTTGAGAGGGGGGTTGTAAAGTGATGCTGACTTGAGTGGTATTTCCTGCCATTGGTGACGTCGCCTTGACCATGAAATGTGAGGAATTTGAGGATTTATATCCCCTCCCTTTTACCTTTAAAAGTCATAGAACAGTGAAAGTTTCCACCAGCCTCTCTTCATTCATTCACCGGTTCAACACTCACTCTCTTTTCTGTGAACACCGTGGGATGAATTCCTCTCGTTCAGCTTGTCTCTGTAAATTACATCTGTCTTATTCATTGTGGGCAATTAAAATAGCCTGTGTTGTTTTTAATATGGGGATAACTTTATGAAGAAAGTGTAATTAGAAGACAGACATTCCTCAAGAGTACATCCAGCTGCGAGCCCTAGTGCGGCCTGCTTCCATGTATAATAGTAGGTTAAACTTAGTGGTTTGGTTTCTTCGGTTGCCCTCAGGACAGAGGGAGATTGTTAGCTGCTTGTGCGTTTGCACGAAGCTCGGTCAACACCTCATCCTTTGCTGGAGGAGAGGAAACCCATACCTGCATCTGTTTCGCTTTTCTGACTCTGTGACTGTTGTTTACGTGAGCATTATGCTCCTCCTGAATGCCGTCTTTCTGAGCTGGTTTGGCGTGATTCTCACACTTCTGCAGTCAATCAAAAAAGGCTTATAAATCTGAGCAACACCTCAAAAGCAACACCCTCACTAGAAAGTCAATCTTTGTTGCCACTTTAAGCCCCTTAAAGCTCTCCTTCCCTCCCCCTGCTGCAAAGCTTACTGCCTTCCTGTGTTTCAGGAGAATTTAGCAGTTTACCAAACAGGATATCCGTGTTTTTTTGTGTGTGTGTGTGTGTGCCTGCGTGTGTGTGTGTGTGTTGGGTCGAGTCAGTGTCACCTTTATTTATGATGGCCAAAAGAGACAAAGCACGCTCTGTAGACACAGCAGAATACACTGAAGCCAAGTGACATTAAGGGGTGGCCATGACAAGTTTAGATGAAGTCATAATACACTTTCAAGGGCATATAATGCATGGTTTGTTCTACAATAGCCCACTGTTTATCATGGATGTGAATGCAAATCTATCATGGATGGAATTGTTGAAAATTTAAGGATTAACTTTCTTAAAAAAAATATGCCAGTGAAACATATAATGTTTGAATTTTGTCCTTACAACCAGATCGCACAAAAGTATGACACCCAAAAAGAAGAGGAGCTGAGGATCTGGATGGAAGATGTCACCGGCATGTGCATCGGCCCTGACTTCCAGAAAGGCCTGAAGAGTGGGGTCATCCTGTGCAAGTAAGCAGCACAGATCAGAGAGGGCTATCATCAAAATCTGTTGCTGTAAGTGTATTTTTTGATAATTTTCCCTTATTTTTCTCATCTTTTAGTCTTATCAACAAACTTGCTCCAAACTCTGTGAAAAAGATCAACCAGTCATCGCTGAACTGGCATCAGGTGAGTAAGCTGATGACACGTTTAAAACCAACTGAAGGTGTAGTGCAAACATTTTTGCATATTGTAGCACCAGTACATTAAAGCTGGTATTGATACTGACTTGTACTAGGGTTGTCATCATAGCAGAAATGTAGTTTCAGTATTATATGGGGGAAAACCTTACACTATACCTGCTGTGAAACAGAAGCAACAAACAGCAAAAATTGAAGTCATAGGCACCCCAAGTAAAGAAATGTCTTGTTTTTAATTTTTCTTAAGACATATTTTCTGACTTTTTGCCTTTATTAGAAAGATAGAACAGTAGATAGAGCTAGAAACAGGGATGAGAGAGAGGGGAATTACATGCAGTGAAAGAGCCAACTTGCTCAAGTGATTGTCACCAACAATAAACACTGCCTGTCGAGCTTGTTTCATGTAGTTTATTCCCCAGGTCACTGCACGCCATACAACACCACATATCTGAGACACCGTTTATCTCAGAACTGAAGTTCTGTCATTTACAATAATATTGTAATAAATTTGTAATGTTGTAATAAAGATTTTTTTGTTTTTGTAATGAGAATTTGTCATTTCTACCATTTGCAATTTCAATTTAGTACTTCCAGTTTAAGATAACAAAAAAAAAATCAGCTTTATTCATAAACAAAGTCTGACATTCATGAAATGCAGGATTCAATTATGAATAGACCTGTTTTAGAAGTAGTTACATCAACAGTGGCTCACTTTTATCTCCTTTTAGCTAAAGCTAACATGACTACGCTGTACATAATTAATGTCACTACACAAGCCAGTGTAGCTGTTAGCTTAAATAACATGAGCTTTAGCAAGACAGATAAAGCTAACTTATCTACATAATTAACATGTATACAAGGTTTACGTAGCTTCTTGTGAACTTGGCTTTAGCGAGGTTAGCTATGTAGCTAGGTTGCTTTGTTAGCTATATACATAGCTACGTTGGCTATGTAGCTTATCCAGCTAACAAAACTATGTAAGGTACGCTGGCTGCGTTAGGACAAGCTTTTTTCTTGCAAGAAGACTGTTTATTCGCTTTTTTAAAGGTTTTGCAGTTCAGGTTTTTTACTTTAGGTATCCTTACCCTTACCTTAACCATTACCCTAACCCTAAGGGGAAGCTTAATGCAATTTTATATCAAAGTTTTAGTGTGCATTTCCATTCTGACATAGATGGCATCTCAGATGAACAGTCTGAGATTGTCCATCAAAGATGCAGCTAGACTGATCTCTGGATGGATGTGAAATACATCTGATTTCATGGATAGGTGAAACAGTTTGCCTGGCATGTGAGGGTACTGCACCCTGTCTAAACTGCACAAAAGCACTGATAACTTTAGGTACCTTACCCTAGCTAGAAGGGCTTGAATTTATCAACCTGTGAATTTGAATGGACTGCTGCTCTCTCTTGCACTCTGCGTAGCCAGTAAAAAATATGACTAAAGATCTTTTATTTTATTATTATTTGGTTCTTTTAGATGCTATCGATCAATGAAATTGTGGAGATTTCTTTTAAACAGTTGCCGTTTTTTGTTCATACAGTAGTTAACAAATAGCCCCCTTCACTATGGCATTGTGTTTTCTACCAGGTCAGATGTCAGGACACTGAGTCATGCTAGGTCATAGCTCTACTTAAACCTTGTCAGTGTTAAAGCTTTCCTTTGTTTTAGAGCCAACATTCAGAGCTGCCCCTGAAACTGGTTTCTTGAATGAGGTGTGACCACCACTGTAAACACACTCCCTCATTTCAGACAGGCTGAGTGGTTTTAAAGCAACAGAACAGTATCTCTTTATTGAGATAAATTAAGCTGGAATGCAAACAGAGAAATAGTGGCACAGCTGTTGTTCTTAATCCTGCAAATGCACAGTTATTGATCTTGTTTCTAATTCGGTGCAGCTGGAAAACCTGACAAACTTCACCAAAGCCATCAAGGAATACGGCCTGAAGCCCCACGACATCTTCGAAGCCAATGACTTGTTTGAGAATGGAAACATGACACAGGTCCAGACGACCCTTCTTGCACTGGCTAGCATGGTGAGACAAACTTAAAACTGTTATGGAAATCTAAAATCAGTGTTGTTATGGTTTGGGATTAGATTTTATCATGTTAAGTCTGCATTTTTATTTTTTTTCTCAGGCGAAGACTCGGGGCTGCCAGTCACGGGTGGACATTGGCGTGAAGTACGCTGACAAGGCAGAGAGGTTGTTTGACGAGGACACAATGAGGGCTGGACAGAGCATCATTGGTCTACAGGTAGTTTTTCTTTTCCCCAGACTCCTGGTTGAGAAGCAGGTTTTAAAATCTCAAGAGAGTCGGCAGCTGTTTATTTATAAACTGAAAGTTTCATCCACTTCAGCCTCTAGTTTCCATTAGATCTAGTCTCCATTATATCTAATTCCATTAATCCAGTTCCTCTGCCATTACTGCGATTTTGTACACATGTTTGGACATGAAATCAAGGAGGACATTATGTGGCAAAATTTTCCAGAGTTAGAAGAGAAAACAGTTCATCACTTGTTGTGACTTATTGCTTCAAAAATCAAATTAACATTGATAAATTTGACCTTTGTTTGCTGGATCACATGCTCTAAGATGGACTCAGTACTGCATGTGATGAAACTGCTGTGAAACCAGACTGTCATGATCTCATGTCGGACGCAGCATACCTTCAGAATAAGAGTGTTATTGTTCGCGTTGTGTCTTCAGCTTCTGTGTTTTGTTATTGTTTCTATCACCAAGACAAATTTCATGCAGACATGAGGGCTACCTGAACAGTGACTCTAAACTCACCAAACCACTTAGTGTTGACAGCCTCATTGAGTGCAGAGTGATCAGAGCGGAAACTTTCAAGTACATGTCAGTGTCAGGATGATAGGACTAAAAAAGGCAGGGTTATTACACAACGTTTTCCCTGTCTTTCAAAATAGAGCTGATGATCTGTAACTTATTGTCTCTGTCTTTTAGATGGGGACCAACAAGTGTGCCAGTCAAGCAGGTATGATGGCATATGGCACCAGAAGGCACTTATATGACCCCAAAAACCAGATTCAGCCTCCCATGGACAACACAACTATCAGCCTGCAGATGGGAACCAACAAGATGGCGTCTCAGGTACTACAACATACTCCCCTGTTCTCATAAATCCAGTATTATGGGATTCAAGTGGAAACACGCCCCAGGGAGTTGCTCATTTCCCGTCCTTCCACTGCTATAAACCTGTGCCATGTTTGGACTTGTCAAAGGCTGTAAACTTCTGTGTTTTTATTTTTCCTTCCACAGGAATGAAAATCTAATGCATAATCAGCACTTTTGAAAGAACATAACAGGGAAAAATACCTGTTGCATAAATTTTGCAGACTCTGATGAAGTTTACACATATGCACAAAACTCCTGAAAATTTCTGAATAATTTCTCCCTGAGCTGCATGAGGGTGCCTTTTTCATCCCAACCACATGAACTGTTACTTTCTTGTTTATATGCAAACACTCCAGAAAATATTGAGGCAAATTTGCCGTGGGCAAGTGGGCGGGGATGCTGAAATCAACATCATGCAAATGGTTGGCAATCAAGTGCTATCCTAATGCCTGTTGTTACTTTCAGGCATGTCTCTCCTTGCTCCCTTGCCTCTGTTTCTGCCTCTATTTGCTGTCCTCCACTGTAAAAAAAAAAACAAAAAAGAGAGACTGTTGACAGCGGCAGGTTCTTGGACACAGGTTTAGGACTACAGTCCACAATAGGATCACTTTCTGTTATTAAGTGCCTATCTTCCCCCATACTCTGTCTCTCTTCAGCTGTCCTATATCAAAGTAAAGGCAAAAGCCCCCTGACTCCACAACAGATAAATAAAATGAACTTTTTCCTGAAAATATCAGGAGTTGAAGCACTGTTTTTTCCATTTGACGAAGTCAGCCAATGTAAAATGGCTAAACTCACCGTGGTTGCAGGTTTGATTAGGATTATGACATTGGCTGGTGTATGTCCTCCCAAGCATGTGACAGACTGGCCATACATTTCTGACAGCCACTCTCACAGACTGTTCATCTGAGACACTGTATTTCTCACAAAGGAAGGGCTGTACTTTGTCAGAACAACATAATTCCAGTTTTCCAGGGGTCTAATCTAGCATTAAATTATGCAGAGATCCTCTTTAAAAGTAGTTACACAACATTTGTTCGCTTTAGCTAAAGCTAGCATAGCTACCAACCAACATAATTAATGTTACTACATAAGCCAATGTAGCTAAGTTAGCTTTAGTAACTTGAGCTTTAGCAAATGTAGCTAAAGCTAATGTAGCCATGTAGATAACATACCTACGTAGTTTACATGGCTGCTTTCTCCACGAAGATACAGAACTCCTTTTTATCTACAGCTAAGTCGGCTTTAGCAACATGAGCTTTACCCACATAGCTAAATGTAGCTAACTTGGCTATGCAGACAATGTTGATCCATAACTTGTGTAGCTGCTTTGTGAGTTTAGCTTTAGCTCTGTTTGCTATGTAGCTCCATCAATGGAGGAGAGTTTTTTTCTGTAAGCGGACTGTATATTTACTTTGTTGAATGTTTTGTAATTAGGTTTTGCTGGTCAGGTTTTTCACTTCATTGTTGGTATTCTAACCATTACTTAAACGCTTACCCAAACCTAAACGGAAGTTAACTGATTTGATTAAGAAAGTTTTTGCATGTTTTTCTGTTCTGAGATACATGGCATCTCAGATGGATGGTCGTGAGAGAGGCTGTCAGAAATGAACTGACTGTGGCAGACTACCTTACCACCCTCTGATGAATCCTGGTCTTCAACATGATTGGCTGAGATATTTCTCTCCATACTAATAAGAGCTTGTGAACTGAACAAAACTGCACAAACTGAAACAATAGACCATTCAACTTTCTCTTCCCATATTTACTCTTTGCAGCTTTCCTTTCAAATAATGGCAAAAGAAGCCTAAGAAATAGTAGACATTTTCTGGAGTGCATTATGAAAACTAGCTTTATTTTACTCTCCATCTTTGTGATTTCCAGGCTGGGATGACGGCTCCTGGGACAAGGCGTGCCATCTATGACACGAAGACAAACACAGACAAGTGCGACAACAGTACCATGTCCCTACAGATGGGCTACAGCCAGGGAGCCAACCAGAGCGGACAGAACTTCGGCCTGGGCCGGCAGATCTACGACTCCAAGTACTGTCCAAAAGCCAGCGAAGGTGTGGAGGATCAAAACGGCGCAGGCATGCCTCACGACTGTATCCCAGATTACCAAGACGAGGGATACCAAGGCTACCAGGAAGAGGAGCAGGTGTACCAAGAAGACGGGACAGATTATTAAAGCAGGAGGGTGGGCTGAGGAAGGAAAAGGGAGGAGGTATAAAGGAGGCGAGAGAACCTCGCAGCAGGTGGTTTATTTTTATATCCATAGGATGTTGAGCATTTTTTGGTCATATCCTTTCGAGTATTGTATAAAAATTTCTTTCCCCTACTTTTGGAAAACCCATGTTACACATATCATGATGGACTATATTTCTGTTTTTTTTTGTATTGAAAGTGACCACAAAAGCCAATATTTTTGGCTGAGTTAGTTTTATCCCAGGGATTTTTTAAAAATGTGCCAAAGCCCTGTTACTTTTATCCTATATGTTTTTGCTGACTCATTAGATCTTTAAGACTGTGGGCAACATGAGACCAAAAGTGAAACATTAGGGAGTTTTTAACCATTTTCCAATCCATTGCCGCTTGTTGAGATCAAAACACCTGTGTGTGTGTTTATGGCAGTACCATTGGTGTAAACGCTGTAATTCCTGTGAAAGAGAATGTACATTGTGTCTTTTACTTTCTTTATTGTCCTTTGCATTCCTTCAGTATTGCTCTTTGTTACACACGGCAGTTAATAGTTTGGTTTTTCAACCAGATGCAGGAAACAAAATTGATATATAGTTTGTTTTCCCTCTCAGAACAACCCACTCTTTTATATTCTGTCTGTTCTCTCGCTTGTTTCGGTTATTTCGTTTTTAATAGAGGAAATATTTCCTCTGTTTGTATAACCAGTCCAACTCAAGTTCAGCTTGTTTTCTTTGGATTTAGGCTGGTGGGGGAGGATAAAATAATACTCGAGTGAAGTCTTCAACATTCCATGCAAAAAATACTGGATCCTTTTTTTGTCAGTAATGTTTCGGGGAATCATTCTGAAATATTGGTTGACATGTGGACTAATGCTAATCATATTAAATCATTATTATTTATGCATATTATAGTTTGAATGGGGTGGTTTTGTAACTTGATTCTGATTAACAGTTGGTGTTGGACTATTCTATGCCAATGGAAAAAATGCTCGAATTGAGAAGTATGTTTTTGTGAATACAGTGTAATAAAGATTCGTATTCATAGTCACTTTTTAAATGGGTTTGTGAAAGTGTTTGACACAAAGTTGATGATGCCAGAGGCTGCCATGTAGTGTCTTATCAGTGTGAGCTAATCCCATCCATACACATTCACACACTTAAGCCGGACGCTGCTATATGAAGTGTATCAGTTTTAGTTAATTCCATTCATACATATTCTCACTGATGCTGGAGGCTTCCATGTAAATTAAATATCAGTGTGAGCCTAACCCATTCAGAAACATTCACAATTGCTGATGCAGCAGCAGCAGCAGGAGAAATTCTTGGTAGATTGTCATGCCAAAGAAAACTTCAGCATGTGAGTTGGGAATTGAACTCCTGACCTTCTGGCACGATGACCAACTCAAGCACTGACCCACAGTCAACTATCAATGCTTTGCTGAAAATATCATTTTTAAGTGTAGAAGAGAACATATCAAAGTTGAGAGTGAAAACAAGATAGGAAACAGGAAATATATGCAACAGTGTTGTGAAGTACAGTCCAGAAGTTGCTCTCTAACCATGACTGTATAATACGCCGACTCTATCTTTCAAAATAGAAGTGTTCTGTATCTGTGGCTTTCACATTTCCTCAAAAAAACAAACAAACAAAAACAAAAAAAGGGAATTGGTACTTCTGTAAAGTTAAATAAAGACTTTGCCACATTTGTTAGAGAATTAGTATATTTGATTATTTGCAAACAACAACCAATAACTCCAATCAAGAGACCAAAATTAGAGTATAATGAATACATTTTAGTCCGAAGGCTTTAAATATTGTCCAGTTTATTGCAAAATACAAAGGTCATTGTACAAAATACAAACGTAAAACTTCCTAAATAGATAGCATCCTATTATAGTCCTACAAATAGAAGCACTGGTATTTTCTGGCTTCTGACCAACAGGAAGTAAGAGAATTATTTTGTCATTTTGTATTTAGGTGACCTGAAACCTTGAAGTGTCAGCAGGCACTTAAAGGTACAACAGGTGTTCAGCTTGTACGTATATTAAATTCTCCAATCCATGGTTAACCTCTATCTTTAATAAATCTAATGCCGAGAGAGAAAGAGAGAGACCGTGCAAGGTGGAGAGGAAAAAATGGGACAAACTAAGAGAGAACAAGTGGAATGAGGAAAGACTGAAATGAGCTACTGATGAGTACAGAGGAATGGGAGATAGACTACATGGACGAACGTATTCAGGCACCTGACCATTAAACTAACAGGGACTGTTGCATTGTATTCAAATACATGTACTTCAATATAGAGTTGTCCCTCCCTTTTACAGCTATAACAGCTTCACCTCTCCTTGTGAGGCTTTCCACAAGATTTCTTAATGTTTCTGTGGGAATTTGTGCCCTTTCATTCTGTAGGGCATTTATGAGTTAAGGCACTGATGTTGGCGAGAATGCCTATCTTTTCCAGTTCATCCCAAAGGTGCTCAGTGGGGTTGAGGTCAGGGCTCTGTGAGGGCCAGTCAAGTTCTTCCACTCCAGACCATGTCTTTATAGTCGTTGCTTTGTGCACCAGACAGTCATGTTGGAATAGAAAAAGGCCTTCCCCAAAACTGTTTCCAAAAAGTTGGAAGCATAGCATTGTCTAAAAATTAAGACCGCCCTTCCCTGGACCCCAGGGAGACTAGCTGTTCTCCAGGGTACAGCCAATGGGAATCCAAATAAAATAAACAAATAAACTAGAGATAAAGGGCCTAGTTCAAACCATGAAAAACAGCCCCATACCATTATCGCTCCTCCACCAAACATCACAGTTGGCACAACGCAGTCAGGCTGGTATCTTCTTTCTCTCTCATCTGACCGCCAAACAGAGAAATATTATTTGTTGCTCCACAAAGCAAGTTTCCACTGCTCCACAGTCCAGTGTTGGTGTGCTATGCACCACTCCATCTGATGCTTAGCATTGGACTTGGTGATGTGAAACTTGCATGCAGCTGCTTGGCCACAGAAACCCATTCCATGAAGCTCCCGCCAGTTGTTGTGTTTACTTTAATGCCAGGGGGAAGTTCCGAAATCTTCAGCCATGGAACCAGCAGAGGATTGGTGACTTTTACACACCACGCGCCTTAGCAGTCGTTGACCTGCTCTGAGATTTTACATGGTCGTAAGCTTCATGGCTAAGTTGCTGTTGTTCCTAAACGCTTCCATTTTCTAATAAGCTCACTTATAGTTGGTGAAATTTCACAAACCGTCTTATTGCAAAGGTGGCATCCATCACAGCACCATGCTTGAAGATGCTTGATTTATACATCTGTGGCAACACGTCTGAAACATCTGCATTCAATAATTAACAGGTGTGACTAAATACTTTTGTGCATATAGTTTGTATTAGCTGGTAAGCTGATTAAAGTAGTATAAAGCAGTAAAATATTCAATTCTACAAAATTATATTTAGATTTAAATGTTATAATTTTGAAAATGTGTTAAAAAAATGACACAAACACTTAAAATATTAACCTTAACTTGCCGATGTAATAATCCATCAAGAGACTATAACAAATTGTACCAACATCAAAAATAATGTCAAGTAACCTTCGACATATACAGAATGAGAATAATTTTGTTTAATCTGTTTGTTGAACTATGTCATTAGGGAGTAAGGAAAAGGTTTATATTAATCAAACCGGGCCCCAAGTGACAAAAAACACATCACCAAAAAATTGCTTTGAGTCAAATGCAGCAAAAAGTTAAGCCACAACTTTTAAAAAAAATGTTCACATTTTTTCCCACTTGAAGTAAATAGTCTTGTCAGGAAATTCAGAAATGCATCATATGTTAGTTTGTGTTGTTAAATTCATGACAAGAATGGGATCATGAGGTAGAATGACAATAACCTCCTCTGATACCAATTTTAGCACTCCCATGATGAGTTTTAAACTAGTTATGAAACAGAATAGAATAAATACTTGTGGCTCTTCATGACCTAAAAGGACAAAAGAAACTGTTGAAGACAAAATCCATTATTTGTACATTTTTAGGTAATATTTAACTGCTGCCTAGGGGTCTGACTCAGATTCGTGGACTACTCACAGTGAATGACACATTTCACTGTTAGAGAAGCCGTGATATGGCTTTAACAGAAGAATTGCCAAAGAACAATAGCTGCAGATACAGGACAAGGCCAACAAAGAGATAACAGACGATTCGTCCATGGCTGTAAAAATTGAAACAAACCGAAAGTTTTTTTCACAGCAACTTTAAGAGGAAGTCAAAAGTGGGTCAATCATTTACAGCAATTGATAGAAAACTTTAGCAAGAGTGTTAACAGAGAGACAAAAGGGAGAGCTTTCTGGAGCCTAGCCAAATGGGGGCAGAAGTCAAGGAAATCATGGTCCATTGTAAAGTTGATCTTTGATAGCCATATCTTATATTCAACCCAAATAATAACCACTCTTATCAAAGCAAAAAACAAACAAACAAACAAAGTAAACCCCTTTTCTTAAAACAGATTTTTTTATTAGCAGTGTTAACAATGTGAATGGGCACATTTACTAAACCTTTTGGAAAGGGGAAAAGTAAATAATTGCAAAATAAATACAAAGTGGCAAAGTGGGTTAAACCAGGCAAAAATAGTGGAAGTGGTGAAAAGTGGCAAAATGGGTTAAAAATGGCAAAAATGGTTGGTTAAATGAGTAAAAACGGTTAACAAGTTACGTAAATTGATCAAAAGAGGCAAATGTGGGTTTAATGGGGAAACAAATATGGCCCATTCATTGGGTTTTTCAGGGGCCATGCCAACTCTGTGGGCAGGCTGGCTCACAAACAACTGATTCCAAATTTTGTCGTGTTAACTACATACATTTTAATCCAAGGGCAGCTGACCTCCCAAAAAGGTTCCATTGTTGCCTAATAAGAATTTATGTCAATTAAAGGGGAACAAAGAAGAAAGATACAGCCCTTTTACGACATTTGTATCACTAATATTCAAGCTTTGCTCTTTCGAAACATATCGGCAGTATTGTATTTGATTATCGCTCTTCCTTGTATTTGATAAGAATATTTCATACTGTGCTGCACTTAGAAACGTCGAAATGATACAGAGACGTGGGACACGTCGGTAGGAAACGCCACGCTCCTACAGAAATCAAAATTGTTATACAACAACCCCACCTGCTGTTTATCGTGGAGAACATCACCGGAAAACAACGCCGGATGTTTATATGAAATCGCGCGATATCAGGCCCAACGAGATCTCCGACCGTTCTTTTCCCCGGAACATCAGGCAAGATGGTAGGTGCTAAATCGACAGTGAAGCTCTTCAAACTACAATCTACATGCATCTGAATTGTATAGTCACTGGTTTTGGTAGCTGGTCATAATATAAGACAGTCACACACGTTAACCGAACAATCGGAAGGAAATTGAAGCCCATAATGTTAGATAAGGATAGGTTTATACGTCCTGTGAAGCAACAGCTAGTGTCTCTTATGGCTAAGCTAACACAGTGGTACAACGCAATCTGTACTAGTTGTATTAACGAGCTGTCTTGGCAATTGTTATATTGGTAGTAGCTAGGGAATTGTGTCGTGTTTTGACATATCCTAATGGCAGTGAAATTAGTTTGGAAGTGTCTGTTCAGTGATGTGCATGCTAGCGAATGATCCATACTGACTTCAGGTGATGCCTCTGTCTCTAGGCGGATACCGAGATCAAGAAGAAGCGTACCTTCAGGAAGTTCACCTACAGAGGTGTGGACCTGGACCAGCTTCTGGACATGTCCTAGTAAGTGAGAAACTGGTTGAGTTAAGCTGCTGATTTGACTTGGTGGTCAACTGGAGACACTGTACTGTGGCTTAGCTTTGATATCATCTCATGTCATGTAGATATGGAGTTTACAAAAGTTACTGTTCAGTGACTAAGAAAGAAGTATTCAAGGTTCTTTATCAGTACTCAAAAGGCAAAATTTGTAAAATTTGTTGTGCAGACAGGAGTTAGGCATCCCAGAGACAAAAACAATGGTGATTCACTACACAATCCTCAAAAATGCATTAAAAACTGACATTATAATGTTAAAATAAATATTGAGGATTAAAACCAAATCATGATAAAGTGCTCTACATGACATCATTCTGAAATAACACTTCAAAAGAGCTTAAATTCTTTTACAGGTTCCCTAAAATAATACATATGTTATTGAAGTCTATTCATTTTGTGAATCACTCAGGCCTTAAATAAATATTTTCATTTTCTATTTTTCCTTTATGTGTGACTCAGACCATGGTCACATAGCATAAAGCTCAAACAGAACATACAGTTCAAATAACAAAAAAAGATGGCACATGACATGTCTGAAATATCAGAAGTATTATAGGAAGAGTCCTTCAAAAAAGCACCAGGTTTATTTAAAAAAAAAAAACTTTTGGTTTCTTTGATTGCAAAAGAAAAATTTAAACACAGGACAGTTTATGTAATACTTTGGTGTATACCTTCATGACTCATGCTTACATTCTTGCTGAGAAGATGATACCCATCATCTGGACGATCATTGTGGAGGTTACAAATCCTTTGGATTCTGTCCAGCATGTTATATCTCCCTGTGACCTTAGGAGTCCTAGTGTTTTTCAATCTAAAGTTACAGATGGCTGGTCTATCCTTCTGGTTTCCAGGTGATAAATACATTTCCAGTTTGATCTCTTGTTTAAATTATATATGAATCACATGATGCCCTTATGCTCAGATCACTTGGCCACTTTTGCAAAATAATGATCTTTGAGCCATTTGTTCAAGAGTTGGTTTGTGTAGTTTAACTCTGTCGCCAACTGAATATTTTCTCTGCAGCACCAGGTTGTTTCCAACAAAACAGTACTCCAATCTCACAGATAGCTGAGGATTTCTGGTGGAGAAACTCATCTATTGTTCCACAGTGAACATTGTGTATCTTGAGTAAGAAAATAGTCCTACAAAGTTTTGGTAAATTGAATTTAGAAACTATCTTTCAAAATAGAACAAAGCTATGATAGGAGTTAGATAAGTTAGACAGCAGTGGGGAAATGTTTTATAGTTTAAAGACCTAGGCTATTGATTTCAGCTCCAGGTAGATCACACTGATAATACATGACCGAAGTGATGCTGTACACTAATAATTATGATGTGACAGAACATTTCACATTGTGATGAACATGACAAAGCCGGATGGACAAAGTAATTTTTCATGTGATGGTTTCAAAACATAGTTTTGGTTTAAAGTAGTTCAAGTAGATAGTAATGTTGCACATGAAATGTGATGCAAAATGAATACTAAAGTAAGCACTGAATCTAACAATGAACTTCATTTAGCCTAGTATTGAAATACTGTTCTCAACACTGTATGGACAATCCAGTAAAGTAAATGGGTGTTATGAGTATTAGTATTAATGCAGTTATGATCGATTTAATTGATGTATGTGCTTTCTTTGCCTGTGTAGTGAGCAGCTCATGCAGCTGTACTGTGCCCGCCAGAGGAGGAGGCTCAACCGTGGCCTGCGCCGCAAGCAGCAGTCCCTCCTGAAGCGCCTGCGCAAGGCAAAGAAAGAGGCTCCCCCCATGGAGAAACCTGAGGTGGTGAAGACCCATCTGAGGGACATGGTCATCCTGCCTGAGATGGTCGGGTCCATGGTTGGAGTGTACAATGGCAAGACTTTCAACCAGGTTGAAATCAAGGTGAGGTCCTGGAGGTCAGCTGGGTGAGAAAGCACAGGGGCACTTGTATGTCTCCTGAGCGAACATGATTTCTTAAGTTTGATAAAGGGACCCCTAGGCCTTTGTTTTATGATTGACTGAGCAGCATGTAGGCAGAAGTGAGGCAAAACAAATGCCTGAGATGCCCTCAGTTGAAGCAGTCATTTATTATTTAATCTGAATCTGTCAAGTCTCTGTGAACCAACGTTTTAGCAGTAGTCTGTGAGAAATCTTTTCTTCATCTGTTGGGATGCTTTAGGAATAGTATAACACTGAGAGTTAACTTGTTGGATCAGGACAATTTTAAAAGGCTAGAAAACTGTCAGATTTGGCAGTTGCTTTTGCTCCACAAGGCCACTGTGAACTTGGAAGTTACGCTGCGTTTGCATTGCAAACCTTAATGCTCACTTCTGATTTTTTACCCCCCCTCATTGTCAGCTCACATTATTTTTTAAATTGTGCCCTGTCTCAGACTCTTCATTTCAGTTGATTGGTATATGAAAGTGGCCCAAATTGGATTGGAAAATCACACATTTCAGTGTGACTTTTGCTGTTCGATCTGCCATGAGAAACAAAGTAAATTAGATCTGTCCACTTCGGAGTGGTTGCAATTACCTCCTGGACTCTACTTAGGTCCTTTAGCAAAGCCCTTGGCTGCTATCTGCTCTGGGTGTGTAACTCAAAAACAGACATCTTTTCTGAAAACCACCCAAAGAGTTGTGTATGATTTTTAGGTGCTGAATGTGTAGTACTGGCTGTAAAGCAAAGTTTAAAAATGCCTTGGATCGTAAAATTCAAATTGTCTATTAGTTCTTTAAATAGAAATCCTTTATGAGTGAGTTGCAAATTATGCTTAGTAAAAATCTTGTTTAATTTCATGATGACCTTTCCTGTAAATTACCTTTTAAAACTGGACAAAATGTAATACTACGCACAGGATGGACTGGTGTTTTTTTTATGGGCAAGATGAGCTGTTGCTTAATTAATAAAAAGAACTGTAAAATAATTCCTGTGAGTAGTAATAGCATTGGAAGAACATTGCTTTATTTACCAAACATCATAACAAGGTAATAGCTGTAGGTATGTTATGATATATAACTGTTATTTCCAGGTTAACATGTTACTAACATGCTTCTCCTCTCCACAGCCTGAGATGTGCGGACACTACCTGGGCGAGTTCTCCATCACCTACAAGCCAGTCAAGCACGGTCGCCCCGGTATTGGAGCCACACATTCTTCTCGTTTCATCCCTCTGAAGTAGAATGGCTGTATTCTTTGTATAAATAAAAATGGTCTCCAAAAACTTGTTTTCTTTGTTTGTTTTTTTTTGCTTGTTCTTTCAAAAGAAGCCTAAAGCTTTATTGTGTCCAAGCTGTGAAGGCTATTTTTCAAACTGTAGCTTGTCCTTAGAGGTGCTTTTATTACGGATGTGGGTGGTTTTAAGATAACTAAAAGGAGTCTTGCTGTTGCCAGTATTAAGAGTGGAATGCTTTTTATATATACATTTTCACAGTATGTTAAAGTAATGATTATTAATAATTAAAGTAATAAAGAAATCAAATGTTTCCGGTGTGAGAGAAGTAAAATTTGTAGGATTTAGCGAGTGGCTGGTCACCTAGCGTCATCCATTCAGAATCCCCCTAATGGAGCGATATATGGAGAGTTTCTGCGTCAGAAGCCGACACATACTAATGAAGTGGTGAATGGTTGGGGAGGGGGTGGTTATAGTTTAAATATATCAAAATGAGTGCCTCTGGATAATGAACCGTAATGTCATAACCATGACAGTAGCTAACGCCTCCTGCGGCGGTGCGGCCCTAAAATGCTACCGACTTGCACTCCTCCAGTGCAAAGGTTCCTCCTCTTTCCGATCTGAAAGCCCGTTACATTTTGTGTGGCCACTCTGGGCCATGGATACAACCTTTAGCAGTTGCTCTGTCTTTTTATTGACATCGACCTAATAAGGAGCAGAACTTGATTAAAGAAACAGTGGCCAGATTGGTGAGTAGACACATTAATTTTGTCCCGTTTTGTTGTTGCAGTCGTTTGAGCGTCTGTTTTAAGAGATATACAAGCAACCGCTAGGTAGCGGCTAGCTTGCTCCTAGCTAAAATAGCTAGCTAGCGACAGTTAGCTTCAGAGCGAAAATGACAGAAGAGAGCTGTCATGTCAAAACGTAGCGAAACAAGATTATTTTAACCACAGACACAGTTTGATAACTGACATTTATAACAGCTTGAGGGTTGGTTAGCTACTGTCAAATGTGAATAAGGTGAGTGCCGTTTCAAATGTTAACAGGATTTAATTTGCCGGTGTTTTCTCAGTGTGGCTGAGTAGTTGAAATCCGAGAACAAAGATCTTTTGTAGGCGAGCTAACGTTTAAGGTGCCGGTATTTTACTACTCTCCCGACATGACCCCTACATTCATAATATTCTTGTTAAAAGCTAACAAGTACTAAGTAACTAGTTTAGACATATTGGGCCTCTGCCTGTGTAACGTTAAACGTTGTAGTATTATTATTTTAGATATTTCACTTGGTATCTGAGAGGCCACGTTAAGTGAAAGTTCAATATATAGTGACTTTATTTGAACTAGAATTCAGCCCTTTGGTTCTAGAAGTTCCCTATTACACATTTTAATTATCTACACTCAATAATCCAGTCACAATCTATCTATTTAGAGTGCATTTAATTTATTCTCTTAAATCGTCATACATGATGACGCTTATCGGCTCTAGATGACAACTTAATTTTTTGAGTGCTGGTACCTGTAGCTGATTTAATATTCTGGTCTTAAGTTGGACGTTTATAAATTTAAGGTCACAAAAGTCTTAATTTTGCTAAGGAGTGGTCTTAAATTTTAGAAGTCACTTTGACTGAGACATGCCTTTATCCAGTCTTTTCTTCTACCTACATTTATTCAATTTTTTTTTAATTTCCGTTAATAAGAAATGTAACAGAACAAGGTAAACACACAAACAGATAACAATGCTACAAGACTGGATGATCCATGTAACAAAAAGGGACAGGGGCATAGATAAGAAAATGAAATAACATACTGTACTTGCAAAGTAACCCAAATTATGAGGTTCAGACACTCCTGTGTCCATTATTCTAAATCCTAAAATGCTTTAATTGTCCACTATATTATTTATTAAGACCCAGGTTATAGTCAAGTCTCAAAACTTCCAGCGGCTTCTTCCATTCCTGATGAAAAAAGATGAGTCCTTTCATTAACATCGTGTCCAAGTTTTTCCAGTGTTACAACCTCTAAGATTAGAGACTTCCACACAGTAACAGTTGGGGGCTCATCCATAATCCATTTTACCATTATTCCATTCCTTGTTAGCATTAAAAGAGAATGGACTACATCCTTATTTTTTAAGAGACAGGGATCTGTCCAATCAGGCAAGGAAATTGGTTTATTCAGTTCTTTTTTTGAGTTTATCTTGTCGCCTATGTTATGAAAGATATCACTTTACTGTATATTGATTGAAAAGTGGCATTAAATGTACCACAAATCCTCAGATTTGCCTTTTTATGACCCAAAAACCTATTTGTTCTATAGCAATTGACATTTTATTAACAGTGAATTAAACCAGATGATTCAGCTTCCTCCAGTGTACCAAGAAATCTCACATCTTTTACCATTTGCCACACATACAATGGTATTAATTTTTCTCAAATCAGGTCTTAAAAAGTCTTAGATTTAATTCTTACAAGTGTGTAGGAACCCTGTGTGTTTATTTTTGTTCAGTTTACCCTAAGGGTTCAAGACAACTCCTCAGAGAAAGGGTTTTAAAATTTTTAATACTTCTAGATGTGTTTTGATACCATTGTTTCAGAATAATACAATCTTTATTCTATTTACTGACAGTAACAAATTAATCAAACTGTTGGAAAACTCCTGCACACTTTCTAATTTGCACAAAAACATTGCAATGTTGAGGTACCAAAAAGCTGCCAAATTTGTGCTTTTTAAACAGTATGCAGGAGTTTTCCTGCAGTTCTGATATTTAAAACAATACATTGTTCAGTGTTGGGTGCCTAGGGCTTGTAATTTTGTTTCTATGGTATTGACCTGTACTAATATTATGAGTTTTCCAGCATCATATTGAAGATTAGAATTCAGGTATCACAACAACCCTACACCAGAGTGTTAAACTAAGCTTCCAAAACTAAAGATTGGTGTTTCGTCCCAACTGGTTTTCAGATTAAGTGTTTTTTTTTCACAAGCATGCCTAACTAAACATCAGCAGTTGCTGTTCGCCCTCACAGTCAACTTCGTCACACATTCACTTACATTTTGCTGACCATTTTAAATGTACACTGTGATTAATATGATTGTGTAGATGAGCACTACATCACAGCAACATAAACAATGGATTGACAGAGCCCACAATGTCTAAACAAACAGTAATATGTGGGAATGAATGTGTGACAAATCTGGTTTAGACCATAACTGCTTTTGCGTGTTAACACAATGTACTCAGCATTATGGAGACAACAGTATATGATTTTTCCCACTGCTGTTTGCGTCATCCTAATCCTTCACCCGACACATAAGGATAAAGGAAGGAATGCTGGGTATTCCCTTTAGCATATACTTTATCTTCAGACTCACACACAGGAGATTTATCTCGAGTTATGATCTTTACATCATTTCATACTGTTTTAGAATATATGGCTGCTTGTTTACAAGACAGCATCCTGAAAAGTATTTGACCATTGAGTGATAGTGTGAGGAGAATTGATGTAACATGATTGTATCAGTGTCTAACCAGATAGTCAAGAGTAGGTATCAGAATGGTACTGGGAAGGAAGAGTTGTAGTAAAACATCTCAAATCTCAGTCTTCTACTTTTGGTTATAGGTTACAGAGTTGGTGTGGTGCGTTGACCAGTGAATGCATAGAGTCAAGAAGGTTAAACTCTGTGACACAAAAGAAGGTATCTGGAAAAGGTACAGTATGCTTTTTGTTTCTTTATGTTTTTGGATAAAGTTGATTTCTTTCAGTCTTGTTGATTCTTTCTAATGTCATCATTCAGCTGTGTGACAGTGAACATGACGGCTGTGGACGGCCTTTCAGACAGCACAGAGGTGGTGGAGATGGAGGATGTCCCAACACAGTTCTTTGTGGAAAAACACTCTTGGGAGGGCCTCCGTGACATTATCCACTGTAGCAGGAAGTACTCGGGCATGATCGCCAACAAGGCTCCCCATGATTTTCAGTTTGTGCAGAAAAAGGATGAGAATGGACCCCATTCCCATCGGTTGTACTACCTCGGTAAGCTGATTCATGCTTAAACAGCCTGCAAGCAGCCTTGATAACACTCTACGCTTAACCTCAGTAATGGTTTTATGCTCTAGGCGGAAAAAAGCATGAATACCATATAATGTAGAAATGTTATATAGCGTAAACAAGCCTGTTTATTTTGTGTTGCCTTTCTTTCTTTCCTGTATGCTCTCCAGGAATGCCTTATGGAAGCAGAGAGAACTCGTTACTTTACTCAGAAATTCCCAAGAAGATCAGGAAAGAGGCCCTCTTAGTTTTGTCATGGAAACAGATGCTAGATCACTTCCAGGTAAACTCCTCCTTTCTTTCTGGTTCTATAGTGACAATACAAAACAGTGTGGTGCAATGCTTTTTGGTCTTTGTTGTTAGGTAGCTGTCCCGTTTAAAATGGAACTGCACTCTCAGCTCTGTGCCTAATAGCAACCACTGCATAATTTTTTGCAACGGCTAAACAAGGGCAAGTCTTTGACGAGATGTCTGCACTGACTGAAACACCAGCACTGAAGTTGTCATATCACTTACTTTACATGTTCTGATCTTACTGCTGTCTTTTTTACTTCTTTTTATTTAAGAGCATGTTTGACTTAAGGGTAATTGAACTTTCCACAAGCACCAGCTGTCAGCCAAACATTCAACTAGTCACTTAATCACAGCTCTCTACTTTATTTTTTTAATGTTTACTTAATAAAACAGTTTGACTAACAAGTTACGACTCTCTTACCCTATACATTTCAGATTAATTTGAACTGTGTTTCATCTAAAAACAAGTAAATCAAGATTCAAAAATTTTCTTTGCAACAACAACACAAAAATGATCTTATTTTGGTAAAATCAGTCACTACATACTTTGTTTGGCCATGGGCTTGTGTTAGGGCTGTCAGCATTAGCACATCAATTGTGAGTAATTAAGGACTATAATTAGTGTATTGTTTTTTCTTCAATTGCATGCTTTTTTGTCCCTTTCAGCACACCTTGGTTAAGCAAACAACATCTTCCAGCAGCCACAGAGATATATAATAAGTCCACCACTGTACCTTAATGTCTCATTTCACCTTAAAAACTCAGACACTTCAGTGGACAGGTCAAAAGCCATCTGCACCTTGCGTCCATTCCATGGCAGAAATTTTACCGCTTTCTGTTACCAAATATTTACCTTTTTCCTGCTCCCTTACTTCCTTTTTCAATTCATAACAAGCTCTTTTACTTGGTTAAGTTCATATTTAAATCTTGAATTAACCCAAAGTTCACCATTGTTTTTTTGTTTTGTTTTTTCAAAATAAGAGCAGCTCTCTATCCAAACAAGAAGTCGATTAACATTTAAGAGAGTACAGCAATAGTAAAGGAAACAAAATGGTTTGAAATAAAAAAAAAAGTGGCATTTCAAAATGTGACTTAAGGTGAAATTAATCGTGATTGACAACAGAAATTCTTGAGGTTAAAGCCAGCTTTAGAATAGTTTGACAGTCCTTGTTTGTGACATAGTTTTAAACTCTGGAAGTCTCCATTTGGTAAATACAATTCTGTGTTGAGATTTGTATGGCATTAAACCACTCATTGTTAAAAACGTCTGTATTTAAAATAACTGATCAAATTTTGCAAAAGAGTGAGCCACTTAAATAAGGTGGTCAACATTTTTGTTCACTATTAGTTAATAACTCAGTATTTTTATTTCACATTACTGAATTCCCACCAAAAATTGTTACCTATATACTTACCAGATTGCAAGGAATTAAGTGTTAGATTCTTCAAATTTCCTGGGGGAGGATCCATGCTTGGGCCTCACTTTATGTAATAAACCAGGGAGGGCAAGCATTTCAGACCCCCTTGCTGGCTACCGTTTCCTACAGGTGGACTACTCTGTTTGTCTATGGAAAGCTGTGGAATAAGCACTCTTCAAAGGGGTGGCAGTGTAGCCATTTTTAGCTGAGATATGTTTTGAAACTCAAAAGATTAAGCAAACATTAACTATAACAATAATATACAGGCTTTGCAAACATTATCTCAAGGGTATGGAATTAGGTGAGTAGGGTTATATTGGATATATTTGACAGATATTTTTCTTAATAACTTACGGACATGGTAAACTAATGTCATATTCTTAAAGTGACATCTCATTTTCTGTTTATTCTCTAAGGCTACGCCGCACCAGGGGGCCTACTCTCGAGAGGAAGAGTTGCTTAGAGAACGTAAACGTCTTGGAGCTTTTGGTATCACTTCCTACGACTACCATGCCCAGACAGGCCTGTTCCTCTTCCAGGCCAGCAACAGCCTCTTCTACTGTCAGGACGGAGGCAACAACGGCTTCATTGTGAGTATACTGCTCTTTGTTTTCTTAAAATCTTTTAGATTATTATATGGTAGAGCCTGGTATAGTCTGCAAGTAAAACAAATAGAATACAATACAGTTATGTGGGGTTTTCTCTGCTTTTATCTTAATTACACTTACTTGTGTCATTACTTGAACATTGAAAAGCTATCTAAAGAAAAGAACAATATAATCAAACACCTGCCAGATAAGCTGAGTCAATGAAGCCGCTTCTTCATAGAAATAGAGTTGTGTGTACTTACATGTGCTTTACTAAGTTGTATGTGAGTTGTGATGGCATTTTTAAAAGGCATTTCTGTCTTCCTGATAATTCTGTTTTCTATGGCTAAAGTATTATAAATGTGTATATGATGTATTTTTACATCGTAGTAGTCCCTTGTTTTCCTGGCACGGTCATGAAATGCAGCTGACAGCTGTGGTAGGGGAGTGAATTTAAAAGAGAATGGTGCTAAAAATAATATTGATCTTTGTGTTTGGTATTGGATACAAATGACAGGGTTGCTATAAATCCTAGCTCTAAAAAACACATGATGTAAAGGTGTGAAAGAGATACCTGGTAGTTTTGTGGGAATCTTCAGACCAAATGTCTTTTCAGTAAGTGTTTTGTAAATTGTTTTGTCCCTTGCTATGAGGTCACTGATCTTGATCGTCTAAGATTATGCTTTTACTATTATTGACTAGTGCATGTTTTTTATAGAGTTCATGCCTACCTGTAGCTTTAATAAGCTACTTTAAGATCATGTGTAAAGGTATTTCTCTTTTCAGTTTCTTCCTTAAGAATACAGGATTACTCCCAATGTGTGACTGAGTCATGTTATACCATGTTTGATTTTGAGGGTAGGGGACATGCGTTGGCCTCATCCCCTTGCTTTTTCAGTAACATGAAATTTCATTGATCAAAATTGACAAAGGGGAAATTCGTAAAAATAAAGACATAGTTGTGTGTATGGCATGAGTTCTAAAAATTGTTGAAAAAAAGAGAGGTATTTATGATTCAGAAAAAATATTTTTATGTGAGAAGCGTTGTTCATCCACAATGAGATATAGGACTACTCTAGAAATAATTTTTTTAGGAAATTTACTTGAATTTTTTTTAGGTTAAAATGTTGTACAGGGAAAAAAACACAGTTTTCGAGTTTATAAAGTCAGAAATGTACAAGAACCAAAACTGAACTAAAACAGCAAGCATGTGCACAACAACTAAAAGTGTTTGTATTTCTGTTTATGGAGTAAGCCTATGTAACAGTTTGAATGTGGAGTTGAAAGAATATGCAAACATATAGTAGTTCAAAAAAGCAGGGAGATGATTTTCATAAGGTACAGGGATAAAGAAGGCCTTTTATTCTCACCTGATGTTTATGGATTATTGATCATGTTCTCTGTTGACATTCAGGTTTTGCCCTAATTATCATTATTATTAGCATTTTTTGTTGTTGGTGGTGTTTGTGTCTTATGGCTGTAAATATCTGCTTCAGTTTTTGGAAACATTGTCTTTTGGTTGTTTAAGCAAGTGCGACTATTTTTTATAAAAAAGGTTTACAGAATGGTAGGTTGACATATCAACACTAAAACTAATTTATAAAATGATATTTGTGTAACTATCGCAAATTTGGATAAATATTTAGATATTTGATTTAAAAATAATAAATGTATGTTTTAAAAACAGAACAGGTCATTTCATATATAGATTTGCATATGAAAATGATTTTCTTTTTACTAAGGGGCATACATAAAATAGCAAATCTCAATTTAGAAATATATTCTGTGAATGATGTATGCCTTGTTGCAATACAAATTATATCAATATGTAGTAAAAGATGTTGGAGTATAGTAAATATGGAGAAGGGGTGGGATTAAAGTGGGTTAGACTTTTTCTCACTCCTTTTTGAATATGTAATGTAATTCAACAAGTGTTCTTGTGTCTTATACATAGCTTAATTCGTTCATTTTGTATATGTCTCTTTGAAGTTATACAATTATTTTGTACTCTTTTCTTTTTTACATGTTCGAAATGATTATTTCAGTCAATCAATGAATCAGTCAAACTTAGATATTTTGAGATTATAAAATTGTCTATTGCATAGAAGAAAAGCATAACGGTTGAAGTTGTTTTCTTGCAGAAGAGCTGCAGTTGAAAGAAAACCATACTATTTACTAGGAGTGAGCAGTGAGGCTGAATTATGATTTTGCCAAGGATTGTTACATTATAATTAATAACTGCACTTAGATCACATATTTCTGTAAATTGGGGCTTCTTACCTCGGTTTCCAGTTTTGTTTCTTGCAAATTTATGACTTTATGAACTTTATGAAGTTTTTAGTTTACAAGGTCAAAATTTGGACTATTTTAAAAGTCTGATTTTTAAAAGAGATAAATTGACGACTTATCTCGGAAGCTTTGAGTTTTTCTCAAAAGATTAACAGATTCTCTTAATTTTTTAATTTTTTTGTAGAGTGGTCTTAATGTGCCTTTCTATTCATCTCATTGTTTCATTGGAAAGAAAACCATTTGAGATTTAAGGAATCTTTCCTTCACTTCCTGGCAGAACAAAGAAAACCTCAGAATGGCTTGTGTTAGCGTACCCTTTGATGTTCATGAAACTGTCTTCATTTAAGTCTATGCTTGCGTTAAACAGGTTTCTCCTTTATCTTTGCATTTGAAAGTTGATTCTCTGTTTGCTTTTGGCTAAGACTGTACTTGTTGGTTTTAGCAGTCTGCTCCTGTCAAGCCAGTGGAGATCAAGACCCAGTGCTCCGGGACCCGGATGGACCCCAAAATCTGCCCCGCGGACCCTGACTTTATAGCCTTCATCAACAATAACGACCTGTGGATAGCTCACATAAAGACAGGAGAGGAAAGGAGACTTACATACTGCCACAAAGGTATGAAGGCGTATAGTTTTATTTGGCTGGTTGATTGGGAAGATTTACCTGCTTGGATATCCACAGAGTGCCTTACTGTAGAGGTTAAATTAAGTTTTTTAAACCAATATACAATGAAGATGCACTTTATATCTTAAAAAGGGGCGTATGGACTAGATTATTTGTGTATTTTGCACCTCTTCAGTAACCTTGCATGGATGGGTGCTTTTGCTCCCTTCTATTAATTTGTTTTCCAGGTGTGGACAGTATAAAGGAGGACCCTAAGTCTGCAGGTGTAGCAACATTTGTCATCCAAGAGGAGTTTGACCGATTTACGGGTTACTGGTGGAGTCCTTCAGCAGTGGAAGGTCAGCAGTTGTTAGATTAAAAATGTAAATCCTTCACATACTTCAGGATCAAAAATGACTTGACAGCAGCAGTTCTACCTGGTATTTACACTTAGCTATTATAAGAGATGGGTGTAAAATTACATGGCTGTATTTTCTGTTTATGCTGGCCTCATGGAAAAGTTTTTCTTCCCTTTCAGACCCTAACGGAGGTAAAACGGTATACCTGCTGTATGAAGAGGTGGATGAGACAGAAGTAGAGATTATTCATGTTCCATCTCCAGCACTGGAGGAGCGGAAAGCAGACGCATACAGATATCCTCGCACAGGCAAGTGTTGCTCTACACACTAAACACACACACAGACAGGTTTGGAGCAGGTAATCCTTTTACACCTAACTTTAATCTTTAATCACAGGTAGTAAAAACCCCCAGGCTACCCTTAAACTGGCAGAGATCAAAATAGATCATCAAGGAAGAGTGAGTCTTTCACTATTGCTCATGTTTTTTTTTTAATTCTCTCAGAATTTTATTTCAATTTCCTGATTTTATTTTTTATGCATCCACTTTTAGATCGTCAGCACGCAAGATAAAGAACTGGCTGTTCCCTTCAACTCCTTGTTTCCCGGGACAGAGTATATCGCCAGAGTAGGATGGACGAGTGACGGGAAGTAGTGAGTATACATGTTGAAAACTTTGATTCTGTTTACTCAGTGACTCAAAATAAACAACCAGAATGTAAACAGCCTGGTAACAGGAATAATGATTGCTAAGGAGCCTGATTAGTTTCCAAAGTAGGATTCACAAATACAGTTTTGGATTTGTATATGAACGACTCTTCAAAAAAATTGTTTTGGGTGCACACACACAAAAAAGATTCTCAAATGCATTTCTGATGCTGCTATAAATACTGTATGTATTATTTTTGAATGTTATTGTAAGTGATTTGCTGAAAGTAAGAAGACCCTTTATTGGCTAGAGATGAGTCTTGTTGAAAGAAATTCATATGTTGATCCAAGCCATGACAACGGACTCAATTCCACAAGCCCCAAATAATTCATAAATACAAGCTACATGGTTTTTATACAAATGTTATGACCTCCAAATATGCTTTTGATGAAAAATATAGGTATTTGTGGATTTCCATTACACATACTAAAAAACAAAAACTATCTGTGTCGATCCATTATCAAAACCACTTATCCTGTGCAGGGCCTGGTTGCTTGTCTGTTATAGGACTGACTTAGTTATGGGTGATGTAGAATCAACAGTTATCCTAACATGCATGTCTTTTGATTGTGAGAGGAAGTCAAAGTACCTGGAGTGGGATATAGGAAGAACCAAAAAAAAAATCCACACAGAAAGCTCCTTACAGGGTTCTTCTTGCTGTGAGGCAACAGTGCTTACCACTGCATTCAGCCCAACTGTGAATCAGAGATACATTTATTTGCATTTACATCAAACAGGGGTTACACAACTGTAGATCTTGATCAGTTGGTAAATATTTGTGACATTTCAAATAGGTCTTTAATATTAGGTGTGCTTTAGGTTTGACTTTAACTGATTCTCCTTTGAACTCCTTTGGTTTTTAGTATGAGCCTAGATAGTCAGACTGTTGGAACTGTGTTTTATAGCAGGCATTGTTTCAGTCTCTAACTGGTATGAAAGTTTAAATTTTCATAAGTTTTGAATTATGCTTAATAAGTTATTAAAAGGAAATGTGACTTTTATCATTTATAAAAGGTTTCAGTGCAGCCATTACTTGAAAAAAATCTTGAGTTTCAATCAACACATACATGAAAACCTGATATAAGAAAAGGATTAAAAAAGAAATCATAGGAATATTTATTTTATTCTCTACCCCTTATCTCTTTGATAGAACAAATACTGGTTTATATGTAAGTAAAGTGATTTCTTTATCAGTTGAAAAGTAGCCTAAACATTGGTTATTTCTTTCAGTGTATTTAGGCAGGTACATCTAGCTTTCGCTGTTATCATCTCAAAACTCTGAGTGTGCACACAACAACTAAAAATTTTTGTATTTCTGTTTGTGGAGTGAAAATATGGAGCTGTTTGAAGGGATGTCCAAACATAAAACAGTTTAAAAAGCAGTATAAAGATATGTAATCTTCTCAAGATTCATGAATGTAGAGGGTGTTTGACTATCATCAGTTTTAGCTCTCTTTATATGAGTATAAACCATAACTTACAGAAATCCGGGTCTATTATATGGCGTAAAGGTGCTATATGTATAATGGCATATTGTAATCTACATGAACCGTATATCAAAAGGTCCATGTACAGTCTAAATAAGTGTACATTTGGCTAGATACATGCATATTTATTTTGATAAAGAAAAAAAAATAGATCAGACTTTGATGATAAAAAAGCGTTAACTTTTGATACTGTATTAATAATTGCATCTGTTTGTATCAATGAGGAAGCAAATGTTTAACTATTACTAAATTTTGGAGAAGGGTTGGGATTAAATAAGTTCATAGTTCTTTGCACTCCTTTTCAAATGTGTAACCCAAAACATTAAGTGTTGGTGTTTTTCTTCTATTTCATGTTTTTTATGTTTACTATATCAATATTATTTTGCTTTTAACTTTATTTTTATTTTCATTTTTTTCCATGACTAGCTCTCGCGCTGTGACTATCACTATCATAGAGGATCTTTAGTTGGAAAAGGACATTGACCACTGATACAGAAGAACAAAAATTTTGTAGGCATTAAAAACATTCTTTTTAAAGAGAGTCATTTAAATATAAACACTAATATATCAGTGAATCCTGTTGTGTGCATTTATTTGTCTGATACTGGTCATGCTCCACTGATTCCGGACAAGAGGTGACATGGATCCTATTCTCATAAGGACTCTTTTTACATTTCCTTTTTTTTTTTTAAATGGTACAGTTACCTTCATGATGAGGTTGTCTCTGTTTTCAAGCAAACTTTAACGTCTTATCCGCTTTGTCTCCCCCTAGTGGCTGGGCAGTGCTCTTGGACCGAAGTCAAAGAAAACTACAGCTGGTCTTGCTTCCTCCAGCTCTCTTTGTCCCAGTTACAGATGACTCTGATCAGAGGCAGGAGAGTCTAGAGGCTATGCCTCATAACACTCAGCCACACATTATCTATGAGGAGACCACAGACGTCTGGATAAATGTAGGCTTTGCTACACTGTAATAAATCCAATGTAAAGAATCACCACCTACTCTGTTTTAAATTCACAGATAATAACAAAGACTTTCCTCTATTTCAGGTACATGATATATTTTATCCATTTATTCAAATGACAGAAGATGAGTTTACTTTCATTTGGGTAAACGAGTCTAAAACAGGTTTCAGCCATCTGTATAAAATCACATCACTGTTACAACCTGGCTGCTATCGTTGGACAGAAGACTACCACCACACAGAGGGTACGAGGAAGAGAGGACTCTTCATTATCTCGACAAATGATCTCTTAATCAC
This sequence comes from Cheilinus undulatus, assembly GCF_018320785.1. Taxonomy (NCBI): domain Eukaryota; kingdom Metazoa; phylum Chordata; class Actinopteri; order Labriformes; family Labridae; genus Cheilinus; species Cheilinus undulatus. The sequence goes on from NC_054877.1 coordinate 31,890,523, forward strand.
AGTTTACGTCAGAGTGTTTGGTATGTCAAGGATCATGTTGATTCTGTTATCTGTTTTCTGCAGGAGACTTTAAATGTGCAATCAAGGAGGAGGTTACATTGACCACTGGGGAATGGGAAGTGCTGGCAAGACATGGTTCCAAGGTTAGACAAAGACTATTAGCTTTAATCTGTAAATGCATACTTATAAAAGATGCACAGGTGTCTACAAGTGGATTAAAAATCTTGACATTTATAAGTATTTTGTTTTGTTGACTGTTTGCTTCATTTCATAGACAATGAAAAAGAATGGCCTCTGATATAATTAAAGTTTGTTTACTTCTACATCCAGAACCAAAGAACAGAAAATACAGTGTTGCCAAAACCAAGACTCCATCTGAATCTGAGCAAAGTTTTATGAGCAGATTGAGTGTATTTGACGACCAATTCTAGCATGAAAATGTTCTCTTTTTGTCCCAGTTAATAAAATGGTCCTTGATCATTCCCCACGTATTTGCTTCATACCAGTTAATTTTGTTGTAACATGATAACACTGACAGTGTTGCATGCTCTGCAGAGTAACACTCTCATGACATCTCCTCTCATAAATGCTCCAGTTGTGTGGTATCCCTGATGTTTGCTGTTGCCTGTAAAAGCTTTTAACGACACCTGGTTGTGCCAAAGTAATCCTGCACCACATGGCTATGAATCGTTTCAATATGTCACATCATTAACGCCAAGCCTCTGCCAGATACAAAACTGGAGTCACAAATGGATAATGAAATCAATCGTCATAACTCCTTGCATTTTTATGCCCCACTCTCCCTGCTGTTCATTTTCCCTTCATGTTTTTTTGTCTCCCCCTCACTAGATCTGGGTGAATGAGTCAACAAAGCTGGTGTACTTCCAGGGCACTAGAGACACTCCTCTGGAGCACCACCTCTACGTGGTCAGCTATGATTCACCTGGAGATGTGGTCAGACTAACCAAGCCTGGCTTCTCTCATAGCTGCTCTGTTAGTCAGGTACAACACCCATTTATCTTCCAGTGCAAAATGTAGCAAGCAAATGTCTAAGTCAGTGCATAGACGGTGCCTGTAAAAGATATTTAAGAACTTGGATGTTTTGCCATTTTATTAATTTTAGAAATCAATCATGGTCAATATGATTTAGCTTTTTGACCAAAAAATTACGTAAAAACAGATTGAAAACAGATTTCTAAAAAGTAATGTCCATCAAATAAAAATATGTAAAGTAAGATAAGTGATTGCCTAAATATCTCCCCTTTAAAGGGACTGAGCTAATTCACCAGAGGTCCAGCCAGCTGGTGCTAGTAGTCTCACAGTAAGTAAAATGGGGATCACCTGAGTACAGTGAATGTGTTTCAAGTGATGAAGTATAAAGACACCTGTGTGTTAAATGTCCAGTCACTGGTTAATCAGTATTCCTGACTAACATTACACCATGAAGGCAAAAGAACACTCCAAGCAACTCAGAGAAAAGTTTATTAAGGAATCTACGTCAGTGGCTGGGTATTAAAAAAAAAAAACCCAAGGCACTGGAAATCCACTGGAACTCAGATAAATCCATCATTAATAATTAGAAGGAATATGGCACGTGTGTAAATCTGCCTAGAGCAGCTGTTCTCAACAAGCAGAGGGACCATGCAAGAAGAAGGCTAATTAGAGAAGCCGCCAAGCCACCTATCACCAGTCAAAGCTTTATGTGAGAGTAGAAAAGAGAAAACCACTGTTGAAGTAAACTCATTGAATCTCCACTAGAATTCACCAAAAGGCGCATGGCAGACTCCGTGGTCAAGTGAAAGAAAGTTCTGTAGCCCAATTCGACCAAAATGGTGCTTTTTGGCCATAAGACAAGACGCTATGTTTGGTGGACACAAAAAACACTGCATATTGCCACAAACACAACATCCCCACTGTGAAGCATGGTGGCGGCAGCATCATGCTGTGAGGATGCTTCTCAGCAGCCGGCCCCAGAAGGCTTGTAAAGGTGGGGTAAAATTAATGTGTCAAAATATAGGAAAATCCTGGAGGACAATCTTCTTCAATCTGCAAGAGGTCTATGGCTTGGTAGTAGATTTATCTCCCAGCAATACAATGACTCAAAGCACACAGTTAAAGCAACACACTGGGAGTGGCCCAGTCAAAACACAGACCTTCACAGTCCAATAGAGAGTTTGTGGCTGGACAAGAAAGGGGTTGTTCACACCCGATCGCTGTGCAATCATGACAGAGCTTGAGCAGTTTTGAAAAGAATGGAGTAAAACTGCAGCGTCCAGACTGAGATCTGTCCACACAGACTATTGACCATGACTGGTTAATATAATCAATATAAGGGTAAACATCCAAGGGGGTGAATATTTGTACTGTATCGGGGAGCTATCAAAACAAGGTATGGCTTGGTTGGATGGGCTTAAGTTCAATGGATACTGTAGTGATGCACAATATTGGATTTTTGCTGATATCTGATATGCAGATATTTGTTTCTTTGTTCATATTTAAACTTCAAAGAGTGTGTTCAAGTCTTAAGTTTGAGGTCTGAGCTTACATATTTAAATATCAGTATTGGCTATAAGGAATTTCAAACTTCAGTCCATAGAAAACACTTCAAATTTTAAATAATGAGAATCAACAAAAACAATCCTTAGGCTGATGAAGATTTGTTGGTCCAGCCTAAAAGGCCACCAACTTATGGGCAGATATTAACAGCCAGCACAGGGTGATATTCACAGCAAGTACATTGGTTGCAAATATTGTTGTCAGTACTTTAGAAAATATAATCTTGTGTCTTTAATTCTGTCCCTCTGCAGAACTTTGACTTCTTTGTCAGCCACTACAGCAACGTGAGTACACCTCCGTGTGTTCACGTCTACAAACTGAGCAGCTCAGAAGCTGATCCACTACACATGGTGCCTGAGTTCTGGGCCAGCATGATGGAATCACCAGGTAAACTGAACAGGAGCCGCCACAAGCTACAGTTATATGAAATATGATTTATTTCATATGCAGAGTTTTACGTATGTGGTTTTTTCAGCTCTCCAAGTATTTCTTAGAGAGCTGTCTGGCCAAGAGTGAAGGTTGTCCAGCTATCTGAGGTTTTATTTTTGGAACAATCAATAGAGCTGCATCTGTAGGGGAAAGTTGAGGTCTGGATTTGATTAAATCAAGGACGGTCAGTTCGATCTTCAACGGCGTCCTCCAGACAATCATGACGGCAATCAGATAAAGTGGTGCTGAGGCGCTTAGCATCAGTGTTGATGGTTGTTTATGATTCATTAAAAGTGCAGGGAATGAGATGGCCCCTCTTCTTTTTATTTGTGACCCCTCTCAGTGATGCTGAAGCAGAACCACTCATATAGCAAGGCTAAGAGCGCTGATTTTGCAACTACAGTTTTTCTCCAGTAGATGGCATTTGGCAAAAATAAATAAATAAATAAATAAATACTGATGTGCCCTGTAGATATACAACAAAACAGTGAAGTTTGTGTGTTACCAGCTGCCCCTGCATCACCAGCTGTGTTAGACAAACAATTAAATAGTGTGTATTTAAGGATAGAGCGCTGTTTGACAAGAGTCTGTGTGGATCAGTCAACACCAGACTGTGAGATAATGCTTCAACTTAAAGTTGCTGATTGTTGTCAGTTAACTGCATGGTAATTGCAGACATGGTGATGGAGGATGAAAACAGTTGAAATTATTGTAGAATCTTTTTTATTTTTTTAACCATAATTCTAGAGTTAAGCCCAGTTTTTAAAAAAATACAAGTTATGGTAATTTTTATAGTTATTTTTATTGTTTATAATGAATTTATAAACTGCTTTTGAAATGCAAACTGTTGTTTTCCATGCCAGTGAAGCTTGTTGAATTGAATTGAAATGGATGGAAACAGGCTTTTAGAGCAGATCTCTGTGTCACGTAGAGGAGCTTATTTCTGCTTTCAGTGAATATCTACTCAGGGATTTCTTGGCAGTAATTTATTATATATATATATATATATATATATATATATATACATATTGTTAATATTACTTAATATTACTTTAACTCAATCTGTTTTAAGATTTGTAAATACATTAAATACAACCCTCTATTCAGGTGAAGGTCAACTAGAAGATGAGCCACAATCTCCAACAGCTTTGTGACATGCTCAAGAATCAGCAAATAAATAATCAACCAATCATAAATTTCCTTACTTTTTATGAAGTTTATATCCATTCCATCATATACATATGCTTATTGACCACATGTGCTGATATTTCTTTCAGGTTGCCCAGGAGATTACAATCCGCCAGAGATTTTTGATTTTCCAGGGAAGTCTGGCTTCCAGCTTTATGGGATGGTTTACAAGCCTCACAACTTGCAGCCTAACAGGAAACACCCAACTGTTCTCTTTGTGTACGGAGGTCCACAGGTGCATCCATTTATTCATTCTAACATTGGTCTGATGTTGCTGTAAACAGCATCACTGTGTGAATTAAAAAAACACATGAAAGGCATTGGTTTGTATGTGTCTGTTGACATGCAGGTGCAGCTGGTTAACAACTCCTTCAAGGGGATGAAGTACCTCCGCCTGAACACGCTGGCCTCTCTAGGCTACGCAGTGGTCGTGATTGATGGGAGGGGCTCCTGTCAGAGAGGCCTTGAATTTGAAGGAGCACTGAAAAACAAAATGGTTAGAAAAATATTACTTTTGAAATTAAACTGATACACAATTGCAAGATGAAAAAATACCTTTTTTTGTTTCGTCCCTGTAGGGTCAAGTGGAGATTGAAGACCAGGTGGAGGGGTTGCAGTATGTGGCAGAAAAGTTCAACTTTGTGGACCTGAGCCGTGTTGCCATTCATGGCTGGTCATACGGTGGTTTCCTCTCGCTCATGGGCCTCATTCAGCGACCCAATGTCTTCAAGGTTAGAAAACTTCTTCGTCCTTCAGCCTTTGTCATCTTCTTTACCATACACACTTTCTATCAGTAAGCCTTCTCTGCAGTCCACTTCAGTAATACAAATATGAAGAATCCCGTCTTCATATCTTGATATAAACTTAAAACCAATTAAATTCTGTTCATGAAACCTTGGGACTTCAGATTTCTCTGCAGTGTAGTTGCCTCTTAAATCCACAAGGGGTCTATGTGGTTCAATGTGTTGGCTTATAGCCTCCAGTCAGTGAGTGTATCAGCATGAACATCAACCTGCCTGAGGCTTTCAAGGTTAATTTTGCATATATTTACAATGGAGTTTAAACAGCTGAGCCAAGACAGCAGATTATTTTACCCCGTCTAACTGTACTGTGCTTTTCTTCCAGTTGGCTATTGCAGGCGCCCCTGTGACTGTGTGGATGGCTTACGACACCGGCTACACAGAGCGTTACATGGACGTGCCTGAGAACAACCAGCAGGGCTACGAGGAAGGCTCAGTGGCACTGCATGTGGACAAGCTGCCCAGCGAGTCAGTACACACACATGTATAAGCAAACTACAAAAGATCTCAGATTTGACTTATACTTGTATAACCTTACGACGTAGCAATGAAATATTATAGATATTTGTACATGTTTGATCATGAACAGGGAGTGTTTTACGACCATTTTCTATATTCTTGAAAAGTCAGTCTTACATGTTTGAACCAAAGAAGATTTCAAAGCTTGGAGCAATCCCTAAGCTTTTAAAATCTGCAAAGTTAGAATTAGGGTTTGAGGTGGCAGGGTAAGTCGGGCTTTATTGTTTTGGAGTGAGGACACCCTGAGGGCCTGACAGAGTGCCTGTTAGAACACTGCTCTTGGATAGTCATGTCAAATCACTCAATATCTAAATATCTGAAGGTCTTGAAAATATAAAGGGGAGATCTTTCACTATCTGGGAATGTTTTGTTCCAAGATTTGCTCTGTATGGAAACATTTTACTGTCGTATATCTTTTCATTAAGTTACCATTTATTTTATTTCAGGCCCAACCGTTTGCTAATTCTTCATGGATTTCTAGATGAGAATGTGCACTTTTTCCACACCAATTTCCTAGTGTCGCAGATAATCCGTGCTGGAAAGCCCTACCAGCTTCAGGTAAGCATCGCAAAAGCATTGGCATAAAGCTAAGGCAAAGTTCTGCACACAAGATTGGCATACTTCGTGCAATTTTTCTGACTTAAAAGTTTGGTAGGGTTGTCACAGTGACAGATTTTAAATTTAGATGTGACTCTTGTAAAGTCAGATGATTATGGTGTTTGTTTTAATACCATGGCAGCAGATAATTAAATCAAGGCATCCAATGTTAGGTCATTTAATGTTTTTAGCTCCCAAAAATGCAAGCACTCTTGCAACTCTCTCATACTGTACAAATTAAACATACACATACGATACATTAGCAACCTTTCGGGTTTTAGAGTCCCTGTAAAGTGAAATCCAAACATGTCTTGGCACACCAGATATGCTAGAATAAGGTTGCTGTAAACATGTGAAAACACTGAGATCTACTTGTAACTGAATTTTGGATTTAAACCGTAAGAAATTTGTTCACCTCTTTCCTCGCTTGGTGTTATTTAAACAGGGCAAAAATCTGAGCCCATGACAACACCAGTCTTGATGGATCCCTAATGCTACAATGATATAAAATCACCAACCAGTTCATGTCAGTGCACTCTGTTGTTAGCCAATGTCACTTCCTGTATTGACAGCTAGCCAGCTACATGCTGTGTTTTTGTTCATTGTGAGGTAAATTTCTAAAACATCATCCATGGTGGACTATGGGTCATTGAAACATCATATCAGAGGCATTTGTGCCAGAAAACAGTAAATTTAATCCCCAACTTTTGTCTCTGCTCTGGCACAGAGCTAGGCAGCTGCGCTCTGATCAGAAGCATTTCTAAAGATTTTAGAGGATCATATTTTTCCCGAGTGGGTGTGGCTTCAGCTCATCCAGCTGACACGCACACACCATCCTAGAATAGATTTTACTACCTAATTTTTTATGTTTTTGAAGTTTACTTTTATAAACTCAGAGATTATTTTCATGACTAAAATTTGGCCTGGTGGTTCATAACACTGGCCCATCGTACAATAAACCTGAAACATTTTTTTAATCACTTTACAGGGACTTTAAGACTGTGAGCTTTATTCTAATTTGCTGCAGTTTTTCATATTAAAGGACAATATGCTTTTTTAATATTTTGAAATACTACATTGTATCATATCCTCCTGGTGATCTCTTTATTTCAAGATCCAATCAGTCAATAAACCTTAATTTGAAGTGGAGATATAATTGAAGGGGCAACCCCTATATATATGTAGCTTGTGGCGGCTCCCGTTCATGTTTAGTCAATTACAGCGGAAATCCAGAGAATACAAAGTATTTAAAAACCAGTGAAATCTACTAAAGGAAATTAGAATAATCAAACAAGCAACATATATTGAGGATAACATCTAAATAAGTAAGAAAATAAAATGCAATTAATAAAATTAAAACAAAAAATGTATTAAGATCCTTTTTAAAAGTTCAAATATTAAAATGGCAAATATTAATATAACAGGTACACTTGCATAAAACAATTACAGAGGGTTGAAGGTTTTAAATTCAATTTCTAAAAAGCCCAGAAGGTAAAAGTTTATTGATGTTAAGCAGCTGCTGTAACGTGTTCCACTAGTCAGGAGCAGAATAGGAAAAGGAAGTCTTTCCCTGTTCTGACCTGACTCATGGAACATGAGGTCTAAAGGAAGAGAGCAGATCAGTTAGTTTCGAAAGATACATATTTAATGAATCACACACAGATCTTTTAAAAGCTGATAAACCATGATACGTACTTGCAGTATCTCTCAGTGTGTAACATTGTTGCTTTGTTTTGATCTTTTAGGTATACCCCAACGAGCGACACAGTATTCGCTGCCCTGAGTCTGGAGAGCACTACGAGATAATGCTGCTGCACTTTTTACAACAATACCTCTAAAAATTAGACAACAGGGGAGAAGAGAAGTCTAGTTTTCCCTCTGTCCTCCTTTACCCTTCTAGCTCACCACCCATCTGTACTCTTCCTGACCTCCCCGTCCTCAGATGTTCACTGCGTCATCGAGACTATCAGACACAGCAGCCACTGTCTCTTACAAACTTGTCGTGTAACCTCCTTACTATACTCTTTCTGCTCTCTGTCTCTTGTTCTGTTACTCCTTTCACTCGCTCTGTCTCTCACGCCCCTCTACTCTGTATACAGTCTGGGGTTTGGGTTACCAGCAAAGATTTGCTGTCTCACCCTGAAAGCTGAACAAAGACAAGGACATAAGGAGAAAAATGTGCAGGCTGTGTCACATTGCCTCATTGCTCACCCGTGTCCTCATCTGATGTTTTTCTTTATTTTTTGCCAAATGCTAACTGTGTTGTTTGCCCTCTGTTCCACCTGTTTTATTTACCTGGGTCAGCAGTATGGACAGGGTTACAGTATACAGATATGAAATAGAATCTATACGCATGTTTGCAGACATGAGCTCCTAAACTATACACACATATGAATAATGCAGTTTGTGTCATAGCACTAACACAGACTTACAATATCACTCATACGGTGGGTCTGTAACTTGCAGTTTGTGCAACAATGAAAGGAGGAGGAAAGCTGTGACTCTTCCTCTGTCCACTTGATTTAAGTGTTGTTTAAATAAAACATTTTATGAATTTTTATTATTTTTTAATGAGCGCTGACAGAAGGGCCTCGATATTTTTGCGAGTTTTCCTCCCCTCACATTACATTGCTCGGGATGTCTGCTTGCCTTCTTGACACATAATTTATATTTGCCAAAGTACCTCTTGACTCTTGATCATGCTGGTATTTCCTTTTGTACTGCAATAAAGACAACAGGAGGGTGAGCACTGGAGTCTTACAACAGCTTTGTACCACCGGAATACAATTTGTACATGATAATGAATAAATGTATGAATCAATCACATGCTCTCTTTTACTGCTGTCCTCACATTCATATGCTGTTCTGCTCCATATCCTGCAGGATACAATCAACCTATAGGAAAAGCTCATTCTCAAATGGCTTTCTCACATTGATATTCCACTCAAACCCTTCATTTTACACGTTGATATATGTCTTGCTCATCGCAGCTCCGCACAATTGAGTTAGAAACCTCTTATAAATCCCTCTGCCTTCAATAATGAACGGCACCCTATCTGTTATATTCTACATATCCATGACATTATTTCTCCTTGTTCAAACTTTAGATTCATTTACAAGAATTTCAACTAAAGATATTCCCATTTGAATTCTTTAAGCTAGCACTGTCATTTCAGCTATCTAGAATGTCAATCTACATCGCTTTTTATTCATACAGTTTTTTGACTTTAAACTTTTATGTGAGGGGAGAGGGGCTGGACTGATGGGCGGAAGGGTAGCCCGGGATTTGACAACCTGTTATCTTCGAGGTCGGGGGATTTACTTGGCTTGGAAAGGCTGAGCCTTTAGAAAAAAAACCTGCCAGTGAGAATAAACGTGAATTTGCTTTTCTGTGTTTTTCTCTAATGTGAAGTACTGAGTGCTTATGACTGTATGTCTGTGTGTGTGCTGCAGGCAGGGTGTGCAGGCCAAATAAACACTTGACATATCCACTTCGCCTGTCACATCCTGACTAGTGTGCTCTCTTAACGGTAAACATCCCAATCATTGGCAGTCAAGCGCTGCTTTTGAAGGTACAGCTAGCACCAAGTGCTAATTTGAGCTAACAAAATGGCAAAAACATAAAAACATCCGTGACCCAGGAGTCATCAACAGCAGTGGTTGACACCGGAATGACAGCTGCTGCACCTGGGTTACCGGACACCTGCACAGTGGAGTGATGAGGCGGGAGCCGGCTAGCAACATCAGTGAGCAGGCTACTAGCCCTGGGTATACCATATATATCTATATCTATATCTATATATATATATATATATATAGATATATATATATAAATCTGTATTGTTATTGAGCTGCGGTGATAGCTATCTTGGCTCTGTCTCTCAATGTCAAATTAAAGCGCTGCACATGACAATATTAAGGTACGAATGTTTTAGTTATTTATTTGGCCGTGTGCCTCGAAATAAGTACTTAATTTCCACTTTTTATCATCATTTTGGATTTATTTATAGTTTTATTAGGAGACGGAACAAATTGTCAGCAGGTCACTCAGTGACGCCTGACGATTTTTTTTTTTTTTTTTACATGGCATGAACTGTGCAGTCCTGTGGTTTTAGATTTTTCCGTCTCGGCACATGACTGTAAGTCCCACGCCTACTAACGTGGGCATTGGTGCTGTTTATTGTGAAATAAATCTGAATCATATTTGTGTGTTTGTGGGCCAGTGTGTGTTTGTCAGGCGCACAGTGTCCATAGTGAATCCAAGCAGAGGAGATGGTTCGGTTGACAGTTATCATAACCATCATCACATTGTCCTCTCTGACGAATGCACCAGCTGATTTTTATGCCCTGGAAGTTAACACAGACCTAAAGTTACACTCTAAATACCAGCTAGACTTGAGCTCTTTTTTACGCCATGGTGTAACTTTAAAACCTGGGAGGAGTGACAGTTTAAACGTTGGACTTAACTAATGTAATATGAGCAGCAAACCCATAGCAATTACCTTACAATCTCAGTACCTCTCTCTCAGTGTTATGTAGCCTATCAGAATCATCCATTTAAAGAAAACAGTGAAATACTATTTAGTAAATAAACGTGTGGAGCTAATCTGATTAAGAAGACTTTAAAACAGGGCAAGCACGGGAGGTGTTTTAAACCCTGTGAAAGATACATTAACATGTATCTGACAACATCATGATGTTTATTTTAACTGTTTCCTTTTTTTCTGACTCTGTACCTGTATCTTCTGACCAGGGCTGCCCATAAGGGGGGCCCATGGAGGTCAGCAAAATCATTGTCCGTTGTTAATTTAGGCTGTAATAACCACTTTTAACCTGAATAATAACCACTCTTATCAAAGCAACAAACACTTTTTTAACACTTTTTTAATTTATTTATGCTGTAGTTAATAGCCCACTTCAAAATGTAAAGCCCTTTTCTGACTACAGAGCAGCCCGGGTTCAAGTTCAGCCTGTGACTTGTTTCTGACATGTCTCTCACCCATCCTCTCAGTCTCCTGTCCTCCTCTATAAATAAAGGCATAAAATGCCCGAGTAGATACCTTGAAAAAAAGTGGCAAAATGCATTTAAAGTGGCAAAATGGGCTAAAAAAATTGTGAAATGCAGTGAGATTGGCAAAAATTGGCACAGAACTTGGTTAAAATGGGTGAAAGGGTTGAAAAAATGGGAAAATGGGTTACAAATGGCAAAAAAAAAGTGTGGGTGAAAAATGTGTGAAAAAGCGATGAAAAGGTGTAGAGCTTTTCATCTAAAAGAGCTTTTTAAAAGTTTGTCATATTGGACAAACTTGTCTTTAATTCATAAGACGAGAATGAAATAATTGGTTATGTTATTTTTTTTGCATAATAATCATTGAAATTTAAAAGAAAGAAAGGTTTGTTTACTAATTAGTCAATGACTTTGTTTTACAGGTAACAGATGCTGTCCCCAGTGCATCCAAGGAACCTGCTGTGTGACCCAGGCACTTACTTTCACCCTCATTACTGATACCTTGAAGACAGAGGTCATTCCAGAGCTCTCTCTCATCAGATCAACCGTTACAGACTGAGATCCTGAACTGTTTGTCAGACCTGGGAGGATCAGTATGGATAAAGCCTGCAGAGGAAGCAGAAAGTGGTGCAATGAGAAATTAGAGCCGACACCTAGAAGCTCCTGAAGTTTGCTTCCAGGTAATGCAATTAAGCTTCTTTAACCTTAAAGATACATGATGTGTCACGTGTGGCTCAATAGTGTAGTTCTACTGTATGTTTGTGCTCATGGGGGGTCATCAGTGACTGTTGCTGTATTTAGAGGATATTTGTTTGACTGGTTAAAATAGAGCACTAAGTTTTCTCAAGAAATAAGCTTAAAATCAAATCAGATTTGACTGTAATGAATAAATGAAAACAAAAGTGATACAAAAGTACAATTAAATAATAAATTTTGTAAATGCAACATTTGTCCATTTTAGGCAAATCATTTAGCATTTACTATTCTAATATGTATCATAAAACAAAGCCCTGCTTGTCATGACCATAGTTGGGGCAATTATTCCACAATATTTTATTTCATTTGTGGATTACATGGAAGAATGTATTGAAAATTTACACTATAGTTTACTGCTCTTAGTTTTGTAGTGTACTTATGGACTTATAGCTCAAGGCCTCCCATAAGGGTGGATAAAGGGGAGAGCTTTCTGGGGCCCGGCCGAATTAGCAGAAGTGATAAACATGGGCAAAAAGTGGCAAAAATTGACAAAAACAGCAAAAATGGATTAAACCTGTCAAAACAGTGGAAAAATGGGATAAAAATGGCAAGAAATGAGTGTAAAGTGTCCAAACGGTGGCAAAAATGGGCACCAAATGGCAAAACAGCAGCAAAAATGTGGCATTAAAGGGAAAAACACCCAGAAAAAATAGGTGAAAAGTAGCAGAAAAGGGCAAAAAACATAAAAATGGGTTAAAAATGGCTTTCAAGTGGCAAAAACCACTTGAAAGTGGCAAACAATGGCATTAAGTAGTAAAAAAAAGTGGCATAAAAAGGCAGCTAACAGCTAAATGGGTTAAATGTGGCAAAAAGAAGTTGACAAAATTGACAAAATTGTGTTGTAAAGGGATTAAAAAGTTGCACAAAGAAATAATTTCAACATCAGAACCCAATAAAAGCTTGGCAGACTTTTCAGCTCCATAATGAGGTAACTGTTAGCCAGGATGCTAGCACTAGTGCTGCTGATCCAACACACATTTATTGATATCTCTAATAAATCACAGGGAGGGCCCATTCACTGGATTTTTTCAGGGGCCCAGCCTGTTCTGTGGACAGGCCTGTTATAGCTGCACAAAACACAGACCACAATAGGCAGTATTAGTTTGAATCATTTATTGGCTCATTATGGCCAAAAAAAGGTTATTCTCTCTTAAAAAACAGATTTACAATATCACAACAAAGACAATATAAATTACAAACAAGAAGCACCAGAAATATATATATATATTTATATATATGTATACTTTGATTCTTTACAGCTTTTAAATAAGAAAAGGGAACATCTACAAGAACAAAGTCTCAAGTCACAGGGATGACAGATAATGCCACGACAAAACAGTAACAGTTATATTTTAGAAAAGACAAATGAGTCCTTCATACAGTATGTACAAAACCATGTCTCGCACCTTTAAGAAAGTCAATGTGACTTAAAATCATCAAATTCTCCACAGGAAGTGAAAGTCAGTGAAGAAAAAGCTGAACTGAATTCAAAGTTGCTGTCAGAAATTGTGGAGTACAAAAGGCTGAAATGGTCTTCAGTGCTGTGTGAACTAATTTCTAACACCAGTCTTAACACTGTTTCTCCATCATAATCCTACTCTACAGTGATTTGTAACTTTACATAATGCCTTTGAACACTAATCTCAACATGTTCATGTGGAAAATTACTCTTTGTTTTAATTAAGTCGCCATTTGGTCCGCACCATTGGGTTTAAAAGGCCTGCTTAATCTGCCTTTATTTCTCTCCTACATGCATCCTCTCATGAGCTATTCATAAGCTGCTTTTTGAGCTCAGATTGCTCTATTTTTTTGCTACAAACCCACAACAGCCCACACATCAAATGTCTGTTATGAGTGTTGACACATTGTGGTTTACAGCATGTTGGACATGCTGGGACTCGCCCTGTGATGCTCTCCTGACTATGAGCCCCCTGCTTCACGCAACAGAAGGAATCAACTTGAAAGTGTTTACAAGCTTCTACTGTCTCTTTTTCCATCTGTACATGCAGGGGAGGAATCTGCTCATCTCTCAAAGGAACAGAGAAACGAAAACCTGGAACACAGAGTATGTGAGTTCCTTTTTGAGGGCTTTGGCTCTGGTGTGAGGTCTTCCTCGCATGGCGTCAAACAGGGGAAATTAAAACCTCTACCTCATCAACTAAGAACCAAGAAAAGAAAGAATAGTCCAAAATCTACTTCTTTCTCCCTCTCTCTCCTTGTTTTCTTTCAGTCTCTCTCTATTGTTTAAGACTTGTTTTCGATGGCAGCGGGGGCAATCATCATCATGCTGGACTTCAGAGGGTAATAGCGCCCCCTCCAGGTCTTCCAGAAGATGCTCTGCTTCCTCTGATGTCGCTGCTTGGGTGGAGGGCTCTGGAAGTATCGGCCATTCAGGTTAGAGCGGCCACAGTTACTGAACCACCAGCCGCCTGCAGGGACAAAGGACGATATCAAATTAGGTGTTGCTTTCACGCCAATTTGGAAAAATGAAAAATAGAAGCTTTATGTCGTCAACAACTTACCAGAGAGGTGCTTAGCGCAGTTGGTGTCATTTTTCTGGTCGTTGTCTTGGTCGCGGGTGGAAAAAGGCAGGCCGGAGGTGGCGTCAGTCCCCAGAGAAGTCTCCAGTGTGCTAAAAGTGCGGATCTCTGGGATCTGAAGTGAGTACTTTGTGTCTTCCCCGCCTAGTTTGAAGGGGAGGCGCACGGATGCTACATCGCCACTCCAGTCGGACAGCTTGATGCTCAGGATGTAGCTTCCGTCTTTAGCAATGCGGTGCATCTTTTCCAGACCCAGCCAGAACTCTCCTAATAAAGGAGACAAAGGGAAACGGTGAGAAAACTGCTTATCTTTGTTACCTCTGTTTGCCTTTGATCCATTTAAATGCATGATAAGACGATTTAAAGAGGGCCAGCTCCTGCTCTCTAGTGTAGCAGCTTCAAAAGATAGTAAATCTGCGTGAACTCATCTAACCTTGGATGGGACAGCTAGCACCTGTTCAGGCCAGTTTTGCCGTCAGTGAGAGTGAGATAAAGGTTGAAAGCGTATTTACCATTCAGGCTGCCAAAGCCTTTCTCGTAGTCCTGCCACAGCTGGTCGAAGTCCACTGAGCCATCTTGGCGCCTTTGGATCACTGTCCACCCACCATCTTGAAGAGAGGGACAGAAAAAGCAAGCTTAGAGAAAAGTTTGAACTTTTGAACTGTTATGTTCAAAGTTGGTGACTGATTGGCTGAAGTTTTCAATCATTAGCCAACATGCATTAATGGAAACTTTACTCCGCTTACCAGCTGTCATCTCACAGAAGACTTTAAAGGGCTCTGCATTGATTGGCTGGATGGTGTAGACCCCGCTGTTGGTCTCCCCTCTTAGGAAGAGCTCATGACAGTCTGACGCCATCTCTGAAGAAGAGAAAAGAAATGTTGAGACTAACAGCTTGGTGCAATCCAAACATTACAATCAGTGATATTTTTGTGCTTTTGTGCATCTGAACTTTTTCCCTTCATCGCTAAGAAGTAGGTCATTCTCTTAGGGAACCTTGCAGCGAGAGTTTTCTCAACGCTGCACGAGCGGAGTGTCTGCACATACGACTATCATTCCCAGTGAGCTTATCAGCCAGTCTGGAGATATTAATGTGTACCAGATAAGGCCTTTGACGTAGCCTCAACAAGAAGAAGAGAGAAAGAGAGCGCTGGCTGCTTTCTGGGTTATAAATATGACCTTTATCCCAGTTCCCAAGCAGACTTCCCTCTTTACAGCTACTTGAATTACAAACTACTAGCCTTTACATTCCTCCCCCCTCTGCTTCTGAACCCCCTCCTCTTTGACCCATCACACCTCCCTCACGTGCACAGCAGCCAGTCGGTGACGTAGGAGTGCATGGTCGATGCGTGCATAGGGTGTGATTGGAGGATGGGGGACATCTGAGAAGGGGAGCAACACAAAGCAGGGGACTCCAGAGCCAACTGGGGCTGTCATGTGTCCAATGAGGCACGAGACAAATAGCATCTCTCCAGTAATCCTTTTTAGAATGAATGGCATCAACACATGTTGCTGTTTTATAGCCTTAGAGCAAAAAAAGTATCAAAAATGGAAATTTTCTTTGTTTTATTACATATTAACTTGCACATTGTTCCACTGTTAGCACAAAACCTCATTTGAGTGTAGTGACCTCTCCTCCAGAGGCATGAACTCTTTGTGGCGAGCTGTGGCTGAAGTCTGCCTCGAGGGGTCAGGGGTTCTCCTGAACTTTGGCACACTTCTTATTCATTACAATGGGAGTGCAGGAAAAGATGGAGGTGCGGGGGTTTGTGTGTAGAGCTGTAGCAGGAGGAGGGATGTCTGACTCTCTGACAGATATAGGGGAAAGGTTGCTCATTCCTGAAGGGATGTGCAAATGTTTGTTTTACACTAAAAGGTGGGACGTCTTAAGAAAAAGGAGGAAGGCGAGTGTCTTCAAAACAGAGGATATCTGTACAAAGTTCACAGATAAATATAGGCCGCCTCTTCCCATTTCCCTCTCATTTTTCTCAGTTTGTTTTTCCTGGCGTGCACACAAGGACAGTAATCTGAGGAACACTGCATGCTAGATTTGTTCAAAGCCTTTTCTTGCCCCCCCCCCCCCCACTACAAACACAAGAAATGAGCAGTGTGAGTAATCCTACTGAGCTTTCTGACCCTGGCTGAACGCGCTCGGAGACCAGCGAACTTTCCCCCAGTTTCAGTGATGCCAGAGAAAATTGTTTCCTTTTTGTTCATTGCACAAATCCTGCTGATGTCAGAGCTCTGAGATGCTATTGTGATTCACAGCAAATGACTGATCTCAGCCGGTGCCTCGGCCACGCTCACCTTTCACCTACTTCTCATCTGTGACACTAAGAAACATGAATCTGACTTTAAAATGAGTCCAGCTGAGTCATGATTTGTTACACTTTAAATGCTGAAACCCTGTACTGGAAGATCCTAGAGGACAGGACAGTCTGGATGAAAGAATTCATGTGTGGAAATCCATTCATAGTTCAGTTAAATGGGAGCAGCAGCTGAGGGCATCATTTACTGTAAGTCATTCTGACTCATGCAACTTTTGCCAAGCCAAATTTATACTTTACAGTTTTGCCAGAAATAGAAGGCAAAATTGAGACCATTCTGCACTTTTTAAATTACTCTTACTGACTTTGCTTCGTTGTGCTTGATTAGTGCCTCTCAGGATAAAAGGCAGAGCTTTAGCAAAAGAACCACCAGTTGATATTTCTGGAGTCATGCTGAGCAGAAAGCGTGCCCCAAATTGATTAGATTCCTTGATTTTAATTGCTAGTGATTTAAGCTTCTTTATGGCCTGACTATCCAGATGGTCTGCCACATTTGGCGTCAGATTGTGTCCAGTCGACTTAAGACGGTGCCAAGAGGGGATTTTGGACGCGTTCTAGCTTTACTTACCGACTGGTGAGTCGCGTTGCTCTGCCACCGAGCTGTCACTGCTGCGCACAAGTGGTCTCTGTCTTGACTGCTGGAGCTGAAAAAGTTAGAAAGTAAAGATAAGTTTGCAGAAAATGTCAGAAATATGAAAAAAAAAATCAAGATAGGAAAGATTTTGATGCAGAATATTTCTGTGACTTTTCCTCACCTGACTTTGCAGCGTCCTTATTCGCACATTCTGCTTGTCAAGCTTCTCCTGCTGGAGTCGGATCCTCTCCATCAGATCATCAATGCGTCTGTTTTGGCCCTCCAGCATGAGCTATAGAAATCAGATGTACCAAATTTTTAGCTTCTTCTCTCAGCTTTATTTTACACCCTGAAGATTTTCTAAATCACCAGAATTAACACAACAAAACTGACCAACTGCAGAGTTTCACTGGAAAGCCTGAGACTACGGCTTCCCAGCCCTCAATGACAAGCATTTGTTCTTTCCTACCCACTGTGTTACAGTTATGTAACTCCCTCCAGCGCGGGATTTTCCATCCCACTATGAAGCCTTTCAGGCTCACATATTGCTGTGTAAATGAAGCCTACAACTCTTATAAGCCCCTTTGACTGTGTCATATGGCTGAATGCACCCCTGGTTGTAAAGTGCTGCAGCTGCGAGAATTATTCACACATTCTTGCAGCCGATGTGTGTTGATCCCTTTGTCTGCTTGCCTTTTAGTGTTTCTCTGCACGTACTGCACGCTCTTCCTCTCCGGCCTGGAGGCTTGTTAACCACCCCCCCCCTTTCCCTTTGCTACACCCACCACCCACTGCTTGCCCTCTGTGCATTTTAATTCAATGCCTTTGAGCTCAGGGAAAAGCCAACTGCCCATTTATACTGTACATGTGCTAATTTAATGACTACCATCAACCATCTGCTACAGAAGCAGACCCAATTTTCATTCTGTTTAATTAGTGTTAGATTAATACAGTTAAATGCCTACATTTTTCTTCCAAAGTTACTTCTCATTGCACACTTTAAGTTCTCAAACAGTCAGAAGCTACAGAAAAGAACTTGCATCTTACCTGGATGTTGTGAGCATCACTGTTGTTCTTGGCCCCAGGGTTTGTCTCAGACAGCATCATGTCTCCCTGCAGCATGCTGTCCACCTTCTCCTCCAGCCGGCTCATTCTCTCGCCCATTGTCCTCCTCTCCTGCTGCATCTCCTCCGCCTTCTCCCTCAGCTCGGCTGTGATGTTCAGCAGCTGCCCCTCTCTGTCCTCCAGCCCCTGGGCTTGAGCTTTCAGGGTCTCCCCCTCCAAACGCAGCTTCTGGCTCTCCTTGCCCAGCTCAGTCACGGTGCGGTTGAAGACCTTCAGTTTGCTGGAGATGTCCCTCATCTGGACTTTGGTCTTGTCCACGTGCTCCTTCAGCCCCTGTCCCAGCTGAAGGAGGCCATGGGCGATGACATTCACGTCGTCCCACGCTGCGTACTGTACACGCTTCTCCTTGGCTGCATGGCCAGAGGGTGAGCCCCCTTTCCTCTCCAGAGGGAAACCTGTGGCCATGAGCACCACCAGGCACAGAGTCAGAGTTGCCAGTGTTGTCTTCATTGCTGTTGATCTAATGTTGCTTTGAGTAGTGGGTTCTGCAGAAGTGTGCAGTGTCCTGCTCTGTCTTCTTGAGTTGGATTTGAGAGCTCCAGCTCCCGGCTGAACAGTCACAGTTATATAGTTTCACAGCCCTCAAGTAAGAACTGAAAGCTGCCTGCCATTGGCCAGCAGAGGAGAGGGAGGGGTGCTGTTACTCTCAGGTTTCTGTCCCTCCTCCACCTCACTGTTAACTATTCATGTAAAAGGCGGAGGAGGGACATGATATAACAAAAGATTGGCTTTCATCTCTGTACTGTGGGAGACAGGGAGGGCATTATCTACCAGAGGAAAAAACACTTGATATCCCTGGCAATGAAACAAATTAGTATTGCAACACCAATACTGTGAGCGTAATAAGGCTAACTCTGAATAAGCACACGGATCTATTCATGGGACAGGAGCTGCCTGCGAGTGGAAAAAAGATTTTAGAATCCTGATAAAGCTTATAAGTAGGGGTGGGAGATTTAGTCAATTAAAGACACGTACTAAATCGAGCAAAATTTATTTTAATTTGTGATATCGAGAATAAAAAGACAAGTTTCCAGCTTTACATAAATATACATGATTTTGAGGTCCTTTTATATTTTTTAAAAACTTAACACACTGAATTTTTTCATGAACAAGAATAATTTACTTAAAATAAGCCAATCTTCCTAAGTTCATCTACATAACAAAACCTGATCTTGTTATTTTTACTCAGCTCCATTCTGTATTTCAATATACTACATAACCCATAACCTATCAATGCCCCTGTGGTGCATTGTGGGTACTTCTAAATTACTAATTAAGGGCTTTTCAACCAATCAGGAATAGCTGAACTGTTGACTGAGGACATGGCAGTGATGTGGCGGATTATTGTTGTGAAGTGAGCACTTCTAACTTCTTGACTGTCTTAAGCTTTCATTGTTAACTGTAGTTATGAGGCGAATCAAGGAGGTGCAAAAACCTAATTTAGATGCATTTTTATCCAAAAGATAGTCTGGTTTGGTGTGACCTACATGATAGAACACATTTGATTTACAAGCTGGGTCAACTTGAAATCACATTTATTACAAATAAAAAAACAAGTACGACTAGTTTTGTTCAATCCACTCAAAAGTGTGCAGTTAATGTCACTTTGATTTTCTTGTTCATAAACCAAAACAAATGATTAGAAGATTAATCTGGCTAATCTACTTAAAATAATGGAAAAAGTTGCATAGTGTTGGATATTTTTATCAGTGTAAAGGAATGAGACACCTTTCTAGCAAGAAGCCTCTAATTTCCCATAAATCAATCTTTTTATAGTCTAAGTATAAAATACCAAAACTGATAGTGAAAGTGAAAGTAGCTCATGTTGTCATAGTGGACCTTACACTGATGCCAGTGAAAGTATAAAGACATGGAATCGTTGACTTCTGAGATGGCAATTGGTGCTTCGATTTACAAACTCATTAACCTTTTTCTTGATCATTTCTCACCTTGTTAGCTTACATTATTGTTACAAATTAAGGAATTTTTCATTCATTGCCATCTAGTCTGTTCTATATTCTTATTATTCCCACATATCACTGGCATCTGGCCAAAACCTTGTATCTCCAATGTCCCCACTTTACAGGGAATGAAAAAAAACCCTGTATTTTTCAAATAATTTTACAATGATTGGTCATAGTCATCATCTTTTTGACACTTTTAATTGCTTTGAATTAGTTAAAACCCACTGACAGATGTAAATGGTGACTAATAGCACTGATTTATGAAAAATATTAAGATAATGAAAAATGGAGATACAAGGTTTTGACCTAACGCTAGTGAAAAGTCCATTTATAGTCTCTCTGCTTAATAGAACCTCATACTTTTACCCAAAAACTTTGGGTGCAAATATTTTGTTTTTCCTTTAGTGTAATTTTGATCTCTGTTATTAAAAAAAAGACGAGGATTTTCCCCTCTAAGACTAAATGAGAATACATAGAAGATTAGAGCAGGGACTCTCAAACTTTTCAGCCCATGACCCCCCAAATAAAGGTGCCAGAGACCATGGACCCCCACACTACCTGAAGGTGGTTGAACACAGCCGTGCAAATTCAAGAATAGTCATACTTTGATTCCAGCATTACTCTCATCGAATACCCACGATTTTATATTACATTTAGGTAATTTTATGCTTATACTTTTAAAATGAAAATGGAGTCAAATATAACATTTGAAATCATTTTAAAATGGACGGCATCCAGCAACCCTCTGTCAGTGGTCTCACGACCGCCAAGGGGTCCTGTCCCCCATGTTGAGAACCACAAATAAATACACTAAAGAAAGAAATGAATACTTTAATGCCATCCTTAATTTTAAGGTTGAGCGGTTTATAACAATAATCAACCTCTTTTTTTCTGACTGGTATAGATATGTGAGATTGTAATTGAAACATTTCCATCTGCTTTTGTTGAGACAGTCCAAGGATTGCTGTTAAAAGAATAATGCCTGGAATGAATGAAATCAGTGACGCAGTCCTGGATCATGTCAGGAGGGGTACAGGCTCTGGCTGCTGGGCGGACTGTGAGAATTAGGGGAAAGTTCACGCAGCACAGAGAATGTCTAAATTGCCAGGCTGTGGGTTTCTTTAACAACCTCCGCCGGGGATCTCGCAGGGCCTTACGTGCTTCGGGGGCAGACCACAAAGAAGGAGCAGGTTTAACCCTCTCCTGTCTACAGCCCAGACTAAGTGGGTGAAAGGTAACTGGGAGAGTGCTGACGGTGCTCAGAGGGGAAACTCAGTGCAAGAGGAATTACAGAGCTTTTTTTTTTTTCTTACGCGTCTGGAATGTAACAAACATACATTATTTCCTCAAATCCTTGGCAGAGAGAGGGTCTCCACGAGATCAGCCAGAGAAAGCCGTGTTCCAGTTAAAAATAGGCATTTCTAAAGCTTTTATTAATCTTTTCCTTTTTACCAGGAGAACAAAAGTCAGAGCAGACAGATTGGTTTTTGTTTGTTCTCGCTGACAGATTATGTATCAGCTGTTTTATGATTCATAACCCTGTAGTATGACTATATCAGGATTATCACTCTACAGAAACATGTTCACAGGTGAGTGAAAGGCAAGGTGGTGGAAAGGAATCTGTCTGCAGAGGGGACAAGCAGGAACATCTCGGAAACTTTCCCCAAACAATGCAGTGATAGTCAAACATGGAGACTGTCTGCTTCAAGAAGCTCATGATTGTACATGTAAAAACCTACATGCTGTGTTACATTCTTACGTTTACAAGAAGGTCTTCAATTTTAGTGTCATCCACAGATGTCTGCAACCTAACATGAGAATGGAAAGTTTTCTTTATGGATCACTTGCTTCTAATGTTAAACTGAGGGCAATCTGAAGCACATCTATGTGTGTCAATCAGGAGGAGCTGGTGGTTTAGGGGTGAGATGAGAAATATTTATTTTAATTAAAACTGAACTGTAATTAATCCTGATTATGTGGTGTGAGGTTGTAATTTGCATCATTCAAACCATCTGACCTAGATGAATCCAGTTTTTCCTGATATCACTACTGTTATTATTGGATGACTCAGGCTTTTTTCAATCACAGCCCTACAGACAGGGTGGCATCAGGATTTTCCCAGAAGTCAACAGTAGGCGTGTCATCATTACTGGAAAAATTCATTAATATCTCTAACTTATTTAACAATATTAACACCACAGTGTAAGTTGTTTATGAGAAGTATATTCTCCATTCAAATATTTTATGAAATTAAAAGTTTATCAAAATAAACTTAACCCATAGAGTGTGTAAAGGCCACTTTGTGGCCTTTTTTCCCTCTTTGTTGATTATTTTGGCTATATTAATGCTAACAACATAAATTTGTTAGGGTAAATTTTGTTCAATAAATCTGTGAAATTTTAATATCAGGAGCTTTAACAAGTCCATTATGAGCTCTGTACACTCAGACAGTTCGTGACCAAAAACGCCCCTAGAAACCCATTAAAACCACAAGTTTTGATCCTCCAGCCATTGTAGAAAAAAAACCCATGAATGTTATATTAGGCTTTCATTCTGGAGTCATTGCTTCAGATTTGAAGCTTTTCTTGTTCATCATCAAATGTCAGCCATCTTAAATATTTGTCATGTGGGGAAAATTCCTGGTTTCCTAGGGGTACTATTATAACAATTTATTAAAAACTGAAAGTTGAACAAGTAATAATGCATAAAATTTAAGTTGCTGATCATAATTAACATATTCACAGCTCTTATAATCCCCTTTGAGTAAATCTTATTAGCATTTTGTATAGGACTTTTCTTTCCTTTTTTGTGTGGTTTTTACACTACAAACATCAGGGGGTTTTTTGCACTGATACTGGCATTTAAAGAGTTAAAATTCTAAATTCTGAATTTTCATGATCAAGTCTGATCCTGATTTAAAAATTAATTCGAAAAAGTGGATTTTCCATTTAAAAATGTTTTTAAATTGCTTTTTATGTGCTGTCCATTTTGACCTCTCACATCCTGAGTCTAAAAATGTATTAAAATATTCAGAAAAACAAAATAAAGTTGTTGCTCTTTATCAACATATTCCAGGCTGTATATGGCACTATGTTAGAGTGTTTCCCTGACAGTTCATTTTTGTAATTAGGTTTTGGAGGTCAGGTTTTCAACTTCTATGTCCCTACCCTTAACCTAACCCTAGACAGAAATTTCAGTGATTTTATTTTGAAAGTTGTAGCATGTATTTCCTTTCTGACAGAGATGGCATCTCACATGGATGGTCTGCGAGTGAGGCGGTCAGAGATGTACAGTCTGCAGCCAGACCTCTCTGTTTGCCCTGTGCATGCGTGGGCTCTCTCCTGGTACTCTGGCTTCCTCCTAAACTCCAAAAACATGCTTATTTGGATGATTGGTGACTTTAAATTTCCTATAGTATTAGAGGCTTGTTTGTTTGTTTGTCTTGACATGTCAGCCATGTGACTGAGTGGCAACCAGTCCTGGGTGTACCTTTTCTCTAATCCAGTGACAACTTGGCTCAATAGTCTATCAACAGTCTAGTGAGAGGGTTAACCTTGTGTTTGTATGTAAATTGTAGAAATGTTAGGCAAAAAAAGTGTTAAAACATGTAGCAAAGAAAAAGTGAAGTCTTTTTACTAAACATTATGCAGACAAGAATCCCAATGTGGCATTAAGTGATAATGTGCAATAATTTTCTTTAAGTACATATTAATGGAGGCTAGCTTCTGCTGCTTGTCTTCCAGAAAGGACTTAGGTTACTGCTTTAGACAGTATATTTGTTCACGGACAGACTAAACAGATAAAAAAAGTATTCTTAAAAATGCAAGGTTTTGTAAGAAACCTCTGTCTCATCTCCCCCACCATATGTTAAAAATCATCTTTGGACCAACACCTCACCACAGCTGCTGATTCAATTTCCCAAAATGGCTGCTCCCATCTGTAGCCGGTGTTTTGACCTTTTACCCAGATTCCAAACACAGAACATCTGTAAATCCCTGTGCAGCCCTCAGACTTAGTCATGAACGAGAGGATGGAAAGAGGGAGGGAGAGAGAGAAAACAGGTGCCAGAGCCTTTTAGAGCCGTAACCCTCTGGTTCTCATGGACAGACTGCGATCCGTGATCACTTCCATTTGGGACCATTTTATGAGGTTTAGATTTTCATTTTCACTGATTTTTTTCCATTTGTGTTGGCCAGAAATACATGTCTGAGAGTATGCCAAAGGAGTCAGTATCCTTTAGAAAGATGTAGATAACTCTGGTTTAATAAAAGAGAAAAACTGAAAGAATTATTGTGGTCACGGTAATTATTTTCTTTTGACACCAATAAAAATCACAGCTTAAGAGCAGCAATGCAAAAGTTTGATTTCAGCTCAGAAAAGACAAAATTAAAACACCACGTCTTCATACATGTCACCTGCTCTTCTCACTGCTCTTGTGAGGTACAGTACCCAAATGTCACCTGCTCACTATTTCTCATGTCTTATATCATGAGAGATTCATGAGAGACAGACATGCAGCGACCTTTTAAGCCAATACTATGATCACTGAGGCTCACTCATAGTGAGTGGAGCTCATGACTGTCTTGTGATTGAGTGGAGACGTCAATCAGGGTGGATCAGAGACATAAATCCAGGAGAGATCTGTTCTCATTAACTGCTAGCTGATGGATCCAGCTTTCCTGATCATGGCTAATGAAGAAATAGGCAATAAAAAAAGACATCTGGAAGATTCCTTTTTTTTTTTTTTTTTTTTCAGAGTTTGGGGGTGGGGTATCAAGAACGAATGGTACTGTAGTCTGCAGAGCATAGCACCCACACTTTAAAACTGGCACACTAAATTGGAATGCAGCCATTATGAGCTGTAAGTTAAATGTCTGTCAAAGTGAAAAGGATCGGCCAACTGGTGCTAGTCGTCTCACTACTGGTGAAACTGAGATCACCTAAGTGCAGTGAATGTGTCTCAAGTGATTGTAGTATAAATACACCTGTGTCTGGAAGGTCTGGTCACTGGCTGATCAGTATTCTTGGCTACCGTTACACCATGAGGACAAAAGAACACTCCTCGAAACTTAGAGAAAAGGTTATCGAAAAGTATGAGTCAGGGGATGGATACAAAAAGATTTCCTAGGCACAGAACTTCCCTCAGAGTTCAATGAAATCCATCATCAAGAAATGGAAGGAATACAGCATATGTGTAAATCTGCCTGGACCAGACCATCCTCACAAACTGAATTACCAAGACACCTATGACTACTCTGAAGGAGTTAAAAGCTTCAGCAGCTGAGATGGGAGAAACTCTGCATACAGCTGTTCTTCACCAGTCAAAGTTTTATGGGAGAGTAGCAAGGGCAAAGTCACGGTAGAAGAAAACTCAGATTAAATCTTGACTAGAGGTTGGCAAAAGGCATGCGGGAGACTCCATGGCCAAGTGGAAGAAAGTTTTTTGGTTTGATGAAACAATAAATTGTGCTTTTAGACCATCAGACAAGATGGTATGTTTGACATCACCAAAAGCACACAATCCCCCACTGTGGAGCACAGGGGTGGCAGCATGAGGCTGTGGGGATGCTTCTTGGCAGCCGGCCCTGAAAGTCTTGTTAAGGTGGAGGGTAAAATGAATGCACCAAAATGTAGGAAAATCTTGGAGGACAATCTCATTCAGTCTGCAAGAGAACTACGGCTTGGGAGCGTTTAAAGAAAACCAGGTGAATGTTCTGGAGTGGCCGAGTCAAAGCCCAGGCCTCAATCCAATTGAGAATTTGTGGCTGGACTTGACAGAGCCTGAGCAGTTTTGCAAAAAATAATGGAGTTAAATTACAGTGTCCAGATGTGCAAGCCTAATTGAGACCTGTCCACACAGACTCAGTGCTTTAATAGTGACCAAAGGTGCATCTAATAAATACTGCATTGAACAGTAACGTATGGTGTGTTTTTATGATCAAACATGGGAGAAAATGTTGGCATCGTGAGAGTCTTATGCCAAAAGAAGCAATAGAAAAATTAGCAAAATGACTTCTTTAAGCATTAGTATTGGCATCGACTGGGATTTTTACAATTGGCACTTTAATTACAACAAAAAGGCTGGAAATATGTCTCTTTATGTGCAATGAATCTTGAATAAATAGAGCCAAATTTTTTAATTGAATTAAATTAAATTAAATTCAAAATATGTTAATATGTCTTTTATTGTAACTTTAGGTTGTCAGTTGCAACTCTCAGTTTTATCAAAAGGTCATGTTGTAAGTTCTTGGAAAAATATTTTCCTCATCTTTACTGCATAAAAAAGGAAGGGCTGTCCTCAAAGGTTCGTGTTTAAAAACAAGTAACACCTTAGCAACACTAAATTTATCCTAATTACAATGGAAAAAGGAACCTAATCATGAGGTGTCCTGATTCATCCGCTCTCATGCATCACTCAGACAAGCAGAGCTGAACGCCTTCATTGGAGCAGTTTTGTAATTCCCACTCTTCCTTATGCTTAACAACAGTAGACAGCTGGGTAAACACACTACTGCCCCCCAGTGGTTCAAAACAAGAGCATATTGTTTCAATTTGTTCAGCCCGTTTAACCATCAGGGCCTCCTCAGTGACTGTTAAACTGTCGCAGCCCTAGGAGCTGAATATGACTTAGCAGCAGAGTAAATTAAATCCCACAGCTTTTCTTTGGCCTCTGGCCGTGGTTAGAATCGAGGTGTGATTTGTTTCACCTCTGCCTGGGTTCAGAGCAAACAGGTCCTGGCAGGGAGTCCACGGCTTAGAGGATATGCGTGATTTCCTGTGTGGATTCCAACATGCTGTCTTGGGCTACGATGGTCTCCTTCTTGCATGTGCATGTATCAAGAGACTCTATCAGTTCCCACACAAATGTTTGACTTCTGCCTTATGTATGACGCCAAAACCTTAAATATCTGCCTGGCTTTTGCATCTCCCTCTGAAGTTCTGAGCCGTTCACATGAGAAGCATGTTGCAGTTTCTTCTCTCTGGGGTCATAAGCTTTAACAACGGCGGTTATGTAAGAGCAGAGAATATGTGCCCTAGTGCCCTGTTTGTGCAGCTGACCAAAGCGCAAATACACACTTCATTCATGCATGTGTGTTTCTTGTATGCTTAAATGGATGTAAATACACCAGCAGTCTTCTCCGCTGACATTCTTTACCCTCATGCTTGGCTTACACATGCACAGACATGTGATATACGATACAGATGAATGTGTTTTTGTTATTGCCTCTGCTTGACTTGCTTTGGTATTTGTTTGCCATGAAGTAGTCCAACTTCTCCGGCTGCTTGTATGGAACAAGCTCCTGCTGATGGATGACATGTATATACATCTTGTCCCCAGACTTTTCCTGCTTTTCCCCCAGCTCTTTCCCCGCACATGGCCTAAATGAGCATCCCAGCTGGCAGGAAGCAGAAAAGTACAGAATGTACATATAGCCCTATTTGGAAAATATAGATACTTAAAGACCGAGGTTGACCTCAGCAGCTGTGTATGCAGTCAGCTCTACACTACACTGTGAATCCACATAGTGCTGCAGCGTTTCTGAATCAGGCCCACCACTTTACAGAGTAAACAAATACTGCCTATGTACGATTAGAGAGTATTAGACTTAATTCTCAGACTAAATACATTAACTACATTTAAGAAAGACAGCTCTAAAACAGATATTCCAGCAAGAGTTCAAAGTCATTAAGTAGGTCACAGATTGTGCAGTCTTTTCTGCTTCAAAGTCATCATTTTCTTTGCTTTATGACAGACTCAGAGTTACACAACTGCTCTAAAACGCAGTTCTTTTTGAAGCCTGCTGAGGCCCTGAAAGCTGATGACGGATCAGACAGGCCAAGACAAAAGAAATGCTGTTGAGCTTGACCTTGGCTGCAGAGCGACACAGTTATAAGTCAGAATGTGTCAACACGGAGTCTACCCCCCCACGGTTGTGGTACATATGGCCCTGTGATGAATCCATTGCACCCTACATGCCATAAACACA
Organism: Cheilinus undulatus; assembly: GCF_018320785.1. NCBI lineage: Eukaryota > Metazoa > Chordata > Actinopteri > Labriformes > Labridae > Cheilinus > Cheilinus undulatus. The sequence goes on from NC_054877.1 coordinate 31,918,894, forward strand.
CACACAGAACACTAACATCCTTTTAAATATCATTTTTAGTTTTTGCCAAATTTGTTCTACTAAATGCTACTAAATATTGCACACTTTACTTTTAACATTTGAATGGCATTGATCTTGTCATCCTACCCAGTTCATCCATCCATTTTCTATACTGCTTACCAGTTTGGGGTCATGGGAGCTGGAGCCTATCCTAGTTGTCATTGGGCAAGAGGCGGGGTACACCCTGGACTGGTTGCCAGTCAATCACAAGGCTGACATATAGGCTACGTTCACACTGCAGTTAAAAGTGACCTGAGTCTGATTTTGTGCTCACATGTGACTCGTATCTGATTTTTTTCTAACAGTGTGAACAGCACAAGTCACATTAAATCTGACCTTTTCAAATCAGATTCAGGTCACTTTTTTATGTTCACACTGCAGTTTAAAGTGACCTGAATCTGATTTTTTTCCTCACATGTGACTGATATTTTCTGACAGTGTGCAAGTCACATTGAATCTGACCTTTTCGAATCAGATTCAGGCCACTTTCATATGCGGTTCTGAACCAAATACATATCTGATCTTTTGGAAGTTGACTGCAGTGTGAACAGGCAAACAAATAAATCAGATCTGAAAAAAGATCAGAATTGGGCATTAAGGCCTGCAGTGTGAACGAGCCTTTCATATGTGGATCTCTGCCCTTAGCATTTGGATTGCTGCCTAACTTTCATGAATATTATGATATGTAGTAATAATCACTTTGCACTTTCTGCTGAAATATTTCTACTAGGTCTGCTAAGTTAAGATATCTCAGTGGACCAGTCAAGTCATCTGGACCTTGCTAATTTCTACCATTATTACTGGTAGTGTAGCCATTATTGATAAGCCTTCGTCCTTCCTTTATTTCTTCCTTCCTCATTTCTTTTTTTCTGTCTTTTTCAGAATCCTCATTAGTTCCGGCATAAACATCAGCTATTCTTCCTGGGGTCCAGCACACATACAGTTTCACACTGCTTCCCATTAGAGATTTAGCTTGGATCCAGAGGTGACAACATTGGCATACAGGCACCTTCAATGTCGACCAATCAACAAGATGGATCTGGATCACTAAAAGTCTGGCAGATAAAGATGACATGTTTTGGTTTGTGTCTTACTCGCTGACAGCAATCTACCGTTTGTGTGTTACGTGTCACTCAACATGACAAAGAGAGCGTTGAGTTTTGCAGGCAGATTTTGTGAGGGCAAATGGCAAACAGACTTCAGTTTGTACAATGCTTCTCTAGTCATCTGACCACTCAAAGTGCTTTTTACACCACAGGTCACTCTTACCCATTCACACCCCCCCCTACATTCATACAGCTGTGGTGAAGTCTGCCATGATTATTAACTAATCCCATCATTCACATCCATACATGTTGCAGGTGCCAGGCTGTCCCACAGAACTGTCCGGGCCCCTAAAAACCCAGAATATGAGCCCTCCCCACTTGTGATTTATTGATGATATCAGTGTAAGTGTGTCAGTAGTGCTGGTGCTAGCGTCCTGGATAACAATTCCCTCATGTTGGAGCCGAAAAGTATTGGGTTTGCATGTGATTGTTGTTTTTGCTACTTTTGTTTTAAAAGATTTATTTTTTGGGCCTTTTCGTGCCTTTATTGGATAGAGGAGGACAGTGGGTAGACTTGGTAACAGGAATGAGAGTGGGGAGAGACGTGGCAAAGGGCCACAGGCTGGATTTGAACCTGGGCTGTCTGCATACACACCTTAAACCACTCGACCATCTGCACACCTCGTTTTTACTACTTTTAACTTAGTTTTTTCTGCTTTTATCCCATGTCTATTGCTTGAACCCCCTTTTTTGCCACCGTTTTGCTACTTTTTGGATCTTTTTGGCAACATTTGATCAATTTTTGCCTCTATTTGCCTCTTTTGCCAGCTTTGGCCCTCTTTTAGCTACTTCTTTTTGCAACTTTTAACCCATTTTCTTGTTTTATTCCCCCTTTTAGCAACTTTCATCACATTTTTTTGTTATTTTTGCCCATGTTTTCTCTTTATGGCCCACCTTAACCTTTCAACCCAATGTAGCTTCTTTTTTGGCTACTTTTCACCCATTTTTGCAACTTTTTGGCCACAATTAACCCACTTTAGATCAAATACTGTCCCTTTTATACCCAATTTGGCCACTTCTTTTTGCCACTTCAGCACATTTTTGTCTCTTTTTGCCCGTCTATTTTCTCTTTTCATAATTATTCTTTTCTTTTTCATTCAAGTTTTCTTATTTTCCTCTACTTTATTTTTTGGCACCTGACAATTGTACACATTATGGCTAAGCCAAGAAGTCTTTCCTCATCATTTAGTTCTCTGTGCCCATTCACACATGTTGATCTCTCCTTTTTCCCTCCTTATGGGTGGCCTTATCAGGTGCAGCAGTGGGAGCAGTTTTGGGTTAGGTGTCTTGCCCAGGGACACATGGACTGCAGGGGCTGGGGTTTAAACCCTCAACCGTCTGTGTTGAGAGATGACCAGGTCAGGCTCAGTCGTCGTGTTTGTGCATACCTGAGTGCATGTGTAAGTGGAGCTCCAATTGTGTGTCAGAAATTTGCAGTATCACTGTAAGTATCTTTTACATGGATACAAAACTTAAATTCTTAAATCATTAGATACATACCTTCATACACATCATGAGGATTCCTGCTGTGATATGTTTCTAAATTAAAGCAAAAAACCCTTAGGACCAAAACAAGTTTCCAAGGTCAAGGATGAATTCCGTGCTAAATGCTGTGGCTAAAATTAACCCAAACACATATTTACACTGTCTGGGGATTCTGCTCAAATGAGGCAGCTGTGGGTGCTGAATGAGTTATCCAGAACCCATCTGTATGATTTCACAGACCCAAAGCCTCAGGAATGATATGCAGCAGTTTCCCCAAAGTTTCAGAGGATGTATTCCCCTCCTCTTTTTCCCAAAAACCAAGCCCCTTTGGTTGTGTGTACCCCAGTTAGCAAGCCTTATTCCCATGAACTAATTGGCCTTCTTTACGCAAACAAAGGGGCACTCAAGGCCACTTGGTGTGGGTTACTGATCTCAATGATCTAACTCATTGTCCAATTAATTCACTCAACAGGAGTGGAGGTAGAAACAGGTCGCATGGAGGGGACTCTTGAGCTGAAGAAGGATTGAGCTGACTGGGGCCTGTTCTGGGTAAAAATGTGGGTATGTGGTGCACAGCCTCTTACTGTCAAGAGCCAGACAGCTGGTTTAGAGAAGAAAAAGGAAAGAGGGCTTGAGTTACAAAGTGTTCCTGCAGAACAGCAGGAGTTCTGGCCCTGACTGTACCACAGCAGCTGTGAGCTCTTTAGCACTTACATCTCTGCAGAAATTAGATGCTAACGTCTCTTATTCCTTCTGAAAGGTTGATATAAAATTTGGAAACCACCCACATGTTGCAAGCAAGCAGCATGAAAACAGCATAATATTGCAAATGTAGTCTGGTTTCCTGCATCGCTTCCTTTTTAGTTACTTGTGTAAAACATTTCTGATTTATTTTGGTAATGCCCTCATTTCCAATCTAGCTGTGAATTAGATTAGGAGAATTATAACACTCTTAGGTCCATAAAGGAAATATGAAGTTACATCTAAAAGCCTTTTAGCTTTGCAGACAGACTGAAAATAGGGGGAAACTGCTGCCCCGTCTCTGTTTACAGGTAATAAAACATGTCTGCCTCTCTTCCTCTAAATAACACCTCATATCTCAATTACTAAGGTATGGGGAACAAACAGACTTTTTTGAACTTAATCTTTATCTATCTGACAGGACAGCTGAAGAGAGACAGGAAATGTGGAGAGAGAGAGCAAGAGAAGGCTGTACCAAACAGCTCCACGACCAGGAATCAATTCTGCAACCATGGTGTTGAGGACAGAAGCTTCTGTGTAAGACAAAATGTGCAGACAATGGCAGAGAAGAATTGTGCTTCATCCAACTCAAAAAGTTCAAAATATAAATGAGCTAAAGCAGCTGAAGGTAGTCTCCAGTAGCAGTTCTCACTTCCTTATGAGGAAGCCTCTGACACAACGTTCAGCGTTTATATGGCAACAATAAACAAGTCATGTCTAACACAACACATCCCATTACAAATTAAGAATTCTTCTTATTTGAAAACTGTAGAAAATGCATTTTATTGACAAAAGTATTTGGCCACACCTATCAATTATTGAATTCAGGTGTTTCAATCAGACACATTGCCACGGGTGCATAAAATCAAGCACCTAGCCATGCAGTCTCCATCTGCAAACATTTGTGATACAAAACAGGTTGTTCTTAAGAGTTCAGTGACTTCAAGTGTGGTTCTGTGATGCAATAAGATAGTTCGGGAAATGTCATCCCTGCTGGATTTTCCATAGCCAACTGTAAGTGATATTATTAGAAAGTGGAAGCGTTTAGGAACAACAGCAACTCAGCCACTAAGCAGAAGACCAACTAAAATCACAGAACAGAGTTCATGACTGCTAAGGTGCATGGTGAGTAAAAGTCGTTGACACTTTGCTGATTCCTTCGTTGAAGAGTTCTGAACTTCCACTAAAAATTATGTGAGCACATGAACTGTGTGGCGGGAGCTTCATTAAATGGGTTTCTATAGTTAAACAGCTGTATGTAAGCCTCACATCACCAATCCCAATGCCAAGCATCAGCTAGTGGTGTGAAGCACACCAAGGCTGGACTGTGGAGCAGTGGGAACATGTTCTGTGGAGTGACATTTTGTTCTACTCTAAAGGGTGCCATACTGTGTCTAGATACCATGGGTTTGGAATGAAAACATGAAACTGCTTGAGAAAAGCAACACAATAGTTTTATACTTAGTTGTTTACTTGAATGGACACCCATGCATCAAGAATTATAGGACCTAACATTAAGTCCATGACCTCCGTCTGTCTGTTCTCTGTTGGGTCTCTAAAGTCTGCCCTGATCCACGTTAATCTCAAATCCTGAACCCTAATCTGAGTGATGGTTGCAACAGGTTTATCTGGAGTTTTGGACACACAGACAAAAAACCTTAACAACTAAGGCTTCTATATTCAGCAGTCAAAGCAATGGATGAATTTGTTCCAGCAATAAATGTCCTTATTTATTTTCCTAGGCTCAGACGGAGATCTCTCTGTGGGATGGAAAAGGGAAGCTTAAGGTCATCATCATTTCTCAAACTGACTCAAAGAGCTGATGTTTAATCAGGAACACAAATGAAAAATCAGTGACAATGAGAAAGAGATTGGCTAAAATCTGTGAATTTAACATATTTCCTATTAGAGTTTATTCGTGTTAAATATTGACCCAGCTGTTTATCTAACATGATCATACATGGGTGTGGCTTTTTTCTGCAAAAATTAAAATGATTTAACTTCCTAGGAAGTAAATTTAAACCAGTGTGTCATCTCTTAACTGAATCCAGAAGACTTCTTTTAGCTTGAAGCGTGTGTTATTTTCTGCTATATCTCATGTTGTGCTTGTAGACCTTATCTGTTCAAACCTGAACACACAAACAGAACAGACAGAACATCAACACAACCTTTTACCCAGATAAAATCTTAATATAGGATGACTAATATGTTTTGTACTTAAATTACGCAGAAGCAGAGAAACAAAAAAGCATGTAAAGTCTTGAAGGTATTTCTCAACATTTATTTATCATTTAAAGTCATCTTGGCTTCCATACTTGCATATCTTTACCAAATTTCTGTTGGTGCTGTTTTCAGAGGAAGGACTGATAGACGTGTTTAAACTTGTTACAGAATTTTAGTAAGGTTACATCAAAACTGTACTAAAAGCCAGAAGCTGTTGACTTTGTTGAGCATTAAGACAAAAAATGAGGAAATTCAGTCCTAGTCCAAATCTCTGGAACAGGATAAACTTTTTTTTCCAACAACAGTGATATGTGATGCTATCAGTGTTAAATGTGAGAAATATTGTCAGTCTTTTAGAGTTGTACACAAACACTTTAAAGCTCCCGTAAGATTGTTTTGTTTTTATCTATTTTGGCGCCCTCTGTGGACAAAGCAGTGCCTCTAATCTCTTTGATGGCTCATTTTTGTTCATGTGTAAGAACTGTTTTCTACGGAAGTGGATAAGGGCCACTGAGAAAAAATTGAGATGCAATTTTTTTACTTGTGAGAAAAAAGTCAGAACTCTGAGATTAAAGTCAGAATTCTAAATAAAAAACAAACAAAATAAAACAAAACAAAACAAAACAAAACAAAGCACAGAATTGTGACTTTAATCCCTGAATCCTGACTTATCTCAGAATTCTGACTTTCTTCTCAAATTCTGACATTTTTTCCCAGAATTCTATTTTTTTCTAAGAATTCTGACTTTATTTTCAGAAATCTGACTTTTATCTTAGAATTCTGACTTTTTTTCTCAGAATTCTGACGTTATTCTCAGAAATCTGACTTTTATCTTAGAATTCTGATCTTTTGTTTCTCAGAATTCTGACTTTACTTTCAGAATTCTGACTTTTTTCTCAGAATTCTGACTTTACTTTCAGAATTCAGACTTTTTTCTCAGAATTCTGACTTTTTTCTCAGAATTCTGACTTTACTTTCAGAATTCAGACTTTTTTCTCAGAATTCTGACTTTTTTCTCAGAAATCTGACTTTTATCTTAGACTTCTGACTTTTTTCTCAGAAATCTGACTTTTATCTTAGACTTCTGATTTTTTTCCCAGAATTCTGACTTTTTCTCACAAGTTAAAAAAAATGCATCTCGAAAAGTTTTTTTTTTTTCCAGAGGCCCTAAACCTTTTGAGTAGTTTTTCTTAAAATCTACTCAATGGTGGTTATATGCCTGCACAATGTATACAGTAATTGGACAGTAAAAGAACGGTGGTGGGTCGAGAAGAAGGGCAGGGGTGGTTTTAGTGGTGGTCTGATTCATAATAAATCTCAGAAACAATGAGGGACATAAAGCTCAATGACCTTGACCTTATGGCTGTGTCAGACTGGGTGTGTGGCGGCTGTACCACAGCTTAATTTTCATTTTTAGGCACACTTTCAGACTTTCTGTGCAAGTGCCAAGATTATAATAGTTTTGGTTTTTTATTAGTTTTTATTTTTATTTCATTTTCACTTTCTGTGTTCGGTTTCAGTTTAGTTTTTATTAGTTTTGACAGCTGGTTTGTTAGGTTAGTTTACTTTTTATTTTGAAAAACTGCTTCGTTTTAGTTTAGTTTTTATTCGTTTTCGTGTTAGTTTTAGTTTTATACAGATAGATGTCTGGGCTGAGTTAACATCACACATTTTTACAAACATATTCAAACGGGCTACTCTTCACTTATCATTTTATTTATTTAAAGATGACATTTGAATACAACTGCAGACATAAAACTATCACTGTGTGAAGTCTTAACCAACCAGATCAGGCGATTTTACACTCCCCGGACTTGGGTGTCAGTTCCAGTCAGTATGGTTGTGTCAAAGACTAAAACTAAGGATATTTCATCTCCATTTTTATTTTATTTTAGTTAGTTTTGTAAGTGCACATTACAGTTTTAGTTTGTTTTCTTTTTTTGGGTAAAGCTTAGTTTTTATTTTAGTTTCAGTTGAAAATGATTTTAGAATTTTAGTTTTCGTTATTTAGTTTTAGTTAACTATAATAACTCTGGCAAGTGCAGAGGGTCGCTCATGATACGCATGTCTCATGCACCAAAAATCTAGAGAACAGAAGGCTTGCCTATTTTAACTGCGAGCCTTGTGCATGTCTTTGTGAAAACAGGCAGTAAAATGATAATAGAGAGCCATATGTCCCGGATTTAAGCAGATATGCATGCCCACATCTACATATGTTGCAAGCAAAATAAATAGCATGGCTACTCTTCCAGTTTGTCTTTTCTAAGTAAAAACCCAGCTCAGCATTTTTGAGGAGAAACTCACCTTGTGTGTAATTTCTCCAAGCTAAGTGAAGCTACAAAAAGAATAAAGTCTCTTATGGTGATATTCATTAAGGTAAAACTTGTGAAGAAGGACATTGATGTGCAGCAGCTTCACATTAAAAACATCATCAGGTTTGTTTGCCAAAGCAGTTCACAGAAAAAGTATTGTAATTGGTATAAAAAAGTCTGGATTTAACTAAGTTCTGTTTCCACCTCCTGTTGGCTGCAGAGGGTGCACAGTCTGTCATTTTCAAGGATCCAGCTTTGTCCATGGTGCCATCTCTCATTGGTAAGGTTGTACCCTCTGAGTCTGAACACAGTCAAATATTTTCTCAACCCTTAAGTTGTCCACAACTATATGTTCCCTATTAAGGGACAAATAGCGTTCTAGTTCGCTTTCCTTTTCAGTAGATTGTTGCCATTGAGTTCAATGGTTTTCTTTTTGTTGTTGAATAATTCGGTTTAAGCTTGAAAAAGATGCATTTTTAGTGACCTAAAATGCTGTTTGCATGTATACTGAAGGTGAAATCACAAAGGAATACCTTTGCTTTAGAAAATCTGGTGTCTACCCCATAGCAGCAATAACAGACTTAAAAAGTAATTATAAAGAAATGATATGTTTTGTCCCTATAATCTCTCTTGTGTTTTTTAGATCATAAAGAGGCACTGGTGATAATTTCAGTTTGTTCTGTAACCTGATAAAAACTCTTCACAGAAGCCAAAATCTACATAACAGAGTGGGCCATCAGGAGCTGGAGTCCTCAGGCGAACAACAACACAGGCATGGTAAACGGACTGCATTTATACAGCGCCTTCTCTTTCTCTGACCATGTTTACACATTGTATTCAGGTTTTAGCTAAGCTGATTAGCAGAGGCTGCTATGTTCAGTGAAAATTTACCAACCAGCACTGATCTTATCACTCATACACATTTAGATCTATTGATTATACATTCAGGAAAATCTGGGGTTCAGTTTCTTCCTCACGGCCACTTCAATACGTGGGCTTCTGGAGCCAGGAATTGAGCCACCAACTTCCAGATTGTAAGACAGCTCTCTTCCCCCTGATAAGCAGACCTCTATTTTCTGGGATAGCAAAATAAATTGGCCTGCTCAGGCTCATACTGGCCACTGATAGCCCTGCTGAAGGTCAAGCCAGGATGGAGGAAGGACAGATGAGAGGAGAGCTGAGCTGCAGCTTAGTAGGCACAAAAGATTGCTTCAGAAGCTCAACACGAACAGGCTTAGGTTTTGACAGCATTGCAGGTACTGTGTCAAGCAGGACAACGTACTGAGGTTTGAATATTTCTAGCTTTGGATTAGCAGGTGGTAGACTGGGGGTCAAGGGGTTCAGTCCACAACCAGTCTTTAAGGACAGAAGAGGGTCAGCTGGGATACTGATGGAGAACAAGGTATAGGTTTTGTGAGCTTTGTAGCACTGGACTTTAGAGTCTCTTGGATTCCTTGAGATTGGCACTTGTGATGGCCAGTGATATTAGGAGCCATAAAGTTCATCTTGTGGGACCTGGAACCAGTAAAATGACCAGGCAAGTGTCAGTTTAGGGGGTTTGATGCCTTGCTCAAGGGTACCTCGGTAGTGCTCAGGAAGTGAACTGCCACTTCTCCGGCAACCAGAGTCATTTCCAGTCTTTGGTCTTGAACCCAAGTCCCTACAGACTGAACTACTGCCACCTGTTCAGATGGCAGAAGAGGAACACCTAAAGGCGAGAACCTGCAGAAAGAATAGTGTAATACAGGGAATCATTGTCTAGTTTAAAATAATGCTTTGGCTGAAAGGCTGAATGATGAACCAGTTACAGAAACAGGAAAGAAGGTCAAAGAATCAAAAACGTTAGAGGTCTGGGCTTTGATTTGGCCTCTCCAGAGCATTCACCTTGTTGCCCTTAAAGCAATTTCTGTATAGCTTTTGCTGTATGCTTCAGGTCATTGTCTCACTGGAAAATAAATCTTCTCTGAAGTTGTAGATCCCTTGCAGACTGAATAGATGTCTTCCAAGATTTTCCTCAGTCATTTTCCCTCTACCAGGGCTGCCTGCTGAGAGGCACCCCCACAGCATAATGCTGCCACCGCTGTGCTTCAAAGTGAGGATGGTGCATTTTTGGTGATGTGCAGAGTCTTGTCTGATGGCCAAAAAGCAACATTTTGGTCTCATCAGACCAAAGAACTTTCTTCAACTTAACCGCTGAGTCTCCCACATGTCTTTTGGTGAACTCTAGTCAAGATTTGATATGAGTTTTCTTCAACAGTGTCTTTCTCTTTTCCACTCTCGCATAAAGCTTTGACTGGTGAAGAACTTGGGATTAACAAGTGCAAGATTTTTTTGTATCTATCCCCTAACTCATACTTTTCAATAACCTTTTCTCTGAGTTTCGAGGAGTGTTCTTTTGTCTTCATGGTGTAATGGTAGCCAGGAATACTGATCAACTAGTGACTGGATCTTCCTGACACAGGTGTGTTTATACTACAATCACTTGAGACACATTCACTGCACTTGGGTGACCCCCATTTCACTAATTGTAAGACTACTAGCACCAATTGTCTGGACTAATGTTGAGTAAAGCCAGTCATTTTAAAGGGAGTGAAAATTTATGCAATCACTTATTTTACCTTACGCTTTTTAAAATTGACATTACTTTGTTGAACTCTGTTTCACTTTTACATCAAAGATTTTTTTGTGCAATGTTTTGGGGTAAAAAAAAATCCTGACTATATTGACCATGATTTTTAGAGTGGAGTGGATCAAAAGGTGCCAGTTCTGGCATCTGATCATGATGTCTCCTGGTCACTTCCCTGTGGAAGGGTTCCAGTCATGTCCAACTGGGAAAAGTCCCCGCTGGCAGACCCAGAACTTGCTGGAGGAATTGTCAGGGTTGACTTGCAGCTTACAGGTGTAAAATGAAAACAAGTAAAGTTCCTCTCAGGTGAAACTGACCCTGTAGCAACATGAATCCACAGAGCTCGTTTATCCCATTGAAAAATACAAGCCTGTTCACAATATATTTTCATTTCTTAGCCAGTGTACCGTGTCAGTATTTATGTCAGTCCAGAGTCCAAATACAATACATGCACTTTTTACAGTGTTTCCCTGAGGACTGAGCTCTGCCTCCACAACAGGCCTCATTATCATCAACAGCCAAGCTTATGACCCTGTGTTTCAAGGGTCTACGCACCTGCTGTTTGTGCAGTGACATTGTTTTGCAGAAAATTATGGGGAAAAAAATTAGCAAGTCTGAAGCTTTGCAGGGGATGGAGCCTTCAAAAAATAAATGGATGAGTTGTTTTTCTGACCTTCGCACAATGGAGTCTTCCCCTCTTGCTCTTTAGCTTACATAAAAACTGTTTGAGAAAATCCAAGCTGTGGCTTTTTTCATCCTTTAAACTTTATGGGCCTATCTTTTTGTTTTGGTTGTATTTTTTCTTCATCCACACAAACAAACTGTTTTTTTGTTTTTTTTTTCTTTTTTGTGAAATTTGAGGACCTTCCATTGATCGCAGTGATTTTAAGCCCCATGCTTTTACAAACAGGTACAAATAATGAGAGGAGGTTTTTGCTCCTAAAGCCCCCTCACTAAAAACTTGGCTTGACATCCTGAAGCCTAATTAGACCTCACAACCTGCAATAAATGGCAGGAAGAAAGGAAAGTCTTTGGAGCAGCAGAGGGTACTAAAGTTCATTGCTCAGAGGGTCTGGAGGGGGACATAGAGGGTGAACATTTTTGAAAGTCCTCAGACAAAGTGACTGTGTGAGAGAAAGAGAGAGGCAGTGAATGTCTTCTAGTTACCTCTGGGGGTCATAGTCTTCATGGCCTCTCCTCTGTGTCCTATGGGCCCCATTCGTAAATGTGAGGGCCTTGACCCAGGTCGTAGCCGGGTTCAGAGCGTATAAATCAGAGGCCTCTCTCCCCCTGGATGCTCCATGACCTCCCTGCTGCACATCCTGTTAATCAACAGGGGAGAAACAAAATCCCACACACTCCATCCAAGTTCGTCTATTTCCAGCAAGCCCCCTCATACCAGCATCACAAGATCGTTGTCTGATTTCACAACTCGCGGCACGGTGCGTTTGTCTCAGGAACAAAATCAGTCACGTCTTGTCCAAAGATAAATGGCAATCATTCAACTACTATGCTTTTACTTTCCTACATGCTGAGGTATGTCTGTGTCACTGATACTCAGTTTTCTTAATGACGTTCTTTTTAATATTCAAGCACAGTCGCTTTCTACTTAAAATCATGAATTAAAAATATGACCAGGTGACTGAATAATGCATCAAAGATGAAGCAGTATTTGTTAGGACATTCAATGCTGTGAAAAGTATTTTCCCCTTCCTGATTCTTTTGGCATATTTTTCCACACTTAAATGTTTCAGATCAACAAACAAATTCAAATATTAGACAAATATAACACAGGTTATAGGTAAATACAAAATGCAGATATCTAGATAACCCATTTTTGACATCCGTTCAACTTTATGCTCTTTGTTTTCCAGCACTGTCAATGGTGCCGATGTTTACTGTTGTTATGTTTACTATTCCTTCATATCCAGTCATAATTCTGCTTATTTTTGCTCAGTTGTCCTTGGTGCTTACCATACACAACAGGATTATGGTCATATTGAATGTGTTTAATCTCAGGTTTACAATCTCAGATTGGAGTGCCTCCGATCAGGCCAGAGAGGGAATAATTCACTCGTAACACACCACACACTATAGGATAGTCTGGCATAATAATCTTAATAACCGGACCTTTGCTGACTTTGGTCAGAAGGAGGGATTCAGCCTGACAGTCACCACTATTATTGTGTAGTGTGTGGCCTGCTTTATCTGAGTCAAGTGAGACCTGCAGGTCTTCAGATGTTTTGGGTTCTTTTGTGACTTCTAGGATGAATCGTGGATGCACTCTTGGGATAATTTTGTTGCCGGGCACTCCAGGGAAGGTTTACCACTGTTCCAGATTTTCTCCATTTGTGGATAATGGCTCTCACCATGGTCTACCGGAGTCCCAAAGCCTGTAAAGCCTGTCCATTCCAGACTGACATATGTCAATGACTTTGTTTCTCATCTGTTCTTGAATTTCTTTAGATCCCAGCATGCGTTGCTTTTTGAGATCTTTTAGCTTACTCTGCTTTGTCAGACAGGTTCTATTTAACAGATTTCCTGATTCACCAGTCTGACAGTAATCAGATCTGGGTGTGGATGGTGAAACTCAATCCAACCTTCCAAAAAAGTTAATCTATTATTTAACATTGGGTAATAATATTTTTCACATAGAGCCATGAAGATTTGAGTGTTTTTTTTCCCTAAGAACTTAAAGCATCATTTAAAAACTGCATTTTTTATTTACTCAGGTTATCATTGTCTAATATCAAAATGTGTTTGATGATCTGAAACATTTAAGTGAGACAAATATGAAAAAAAAAAAAAACAGCTGCAATTTGAAAATGCAGTCAAGACAAAAATGCACTGATTGATTGATTGATTAATTTTTTGACACCACACAATAAAAGTCAAGAAATCAAAAATGGCTGTTTTTCACAGGAGGTTAAAACTTCCCTTTTTATACAATAAAAAAATCTGCTATGACACTATGCAAAGCGCATGCACCCCCTTCATGTTTTTCAGTTGTAATTGTTTTTCAGGAATTACTGAACTCTGTTGAAATGATACGATTCTAAATAAACCCTGGAGCCGCATGGTTAGGTAATTGCCCTTTATAACAGGATTCAGTGAAAAAGAAGACTTACTTCATGACCTGAAATCTAACTCTACAAAGCCTTAAACATCCTTTCATAGCAACAGTGCTGTTAGAGCAGGTGTGCTCTTCACTGCTGGGCACAGGCTCTTTGCTCTTGTTGACGTTGGTACAGACAGACAGAGAGGCATGCCCTCTGCTTGTGTTTTCTCCTCGCTCAGTTAGACCTTGGTGACCTGCAGACAAACACAGAAAGGCCTTGGGTTGGATGTGTTTTTGTAAGGCTATGTTTCTGCTTCAGAGAGAGAGAGAGAGAGAAACAGTCGAGGTAGTAAACACATGCCACCCATGAGCAATGTGTGGATGAGGCCAAGACATGGGGGAGTGGGTGTGGAGTGATTATGACAGAGGGAGGTCACTTGACACCGGGTTGTTTTCAAGTGCCGGGCTGCTTTCACTGGTTCATACACTCACAGTCTCCCTCTTCTACTCTTCCTCTCCTTTACTAGGATTCTTTTACTTAATTTTTAGTCTATACAGCCAGATTAAAGGCACAGGGGCTGTTTTCTCTGTTTATCCACATTTCTCGCTTCAACTTTGTTTATTTGCACAGAAACGGAGTCAAAGTGTTGCTGTCTCTCTAATCACACTCGTCAAGTGAGAGCATGCTCTCCTTACAGCCCTGCATTTTTAAATTGCATTTAATGAACAGCTGCCAAGAATTAATTTGAGGCTTGCTGATTCCCACTTGGGTTTTTACAACCTGTTTATGCTTTCCTGGAAAAAGCCGCAGTAGCTCTTGAAAGTTTAAAAGTCTCAAGTGCAGCGACTACTATGTAAGCATCATACAGCGCATGTATGACATGGTTAATGATCTGCAGTTTAAGAAGAAAACAGGTCAAGTGGGCTGAATTAGGTGACAAATGATGTCTAAACTCAGGCTACTCTTTAGAGGGCCTAACTTTGTTTTTCAGCTCCATAAAGTAGATTTCAGTCAGAACAACTTTGTCAAGATTGGCTGCTATAAATATTTTTCTGTATTAGCATCTATTATTCTGCATGTGTTGTTGTAACTTATGTTCAGCGGTGTGGCTGTTCTGGGATCCCTCAGCTCTTCTACAAGTCTCAAGCAGGAACAGGAACATGTTTCTGCCTTTCCTGTGCCTACAGGAAAGCCTAAGGCAGGGAGAGAAGCAGCAATAAAAAACAGAGCAGAGCAGGCTTCAGTGACAACAGAATGACTTGGACTAAGTCAGACACAGAATAAAGGAGAAGCTGGGGTGGAGGAGGGTTGCAAAAGCGGCTTGCAGAGGGGGCAGCAAAGCAGAGCCAGGCTAGATCGGTGATTCCCAACCTGTGCAAGTGGGCCGCCAAATCATTTCCAAAATAGTATGATTTTTGTGGGAGGGGGAATGTAATTATATAAAAATAAAAAATATACAGAATAGTGTTTTAAATGTTAAAACTCAGTTACATTTAAAAGGATATTAAAAATTTTCAAATATTCTTTTCATTATTTTGTTTTGTTTTTCCTTTAAGTATTAGACATTTGACAAGCAAATGAAAGATAGGAACTTTTTGTGATCTAGAGGTTATTGTGTGGACAGCTCCTTGAAAACTATAATACTGAAGGTGTTGCAACATGTTACAGATGCTGTGTTAGCGACTGTGGAGCTTCCAACATGTTTCTCCTGTATTCAGTTCAGTCCTTTATGTTCAATCCTCAATAAAAAAAACAAAGTGCTATGAGAATGCATTATATGGCCTCCGTATTTATGGGGCAGGAGGTGGGCCGCGAAAAATTTTGAGACTTAAAAGTGAGCCCTGAGTTGGAAAAGGTTGGGAACCACTGGGCTAGATCATTTTGAAAATGGAATCATGAGAGCCAAAAGCCAAAAGCTTGCTAAGAGGGCTTGCTTAAGATCAACTGATCTCATTTATATGCTAGTGCTTGACTTTGTGGCTTGCCTGTACTACAGCTATACACTCATTTATTGTTTTACTTTTGTTAAGAAGTAAAGGATGTATTTTTCCACCAGATAACAGTATTTATAGTTATGCTTGTGTCTTTGACCTTGCAAAAGGTGATGCAGTCTGCAAGCAAAAACAAATAAGTGGCTGACAAAAGCTGAATAAGGATGCATAACAAACACAAAAATTAATCTGAATTTTTACACATTTTCATTCGATGGATCATTTACAGAGTAGTTTTGTTTGAATTTGTTATTTGGGCAGATGTAAATTCATGACTGATTGTTTTGTTCTTCCTCGTAGTATTTTCAATTAGGTTGAGCACTGTGTACACTGGGAAATTTTAAGCTGATTCGAACACAACCCTACTTGGAGTCGGGCCAACTTTCAACCTGATCATGCACTGTTTGTTTGCAGTGTACAGAGGAATACAACAGCCAACAATGGCCCGATCAGCTGCTGTTGACTGGTTGGATGGATTGTATGATGTTTACAATGTTATCGGATCATTTAGCAGACGCTTTTGTCTAAAGCAATGTACACCTGGAACAGGTGTTTCTGACCTGTTTAGGATCTTGCCCAAGAGCCCACACACTGGATACTCTGTCCGGAACCCTAAAGGTTCGGGTGCCTAACCCAACTGCCCATCCCATGGTTGAGGCTGCCCCACTGTTGAGGTCTGCAACAGATGAGCCCAAAACGCCCCACCATAGAGGGCTGCAACCAGATGCCTCTCAAACGGAACTTTTTTTTTTTTTTGTTGGGTGTAGAAGATGTTCTCCTGTTCAGCCTTGGCAGCAAGCTCCACCGTTTGTAAACTATGACAGTGCCTGCCTGCGGAGCTTCATGTCACTGGAGCTGCATATGTCTACAATAAATGCTGGTGAGGACTTTGAAGCTGAGGTTGTGGATGCCACCAGCATTAAAATACCAGTCGTAGACAGAGCCCCGAATTAGTGACTCAGCTTCTTATTGATAGTAGTGACTAGTTACTATCAAGTTATTAATTTCCAATAACTACGCTCCAACTGGTATGACCAGCGTAATATTGTATTTTAGCTTCAGCTTTGGACAGCACAAAGAGCTAGAGATGCATCGTCCACATTTTTAATGGTGTTGAAGTAAGTGATAATAATTTTTAATTTACTCATTTTAATTTTCACTCAGTAAATTATCCATCACTTCACTTTTTGGGACTTAAGTAACACTGTACAAGTATCAGTGAAGTATGCCATAGCTGTGTCAGCAGCGTGACAGGCGCTCTGATGATATATGATATTGATTTTACAGCTAAAATAAACCTTTCTCCACTAGTAGGTTAGTGCATAGTTCTGTGTAATGTAGGTCAATGTAAACTTAAAGTAAACATACAGCAGTGAAAGAGCCTCATCACAACGCATAGCTCAAACTGACGTGCTTTCCTGTTCAAACAAACCCCTCGACCTTAAAGTGGGGACTCGGCCAAATACCTCCAAGTCTGAAAAGACACTGTCAACTCACGTGTAAACATACAGATGCCAGGAAAGAATCTGATACTATCTAAATATGCATTTTTTTTCTCTGATTACATTTATACATTTCAGTTTTATTTTACCAGTGTTAAGAAAATGCTGAAGGTTCTTTAACTCTGCATTTAAACCCGTTTGACCTTGTACAGTCATGAGAAAAAAAAAAACTGGACAGTGCACAAATCACATTCAAAATTTGGATGGAAACTAAAACATGGCCACAAAAATGCTCTGCTTCCACCCAACAGGAGTCTTATAAAACATGCTTCAACTCAGTTTGGTCACCATTTAACACTTGGATATAAAAATTCCGACGTTGGTGCTTGAGAATCTGAGTTGCTCCCTCAGCATCGGCACGAACTTATAGTCACAACCTTTGATGCTGAAGCCATAAATGTGTTCGGCCAACAGAAAAGTGGTTTCAGACAAAACTCAGGCTGTGAATGAGGGTGGGAAAATGCCTCAAGAAATAAGACATGGAGCCTGTCAGGACTCTTTAATAAGCCTCACATGTGATTTTAGTCAGAAAAGAAGAATATATTGGACAGACAAACTAAAGAAAATATCAGAGTTCAAAAAGAGTTGAGGATCCAGGCTAAAATTTTAAACCCTCAAAGGAATGATGCTTGCATGTGATGACTTGGAGACAAAATCAAACAGCTGTTTTGTGCTCTATAACTTAAGCCATCCATATTATGTTCAAACTCTGACCTCATTTTTGTTGAAAACAAGTTTGATGTTTGTTGATATAATCAAAAACTATATTTTTGATGTTTTAGGAGCATTAGAAGAGCTTTTTTTTTGACAAGCAACTTGTTTGAGTATTGCTCATGCACAGCTTGAAGCACTGCTCTAAAGTCAACTAAGAGTGATACTGCACTCTGCTGGACAGACTGTGAATTGCAGCATGAAGTTCAAAAAATATTAACACTGATACAGCTGTACGTCGTTTCTCTCAGCGTGGACTCAAGATGTTTGAGGGGCACGGGTGAAAACAATGAAAAAAGCACACAATAGTTGTTACATTTATAGTAAAATACTAAAAAACCCTGGTTATGGATAGGTTTTTATCATGTGATTAAACCCACTATATTAAAACAGGTGAGGAAGCATAAATTATATCAGTCATTCTCAGCTGGCCTTTAAAATGCCTTAAATTCTGCCAGAAATTATGAAGAATCCCCATCATTATCTATGCCAGCATATAAACTTAACACAAAAAGAAAGGATATATGTTTGGTAGAATATTTTTTCCCATGACAATGCATTTGGGTAACAAATCTTATACCGTTGGAAGACCTGTTTTCCCTTTTAGATGGTGCCATGTTTGTAAGGAACATGCATTTTGTGTGGTGAGCAGCAGAGCTGAGTATGCATGCAGTAGCTGTAAACAGCTTATTCTGCGATTGGCTCTTGTTTTGAGCTTCTGGTATCCCCGAGTGATGACAGTCTGGTGCCTGATTCCCCACACACTCAGCTCTGCTGCTCATCCCCTCAAATGTATGCTCCTTACCAATGTAGCACCATTTTAAAGGGAAATGAACAGGCTTTAAAACCATTAAAGACTTATTGCCAAGAAGCACTGTTACAACAAAGAAATAATCTACAAGACATGTTCTCTTACTTTATGTGCTAGGTTTATAATCAAAGTTATTTCCTATTCCCTTTTCCTGGATTGATGTCAATGTCAGTGTCAGCACATTAACAGGCTTATGTCAGTATGCACTGCACAAGAATCATGCAGGTTTATTTTCTCTAGTTCAGCAGTACATGGAGTGAAAATGTCTTAAAGGGTGTTTTTGATGTCAGCATGGCTTCCTGATGAAAGCCTGCTGCTGAAATGCCCACAAGTGTTAATTAAGGGCCACTAGCCCTGCTGATGAAGACCTGAATCCAAAACACATCAGTGTGGTTTTTCAGATCTTAGTGAAAAATCTGTGAAAATGCATGGCATTCGTTTTAAACAATGCATTGGATTTTTATCTGGTTAATTCAATAAAAATCCCTAAGCAGTCATTGGGATGGTGAATATTTGTTTTTTTATACATTTTTATTGGGGTGGCAATAATTTTTTTTTAATTTGAAAGCTTGCCTTTACAGAAAAGTTGAAAAATGCAAAACTATGTAACCATTTATTTCAGAGGACTACGTCAGTGAAACATGAAATTATAAAGGAATGAACCTTTTATACCATTTTCTTTCACTATTAGACATGTGGCACTCTGTCATATTTGTGCCCTGAGGGCACCTCATCATGTTTCTCTACCATAAAGGACTCTTTCACATTTTTTCCCCAACAATAAGGCACCAGGTGAGAGCTATGGCCGCTCTAAATCCACCTGTGATTTTATATCAAACATGAGGCTATAAGCTGCTGTTGGGCTCATATTAGAGGTTTAATTTTATCAAGTAGTACTGTCCTTACAAGAAATGAACATGGCGGACTTGCCCCATTTAACTGGTTGAAAATACAGCTACTCCAGTTACAGCGGTGTTTATACCGAGACGCCTGTAAGACTATTAATAGTGTGATTTAGCTCACCATGAAAATGATTCCATTTTTTAACACTGGCGATGATATTAATACTTTGACAAGAGCATTAACTCATGAAATCATTTTTCAAGTGTTGTCACATTTTTCTTGTAACATACACTCTAGTTATGACAGTTGAACCTTAATATTTTACCATGCCTACATCACTCCTTTATATTCTCAAACAAATACAAATATGTGAAATAACACCACAAAGTAACTTAAATTGACCACATAGCTTAATTTTGTGTGTAGATTTAACAATATTGCATATTAGTTGATAAATATTTTTAATAATCACAGGACTTCACTCATCTTAATTTCCAAATTTATTTCAAAACATTTGAACAAGCAACTTTTAGGACATTCCCATTGAATCTGATGCCGTCTTCTCCGCCAAGTTGGATTTTGACCTCATAGCGTCAGTGGGACCTGTAATAAAAAGACAGTCAAACTTGAGTATAACCTGATCTGGAAACAAAATTACCCATCATATTCCAAGAAAAAATATTAACGTCTATCAACTGCAGAATGACAATTCATAAATGGCATGTGACTGTACCATTTCCGATGAACAGAGGGATTTACCACAAATGTCATTTAACTTCTTGTGTTATTCGGTGAGTGTGTAAGCTTGTCTTCATTTTGATGCTTAAATTATATAGTGTCTGTATAACCACCCTCTTTCTAAAGACCCATGTTGTCCCAGGATTAAATACTTTAAGGCAAGAAGCTAATTCAGTCTTGATGAGCAGCACCGAAGACCCAGAAGCAGGCCGATGCACTGACGCAAAAGTACACTGCTAACAGAAATCCAAGTTCAACAAGTATCGTGTCACTTTGATTTTGAAAATACACAGTGAAACAGCAGATGTAGAATATATTCCATTATGGTAATAGAATTTTACTCTGAAGCCACAAAGAAGAGGTTCAAATATTGAACAGGTAACCAGGGCTGACAGCTTACATTCGATTGGTTGATTGTTTAGTCGAAAAGCTTTTGTCCAACCAAGATCATCCTGGTCAGCGAGTCGCCGAAACACCCAGTTTTGAGTGTGAACACTGAAAATTATGTTCTTGTAGGCTTAATACTATGGTCTATGAAAATGTTTTATTTTAGAAATTAAAAATGTTTAAAGATATTTCACTGAGAGGCCAATTTAAGAGACAACAGAAATGGTGCCACCTTTGTCCATTAATTTGTATTTAAGGGCATCTGTGGGTAGAATCTTTGGTTATCTTTATGTGAATTGAATTTTACTATTGATTAAGTTTATGTCCAAATGACTATTCTACTACTTGACACATGAAAAAGGTTTGAAGGCAAAGATGATAGGTTTAAAATCCCTAAAAGCGTTTCATTGTGATAAATTCGGTACACCCTCATCATCAAATTCATGTGTCCAGACATGACTGGATCCGTTTCCTGCTCTTACCTATCGCAGCCTCCTGGCTTCTCTTTCAGACTCCAGAAGTGTCAGCACATCTCCCTCTCTTACTGGGCCCTTCACGTTTCTGATGATGGACCGGTTGCTGTCGTCCATGAATTCAACACGGACCTGCGGGAAGAGAATAAGTGAGCATTAGAGTACATGATAAATCTGACATGTCAGCAGGTCATATCTGAAAACTAGTGGCAAACTCTGAAGCATACAAATGAACAGTATTATTATAGTGATTATGTTCAGCCTGACAACTTTTAAAAGCACAATGTTAAGGCTTACACATTCAAGTGTTTCACTCTTGATTTTACAGCATTAAGTCCTTCAGCAGAAATCATATATAAACGTGACATTTCACTTGAACACAGATCACAGTGAATACAGACCAAATTTTCACAAAAAACGCACTAACACAAATGTACGTTTGAGCTATCCTGTGTAAATCTTGAGTGTTTATTGTCACCATAACTGCAGCTGGGATGACTTCTTTAAAACACTATTTGACACCAGCTCTTGATGTTACGTTAACATTGTTAGCTTACCTGTGTGCACTGTCCCTGGGAGCCGGTTCTTCCGAGCACCCTGGTGACCTAAAACGAAAATAATTTATACTGAGGGTTAATAATCATCCAAAAAAAGCATTGTGCTACCAATAAAAACGTCTGGAAATGCAAGGCAGGTCCACGGCATGCTTGTGCTGAAGCAGCTAACAGACTTTAGCACAGACGGCCGTCCATGATGGACGCGCGAGAGCTCCCGTGTTGTACGACAAACGAGACTTACAAGTTTGTTTTAACGTCAATATTCAAGGACAAATACTGTCGTTGGGTGTTATTGTAAACGTGGATCTACTCTGGTATGTTCATTTTCAACATTAAATACGTTTTCTTACTCTTGCGAGCTTGATCGGCTGCACGCGGCTGGCGTCCATGTTGTCAGGCTAGACCGGAAAGGAAGTCACGTGGTGCACGACGGGAATATATGGCAAGTGAATTTTTTAATTTACACAAATTTAAAATGTTACAGTTTTATTACAACTCAAATAATATTGGAAGACAAAAATAATCAAAGAAACAATTAATTTTTCCATTTGTTATAGTTTTTGTTTAAAATAGAAATGTAATTTTAGACTTCTATTTCCTTTTCCGGAAAATGGCCGATACCATTAAGCCACTTCATGAGGGAGAATTGGGCTGTACCAATAGTGGTCGTGTTGCAGTCGTTTCTATCTTAAACAATAACTTTCGTTTTAAATTGTGGAAAACGTCATTCTTTCAGTTAATTTTATCCTGACATATATTAATTTTTTGATTTATGTTGAACAATTGGTTACTCTTAGTTTTGAGGGGGGTCCCTACTGTGCATAATATCAGACCAAGATTGCAAGAAATTTGATTTAAACATGTGGTTCAACTACGTGCAAGACAAACAAGAAGAAACTGGGCTTGCATTTACCTCAGTGGTTGATTAAGTAGCCTTGGCTCGAATATATTTTAATTGCTATTGCATGTTTAAATTGTTACAGTCTGTGTTTTACGCTCATTACTCTATACTGCTCCTTTAACAATAGTATATTTTGGTGATATCCTTAGTAGGGCTGGGCGATTATGGCAAAAATCAAAATCACGATTAATTGAACTTTTTACCTCGATTACGGTCAATGGATGATGATTCCAACCTCAACCTCTGACTCGTTTTTTTTTTCCTGTAAATATTTTAATGATTTCAAAACTAATAACTGAAAGGAATATACACACACTAGCAATTTATCGTTATTTTTTTGAAACAATTGAAATCAAAAACCCACATCAGCTGAAATGAAAATGTTTTCTGTAAAAGGTCAAATTTTCCAAGAACAGTAGAAAACAAACAACTTGTGTTTCTTGCTAACAAAATAAATATTTTTTATACTGTTGTATTAGAAACAGTAGAAAATAACTTTGCTGCTCATGTTGCGCAGTCAGCTCCATGTTTGAGTTTTAGCGGACTGGATGGGATGGTGTCACAACTCTAGTACATCTTCTCTTGGGTTTCTAGCAGGCTGCATGTCTTACAACAACTGGCTGCCTATCACGTGACTACACAGCCTGTAGTTTGTTTTAAGGGGGTGGTGCATTAGTAGAGAGAGAATTACAAGAGAAAAATATTGAAATAATTGACACAGCAGGTTTACATTGGTTAGAGGCTCTAAATGCTAGTTTTGATTATTTTTCGATTTATTGCCCAGCTCTAATCCTTAGTGGTATTATTCAGTAAAACATACAAATATAAAATTGGACTTACTAGCTCAAAGAAAGATCTGATTACCAACTTAAAGAGCATGATTTAATTTACAAAAACAAAATAATTTTTCAGAATAAGATGAGATGGACAACAGCTAGAACCAGTCAGTCTCATTTAAGCACAGAAATAGTATAAACTCATGTTAAAATCTGTCCATAGCTAGGGATGAAGACTGTCATCACACAACTCTCCCTGCCTTGCCTTCTCTCTCAGACCTCAAAGCCTTAAATCACATTGCTAATCCTTGTGAACAGTATTTTTAACTTGCGTTTGGACTGAAAGGGCAGCAATAGGATTAGAGAATCAGTAAAGCGGCTGAATCCCTAACTCATGCAGTTGATCTTCTTGCATGCTGAGACAGGGAAAGCACGGTAGCTCTTTCCTTATCTTTATTTCAACCAGGAAGCATTGTTTAAGAGGGAAAATCAGCCTGGATGGAGATCTTATGGACTACTCCTGTCACTGCTTGTGTCTGACTTGATTTGAACTTTGGTTTAAATTAGTGTTTGTATTTCTGCTTTGTTCGTCTTCCAAGGAGCTTACACAATGGCGTCCATGAAGCCCAAGTTGAAAGTGCTGAAAAAGCGTCGCTCCAGTCTTTTTGCGACAATAAAACGGGAGATGAGTTTCTCGCAGAGCATTGAAGAACAAGAGGGCGAATTCCCCTTCTCTCAGGACAGCTCTGTGAAAGCGTGGACGTCCATGGACAACCTCGATACACCAGATGACAAAAAGAAAAAGAAAAGTCAGACTAAAGACCTACCAAACCCACGGCAATCAAACATTGTCAACCTGAATGTTGGTGGAAAGGTGTTTCACATCCCAAAGCATCTGGTGCTCCGACACCCAAAAACAAGGATTGGAGTCCTTGCCCTCTGTAATGATCCAGTCAAGCGGCTGACGCTCTGTGATGATTATAATGTTCAGAACAACGAGTTCTTCTTTGACAGGGACCCCATGTTTTTCCACTACATCTTCCACTTTTACTGCAGTAATGTCCTGTGGGTGATGGACAGTCTCTGCCCGGTAAACTTTGAAGAAGAGATGACATTTTGGGGGCTGAAACTGAAGGACACACCGAGGTGTGCTGTGGATATTTGAGTATTAATGTATTGCTTTGCCCTTTTATCTGTTTCACTGCCTAGTTTCATAGAAGCTCTAACACAATCATTTATGTTCTTCCTCTCAGGTGCTGCCGTATTCTGTTTGAGGAGAAACTTGATGACATCAGAGATCAGCTGAAGGTCAACCAAGAGCTCATTGATGAGATTAAACCTCACCAAGACGACGAAGGATATAAAACAATGTTTCTCGGAGATTTTCGGAAGATTCTCTGGGACTTGATGGAGAACCCGTACTCTTCGCTTTCAGCCAAAGCCTTTGCTGTGTTTTCCAGTCTCTTTGTGCTTATCTCTATCGTTGCCATGACATTGAACACGGTAAAAGAACTGAGGGATTACAAAGTTGGTGACAGAACCTACATGGAGTGGATAGAGATTAGTTCCATCCTTTTCTTCACCTTGGAGTACTTCCTGCGATTATTCACCACATCCAACATAAAAAATTTTGTTAAGAGTGCCCTAAACTTTGTGGATGTGGTTGCTGTCATGCCCTACTTTGTCCAGATCATTTTCGAGGCGTTTGTTTTAGATTCAGAAGACATCAGCGCAAAGGAAGATTTGAAGACCATGTCGAGAGTCAGTAAAGTCAGCAAAGTGCTCAAAGTGGTCAAGTTGATGCGTATCTTCCGTATTTTAAAACTGGCCCGTCACTCCACAGGGATGAGGGCATTTGGTTTCACCATCCGGCAGTGCTCTGAACAGGTATGGAGGGAAACCAGACACACAACATACCCACAAAAGCAACAAAAGTGCCACCACTATCTCTCTTTGAGCTTTGGTATGAATAAAGTCAAAACTATCATTGTATTTTAAAATGGTCACAAACCCAGCTTGGATCGTAGTGAATTTCATTAATTCTAGTCTCTTATTTAGGTTTAGAGGCCTGAACTTCATGTTATGTTTTAGTGTGAGTGTTAACATCATAAGTATCCAGATGTTTTTATCTAAAACGCTCTCATAAACCAACTGCAACTGCCATTTGTATTAAGAAGCTAAAAAGATAGCATTTTACCTCTGGAGCTGGTGGAGACCAAAACAGAGGTAAAAACAGAGCATACCACTGGTTAAATCAAACAACAGGACATATAGAATACTGTGAGTGCATATTATTATGACCAAATATTAACTGGG
Organism: Cheilinus undulatus; assembly: GCF_018320785.1. Lineage (NCBI taxonomy): Eukaryota > Metazoa > Chordata > Actinopteri > Labriformes > Labridae > Cheilinus > Cheilinus undulatus. The sequence goes on from NC_054877.1 coordinate 31,944,491, forward strand.
TTAAAAAGCTGTCTGCTACAAACTCAACACTTTGAAAGTCATACTGTCTTTACAGTTTGTTATTAGTCCCAAAAGTAGTCAAAATATTTTTTGCGTGTTTGTTTGTGAACGGGAAACAACATAATTTCTTAAACCGGTCCCTACAGGCAGGACTTTTCTAACTGAGAGGTTAACTTCACTCATAGTGCAAAAGTGTCCATTGCCCAAGGCATTCTGGGAAAACTGTGCAGATTAAGGGATGATTGCCAAATAAACTGAGTGCAATGACAAAAAAAATCCTTAAAGTGATGGAGTACTGTTTACTTTAAATGAAAATGTCTATCGACTCAGAAAAATAGAGATGAAAAGCCATTTTGGATTTCTAAGTTAACACAACTCATAAAAAAAGAGAACATGTTACTGTTCAGTATTACAGTGTAGTGAAAACAAAACTATAACAAGAAAGACCTCATATTTATCAGGTGGTCATAAACATTCATGTAAAATAAATGCTTTGCTTTATATCTACATTTTGTCCTTTTTGTTGCAGTATCAAATCCCACTGTTTATCATTTAAGCCTTTTTTAAATTTCATTTTGGATCTTTGTACAGTCTTAAGATTAGGGTAATAAAAAACCTTAGGGTAATAATGTTTGATGACTTCTGACTTGTCCACTGAGCTGTCTGTGAGCATTTTGAAAGGGAAATGAGGCATTAAGGAGCAGTGCTTTTTTAAACTTTACATCAGTGTGGCTGCATGGAGACGCTGCAGTGGCTTAACCAAAGTGTGCTGAAAGGGGAAATAAAGCAGGCAAAAAAAAATCTGTACTCTAATTATGGACCTTTATCACACTGCAATTAATGCTGACAGCCCCTGACATGCTTAAAAGGTTTCCAAAGATATATCTGAGGTGACAAAGGACGTAATTTATCATGTCACTGTAAAATGATACAAATGACATGACTGGTTATGACATTCTCAAAAGGAAACCAGTTCAAAGTTGGGTTGTGAATTTAAGTTAGTCACCATTATGTTGAGTAGGGTTAATGTTCTAGTGAGACCAAGGTACCACTGGATTTATCTTTTTAACTTATGTGTTGCAATGATGGTCACCTTCATCGCAGGTGGTTCAACAAAACAACAACAGGCAGCATAGATGATGTAGAGGATGTTTTAGAGATTTGTTTTTAGGGAGGGTATTTACATTTGCATTCATCAAAATTCAATCAAAATTTATTTATATAGCACATTTAAAAACAGCAGCAGCTGACCACAGTGCTGTACACTCACTGATCTCTTTTGATGTTTCTCCAATATTCACAGGACCTAAAGATGGGTGCAAGATATGGATTTATGTGTTTTTATGTTCTTTATTAGCCAACGAAAAGGACAATATGCTAATATGTACTGTATAATGTGCAGCCCAGGGTTTTGTAACTTCTAGAGGTACAAAATATTGTAGAGCTATAAATGGGAAATACAATACATATACAAATACAATACAAATACATCTCCTCTGTCATTCTTCAGGTGTGCTGCCTGTTCCTGTTTATCGCCATGGGTATCTTCACCTTCTCTGCTCTGATGCACTCTGTGGAAGTGGATCAACCAGGGACACCTTTCAGCAGCATACCAGATGCCTGGTGGTGGGCTGCGGTGAGTCCCATTCACTCCAAACTCCAGTTTAGAAGTCTCTTTGGTGGTTTCACTTTGATATCGACACCTCCCTCTACCTAAATGCAAAAAGCATGAAAAAAAAGAACTACATCGAGACAAGTGGATGATAAATACATTTAAAACTTTGAACAGAATTGAAAACAAAGTTAAAATTCACTCATATAACTTTATATTCATAAAATCTGAGGAAACATTTGAATTGTCCTTAATATTAATGGAAAGAAGAGATCATGCTCTACATGTAGAGGATTTGACCCTCTTTCATAGCTGCACCTTAAATTCTTCCGGATCATTTAACTTCTTAAGCTGTTCCTCTTGACAGTGTCGGGTGTTTGTATATGTCAGGCAGTGCGGTGCATTTCAGTTGTCAAGGAGTAAGCCTCCTGGGATTTGTAATGTCTGCCTGCTAAGGCAAACGCAGGGCAAGGCAGAGCTATGTTGTCTGTACATTTTGTGGCTTTACAAAGGAATGTGGCTGGCTATTTTTTTATTCACGTGATGGATGAACAACTCTCACAGGTCTTTAAAGATCAATCAATCAATCAATTGTTATCTGTATAGCACTTTTCATACAACACAATGTATGAATGTAAACAATGTTTACATGCGAACAAAATAAATAAAATAAGTAAATTAAAGAAACATGTCCTTAATCCACCCACTCCCCTCCTTACTCCTGTAGTCCAGGGGTGTCCAAATCTTTTTAACTGAGGGCCATATACAGAAATATATAGGGACATTGGCGCCTCTTTCATATCCATAGGGAGAGGTATATGACATTGATTAAATCAGAAGCAGAATAAAGGAGGAGCTAGGGTGGAGGAGGGTTGCAAGAGCAGCATGCAGAGAGAGCTGATGAGGGCTTATGTTAGATCAGCTGACTGGGGCAGAGCTTGACTCTGTGACCTACCTGAACTAACGCTAAACACTCAATTTAATGGCTGACAAGGCAAACAGATAATCATTTCCAGGTTTTCATTTTACTTCTAGAATTTTCTGCGGGCCAATCAAAATTATAATACGGGCCACGTTTGGCCCCCCCGGCCATAGTTTTGACACCCCGGCTATTGTTAATACACAGCGTTGGCATATATGTCATAAATACAGGATTTTATAAGAACAGGAACTTACGCACTGAAAACCAAAAGCAAACAGTTTTTCATTTTCTTGTTTTTGGTTTCTGTTGTCCAAAAAAAGAATAAAAAAAAAGAAGGAACAGCTTCTTTTTTACTCTGTTGTTTTTATGGGTTGATCAAAATAGGAAGGTAAAAGAATTTAACAATGCTGATGCAACATTCTTTTTCCCCCTGAATGTGTGAATTATAGGTGTTTAAAAAAGGACATTACATCATCAGTGTTCTGTACTTTGACATATTTTTTTTAATTCCCAATATTATATGAACTGTCTGGGTAAAGGGCACATTTTGTCTATGTATTGTTTCCCTGTTTTTAACAGTAATTGGGGAAACAGCTTCTTTTTTTAATTTAAGATTTTACTTAGTGGTTAGAGTGTGCCCCATCCATGTGAGCAGCATGGGATCAATTCTGGTCTGTGGCTCTTTCATTCCCCACTATTTCATATTTGTTTTTAGCACAATCCACTGTCCTATCTCTCTCTCTCTAATAAAGGCAAAAAAACAAAAAAAAAAAACAAAATAAATCTAAAATCCCCAAAAATCAGTCAGCTATAAAACACACTGACCCACCAAACTGTCCAGTCACTTATCAACAGTGGACAACAGCGCCCTTAAGACTTAAGAAAGCAGTAACCATTCACAATTATCTTCTCTCGTGTTATTAGTTTAGGAGAACATTACTTCAGGAGTTTCAGTTTATTCATGCATTGAATGCAACACCTAACTTGGTTGGAGATTTTAAACCATTTATAACCCTTATAGGCCTTGGGAACGAGGGCATTCGGTAAAATGCTGATCTGTTCTTTTAAAAATGAAAAAATGTGATACGAATACAGTCATACTGAAAAACATTCTGACCACCAAAGAGCATACAAGAACCAGAAGGCCACTAAACAACCAAACATGACTTCAACAAGGTAAATTCTGGAAAGAGTTAACAGAAAGTAATAATTTCCCCTTAATCCATTTTGTTTTTCAGCACAAAAGCAATACACAAGTTTGACTTCATTTGCAGTTTTGTCTTTAAGCCTCTGTGTTTCTTTATTCTCACTCTCATTGAGGGACATTTAGTCCGTATTTATCTGGTGGCAGCTGTTAACTTATAAGTGTCTAATCCCCTCTAATACTGTGTAATGCGTCTCTTTTGTGGCCAGACACTGTGATTGCAGTCCAGAGATGGAAAGTGTTGCAGTGCTTTCCTGGAGGTTCTTCTAAGCTTTATTCTATTTAAAACTCACAGCACACTGAATGATCCAGAGTTTTTAGTTACTTTCAGAGACCACGATGGAGCTAAGGGGTGTCTTGGAGGAGAGCATTGGGCCCATTTGGGGGTATAAATGAAAAATCACCCTACCATTACTTTCAATGACAAATGATGCAGAAGTTTAGCTTAGTTTAGTTTAGACATTATTTGGACACTATAACAAAAAAATAAGGATAATACAAATGACTAAAGAAGAGATTATGCAGGAGCCAAAAAAGGCTTATCAAAATACCTCCCTCCTGATTTAACAAGTCGTTGTAGGCCACGGATTAGCTTGAAATAAGAACTATAACATGGAGGTATACATCTAGATGGCATAATGCATTTCAGTCAGATCCTAGATCTGTTACACATTCCTGTCAAATTAATGACCCCTTTAGTTGCCTTTTGAATGATGAAAATGTGGATGCTGACTGCAAAGTGAATGGTAGTTTGTTCCAAAGAGATGCTACTCTATATTTTAATGTGTGTTGATTGAGGGTAGTCAAACAAAAAGGAAGGTGAAAGAATGCCTCATATAATATGAATGAATCTCTGCAGAACAATGAAAAGAATTTCTGAAAAGTGCTGAGCACATATTTAAACAGAAACATACAGGCTTGAAATTTGTTCACATAAAAAATGATAAGAGTTTTTTTCTCTGAAAAGGGGAGCAGATGAGTCTCATTGTTTAATATAATCAATCTCTAAAGAGTTTTCTAGATGAACAAAATGTTATGTTACTAAGTGAGACATGCGGCTGCCCACGCAGTATTCCTCCAGGGACTGAGAATTCATGCAGCAGCCGTCCTCTAACCTGGTAGCAACTATTTTGCTGTAATGCTGAGCCTTCAGTATGGAAATAACAGGGATTCTGTATGTTACTGCTATACAGATAAACAACGGGAACGGCAAAACGCAGTAAAAATCAGCTAAAATCAAATATTTTGTTTCGTCTAAAAAGTATAGTACAGTCTGTCATGCACTCCCTGTTGTATCATATGACACTTTCAAAAAACAATCAGCAACACTTTATCAAAGTGGGCCCTAACTACCTAGTAATTTCATTCTAATAATTGGTAATTATCTAGTAACTTCTCAAGAATACGGTGGTAATTATCTTGGTATAAGTTGGCATTTAACCATTAAATAACTAAGAAATAGTGTAATATTAAGAAAGTTTTGTCCAGTAATAATGTATTAATTATCAAGTCATTCTTCTTACCATTGTGGCAATTGTCTGGTAATAATGTGGTATTTTACACTAATCCCCAACCCCAACCCCCAAACCCCTCCCCTAAAATTACTTGGAAAATTATTCAGGAAGGACTCACTTTAATTGAGTGGGCCAAAATAAAGAAATTACATGAGAAATATCAAGCAACTTATATAGAAGGTTATCATCTTATTTCTTGGAAACTACTGTGTAAAATATCACCTAGAGAATTCTAAGTAATGTTTAGGGTTAGAGGGTTAGGGTAAGGGTAGAATACCACCTAATTACCAGAGAATTTTAACAGGATTATGGTTAGGGTAAGGGTAGGAGGGAAAGGGTAAGGATGAAATACCACCTTATACCAGATAATTTTAAGAGAGTCATGGTTATGGTTAGGGTAAGGATAAAATACCATCTAATACCAGAGAATGTTATGAGCATTGTTGTAGGGTTTAGGGTAAAGATAGGAGGGTTAGGGTAAGGATAAAATACCACCCAATTACTAGAGAATTGTACAAGGGTTGTTGTCAGGGTTAGGTCATGGGTCAGAAAGAGTCTAGTAATAGTAAAATACCACCTAATTACCAAAGAACTTTATGAAGGTTATGGTTAGGGGTAGGGTTAGAGGGTTAGAGGGTTAGGGTAAGGGTAAAATACCACCTATTTGCTAGAGAATTGCACAATATTGCAAAAGTTAGGTTTGAGATTAAAGGGTTGGCGTAAAATATACTTAATTACCAGAGAATTCCACCAATATAACAAGGAATTACTTGATATTTAATAAATAATTACTAGGTAATTACTGCCTATTTTTCAAAAATTATTTGATAATTATACTTTTTGCTGTAAAATTACTGGGTTATTAGGGCCCAATAAAATAACCTACAACTAAATAATTCATCAGCATTTCACCTCCTTTCAGCCAATGGTAATGTTAGCAAGGAGGTAGCTGGATGCTAACTTTATAAGAAGGTGATTAACTGGCTATCAAACATGTTTTTATTTTAAAAATGGCCCTATGTTCTTCCAGATTGTCACAGTTTTTGTTTGTAGCTGCTGATCAACCTGAAAGCACTGTGAATTGACCAGATTTCCTTTATTTATACCATACCAAAATAAAATTCAGCAAATGAATTTTAAATTGAATGATTGAGCGTCCTATCCTGAGCATGATGTCAGAGAAAAATTGCAGCCATAATGACCTGGTCATTTGGCTACTGTTTTCATTTCTTCATTTAAATCACAAAGCAGAGAAACGTCATCTAGATTTATAGTCTCACTGTCTTCTTCCCCTCCTCCAGGTCAGCATCTCCACCGTGGGCTATGGAGACGTTGTCCCCATCTCTTATCTTGGCCGCTGCGTTGCATTTGGCTGCATCTCTTTTGGAATCATCCTCAACGGCATGCCCATCTCCATTCTGTTCAACAAATTTTCCGACTACTACGCCAAACTCAAGGAACAGGAGTACAGTGTTTCAAATACAGAGCGCTCCTTCCAGCTCAGGAAACGTCTTCGGCGCAAGTGCGAGCACTGCTTTGAACCTCCGCTGGAGGAGTCCGATGATGAGATTCACTATCGGCCCAGCTGGAGGGAAACTATCCACGAGAATGAGGATTAAATGAAGCTGCCAACTTGCGATCTTTCTAACCCCAAATGGCCTTATCACCCATGGGTCTACAAAGGGTAAGACCCCATCTGCCTCCAGTTTTTGAGTCTGTGATGTAAGATGAACAATCCAAGAGGGAAATGGAGGCAGCAGTGAGTTGAGATAAGCTTTTAAACCATAGCTTTACAGGAGGCATTGTTTGCACTGTAGGGGTAACAACTCCTTAGTCAAACAGACAGGAAGCTTCCGCTGGACTGCTTGTTATCTCTTTCTACATTATTTTGACTGAACTATATTACACTTTTTGTCACAAAGAGGACAAGTAGTATCATAACTTTGAAAGGACTATTACGCTTTTATTGTTTTCATTGAAAGTGCTATTAAAGAACTATCTATGTATGTGGTCAAGTCCGCACAAATCCGTCTTCTGTAAAAGCCTTTGGCCTGTACCAATAATTTTTTAACCTTGAGCTGTTGTCACTGTCTTTCATTCTTTTATGGCGAAGGAAATGCAAAGGACAAGCAAGGAGAACCTCTCTGGTTTGAATGCAATTGAGAACATAATAAGTGAAAGGTTGTGTTGCTGTCACCAGGACGGTATTTCTGTCCAAAACACTCTCCAGTCACCCAGCATGCTCTTGACTCTACCTAAGTAGGAGGAGGGACACAGCAGGGATGTGTCAGAGGAGATCAAGAGTATGAGTGTAATTTTGTGTTTAAGGATTAACAGGACTAGTGCTTGCGCCTCCCGCCTGTCAGACAAGAGCAAAAGCCAGTCTTGTCCAGTGTTATTTTGGTGGAATCAGGATTGCACAATCAGGGCTTAGTTAAGCTCTTATAGATGACTTTAGTGTGTGATATTTGAACAGTTTGTCAGTAAAATAAATCTGAATTCTCACAAGGAAAGAAGAGAAAGACCATGTTTACATGTAACAGCAGGTCTAAGGTGCTTATAATAGCCATCAGACATGTCTGTTTTTAGCACCCGCCCTACAGGCAGCAAGATGATCTCCATGTACTTGGCCCGTAGACCAGGATCAAGCACTTCCTGCAGCACCTGAAGTTAAAAAGTCCTTGGACGCTGTTACTGCATTTAGCTCTTTCTCTAAGACCATTAATTCAATTCTTCTACTGGACAACAGCTCTTTAATGACTGGAGAGTTATGATGGGACAATATAAAATCTGTCAACTTGTATGCATGACAACTGTAACTTTATATATGTGATGAAAAAGTGCATTGTCAAAAGAAAAGGTGCAAAATAAAAGGTCACGAACAAATGATACTTCATGGAATGTATTTCATTTAAAATTTTGTAAATCTCTTCTGTTATATTTTATGCATTCAAAATGGTGTTTTGTCACTCTTATATTACAATGACTAGGATTATAATCACCTGTTTTTACTGAAAAAAAAAAACAAACCAAAGGCTTAATGCCTATGTCCATGGCTATTAACAGACACTTGGGTCACGTTTTTTTCAAAGGGGATGCTGCTGCCTGTCTAATAGTATTACAGGATAAGGTAATGGGAGAGATGCCAGAGTGGTTTAATGGTGTCGTCAGCATCAATTAAACCTCAAGAGGACAGGGAGAATCTGGCTGTGTTGTGCGAGTTCGCCAGGCCTGAATAGACTAAAGAAAGGACATCACAAAAAGATCTGCAAGATAAGCAGGCAGACAGATACATTAAAATGGAAAAAGCTTGTATATTTGATGAATATTCTACAAAAGTCACCCCAGATACATTATTATTGATAGCTGTTACAATATTCTATCCCAAACAAAAACTCAAAATGCACAGTTGGAAATTATTATGCACAACAGAGTTTCAAAACATTTGATAGGTTGTAAAGAACTGAAAATGGTTATTTGTTGAATTTGCAGCATTAGGAGGTCATATTTACTGAAATCTAAAACTATTTCATTCAAAAACATCTTAACAGGCCAAGTTCCATGTTAACATGGGATCCATTCTTTGATATCACCTTCATTATTCTTGCGTCCATTGAACTTGTGAGTTCTTGGAGAGTTTCTGCTTGAATTTCTTTGCAAGATGTCAGAATAGCCTCCCAGAGCTGCTGTTTTGATGTGAACTCCCTCCCACCCTCATAGATCTTTAGCTTGAGGATGCTCCAGAGGTTCTTAACAGGGTTGAGGTCAGGGGAGGATGGGGGCCACACCATGAGTTTCTCTCCCTTTATGCCCATAGCAGCCAATGACATTGTTTGCAGCATGAGATGGTGCATTGTCATGCATGAAGAAAATTTTGCTATGGAGGCCACGCTTCTTCTTTTTGTACCATGGAAGAAAGTGGTCAGTCAGAAACTGTATACTTTGCCAAGGTCATTTTCACACAGTCGGGGACCCTACCAGCTCTCTCCCCGTGATTCTGGCCCAAACATGACTCCACCCCCTCCTTGCTGACGTTGCAGCCTTGTTGGGACATGGTGGCCATCCACAGACCATCCACTACTCCATCCATCTGGACCATCCAGAGTTGCACGGCACTCATCAGCAAACAAGACCATTTGAAAATTAGTCTTCATGTATTTCTGGGCCCACTTCAATCGTTTCTGCTTGTCAGCAGTGGTTAGGGGTGGCCGAATAGTAGGTTTATACACAACCACAAGCCACAAACCACAAGAGGATCCTACACCTGAAGTTGGTGGGACTCCAGAGGCACCAGCAGCTTCAAATACCTGTTTGCTGCTCTCTTAATCTGATGAATTTGTCGGACAGAAACCTTCCTTATTATGGCTTTATCTGCACGAATTCAGTCCAATTTGCATAATAATTAGGAACGCAGTGTAGACAAAGAAATGTTAAATAAGGGGTTACTAAGAAGGTATTTGGTACCTGGATTGCTACCTCTGACAGTTTGACCCTTGTTTTACCAAATGCTATGCTCCTAACCTTATTGGTAAAGCCTGGCAAAGACTTTTAAAATCTTAATCTTTGTTTCAGTGTGAGAGACCCCACACATGGTGACAGATAATGACAGAAATAAAAGTTTTGACTGTTTTGTGGTGTCTGTTGTGCAACAAAGTCACATTTGACCTAAAAGTATTTTTGAGTCAAGTCCAGGATCTTCCATTTTTTTGCTCATATCCGGCGACAGGTCAGCAGTTGTGATTTTTTGGTCCAAATTTGAGTGGTTTCTAGGATCGTCTATTTTTCTCTCAAACTTGGCAACACGTCCGTAATCATGACTCTTTGGTTGAACTTTGAGTCATTTTCAGGATCAGGGATTTTTTCACTCAATTTTGCCGACGGGTCTATGTCATGACTTTTTGGTCAAACTTTAAATCTTTTCCAGGGTCTGAGATTGGTCAAATTTTGAGAAATTTCCACCATAGTGGATTTTCACTTAAATTTGGTGACAGTTCCATGGTCATGAGTTTTTGGCCAAATTTGAGGCAAGTCCAGGATAATCTAAACATAGCTAGCTGTTTGCTACCTGCTACATCCTTTGCGGTAGCAATTTTGGCCCAGTTAATCTGATTGTGGATGCTACATAAACTCTTGTGTTGTTGCCACATATCAGATTTTCCTTTAAGTCTGATGTTCATCTAATGTCACTTCTACTTTCATTGACATGGCTGTGTTTGTTGTGCTTTCTCCGTCAGTTAGCTTGCATCTGCTGACTGGGCCTTTGCTGACTTTGGTTGAAAGGAGGAAATCAGGTCGGACATTACCATGATTTTCTTGTAATGTGTGCCAGGCTGAAATCATTCTTGGTGGGTATTCACCTCTTTCAGCGTTGTTCTTGTCACCAGGGCTGTTTGTGTTTTTCTTTGAACAAGATCTTAAGAGAGCCAGTGGGAGGGAAGTATCTGGTATGGTGACCTCAGAATGTATCTCAGCAGATTTGATTGAATTGCCAACAATAATAACAGAAACATGCAATATTACTTTTACAGTTATAACACTGATGCAGCTATCTGCTAGAATCTGAGAGACAAGGGAGCACAGAAACAAAAGAATATACATACAGTATCTCCTCTGGCATGGAAGGCCTTGGAATATTTCATTATCCTTCAAGAAGAGATGAAAAATTCTTCAGGGGTGAATGAAGTCTTGGTCGACTTACCTACAGCAGCCCGTGAGCTATAGTAAGAAAATGGATAGATGTATGGATGAATAACTCCTGAAGGACGCACAGTAAGCAATGACAATACCAGACAATGTAGCATCAACCACTAAAGTGCTGGGCAGCCTGCAGTCATTCTTACCATAGCAGGGTATTTCTCTTAAAAACAAAAGAAAGAAAAAAAAGACAGAACCTGGATGAATAAATTATTCCTCTCATTCAAAAACCATATAAACCAGCCTGAAGTACCATTCAGCAAGAGGTAGAACAAATCAGCCAGTGAACAGAAACACAACTAGAAATCAGAAAACAAAAAACACAATTCACAGAACATTTTCTCTCTAGTTAGTGTTCAAATTAGCAATTGTCATAACGGGACGAACACAAACTACTAAGTTTGAGGCCTGTGATTTTTTTTCACTGTCTGAATAAGAAAAAAAGATTGTTATCAAGTTTAAGAACTCTATGAACTAACAGTAAGAATCCATGGGGCAAAATAAAAATAAGAAAAGTAAGGCTGAGGTTTTTAATCCTCCATTTTTAAATTTATGATAAATAACAACAGCTATGGCATTAATAACAAAAACATCATCAACCTTTTTCGTACCAAGTCTGTCCAGAGAGGGCAAAGGATGAAGTTGTTGAAGTTCAGGGAGAAGAATGTTGTCCCATTCTTGTCTGTCATACTTTTCAGCATTAATGGCGCCTTTGCAGATGTGTAAGCTGCCCATGTCATGGACACTGATGCAACCTGAGACCACAGAGGTGCAGGATTTTGAACTGTGTGATGACAACAAGCTGGATGGTCCCTTTCTTTTTTAGTCCACAGGACACTGGGCCTGTAGTTTATATAAAGAATTTTCCATTTTTATTATGACCACAGAACAGTTTTCCATTTTTCCTAAGCCTGTTAAAAATGGAAAACTGCTCTGTGGGCATAAAATGCAGCACTATCTCTGGATTGCGTTCACACATATGGCTTCTTCTTTGCATGATACAGCCTTCATTTGACATTTGTGAAGTGTGTTGACAGACAGTTATTTCTTGATATTTTCCTGAGCCCACACAGTGATGTCCAGTACAGAACAATGCCTGTTTTAATGCAGTGCCACATGAGGGCCAGAAGACCACAAGCATCCAATATTGATAATGGCCTTATGCAAAAAGATTTCTCCAGATTCCCTGAATCTTTTGACGTCATTATATACTGTAGATGGTGGGAGCCGTACTTCTGAGAGAATCTGCTTCTCCAAAATGCTCCATTTATACTCAGTCATATTGCTGACCGGTTGCCAAATGCTCATCCAGCTGTTTTTCATTTGTACCACACACTTTTCCAGCCTTTTGTTTCTGTGCCTACTTTCTTTGAGATGTGTTGCTGCCATCCAAGTCTGTGTGCAAAGATAGTAGGGTTGCAAGATTTGCATGGGTTTAGACATGATCATAAGTGTAAAACATGCAAGGATGTAAGCAGATTTAGACGAGGCAGGGCTTTCATGGGGTCATTCCTGATAAAACTGTTGAAATCTTCATCTTTTTGGGGTTGATTTAAAGACAAAAGATATGCCAAAAACCACAAAATCATTTTTCTTTCTCACATTTTCTGAATTTAATCATCTTTTGAGAACCAGATGGGGAGATTTGAGGGGCTGATGTGATCCCCTGGCAACCAGTTGGTGATCACTGATGTACAGAATAAAACCTTTGAATTGTAGTCCTTTGTCTCTATTGAAAAGGGAGATAAACTTTGACTTTATTTTAACATGAAATTTATATTCCCCTCTGTTTCAGATTTAATGCTTTTAAGGTTAATTTCAGTCTAATTAGTCATATAAAAAGTGGGCTTAAACAGCACTATTTATGACTCTTATGGTTCTTTACTGTGGGATGAAGATCAATTTTGTACTTGTTCAGCACTTTAAACAGTAGTTAAGGAAGGAGCAGTACAAAGTATGTTGTTACTGTTGATTTTAAAGAAAGCGGACTATATTCAATATAAATGACTTCAATGTATTGGCTCTCATATAATTTACAAGTGATTTTCAGCATATTTTATTGTCTGTTCTTATTATCAACATTTATTTAAGACCTTCTTTTAATTTCTACATCATTTCTTCAATTAGTTAATCGCTTCCCAAATGTCAAAAATGAAGTTTGGCTTAAGTTTCTTGTTCAAGATCCTTTAAGGCAGTGGCTCACAACTGGTGGGTCGGGACCCAAAAGTGGGTCGTGAAGCTCTTTCCAGTCGCGTATGGATGCCAAGAAAAAAACTGTAGCATAAAGTCTTTAAAATTGTGTGGATAAACAGTGCATCCTTACATTTTTATTAGGTTTTCCAGTGATAATGAGGAAATGTAGGATTTTTTTTCTCAAGGTTTCAACTTACATATATTCTCTCCCCCAAATATAAAATCGTTTCTCCCAAGATAATTGGGAAATTTCTTAACAAATGACGACATTTCCATGCTGTCTGAGGAAAATCGAGTAGAATGTAATGTGCAATCATAATGATGCACTTTTCAAACATGCTCGTTTTGTCCTTTCTCTTTGTTCATTCATGTTTTCTTCCATTAAGGGTCCAAACTGCAGCATTTCTCATCAAAAACATTTGGTTGTGATTCCATATTTTCAGAAATATGGGTCATAATTGGTCAACAAGGAGGTGGTGGTGGATCCTGAGGCTAGACCAGTTGAGAATCACTGCTTAAAGGTATGCTATCTTTCATTTTTGAAGAACAGGCCTGTGTGGTTATGCAACAACACTTTAGACTGAGGTGACCATGTGTGTGAATAGTTCCATCAATGTCCTTGACATCTTTTTGCCGTCCACGATGTTCCAGGCAGCTGTCATCCCTTAAGATGTGTCAAGATAAGGTGTAAAAGCAAGTCACATTCAAGGAAAATGTGAATTATGAGGTTTTCATCTTCTCAGAAAACAATTGCGTCAATATTGTGAGCAAATCTGCCTTCAGGGTACTTAAAAAAACCCAAAACAAAACAAAGATTTACTTTACCATCACTTTTTATGCATACATATCTGACACATATCTCTTTCGGTTCTACAGCTTTTAAAATCTCAATGTCTGAAACAGTTCTCCACCTGTTTTTTGCTCAATAGTTTTTCATGTTTGTTAGGCGACCAGGTGTTTTTATCTCTGAGAGTTTCAGCCTTGAGGAGACTTTGGATCACTCTCACTCTGATCTCAAGATCAGGACATGCTTTTCTCTTACCAAGGCCAGATTCATATTTTTAATAAGTGGTGTAAGCAGTAATGGGTACCATACGCTGACTATATAAACCCTTCACCTTCAAAACACAAGTCATTCTGCCTCTCCACTGCTCATCTCTCCATCCATTCGTCAAATACTTCCACTGACCAACCGAGGAGCAGTAACTTGCCACAGAAATGTCTCCTGCTAAGAGTTTGGTGTCTCTGATGCTAGTGTTGGTGGCTGCAGGCTGTGTTAGTCAGGCCCAGGAGAGGATTAAGATATGTGGGAGAGATCTGATACGTCTGGCCGTCTCATCCTGTGGTAACTCTCGGCTTCGGAGGAGCATCATGGATGTAGAATTCCAGCAGGATCAATACACCTCTCTCTGTAAGTACTTAATGTTTAATTTACAAAATTAGCTCCATTGATTTAGAGTTGTTTGGCCACACATATCTATACAGATAATACAAACAATTGTTTCTTTTCTCTTAAGTTTTAAAAATCATTTTTATCTGTAAAAGTGCACATTATCAGTGTTCTTCATCAGTCTCACATTTTTGTTCAACCCTTCTGCTCAGGGGACCGGGAGGCCTCCACAGAGGAGCACCAGGCTCTTGGGATGCTCCAGACTCCTCCAGAATCAGAAGCTGGGGATGAGACGGCGGCCCCCTTGGCTCCTCACTGGTACTCCTCCTCTTCTCGGCTAAGAAGAGCTGCTGGAAAAATATCTGATATTTGCTGTGAAAAGGGATGCAGCATGAGAGAGCTGATCCAGTTCTGTTAGATCGACAGAAATCTCTCTCATGTTTTCTCTACTTGAAGGCCATTTAAAGGAATCTTTTTTTCCTGTTAGCCCTAAGAAGACTATTTGCTAGATTTAATGATGTCATATTGTGTTAAACTTTATACATTATTAATTATGGCTACTTGATCATATTATATAAATTATTGACAATGTTATCCTGCAGGACAAAAGCTGAAATTAGAAATAATCTCAGGTTTATTTTCATCAATATAATTTATTCTCTTCTAAACCCTCATCTACTCTGTAATAAACCTTTGAAGATTGCTTGTTACTGATATGCCTTTGTTTTTTGTTGAAGTATTCTTCATTTTTTCTTAAAAGATGCAAAGCTAAAGAAGTAATCCAGGCAATAT
Source organism: Cheilinus undulatus (assembly GCF_018320785.1). NCBI lineage: Eukaryota > Metazoa > Chordata > Actinopteri > Labriformes > Labridae > Cheilinus > Cheilinus undulatus. Next base: position 31,959,812 of record NC_054877.1, read on the forward strand.
GTTTTGCAACTAAATTTCCTCGTGATGACTGCGTGAGAGGCCGGCGAGAGTTTGAGCAGAAAAAGAGTTAAAATCAGAGCAGCAGAGACTGAGATATCCTGACTACTGAAATCTTACACTTAGACTGCAGCTCTGTTACTGAGGTGAACTTCAAAACTAGTTGGCCCTCGCCTGCTTGGGAGAAAGTTTTGCCCTCCTCTCCTAATCTTCCTCTTAGCTGCCAGCTGAGAGGAAGATCAGGAGAGCCATATCCTTTAAGCCACACCCATTTCCAGAGAGGGGCGGAGTCAGGGGCGGAGTCTTACAGCTCAATCATTTAAAACCATAGACAAAGAAACAGCTTGTTCTGAGCAGGGCTGAAACAGAGAGGTTTTTAGACATACAAAAATCCAATACTGGAGTGTTTTCTCCAGCAACAGACTTCACAGACATGTTTTGGGGACCTCTGAGACCAATATAAACTTGTCTGTAAAAGGTAAAATATGTCCCCTTTAACTTCCATACATGTTACAAAAAAGCATCAAACAAGATAATTTTACATCAGATTTGTCAATCAGTAAGCAGAGAAGTATAGGTTGCAGCCAGTGGCTTATTTTATGGCTTTTTTCAGTTTCTCACACTGAAGGATGAATAATACTCTTAACAGATTTTAAAATGCGGTGCAGATCATCATCCACTTCACACTACAAGCTAATTGGTTTTATTTTGAAAGGACTGGCTGAATCATATGTAAAGTGAACTTCATTCGTGTAATCGGTTTTATTTGCTGCATTATCAAGAAACCACATTAAGGATCATGCTGCGGGCTGACAAATTGTTTAAAACTATAAAAATGTTGTAAATACAACGCTGATAAGGTTTATTATCAGAACTTGCAATCTTCCTCCGGACATGAAAATGACTAATAATCTTATTAAAAAATGAAACAAATTTCCAAGTGATCTTCAGCCTGTTGTGAGATGAGTTCAGTAAAATGCAAATAAATGTAGAGAAATGAGCAGGGAAATAAACTGAAAGGACACTTCTAAAGGAAATTAAACACAAATTTGGTTACACTACAAATTTAACAGGTCTAGGCTGCTCAGTGTGTTTGCATGTTCACCCTTTGGAAGCAGATAAGATCTATCAAGTCACTCCAATTTCCTCCCATGATCAACAGAAATGCTCATTAGTTTAATTGCTGCCTCTAAATTGCCCTTAGCGGTGAAGCTGAATGTGAACGTTTGACTCGCCAGCCTCAGGATGTACCCCGACTCTCTAGGAAAAGCTGGAAACAAAAGCATTGTAAACTCACTTCGGTTACACAGCAACTACTTGCCTGTTGAAATCTTTGTTGCAGGTGTCCAATACAGAAAGGCAATCTTTATTAATTATAAAAAGTACATTTCAATGTGTCAATAATTAAAATTATATAGTTAAAAGTTCTAATCTACACTCAAAGTGAAAGCAAATTTTTTATGTTAAAATCTTTATTTAGGGGCGCACCGGTAGTCGAGTGGTTAAGGCACGCACCATATATGCGGGCAACCCGGGCTCGAATCCGGCCTGAGGCCCTTTGCCACATGTCTCTCCCCTACTCTGCTCCCCATTTCTGAGTCTATCCACTGTCCTCCTCTATCCAATAAAGGCCCAAACAACAAACAAATCTTAAAAAAAAAAAATCTTTATTTAAGCAATATTCCCAATCTTTTGGTAATTAATTACATAAATATTGACACCTTACAGTGTTAATATGTGGATAAAACTTCTGTAGTTTAAAAAGTTACACAGGGAAAGTACATTTCTAACACAACAAAGAAGTGTTGAACTAACACTGGTTAGTGTTGAAAACAGTCCATTTTTGACTCCAAAAAAAGTCAGTAATGACTAAAGATACCAACTCTCCAAAAAAAATTCAAATCAATGCTCTGTGCCGTAGGCCCATGTAGACACTGTAAAAGGGTCAGTATTAATTCTGACAGAGTTGATTTGACTACTCAGATTGTGCTGTGAATCATTACTAGAACAGTTAAACTGAACCTTAAAGCAGTTCTGTTTAAACTGCTATAACAATCAATCAGTTCTCTCCACTTTATTATCATCCTTGTTGCTAATGCTAATACTGCACTGTTCTGTTTTCAGACTTAGTGCTAATCAGTCATGCTATATCTTCACATACTGCTACCATCATTATTGTCCTACAAAATGGAAGATTATTTTATGGCCACGACAGCCAGAATTTGTCTTCCATTTGTTGTTTTGTTGTTTCTCTTGTCCCTCTCCTGTATACTACAGTATATTAAGTATATTAGCAAATATGAATATAGATATAGCACCCTGGTTAAATGTGCTAAGTTGTATTTTATTTACATTTTGTTTCATTTTTATTAAGGGAAAGTTCTAAATCAGTTCTAAACAAATTATTTTCTGTTAGAATTTACATTAATGTCCCATTGTGAAGTAATCGTAAAACTCCATCATTTCTAACGGTCCTTAAATGCATCATTCACTGACAAGAGTTGTTGGCTGGTGAGACAGGTGTCAGTCAAGAAAGGAACGCGTCAGTTGCTCTCTGATTAACCTATCAGGTGTAAAAGGGGTGGGACAACAGGACAACGGAGACGGAGAGATGAAAGAGTGACAGGAGAGAAAACAACGGTTTGAGAAAAAAAAACGGTCGTTACTTAAGTCTTTAAATTTCTGAAGTTCATTTCTTAAGGTTTATAGCGACTGAATATTTGGTTTTGTTGTGCTGAAAGGGAGTGAACTGAATCCTGTTGAAGTCTGTAAAGTCACGCTAGAAACATCAATGCTGTGACCACTTGTGAGCTGATGCTGAGTAGCCTAGCCTGTGCTAGCTGATGGAGAAGAGTGTGTGCAAGGAGGAAAAGTATAGCTGCTCCGGGTTTCTGAGTAAGTAAAGACTGTTTTCTAAAATGCAAGAACGTGGACATTTGAGTAGTTTGCACAGAGTTTCTAAGTTAATTTTAATTTCATATAGTGTACTTGGATCTGCGGTGCGGTGAAGTGCTCAGGGACTCCTTCCTGCAGAAAAGGCTGCTACACACGTGTTTCTGAGGGGTTTCTCATCCTACAACTGCCATGACTGCGAACTGTGAAATGGTTACCTTCTCTTTGGTGTCAAAGGAACTGTGAGTACTGATGAACCTGAACATACAGGATTCAAATGAGCTCCAACAAGCACGCCAACTGGCATCAATAGACTGAGTTTATAAAATCCGAGGTATTAGGATTTATTAGGTTTAAAAAGGCTGACTTTCTAGACCTTTTAGTCTCTATGTGATGTTTATCATGCATAATGGGTTGAAGTGTGTTTAGAATAAGCATGGGAGGTTCCTGGCTCACTTTACAATTACTACCATAACTCATTTGTGTAAAAGAATTAAGTTTGATAGTTAAACTAGAATACATATGTATTCACTTGCATAAAAATTAGCTGTAAATGTATTTAATTACTTTAAAACCTTAAAACTAAAATGCCTCACCTTCAATAAGAGCAGAATAAATAATTGAAATTATCACTCACATTTTTGTAATGAAAATACACTTACACTTAAGTGGCCCATTGAAGAATGCTAGTGGAGAATTTGTGCAGTGCCTCATGTTCACCAGCAGAGGGTGACAGATATCTGATTTTAAACAGCCTACTAGCAGCTGTACCCATCACAGCTGACACAGGCTGAGGGAATGTGCATTTAGCAGATCCACGTTACTGTGAAGATTACACCACTGAATCAAGTTGAGTGGATACAGGTTTCACATTTTATATACATTTTCCCTCCTGCTGTAATGATCTGCCTCTTAAAGCTCAATATTATACTCTCACCTCAAGTGATCCTTTATCTCCTTGAGAGTAGAAATCTGACCAGAGGACACTCAAAAGACCCCAGCCCAATAAAAGTTTGTGTGAACATGAGATGCCAAACTCCAGGCTGCATGGGGCCTCTTTGATAGACTCCTCATTGGGCCTGTTTGTAAACTGAATATAGGTAATAAAATCTGAGCCTCTGTCTCTCTTTCAACCATTCTCTGTCTTTGTGTCTAGTTTTAGTGAGCAGTAAAAAGCAGCAGGACAGAATAGCACCTTCACTGAGTGCCAACAGAGCTGCTACACACACATAAACACACATGCCAGGCAGGAGAGTGTGTTTGGTGGACGGGTGGGTGTTAATTCGCATGTAAATGAAATGGCTCTCAGTGCTCTTGTTTCTCACAGTAAACGTGTCCGTACTAAACACGCTACATTTGTCGTCTGTGTATATGTAGTTCATGTTTTCATGAGGTGATTGTGCCCATGTTAAGTGCATGTGTTCTGTGTGAGGGTGTGCGTGTGGGCGTACAAAATCCGGGAAACCCGTTTCAAGTTTGTGTCTATAATTATCTATTGAAGGAGTGTTTTGTGAGAGTTTGCATGTTTTATTTCAAAACTAGTGAGCACATGTGGGTGCTGGAGCAGAATTAAAGACAATGAGTGACATTTCCGTTTTTTTGTCTGTGCATTATTATTAGCGCTGCAGGCATGCTTCTACGTAACACAAACTGTCAAATGTGTCAAACATTTCCTCAGTGACAGGCTCTTTGTTTAGTCTCACATCAAGCCTTTCTTTGGAGAAGCTCGTGAGTTTAACATTGCAAGCTTGTTATATCCAACCTCAAAAACAATGGATCTGCTCCTCATCTGTTTGATAGAGAAAACAAAGTTACAGAAATTCGGAGCTGAATGAAATATCATTTACTTGCATGCATATAAAAAACAGTAGCCTGGCTCAGGGATGGGGCATGCCACAGTGGGCTCTTTTATGTTTGCCAGTCAGAAGTGAAATCTCAGTATGATCATGTGACATTTTTAAAAAGTAAATGTTAGTCTAACTGAAATCATACAAAGCTGAGTTTCTTGAAAAATTTAATGAATGGGCCCTCCCCAGTTGTGATTTATTAATGACATCAAGGCTTGTGTTTTTGGATTAGCAGCACTAGCATCCTGGCTAACAATATCTTTTGCAACCTTTTTGCCACTTGTAACCCTTTTTTTTGCCACTGTTTTGCCAATTTTTGCCACTTTTTACCCATTTTGGAAAGTTTTTGTGCATTTTTGCCACTTCTAACTGCTTTCTACAACTGCATATTGTTAAAGTTGCAACAATATATCACTTTTATCCAACATTTTCATCACTTTTCACCCATTTTTGCCCCTTTTGCCCCATTGGTTGTCACTTTTTGCCAATTTTAGCCACCATTAGCAATGTTTTCCACTTTTGCCCATTTTTGCCTCTTCTCAACTTCTTTTTAACCATTTTCTCACCCCTTTTTGCATTTTTATAATCCATTGTTGCCTCTTTTATCCAGTTTTGACCTCTTCTGACCTATTTCCACATCTTTTTGCTAACTTTTGCCACTTATAAAACATTTATGCCACTTTTAACACAATTTTTGCAATTATCTTATTATTTTTCCCTTAAAGTTGTCTGAGTTCCTTCTTCTTTATTTTACCCTTATTTGTCAAACTTATGCTACGAAGTCTGACATTACTTTTCAAGTGGTTGAGTCAAGGTGCCCATTCACACTGTTAACGTTATCGTAAAAGGAGAGGGTTTTACATTTTGAAAAAGACTACATTGTATGACAGCATAGGTTAATAAAAATCATCTTTGTTGCTCTGATAAGAATGGTTATTATTCAGATTAAACATAAAATATGGTTATCAGAGTTTAATTTACAATGGACCATGATTCTGTTGACCTTCATGGGTCCCCCATTTTGCTGGGCCCCAGAAAGCTCTCCCCTTTATCCCTCCTTATAGGTTGCCTTCAGTATGGCTGAGGGTACACTTACATGACGAGCCCTAGGGCTTGGGGGTTCAGTACATGCTCGACGGTTCTTGCACCAGTCTTTGAACTGGAAGTGGAACAAAACATACGTGTAGAGGCAAGATGAAGGGAACAACATGCTAAGTGCTAAAGTGAGAACCACACAATTTAAGACAGACGAGAAGACACAGTCTATGATGTGTCAGCTAAAGAATTAATTCACAGTTTGACATTCAGCCAGTTTGCTGCTTTCTAACTTGTTTGTCGATTAGTTGGCATGTGATGTAATGTCTTCCGGAAGAAGGTCTAGTTAATTTTTAACTTTAAATATATATATATATATATATTTGCACTGTGTTTATGTATCTTGGTATTGTATCTGCACTGCTTTGATCTGTACAGCACTTTGGTCAACCCTGGTTGTTTTAAACGTGCTTTATAAATAAAGTTTGAGTTGAGTTGAGTTGAGTAGTTATAGCTGGCTGCCTACCACCACATTATGTTATGAGGTCAGAAACGATTAATTGACATATGCCAGACCCGGTCAGACATATGTCAATTAATAGTTTCTGCCTCAGTGCTTGTGTTCTAGAACAAAGACAGTAGTTGAACTATAGGCTAACCAAGCCATAACCACAGCTCAGCTTACTGTGCCTATTGAAAGCATTAACCCTTGTTTTACCCTTTTATTGATCTTATACATCAGTCACGGTCAATATAATTTGGCTTTTTTGACAAATACAACCTCTTGCCAATGCCAAAGTGAGAACAAATTTATACAAAGTAATGTCAGTTAAATACAAACATTTAATGTGATATAAGTGACTGCATAAATACTCACCCTCTTTAAAGTAACTGACCTAATTCAAACCCAGTCAAGCCAATGGGTGCTAGTAGTCTCACAGTTGGTGAAATGGAGATGACCTGAGTGCAGTGAATGTGTCTCAAGTGATTGTAGTATAGACACCTGTGTCTGGAAGGTCCAGTCACTGGTTAATCAGTATTCCTGGCTACCATTACATCATGAAGACAAAAGAACACTCCAAGTAACTCAGAGAAAAGTGAGTTGAAAATTATCAGGGGATGGTTCCATCATCAAGAAATGGGAGGAATATGACAAATGTAAATCTGCCTGGATCAGGCCGTCCTCACAGACTTGGTGACTGTGCAAGAACGAGACTAGTAAGAGCGGCCACCACAACACATATGACGACTCTGAAGGAGTTTACAAGCTTCAGAAGCTGAGATGGGAGAGAGTCTGCATACAACAACTGTGTTCGGGGTTCTTAACCAGTTAAAGTGTAAAGCCCGTTGCAGACTGGAAGCGTGATGCGCACATCTTGACCGCAACGCGTGAATTTTCAGTTTGATTGCATGCTAACAAGTCAGGGCTTTCAGACTGCCTGCATGTGAGCCGCGTCTCGCGCGGCTGATACACCCGGCTCAGGTGCGAAGAGTTTAGAGATTTGAAGTCTCGCCTATTCTTTCTGCACACTGCATGTGGCTGTTGACCATATTAGACGGGAAAATGATAAATGGAGAGCTATATTTACATCGTTGTGGCAAATATGCACATACATTATGTTTACAATGTGTTTCTTGATAACCCTGAAGAAGGGCACAAGCTTAAATGCGCCTGTTTGATAAAGTTGTTCTCCAAAGAGCAACTATTAGTGAAGCTTTATGTCTCCACATTGGTTGAATATGTCACAGGTAAGATAAACACTGTATTTATGCTTTTCTGGTTTGTGCTTTTCAAAGTAAAAGCCCAGTTCAGCATTTCTATAGAGAAACTCTGTTCACTTGTACAGAATGCTTTTATTTTGAGTAGCTCCCGACAAACTTCCACTGTACACTGAATCAAGTCACTTTAAGGGGGGTTTATTGAGGTAAAACTTATGAAGAAGGACAGGGCTTTGAGAGCAGGGAGATGCAACTGACACACAGAAAACTCGCAGCCTGTGTGAAAGCTACAATGGCAGGAGCCGGAGCCGGAGCCAACACGCGGCACACGCAAGCAGCAAAACACGCTCCCAGTCTAAAATGGGCATTACGGGAGAGTGGCAAAGAGAAAACCACTGTCAAAGAAGACTCATTAAATCTCAATTAGATTTCACAAAATAGCACGTGGGAGACTCCATGGTCAAGTTGAAGAAAGTTCTTTGGTCCGATGAGACTAAGTGGTGCTTTTTGGCCGCCAAACTTCACCACTGTTATGCGGACACCAACACTGCCCATCACCACAAACACATCATCCCCACTGTGAAGCACAGTGGTAGCATCATGTTGTGGGGATACATCTTGGAATCTGGCCCTGGAAGGCTTGTAAAGGTAGAAAGTAAAATGAATGCAGCAAAATGTAGGAAAATCCTATTCAGTCTGCAAAAGAACTACGACTTGGAAGAAGATTGTATTCCCACCAAATGAGCTTGAAGCTCTTAGTAAAATTTGGCATTTGATACTGTGAATAACAAATGATGGGAGCCATTCATGTAGTCTTTTCATGGACATACTGTAGTAAACATGACCAATTTGAAGTCACTGTACATCTCTTAAAAACTAGTGCCCTGAAACTGCCATAGCTGATTAGAATAAAGGCAGTAGTGATGGTGTTAGTTATACCTGCGCTGTTTTTTCCGCATGTCAAAGTGTCAGTCAGTAAAATGACAAAGTGCTGTGTGTAAATGCATAAAAATAGCTTCTAAGAAGAATAAGGTGACCATATTTCTACTGTTTTTATGCCTTGTGTTTTTCTTTCATAATAATGTATCTTTAAATGTCTTCAAATCCCTTCCTTGTTTTTCAGCCACTTTCTCTCTCCCTTATGTTTGCTTTGCTGAATGTCTCATGGGATTCCCAGTAAGCACATGAAAAATAATGATGAGGCCATTTGGACCAATGAACACACCATAAACTGAATGTATGTGAACCTGCAAACACTAAAAAAGACAGAGAGCGTCTCTGCTGCAGCACTTACCCCGGTCAGGGCCAAAGTCCTTAATTCATGTCTCATAAAACCGCCACCCAACATCATATCATATATTGTGCATCTCGGTTATCTTTCAAGCTGGAACCATCTGCCATCTCCTACAGTGATGTGACGGTCTGTCGTATTCTCTTCTTGACAACAGTTAGACAGCCTGACCAGCAGTGACAGCTTCAGGAGCTCCGTGTGATTAGACGCTGCTCCCAGGGGACAACGGAGAGGAAGACAGAGCTACCAGAGGAGCTTTGTTGTTGTGATGGGCTCTGATCTCCTCTCATGTACCTGTCTGACTAACTGGGGATGGTGTTTTACTATCTTTAGCCTGTTACAGTACTGCATATTAACAAAGGTGTATATCTGTATGACTTTATAAGTTGACGAAATGCAGCATCATATGTAAAATTGTGTTGCTCAATTAATATTCTTGCACTTTTCATGGACATGCCACGGTTTAAAATAACGTTTGTCGAGTAGCTGACCTGATGCATGAAAGAGGATGTTTCACAAATCCAGGGAATGGGATATATTTCAAATCCAACTGAGCAACAACCCACACATGGTGTTTGGAAATGGCAGAAAAAAATCGCAAAGGGTGATTGGACAAATGTTTTTTCTGTCACATTCTTTACTGTCCAATCAGAGGGAGTAGGTGTGCCCTGCCCAATAACTGTGCAAGACATGCTCTGCAGAAAGCAGTTATCATTGTTCATTATCAGTGGAGTCAGTTGATGAATAAAACTCTAGTCACAGCTGGTTGGGAAAAGAGTTAAAACATCTTTTCTACCATGCTTTCCAGTACTGATAAAACTACCACTATAGCTGCATCCATGCCAGTCTCTTCATCAGTTAACTTCTATCTGTTAACTGATTGACAGACATGGAATCTGGCCAGTACATCAGCTTTGCACAATTATCCAGCTGTAGATCCAGACATCAAACCTAGACAAGATCTGATGTTAGTCTAGCATCAGGTTTTGACATCAACTGAAAATTGGGATCTGAAGTCAGTCTAATGACTGGTTTTAAATAAGTCCAACATTTGGATCTCATACAAGTCCAATGTCTGGTTTTCATTAAAGCCTTAAGATCTTGTATCATTCCAACATCAGGATCTCATGTCAGTCTAACATCAGCTTTTAATGTCAACAAAAAATCATGAACTGATATTGTCCCAACATTTGGTTCTGACAACAGCCCAACATCTGGATCTAACATTGTTACAAGACCTGGTTTTGACCTTGTCCCAAAATGAGGTTCTGACATCAACCAAATGAGAAACAAAGTGATTGAAATCTATCAGTCTGGAAAAGGTTACAAAGCCATTTCCAAGGCTTTGGGATTCCAGCAAACCACACTCAGAGCCATTATCCACAAATGGAGAAAACAAGGAACAGTGGTGAACCTTCCCAGGAGTGATCAGCTGACCAAAATTGCTCCAAGAGTGCAACGACAACTCACCCAGTAGGTCACAAAAGAACCCAGAACCACATCCAAAGACCTGTAGCCCTCACTGGCCTCAGATAAGGTCAGAGTTCATGACTCAACCATAAGAAAGACACTGGGCAAAAATGGCATCATGGGAGAGTTCCAAGGCCAAAACCACTGCTGACAAGAAAGAACACAAAGGCTCGTCTCACATTTGCCAACATACATCTTAATGATCCCCAAGACTTTTGGAGAAATATTCTGTGGACTGAGGAGACAAAAGCTGAACTTTTTGGAAGGTGTGCGGCCCATTACATCCAATTGAGATGCTGTGATGTGACCTTAAACAAGCAGTTCATGCTTTCAAACCCTCCAATATGGCTGAGTTAAACCAATTCTGCGAAGAAGAGTGGGCCAATATTCCTCCACAGAGATGAGAAAGACTCATCACCAGTTATCACAAACGCTTGATTTCAGTTATTGCTGCCAAGGATGGCACAACCAGTTATTAGGTTCAAGGGGCCAATTACTTTTCACACCGGGCAGATGGGTTTGGAGGGGGCAAATACTTTTTCCCAGCACTGTACACGTGTAAACAAGGGCTATTAACTGTATGAATATATGGAGAAGATCAACACGGAGATCCATACTATGAACGAGATGGTCGAAGCTTTACCGTCAACTCTGATGATGTACTGTTTATCAGCAATGTGTGATGATGAACAACAGTCTTGTGGCGTCTCATTTCTTAGGGTAAGGTCTTCACCCCTACCCCTTACCACTCTGTTTTGAGGGGGGAAGGGGTAGACGAAGGGGAAGGGTTAAGGGGTAGAAATGGGATTGGCCCATAAAGTGGGAATCTGACATGAATTTCTAAATGTATGCAAGCATCTGTTCCCGATGGCCATTTCCATTTTTGTTTATCAGTTTGATAGAAAAGGTTATTTCAACCCTCCCTGTTTCAGAAAGATGTGATTTTCACTTACTTTTATAAGACTTTCTACCCATCTCCTCCTCAAAACACTGAATGAGCTTCAGTCAAACAAACCAAAGCTCTTGTGAGGAACGTTCTGCTTGTGCTGATTAAGCATCCCCATTCAACAAAGTAACATTTCTTATCTTTGGTGATTTTGTCCCATACATGTTTTGACAAGAGCAGCATGTCCTCCATGATTTTGTCTGACAGTTACCCCATGGCAATATTTATAGACTTTAAAGAACTGTATAGAAACAATCAATGCTGACCCTGATGGTATTGTTTGCGTTTGTAGGTCATAAAGAGATATTTGTTTAAATTCAAGTCCATTTCTCTTCTCATAGAAGCTTAGTATGGTCATAAAGTAGGAAGATATTTAAAAACCCCACAAAGTAATTTTGTGATTCATAATATAACTGTAACGTTATTTGGCTTTATTGAGACCCTAGATAAAAATTAAATATACAAAATTAGGAAGAGCTACCATTGGAGCAGTGTCACAGTGGATATTTACATGTTTTTCAGAGTTTAAATGACACAGTGTATATCCATACGCAGTGAAGTGTCACTTTTATGGTAATTATTTGGGATTCTGCAATTTTTTATATTGAGCAAAAGAAAATGAGCTAACACTTTCTCAGGGATCCCATTAATATAGTGTGTGTTGTGTTCCTTCAGGCTGTAAGTATATAGTGTCACTTTTCTGTTTTATTCCTCTAAGACTTCAATGTCCTGGATTTCCATAGTAAGTGGCCTCTGAACCAAAGCCAATTATTACCTCAACTTCCTTAATTACTTCCTCGCCCTATACGGTCCTCCATATGCATGTCATTATATCCGCTTAATCTGCCCGGTGAGAAAAATGAATCACATGCAGCAAACACACACACACACATACAGAGACATTTACTAGCACTTTGTCACAACCTCAGGGCTGCTGGGAGGTGGTGGAGCTGAACTAATAGAGCTGAGCTGGTAGAGGGCAGTGTGGCAGCAGCAGCTAAACTCACTGCAGGCGACTTTTCTGCAGAGCTGAATGCCTCAACGCAGCACGGAGACTGTGAGGCTGCACGCCGACGTTTACAGACAAATCTGCTGGAAATGCACGCTGAATTACTGAGATTCCACAGTTTGCTCTGCTTTTTTAAAAATTATAATCATTGCAGTAATGGTTCAACACTTTTTCTTTAGCATTGGAAAAACTCTGGGTCTTTTTCTTCCTGGGAATCTTAGAAATTCTGTATTATCACTAAAATGCTTTCCTTTCCTTTGCTCTTTTATTTGCTTGTTTTGCAAATTTGATTAAAATCTGATTGTGTTCAACTCTTACTGTGTAATTGGTCTTTTACACACTGATTTGACCATTTTAAACAATGTGTTTCATTTTAAAAACTGTGAATTAATAAACGCATGATTAATAATAGAAAAAATGTCCAAAGCTAGTTTTTAAAACAATAAGGTTAACATTTGTAAAACCAGAAAGGAATTTTATCTTAATCTTGGATCTTTTAAGCTTAATAGTTTTTAAGTCTGTAAGATTGATGCTTGAAGGGACTTTTTTAGTGTATTTCATCATTTTTATACTTTATCAGTTGTTTACCCTTGCCATTTCTCAGTTTTTGACAACGTTGATAAATCACATGGTTTGTGAAAGAAATGCATGTGTTTAATGTACTCAGTATGCTATCACACCATTATATTGCTTACTTTGTTCAGTGTCAGGTGACAAAATCATACAGTGCCATTAAAAACTATTCACCCCCTTGGTTTTATAAATCAATCACGATCAACATAATTTGGCTTTTTTGACAAAAAAATGTCAAATTGAAAACAGATTTCTACGAAACATGTCAATTAATTAAAAATATGTAACGTAAGATAAGTGACTGCATAAATATTCACCCCTCCAAATCAGTATTTAGTAGATGTACCTTTGGCTGCAATCACAGCACTATATCTGTGTGGATAGGTCTCAATCAGGCTTCCATCTGAATACTGTAATTTTACTCCATTCTTCTTTGCATAACTGCTAAATCTCTGTCAGGTTGCACAGGGTATTGGGTTCAATTCATTATGCCTCTGAAGGGCATTCATTTTACCCCATTTGTTAGAAGCCTTCCCAGGGCCAGCTGCTGAAAAGCATCCCAACAGCGTGATGCTGCCACCACCATGCTTCAGATAAGATAAGATATTCCTTTATTAGTCCCACAAGGGGAAATTCCAAATTTACAGCAGCAAGAGTGTTGTAAACAAAGCATGCAAGAGAGTTAAAAGAAGATTGCTTCACAGTGGGGATGGTGTGTTTGTGGTGTTTGGTGTCTACTAAACATAGTGTGTTGTCTGATGGCCAAAAAGCACCATTTTGGTCTCATCAGACCAAAGAACTTTCTTCTACTTGACCATGGAGTCTCAGTCAAGATTATGAGGACAGCTTGACCCAGGCGGATTTACACATGTGCCATATTCCCTCCATTTCTTGATGATGGATTTAACTGAACTCTGGAAGATGAAGTGCCTTTCAGTTGTTTTTTGTATCCATCCTCTGACTTGCACTTTTCATTCAAATTTCTTTGAGTTGCTTGGAGTGTTCTTTTGTCTTCATGGTGTAATGGCAGCCAGGAATACTGATCAACCAGTGACTGGACCTTCCAGACTCAGGTGTTTTTATACTACTCATTTGAGACACATTCACTGCACTCAGGTGATCCCCATTTCACTAATTGTGAGACTACTAGCACCAATCGGCTGGAACTCTGTTGAGTTAGGTCAGTCACTTTAAAGCCGATGAATATACTGTATATGCAATCATTCCAATTTAGCATTCCAATACTATGTAAAAATCACTTTCACTTTGAACTTAGAGAGGGTTTTTGTCAACAAAAGCAAATCATATTGACCATGATTAAATTATAAAATCAATACAAGGGTAAAACAGTGTGAAGGTGAAGCTGATTGTAGTAACTCAGCTGGTTTATGAACATCCACCATTATGTGTTTGCAAGTGTTTATTTTAAATGCAAAGAAGGGAACTACTTCATATAATTGTAGGGTGCTGTGTTACAAATCACATGCACAAAATACAAATTAGACTCCAGCACTGTGAAGAAAGAAAATTCATGAAGATGGAGTGCGTGTGTTTGTGTGGCAAAGTGTGTGAGTGACAGAGTGAGGATGGGGGGGTGAGCGGAGAAAAAAATGAGACGAGGGAAGAAAGACAGAGACAGAAAACGATTACTCCAGCTGCTCTTTCACAGCTGCTCCCAGCTGCTCCACTGCACCTCCTTCTCTCTGTCCATCACTCCCTACATCTCATCCTTCCATACAGCCATGCATGACTGGGCTGTTTGTAGCTGATGTAGTGTTGACAAAATACTCCTGAGTGGTACTGCTCAGCTGGCACGGCTCACTGTTCCAGTAAAACTTGACGTGAACATGAAGAAGTGGTTTGTAATCAATGGGATGGTAAAACAAGTTTAGTTCAATTATGCAAAGTGCTTTTATATCTGTGTACCTCTTTCTGTTACATGAGAGGCTTTATCAAATCATGTTGGATTATATTTAAAAACAAAAAAATTGCAAGATAGTCTTGCTGCAGACTGCAGCTCTCTTGAAGGTGACTACCGTGAGACATTGCATTTGTCAGGATGAAAATATTTGCTAAACTTTCAAAATAAAACTGGATTAAACTTTGGGCTAGCATTAGGGAAGGGGTTTTTAAAGATTCTTTTTGCCTTTATTGGGAAAGCTGGAAAGAGAGAAAATATGGGGAGAGAGATGACATACACCAAACTGCGATGAGAACGAGAATCTATTTCGCAGCATAGCGCTAAGACTATAGCCTCTGTACATGGGTGCTTGCTCTACTCAGAGTTAAACTGACACCCTGTTAGGGTAAATACTAGGGTTAGGATACCAAAAGTTAAAAGTCAAAAACCTGATCTGCAAAACATAATTAGCCTACAGAACAGTCTACTAACAGAAACAAATCTCATTCTCCATAAAAACATTATAACACACCTAACATAGCTAAGGTTAAGCTTACAAAGCTATGTTAGCTACATAAAATACTTTGGTAACATAACCGAGGACTGTATAACTTTTATAATTTTTTTTTTTTTTTTTTTGCAAGTCTCATAAACCAATGTCCTATTCTTTTTAAAAAGCTACATGGCTACTGTCAGTAATGCTACTGCTAACATTAGCTTTTAAATCTTATGCTACCTTTGTTAAAGCTAACTTGTCTATGTTAGCTACATTTGCTATGCTACCTTTGTAGCTAAATTAGCTAATTTGTAGCTATCAATTGAACTGTTAACTCGGGAGTTTTCCGTGGAGAATGTGGAGAGTACGAAAACCTGGTAGGGAGTTCTGTTTGTAAAAACATTAATTTAATGTTGAATTCCTTGGTGAAATCAGCAGGACAAAGGTAAGCTAGTGGGGTTGACGAGCAGACAGTCGGGTATGTTATGTGTTCAAAGTCAGCTCATTAAAAGGACTGCATATTAATAAAATTTTTTGGTGTGTTTAAAGCATTACGAAAACAAGTTTTCTGCTTTTGATAAGCAACTTAAAAGCTGTATTTTTTAAATAATTCAATTGAATGGTCATGGTCTGCATCTTTTTGACACTTTTTATTGGTTTAAAATGTGTGAAAACCCACTGACAGATTTAAAGGGTTGACTGAAAGCACTATTCTTTAAATAAATAAAAAAAATAAAATAAAATAAAGATGCAAGGTTTTGGCCCTATGCCAACAATAGGTAATGCAGCTGAAGACTGTTCAAGTTTTACAGTATTGCAAGTCTTATAAACCCATTTATTGTTCATGTAAGATGCTATGTAGCTAGCGTAGCTACAGCTAATCAAGCTATGTTATTTTACGCTACATTGTTAAAGCTAACTTAGCTACATTAGCAATTTATCTATGTTGCGTACTTAGCTTACTTAGCTACATTCGCAATAACTACATTTATGTAAGCTCACGTTGCTAAAGATCACTTTGCAAAACTAAACCTACTGTAGCTACATTGGCTTATTAGACTTATTAGTGTTAACTACATAGCTATCATAGTTAAAGAAAAATTATTTGGCCCATAGTCAGCATCATTTCTTTCTCAACATTTGCTGCAGCTAACTTGTAGGTTATGTACTTAGCTTACTTTGCTACATTAGTAATGGCTACCTTGCTCAGGTTGCTAAGGATCATGTTGCTAAAGATCACATTGCTAAAGCTTACATTGCTAAAACTCACATTGCAAAAGCTAAATCAACATAGCTACATTGGCATTCTTTGTAGTATTAACCATGTAGCTAACATAGTGAGGTTAGCTTTTGCTACAGCTAACAAAGCTAAAGTTAAATAATTTTACCCTGAATGGTCATAGTCAGCATTTTTGCAACACTTTTTATTTGTTTAAAATTTTGTAAAAACCCACTGACAGATTTAAAGCTGACTGATAGCACCAATTTATTAAAATGATAACAACCACGACAATAAAAAAATCATGAAAATGAAGATAGAAGATTTTGACCCTATGCCAATGCTATGTTTCTTGTCAAATAAAGGCAAGAAAAACAAAAAAGAAAGCCCAAAAAGTGATCTTAAAAAGTAAAAGATTCCAAAGTCATGTTGGGCAGTTTAGCAGAAAGCGCTATGGGCACTGACTCACTTTTGGAGCAAGCCACAAGTGGACACTCGGGGAACTGCAGGTTTTGGTGATCCTTTGTCAACTTAATTTCTCAGCAGCTCAAGTTGCAGCTTGGTGCAGACATAAATAAACCCCCACACCTGCATGCACAAATATTCACAGTGCATCCTTGTTGGCGTGCCTCCTTCGATATTCCTGTCACTGTTATCAGCCTGCTCTATCTCAGGGGGAGGCTGCTGTTAAAACATGAGCAGTCCATTCAATACTCTTCAGCTAATCAAAGCTAAGCTGCTTGTGTAACTTCCAGCTCTTCACCCCATCAGTGCGTGCGTGTGTGATGGAGACAGAATGAGAGTGCCTGGTTTTCCTGGATAACCGGGGAGTGTTCATGCATGTGTTTGAGAGCGTGTGCACTCGCTGGGTTTTATGGAGCACACTTGAGCTCTTTCGTTCTTCCTCTGTGCGTGTGTGTAAGCGTGTGTGTGCGTGACTCAGCGGGATACCTAAACCCAGTGGAGCACAGCAACAGCAGGTACAGTATCTCAGTACAGTGAGGCAGCTTTTTAAGAAATTGAAACACTGCCTCTCTGTCACTTCCAGTAAGTGGAGCCATTAATGAAAACACAGACTTATTGGTTCAGAGTTCGGCCCCCTCAGTTAATGTGCCATTAAAGAGGGTTCACCTGAACCTGGTAGGTGTAAAAGAAAGAAGAGGAGAGCACCAGCGACCCGATGTGCATTTTCTTTTCCTTTTGCCCTGCAAAACACATCATGAAGAGGAAAAATGTCTTTACAGGGCAGAGTTTTAAGATGCTCTTCTTACTAAATGGATTTGTTTCTTCCTCTTCTTGAAACAATGAAGAGGGTTAGCAATTAAAAAAATCCCAGACAGACACTTTCCAGTGATGCTGTGCTCAAGGTCAACAGCCCAAATGGTGCTATCATGATGTCCTGCTATGGTTCAACTTGTAATTCATACAGACATTAAGAAAATGACGAATTGTTTTAATTCCATCACTTCCAAATTGATAAAGTACAAAGATGAATACTAAAAATCAAGAGATGTCCTGTTATATTTAATGTCAAAAAACATCTTTGATAACCTGTTAGCTACCATGTCAATTTTGCTGATGACACAAAATTACTGTATCATCAACAAACAAAATTAAACCAAACAATTTTATTACAGTCATCATCATGAAACAACATGAAAGATTTGGACCTAGCACTGGTTCTTGTTGGACCCCACATGTGACCTGTTACAGTCAGACTTGTAGTTGTTTATCTGTTTTCAAGGTAGCTCCTGAGCTACCTGAGCTTTGTGTGCTATTCCTCTGATTCTGAATTGTTGTAGTTTTGACCCTAATAAAGTATGGTCATGTGACTCAAATGCTTTCTTTAAATCTTTAAAAATACCTTCTGTATTCTCTTCTTTTTCATTTATACCGATATTGATGTTCATTCAGTAAATTGAGCTTTTCTGTGAAATGATCAGATTTAATAACAAAGTGTGAATTAAAACTTTTGAAAACTGAGGGACCAGAGCAAAAGGAAGGATACTGGCTTGGCCATGGTTTTGAGAAGCAATGCATTTCTCTGTTTTTGTAGATACAAGGTATTTTCATTTGGTTGGGATATGCCTGTTTGACTGGTTGAAGAAATAGATCAGTTGTTTGACTATGCTATAGTTTTGATATTTTTTTTCTAATTTCATATGAATATCAATACAGTCAGCAGATGTCTTAGTTTTTCACTTATTACCTACATTAATCAACTCAGTTTAATTGATTTAATTGAAGAAAATTTGAATTTATCTTAATAATGCTCTCATTTACATCCCATTTTAATATTAGATCACCATTTTTAATATACTCACTACTCACTGAAATTTTCAGCAGTCCCTGTAGTTTCAGTTAGAATTGACTTGTTCATATTAAAGTGATTGGGATAGTCAGTTTTAGTTATGCTGAGTATTATTTCTATAGTGAGTAGGCAAAGAATGTACAACTAACTACAAGTTAACCATTAAATAACAAGAAACGACTACCAATAAACATTTATGAATATATACTAACTACTACTTAACCAAAGCTTAAGAGAAAGACAAGATCCACAAATTTTGAGTAGTACATTTGTAATGAATGCGTAAGTAACTACATTCGTTATAGTGACTTATATTATGACATGCTAGTTCACACTCTGAAGTCAAAGTGCAACATACTGACCACAGGTACTGATAATGTTAATGCACTGCTGTTTTCACTTTCTGAAACAACCTAACTAGCTCTTCAAAGTCAACATTAATGAACGAGTAACTAACTACTAGTTAGCCATTAAGGAAAGTGTAATTAGCTGCTAGTAAACATTAAATATAGAGTTATTAACTACAAGTTAACCATTAACCAATGTACAACTTCCAGTTACCATTAATGAATGAATAAATAACTATTTACTAGTTAGCCATTTAGAAATGTGTCACTAGCTACTAGAAAGAATTAAATATAGGGTTCTTAACTACGAGTTAACCATTCACAAATGTTAGACTATCAGTTACCATTAATGAATGAATGAATAACTTACTACTAGTTAGCCATTAAGGAATGTGTAACTAGAAGCTAGTTAACATTGAATTATGAGTTACAAAATACAAGTAAACTTTAACAAATGTGTAACTAACTACAAGTTGACATTAATGAATGAGTTACTAGTTACTAGTTTACCATTGAGGATTATATAATTTACATAACAATGTAAATATGGCTCTCCATTTGTCATTTTCCTGTCTAATATGGTCTATAGCCGCACGCAGTGTGCAGAAAAAATAGGCGAGACTTCGAATCTCTGATCTCTCTTCGCTTGAGCCGCGTGTATCAGGTGCATGAGATGCGGCGCATATGCAGGTAGTCTGAAAGCCCTGACTTGTTAACATGCAATCAAACTGAAAATCCAGGTGTGTCGCAGGCGAGACGCACATGTCACGCTCCCAGTCTTCAACGGGCTTGAAGGGCTGTAAACACAGAGCTGAGAACAGTAAACCAAGAGGGGTATAACTTCCTCTTGTTTTAGGGAGTTATCACTTTATAAATATCCCTTATTTTGCTAAATTTATGTGGCATATTATTTTGAATGTTTGTCGTCCTCTATTGTACTATTCCATATTTGTGTGCAAAAAGCAACAAATCTTTGCTTTTAAAATGCCATGTCTGTTGTTCAACTTACTTCTTTGTGTCTTGTTTGTTGTAGCTGGGTGAATGTGAGGATAACTGAAGGCATTATGGGAATAAAAAAAATACAAAATATATAAAAACTCCATATTTCTTTGTTTTCCCATAATGTGATTCCATGATGGGAGTATACTATCTGTTAACACAGAATCACCTGCAGCTCAGTCGACACGCTCGGCTCTCATGTGTAATGCCACTTTCACCACCTACAACCCCCCTTAAGCATGACAGAAACCCCCCTCCCACCTCTTACTCATTTTTATCTCCTTTGACCTTCCTCCTCTCCCTCCTATCCATCTGCCCCCTGTCCCTCTGCGTAGGTGGGTCCTCTCCTCTACTCTTTCCCTCTCCATCCATCTCTCTTCCTCTCTTTTTGCTCCAGCTGCTCTGCCATGCATAATTAAGTTTCTAGTGGAAGTGCTCCCTCCCTCCCTCTTTCTGTTTTCTCCTCTCCATTTTTCTCCGCATCGTTCTGTCTTGAATAAAAAAAAAGGTGATGCTGGCCTGTGAGAGCTGAACATCTTTCTTATTCTCTCTCCTTCATTTCCTTCCCTCACCTCCTTCTCTCCTCTGGCCTGCTTGGGGGGCCTCCGCCAGGTCTGTCTTGTTAAGTGATAATGTTAAAATGCTAAATCACACCGCCACAGCCGCCGCCACTGCCCCCTCCCTCTCCGGCTCATCCTGAGAGGGGTCTCTAATTTCACTTTGCGCTGTCATCCTATCCAGTCAGACTCATCAATACGCAATGCCGGAGCGCCATCAGCCAGTGTATTTCTCTTCCAACACTAGACAAGGTGATGTTTGGGCCTGACCGACGCCATGTTAATGTGCATGTTAATGAGCCCACAGTATCAGACTTACTTCTTTCCTTCAGTTTCATGTCTTTTTCATTCATTTAACATGTTTGAAGACTGAGTCAGATGTATGGTTTCCTCTACTACACAGTGGAGTATAGAAAGACAGAATATGAGCTTATCAAACATTAGCAATAAATTGAATTTTGTAAATATAAACTAGCGCTACAGATCAGAGCCATCACCAAGAAATTTATCGAAATTTCAGGTCTTGAGCTGCAGCAACACTGAAAGCTGGGGCATTTCTGAGTGGCAACCTAAAAAATGAACACCAAGCACAAGTGTGGAAAAATGCATCTTCTTGGGGAGCGCAGATGGTCGAGTGGTTCAAGGCGCCACCCATGTACGCAGGCGGCCCAGGTTCAAATCCGGCCTGTGGCCCTTTACCGCATGTCTCTCCCCACTCTCTTTCCTGTTTCCGAATCTATCCACTGTCCTTCCTCTGTCAAATAAAGGCATGAAAAAGCCCCCCCCAAAAAAATAAATAAATCTTTAAAAAATGTATCTTCTCTACTGTTCATTTGTGTGCCAATAATCAAGTAAAATTCATTAACATTCATTATTACATCAGTACAAACACAAGCAGAAATGACGTGAGAGAACATTCAAGGTATCTCAGTATGTTCTTCATCATATTTTGAAATCATTTAACTTTTGATTGTGCATTAAAGAGAGTGTTCTGCATTTATGCCAATTTTACAATATGACCAATTTAGTTTAAAGAAAGTAAATGCTTTGACTGAAAGTAAAGAATGTAAGGACTTTTTATTGACTAAAACTGGACTAAAATGTGTTTGAGTTTTCATAGACTAAAACTACTAAAACTTTAAAGTGTGAAAATGACTACAATGTGACTAAAACTAAAGGGCACTTCAATCTAAAAACTAAGACCAAAGCTAAATTTGAAATAGCTGTCAAAATTTACGCTAACAGATTGAGTTTTGGATTCAGTTTTAGGACTATTACACAAGGTAGTCCATCTTATCAGCTAATGTATTTTCCAGCAGCTACTGTACCACTGACCTACTGGTGGCCCTGTCACAGCTTTAAGGCTTTACAGGATTTAGACTGGTAATGTACCTGGCTGGCTGCTCAGCCATAGCCGACATCAGGATAGGATATCAGTGATTCATTACATGGGAATGAAGTAATTCTAAATGTCTGCTTTAAAGCAGTCTTTGTAACAGAATACAAAGCTCTTTAAAGTTAACTGTTAGCTTACCTCTGCTGGAGAGTGTTTTCTGGAGATCAGATAAGTGTTTATTCATGATTATAATAAAGACCTCATGGCCATGGGCACACAGAGAGGCAGTTCCTGTGTCAGACGTTTCCATCGCACTGGCTTGAGCCAAGTCTTGAAAATAATCCAAGGCCATCTGCTGGGTAGATCCTGCGATATGCTAATTAGCATGTGCCAATCTTTTCTATTTACAATTGAGACCTGACAGTGTCTTTGAATAGAGGAGAACCTCGCTATCATTAATTTATTTGAAAGATTAATTCAGTTTGAAAAGAACTACTTCCTTGAAAGGCAATGTTACAGACATGTTGGTGTAGTATTTATTATTGAAACATTGAGAGGGAGATGAAGCTAGCATCAGCTGATTTATATAAGTTATAAGGAGCATGTTCATATTTTTTATTTAAAGGGATATTTCTGTATTTTTCAAGTTGGGCCACAGATTTTTGGCAATAGTAGTGGCACTAGCCTCCACTGATTTCAGTGAGCCTTGCCCCATATAAGAACTACTCACTACTTGCAGGGAAGCTAGGCTATACAGCATAACAGATGGGTACAGTTTCTCTGCATAAATTTGTGAGTTTTAGACAAAAATGAACTAGGAAACAATGCTGGCTCAAACATACGCTCTCTTGAAATCTTTTTGAAGTGCTTCAAATTTCACCCAGAAAGCTGCTGGGTTGGGCAAAATTTTGCAATGCAACAATCAACTACATGTTCTTACGCCACTGATCTCCCGATCAGTTGTTTGGGCATGCAGACTATGACAGAGACAGCAAAAAACTAACTAAACCTCCTTACTTCCGCTCAGTTTTGCTCTAATTGACACATCGTTTTCATTAGGTAAATATACTGTTTGAATGTAGCTTGTCTAATTATCAACTATTAGCAGAATAAAGTGACAGCAACTTACCTGATTACAGATTTCTATTCAGCTCTTTTGGTCAGGGTTAGTTCTTAGAATTTATCCTTGGAAAACTGAAGGACGGTAAAGCACCAACGTTCAGTAAGGCAGGGAACTCCGGATGGGGAGTGATGCATACTGTAAGCATGCGTCAGCTGCTGTCTTTGATCAGAAATGCCCTGAAGAAGTGTTGTGATATCCCACTTGTGACAGCAGTAGCTTTCCTTATGTCAGGGCACGGGCTCACAGCTTCCACACCTACACCCCCAGTAACTTTTTCACCGATATGACCAAATTTCTCCCCTCTCTCTTTCTTCCTGCTGAGACTCCATCTGCAGAAGTTGTTCCTGTGTACTTATAAAGATATTCCCTTGTATCTTCTGTAAACAGCATGCTGTTGTCAAGCATGCTTCAGTTTTGTTTCAGCTTGTTGAAGCCCAGATGCACAAACAGCTGATCAGGAAATGACAAAAAGCTGTGGAAGAAGAACGCACAGCCAAACGTTGCATTGCAAAATCGTGCCCAACACAGCGGCTTTCTAGATGAAAAATGAGATGCATCAAAAACTTTTGATAGAGCATACGTTTGAGCCAACATTATTTTTATGGCCCATTTTTAGCCTAAAACTTGTTAAATCACAGAGAAACTACCCGTCTGTTACACCTATAGCCTAGCTTCCCTGCCAGTAAGACTAGCACATAATTCTTTTTTAAGGTTCTTTTTGCTTAGATAGGACAGAGATAGAGGTGGAAACAGGAATGAGAGAGTGGGGATTGAGATACGGCAAAAGTCTCAGGCCAGATTTGAACTGTATATGGGGCGCAACTTAGCCACTTAGCCATCTGCGCCCCAGCAAGAAATTTTTAAAGGGGCAACTTTTACTGAAATCACTGCAGGAGAATGCCACTGTTACTGCCAAGTACCTCATAAAACCTAAATTGAAAAAATACAGACATTTCCCTTTCAGCTCAACTATTTCAGGCTCAAATCTCTAGAAACAATTGCACATTTTTTTGCTTTGAGAAGTCACACAAAAAATTGCTGTTCTTGTAAATACATATCTTGTGACTTAGAAACCAATCTTGGGAACCAACAAAAATTCAAGCAGGCATGCCAGCTGTTGCCATGGAGCTTTCAGATGCTGTCAGACAATTTGCCAAGGTGCAATCAGGAAACAAAAAAAAAAAGAACCCTGACATTGGTCAGTCAGCTCATGATTTTGGTTTCACTCTGCAAGTATAAAATGAAAATATTAGACATGCTAGAAACTCATTCCAACCACGTGTTAGCAGCTGATCAGGCTGTGATCAAGTGTTGTGTTCCCCTGTGCACTGCAAGAAAAACAATGCCTGATGAGAGTAAAATTTAGCTGGTCTGCCTTCAAAACTAATCATACAACTCAGTAATCAGTCAGTTAAAATCGCAGTGTTAGGCTGCACCTCTATGCAGACGATATATGTGGGTTGTATTACGTTATATATACATATGGTCCATTTAAATATACATCAAAATTATTAAGGAAATATTAATTTTAATCCACATTTAACTAAAAATGTCAGAATTTATAGTTCAATATTTATTATTTTTGAGAGATAATGCTATGTTACAGTGTTGACAGCACTGTTTCGATTGTGACAATAGAAAATAAATGCCTTTTGTTGAACTTCTTTTTTAAATATATCCAAGAGGTATTTTGAAAAATGCAGAAGGAAAAATTGCCCTTTTTCTGATCACACAAACACTTTCTGAATAATGTTAATGTATCCGAAAAAACAGCACTCCCATTGAAATTCCTTGTTTCTTCAGGTCTCAAGTTGGGCCCCAGCATACTGAAGTTTGGGAAAGGCTGATTGTTCTGTCTATAAGAGTGGGACACAAACACAGTGATAACTTCCTTATACCTTTGATGCTGGACAGATGATTTATAACACACAAAAATCTAAATATTTTTGCTTTATCTGTTTCTTAACAAAAGCTGGCCCCTTTTAGAAAAAATGTGAAAGATTTGAGATTAAATTTGATCAGTTGAGATGAATCAGGCATCCATCAGTCTTTTCACTTTTAAACTATTAACATACAGTGTTTGCTTTGGTAGTTTGTTGTTTCATCATTTGAAAAATGACATTCAGTTACACCTTTGAGATCTGTGAAGTCCCAGTGCTGCATATATGAGAATCAGACATTTAAATTCAAAGTGTATTTGAGACTACCTTGGATTTCATGTTTCTATTTTTAGCTCTGGATCAGAAAACCATTGTATCATTTGAAGAAAACCTAAAATGTTGTGAGGTTTTAAGAAGGGACAAAAAATACACAGAACAAAAATGTACAATGAAAAGAGGCTCAGCATGGCAAAAGAACCTCTTTGTCAAAGAAAGAGGAACATTGTTGAATCTGATGTTTTACTTTGAATATAAGAACAAAGTGAAGTCTGGCAGTTTTACCAAGTAAGCTACAGCTCCCAACAGGCAGAAAACAAGACGAGTAAGCAGACAAGAACACACAATGTTACCTCAAGGGTCTTCCTGCAGCAATGTGTGCTGCATCTTGAATAAAGATCACAACATGATGTCACGCTTTTCCTCTCTGTTGCTTAGTCTGCATTTGAAAATCAAACCTTCTCCTCTGCTGTAACACAGTACTTTAGCTTTGAATGATGACTTATGTACAGTTCATGTAGTGTTAACTTATCAGAGTTTAAAAATCTTCATGAGGTGTGCATTGAAAGCTGAAATATTACAACCAAGGTACTGATGTGATTTTGTGTTACAGTGAAAGAGATGGTCGTCTCTCAACCAGAAGGTCAGGGGTTTGATCCCCAGCTTTTGTAGCCACATATGCATGTTTCCTGAGGTAAAACATTACCCCAAAATACACCTACTGCTGTATCTGTGACATTATTATGTATGTAGCTTAAGTTAATACTGAGTACCACTTTCAATAGCATCATTTCCCTATGCTGCACATGAAAAAACCCTTAAAAAAGCCAAATTAAATTATTATAATAATTCTCAAAGAAAATTGATACAAGGTCAACTTTAAAGAAATATGCAAAAGTTAAATTGTTAAATTGATTTTAGTTGGTTGTAACTCCCAAAGGTTAATCTCAAAGTTCATTCTGTGAAGTGAATGTGTTCTGGTGATTAGTGTTGGAGTTATGTGACAGTATAAATGCATTAAGTGTTAGCCCAACTCTGTAAAGCAGGGGTGTCCAAACTTTTTCCACTGAGGACCTCATACAGAAATACATAAGGATGTCAGGGCCACTTTAATATCTGTAAGATGAGGTATAGGACATTGATGAAGTCAGAAGCAGAATAAAGGAGGAGCTGGGGTGGAGGAGGGTTGCAAGAGCAGCTTACAGAGAGAGCCGCAGAGTGTGGCCAGGCAAAAGACGTTTAAATAAGGTAGCATGAGAGTGATTGGCCAATAGCGTGCTTACAGCAAATCAGCTCACCATCAGATGACGACGACTTGCGTGAGATCAGCTGACTGGGGCAGAGCTTGACTTGGTGGCCTACTTGAACTAAATGCTTGATTTAATGGCTGGCAAGGTAAATAGACAATAATTTTCAGGTTTTTGGGGATACCAATCAGATTTCGGGGGCGCTGTTTGCCCCTAGCTGCCACTTGCTCGGCCCCTGGAAAATGTATGGTACTGCTATTTGCTGCCAAAATTAATCAGGGAGTTAAAAACCAAAATATTATTATTATGATTGCCAATATTCAAATGTGGGCCATATTTCCTTTTATTTCTAGAATTTGCTGTGGGCCAATCACAATTGGGCCGCAGGCCACATTTGGCCCCTGGGCCACAGTTTGGACACCCCTGCTGTAGCGAGCGAACTGCCATTTCAAATCTGGGGTACAGATGGAATGTTCTGTTGTTGGACAGAATGTCTTGATGTGTTTTAGATAACTGCTGTTCTTCTGCTCTTGTTTCTGGAGTGTTGTAGTTTTTGGTGTTAGACACTTCTGCACCATGGGTGAGGTTATCAACTGAGTTCAGTCCTTACCAGAAAACACCTGACTTTGTCACAGTTGTGCATTACAAAATGGTTTTCTTTTGTAAAAAAACTTCAAATGTTGCTCAAAGTGAAAGGAATTTACACGTTTTAAAATCTTTCCATTTTATTAGTGCTGAATGTAATAAATATTTACACCTTACAGTGGTAATATGAGGACACGACTTTCATAGTTGAAAATGATTTACTGAGAAAGTAAAAGTAAAACCGGTAAGTGTTAGGAAGAGTCACATTTCCACTCCAAAATGAGACAAAAAGTGGGTGCAAAAGCCACACCATCCTTTAGTGAACCAGGTAGGAAAAAAGGTCAGTGCAGTCATGTCCACTGATTGTGACTGGTTTGGATTGGCACGTCTGTGTGTATGAGTTTTGCATTTAGCCTTGATGTACCATGGGATCTGTATCAAACTTTGCCACACGGAGCATGTCAGTCATTTACAATCCATCTTGTCCTGTGCCAATATCAATTAGTCAAGCCCAAGTCTTTCTGATCTGGATGTAAATTAAAGCAATATTGCAGTAATAAAATCAGACTACCCAGTGTTAAATAAATAAAACAGTGTGTGTGGATTCAGTTTCAATCCATGTCTTCTCTCAGATTTACAGCTCCGCTCATTCAAATCTCCAGAAAGAGCTTTAGTCAGTATCTAAAAAAAGGACTGACTTGACGTAATGGGAACATTGTCAAAACAACCTCAGTCTTTTACTCCTCTCTTAAAGGCACTGTCTAGTATTTTCTCCTTACTTTTACACTGAGGAATTCTCAAATACATTATTAAAGTGATCGACAGGGAAAAACACATCACTTTGTGTTTTATAGCTGTGCTAATTTTAGAGAAAAGATCTTAAAATAAGAGTCTGGCTATAAGTAAAAAAGCCTACTACAGTGCCTAGAAATTAACTCAATGTCATATTTTCATCCAGTTAGCTAGAGGGTATCAGTTTTTTGTGTTCATGGTATGCATGTGTTTACTTTTTAAAGACAGATTTTGAACCAGAAAGAAGCTGAGATCTTCTGATAACTGTGGAGTATTGCTTTATTCACTGCTGTATGACTGACTTTATTTATGCACATACAGACAGAACATAACATGCATGGCTTTTTTTTTTCAAAGGCCACACATTCATATGTATATACCATACAAAATCTTTGACACACAGCTTTTCTCCTCTCCATGTCATCCTCACACATAAGTAAAAAAAATTTAAGCCCTGAAATCCGTCTCTTCCAGCTGCGGCTTTGGAGCACAATCCATCGCAGTTCATGATGAAGAGGCAACTGCTGTAAAATCCAATTGGAGGTTTATGGAGATGGATGGAGATGAATACCTCTCTCTGTCATCCTTCGCTCTTTCTCTCTGCCATACAAACACACAAGTAGGAACTCACACTCTTGCACATGTACACACTTCCTCTCACCAGTGGAGTTACATGAAATCCACCCACAGTTATTCAGCATCCTGCTCACTACTGCAGGGGAATCTTTCAGCAGCCGGGGTTCGGTCTCAGTGGGCAGCGCTTCACTGCTGAGTGTGCAGCCTCTCTTTCCTTGGTGGGGGGAGGCCTCCTCTGTCGAGGTATTATCCGCTCCCATCTAATATTCATCAGCTGCTGGGAGATTCGTGACGATGAGTCAATTTGATAGGCTAACAATGCACTGAGGTGGTCTGTGTTGTTGTGCACACATGCCGGTCTGTGAGTCTGCATTAACAAGGTATAAACAGAAAACACATGGTCAGGCATGTGCAACAGAGCTGGGCTGTGCTACGAGAATTAATACAGACTTTCAGAGATTAGGAGCGCTTGATTGATTCATTTGTATAAAAGTTGACACTAAAGTAAAAAAAAAAAAAAAACAAAAAAACTAAGGCTGTCGGCATGAATGAATTAATCACAATTAATTTGATTGAAAGTCATCTGAATGTTTTGTTATCAAACATTTATTATTCACTGTTCCCTTATTTCCTGTTCAATCCATTAAAAAAAAAAAAATCTTTTTTCAAGGTTAAATTCATTTTATAAACTTTGATCCACCCAAAGTTGTTCACTTACTTTTAAATTAAGAGCAAAATGTGACACAAAAGAGAGATTTATTGTGGTTGATTTCAGAAATCCTAAAATCAATTAGGACACTTAATTGAATCCTTTGACGACCCCAACAACACTTTCAGCAAACAGTGGGAAAATGTCAAATGTCAATGACATGATGTACATTTTTTTGTGTCCAAATCTGTTATTTAAAAAAATATGTTTGTGGCATACAGGAATATATTCCATGAAACCTTCTTTGTTTGCATACATTTTCAGTAAATTTGAATTATACAGTTAAATTCATAGTTTGGCATCTCAAACCAAAAAATGTCATGTGGTGTGACTGAGTAAATGAGAAGATTACTGACATTGTTAAACATGGCATTTTAATCGTGAGAAACTCAAATTAGAATACTTTGGCATAATTATATGGTGGAAATCCTTGAAGTGAACTATTATTAAAATCTATCATTTTTAAGTCAGTAAGATCACTGAAAGACTCTTGTCCTGGAATTTTCAAGTTCTCAAATGTCAGGGTGGCACAATGGTAATCATGGGTATTTTATTTTACAATGAGCTGATAAAAACAGATTCTAGCATAATTTATCATCCATTTAATTCCATCTGACACTCACGGCAGACTGAAATGCTTTGTAGATCTCTCTGAAATAATGGTAAAAACTCTTTTTATTCACTCTTTTCATTTAGTTCCAATGTAAGACTACTGAAAATATATTTTATCATTAAACTTTTGATTTTTATTATAAAAATATATATGTCTGCTTTCTAACGAGAACAAAATTATCACGTGAAAAAGTATTTGCCTGGTTATTTTGATACTAGTTGCAAATGTCAGGTGGTGCAACCAGTGTTTCAGGTGGTGTAACTGTTAAAAAATTCACCATATGAAATTCTAAATATTTAAAGCTCTAGGAATATAAACTCTACTTCTTATAAGGTGAAGGAGGCATCATGTATTTAAAAAAATATATATTAAAATTTTGCTTGGATGGGTTGTCCATGTCAGATGGTACACCCAAGCAAGAACAGCAAAATTTTATTTTACAAAAAAATATTTATTTCATAGTAAAAACATATCTGTCCACATTCTGACAAGAAAAGCATTTGTCTATTTATTTGGAAATGATCTCCTTCTGAATACTACCTTTGTTTTGAATTGAGAACTCTGCTCAATGAAATAGCACCTCTTAAGTTGTTTTTACTAAACAGAAAACCAACATTTAGTTTTCATCCATGAATTTTTCATAATGAGGGAGAAATGCACTAAAAGAGGCACTACCACATTCATGTTGGAAGCAGTCCCAGGATGTGCATGAGCTCTAGCGTTGCTTCCAATGCACGTATGAATGAAAACAAAACGGTATTCTGTTTCTGTTACACCTAATGATGTGCCGTTTTTATTAAACAGGGTCTTCAGTTTCAAAAAAGAAGTAATGATGGGAGATGGGCAGTGCTGGTCTGTACATGTCCTATTTTGTGGTTGTTTTGGTTCAGAGACCCCTGGTGGTGGAATTTTACATACTGTGTGTTTAAAGATACGGCAGCCTCAGGAGGATATCCATGCACAAATTCTAGCTTTTGTGTTGTGTTAACTGCTAGAAAGTTTATTTCCCTTTTAAATGTTGCCACATTTGTAAGGAACATGCATTTGTGGGATGAGCAGCAGAGCTGAGTATGTGGGTTGTCTTATGAAATTTTGTTGAACTTCACTGTCACACTGCCTCCATCAAAAGATGTTACTTTTTCAGTGCAGCTTAGCACTCTCCACGTCTTCTCCTTCTGCTGTAGGAATAATCTGGCATCATCATTGAACATCATGTTTCTTCACATGTTTAGGTTCCAGTGCATGTGTTACCAACACCAGCGCAAACAGGCCTGACGGTGAAGGGCAGTCATGGCAGGCCTCCTTGCAGCCTTATGAGACCGGATATTGGCTGCGTGAAGTCTGTTCCGAATTGCAGAGAGCCAGCTTTATCGTACTGCAAATCTGTAGAAGACAGCCTACGGTTCCTACGTGCTGACACGGTGAGGACACTTCTTGGGGTGTCATCTTCTTGGAACGCCCACTTCGCGGCCTGTCTCTGACATACACCGCCTTATGGATTTTGGTTGTCACTTTGGAGATATATAATGGCTCACTACAAATAATGCTGCGTCTTGGTTTTGCAGAACGCCAGCTTATATAAGCTATATATAATGAAGTAAATAAATGTAGATATTGAGAGAACATTTAAATGCTCTTTCCAATTTAACATAACAGTTAAATGAAATGTATGGATGTATTTCCTTCTATGGTTTCCATAAAAAGACAAGTAAGGCCACAAAAATCATGATGGTTTAAAAATAACCTTCTTATATATCAGAATATTAAGATGCAAAAATAATCAAATCGTTGGCTCTACATTTTATTTATAGCACAACAATGTGCACAATTAAAAATAATTAGTAAAACTGTCTTTTAAGTCAGTCTCAATTTAGTCAGGGCATGTGCATGCATGTGTTTGTGTGAGTATGACATGTGATGATGGGTCATGTAACAGCACACGTGTGCACTCTGTGTTTCAAGTGTTAATTGATGGCCAAGTGCTCACATATATGGTACACAGTTGGCTGTTAACAAAGGATATATCAACACTCAACTCCAGCTGAACAGCATTGGGGCGATCTGGCGCAGGGGCATCTGCAAAACTGTCACATCACATTTGTTTTTTCACTCTGATGTTATTAATAGGAATAGTTGGAAGTTAAATAAGGACAGGAGACAAAGATAGAGAGATGGGTTTAAATATATAATGCTGAAATATTAAATATGAAAACTGGATGGTTACTGTGTTTTTATCGATGTGCAAAAATGCCAAAACCAAAAGTAAGGCTGTGAATTTAACAGAGGACTTTGTCATTGATTCCCACTCTGTGTCTGCATAAACACAAATACAGACACACAACCCCTCTCCTCGCTTCCCCTCTCTCCTCTTCTCCTTTCCCTCTCTTTCTTTCTGGCATCCATCACTGTCTGTGGCAATGGACTGCGAAACAAATTTCTATCACTATACATTACAGGTTAAGAAAGGGAGCTGGGAATGTGTTATATATGCCGGCTTCGATTTTTATGTAGCGTCTACAGGATCGTCCATCATTGCACTGCTAGGCACCCTTGTGCACCGGGCCCCTGACGAGATGTTGTCTTGGCACCGCTATCAATCACCCTACGCTTGCCCAAGCCCCATGCCCGACATGCGGGAGGGGGGCATGTGTTGTAGCTGCGGGACTTTCTCCCTCCCTCCCTCTGCCCCCCCCCCCACCGCTTCTGTGCCTCCATGACGGTGACACCAACAGCTACAGTCGTCATTGTTTGAAAGATGCATTTAGAGCATGCTAGTATCAGGGGCCTTCTCTCCTCCCGTAACCTCTGATGGTTTTCTTTTGTCTCAGTCCCATACTTTTAATGATAGGAGACTATAACTGTGCAGGCCAGAGGGAAAACAAGGCTAGCCTCCCACCCAGCACTACTCACCCATGCAATCATACCTGGGTCAGAGCCATTAAGGAAACATGAGGTCACACAGTCATGTGAAATATATGGAAACCCCAAATGTATAGCCAATAATATAGTAGTTTTAAAGATGACATTAGTTGGATGGAGTGCAGTGGTTTGATTTGTTCCTGTATTTCTATGCAGTGTGAAATACTTGGCTCTGATTGGCTGAATAAAGCAGTCTAGGGTGTGTTATTTCTGTACAGTTGAACGGTGTTGTAAAAGAATGATGTAACATAATACAGAACACCATCTAATTATATGTAACTGTGGAGAAATATCAGGTTCACTTTTATAGTAATAAGGTTATAAGCCTGTAGATATAAAGAAAAGATCAAAGAGGTTGAATACACTGAATTTAAATTGTACAAGACTAAAGCAAACATTTAGCAGAACACATTTCAGCAGTTATGAAAGACTTGTTAATGAGGAAGAGGACAGTAAATCTCAGGCGATGTGCAGATTTGCTTGATCTGCATGATCCTGCTTCTTCATTCATTCCCTTTAATATAAGTTAACTGCAAAATCGCAGACTTTAAGAAGACTGTTTTGTAATGCTATGGATGCAGCAAACCTTAACGGTCTAACAGACTTTTTTATGGCATAGATTCCATCATTTATACAAAGCAATAATCCATTTCTATTTTGATTTTAAGCAGCAGTGTAATATAAAAAGTAATTTACAGTGAGCTGGTTGTTGTAATTGAATAACTACATAATGAATAGGTTACTGTGGTGGGATAACAACACAGCAAGCTTGAATATGTTGAGAAAAAAGTTATTATAGTGGAATATTAGCACTGTTAGTGGGCTGGTATTTTTGGAATAATAACACTAAAGGGTTAGGCCCAACTGAAAAAAAAGCAACAAGCAGTGTTTTCCTCATGCTACCTTTAACTTCCGTAGTCCTCAAGTGTGGATGTTTACATGCCTGGGGGTGAAGAGGTGAGAGGCAGGTCAGACACAGCCAGCAGTGATGAGCGAGGAGACAGACCCAGGTCTGCTTAATGGCATTTATTTATTTATTTATTTTTAAAAGCTGGTGAATGGAAGTTAAGATAAATCCAAAATTGTGGGTACATGGTGCAATGATTAACTGTCTTTGCAGCGAAGCACAAGGAGTCTTAAGTTCCACCTTGGGGCAAAGCACATCTTTGCTAATGTTAGCAAATATGCTAACAACAACACGGGATCAAGCCATGATGATACCGCTCTCTTCAGCTGTTTCAGGACAGTTTTCTTCTTCAGCTGCTCAGATTAATGCTGAAAAGTTCCTCAAAACTTCGAGCAAGTTCTGTGTATTAATAATATTAATCCAGTGTATAAATCCACAGTGGAATTGGCAAAATTGAAGTTAATTAGCGAACTTCATGAGCTAAAGACAGAAAATATGATGTGTACAGGTAATGTCAGTAAATTAGATGACTGCATTCTATGTTACGATGTTTTCAATGTCACATAAAAATGGGAAAATTTAGTTTTTTATGAGAAACTTCAATAAATACAGTGTGAATACTGGTTTATATTTGAGGGATTTACAATAGATATGACAGACTGAATCATAACTTTTTAACTCAAGCACTACTCAGCTAAGAAAACTTGTAGTTTAGATATTTACCCTTATTTTGTCCTTCCACCAAACTACAGAGAGTATCAATAGTGGTATCGATAAGGACTCAGATCAGCACTTTCAATGTGCTGTACATAGAATTAAAATACTTGACAGTAACAACTTTTAAAAATCTAAAAACATAAAAACAGACTTAAAATATTAAAAAAAATGCTGTGATTAATCATGATTGATCATAGCGTAGTGATGTGATTAACTTGATTCATTTTTTTAATCAAGTAACAGCACTAGTCTCAAGTGATTGTAATATAAAGACACCCTTTACCATTACACCATGAAGACAAAAGAACACTCCAAGCAACTCAGAAAAAAAGGTTATTCAAAGTTTATGTCAAGAAATGGATACAAAAAATCTCCAAGGCTCTTAACATCCCCAGAGTTCAGCTGATCCATCATCAAGCATGGTGGTGGCAGCATCAATCTGTGGGGATGCTTCTCAGCAGCTGGCCCTGGACAACTTGTAAAGGTAGAGGGTAAAATGAATGTGGAAAAATATAGGAAAATCTAATCTAATTCAGTCTGCAAGAGAACTACAGCTTGGGAGAAGATGTATTTTCAAGCAAGACAATGACTCGAGGCATACAGTGAAAGCTACAAAGAAATGGTTTAAAGACAACAAGGTGAATGTTCAGAAATGGCCAAGTCAAAGCTCAGACCTCAATCCAGTAGAGAATTTGTGGCTGGACTTGAAACGGGCTGTTCACATTTGATCTCAGTACACCCTGACAGAGCTTGAGTAGTTTTGCAGAGAAATGGAGAAAAATTGCAGTGTCCAGATGTGCAAGCCTGATAAAGACCTATCCACACAGACTCAGTGCTGTGATTGCAGCCAAAAGTGCAACTTCTAAATACTGACTTGAAGAGGGTGAATATCTATGCAATCGCTTATTCTACATGACATATTCTTATTAAATTTACTTCAAATCTGCTTTCACTTTGACATTGAGATTTTTTTTTGTCATTTTTCCTTAGCCAAATGACATCCACTATGATTCATAAAATTAGTAAAAGACATCCAAGGGGGTGAATACGTTTTTATAGACATTGTATATAGTAACTTTAAAACAACCAGGGTTGACCAGAGTGCTTTAACAACACAGTGATCACATTGTTACAGTGGAGTGACAACACTATATAACGACTTACTCACTGTTCATTATCCTTTGTGTAAGAGCTAACATACTGTGCTATCATAAGCCCTTAAACTCAGCGCCCTTATAAGTCTGTTTTCTCTCACGTTGCCTTTTTAGCTGACATATAGGGTTAAACAGACAGCATGCTAAGGCGTGTGCCTTTGCATGGCCGTCAGACTTCTGCTAGACTAATCCTTTTTCTCCCAAAGTCAGGAGGATTATGATTTGAGGAGTACTCCTTCGCCCTTCACACTCCTTGGTGAAAGTCACAAACCTATATGAGCGCATGGGTGGGGAGAGGGGTGTTGTGGGGGGGTGGGCGTGAAAGGAGTGTGACAGGGAGAGAAGGGCTTAATTAGGCCAGATCACCGCCGCTCTCCACCAGCACCACCATCCCCAGTCCTCACACTATTGCCTGAGATCCCATCCACTTAATGTTCTGTGAAATCATATTCCACTCCCCAGAGAAGAGAGGGAAATCAGAACAATAAAATGACACATTTTAAAGAGAGGCAGCACCACAGGGAAATAGACTGTTAGTGACACATGGAAGATGTCGTGGGCTGATGGATAGCGAGCACATCTGTCTGGCCCATTACCAACAAACAGCATCAGGACCAAAACACACCAGTCTGGAAAAAAATCTGAGCTTCAGTCAACCTAAAAACAAGTAGTTTGCACTGCTTTATGTCTTTAATGTTCGGTTTTATTCTCAACTTTGGTTTGGAGCCTTGGTCGTTTTCTTTTTTAAAATACATTTTTTATTTAGGATTTTATAATCAAATAGCACATTTGAAAACAGCATATTTTGTTCAAAAGAAGGCTCAGAAGCGGTGTAGTTAGGAAGAATTAAGTTTCTCATGCTAGCAAACAAAAAGTTGCACTTTTTAGGTTGTTTTCATTTTCACACATTTTTTTGAGAAATTAAGTAAACCTTAAAATGCAGAGAACAGAATCTGATCCTGAAGAGTTAAGAGAAAAAAAGAAATAAGTAAGAAAATAAAATTTGTTTCATCATGTTCATCATTCATGTTTTGCACCCCTGTTTTGCCATGTTTCAAAAAAGAAGTTGTAGCATAACCCATAACTAAACATACACTGTATGGACAAAAGTATTCAGCCACCTTACCATTATGCCAACAGGAACTGTAAAGACACTGCTGCACAGTTTTAGTGCTTACATTGATGCCAGTGGAAGTTCACAACCCTTCAGCTATGGGATCAACGTTTACACACCATGTGCCTTAGCAGCCTTTGACCCTCGATTTTACTGTAAAGGTGATGCTTGAAGTCACTGAGCTCTTCAAGATGACATTTTGTGTCACAAATGTTTGCAAATGGAGACTGCATGGCTAGGTGCTTGACTGTAAACACCTATGGCAAGAGGTCTGATTGAAACACCTAAATTCAGTAATTAAAAGATGTGGCCAAATACTTTTGTCCATATATTGTGTATTGCATGAATTTGATCTGAGTGAAAACCTGATAACAACTACTTAAATCTGTTATGCTAGTTACCCTCCATCTGCACAGAAATCAGCACATGAAGCCCGTTCTGGAGCAAATCACTCACTTTTTTAGTCAGTCTATGTAATGTGACAGCACACACTCTGGCCCGCTTAGATCTGCTTTCTCGAGATACCACTGCCTCATTCCATGTGGCAATTTACCCAAACAGGAATGAGAACACACAAAGCATGTGTTCAATTTCTAAATAGAACACATTGCATGGACTCCCTTAATTTAATCTCTTTATCAACATTATTTCCTATCCTGTTCCAGAAGTAACACGCCATAGACAATAGAAGGTAGAAAAGCAAAGGATTTTATTTGATGCAACACATCCTTTCTAGAAAACATGAGTCCTTCATTCCTTACTCAATTTCAGTAAAAGCAAATAAAAATAGGAATAATATGTAAGGGCAGCAGTAAACCAATCCTTGGAGAAGCAAAGTAACCTGTTGTGTACGTGCTACTTTCACGTTGGACTCATGTGATCTCGTAGTTCTCCCTTTGGTTTGTTGGGTAAATTTCTAAATTACCAAAAAGTATAGTCCACCAAACATGATTATTTTCTTTAAAAAGCAGCAGTAACATCAAGAGAGATTTTAGCTAAAGGTTAGCCATTATGAAAGTAGCTAGCTTAAACCTGCATTATGACGCACTAGTGAAAGTCAGTAAGACTGCCGTTTTTGCATTTGCAGTCATAGTTTGTTTCTTATTCCTGCCTATCTCACACACTCACTAACTTCTCATTTCTTGAAGCTGTCATTGTCTGGGGTAGGGATGTGCACTGGTAGCTGGCTATACGGCTAAATTAATTCTGTATCACTTTTAAAAACACTGGCCTGAAATCTGGGTCAAATGCTCTTTTAAAACTGCAATGAAGCCTTCAGACACTAGTAGCCGCTGTAGCTTCAGTTAATGGCTGC
This sequence comes from Cheilinus undulatus, assembly GCF_018320785.1. Lineage (NCBI taxonomy): Eukaryota > Metazoa > Chordata > Actinopteri > Labriformes > Labridae > Cheilinus > Cheilinus undulatus. Next base: position 31,997,683 of record NC_054877.1, read on the forward strand.
TGCTTTCCTGTCAGAGGTTTCCCTGGCACTTATTATGAGAAGCTTAGCTGTTAGCATGTTGTAAGAACTGCGCAGTATGGCAGTATTTTGAACTAAAAAAAGTTTTATGTGGGTTGTTGTAGGTTATACTTACGTATAGCTGTTCAACCAAAGTTTTCAGTAAGCACATCAAATGCGGTATTAATCTGCGAAGAGTAACAAAGGCTGACAGAGCTAGCTGCTAACTTTAGCCACACTGTTCTCGGCACACCTCACATCATATACCCACAAACACAATGGCCCTGTGTTGAAGTTGACCATTTCCTGCGCATTTTCTCCGCTTTAGATTAGTTGGTTAAATACAATTTAAATACACTCCTAGTAAAATAGGGAAATGGCGGCCTGAGAACATCCTTAGTCTGGGGGCTGTAACTGGGAATTCACCTGTCTTGTCAGCTGTCTTCTTCCAACCAATAGCATTGTGCTTCTCTCTCATTCTTAGCCAATCACTTGTCTGCTTCTCTCTTTAAATATGATACTTTCTCTGCCCCTAGTTCTCTTGCTGACAGTTTGCATACCCCTCCACTTCCCCATCACTGTCCATCTTCGCAGAATCATCAGCCATCAAGGCCTCACCCATTCAGCCTCTGCAAGCCCTCAGCGGCCATCACCAGTGTCTGTAAGAGTTATTCTGCTGTCACTTGGATCATTCCTCTATCTTATCTCCTCATCAAGTTCAAGAGAAAAAGAATTTCTGTCAAGATTCATTTCCATGTTATTCAGTATAATAAAAAATGTTTTGTTTAGAAATGATTGAAGAAGCTTCAGCTGCCTATCTGTTTGGTTTCTGAGACTAAAGGCATTTGAACACTAGGTCTGTTTCTTCATCCAAAAGTGTTGCAAAAAAAACCCGACAGTCTCACATTATGCCAATTTTCTTTGCACAATGGCTCTGAAAGTTTTATCTATCATTATTTTTTTAGAATAACTTTGATATTTTTCCACATCTGTCTAACTCATTTTACATGGTTGTATATTTAGAGCAGCCTCTGCTGCTTTCCTGCACTGAAACTTAATTTTATACACAGTGTTGTGCTCCTGCTTTTGTTGATCTCAACTGTGGAACACTGATTGGATTAAGGCCAAATTTTTGACACACAGCCACGTAACAAGATTCAAAAATTTCAACTGAAAGCAAAGGCCTGGAGAGCGGCAACGAATGCAACAGCAGGTGGCTGCAGTTAATGTTTAGATGTGTCTCTTATCAAGTCTAAATACTAGTGTTTCAGAATGATTGTGCATGTTTGCACTTTATGATTTTAAGAAGTTGATTTTCTGGGTGATTATCTTCTGCAAGAAAAACAGCGTGATTTGTCACTTGGTAATGTGAGGCTTGCATGCAGCTGCTCGGCAAAGGTAACCCATTTCGTGAAGCTCCTGCTAAACAGTTTCAGTGCTTACATTAATGCTAGAAGTTCTGAATCTTTCAACTATTGAATCAGCAGTGTTTGCAACATCTTTTGCCTTGTGGCTGAGTTGCTGCTATTCCTAAATGCTTTCACTTTCTAATATCACTTACAGTTGACTGTGGAATATCCTGCAGGGATATCTCACAAACTGTCTTACTGCAAAGGTGGCATCCATCACAGTACTACCCTCGAAGTCTCTGAGCTCTTCAGAGCGACCCATTTTGTGCCACAAAAGTTTGCAAATGAAGACGGCATGATTTTAAACACCTGCGGGAACAGGTATGATTGAAACACCTGAATTCAATCATTTAAAGGTGCAGCCAGACACTTTTGTCCACATTGTGCAGCTTCACCATACTTCTAACTGACAATGCTGACATCTTAAACAGCTCCACATCAATGTCAAATTCAAGGTAAGGAGTCAAATCTTGTAAACATATCACTTCTTATAAGAAACACATGGAACCTAGCTGTTTTGAGTCTTTAGTTAGAAATATATCAGTGTAATGATTTTTGTTTCCTTGAGCTTCATTTAAGATTAGCCTCGGTGACCACGTTTACACATGCAGAACTGTTTAACCATATATTTTTTGAGAGGTTGGATTTTGAACAAATACCTCTGATTTGATATTATTTCTTCATTCTTGTTTTTTTTCTTGAAGCACTAAAGGCAGAGACTCTGCATTACAAGCTGCAGAGACAACCAGCAAAATGGAGGTAGTGAAACAGAGAGAGGCGCCCGGCGTCGGCACACAGACAGACACGAGGGAGAGGGAGGCTGTCAGGAGGAGAGACACAAAGATACACATAGAATACAAATAATACACAGACTGGACAAACAGCTGGCCGGACGAAGACTGACAGGCGAGTTTACACACAAGAAAAATGAAGGATTAGTAGACATGCAGGCAGGCAGAGCCGAGTGAAGGAAATCCAGACATCTATGCAAAGTAGATGGGAGGGCAGACGGACCAACAGATCTGCTGCCTCTCCACACCTTGAGGACACTTTGGCAGTAACAAGAAGCTAAAGCTAATCCCCCACTGCGTTTTGCCAGTTAGGGGCCCTTCAAGAGCAGAGACAGTGGCTTAGAAGGGGGGGGGGGGGGGGCCAGCCTTTTCCAGAAGCATGATAGCATCTGGGTTTTTTCATTAGGACACAAGGCAGCATTATCATCCAGAACATCTGAATTTACCCTCATCCAGTATTCGCTCTCACTATCGCTCCCCTGCAATCATTTCTAATGCACCCTGTCTCCCTCCTTCCCCGCTCCCTCTCACGTCTCCTTCTCAATCAGACAGTCCTGTTTTCATCCCTTACTACCTCAGACTCCTCGATTGTCCTCCATTTTTGTCTTTCACTTTGTGTCCTTTTCTGTCACTTGCTCTTTCTGGCCCTATCTTAAAAAGCAAAGAGCATCATAATGTGTATTCGTCATGATCATTTTAGCTGTATTTCACACCTACGTTCTCTTAAATCCTTTGAGGCAACAGTTATATTGTTTTTTTAAATGTAGATAATGCTCTCTCAGGGAAATGTATGGCTATTTAAAAATACATTTCAAAGTAGGTCTACTGCAGTAGGTCTATCAACAGTGCTAAGTTTTTTTCTATATTTTATTACTGGTGAAATGAGTTTGACAGTTTATAGTTAAAAACGGCCCCGGTTAGGCCCTCAGATTAGACCTGAATCCAGAGTCCGGCCCCTGCTGTTATTGAGTTTGGCACCCTGGGTCTACTGTATCTAGTGGTTCTATACTGTGTATGCATTTTTTGTTCCGTCTTGATAATTACTGCGCACAGCTTACAACAAAAAGGCAACTATCTCAAAATATAAGAGTATTAAAAAATCCTTTTAAAAGGATTGATAATACAGAAATGTATGCGTTGGTAGCAGCCTTCAGCTCGTCTTTCTCTCATCTTCCTCTTGACATTTCCCCAGAGATTCTCTGTGAGGTTCAGGTCAGGCCTAACCTGGCACGCCAGATGGATTTGTTTCACACATTCATCTGGTAAACCACTCATAGACAGCATTGGGGAAAGGGCAAAGCCTTTGAAAATAAACCCAGAGAGTGATTGGATGAACGTTCAGTCACATCTTTCCGGGCCAATCAGAGCAACAAAACAAAACACGTGACGTAGCCTAGGTGCGCTCCTACCAAGGAGTAAACTCCATAGAAAGCTGCATAACACAAACCATGTCGACTGTAAACATGTAAGTACACAACTTTTGTCGATTATGAAAAGAAAACGAGTCAATGCTGTTCTTTGTTTTTCTTTTAACGAACTTGTTCTGATAAAACTGGTGTTGTAGCAGCATCCACGCTAACGTCTTCCGCCATAACTGCACCGGCCTCTTGATGCTGCTTGCTTACGTCACGACTCTGCCATGCCCGAAAGCACTGCCTCTCAGTGCTGATTGGTCCTGTCACTTTCTAACCGGGCCCAAATGGTTCAGATGGATTCACCAGTGAGAAACACAGAAACAGGGGTATGCATCTGCTTTGCAAGGTTATATCACTTTGTGATGAATCCAGAATATATGGAAGTTGTACTTTTGAATTAAACTGCAGAAAAATTAACTTTTTGTGATATTCTAAATTGTTGAGATTCACTTGTATGTTTTGTTTTTGATATTTTCTTTTAATGTACAAGAAATTTAATAAAAATTGCCAGGGGGGCCCTTCCAGCTCATATGCTATACTGGGGTCATTTGCAGGGTAAAGTTTAAGGAACTCTGATGTGACCTATATGCCATGGTGTTGGCTGAAACAGACCTGGATTGGGTACACATGAACCCCAGTAGCTTGACTTAAAGTATTGCATAATTTGGACTTTTTATCTATGCCTAGGTGTTCCTTTAGTGCTGTGGGACTGTTTTAACCTTCACATGAAATACAATACAAGCCCATTTACTTGCTCAGTACAACAACAACGCTAAATAATAGCAATATTCAGATTTACGGTCTTGGCCAGGTTAAAGATAAAATAAAATGGAGCCATTCCCATGAACAAACCAAAAAGCTGATGAGCACTATGGTAGCAGGTCTGGTCAATCATCAAAACTTCCCCCCTGAAACAAAAACAAAACAAAACAAAACAAACAAACAAAAAAAAAAACAAAAAAAAAAACCAAAACTATATATATAAGATTCAAAGTTAAGAGGCAACTGCAGATGATCTGTTAGGTAAGGTAAATTCATTAAATGCAGTTATTGTTTAACCATCTACGCTAACTGTTTTACAAAAGGGCTGTTTCGTAGATCTTTCTGGTTAGATTGAATTTCACAGTAATTTCACGAACGGCTGTTTTACTAAATACCCAAGAAGATCTAGCTGCAGACCTCCTCAGAATCAACCTTGCTGTAAATTACCTTTAAAGATTTAGCATTTTTTTGTAAATGATGAAACAATGAAACAGCTAGCTTCCATTTGAACACCTGTTAATTATTTCTTATTACTAATCTGAAGTAACTACCGTGCCATGTATACCCTAAAATTAGTAACGCTTTAAGTTATAACCTTAATGAAGTCTACGTTATTTAGCCTGACAAACAACGATCAGGGAAAAGAAAGCTACAAGATTTTAGAAGTTTAGGTATTGTTTCATAAAGTATTCCTCCGCCAAGTAGGCTACTAAACAATTACTTTAATACTTATTGGGTGGTGTTGTTTGTCTAAATAGTTGAAATGCAATATCAAAATTTAAAACGAGTAAAACAAAACAATAATTTAAACAAGGGTAATGTCGTCTTTGGCGCAGTAGTACACTGTTGTCCTCCTCATTAAGTGTCATTACGCTGCTTCAGATTTGGGACTACCTTCTTTGAAAACTTTCTTCATCACATGGACGTTTATCGGCTACATACGCCTCCTCTGCGGCAGTCTGGCAGCTCGTGTCTCTCTGATTAAGTACGTGAGTGAATAACACAACCAGCTGGAGGAATCCTCCCTGATGCCTGTTTTCCCCTTTTTTTCCTTTTCTCCAGTATGGTATGCCTGGGTGTCCCCCCGTCGTGTGACCTGCGGGTGACGGGGAAACCTGCCATCCATGTGCCCGGAAACCCTCGACGCCAACACGGCAGCACGAGCTAAAAATAGTCCGCTGGTGATAAATAATGAAACCGCTCCCCATATGCCAAGCGTCCCTGCACTCCTCCTCGTGATTTCAGTCTGAGGGTAAATATACGACTTAATTTAAAGAGAATGAATGTTACAGATAATGGAGCGTTTGGATTATTAATGGCGGGTTTTGGTGGTGGCTATAATTCACACCAGGAAGGAGACACTACTCCACATATTTGTCAGACTGTTAAAATGACCCAATTATTTTAATAAATCTTTTATAAATTATAAACAGAATAAGCTAACTGTGTTAGCACGGTAGGATATGCTACATTTAGATACTCTTAACTGTCCTAAGAGTGGACTTAAATGCTGCACATATTTAAATCATCAGTAGCCCTATAATTTCATAGAAATGTAAAACATTTAAAAAGTAAAGGGTATATCAGGCTCATCATATGGAAATCAGTATTATAGATGATCATATATGTGGACAGTTATGTAGGCCTTTGTCCATGCCATCTTTAAATAAAGTTTAAAGGCACCCCAAATAAATATTAAATTTAGTAGCTTAAGAGTTATCACCTTAAAATTGTTTTGGATCTAACAGATCCTCTCATACATTTACGTAACAGAGATTTGACATATAGGCCATCATTGGCAGCTAAATATAAGCTGTAAAAGTACCATATTGGAGTCTAATAAAATAAAAGCTATTACAGGTTTATCACTGTAGGTTTATGACCGAACAGTCTCCCTAATCAGCATCCACATATGCCTCTAATTTTACACAATATAATGTGTATTCTGCATGATCTTCCCAGAACTAGCATCTGCTTTAAACAGCTGTGTAATTTAAGACTAGTGTATAAAAATCAAAAATGAAGCTAAATCAAAGAAAGCAGTACCGTCCTGTGTGCTGAAAATGACACGGGCGCTCCCCTTTTTCTTGTGTTTCCGGCTGTCTGGTCACGATTCAAAGCCCTCACAGCATGGAGCTTTGTGTTGATGCTGCCGCAGCTCAGGTCCGCATGGGAACCCCCCTATAACCCCCCTCACGTGCAACAATCCTCCCTCTCCTCTTCCGCCTCGTCCTTCTCTTCCTCCTCTTCATCCCCTGCTGCTCCTCTTCCTCCTCCTTCTGCCTCCCATCTCCTTTCTCTCCTCCACCCACGCACGGCTCTCCACGACCGAGAGGCTAAAAATAGCATCAGGAATCCCCGCATCAATTCAGAGGGAGGGGGAGGCAGAGGAGGGAGGGAGGGAGGGAGAGATGGAGAGGAGAGGAGGGGGGGACAGGGACGTCAGCACACACAAGGTCATAAAACCCCCCTCTAGTGCTTTTCTTGATTTGTCACAGCACCCATCAGCGTTTTTTTTCGTCAGACCCACACCGTGTCAGATTGTGTTTTATCGCTCGGAATTGATAAAAGCCCAAATTGTATCGATCTCCTGTAAATCACATTAAACGCCCCTCCTATAATTAATTTCATGACACAGAGGTGGGAATGAGATGCTGCTCGCTGCACACACAAAGCAATAATGAAAAAAAAAAATAAAAGAAATAAAGGTCTAAAAGAAGAGCACAAACAGGTGGAGGAGAGAGGCTAGAGAAGAGGGAGCAGCCAATAAGCTGTAACAATAAGCTGAGCATGTGCTTGCAAAAAAAAAAAAAAAAAAGAAAAAAAAATCAGAGCGAGTATTCCCCGTTATTCCATCGCAGACAGAAGGCTGCAATGGCTGGGAGAGTCCCCTATTCTTAGCAGGAGACTATTGATTCTCTTTCTGTCATTTCTAATAATCGTTGATGTGTTTTCTGCAGGGAGAGAGCCTGTTTCTGCAGCCTGCTCCAGATAAAAGGTATGTGCTTTTCTTTCTGTCTCTTTCTCTGTCAGTATTAGTTCCAAAAAAGAAGGGGGTGTGGAAGGATTGCATGATGAAACTGTAAATGCAGGCTCCAATATGTGTAGCTAATAGCCTTTATGGGCGACTTAATTTGCATTTTTGTGCCTAAACGCACTCCTGCGTGACTTTTGCAGAGGTGAATTTTCTTATCTGAAAAGGAAGCAGAAATGTGTGTGTTAGTGTGAATTTAAGGGGAAACCCCTGCTTAAGATTGGCACAACAGTAAGTACGAATTAAAATTGTGCAGATGAGTTAATGAATTTAGGGATGTTCTTCTTAAATATTGTTTCTTAAGACGTGCATCTAAAGAGGAGTGTACAGTGGATCTCTTCCTGCTGGTGGTGAATACTGAGGGGTCACTTGGTCATCTCCTTTTGTGTTTGTCACAGCTCTGATGATGAGACGCAGGCACCGAGTCTTTGAACCTTTGCATTAGTGATGAGCTTTCTCTTTTTCTCTTTATCTCTCATCACCGTATTTTACAACTGAGCCTCTCTCTTGTCAAACGCTGGTCCCATCCGCCCACACAGGTATGCACATGTGTTACCATGTGCACACACACATAGGCACATCTTTTATTACTTAAAACATAATTTCCTACCCGTTTCATACCAAAAACGGTGACAAACACACAACAGGCTGCACTATAAAAGGACATTATCTTGTTCTCTTCCTCTTCGTTCTCTCCACTTCCCCAGATCATCATCAGCTGCTCCATTTAACACAGAGGCGTCATTGTGCTCTCTGAACAGAGGTTGATGGTCCAATGCTTGTGCCAAGGCCACGGCAGAGCAAAACAAGGCTGGTGTTTGTTGTCATAAGGCAGGGAGTGTCAAACACAGCTGGTAGCAGACACAACCGTGAGGCACTTCTGTCAGTGATGCATAAATGCTGCAGCCCCTTGATTAGCAGACAGGAAGAGTATGACGTATGATGTTTTAAAGACATCTGGAAGGGATGCACAGTAGTTATCCATACTGGTAAGTATCAGCTGATATTGCAAATATATTTTATATCATTTTAATGTTCTAAACATGGCATTACTAGTGTGGATGTCTTGTAGTGTTTCGGATGAGGATAACATGAATGTGCTCGTGAAACATGCTCTGCAAAGATCCAGACGGGAGGAAAAAAGTCCTTAAGTTTTAAAACAACGGAGAGACCTGACATGAGGACAATTTCACATGTTTTTTTTTTTTTTATCTTATAATCCTCTGAATGCACACACTAGCCTGTCAGACTGCTGTACACTACAAACCTGCCGACCTGCCAACGTGACCTGATCACACGTGACTTCAGAAAAAAAAGTAAACATGGATGACTATTGATATCCTTGGTTTGCCTTCCCTTTGCTACAGGCTTTCCTGGCATACGTTACAGTTGCAGCAAAAATCATAAAACCTGGAAGTTACACTGAACAAAAATATAAATGCAACACTTTTGTTTTTGCTTCTATTTTTAATGAGCTGAACTCAAAGATCTAAGTCTTCATGTACACAAAAGGCTTATTTCTCTCAAATATTGTTCACAAATTTGTCTAAATCTGTGTTAGTGAGCACTTCTCCTTTGCCAAGATAATCCATCCACCTCAGAGGTGTGGCAAATCAAGATGCTGATTAGACAGCATGATAATTGTACAGGTGTGCCTTAGGCTGGCCACAATAAAAGGCCACTCTAAAATGTGCAGTTTTATCACACAGCACTATGCAACAGATGTTGCAAGTTTTGAGGGAACATGCAGTTGGCATGCTGACTGTAGGAATGTCCACCAGAGCTGTTGCCAGTGAATTGAATGTTCATTCATTCAGGACCTCCACATCAAGCATCTTCACCTCCAAGATCGTCTGAGACCAGCCACCCAGACCACTGCTGCAACAATTGGTTTGCATAATCAAAGAATTTCTGCACAAACTGTCAGAAACTGTCTCAGGGAAGCTCATCTCCATGCTTGTCGTCCTCATCAGGGTCTCGACCTGACTGCAGTTCAACGCCGTAACCGACTTGAGTGGGCAAATGCTCACATTTAATGGCATCTGGCACTTTGGAGAGGTTTTCTCTTCACGGATGAATCCTGGCTTTCACTGTACAGGGCAGATGGTAGACAGCGTGTTTACCGTTGGGTGGGTAAGCGGTTTGCTGATGTCAGCCTAGTGAATTGAGTGGCCCATGGCGGTGGTGAAAGTGAAAGTGCAGTTGTGATCATATTTGTGAGCGGTGAAAGTACGTAACATCTGGTTTGTGATGCGCCCAGTCTGCTTGCTCTCATTGGTTGTTTTGAATTTTCCGTCTGACATAATTTAGAGCAGTAAAATTTTTGGCACCACACTGGTGGATTATTCTGTCAAATTACCATTTGCCATGTGCCTTCACTCAGAATATGCCTCCATGTTTTTCAGGGAAGTTAAAACTGGCCTCAAATTGGACTTAAAATTGTCTAGTATGTGGGCAGACAAAGTCACATTAAACTAGTCATCCTAACAACGGACTATTCATGGGAAAGGAAGCAGCAGTACCTGCAAGCATTAGCACCAAGCCAAATTCATGCAAATTCAGCAGACATTTAAAAAAAATGCTCCAGCTGGTGGACAGCCGCTCTGATATTATTTTGTAGGACCTTGATAAACTTGGGAATTCATTTTCCCTTCCATGATGGCAGTGGCCCAGGCCCTGAGGCAGAAAAGCAGCCCCAAATCATGCTGCTCCCTCTACCATACTTCACCGTGGGGATGATGTTCTCATGTTGGTGTGCAGTACCCTTTTTATACCATACGTAGTGCTGTGTGTTCCTCCAAAACAATTCAACCTTGATTTCATCAGTCCTCAAAAACATTTTCTCATTAGTGTTGTGGAGTGTCAAGGTGCTTCTTGGAAAACTTCAGGTATGCATTCATGTTTTTTTTTTTAAAGCAGCGGGTTTCCCCATGGTGTTCTGCCATTGACACCGTGGCTGTTCAACCATTTGCATATGGTGGACTCATGAACAGAGATGTTGACGAGTTCCAATGATTCCCTTAAGCTTTTAGCTGTTGCTCTAGGGTGCTTTTTAACATCTCTGATCATTCTGCATTGTGCCCTGAGAGTTAACCTGACTGTGTGCTCTCTTCTAGGGAGAGTAGCTACTGTACTGTACTGTGTTATCTCCATTTGTGGACAGTTTGTCTAACTGTGGACTGGTAAATACTTAAAGATCTCTCTGCAAGGAATGGTTCTTGTGAAGAGCAAACTTAGAAAATTTGAGTGTTTTTAAGAGTACAATAGCCCTACACCTGGCTCAGGTCTTGTTTGATTGATTGGACTTCAGGTGTGCTAACTTCTGACTACAATTAGCTCTTTTTGGAGTCATTAGCCTAAGGGTTTACTTAATTTTTCCAGCAGCACAGTGAGTGCCAATAAAGACATAAAATATTATATATATTATTGGTGACCATTTAATGCAGAAAAGTAGAGAATGTAGTGTTAACACATTACATTTTGTACTTACCTTTTACATGGCTTATGTCAATGCATAAGCCATGTAAAATGTACCTTAAGATGTGTTTTATGTGAAAACAAATTAACATCAGACATGTAGTTCCTTAATTTTCTTTTGAGCATGGATGTCATTAAGCCCTTTTTGGGGGGCTGAAGCCACCCTAAAATGTTCCTCAGCCCCCCCAACAATAATTACAGTAAAAACAGTGACGGAATTAATTAAGTAATGCACTACAGCATTGCACTACTTTCTGCTTAATGTATAGAGCAGACATACTCAACCCATGGCTCTCCAGTCCCCTGTGGCTCTTTAGTGCCAAGTTTAAATGAAAACTTTTATTTCCTTTCAATCTGTGTATTATTATCGACAGGTACACGCAATGGAGGAATATATGTAAGAGAGAGCAGAGAAAGTCCACTGGTGGTGCGTCTCTTCAGTAAGCTCATTCATTGAAGTGTGATATCTTGTGTTCAAATGGAAGCTTCTTATGCCCTCATTCTGACAAGTTTCTTCAGTTGCTTCCTGCCAGTATGGAGTAGTGAGAGTGACAAATTACAAAAATAAATCTATAAAAGAAAA